>NC_047627.2:29523244-30973244 GCF_009650485.2 Drosophila albomicans
TCGTTTTTTTTTTTTTGTTCATTCTCATTGCGTCCCTGCTCTTGTCCATTGTGCTGGGGATGGGACGCTCTAACTAAGACCCTTTGGCCCATAGAGCACACACATCACATCAGCAACGGCGTATAACATATGGCTCTGGAAACTGTCCTCTGACTGTCGTATCTATCCCCGTGTATAGGTGTGTTTAATGCTAATGACGGTGCATGTTTCATTGTCATTAAACGTACTACACTACAGCAGAAAAAAACGTTTTTAAAAACGTAAAACCGTTAAAACATTTGAAAATTTAACGAGTCCTTGATGGCATCAGTTCACGGGAAAAGTTCAGTATGGACTTTTAATTCAGGCAAACTTTCATTTAAACTCTACAAAAATTCGTTAGTTAAAATATTCTTAGTAATGGAAATGGTTCGGATTCTTTTGCAGCCTTTATATTGCTTGAATGATGTGGACGTAGCGAAGATTTTTTGAACATACAAGAATTAGTGCAGTGTTTATGATTTCTGTAAATTCAGATAAAAATTGTTGAAGTTATTTAAGGAATAGGTTTATATGGGAAAAAATGCCTACTCACTACGGGTCTTAGTTGCTTCAGCTGGCAATTTAGTATATTATGGTATATTTTTAATGTACTATATCAATATACCTAATATAGTCTTTGGTATGCTCTTAGTATTTTACACTCTTCGGTATATTTTCAATGTAGTACTATATAAATATACCAAATATAGTCTTTGGTATATTTGTAGTATTTAGCACTGTGGTATATTTTAAATGTAGTACTATTTCAATATACTAAATACCACACTTGGTATATTTTCAGTATTTTTGCGGTATATTTTAAGAATAATAACGCACTGTTTTGCTCTTATTCAAAACGATTAGCGAATAGCTTTCTTACTTATTTCGAATTTCCTTATGTGACTTTACACGCCCTCGAACGTTGATCAAATTCTTCAACTTCTGAAATGCTGTTACTAAAATGATAAAAGAAAACTTTGTTTGATTTTGGGTTTTAAGAGCATATATAATTAACTTTTTAATTCAACATCGTAAACATCTCAGCTTAATGCTAGACAAAAAAAAGGTTGACTTAAGTCTAAGAAAAAAAAAAGTTTAGGTAATAAATCTTAAATATGAATTCTAAATTTAAAAGTTAACGTGATGGTTTTGTGTAGTTTGTTGTCTTTGCTTTTTTTTTTGGGATCGAGGTTTCTTTTTTAGTTTTGGGATACATGTTTTGGTCTCGGTTTATCACTAAGTTGACTATGCTAGTGACAGCTACAGCTATTTACAATTGGGGCGGAAGGAGAACTCGAGCAGGCGGGAAAAGTGTTGTGTTGTGTTGTGTGAAAGGTTAAGCTTAGAGGCCGCCAACGGTGCCAGCATCCGATTTGGGTGTGTGAGCCTCCCACCAGTCGATGGCATCGATCATGCTCTCATCGGAGAGACAACCGCCGGCGGTGTTGGTCGATTGATCGTGCAGGACATCGGTGAATTCCTTTTTGAAGCTGGGCAAACCGACAACGACATTATCGTAGAATGAAGTCGCCGGTTCTTGGTCATAGAAAGCGGGCAACACGGGGGAGCAAAGTAGTTGCTGTTGCTGTTGTTGTTGCTGGAAGTTGTTGTTGATTGCTGGCGGAGAATTGCAGTTGTTGTTGTTGTTGTTGGCGACATGCCTAAAATCGCCCTCGCTGTATTCCTGTTTGATCAGTTGCTGCTGCTGCTGTCGTTGTTGTTGTAGCAGTTGTTGTTGCTGTTGCTGCTGCTGTTGTTGTTGTTGTGCGGCACACGCCTGCAACAAGAGTTCATTAGCAACGGCAACGGCGACAGGTGAAACTGCAACTGCAACTGCAACAGCAGCGGCAGCAGCAGCGGCGGCGTCGTCGTCATTCGGTGGTTGATGCAATGATGAACTGCTGCGTCGTGTTTCTGTTGTTGTTGTTGCTGGCGAGCTGCTGGGACTGGTTGTTGTTGTTGTTGTTAGTGGCACGGGCGATCGCGATAAAGTCGAGGTAAATTTTACACATTCACCGTTGCTTGGGGCAGCTGGCGCAGCTGCAACACCGTTGCTGCTGCTGCTCAGGCAATTTGTGGCAATTAATGCATTAAAATGCTCCTCATCCAAACTGGAGCTATCCTGTGAGCCAGCTCCGAGTCCACTCGCTGTCAGCATATCCGGCGTTAGCAGCTGATACGTGCTTGTGCCCGGAATTCGCACATATTGCAAACCATTCAACGTTGTCACACTCGGCAGCAACTCCTCCTCCGTTGTTGTTGTTGTTGGCTCTGCTGCATTGGCATTGCTATCGAGCATCGTCGTTGTTGCCATCGAATGCGATTCATCCAAATGCGGTGCATCCAACTCATAGTTGCTCAGCGAATCATCGAATTGTTCGTCGAGGCCATCGAACTCATCCTTGATGAACATGAAGCTATCATCGCCACTGGACGAACTATTTGAATTGCTGCAGCCAAGCGGCGGAAAGTCGAAGCCCAGCAAACGTTCCAAGCTTCGAATGTACTCGACGGCCATGCGCAATGTTTCCACCTTGGAGAGTTTCTTGCTGGCGCCACGTCCGGCGCCTTGGGCCTCAAATGCCTCGGACACCTCTTCGGGAATGCGTTCGCGCAGCGCGGCAAATCCATTGTTCACCTGCTTGACGCGATTGCGTTCGCGGGCGTTGCGCCTTGCCACCGCTTGTGGCAGTGGCAAACCTTTACGTCCTGGTGTTCCCGCTGGTCGATTGATCAGCTCCAGTTTCTCCTGCTGACGCAACGTGAGTGGCTTTGCTTGAGGTTGTGGCTGCTGAGGTTGTTGCTGCTGCTGCTGAGATTGTTGCTGACTCTTTTTACTGAGCTTGGTGCGTTTGGTTGCCGCTGGCGTCTTATTGGCTCCATTCACATTGCACTTGGCATCGCCCAACGGTCGCTTGCGTGTCGATGATGTTGCGGATGCTGTTGGTGTGGTTGCTGCTGTCGCATTGTGCACGGTACCGAGCATGCCAAAGTCTTTGATTTTCCGTATGATGGTGTTTTGATTGCTAAAATGTTGTTGCTGCAACGCATTGGCGCCGCTTTCGCTTAGCACATTGTGAACGGTCATCTTTTGAAAGGGTTTGCTGACACCCAACGATTTCACTTGCTGATGTCCCGTGTTCTCCTTGCTGTGGTTGCTGCTGTTGTTGGAGGAGGTGTTGTTGCTGCTGCGTTGGGTTGTTGTTGCTGGCGGTGGCGATGGGCTGAAGCTTAAAGCAGCCATTTCTCTGAACTCTGTTTCGCTGGCTGACTAAAGTTGAACTGAGAGTCGAATTGTGTTTGGTTTTCCTTCGTTTTTTGTATTTTTGTAGATAGGTCCTTACGGTAGGACAGCTGCTAGCGTTCTGTGTCGCGTGCCCGACAAAATGTCATGGGGCGTCAGCGGCTGCGTCGTCGTCGTCGTCGTCGTCAGCGTCAACGTCAGCGTCGAACGTTGGCAGCGCTGCGCAGCGCAACGGAAATGACTTCGTTGACTGATGGCGCACACAACACAATGCACAACGAACATAATAATAGCAGCGTCAGCAGCAGCAGCGAAGGATACCCGAAGGATACGTTATTTCTGCTGCTGTTGCTGACGTTGGCTGCGCCTGCGTCTGTCGCTTATGTAAAACATAATGAAATGAAAACAACAAACGGCATTTATTTCACACACACACACACACACATGACTTTTCATCCCCTAGGTATTGGGTGTCCCTCGCTTTGCCAGCTCACTCACACACACGCACACACACCTCAGTCAGTCAGTCAGTCAGTTAGTTTTTGGTCTGTCAGTTTCGGCTTTTGGGAAAACTAACATCTGATCGTACCTCCTCTACCTCCTCGGCTCCTACTTTCAGTGCCTTCTCCAGTCACTACCTTCCCATAAGGGTGGTTTGCTGCGGTCCAAGTTTTGCGCCTTTTGCCTTTTACATAACCATATTTCGTTTCGTATCGTGTCGTGTTTATATACCGCCCCTCGCACACACATAAACACCAAGAGCAGCAACGACTCAGTCGACAGCGACTGCAATCGCTATTAAGCTCGCCAGCCAAAAGTTAGAGTGTGATAGGTATAGCTAGAATGAGATAGTCAGATATAGTCTTAGTTATATGTACACCTTGGTTCCCACACAAGCGCATAGATCACCTTATGGCAAAAGCCTGCAACCTCAACCTATACATACACATTTCCCAGCAAAAGTCTCTTAAGACTTTTAATAATTTCAGAGATCTGTAGTGATAGTTCTAGCTAGAAAGAGATAGATAGTCAGCTCTAGTCAGATACACCTTGGTTCCCACACAAGCGCATAGATCACCTTATGGCAAAAGCCTGCAACCTCAACTATACAAACATATTTCCCAGCAAAAGTCTCTTTAGTCTTTTAATAATTTCAGAGATATGTAGTGATAGTTTTAGCTAGAAAGAGATAGATAGTCAGCTATATAATCAGATACACCTTGGTTCCCACATAAGCGCATAGATCACCTTATGCTAAAATCCCGGAACTTCAATTCATCATGAGCTCGCTCCTTGAGTTTCTTAGTTTAGCACTTCATTCGATTCAGGTTTATGAAGTTTAATTCCCAATGAGTTATATTGTCAGGTATAGTCAGATATATATATGTATATACATGCGCATAGATCACCTTATGGCAAAAGCCAAGAATTACAATTAGATATTTTCCAACAGAAGTCTATAGTTTGCTATTATCATGAGGTCGCTCCTTAAGTCTCTTAATAATTTTAGACTAGGACTTTATTCAGGTTCAGGCTTATGAAATTTATTTCTCAATATATATACATACATATATATGCTATCTAGCTAGCACCATCCTGAGCTCGCTTCGATTAACACTTCATTCAGGTTCAGGTTTATAAAGTTAATTTCCCAAATTTGGAATATACAAGATTTATATCCAGCTTTCATCATAGTTCACACTTTAGACTTATAAAGTTCATTTCTCAAATTCTCAATTTCGAGACACAAGTTTTACTTCTATAACTTTCATCACTTTATAAAATTTTCCCATAACTTTTCTTGACAAATGTTGTGCATTGAAGACGTCAACTCGCGCAAGTTTTCCACTTAATCACTTTGGGTGTTATTCGCATTGTTCGTCTTTAGGTTTTTCCAGAGTGCCGCGTGAGACTTTTACGCCTGTCGCCTTTTCAAATTGGCATGCTCGGTTTTCTGTTCTCGGTTTTCTTTGCGAATGAAAGATCTACTACAATGAGGGTACTGTTGTTGCCAACCCCCTGTGAGGGGTGTGGAGGGGTGTCCTATGATCATAATTCTTAATCATTGCACATTTGTCTTCTCTGTTTTCTTGTGCGAAATCATTTGCCAATTGTTGAACTAATTAAAGAACGAAGAGGAAACGTAAAAGTAAAAGTAAGAGTAAGAGTCTTGGGTTAAGTTTGCTTCTTCTACCAAATTTGTATGGCTATAAATTCTAATTAAAATTGACAAGATCAGCGTTTAGCAATGGGCTGTACCTATTGAGTAAGGATTGGGCATTGGTTTGGGCAATTAGTAGGGTGCTCTTGTGCACGGTGGGAAAATACATTTCTTACGTTTCTCGACGTGTTGCACAAAGCTTGAAACTAGTTTTGCAATCTTTTTTTTGGGGAATAGATCCTCTTCGATCCTTCTGACTATACTTGACAGTAATTGTGTGTGTGTGTTGCTTACGGTGCTTTTAATGTTGTTTGTTGTGCCAGGTAGTTGAACATGGACCTGAACACACAACCAGAGTGCTCATTGTGTGCGTGTGTGTGTGTGAGTGTGTGTGTGTGAGTGTGTGTGTGTACTTGCTACACAATTTATAAACTTGAGTTCACTTGAAAAGTTCAAGGAAACGTCTACGAAACCGAAGAGGAAGCAGCGCAAGGATAAGAACTACCGGTTTGCCCCGGCTTTTAGCTCCTTCCTTTAACTTCATCTCTTCATCTTCTTCTTCATCTCCTTTTGCTTCCACATTGAAAAGGAGTCAATAGTGGTGTGCGTGCGTATTCCTTTCTTGATCCTTGATCGCCTTTGTTGCTGACGACGACGACGACGACGACGATGACGACGCTTTGACTTGGTTGCTTCCCACTTTGCCGTTCTGAACGCGACACGCCCCGAGCAAGGCTTGAAAGGATCTCTCCCTTTCTCTCTTTCTCTCTCCCTCTCTTTCTCGCTCTGTCTATCTTGGAAGAAGCTGCTCTTCTGTTTGGTGTGCTTTATGCAAGTCAAGTAGCGCCCGTAGTAGAAATTATAATAATAAATAAATAAATTTGAGAACTGCTGTTGATCATAATGATGATCGTCATCAGCCTGAGATGATCACGTTGATGATCAAGCAACCCCTTTTTTTTACATTTAAGGATTTATAATTTCAACTCGTCGCCCTAACATCAATCGGGGTTGAAATCACATTAATGCGCTGCTCACAAATATGTCAAGTCGGGCGATTATTATTATAAGCATTATAATAATTATTATTTCTCATACCCTGTTGTCATTAAAAGATGGCAAAAGGGTAGCACTATGCAGTAAATTAACATTTTTTGTAAACTTTAAGCTAAAGTCTTTTTTTTATTACAATTTGAAATGAAATTTGAAATGAATGAATGAAATGACTTAGCTAAGATTGCTCTTCAATGTTGTTTTTACAGGGTATTTCAAAGTCGTGCCAATGATTTACTCTGTTTTATAATACAGTTTTTAGTTTAATTTTTTTCTTTGTCGAAAGGGGCTCCGACACATTATGCATATGTATGTGCTGCATAATAAATAACTGAGAATTTGTTGTGGTCTTTTTTGGGTTCGGATTGCGATCAACCCTTAACATCATTTCTTAGCTGCCATAACAGTATACAAAAAATGAAAGCAAAATTTAATAAGTTTTCTCAACAATTTCGTGCAAATGTTTAACTAGATTTTCATCATCGAACCCGATACGATTTCAACTTTCAATCTTGCGCACATCCTGTCCAGGATGCTCCTCGCCTTTGACTTTCATCTTTTGGCGGCTTGAGAAAATACAACATTTTGTGTAAATACCAAATTCAAAAGAGAAGAGATTCGGGATTCGGGATTTATTTGCATGCTGTGGGCATCGATTTCACTGGGAATGTGAACCGAATATGTGAATGAATGAATGAATCAGGGAAAGAATATGAATATAGATGAAGAGTGAAATTTTTGGGAAATGTAAAGTGAAAGCAGAAACAACACATTCAAACATCCCTTTCAGCTTCGTCCGTCAACTCACACTTGCTGTCCGTAAATCAATCAAGCAAAACATTTTAAGCACTTTTTCCTCCAGCCATAATATTAGCTTTATGAGTAGAAGTGTTCTTCTTCGTCGTCGTGTTGTAATCCGATCGAGACAAGAGCCAACTGATGAAATACATGACGTTCCGTTCCCGTACACGGTAGTCCCGAATTTCCTCATCGCTTGCTACTTGTCGTCGACTCAAGTGCCCCTCCACATGGAAGAAGAAGTACTACGTATGTCCTTACCTCTCCTGTATCCGCAGGACTCCCAGCCCAGCAGCATCTGTGCACACAGTTGTGCGCACATAAATTGACTTTTCTATTCAGGAATTTCATTTATTTCGTTTTCTTGTTGTATTTTGTCGGCTTTGCTTCTCCACAGTTTTGAGTGCACACAAGGAATTATGAATTTATGAGTGCACACTTTTGGGCATTCGATTGCAGTAAGGAAACTTCAAGCGGAAATCCCTTGCAGAGTCACCAACTTGGTGAGCCGAAAATGTGTCTGAGAGAAAATACATGAATCAAAAAGCCCTGGGGGGCTAACAAGGATATGTCAAGTGGGAATCAACATAATAAGAGTGGGAATCATAAGCTGAAAAGCCAAGTGGAAGACTTTGAGAATGAGCATTAAAATTTCATGATAATAGTAATATAGTAACTAACTTGATTAGTGCGATGCTTTACATTTTCAATTTGATGTTTAGCTAAAATTGTACTATTTATGAACAGTTTTAGCACCTTAAATTTGAAAGCAAAAGAAGTAAATATCAGCTTCATATTAATAGTTATTTATGGGTTTACTATTTTGTTGTTTTTATATCCGCTACCCATTAAGTAAAAGGGTATTATAACTTTGTGAATGCAGGAAATGTATGCACCAGGGAAAAGGAGGCATCTCCGACCCTATAAAGTATTATATATATATTCTTGATCAGCGACAACATACTAGACGATATAGCCATGTCCGTCTGTTCATCTGTAGGAACACCTAAATCTCAGAGATAGATTAGAGATTAGATATAATCCGTTTTCCACAGCATTTGTTATACGCCTACTTTCTACAAGTCTACTTTCTTTGGCTGATAATCTGGTATATTTTACACTCTATGGTATATTTTGCATGTTGTACTATACCAATATAGTAAAAATAGCATTTGGTATATTTTTAGTATTTCACACTATATGATATATTTTGAATTCAGTACAATATAAATATATCAAATAAAGCTTTTGGTATATTTTCAGTATTTTTGCGGTATATTAATTTTGTATATTTTAAGAATAATACTACACTACTTTGTTTTTATTCAACTTTTTTTTTTTTTTTTTAGTATTTTTGCGGTATATTAATTTTGTATATTTTAAGAATAATACTACATTACTTTGTTTTTATTCAAAATGTTTTTTTTTTTTTTTTTTTTGAATTTTTACGGTATATTAATTTGGTATATTTTAAAATGAATACCACACTATCGTGCTAGCACACTCGGGTTTCTTACTTATATTATTAAAATTTTTTATTAAATTTTTTAAAGTGTTAGTTAGTTCTTATTTATTTAAGAATATTGACTATGAAATTCTTGTATTAACTGACATTGATTCAAAACTTCCTGAAGTCGTTTAAAAGTGTAAAAGCGCTGATCGTTAATCTTTCTTTGGACTAGTCCTAAAAGCAAAACTATCCACTTGAGTGCAGTTGTGTGTAGTGTAGATCCCCCGAATGAATAGCTAGATGGATAGATGTGTGTGCCATTGTCTGCTTGTTCCCATATATGGGCAAAAGGAGTGGCGCGTGCGCCGAAAGTGTGCGTTCGTGCGGAAGAGTCGACGTCCAGTTGGCCAGAACAATGGAGTAGCATAGTCGAAGTGAAAAGCGAAAATTGTAATTGAAGTTGAAATTGAAATTGAAATTTTCCAGCAAATGGCAAAAATCGGGGTGCATGGGATAAGCGCACGTGCGCAGGATACGAATTTGAGTTTATATGCAAAGGAATTGGGAATCGAAACAATAAATGCTACCTGAGAGAGGGAGAGGGAAAGAGAAAGAGAAGGAAAGTATTGCGGAATGTTCTAGCACATGGGAATGGCATTGGGTGGTGTTTTTATGGGTGGGGGGTTGAACTGTCTATAAATTATGTTCACCCTCTCACATGGCTCAATCTAAGTTGCGAGAGAGCGAGAATCAACAAATGAATCGGGATAATCAAGAGAGACCGGTTTTTTGACGCCAACAACAACCACTGTGCACAGTGGCCCCGGGAAGGATCAGTCGAGGTCTCTCTCTCTCGCTCTCTCTCTCTTTGTTGTTTGCCTTGCCTGCCTAATGCCCATTGTTGGCCGTGTCCCGTGTCCTGTGTGTCCCGAGTGTCCCGTGCCCGTGCCCGGGCCACTGGATCGCCATTGGCAGCCGCGAAAAACATCTGCTCCTGCTGCAATCGCTCAAATTGCCTCGTTCCTCGTTCCTTTCTGGTTCTTTGGTGGCAATCAAACTATCAGCAAATGGTACGTGCAACCCCTATTGGAGTTTTATGTTGCTGCTGCACGTTGTTGCTGTTGTTGTTGTTGCTGTTGCTGTTGCTGTTGCTCTGGCATTTTGTCAACAACAAATGTCCACCTTTGAGTTCGCTTTGCGCTGCTATTTTGGAGTGTGCGTGAGCGCGCGCGCCGTCATCCGTTTTACTCTGCCTACGCTCCCCTCACATCCTCAAGTTCCAACAGGATTAGTGACGCTATGCACAAGTATCTGTGTGTATTTGTATTTGTATTTGTGCTTGTGCGTTACACTCTCTTGGTGGTGTTCGCTTGGCTCTGTCGGGGCGTCGTCAGCAACTTTTCCCCCTACTTCTCCTTTTTTTTTTGGGCTTTTGTTAAAGTCGTCCTTATTATTGTGCGCTACAGTCAAACATTGTGCGTGGGGCATTTGACTTGGCGATGTTCTTCATCGTTTATTCTTCATCGAGATATTAATCGTTTGAGTTGTCATTGGACAGTTTTATGGTCTTTAAAAGCCATTAAGAAATTGAGAATTCTTTTATCTTATAGATGGCAACATTTCTTTAGACATTTATTAAAATGTTAGTGCTTTCTTTTATCTCATAGAAAATGTCATTCGTATATTGTAGATGGTCGAGAGTCTTTTGATTAAACAGAAGAATTGATATTTATTCACCCTTCTAAATGTTATTTATGCTATTTTACTTTTAAATATTATGATCTTGAACATCGTATTGAAATCGTCATATTGTTCTGTAAATTTGTTATACAAGTATATTTGTTATATATTTTATATATGTATGCATATTAAGTATATACATACATATAGTTATTAAATCTGTTAATAGTTGAATTATATTATAATTCTTTAAACGGATAAAAATGTTCAAAAATTTTTAGTACTAAGAATTTTAGTGGTAACATCATAAAACATTAATATTATGTTGATTCCCAGTACATTTGATATAAGTTCCAAGTTTTTATTAATATGAGGAGCAATTCTTAAAGTTTAAAGACCAAAAATCTTATAAGATAAAACAAAAATGTTTCGTATTTTTTTCCTACTACTTATTTATTTTTACTTTGATATAAAATGATTCGCAACAGCTGGACTAATTGAGTTATCAACGAAAAAATTCGAAGTTAGATACAAATTTTATATTAATTTCTATGGATTACAAAATTTTGTAACTTAAATTTAGTATTATTGGTCTTATTTTGAGAATTTAGCATTTTTCATATTACTGTTATTTATTTTAAGAATTTCTTAAAGAGGTCTTATTCTAAAAACACAATTTTTATGAATGATCTTGATTTTGGAAATTGGTGTTTTTATCAGTGTAACATATATTATAGGTGTATGGACTAATGTATATATACATATGTATATATATATATACATATTTTGTATTTTATTATAATTCGTTATCTACATATATCATATTTGCTTTTAAAGCTTATTCAATTAAAAAAATGAGGTATGTCCGGTTTCCTGTAGGAGATTAAAGCTTCCCGCATAGCGCATTCAACAGTCTTCATAGCTGAAACCAATGGCAACAGTTTTTCACCTTCTCACCCCAATGCAAAACTTATTCAAAGGAATGTCTGTGTGTGTGTGTGTGTGTGCGTAATTGCAACTTTTTTTGCAATGGACCGAGAGGGTGACTGCGCAGGCGCAACAATAGCCAACGCGAAACAAAACAGCAACAACAACAACTACAACAACAATGCGTAATAAGGGGTTAGTGATGGGACGGGGGGTGGGGGTTGAGTGTAAAAGGAAGAGGAAGAGAGTACAATGCGCGAAATTAATACGCGAACAATTGGAAATTGAAATGAAATCTATTTGAATAACTGATTAGATCGAAAAGCTCTTTTCTCTTTTATTTTGTTCTGTTGCATGGGTGATGCATCAAACTTGTTGCCGCTGGGCTGCTAAAAAGGGATGCAGGATGCAGGATGCCAAGGATAATGGACCATGAGGGGTGGCGGCGCACGCGCAAAAGGTCCTTCAAACATGGAATTTAATCAGTGACAAGAGCGTTGCGGAATTATGCAAATCACGCGACCAGTAATTAAACGGAAACTTTTTTTTGTCGGTCCTTAGGGGATAACAGCTAAAAATTTGAAATTTGAAATTAACAAAAAAAAAAGAAAGGAAACAAAAATATGTTATGTTTGTGTCGTTGTGTAAAAATGCCCTTGGAAATTATGAAATAACTAACAAGGTTGCAAATTTTCGTGTCCTAGTCAGAATATCGAATTTTATACAGGCGTATTAGTGTATTATTTTTATTATTTGTATTTTTCAGAGCTTTTGCTCATTCGATTAGTTAGTTTTATAATTACTTTAGTAATAATAATGATGATGTTATATGTATGATCTATGATCTTTCAATTCTGATTTAAAAATGTGTGTTTTTTTTTAATTTAATGGAACTATAATCAATGATCTTTCAATTCTGATTTAAAACTGAATAAAAATCCTTTGGCTGAGCTTTCATAAACTATTTTTGTTGGTTGATTTTAGATAAGCAACAAACCTTAGATAAAAATCGATGAATATTATATGAAATTTGAAATAGCTCAAAAGGGATCAAATGGATGTTGTATTCTAGACAGTTTTTGGGGGGTTGAAAAAATAGATCATTGAATGCGTTACACATTAAGCCATAGAATTATATTACCCGTTCGCTCTGTGAAAAATGAATGGAATTTTGAATATACATAAAAATAAAGGGGGAATGCACAGAGCTAAACAAAAATTCAACCACTTTAATTTGTAGAACGAAATGACCTTGCAGAGAAGTCGGCACCCGATCGTCAGAGTCAGAGTCAGAGTCCTAGCCATAGCAATAGCCATGGCCAGCAACAGAAAGAGTGAGATAAAGAGAGAGAGACGCGGCTGGACTGAGGCTTACATATTAATGAGCCGCGTGTGGCACAACTGGCAAAGGGACACACACAGAAATGAAATCAATGACTTTGGTGTCTGCTGCTGCTGCTGCCCGCCTGATGTCCGCGTGTCCCCTATCACCTAGCACCTTTACCCTGCCCCTGCCCCTGCCCCTGTTGCTGCCACTGTGCCGCTCTGTTGCAGCTACCCCTTGTCAGTGCCACTGTGCGCGCACGCGCGTTTTGAAGTCGCGCCGCTGCAGGTGTTGAATGAACTGGTTGCGTTACGCCTTATATATCATCTAGCCATGCAGGATGCCTTCTCAATTCAACTCAACTCGACTCAACTCGACACGACTTGGGCCAACTCCTAAATGGACACTCTCGAAATACTTGAGTTTAGGTCGCGTTTTTAGCATAATTTTTACATGTTACTCTTAGGCAAAGCGCCGAGGGACGCGTAAAGATCTTGCGGGGTTTTGGCATTGATGGATCTTAATTAGTGCACGCATCTTTGAATCCTTTTCCTTTTACCAGTTTCTTTGGTTTCGTGTAGAGCAACTATAAAGTAATTTAGACTTTAAATGCTAATCTTAGTATAAAGAAATCTACATTCAAGTGAGCTCGATTGTGAAATGCCAAATACCGATTTTTAATAACAGAAAAATAGTGCGGTATTCATTTTAAAATATACCAAATTAATATACCATAAAAAGACTAAAAATATACCAAATTATGTATTTGGTATATTGATATATGTGTGGTATGCGCCAAATACTAAAAATATACCAAAGTCTATACTTGGTATATTGATAAAGTATCACATTTAAAATATACTATAGAGTGAAAAATATACTAGATTGTCAGCCAAAGCAAAAAATAATCCGCTACTCATAAAATATACTCAATTTATATACTGCAAAAACGCAAAAATATACCGAAGGCCATATTTGGTATATTGTTGAAGTACTATTACTACTATTAGAAATATACCATACAGGTCAAAATACACACATTGTATCCTATGAATAGCGGGTATAAAAATAAAGTATCAATCTTTTCTTAAAGTTTGGAATTCAATTTTTGAATTTAAGGCCCCTTACAAAAATCCTTTATTTTACTGTTGTTGATCAGTTTTGTAGCTATTGCTTTAACTCTTTCAATTTTGCTGCTGTTTTTGATGGCTGTTAAATTCAATACTCTTTAGGCATTGCTTTGATTCAATGATTTCTATGTCAAGCGTTGATTTCCTGCTTGCTAACGATAACGATAATGATGATGATGTTGGCAATAGCGATGGCGATGTTAATGATGATATTTCTCTTTTGTAGAAAATACATTTGGCGTAATTACCACAACCCGTTCCTTTTGTGTGTGCGTGTGTGTGTGTGGAAGCCACGCTTCATTGCATCCTTGAGAATTGGCAAAAAAAAAAAGAAAGAAAAAGGTTTGAAAGTACTCACTGTCTGGGATTGAAAAATATTTACGGGCCGCTGCATTTAAGCGATGCGGTTAGACATCGAGCTCTTGTTACTCTCTCTCTCTCTCTCTCTCTCTGCAGATCGAATGAGGATTTAAATGCACTTGAATGATCGCTTGAGCGATCTTAGAGCGCGCTGAATGCGTCAAAAGTGAATTGTAGCTCAAGGATTATGAGCTACTGAAGTATGCCGCTGCGCCAGGATCAGGATCAGGAACAGGATCAGCATCAAACGGCGACTACTTGCTGTCGCCAACTGCTGCGAGTTGAGTTGTATGTTAAGATGTAGATGCAGCGTGTGGTGTGCGCACTTGAAATTGGAACAGACTCAGGAACGGACGACAATTAACCTTTAATCGCTGTTGTAGCACTTTGGCTTGTGCTCTCTGCCTACGATAAGATACTAACTTGGCCCTGTCATTCTAACAACCTGCGCACGACAAATTATGGCCCTTACGATAAGATATTGTTACAGCTGCTTTAGCTCTTACTATTGCTCCTGCTCCTGCTGTCCTTGTTTTATGATTAATCATAAGTTGCCTCTGGTTCTATTCTGTTTTTTTTTTATATTTCTTAGTTCTTCTACAATTTCATGGAATTTCATTGCCCCATTGATGACAGACAGTAGCCTTCCATCTTCTTGTTTGATTAAATGATTTGTGCATTTAGTTGATTCTTTTATTCAGTTCAGCAGTTTCAGATTGTTTTGTTTTGGGTGCAACAATTGATTGACCAGACTTGGCCTCCGATATCATGTTGAACCTGTGAATGGACTCACTCCCTGATCTTGGTCTCTGACCCCGGGAACGGGAATCTACGATGTTTGCCTCCTATTCTATTTGGCATGTTGCAATGTTTACTCAAAACAAGCCCTCGCCAAACAAAAACATGACAAACGCCCCGTTTTTTTTCTTTTCTTTTCTTTTCTTATTATATTTTACGCTTCTTGTATTCACAACTTTGTTTATTTTTATATTATTTCTCCCTCGTCTCCTGTCCCATATCTCTTCTGCCATTCGTATTTTTGCACTTGTTTGTATTTTTGCTCAATTAAAAAAGTTTCCTTGTATTTTCCATCCAGTTTTTCTCAGTTTTACACATCGAACTCATTGTTTTGGGATGCGTTTGCTTTTCTCATTGTGACTTCTTGGGTTACCTTTTGGGATGATTGCCCAATGCGATCAATGTGCCCACATGCTGTGCGTTTGTTGTTTGGCTGTGGAAAAATTGTGAAAAAATTTCATGCATTGTTCAACGGCAACAATTTCTTGGCTCCTTCGCCATTTACTCTGCCATTCTTTATGCATTTTCCACGGAAATTACGAATGGCATTTAACAAAAATCAACTAGATAGTATGGCATTTATATTACATGCACGATTGATTGTCTTCTCTTTTAATAGCTCACCAGTTTTTGACCTTTTACTGTATGAACTATTTTTTGTTTAATGCTATCAGAGCTCAGATCTCTTTAGACAAACTGCTGATAAAAGGAAGATTTAAGAACTATATATGATTGCAAATGAAATAAATAATACTATTCCATTCTGATGGAGTAAAAGTTTTAATTAAATAATGCTGAAAATATTGGATTAAGAAGAATTATTTCCAGAATTGTGCAGAATGCACTCTGGTATATTCTATACTCTATGGTATATTTTCAATGTAATAGTTTATTGATATATCAAATGTTGCATTCGGTTTCTTATGGTATTTTGTTCAGTATGATAATTTTGTATATTTTCAGAATAATAACACACTGTTTTGCCTTCACTCTATGATATAGTTTAGATGTAGTAGTGTATTGATATACCAAATGTAGACTTTGGTATATTTTCATATTTTTTGCAGTATTATAATTATATATGTAATATACCAAATGTAGCATTCGGTAAATTTTGATGTTTTTCTTCAGTATAATTTTTTGCACCTTTTTTGCCTTTACTCTATGATATATTTTTCATGTAAAAGTAAATTTATATACCAAGTGTAGCCTTCGGTATATTTTGGTATTTTGATCAGTATGATAATTTTGTATATTTTAAGAATAATACCACATTGTTGTGCATTAATTGAAAATAGGTAGCGAGTGTCTTACTTATTAAAAATTATCAAATCAAAGTTAATTAAAAATAATAAAAATGCATACGACTTATCCCTATTCTCTGTATAGCAAAAAGTTAAATAGAAACGTTTTAACTGTGATATGTAATGCGCATTCTTTCGTTAAGCAGATTACGAAATGCAGTTCAACTCTTTGGAGATGTGCTTTACTTAAGAGTTCGACCCATGTCTGCTTTTCTTCAATATAGATTTGTGCAATCTTCTCTTGTGCTGGTTGTGCAAATGTTTATGTTCGTATTTATGGCACAGAGCATAATCCTTTTTGAGTAGCAGCCAAAACATTTTCTTAGCTGCTGCAGCAGCTCAAGAATATTGCGCAAATATCAGTCTACAACAACAACAAGAATTGCCCCTTATGTTCGTCCTTCGTCCTGGCTGCCTTGCAGGCTGTGTCAATAAGATATATCACTGCCATATAGTGTGTTGTGTCCATTGTTGGCCTAGAAAACATTTTGCAGAAACCACAAAAATTGGTACACAAAACGTTGTTCTGTTGTTCCAGCTTCTGGGAATGTCTCCTCCTTAAACAGAGATTCAAGATTGTCTCTCACGTTTTTTTTTTCTCTCCGTTCCATTCCGTGTTCTTTTTCCAACTCTGGGAAAACAGCGATGCGAATGGTGCGTGATGTTTGTGCAATGTTGCGATTTTATGTATTGTGTTTTTTATGCAATTTCTCTTTCCTTGTTCTCGGTATTCTCGGTATTCGAAAGGATTAAACAGGACATGTCAAAGGGTTTTTTTTTTGCTATTACTTAAGCTGTTGTGCGTGGGGCCAGTGACAGCTGTTGAGGGGCAAAGATTGAGCGAGATTTTTATACAGATTTTGTTGCTGATTTCACTTTAGGTAGAATTTTATCATCGGTCTCTGAAATTTTCAGTTTAAAATTTTCTTTTGCATAGTTTTTGTATTGATCTACTATATAAGTTTTTATTTTTAATTTCCTTAACTTAACTTAAGCTCTATTCTGTAGAGTTTCCTTTCTTGTTGCCTAGTTTTTCCCCTTGATCTATATTAAAAACTTTATTTTAAATTTCCTCTAATTCAACTTTAACACTATTCTGTAGCATTTCCTTTCTTGTTGCCTAGTTTTTCTGTTGATCTATATTAAAAACTTTATTTTAAATTTTCTCTAACTCAAAACTCAAGTCTGTAGCGTTTCCTTTCTAGTTGCCTAGTTTTTCTGCTCATCTATATTAAGAACTTTATATTTGAATTTCCTCTAACTCATCTTAGATTCTAGCCTCTGCAGAACTTCCGATTTTGTAGTCGTGTTTAAATGGCTCTTTTAAATATCCGATTTCCAACTGCCTTTTCCTTTTGTACTAGTTCGCTCTAGTTTAGCTGCTCTTTTCGTGTACTTTGGTCGCGTGGTTCGATGCTGGCGACACTTGAGAGACTTGAGGCCGCTTATCAAAAAGGCGGCTCGAAAGTGAAATGGGACTTTAGATGTTTTGCCGACACACAATGCCGTCGAGTCAAGTGTCCGAAGATCCTTTTGGCATGTTTGTTTATTTAACTGTGCACAAATTAGACGACAAGCCAGACGACGACGACTCACTGAAGATGCTGTCTGCCAGAGAGAGAGATCGACTCGACATGCCAACTCTCTGCTATCTAGGCCACTTGACCATTTGTTTTTTGGGACGCGCCTATTTAGATAAGAGCGAAAAAGAGACTCTGTGGCACTCCAAAAACGGATCGACTCAGCATGTTTTGTGCTGATTTGCTGATCTCAGTTATGTTGCCGCATGTTGCAAACTTAATTGTTAATGCAGAAGCGAGAGAGGAGATTATGATGCTAAAAATGGGAGATGCATCTAGAACCCGACTGTGTTCTGAAGCTGGCTCATAAACATTTTGGGCTGCTGGCTGGCAGCGTCCTAATTAAGTCATTTCGCCAGCTCGTTACTACTGTCCAGCGCTCTACGCTCTTGCTGTGTGGAGACCAGAGAGATGCTAGACACCGAAATGTTGAAATTCCGCATAAATTCCGCGCTCACAAATCACATTTATAATGGGCCTCTGCAATCTGTAACACGCACACTGAGAGAAATGTCAACTTTGATATAATATGCAGAAAATTTGAAAATTGCAAATATTATTGCAGCCTTAGACGATGCAAATACTGTCGGAGGAGAAATAAATAAATAAAATACTGTCTTGATCATTTTAGTATTATTTTTCTTTAGCGTTTTAATAATTACATAATAAATAACATTATATGATATTCTGGCTTCAGTTAGTTTAATTCTTACATAGTTTAAGTGGGTGATATGCTTTTGGTATATTTTCAGTATATAAACAATTTAAGTATGTAGTACTTAAGTATTTAAGTATTCACCTTATCTAAATAGGTGGTACTTAAATTTGTAATATACTGAAAATAATACTAAAATATACATATTGAACTAGGTGACACTTTTTTTAGTATATTACAAAATTTAGTTAGGTGGTACCTAATATACTAAAAATATATTAACACAATAGCACCTACTTAAATTTGGCATATAAGTAGGTGGTACTTACATTTGTATTATACTGAAAATATACTAAAAACATATTAAAAATATAGTTTCCTTAGATCAGCGACTCTTTTCATACATTTTCTTAAAGTGCATTCATTTGGTTTTAAATTACTTAATTTAAATTATGTTGTCTTGATCATTTTAGTATCATTGTTTTTATATTTATTTCTGATATTCTGGCTTTAATATAATTCTTACATAATTTAAGCATGTTTTTGGTATATTTTCAGTATACTATATAATTAAGCAGGTTATATGTTTCGGCATATTTTAAGTATATTTTTAAGTAACATATGTAAAATATAATATAATATAATTATAAAATTTAAAAATATACTCACCACATACCTTAAATTGCAATATACTGCAAATATACTACAATATACAAAGCAGGTCATATATTTTCGGTATATTTTGAAGTAACGCTTATTTGAAATTGTAATATATTTAAAATCTAATATATGGTAATATAAATTGCAATATACTGCAAATATACTACAATATACCAAAAGTATACTAAAAATATGTTACAAATATCATTTCCTTTGGTCAGCGACTCGTTTCATGCATTTTCTCAAAGTGCAGTTCCGAGTTCCGACTTCAGACCTCAGAAGAGAGCATCGTTTGATGCCCAGCGCTATCTGTGGCGACGTGGCGATAAACATTGGTTCAGCACACAGGATTTGAAGGGAATCCAAGGATCGCTGGATCGTTTTCGGAGACACTCACTTGTTCGGGCGGCTTGGGACTAATGAAGGCAGGGCGTAAAGTGCTTGATTGGCATAGACCACACAGCGCCCTGAGCATTGACTTTGAGTTTGAGTTTGAGTTTGAGAAATTAATTTGATAGCCAAGCCACACTCGCAACTGCGCTGGATTTTTAGTGTTTTGTGGTTGGTCGAACAGGTATTACTTTAGTCTAAGGCACAATTTGGCCGGCTGTCTTGTTAGGCTAATTGACTTCTTGGCCAGTGGCCACTGGAGACCACCTTGCGCGTGTTTATAAGTTGTTTGCCTCAATGATGACAAGCCAAACAACCGACAAACGGGAAGCAAACAAACCAGAGAGAGAGAGAGAGAGAGAGAGAGAGAGAGAATGGCAAGTCGGAACTGGTTGAGCGGCGCTTTAGCAGCTCAATTAATCAGCTTTAAAGGGTACTTAGACCGACTACAGGTGTATGTGTCTGTGTGTGTGTGTGTGTCCAGGGTGTGGGAATTTCTCTTTTGTTTTTCATCATCGCTGCTTGCCAAATCGCATCGAAATAACTGTGCGCAACAAATGCTCAACTCGAAACAACTTAATTTTCAATAAACGTTTTTCGTTTCTTTCCTTTTTTTTTGTGTGTTTTTGGTCTCCGGAAGGAAATGAACAGGCAACATTTCATCAAATTTAATTAAAATTGCTTAATTTGAAAAGTGTTAGTAATTGATAATTGAATTTTGGTTAATGAAGTGTTATGATTCTTTACTACTTCTATTTTAATTAATAACCTATCAATGATTTATTTACAGTCTTTAATTTTATAAGTATAAGTTTATTCTGTAATTTTAGATTCGCTAAAGTATGGTTGTAAGAGAGATAGAACTATAATCGATAAGACTTGTAATGTTTGTGAGCAAATCAAGTTTGTTTCGAAAATTTGGTTGGCATCAATTAAAAATTGTAGAAGTTATTAAAGTAATACTTTAGTATGAAAAAAAACGCGGTCTTAGTTTCTTTGGCTGACAATCTGGTATATTTTATACTCCGTGGTATATTTTGTACTATATCAAAAAATGTAGTGTTTGGTATATTTTAAGTAATTTATTTATTTTAAAATGAATACCACACTGTTTTGCTTTTATTCTTAATGATTAGCGGGTATTTCACAGTCGAGCACACTCGACTGTAGCTTTCTTCCTTGATTTTAATGTCTACAGTTTATTCACAGTTGAATTGGAGAAAAAAATCTATTATGAGATACTTTTTGCCTTAGAACGAATGTCACAATACCTTTGAAAAATAGCAAGCGAGATAAAGCTGATTTTGTTTTATATATAATATATTTTTTTTTGTTAAATAAGCACACTTCGTTTGACTTAATGCAACATTAAACAAATAATTAAATGGAAATACAAATACGGAAATATTCTACTTGATTTTCTTTCAAAATAAACCCATTGTTAAAATATAGTATCTATAATATTTACTACATTTAATTTACAGAAAAAATAACGCTGGTTGCTAGGATAAAAATTGAATCACTTGACAATCAACTTGTAACGATTTTCTTAATGTTCCCATGAGTTTCCTTGAGGTAATCTCAGTGTAATTTATGATGCCACAATAATCTCAAGTAATCTCGTAATATTTACAATCAATCAACTCCCAACAAGAAGTCTCGAATCAGATTGAAGAAGTAGGGAATTCAACTGAAATGAGAACTGCTTTTGGGCCTTTTAGGCACACCCCCTCGTGCCTCGATGTCCTTTGAACTAATTTTTTATAGATGGGTATATCAATGTCAACATATCAATTTCAAATTCAATTTGGAATGTTTCATAGGAAATTGTCAAGCAACAAATTCGAGATGAAAGTGAAATTGTATATGGGTCGAATTTGTTGATATAGATCTGGTTTATGCTGCTGCTGCTGCTGCTTCATGTTGTTGTTGTTGTTTGGCTACTGATTGCATAATAAAACGCCTATAATGCCAGATTGTAGATCAACATGAGTTCGGTGTGCTTATAAATCAGACAAAATACAACTACTCAAGAAGCTGCAAAAGGAGAACAAGAGGCGCGAGTGGTGCCACCTACGGTTTTTGTCGTTGTGTTTATGTCATGTTTAGTGTGTTGTTATTGATACCGATGTTGTTGTTGTTGCTGCAGCACCTGCAGCGGTTGCTCTGTCTCCTTTACCTGCCACTGGGCAAAGGGTCCAACTACTATCTTGAGCTGACATCACTTTGGCTTAATTAGAATTCAGCTAGACCATAAATTTAACCAGCTCTTCTACACTTTTGCTCCTTTTCTACTCCTTTTTGTTTATCTTCTGTGTCTTCTCCTCTTGTTTTGGGTTATGTCATCCCTTCTTGGGGCATAATGAAAATATTTTGTAACATAAATTACAAATATGTATTTCGATGCACTGACTTGGAAAGTGCCTTGCACAAAAGGCAGGCAAATCAAAAGCGAAGTCCTGCGCTGTCCTTTAGCTCCTTCGTTGTTCCTTTGCGTTCCCCCTCCCCCCCTCCCCAAACACTCCACAAACCCCTCCTGCTTTGGTCTCTGTCTTGGCCCGCGGCCAATGCAGCAAACGGTAAATGTTGCACCTGCGATCCTTGCATTCAACTGCCAGCTGCTGACTTACAGGTGCGCGTGCCCAAGGAGCAGGACATGCTCACACACACATATGAATGTATTTACATTCGTAAAGAAAGCGAGCGAAAGCCAGCAACAAATTGAGGCAAGAGAAGGCAGAGAGAGAGTGAGAGATGGAGCATTGCTGCCTGGCACTTGAACTGCAGCAGCATATATCCATATGACCCCCGCGGGTTCAATGTCTGCTGTGACGTCAGCAAGCACACACACACAGTCACACACACACAGACACGTAGAAGAGATCGTCTTTATTATGAAACTTCCTGCCTGAAATGACGAGCGGAAATCACAAAAATGAGTTCGCTTTCCGGTGCTGCAGCAATGCACAAAAGAAAGGGGAAATCTCGTTGCCAAATTGAAATGCAATAAAATTTACACTTGCAGCCGAAGCAGCAACAACAACAACAACAATTACAGTGCATTGCGAACTCTGGACACTCTCTAGGCCCCACATTTATGTTAACTACATGGCAAAATGGCAAAAGAAGCAACAGCGGCAGCAGAAGAAGCCATGCAGCAGACAATGCAACAAGTTGTTAATAGCAAATTCACCTGGTGCACCACACAAAAGTGACGCAAAAGCTTTGGCAATCGAGAGAAGCTCTTAAGATTCAAATATTATGCACATTATTAGCGACTTCACTTAAGAAACAAGTAAGAAAGTTGAGTGTTCTCGATTGTGTTATTAATAAAAGCAATCCAAAAATATAACAAATTAATATATCGCAAAAATACTAAAATATACCAAGGGCTATAGTTGATATATTGATTACATTTTAAATATACCATAGAGTACAAAATATATAAATTTGTTAACCAAAATAACCAAGACGTGCAAAAGAATTTCTTAAAAAACTTTTGATCGCAACCAAAATTTTCAGAAATTATCAATCTCTAGCCTCAAAATCACGCTTGCTTGTAATTGTAATAGTCGAGAAGTTTTTCCTAGATTATAAAAGTATATATTTTATCTGATTCTAATTAACTTGTATTTAAGATTGAAACAAATATTTTTAAATTTTTATACCCGCTACCCATAGGGTAGAAGGGTATTATAACTTTGTGCCGGCAGGAAATATATGTACCAGGTAGAAGGAGGCATCTCCGACCCTATAAAGTATATATTCTTGATCAGCGTCAACAGCCGAGACGATCTAGCCATGTCCGTCTGTCCGTCTGTCCGTATGAACACCTAGATCTCAGAGACTATAAAAGATAGAGCTATAATTTTTTTTCGACAGCATTTGTTATGTTTGCACGCAGATCAAGTTTGTTTCAAATTTTTGCCACGTTCACTTTCGCCCCCGCAAATCAAAAAAATCGAATAACAAGCGTATGTTTAATAATAATTATAGTAGTTATGATTCCTGAGAATTTGGTTGCGATCAGATAAAAATTTTGGCAGTTATTAAAGAAATACTTTTGTATGGGCAAACCGCCTACTTACTAGGGGTCTGAGTTGCTTTGGGTGACAATCTGGTATTTTGTCTAAGGTATATTTTGAATGCGGTACTATATCGATATACCACATATACCATTTGACATATTTTCAGTATTTTTGCAGTATATTTGGTATATTTTGAGAATAATACCGCAAAATATATTGCTTTTATTCAAAATGGGTAGCGGGTATGTCACAGTCGAGTACACTCGACTATAGCTTTCTTACTTGTTTTATTCTGAATAACTTGTATTTAACATCAATATAAATATATTTCAATTTTATAATTTTTGAATTCTTATTTAGGTTGTAATTGAGATTAATATAAATATATTTAGACTTAGAGTTGAGTTAGCTTTGAGATGACAATTTTGTCGGCTGTTCGATGGATCGATCGATATTGAAGGCAGAAGGACAGACGGAGAGACAATCCGCACTCGACATCGACAGACATCGCGAAGTAGAGAGAAACGACGTTTTCCGTTAACATCAATCTTGAAGATCTGCCAGCTATAACAGAGCCCACGCGAAAGAGATGGAGATAGCGCGATAGACAGAGAGAGAGAGGGAGAGCAAAAGAAGAGAAGAGGAGCAGACCAAGTTGCCTAAGTGTGTGTGTGTGTGTGAATATATGATAAACTGCAAGTCTAACTAAATGACCTGAGGACTATTGTGATATTTTATTGTATTAAATCGCATCCGACACACGACGAAGACGCTGCTGCTGCTGCTGCTGTTGTTGGTGTTGCTGGTTGGACTCTGCTGTTGGTGACTCTGCAGTTGGGTTTGAGTTTGAGTTTCGATGCGAACGATCGAATCGAATCGAATCGAATGGAATGGAATGGAAGCGATCTGCACAGGAAGCGCCAACTTGCGCCAATCTTTAAGCGTGTTATTAGTGTTTCGGCATATTTATTTATTATCATTTGGCTAAACTTGATCAAGTAAACTGGCGGGGCAAAAGACTGAACATGACACAACAGAATGAAAAAGCGAAGCTGTACTACGATATCAAATATATTATTGATGCTTTGAGCTCAATCAATGTACTCTACGTACTTTTGATTACTTAACTTTTTGGTTGCTCCTTTGGGACATTGGCACATTGATGACATAACTTGCGTGTAGAATTTTTGTATGAGTTGGAATTTGTTTTTTGCCAGGGACTTGGGGTAAGAAAGGAAACACGCGTAATTTCTACATTTAAAGTGCAAGTGGTGAACTTGAGAATTGGACCCAGGGGGATATTCGTTGAGGAGGATCATTGACCGGGCGTGCGACGAACTGAAGATCAAAGATCAAAATACGAAAAAGGCGAACAGATCAGAACAATTAGTTTAATTATGCCGAGAACATGGTCAATTTTTTGGCATGAGGTGACAACGATGCGACATGATGATGATGCCCCAATGCTCCGATGTTGCTTCAGCAGCTGCTGCTGCTGCGCATCGCATCGCCACCAAGCAACAACATCATCAATTGGGTAATTTTAGCTGTGCAACTTGTTAGCACCGGGTCCCGCATATATAGTGTGTATAAGCGAGGCAAGCCGCCTCAGTTTCACAGAGAGAGACTTTGAAAAAAAGCAACGCAAAAAAATAAAGAAAAAGATCGTGAAGATCACTCAGAAAACAAAGTCTTCCACTCGCGTCGCATCGCATCGCATCGCGTCGAGTGCTGTTGAGAGTCGTCTTTCCATATCATTAGTTGTAATTGATCCTGTGTGATCTTTTGATTTTGCGTCAACGCTGACGTTTTTGCATACGCCAGTCAGCAGGAGTCGAGAGTGAGGCAAAGCAAAGCGAGCGTGCGCCAGCAGCGACTTGTGGCACGTTCAGTGACTGATGTCTGCTCTCTGCCCCTCTCTTTGCTCTCTCTCTCTCTCCCTCTCTCTGCCCTGCCCCTCATTAACATGATCATCAACGCTGTCGTATTTGCTTGACTGCCAGCAAATTAAAAACTCAACTTGCAGCAGTCTCAGTTTCAGTTTCAGTCTCGAGTCTTTTTTTTTTTTGTACCTTTTTTGCATGCGGCCCACGTTGTTGGTTTGCTCTCCAGCTCTTCATCTCTGGGTTCTGGGTGAGCCCCCATGCCAGGCACACACTGGAGTCTTCTCAGTTTATGCTGGTGCCCAGTGCCCAGGTAATTGCCTGGGTCCTTTTTCGCAATCGTTTAAATAGCTACTGCGGGCGAATATTTAACTAACTAAGTGCTGTCAATACCTGCTTCCTTTCTTGCTTTCTCCTTCTCTTTGCGCCGAAAGTAAAAACTGAGCTGAAATGCACTTTCAATTTGCATTTGTTACATTTTATCCAGCTGGGAGGCTGCTCGATGGCATCGTTTGTTCACTAATTTTCCCTGTAAATAAGCAATAAGCTAAGTTTGATTTAATTTAAATACTAAATCATTGGTTTTAAATGCCATATTTTCAGTTTAATATAGTATATTTTTTTATTTATAGTACTTTCAAGTTATAAGTTATACTTAATCATTGTTTTTTGATGGTGTATTAATATAGTATATTTTTTGGTTTATAGTATTTCCAACCCTTTTCTTAAATCAAATACTTTATCACATATAGTATATTTTTTTGTTCAAAGTATTTTCAAGTTGAAAGCTAACTTTGATTTAATTTAAATACTAAACAAATTTGTTGGGCTTAATGATTGTTTTTTATATAGTGTATTTTAATTTGATTAAAGTTTATTTTTTTGTTTATAGAATTTTCAAGTTATTAGCTAACTTTGTTTTTAATTCCAATACCTTATCATTTTTGTTTTGCCTAATCATTGTTTTTAGATGCTGTTTTTTAACTTTATTATAGTATATTTTTTGGTTTATAGTATTTTCGGTTTATAGGGTATCTAATAGAGTTGCCACTATATCAATTTTTGTTGGTTTAATCATTTTATATACTGGATTTTCACTTCACATATAGTATATTTTTTTACTTATGGTATTTGTAAGTTACAGGGTATCTAATAGTGTTGCTGCTGACAACTAGAGCACTTGTGTTGCTCGTTATACATTTTTGCTCAATAATGTTTTAATTTATGTGCTGCAAATTTTGGGCCGGCATTTGGTATTTGATTGCCATTGCCAATGCCACAATGACCAATGCAACAAGCGTCAGCTCCTCTTCCCCCCCTCTTCATTCAAACTATATGCTCCTGGGCTGTTGTTGCCCGCGCCGACCCCCTGGGGCGCATTGAGTGCCATTTAGTTAATGGGCCATAAATTGCGATTGCTGATTTTTTGTTATTTTTTTGTTTTTTCTTTTGCATTTTTAAAGGCTTGGCCTGGCAAATTAGACTGGAAAAATGTACAGACACAGGTAGATAATAATGGAATATCAAAGTAAGTTCTGAGAGACGTGAGAAAGAGAATGTGAGAAAAAGAGAGACAGAAAGGGAGAGAGTGGGTAGAGAAAAGCTCTTCAAGTCGAAACTCTGCTACAATTGATAAGACAATATCTATTAGATAATCATTCGTTTGATAGATCATAGATCGACAGCTGTCAGTACTTCATGCGCTATTTTAAACTGATCAATGCTTTGCATTATATAGAGGGATTTTTCTTTAACTTTTGTACTTGCCTAACTTAACATTCGACTAGATTAGATACTTCAATTCAAATGTAGAGATAAATTTTGCCAGTCTATTCTATCTATGATTAATTGAGTTGCGAATTTAGTTTACTTAAAAGATTGCTAATCAAATTTGAAGTATAAAATTTTAATATAATAATATGGAGATTATATATATTATATTATGGTATAGATATTGCAGTATATTCTTTGAAGAATATAGTAGGCATCATATGTTATGCATAATGCAGTATGTATAATGCTGTATATATTGAGTTCCCTGAAACAATTGGTATTCATATTAAAACTGTACAATTTGAATATAATAAAATACCAATTATTTAGTATATTACGTACATTGGGGTATGTATATTGTATGCCATTATATATGTATAATAATGCAGTATATGTATAGCAGAATGTATATTTATATTCTATATTGCAGTATGTAGTAGGTATTATGGTATGTTTATTGCAGTATATACATTGCGTATTTTTATACCCGCTACCCATAGGGTAGAAGGGTATTATAACTTTGTGCCGGCAGGAAATGTATGTTACAGGTAGAACGAGGTATCTCCGACCCTATAAAGTATATATATTCTTGATCAGCGTCAACAGCCGAGACGATATAGCCACGTCCGTCCGTACGTATGAAACACTGGATCTCAGAGATTATAAGAGATAGAGCTAAAACTTTATTCGACAGCATTTGTTATATTTGCACGCGAACAAGTTTGTTTCAAATTTTTGCCACGCCTACTTCCGCCCCCGTAAATTAAAAAAAAATCGAATAACAGGCGTAATTTTAAAGCTAGAGTTGCGAGTTTTGGTATATACAATAATTAGTAGTAGTAGTTATGATTCCTTAAAATTTGGTTGCGATCAGATAAAAATTGTGGAAGTTATTAAAGAAATAAGTAAAAACGCCTATTTACTGGGGGTCTTACTTGCTTTGGCTGACAATCTGTTATATTGTGCCGTTTATGGTATATTTTGAATGCGGTACTATATCGATATACCAAATATACCATTCGGTATATTTTTAGTATTTTTGTAGTATATTCGGTATGTTTTGAGAAAAATACCGCAAAATATATTTCTTTTATTCAAAATGGGTAGCGGGTATCTCACAGTCGAGCACACTCGACTGTAACTTTCTTACTTGTTATACCTTATATTGCAGTACGTTATACTTCAGTATTTATAATGCAGTATATATAGTTGGTATGTTGTGGTTCTAGGTATTGCAGTATATATAATGCTGTATAATTATATCCTATATTGCAGTTTGTGCATTGCAGTATATTTATACATTTACATTTATAATGCAGTATATACATTTCAGTATATACATTAGAGTATATACCTTGCAGTATATTTATACACTATAAACCTATACATCTGAATGGTATCCAACTTGTTTTCTTGTTTGTCCATCGTATACTGCGATAAATCTAGTTTAATTTGCGACTGTTAATTGTTTGATCAATTCGATGCGCGCTTCTCCACCGTTGAACCATTCATCAGTCGGCCAAAACGGTAGCTGCAATCGCTGCCACATGCAGGATGGATCGAGCATCGTGCAACATGCAACAGGCTGCATGCTGCTGATGTGCTGATGCTTTCCATGGAAAACAGCGATGGCAAATCTGAAGCGCCGTTAGGCTCTGTCTTCAGTTGCCCTGGGGGCGTTGCAAAGTCAAATAAAACAAACGGTATATTTGGTAGAGCTGTGTGGCAAGTGGCGAGTGGCAAGTGGCAAGTGACTACTAAGAGGCGCCTTGCGACTATCGACAGACGCATCAGTAAATTTGCGAATTTTTACGCTGTTGCTACACGCGTTGGCTTAATGCGAGTAATCGCCATATTCGGTTAGAGATCGAGGCTGGGGAGCGCACTGCTTGCAACTGTTGCATGTGGCAAGTGGCAACTGCCAAGTGGCAATGTGATGAGTTGCCAGGCCTTAACCTACGTCTGCTGTTGCTGCTTCTGCTTCTGCTGTTGATGATGATGATGACGACGACCAGAAGGTTGATGCTGATGGTGTTGATTGTGCGCCAGTCAAGTGTAAGCTGCACATTAGTCAAAAAAAAAAAAAAAAAAAAAAAAAACAAACAGCAAAAAAAAAGATGAAAGAAAAATACAACAAAAATACAAGTTGCGCAGAGAACTTAAGCGGCTTAAGCGCAGCAAGGAGTCTCATGAATGAAAACATGCCAACATACTCCATTCCATACTCCATTCGACAAAACTCGATTTGGCCAGCCAAGAAGCCGAAGCTAAGGCATCCAAGGCAGCCAAGTCAGCTAGCAGGTCAGCGACGTCTCTCATCGAGATCGTTGGGATCGTTGTGATCGTCTAAAATGGAACTGGAATTTAAGCTCAACATTTGTTCTGTCTTTCTGTCTGTCCGGCGTCCTTTTGGTCTCTGCTGTTATTATTATGAGCATAGCAGCTATTTTATAATGATTGTAATGATAAAAGAGTTCTTTATTCACGTTGAGTATTTCATTTTCTTATTTATTTATTTAATTTAAAATGCTCTCGCTACAAGCAAAAGAAACTATGTAAAATAAGCTTTCTACCAATGTTGCATATAGTAAAATAAACTTGTTTAAGTAGAATAAACTGTGTAAATCTTAAAAATTTAATAAGACTTTATTATATTGTTATTGAATAAATTAAAAATAAAACAATTAAATCAAAAATTAAAAAAAAAAAATAAGAAATTTAAACTATATTTTAGTATTATTCTATCGACAGTTATAATGAATGTTTATTCTATTTATAGTATTATTGATTTGTATTTTTTTAATTCCAATGTGATTTTTATACATGTATATTTAATTTAGGATTATATTATTCTACTCTTTAGCTTCATAATTTAGCTTTATCTAACCATAGCTTATTTTTAACCATTTGATAAAAAGAAGAATAAAATTATAATATATTTAAGCTTATTAAACAAGGAAAGAAGTCGAGTATGTTCGACTGTGAGATACCCGCTACAGTGCCGTATTAATTTTAAAATATACCAAAGTATATTGCTATATTAATACATTCCATACCATAATATACCATAAATACCATAAATATACCATAAAGCCAAAATATATCATATGGTGTAAAATATACCATTGAGCGCAAAATATACCATAGATTGAAAAATATACCATACAGTGCAAAATATAGCAGATTCTCAGGCAAAGCTACTAAGCTCAGTAGTAAGAGGGAGCGTTACAGTTTCGCTTTAAGAGTTCTCTATTCTCTGTAGAGCATCACAGCTTCGATTTGTTTTACGAACTCAATTTCGGCTACCAATTTTAATTATGAAGTTGCCACAGAAGAATCAGAAAATACCTTTGTGTGTGCCTCTGTCTGCGCCTGAGAGACTGAGACTGAGAACTCGCTGACTCTGACTCTGAGACTTTGACTTCGACTTTGACTTTGCTGGTCTTAATCCACTTGTTCAAACGCTGTTGATATTCATATGCTTTGTCAGTTGATTCGCTAATATGACGTCTGATGCGGCTGCCGTTGCACGTTCAACGTTCAACGTTGCTTGTTGCCGCACTTTTCGGTTGCACGTTAAGAAAGAGATTTGGCGGTGCTGGGCACTGGGGCTGCGAAAATTTGCACTTTTGACTTGGGACGCAGCAAACTTTTAATTTTCGCGGATGAGGCGAAAATAAATAAAGCTTGAATAATGGCTAAGCTACCTCAGCAGCAGTAGCAGCAACAGCAGCAACAGGACAAAGGAGTGTATGAAGCAGTAGCATTTGATGGAGTAGCGGCAGGTTTTGGCCATCATCCAGCGCTAAAGTCACTCATTAAACACAATTTTGACTGGGCTGCAACTTTTGCGCAAAGGGCGCTTGGTAATTTGTGAAGAATCAAGAAAGAACCCAAGAAAGGATCAGCCAGGAGTAGGATCAAAAGCCAGTCTGGCGATGGTATTTGATTTGTGCGCGATTTGATTTTGTGATTTTTATGCTGCCTTTGCACGTGTTGTGTTGTCTTCTGTTTGGGAAGGAAGTGAACTCTGCAGACATCGTTGGTGTTGCGCGCTCTCATCAGCGATAATGATGGGCAATTATATAGAGAGCAGCGCGCCTTTCACAAACCCATAAAAGAAAAAGCCACGTTTCGCAAATCCCACAGGCCCCGTCCTTAAACAACAGACCAAAGCGTGTGGGCTGCTGCCAACACTCGCGTGGCTTCATTACGAAGCCCTTAAAATATACACTTTCGATGGAGCATTGAGGAAGCTTAAACAGCGTCGACAGCTAGCACATGAATTAAAGTTTGGAAAGGATGATAAAATAGGGGAATAATATTATGTGTTTTTTAACAAAATTTGAAGCCAAGAATAATTTCAATTTTAGCATGAAGTAGTGGCAAAAATTGAGCTTGATACTGTTTCAGATTGTATTAAAACACTAATAAGAAGAAATTTTATGTGATGTTGAAGCATTAAATATACAAAATAAATTAAATATTATAAAAAGTAAAATAAACCGAAATGAAATAAATAATAAAATATAATATAGATTTAAATATATAAAATACATGAACTAATAAAACAAAAAGAATATAAAATAAAGTAAAATAAAAAAAAAAAACATCAAATCAAAGGAAATAATTTAAAATATAATGAAACAATATAAAACCCTATAGTTGAGTGTTCTCGACTGTGAGATACTCGCTCCCCATTTTGAGCGAAAACGAAACAGTACGGCATTTATTTTCAAATATACCAAATTAATATACCAGACAAATACTAAAAATATACCAAGTATTCGTTGTATTGATATAGTACCACATTAACACTACATCAATACATTGCAAAAAATTCTAAAATTATACCAGAGGCTATATTTGGTATATTGATATAGTACTAGATTCAAAATGTACCAAATGTTATATTTGGTATACTGATATAGTACTACATTCAAAATATTCCATGGAGTGCTAAAAACTAAAAATATACTAAAGGCTACATTTAAAATATAACATATAGTGATAAATACTTGAAATATACCAAATGTTATTTATGGTAAATTGGATATTACATTCAAAATATACAATAGGTTGCAAAATATACCAAATTATGTGCATTTCAAGTATAGTGGTACATACTAAAAATATACCAAATGCTATATATTATATTCGGTTAATTGATACTATATTCAAAATATACCATAGGTTGCAAAATATACTAGATTGTGTGCATTTCAAGTATAGTGGTAAATACTAAAAATATACCAAATGTCATTTATGGTAAATTGGATACTACATTCAAAATATACAATAGGTTGCAAAATATACCAAATTGTGTACATTTCAAGTAGAGTATTTGCACTTCGATACAATGCGCGACGTCTCAGCTCTAACTGTTCATTATATAGTATTTGAATGGCTACACTTCTTCTTGCTGGCTTTATTATTGTTTTCATTTTTTGTTTCTGCGCGAAACCGTTGTCAATGGGGCAATTGATATATGGTCGAAAGGTTTGTTTGTCGTCGCCTTCGTCGTCGTCTGTCTAATGCCGCATTACTTCATTAAGCAAGCTCCGACTTTTAATTATGCGCCAGGCCACAAGAATTTTAATTTGAGTTGGACCCTGATGCCCGTTGCTCCCTATCACTGTCCCCCCTCCATACCTGTGTGTGTGTGTGTGTGTGTGTGTGCAATTCATTGTCAGCAAACAAATGCGAATGGCTGTTGATGAATGCGCTGGAACCACGCACATGTGGAGGAGGCTGGACTCAGGATATTCTATGGCGCATTATGCGCACAAATTAATTTATGTACAGACGACGACGACGGCAGAAATTGGCGAAACGACAGCCACAAGAGAAGCCTTATACTCCTTATAACACACGCAGCAATCGGGTTGCAACGATTGCAAATGATTTTCATCATTGGTAGTTTGTCCACCTGACAACAGATGGCGCTAGTTATTTGGTGTCTTACTTGCGAGTTTAATGTTTTCGAGTTTGACTACATCAAATTTTGATAATATTTAATATAAAACTGAAATGACATTACGATTACAATAATTGTGCAGTTATTTTCGAAATATAATAATATAATCAGACTTTGTTTAGTTGGTAGTACTGTCAAAAGGGAAAAAAAAATGTTTTAAAATCATGATTTTGGTTTTAGTACTCAGAATTTTGCTCTAAGAACTGTGACAAGAATATTAGAATCTTAATGTTATAAAACACATCCTGATTTCAAGAATATTTAAATTGTTGTATAGTAACATGTTGTATAGTAACATAAGATAAATTGTGTTTGATACTATTTCATTAAAACACCAATAAGAAGACATTTCAGAAGCAAAGGAAAAAATAAGATTATTAAGCGTATTTTGATAAACCCAAAATGAAGTACCCAAGAGGAAAAAATCTTATAGTCGTAAGATCAAAAATCTGATTAACAAGATCAACAAAATAAATAAATAATTTCTAACATTTGGTCTTATTTTGAGAATTTGACATTTTTCATACTAATGTTCTTAGTTTTAAGAATTTGTTCTTAAAGTGGTCTTATTTTAGGAATACAATTTTTAAGACGAATGTTTTTGATTGTTTTCTGTGTTTGCGCTCCATTTATAGATTTTAGAGTTATGAATTTCTGCTGCTTATTTATTTGTTGTTAGAAATATTTCTTCATTTTTCCAGGGTATCTTGTTGGCTATGCCTAAAGTATTTCTACTGGTTCACACCACAATTTGTGCCGGGATTCACTGAGCTGTTTGTTGTTTGTTTGTTTTGTTTTTTTTTTTTTTTTTTGTTTGCTTCCCCCTCCCAGCTTCCACTGTTTTCTTTGGGGCTGGCTTGGGATGGTTTGGTTTGCTCCCGTTGGGTAGCTGGCCGCGCAATTACGCGCTGCACTTTGATTCCTTTTTGGCTGAGGCTGAGGCTCAGACCCTGGCACACACAACAATTCAAAATGTTCGTGTTTAAGCGCTATTAAGTGGCAAAAATCGCGCGCGCATCAGCTTTTGCCTCCTAAAACTGGATGAGCATGTGGATCAGGCTGAAGCTAAGGCTGAGGATGTGGTTAACGTTGAGACTGAGCTTCAGCTTCAGCTTCAGAGGCTGAGGCTGAGGTGAAGCATGTCGAATGTGACCACGCGCATGCTCAGTCAACGGCCTGGGCTGGCCGCCTGCGTGTTGCTTATAATTAAAAAAAACATGCCATGCCATGGAGCAGCGGCAGCAGAAGCTGATGGGGGCAAGCAGTGGGGGGAAGCAGCAGCAGCAGCAGCACAAACAGCAAAATCAACTTATTTGCCTTTCCATTGAAATAATTAGTTCAAAGTTAAATATTGGCTGCTGCTGCTGCTGCTGCTGCCGACTCTTCTCTGAGCAACTTCTTTTCTTCTCCAACTGTGGCGATGACGTATGGTGGGAGGGGGGAGGGGAAGAGCAAGGCTTATCGCATTTAGGCGCGGAATTAATCGATTTGCGTACCGGGTGCGAAAACATTGGTGCGGCTTTAATTGATGCGTGCACAGCACGACAGGCCACTAGCCAAGCCACTTGCCACTTGCCACTCGCCACTTGCCACTCGACACAGAGAGAGAGATGGCGGCAAAATGGGGGGCTGGCTGTGTCAGTGATTGGATAGAGTTGTAAAGCTATTGATTAGCTGGCCCATCAGATATCAAGTTGTTGACTCTTATCGGCTGCGTGTCAACATTCCAGATTAACCAGCTCAACAGACGCGCGAGCTGTCAACAAGTCTTCGAACAGTTGCCAGATGAGGGAAGAGAGACGAACAGACTGCGAGGGACTGGCAAGCTTTCGAAAAAACTTTCAATCTTGAGAAATGGATGTAAATGTGATGAAGGTTAAGCTTAGAAAGTAGGAACATAATATCACAAAAACTCTTTTTGAAACTGAGAAATATAAGCTGTTGCTCAAAAGCACATTAAAGCTGTGGTAAATATTAATTTTGCTTTCTCTGTCGCCATTCAAAATTGAAATAGTCATTTTAAGGCGTTAGAGACCAGGGAAATTGGTAAGACCCTATAAAGTATCTATATTCTTGATCAGCGGCAACAGCCAAGACGATATAGACATGTCCATCTGTCTGTCTGATATTTGGTATATTTTGTACTCTATGGTATATTTTGAATTTAGTTATATGGATATCAATATATCAAATACAACACTCTTTATATATTGGTAGTATTTTTTCGGTATATTGATTTGGTATACATATTTTAAAATATTCGGTATATTTTGCACTTTTTCATATATTTCGAATATAGTACTATACCAATTATATCCTTTGGTATATTTGTAGTATTTTTATGGTATATTTATTTGGTATGTTTTGTTTGTTTGAATGTAGTTGTATGGATATCAATATATCAAAAACAACACTCCTTATATATTGGTAGTATTTTTTCGGTATATTGATTTGGTATATTTTAAAATATTCGCTATATTTTGCACTTTTTCATATATTTCGAATGTTGTACTATACCAATTATATCCTTTGGTATATTTTTAGTATTTTTATGGTATATTTATTTGGTATGTTTTGTTTGTTTGAATTTAGTTGTATGGATATAAATATATCAAAAACAACACTCCTTATATATTGGTAGTATTTTTTCGGTATATTGATTTGGTATATTTTAAAATATTCGGTATATTTTGGATTTTTTCATATATTTTGAATGTAGAACTATTTCCATATACCAATTATATCCTTTGGTATATTTTTAGTATTTTTATGGTATATTAATTTGGTATGTTATTAAAATTGCTTTTATTCGAAAAAGGTAGCAGGTATCTCAAAGTTGAGCACACTCTAATATATCTTTACTACTTGTTAAAATTTTGTTTATAAATAGGGTTAATAATTGTTTTCAGAGAAACTTTGAATTATTGGCTATAAGTGTATAATAATATTTGGAGAAAATTGTTGAAATTTGTTTGGTTAGATCAGCTAGGATATTTGCAATCCGCCAGTATAAGTGAAAATTGAATTAAATGGGTTTTGAAATTAATGTTATTAAACAGGCAAATGTCTTATGCATCTACTATATTTCAGGTTTTATTTGCAGCTTTAGTTTTTGTGTTTGAAGAATAATGAAGAAGGAATGAATATATTAATATTATTAATATATATTTTTATTTATTCAACTATATGTTAGTATATCTTATTATAAATATTTGTTGTGCATTGATTACATCTTAAAAAAATGGAATAGTTGTGTTGTGTTCTCATCCGTGGGAGATGAGTAGAGACCACCTTGCTTGGTCAGTGAGTGAGAGAACGCAGCGGGTTGTGTGGATGTGTGTGGAGTGTGTGGTCCAGGACAACAGGATGCAAGTGAGCACAATGCATGTCCATGAATTGCATAAAAAGTAATGAACCCAAAAACACTCTGTGCACTTCTCTGCAGAACAACTCAATTAACCAAACATAGAGTTGAATGTGGATGTGGATGATGCATAAGTAGGAGGAAGCATAATGGATGGACCAAGGGAGAGGAGGAGTAGCGATGGTCGAGAGATGGCAAATGCGGGAAACGCTGTCTGCCAAAACAATTTCCGGCCAGGCAGTGCGACCGAAAATTGAATTGTCAGCGATGATGAGCATCATCAGGATGAAGAGTACAAGAGCAAGGACACATCATCGAGAGTGCAGAGAACCCACACACATAGTCAGCCAGAGCGGTAGACACCTGAGCACAGCTGGACTTTGCTTTATATTCTTTATATTTTGTTGGTTTGAGTTTGGGTTTTGCTTAGGGTAAGTGAACTTGAAGAGAGAGAGAGAGAAACGAGGCGAGCGAGCATTGTATCCAAAAACTTGATTATGGAGGACGGATGTCCGGCGCACAGGATCAGCGCATTGCACTTTAAGGATAGCGACTGCGACGCCGACTGCGACTGCGACTGAGCGACTGCAGCGCTGACAACTTTAGAGTCTGGTCTAATTTATTGGTAGATCGATTATTGCTATAACATAAATGCCATAAAGTCTGGCACCATCTCAATAGTGACACGCGTTGCCGTTCTCAATTTTCCAAAGAAAACCCAAAGAGCACAAAACTATTGGGAAAAACGATTCACATTTATTTTTGTTTCGCACCATTGTCTGGTGCGTGTGAAAAACGAACAATGCTCACAACAATGGCCAAATACGTTTCAAATACGTTTTCAATTACAAATTTACGATTGTTCCTCCTCGCCATTGTCCTGCTGTCGCGCAGCGTCCCATTGTCTATCCTTGCCTCACATCCATCCACACAAACAAAGCGTGCTTCAACTTCCAACTGCAACTGCAACTGCAACTGCATATCAAATTCATTAGGATTGCCCTGTGCCCGGTGTCCTTTGGCCAAGCTTTGACTTTGCACCGTCACACTAATCCGGCACAGTTATCACTGAGATTTCTTATTGTTTTGAGGAGATTCTTTTGGGTTTTGTCATGGAAGTGGAGCGAAAGAAATATAGAGAAGATTATATTTGTATTTTTTTTGATTTATATGAAATAATTTTATACTAGAAGTGTTACTAGCATTATTAACAAGTAAGAAATCTATAGTCAAGTGTGTTCGACTGTGAGATGCCCGCTTTAGTTTTTTTTTTTCGGTATATTTTTTTGGTTTATTCTAAAAATATACCAAAAAAATATAAAAATATACCTGTACCATTCATTGGTATATCAATGAAGTACTTCATTAAAAATATACTATAGAATACAAAATATGCCATATTGTCATATAACATTTTACGATGGAGTGTTCTTGACTGTAAGATATCCGCTACATATTTGCAATAAAACCATTTTCAGAAAATATACCAAAAAAATACTAAACTATACTGAAGGCTGTATATGTATATCACTGAAAACATAATATAGAGTACAAGAGTGTGCTCGACTGTGTGATACCCGCCTGTGTATACCGAGGGTTGTATTTAGTACTATATACATCGTACTATATATCGATATAGTACAATATACCATATTGTCATTTAACATTTTACAGTCGAGTGTGCTCGACTATGCGATACCCGCTACCCATTTTCAATAAAACCATATTCTATAAATATACCAAACAAATACTAAAATACACCTTAGGCATATCGATATAGCACTGCATTCTAAATATACTATAAAGTTAGAAATATACCAGATTTTAAATGACTATGGAATATTTTGTACTCTGTAGTATTTAAAATAATAATCTGGTATTTTCTGGTACTCTTTTGATTTGCAATTCTGTTAGAATGACAATTGATAATTAAGAACAATATATTCTAAATCGATTTAATAGCGTATTAATACTTCGTCTAGTCAATTGACAATTGTTGTTTACTTTACTCGGTGCTTCACATGGTCATCAGCTCTTTTTCCAGTGAGCTGCGTTTTCGCTCGTTTCGCACATAAAAATTAATACGAATTTTTAATCGTTGAAAAGTCGAAGAGACCTGAGACAGGTCTGGTTGGGTCTGAGGATCGGGTTTTGCTGTTGCTGCTGTTGCTCCTTGGCAGTTGCCTTTGCCTTTGCATTTGCCATTGCCCTTGCCATTGACAACTCAGTGTGTGTGCAAGTTGTCAGCGAATTGAGCTTGGCGCTGATTTATGCCACAGCCATTTGGGGAGCAGCGACCAGTTTTGCAGTTGCAGTTGTTTTAAGCAGTACATAAAAATTTGTCAATTTAATTGAATTTACAATTTTTAGAATATTTCCATCCGTCCTCTCTCCACAACGGAGCAATTCAATTTTGTATTTTAGAATTTTTATCATGATTGAAATGTGAATTGCAGCGCGAGCACAAATTAAGTTAAAGAAATACTAAATACTAAAATGCAAGTGCATTTCGTAGTTTTGCAGTTGATGCTGTGTAAAAGATGCATCTCTTCGATTATATTGAATAGTTTTGTGAGTCATCAGAGAAATTTGATTGCCCCACACAGAGAGTTGCATAAGAGTCGTAAGTCATGATCGTTATTATTTTTTTTTTTTGGTCCTGCATATCTGGGAGTTGAGATCAGAGAGGACTTTCCTTGGTTGACACTGGCAACCAAAAAAATCTTTTACGAGCATAACTAATTTTTGTTCCTTTTTGGGATATTTTTACGACTTTCACCTACCGCAGAATGCGCGTTAACCCTTGCTGGGGTCAATTAGTAAGCCAGGCGATAGGAAACAAGCGACACAGCAACAGCAACAGCAACAACAACAACAACAACAACAACAAAAGTGAAAGACAGTAGCTCTAAGGGTCGTCGCTTAGTTGATCTCTATCGTGAGTTAGTGAGAGGGTTGTTAATTGGGACTTAAGCAAGGGCCCACAGCTAAATCGATATCCTTTTTATTCATTCCCTTGGCCACATCCTGGCTACCACTTTCTTTACTGTGCTGCGTAATTAAAGTTGCCCACTTGCTGCTTCAATCTGCGGCCTAATGAAATGTTGTTTGATGGGCCACACGCTACGTTCCTTCTCCTCGGCTACCGATGTGGGTCAACTGTGTGTGCGAGTGTGTGTGTGCCAGTGTGTGAGGAGCTTCGTTAATGCCAGTGCTGGATGTAGTTACTAATTGTTTGTTATTAGCGCGTTCTGTTCTGTAACTGTTTCTTTGTATTCCTTCGCTATACCCTATAAACAAGGCAAACTGCAGGTGGAATAACATTTTTGACTTGGCTGATAATCTGATATATGTACATTTTTCGCACTATAGTACCCAAAATCGCCTTTGGTATATTTTTAGTATTTTTGCGGTATATCACCGTATTTATAGAACTGTATTAATATACCTAAAATAACATTTACTGTATTTTTAGAAATTTTGCGGTATATTAATTTGGTATATTTTAAAATTAATGCCATACTTGGTATATTTTTAGTATTTTTTCAATACATCTCCTTACTTATTGGAACGGTATTAATATACCCAAAATAACATTTGGTATACTTTTCAGTATTTTTGTGGTATATTAATTTGGTATATTTTGAAATTAATACCGTTTTATTTTGATTTTATTCAAAATGTGTAGCTTTCTTGTCATGATTTATAATGATTGTAATAAAAATGGGCATTTTAGTTTATTAATGTAGTAAAACTAAAATTTTTATAATTATTTTATTATTAATTTTATAATTAATTTGAGAAAATTTACTTAGTAGTGCTGACATTTCGTTAAAATTTCAGTATAATTTATTTTTTTTAACTGTGCCTTAGAATATATATAATTTAAAATATAGAATAAATAAGTTGTTTATAGTTAGTTTATTCTTAAGTTTTTAGAAGATATTTATTTTGGAATTACATTTGCAAATAACTAATGAATACAAACATTTAAGTTAATTTGTATTAAAATGAAAAAAACACAAATTGTTATAATATCATTATTTTTATTTCTGTTGCTATAAATACATAGACAGGAAAAATCTAGTTTGCAAATCTTGATTGAAGAATAGTTTTAGAATTTCTGTAGAATTTTGATCTTGATTTAAGAATAAACCTTGGTTCAAGAATTTATTCTTGATTTTAGCACTTTTTCTTTCTGTGTACTAATTTAAATGTTAAAGTTTTGTGCTTCTTAGACTAGGCAGTTAATAATATAAGCTAAGTATTCTGAATTTTTGATGACAAATTATTAGAACTTTTAACAGGGTATCTGCTAGTTTAGCTGCACTTTTTGCTGACTTCAACGGTATTCCTCAATATCGTTTTCGGGATTATGCACACACGCATTGATTGTAATCTTTCCAGCCAGTTGTTGTTGTTGTTTTTTTCGTTTGCCTCGCTTTTGCCACTGCCAGAATGGGAGATGGGAGAAGCTTGGGCAAAACTGGAGCTGAAGCTGGAGCTGGAGCTGGGAGCACGTTGATCGATAGCCATCACAACTCACTTGATGGGTCGCCGCCGCCGCCGCCGCGGATCTCAACTCGTTTTCTGCAATTTTTGTCTTGCTTTTGCTTATTTATATATTTTTTTTTTTTGGTTTTGGCTTTTTGCATAAAACGCGCCTCATTTGCTTTACATGCTTGAGAGATCGAGTTGAGCTCGAGTTTTTAAAAAGCGTTCAGCGCCGGCGTCGCCATCCTCATCAGCGGTATTCAGTTGAGCTCTGTGTCTCTCAGCATCTCAGCATATCAGTGGAGACCACCCAGGCAGGCAATATTTACCACCAAGGTTGACGTTGACGTTGCCCCGATTGGCTGACTGGCTGGACACTCAAGTGGCGCATCTTTTGCATTCATTTTCGGGCTGCAAATTAGAAAAATGTTGCACGAAAATCAATAAAAGCTAATGGATGTTCATTTTAGGGGCGGCAAACTAAATTGCTACCACAATGTTTGCTCTCTTTTTTCTTTATTTTTTTCTCTTTTTTTTATGGTTTACCTCTGGGCTAGTTTGTGGCTCTGCTTGGCGCACAATGTGAGATAATTGCACTCAGCACTTTTATTTTGGGCCATCAACCTCCTGAGCAAGCTGTCTCTTAAATTACACGCCTAAAAGTACTTTCAAGCAATTTCCGTTTCCATACTTATTTCGACTTTTTTTTTGTTCGTTAATTTTGCTTACTAGCCCAATTTGAATAAATTTCAACTTGCAAATTAAGAACGTGTTAAACTTTGGTACACACCAGTAGTTTTTTTCCTCCTTTGTTGCTTTGTGCTAATGAAAAATCAACAATTTTTTTGCAAAGTGGAAACAAGCATTTTTTTGTGTGTCGGACAAGCAAATTATTTTGCACTAAAATTTGAGTTGCCAAATAATTGCAGGCAACGATGCTGCTGCTCGGGTTTAAGGCTTTGCAAAGAATCATTAAGTATTTAAACATAATATTTATTAATGTTACATTTAAAGTGTGTTTTAGAATAGTTACTAAACTCGATTCTTACGAATACGACTTACGTTATATTTACTCCTACGAATTACATATTTAAAACAAGTAAAGAGATACTGGCTATTAATTTTAAATAAATGCAAACCCATTCGGTATTATTCTATAAATATACCAAAAATACTAAAAATATACCGAAGGCCATACTTGGTATATCGATGATGTAAGATAGTATATTTTGAAATTATATATTTGATATATTGACTCGTTGTCTGTTGCCTGTTGTATAGTTTTAGTATTTTTGCGGTATATTGTTTCGGTAAATTTTAAAATTTATACTGCACAGTTTTAATTTTATTCACTGAGGGTATCTCATAGTACTATGTATCAAATATATCCTGTGGTATAATTTTAGTATTTTTGCGGTATATTTTTTCGGTATATTTCAAAATTTATACTGCACAGTTTTAATTTTATTCACAGAGGTCTTCTAATAGTCGAACACACGCGACTCTTGTCTTACTCATTTTAGTTATGGATATATTTTGCACTATATGCCGTATTTTAAATGTAGTATTATATAAATATACCAAATACAGCTTTTGGTATATTTGCAGCATGTTGACGTTACATAAATTTGGAAAATTAATCATAATTAAAAAACTTTCGGATTCATTAGTCAATAAATTTAACTTCTATATAGCAAATTTCGTCGGTATTCTTGGCACTATATGATATAACTTAAATGTAGTACTATATGAATATACCAAATATAGCCATTGATATATTTGCTGTATCTTAAAAAAATTAATTATTATTAAAAACCCTTTCGAATTCATTATTAAATTAATTTTTACTAAACATACTTCTCTGAATTCCCAGCTTACATTTAAATAAGTAAATCTAAACACTTTATTTTTACTTAATTGCTACAAAAATGTGCAACTCAAATATGTAAATTTTTGTATTAAATCTATAAAATATATTAGGGTATTTAGCCCTAGAATTCAATTATGTCTGTATTGCAAATTATTTCACTTGCATGTGGCAGAGAGTTATAATGGTTGTTATATCATCCAAAAGCGATGCACTTATCGCCAAAGCTTGTGTCTTGAGGTGAAAAGAAGGAGGGAGAAGGAGAAGAAGAAGAAGAAGAAGCGGGGGACCAAAGCAAACTGCAAACCATTGGGCAAAGCAAATAAAATTATCTCATTACAAATTATGCCCGCAATACTCGAGAGAGTTGAGTCGAGAGGTGGAGTCGAAAGATTCAGACTGGATGCAGCCTCCTCCTTAGCTGGCTTGTTTGGTGCACGGTCTCGATGCGCGTACGCTAAATAGATTATGTCAAATGATCGAAATCACATCATAAATTCAGTTTGCAGCGGAGACGGAGACGAAGAACAACAACAAGAAGAAGGCAACCCAAAATCCAATGCGAAACCCAACTCTTGCAAATGCCGCTGGGTGCGAAATGAACGCGTCTAAAATCAAATAAGCCAGGGCGGCGCAGTGTAGGCGTGTGCAACAACAACAACAACAACAAGAGGGAGGTGGAGGAGGAGGTGAAGGAAGAAGCTTTTCGGATCGTTTGGATCGCGTTCGTTGTTGTTGTTGGCTGCCTCTTTAACACGTTTTAAATGGAATGGCGGTCAGCGCGGCATTGATTATTGTTTTGCATGTTCGCCTCCCCCTCGACTCTGCCCCTCCCCCCTTGTGTATGTGTGTGTGTAATGCGAGCTGGTAGCCAACGGCGCTTTGAAGGTGGAGCTGTAGCTGATAACGCACCACAACCGACACCAAGAACGACTTTGGTCGCAGCTGGAGTTGGAGTAGGAAGGAAGAAACGACTTCTCCCAAAACAAAACTTCAGTTTGCTGAGGTGCAGAAGTTTGCTTGTTTGCCACGCAAACAATAAAATATTGCAATGGCCAGCACAATAAATTCAATGGCTAACTACGAATCAAAAGAATCGTCGGGCATCGCGGGCATCGGACATCGGATCGCAAATGCTTTTTTTTTTCTGTTTTTTGGATGACTCCCTCACACTTTGCGTGCAAAAAAATCGATCAGCGCGAAATGGAAATTGAAGTTAAAAAGAGCGTCGCGAGCTTCAGGCAATTTTTGCGTGTTCTTCATGCGATTTATGCGCCAAACGAGAGTTGATTTCAAAGTTGCAACTCAACTGAATAGAATTGGAATAGAAAAGAGTATATAATAGATTTCGTAGGTTAAACTTTTCCCAACTTTGAGACATGTAATATAAAGTAAATCTGGTCTAAAAAGTTCGTCAAGCATATTTGAAAACTTATTCTGATTTTAAGATATTAAGATTTTCACATTCTTGTCGCACTTTTTAGACTAAAATCTTAATTTTGATATAGGACCTAAGTTTTTATTAATAAGAGAATCGTATCTTCAAATTTTATAGTTTTATAACCAAAATTATTATTACAAAATCTATTTAAATACTCTTCTTCTCTATTCATTTATTATATTAATATTTTATTATTTAATTTGCACATTCAGTTATTCAGTTTTATGTTAATCACTTTACTTACTTATCATCGATTCGAGTAGAATTTGAAACCCAAGGCCTCTCTCTCTCTCTTAGACTGCAATGAAGATTGGTTCACAACAACTTTAATAAATGAGCTATGAACGAAAACTGTCAAAGCTGGGTACAAATTCTATAGGAATTTTGGTGGATTATAGAATTTTGTAACTTAATCTAGTATTTTTGGTCTTATTTTGGGAATTTGGCATCAAGAATTTGCTCTTAAAGTGTTGTCTTGTTTTTTGAGAATAGTATATTTAAGGTGAATGTTCTTTATTTTATAAATTGGTATATTTTCAGTGTTGTAAATCGATTTATGTGCTTTAAAAAATGCAGTTTATTATCTATTTATTTCTCTCTAAATTCCCAATGTGAATGTACTGACATTTCTTCATATATTTTGTATGGTTTTATTATGCATTGAATTGCTTACATTTATTTATGCATTACATATGGTATATATACATTTTGTTATAGTTCAATAAAATAATGCATTTATTTATTTATATTTGATTTCAGTGCTGCAAGTGAATAGAATGAACACAGCTTAAGCTAAGAAAAAATTAAAATTTTTGAACTACAACAACGAGTTAAATCAAAGTGAGTACGCTTCAATTGAATTGAATTCCTTTGTTGATATTTCGTTGATTATATATTTTGGAGTTAGTTAATTGCCTTACTTTGAGGCATACTTGAGGCACAACCCTCGCGTGCGGCATTGGCCCAAGATGCTGTGCAACAGGCCAATGACTTTGCGTTCAGCTTTGAAGCCAATTGTCGGCTTTTGCGTGTGAATTTGCTTTGAAATTGGATAGGTTGCAGTTGCAGTTGCAGTTAGGTTCCGATTGAGTCGAAGGAGTCCAGAAATGTTTTGCTGTTTGCTCTCGATTTGAGCACAGCTGGGTTCAAAGTTAGTTGAATGCCGCATCTTTGGCATTCTGATCATTGCCAGTTGAAATCAATTTGCAAACGCTTGAATGCCACTGCATCGCTCTGTTCTGTGCTGTGTCGTGTTGTGTTGTGTGCCGCCCTTTTGTGACACTTTTTGCGGCAAGTGTAAAAAATGCATTTGCTTTGGCATCACAAGTCATCATCATCGGTTGGGGTGATAAATTTTCAATTTGTTTCTCGACTCGAGAGACACCCACAATGCGCATTCTCTGCTTCACTCTATTTTGAACTCTGCTGCTGCTGGTAGCGCAACGAATCTCACTTGACACGGGGACAACACACACACACATACACACACACATAGTTGGGAAGAAAGAGTGCGAGCCGCTGCCAACTGCGTTGATCATGGCCCATTGTGTGTAGTGCAACATTAGGTCATGGCACATCAACTAGAGCTACACCTACCTACAGCATACACTTAGTCACTACACACACTCTATCTCTCTCTCTCTCTCTTCTCTCCCTCTCTCTCTCTCTCCACATATTCAAAACAATAACTCTTTGTGCCAAACTCTTGTTTCATTCAGCCACTTGGTGGGTCCAGCCAGCCAACTCATAAATATTCCCACTGACAAAAGAGAGAGAGAGTGAAACAGAGAAAAGGATATGGAGAAAGCCAGAGTTGAGCATTATCTATTGAGCAAGTGACAAGTCCATTAGTAATGCTGCCTGTCTTCTAGCAAGTTAATTAGCATTTGGCATCGCCTAAGCGGCGGCTACTTTATGATCTTCTCTATCAATTTCCATCACAATAACTAAGCATACATTTAGTTGAAGCATCTATTGTTGTTGCACTTCCGGTGGAAAGGTGGAAAGCAAAGGTGTTTCTAGTTCAAATTCGATTTATAAATTCAAATTTTGATTAAAAAAAAACAGTTGAAATTGAAGCAGAATTTCTATAATTTTTGGTATATTCTAAATACCGGAATACTGCTACTGTTCAGTATATTTAAAATACTGAATTTAGAAAATACTGCCATCTAAAAATGTTTCTGTACTTTTCAGTATTTTCTATAGACTTACCGCAAATTTACAGTATATCGAAAATACTGAATTTAAGAAATACTGCTTTCAATTTTGTTTTATAATTTTCAGTATTTTCTAGTATTTGAAACACTGTTACTTTTCAGTATGTATACAATACTGAAATTAAAAAATACTACTATCATTTTTTTCTCTAATTTTCAGTATTTTTAAAATACTGAAATACTTTTTTCACTTGTCAGTATTTCGAGAATACTGAAAATTACAGAAAGTTTGTTAAAAGTCTTAAAAGTTCTGCTTTGCTCTGCTTCATACCTCTTTTAAATTCGCTTGCTCTATAAGTGCTATTTGAAATTCAAATTTATTAATTATAATTGCTAATAAGCTGATTAGAATCAAAAGACTTGTGACCAAAAATGTCAAAAATGTATGAAATATTACCAATCAAGTACATAAATAATTTTTGTGGATTTCTTTATTAATTTCTTTAGTTAGGTTTGTTTTCAATATCTGGTTGGGAATTGATAGCACCATATCTCGAGTACGTATTTATATTATTAGAATTAAATATTCTCCTTTCTTTCGCATCAAAATCGTGTTCGTATGATTTTTGTTTTTGGTTAAAGCAAAGGCAATCATCATCTGATATTTTTGTTGGATCTGGGGCGTGCCATAATACTTGAAGATATGATTAAAATGCGATCTGAGCAAAGTTGAAAACGTTTTGTTGGAATAAGTGATTAAAAACAATTGATATGTTGTCCCTATAAAGTGAATAACCTAGAAAAACTTTATTGAAAAGGTATTCTCTAAATTGATTTTCAAAGTTAATTAGTCCAATGAGTGTTTATAAAAAGGTTTTGTTCTTTATCATATCTATTATAAAATGAATAAAATAAAAACAACATATAATAAAAAAATAATAGGTCGCTGATAGCGAACCTCAAATGTAAACCTTGTAAATAATTATATGGTTATTAAATGCTAATATTTGCATTGAAGTCAAATGATCATGAAGATTATTTATACATTCGATTGTCATGGAAATTATCAAGAATTTTCAACGAATGAAATAAACAATTACTGATAAAAAAACCAAAACCAAAAACTCAATTAAATGCGTGACCCATTCTAGAAACAAAAGTGAATCAGATATTGTGCACATCAAATGCCATTTACACAGATAACAATTGGAACACGAGGCGCAAGAGCTTCAAGTTGTTTGGTTTAACAAAGCTTTATATAAACAATGAATGCGCTACTTTTAAGATAGCACTGAGTGCTGTTGCCCTTTATGTATGGTATATGTATTATATTTTATGTTACGAACAGATTGAAAATGCTTCAAAACAAACACTTGCTACACGTATCTGCGAGACGTGGCTTATGGCTTAATCACACTATCGATTAAAATAGTCGCTTGCATTTGTCGATGGAGAAAATCCCAACTTGAGTCTCAAGAGATATTGTTTCCTAAAGAGTTCTTATAACACGAAAAAATGTGGAGTGTAGGGAGAAGAGGAATTCTTCAGAGATAACAAGTAGGAAAGCTACAACCGAGTGAGCTCGACTGTTAAATACCCGCTACCCATCCTGAATAAAATCAAAACAGCGCGGAATTAATTTTTAAATATATCAAATTAATATACAAAAAATATACTAAGATCTATTTGGTATATTTATACAGTACTATACTTTAGTAAATATACCATAGAGAATAAAATATACCAGATTAACAAATTATACCACATTCTATATGTTAGAAATATACCAAGATAATATACCACAAAATACTACAAATTTATTTTAGTACTATTTAGTACTAATATAGTATACCATTCAAAATATATCAGACAGTGCAAAAATATACCAGATTCTATATGTTAAAATATACCAAGATAATATACCACAGAATACTAAAAATTTATTTTAGTACTATTTAGTACTAATAAAGTACACCATTCAAAATATACCAGACGGTGCAATATATACCAAATTGTCAAAATATATCTTAAAATATACCAAATTAATATGCCACAAAATATACCTAAGAGTATTTGGTATATTGATACCTTCGGTATTCAGAATATACCGAAGAGTGCGAAATATACAAGATTGTCATCCAAAGCAACAACAACCAAATTAATATACCTCAAAAATACTTAAAGTGATATATTGGGTATAATGATATAATACATTTAAAATATACCATAGACTACAAAATATACCAGACATACGCTGATCAAGAATAAATTTACTTTATAATACCCTTCTATCCTATGGATAGCGGGTATAAAAACTTTAAGAGACTTCGTCAACTTGTTAAAAATGGGGCAATTACAACGTTCTATTTTCAAGTAAGCGATTAGATGGATGATTATGCAAAAGTTAGTAAGGTAATGTAAAACATTTTTAACGGATGTCAATTGAAGACACTATTTAATTTTAGTTTTCGGGCATTAAGAGATTTTCGAAATCGTTATCCAGACGCTTTTCTTGCGACACACGCAAAATATCAATATAGGGAATATTCTTGGAATTTATAATTCGCCAAAATTGTTGTTGCTTGGAGTTTTGTGATAAGAAATGTTGTTAGGAATATCTCGTCTGCTAATAAAGTGGCCAATTGTCTCGCACTTGAGATTTCGCATTACTTTGCTGCTGCTGATGAAACCTAATGAGCGATGACGTAAAACAAATAAAAATGAGCCAATAGAAGGAGCCACTTGTCTGATCGTCTGATCGTTGCGGCTTGCTTGATAACAATAACAATCGAAGGAGCAGATATTAACCCCTTATCTCGAGTCGAATCTGTGCTGTGATTTGATTGCCTTGCGCACGCCAATTTTGATTAGAAGCAGAACCTGAACCATTCACATCTTGGTATAAATAAGAGTCAGAGTAGTGGAATCTAATTAGTTGAATTCAAGTCGACAATAATGTTTAAGTCAATTGCAATTCTTGCCATCGTCCTGGCGTTGACCAGCGCTGAACTGCATCGCATGCCGATCTACAAGCATGAGAATTTCGTGAAGACACGCGGCAATGTCAAGGCCGAGGTGGAGCATCTGCGTGCCAAGTATGGATTGCCCCTGGCCCGTGATGTCAACGAGGAGGAGCTCTCCAACTACATCAACATGGCCTACTACGGTGCCATCACCATTGGCACACCTCCGCAGAGCTTTAAGGTGCTCTTCGACTCGGGTTCATCGAATCTGTGGGTGCCATCGAGCAAATGCTGGTTCTTTGACATCGCCTGTATGAATCACAATCAGTACGATCACGACAAATCATCGACCTATGTGTCCAACGGCGAAAGCTTCTCCATTCAATACGGTTCGGGAAGTTTGTCCGGTTTCCTTTCCACCGACACCGTCGATGTCAATGGACTGGTGATCACGAGCCAAACATTCGCCGAGGCCACCTCTGAGCCTGGCACCAGCTTCAATAATGCCAAATTCGATGGTATTCTCGGCATGGCTTATCAATCGTTGGCCGTGGACAATGTTGTGCCTCCCTTCTACAACATGGTCTCACAAAAGTTGGTCGATGATTCGGTCTTCTCATTCTATTTGGCACGCGATGGCACCTCCACCACTCAGGGCGGTGAATTGATCTTTGGCGGCTCTGATGCATCGCTGTACACCGGTGATTTGACTTATGTTCCCATCTCGGAGCAGGGATACTGGCAATTCACACTGGATGGGGCCACCATCGATGGCCAGACCTTGTGCTCTGATTGCCAAGCTATTGCCGATACCGGCACCTCGTTGATTGTCGTCACCGAAGATGCCTACGAGATCTTGAACAATCTGCTCAACGTGGACGATGAAGGTCTTGTTGATTGTTCCACCATTGATTCCATGCCCGTGCTGAGTCTGAAGATTGGCGGCACCACCTTCGACCTGGAGCCAGCTGCCTACATCATTCAGTCGGATGGCGAGTGTCAGTCGGCTTTCGAGTATATGGGCACAGATTTCTGGATCTTGGGCGATGTCTTCATTGGCAAGTACTACACCGAGTTCGATTTGGGCAATAATCGCATTGGATTTGCTCCAGTGGCTTAAGTATTGCAATAAATGGAAATGTGATTATAGTAAAATCGTATCGTATTTGATTTGAGTTGACTTTATTACAGAGGAGTGGAAAAACACTTGAGTTACTTTACATTGCTGTGATTGGAGGTGTTGTAATACTACTAAGCGAGGTTATAACGATTATAGCACTAAGGTGTGTTATTTTTGTAATGAAGGTCGATTTGGGTGTGAGTTTTGAAGTTGTTTTACAATGACAACGGGCGTTTGTTGAAATCATTATGTTGAAAACAACTAATGTCGAAAGTTCTTCTTTACTTTTTGCTGTAATGTTGGGAAGAAGGGAAATAATATAAAGAATTTGCTATGAAACTTTTTGGAGAGAGCTGATATAAAATATGTATTACAGAATGGAGATTGTTAATCTCTCTGATATAAAATATGTATTAAAGAATGGAGATTGTTAACATTCAACTTTAGTGATGTGCTTTCAAGATATGTAACACATTTTATTAGACAGATTGACATCCAATTTTGCTCGCGCCAAAAAAGAAAAACAAGCTTATAGTATAATTATGCAATCTGTTGGTTTGTTCATGATTTACGATAAGCTTTTATTGTTGTGTAAAAATTGTAAACAAATTTCAAATTGGTTTCGTGTCATTGATAAGCTTTTCAAAATTATTGCAGAGTTATATTGCAATAGTTTATTTTCAAGAAAAGAAAGAGAGTGAGTAAGAGAGAGAGAGAGAGAGAGAGAGAGAGAGAGAGAGAGAGAGAGAGAGAGAGAGAGAGAGAGAGAGAGAGAGAGAGAGAGAGAGAGAGAGAGAGAGAGAGAGAGAGAGAGAGAGAGAGAGAGAGAGAGAGAGAGAGAGAGAGAGAGAGAGAGAGAGAGAGAGAGAGAGAGAGAGAGAGAGAGAGAGAGAGAGAGAGAGAGAGAGAGAGAGAGAGAGAGAGAGAGAGAGAGAGAGAGAGAGAGAGAGAGAGAGAGAGAGAGAGAGAGAGAGAGAGAGAGAGAGAGAGAGAGAGAGAGAGAGAGAGAGAGGGAAAGAAAAAGAGTAAGAGGAAAAGAGAAAGAGAGAGAGAGAAAGAGAGCAATACAACTTTTTTTTACTGCTTCGGAGTACAGGCTTGGTTATTTAAGTTAAAAATTTAAAAAAACAAGTAAGAAAGCTACAGTCGAGTGTGCTCGACTGTGAGGTACCCGCTACCCATTTTGAATGAAAGCAAAATATTGCGGTATTATTTTCAAAATATACCAAAATACTACAAAATACTAAAAATATACTAAGTGGTATATTTGGTATATAGATATAGTATCGCATTCAAAATATACCGTAGACGGAACAATATACCAGATTGTCAGCCAAAGCAACTAAGCCCCCTAGTAAGTAGGCGTTTTTGCCCATACAAAAGTATTTCTTTAATAACTTCGACAATTTTTGTCTGATCGCAACCAAATTTTCAGGAATCATAGCTACTACAGTTATTATTGTATATACCAAAATTCGCTCTAGCTTTAAAATTACGCTTTTTATTCGATTTTTTTGATTTGCAAGGGCGGAAGTGGGCGTGGCAAAAATTTAAAACAAACTTGATCTGCGTGCAAACATAACAAATGCTGTCGAAAAAAAATTATAGCTCTATCTCATATAGTCTCTGAGATCTAGGTGTTCATACGGACAGACGGACAGACACACAGACGGACAGACGGACATGGCTAGATCGTCTCGGCTGTTGACGCTGATCAAGAATATATATACTTTATAGGGTCGGAGATGCCTCCTTCTACCTGTTACATACATTTCCTGCCGGCACAAAGTTATAATACCCTTCTACTTGATAACTAGATTGTTGTTTTTTCTATGTACTTATGCTAATCGTTCAGTTTGTTTTGTAACATAATAAAATACAAATTTAATTATTTAAATATGTAAAATATATAGCAATAAAAAGCCTCATGAAATAAAGGAACTAGCGATCGAGTTACTGAACGAAAAATAATGATAATGGTCAACATGCTCAGCTAGTTCACTTTTTGTTTGCTTTTTGAACGACCCAGCAGTAGTTTATGTGGTCGACATGTTGTTTAAGAATATAAATAAAATACATTTAAATAAAGATTTCTAAAAAAAGAAAATTATTTAATACAAAACAAATTAATCAATTAATATAATGAGTAATTATGTAGATAAAGTGGGAATTTATTTGAGTCTTCATACCTTATACGTATGAAGATCGATGCATTAATTCGCTTTATGAAGACTGTCATGGGGACATCACAGCCAAATTTTAAATTCTTTTTGATTACATCTGTAATTTTTGGGTTTTTCAAGCTTGCATTTCACAGTAGAAGTGAACGAACAGTGAAAATTCGTAAACAAAGCAACTGATTAGCCTGTCTTGGCTGGTGCTGCGAAAACAAATGGGTTAGATACGTGAGCTTGAAGGGTTGACAAATTGAGAACGTAATATTGATTAGCGTAATGTATGTACATACATACATATTATATGGGGTGTGAGAGCACTTGAGCGACTTTTGAAGCTTTCCCTTTGGGCAATCAAACAGACACCGACAGCGCCGCCGTCGATAAAGTGCCAAAGAACTAATGCCCTCTTCAGGGAATCAGAATCGAAATTGGAATCGGAATCGGAGAATCAGTGAAGTCATCATCGTCAGTGAAGTCCGTGCAGCACACCTGAATAGATAATAAATACTCAGTCAAGGCAATTGAATTCAACTTGTGTCGTCGATATTAACAATCTTATCGAAATACTCAGATTTGCCATATAATTTTTCCAATACGCTTGTGATAAGCAATTTGCTATAAATATTCGACTTAGCACTGCTTAAGAATTAGTCGAATTTCAGTAGACAAATAACCAAATACACAATGCTAAAGGCAATCACACTTCTGGCCGTTATCCTGGCCGTCGCCAGCGCCGAACTTCATCGCGTCCCTGTGCTCAAGGTGGAGAACTTCGTCAAGACACGTGGCAACGTCAAGGCTGAGGTGGAGCATCTGCGTGCCAAGTATGGACTTCCCCAGACCCGTTCCGTCAACGGCGAGGAGCTTTCCAATTCGATGAACATGGCCTACTATGGTGCCATCACCATTGGCACACCTGCCCAAGACTTTAAGGTGCTCTTCGATTCCGGTTCCTCCAACCTGTGGGTGCCTTCGAATACCTGCGACAGCTACGCATGCGAAGTCCACAATCAATACGACTCGAGTGCGTCCTCCAGCTATGTGGCCAATGGAGAGAGCTTCTCCATTCAGTATGGCACTGGCAGCTTGACCGGAATTCTGTCCACCGATACCGTCAATGTCAATGGACTGTCCATCGCTAGTCAGACCTTTGCTGAGGCCACCAATGAGCCCGGAACCAACTTCAATGATGCCAAATTCGATGGTATTCTCGGCATGGGATATCAGTCTATTTCTCAGGACAATGTTGTGCCTCCCTTCTACAACATGGTCTCGCAGGGACTTGTCGACAGCTCGGTCTTCTCTTTCTACTTGGCTCGTGCTGGCACCTCCACCACCAACGGTGGTGAACTGATCTTCGGTGGCTCCGATTCATCGTTGTACTCGGGAGATCTGGTCTATGTTCCCATCTCTGAGCAGGGATACTGGCAATTCGCCATGGCTGGCGCCTCTGTCGATGGTTACTCGCTGTGTGATGACTGCCAGGCTATTGCTGATACCGGCACCTCTCTGATTGTTGCCCCTGCCAATGCCTATGAGCTGCTGAACGAGATCCTGAATGTGGACGATGAGGGTCTGGTCGATTGCTCCAGTGTCAGCTCGTTGCCTGTCATTACCTTCAACATTGGCACCGGCAGCTTCACCCTGGAACCATCTGCATACATCATTCAGTCGGATGGTGAGTGCCAGTCGGCCTTCCAGTATATGGGCACCGATTTCTGGATCTTGGGCGATGTCTTCATTGGACAGTACTACACTGAGTTTGACTTGGGCAACAATCGCATTGGTTTCGCTCCAGTTGCTTAAGCAATTAAACTATCAGTGATAGCAAACGAAAATCAAATTATATATAGTAGAACAAACATATTGGGTCTAACTGTTTGTAGTTAGTTTTGTGTTTTGTGCGCATAAACTTTTGTAATATCATTTGGCCACCGTTTTTTTTATTATTTAATTGTGTGGGAGTTTAGAGCTGTGATGGCTATTTCTTTAATTTGTATTATTGCTCGAGTCGAAAATGAAATTTTTTGTTCCCTATTATATATTTTGTGTGGAATAGTATATAATTGGTATATTTCAGTATATTTTTGGTGTAGCATTGAAAATAATTGGTTTATTAAATTATACAGCTTATGGACATTTATCTATTTTGTATTATTGCTTTAGTTGTTCTCTATGGTATATGGTATATTTTGAATGTAATAGTATATACTTGGTATATTTCAGTATTCTTGTGTATATTCCTGTATTTTTTAACGTTAATACTGCTTTCGCTTTGAATATGATTTGTTTATTAAAATTTATTTAATTAGCAAAGCTGATTTCATTTTTCGGAGTGATTAATCATCCAAGTGGAACTTTACTAATGAAACTTAAATGCTTATTATTGAAATCTCTCTTTATTTACTTAATACCTGCAGTTTTAATAGTTTTGGCTTTCTTATCGTGCAATTGTTTTACACTCTCTTCTACAATGATGAAGCTTTTACCACGCACCTGCCCCTATTTAATAAGCAAGGCATACGTGAACATTTTGATGGGGGTGCTTTGCGGTTTGCCAAATAATTCCAATATGATTGTGATAAGCAATTTGGTATAAATATGAGAATTGGAAGTGTTTCAAAATTAGTTGAATTTTATAAGGCAACATTCAAATACATAATGCAAAAAGTAATCACAATTGTGGCTGTTCTACTCGCTGTGGCGAGCGCCGAACTGCATCGCGTCCCTTTGCTGAAGGTGGAGAACTTTGTGAAGACGCGTGGCAACATTAAGGCCGAGGTGCGGGCAAAGTATGGACTGCCTCAGACCTCTTCTAGTAACCACGAACACCTTTCCAACTACATAAACATGGTTTACTATGGTGTCATCTCCATTGGCACACCAGCCAAGGACTTTAAGGTGATCTTCGATACCGGTTCGTCCAATCTGTGGGTACCTTCGAAAGCATGTTGGACGGAGGCATGCAAAGTGCACAATGAATACGACTCAAGAGCGTCCTCCAGCTATGTTGCGAATGGCACAAGTTTTTTCCTTATGTATGGCAGTGGCAGCGTGTTCGGATTTTTGTCCACCGATACCGTCAATGTCAATGGATTGTCCATCGCTAATCAGACCTTTGCTGAAGCCACCGATGACCCCGGTGGCAATTTTGAAACCGATAAGTTCGATGGTATTCTTGGCATGGGATATCAGAATATTTCTGAGGACAATGTTGTCCCTCCCTTCTACAAAATGGTCTCGCAGGGACTTGTTAAACATCCAGTATTCTCCTTCTATTTGGCTCGTGCTGGCACCTCCAGTAATGGAGGTGAATTAATCTTCGGTGGTTCCGATCCGTCGCTGTACAAGGGAAATCTCACATATGTGCCCGTCTCTAAGCAGGGATACTGGCAATTCACCATGGCTGGCGCCTCTGTTAATGGTCGTTCGCTGTGCAACAATTGTCAGGCTGTTGTTGATACCGGCAGCTCGGTGATTTTTCCCCCTTACGATGCCTATATTCTGTTGAACCAGATCCTCAATGTGAGAAATGACGGCTCGGTCGATTGCTCCAGTGTCAGCTCGATGCCTGTCATTACCTTCAAAATTGGCACCGGCAAATTCACTCTGACACCATCTGCATACATTATTAAAGTCAAAAACCAGTGCGCGTCAGCTTTCGTATATTTGGGCACCGATTTGTGGGTCTTGGGCGCTGTCTTCATTGGACAATACTACACTGAGTTTGATATGGGAAATAATCGCATTGGTTTCGCTCCAGTTGCTTAAGCAATTAAACTATCACTGATGACAATTGAAAATCATATCTAATGCATAATAGGTAATTTTAAGTTGTGTTCAAAATGTTGTTCAATATGTCATATGGCTTTGTGAATACTTAAATTTTTTGTATTGTTTGACTTATAGCTTAGATTCAATTGTTGAAAATGTCTTGAAATTTAATAAATACAAGGAATATATTAATTTTCTATAAAATGATTACCACAAAGCTTTTTTTAAGTTTCACGATCTGCAGTAAAGTGTCATAAAAAAATTTTGCTTCTTTAAATGTTGCCGAAAATGTCCAAAAACATATGTATGTATGTATATGGCACGGCTGCTGAATTAAAAATAAAGTAACCTGGAGCACTGTTATTTGAATTAGATTTTTATACCCGATACACAAATTGTATGAGGGTATTCCAGTTCTGTGGCAACAATTAATTTGTGTGTCGTCACCGATTATATATAAATTGTAATAGTTATTTAAGAAATCTGATATATTTTGTACTCAATGGTATATTTTGAATGTACACTATTAATATACCAAATATGACATTTGGTATATTTTGGTATGTTTTTTTTTTTTTTATCAATTTTGACTAGTACTACATCAATATACCGAATGTAGAGTTTAGTATTTTTTACAATATGTGGTATATTTTAAAATTAATACTGCACTGTCTTGATTATGTTTAAATCGGGTGGCGGATATCTAACAGTCGGGCACACTTGACAATACCTTTTTTTTTGTTAAATTCCGGAATAATATTTTAGATTTGATTTCTTAATACCTTACTTCCGAATTACCAATGTTCGTCAGCAATTATACAAGTATAGAATGAGCAATTGCACAACTATTAAATTTGTCATTTATTAATGTGACTTTGAAGATAATTCGTGTGGAATTTTCAATTACTAAATGAGTTTTAGGTAAACAATTGCTTTTCTAATGTAACTTCATTAGTTTTTAATTCTCTTTCTCTTTGTCCTCTGTCCCTTACTCTGCAAATGAGATTTAATTTTCTTTATGTTATCGTTATAGCGCTATCATCGTCATCGATGACGAAGCTTCTTCGACCGGCACCTGTATCTATTACTGGGAGGGGGAATTTGTTGAGCGTGCTTTGTGGTTTTGGGGGCGCTTAAAATACCATCACAGTGACTACCTTTTAAGTTTTCGTGCTCGTTTTCGATATAAACAATCTTATCTATGTCAGATTTGCATTCGATTTGATTGATTTCCCCAAACACTGATAACAAAAAGCACTGCGGCTTTTGTTCACGCCGTCTGCTCTATAAAATTGTGTGCCATCGTCGCCAGTAGTTTCAGTATCGAGGTGTACTATATCCAAGCGATATGCTGTTTTCGAGGGCATTATTACTCATACTCGGCAGCGCGTTGCTGCTGTCCGTTGCTGTCGATGCTGCTGCTGCTGCTGCAGCAACCAAGTTGCATCGCATGCCGTTGCACAAGAAAGTGAATCCTCACATTAATCGAACTACAATCATGTCCGAAGTGCTACAGATGCGTAATCGATACGTGACAAACTTGGATACGGTCCAGAATATCACAAATGGAACGTCGACGACAACGGCATCATCACAACTGAGCGAGGAGACGTTGATGAACTCGAGGAATATGTATTATTATGGTGAAATAAGCATTGGCACACCGCCGGTCATCTTTATGGTGCTGTTCGACACGGGATCGGCGAATTTGTGGGTGCCATCATACAATTGCACGAGTCAAGCGTGCTATGGCACCGATAGCTATGATCCCAGCATATCGTCAACCTATGTGGCGAATGGCGAGAGCATTAAGCTCACCTATGGATCGGGTGGAATTACCGGCATTCTCGCCTCCGATACGGTGATCATCAGCGGACTAACGATAACAAATCAAACATTTGCCATGGCCACCTCTGAGTTGGATTCTTCATTCGAGGGCATGGCTTTCGATGGCATTCTGGGCATGGGATACTATTCTTTGGCCGCGGATAGTGTGATCCCTCCGTTTTACAATATGTACATGCAGGGTTTGATAAGTCAACCGGTTTTCTCATTCTATTTGGCGGACGACACCTCGAGCTCGGGCGGTGAACTCATCTTTGGTGGCTCCGATCCGGCGTATTATGCCGGCAATATGACCTACGTCCCCGTCACCGTCGAGGACTATTGGATGTTCACCGTGCAGAGCGCCTACATCGCTGGCGTTCAATTGTGCAGCTTGTGCTCCGCCGTGGCTGACACGGGCACCTCGTTGATTATCGCACCCAGCGCTGCGTATGAAACGATCTTCAGTTTGGTCTCCAGCGATTTGGATGGCTCTGTCAATTGTGACACGATCAGTTCGCTGCCCGTTCTCAAGTTCAATATTGCCGGCAATGTCTTTGGTGTCCCACCATCGGCGTATATTATTAGCTCGGATGGGGAGTGTTCGCTGGGTGTTTTGGCTGCCGATGGCATCGACTTCTGGATCTTGGGCGATGTCTTTCTGAGGCAGTACTACGCAGAATTCGATTTGGGACAGAATCGTATTGGTTTCGCCTCCGTTCAGGGACTACACTATACGGATAATGCCAGTTCGGGATTGGTCAGCGGTTCGGCCTTCTACTGCATGCTTCTCACTCTTTTGAATATCCTGTGTTTCTTTGTGAAAATGCGTTGAATCTTGTAGCTAGCAACAAATAAATTATATACATTGTTTTTTTTCAAATCAAAGTTGATTGCCTTTAATTACTTTATATTAAAAACTAGTAAGGAAGTTTCAGTCGAGTGTGCTCAAAAAAATATACCATAGAGAGTATAAAATATGTCAGATGGTCAAAAAGCGGTATTATTTTTATAAATATTCCAAATTAAATACAAAAGGCTATATTTGGTATAGCAATATACTCACACATACCAGATTTCCAATCAAAGCAGTGTGGTATTATTTATAAAATATACCAAATCAATTTACCCAAGCCTTTTTTTGGTATATCAAAATACTAATACATTCAAACTATACCATTGAGTACAGAATATATCATATTCTCAAATGAAACAGTCCAGTAATATTTGTATAATATACCAAAGTCTATTTTTGGTATAACAATATACTTTTACATTCAAATATACCATAGAGTACAAAATATGCCAGATTGTCAAACAATGAAGTGCGGTATTATCTATAAAATATACCAAATTAATATACTGATGGCTATATTTGGTATATCAATCTATTCAAAATATACCAAAAATATAAAATATGTCAGATTGTCAAACAAAGCAGTGTGGTATTATTTAAAAAATAATTTTGGCATATTTTATGATCTGTGGTATATTTCCATATGAAGTCCTATATAAATATACCAAAAACATAGCTTTTGGTATATATTAGGAACTTACTTCAGTTGGCGGCGGCGGCATCGCGTCGCTTGTGCAAACTGAAATCGAGCGGACGCTCCTCCTGTTGTTGTCCCTCTCCCTCCCCATCCTCCTCCTCTTCCTCTTCTTCTTCTTCGGGACAACAGGCCACTCTATTGCTATTGCTGGCCAGGCTGAGGCTGCAATAAAGTTCGGTCTCCACATCGGTTTCCTCGGGCTCAACTTCGATTCCGCGAACGTCTCGAACTGAACACCATGTTGCAACCATCCACAGTGCATTTGTGCATCTCCCTCAAGTGCACCGCCGAAAAGTGAATCTTCAGCGCTCCCTTGTCGCAAAAGGTCTTGAAGCAAATGGAGCATTGAACGCGCTTTTTGCCCGTCGCCGGATTGATGAATTGTCCGGCCAAATTGATTGGCGGTGCGCCCCAGCGTTTTGGTTTCGTTGTCGAGCTGGATCCTGTCGAGCTCGCGCTGTTTCCCCCTCCATCCCCTCCGCCGCATGTTGAGCCAACGATGGCGGAATTTGATGAACTGGCTGGCGAGACGTGTGTCAATGCATGCAAATGTGGATGCGAGTGTTGATGAGGATGCGAGTGGGGATGAGGATGCGAGTGGGGATGCGGATGTGGTGGCGGTGGTGGATGACCCAGCAGATAGGCGGGCAGCATGAATGGATTCATAATGTGCTCCATTGTATCTGTTGTTTGTTGTTCTTTTGTGATGTGCTGCAAATAAGAAGAAGAGGAGAAAATGTTCTTGATTAGCAAAGTTAATAGTATGAAAGACAAAAAAAAGATACAAAAGTATCTGCAAGATGCAATTGCAGTTGATGGTAGAAATATTTTCGAATCAATTTCAATTCAAATCTTGACAAATCAGTTTCAAGATACAAAAGTATCTCAAAGATACAAAAGTATCTTGAAGATGCCATTGCAGTAGCAGTTGAAAAAACACTTTGTCAAAAGTAGTTGGAAGATACAAAAGTATCTCAAAGATACAAAAGTATCTGCAATATGCAACATAGAAAAAAAGCAGTTGGAAGATACAAAAGTATCTCAAAGATACAAAAGTATCTCAAAGATACAAAAGTATCTCAAAGATACAAAAGTATCTCAAAGATACACAAGTGTTGCAGTTAAAAAAGCAATTGGAAGATTCAAAAGTATCTCAAAGATACAAAAGTATCTTGAAGATGCAATTGCAGTAGCAGTTGAAAAAATACTTTGTCAAAAGTACTTGGAAGATACAAAAGTATCTCAAAGATACAAAAGTATCTGCAAGTTAAAAAATCAGTTAAAAAGCAGTTAAAAGATACAAAAGTATCTCAAAGATACAAAAGTATCTGCAAGTTAAAAAATCAGTTATCTCAAAGATACAAAAGTATCTGCAAGTTAAAAAATCAGTTAAAAAAGCAGTTGGAAGATACAAAAGTATCTCAAAGATACAAAAGTATCTCAAAGATACAAAAGTATCTATTGCAGTTAAAAAGGCAGTTGGAGGATGCAAAAGTATCTCAAAGACACAAAAGTATCTCAAAGATACAAAAGTATCTGCAATATGCAATATAGAAAAAAAAGCAGTTGGAAGATACAAAAGTATCTCAAAGATACAAATATATCTGCAAGATGCAATTGCAGTTAAAAAGTCACTTTGTCATGCAAAAGATTCAAAAGTATCTGTGAGATACAAAAGCATTTGATGCTAGAGAATCAATTTCAGTTCAATTCTTAACACAAACGATATGTTGACATCCATAAAGATATAAAAGTATCTTAAAGCTACATAAGTATCTGCAAGTTGCAATTGCAATTGAGAAGTCACTGCCGCGCAAAGTATTTCAAAGATACAAATGCATTTGATGCTACGATATATTCTAATCATCCTCCAAATAAATATACGCTTACTAGGATGAAAAAGTATAGAAAATATACTTAAAAATCTACCAAATACATTACAAAAAAATATATTGAATTGAGTTCAAAGCATTTGTAAAATACAAAAGTATCTGCTAGATGCAAATGCATTTCACAATGAAAATATTTATTAAATCATATAAAATTGAAAGTGTGATCTAAAAAACCACATAAAACTTCAATCAAGAAAATCACTTGATGGTTAAAATTTTCGGCGGAAATTATATGAAATTAAGTAAAAAAATATAAATAAAATTAATTAATTAAATTAATATAAAATCAAGTGATAAAATAAAAATGAAATTTAGTAATGAAATAATATGAAATTAGGTATCCACATATTAAAAGATTCAAATGTATTTGTGTTTGAATTCTAAACAACTTAAAGATGCAAAAGTAATTGTCAAATGCTGTTAGCTATAAAATATAGCTGTAAGAAGCAAATTCAACTTTTGAGTTGCAATTGCAAATAGCGTTTAATTAAAATGTAATCTGTAAGTTACGAAAAGAAATGTTTGAGAAGTTCGAAAAGTATCTTTGAATAGTCAAATGTAACTTTAGCGGTTTTCAATCGTATCTTTAAGCTGCATCAAGTGTCTTTGATACTGATACATTCCAAATATCCCATAGAGTAGAAAATATACCAGATATTCAACCATTTCTTAAATAAGAATTATAAAAGTAATCTTTCAACTTCATACTCTTCTTCCAAAATAATTTAAGATAAGATTTTGTCAAGATTTTTCTTTTATATTAGTATCTTTTAAGTAATCTCTAACACTCTACAATCAAAATTTAGTAAACTTGAATGTAGCATGTATATTAGAGACACAAATTCCTATGGTTTAGCAAAAGATGCAAAACGTACGCAATGCCAATGATAAACAATGTTCTCTTGTGGATTACATTTAAGCTTGCGGCTCAGCTGATTGAGTTGCATCTGGAGCAGAAACCGTTGCACAAGAACCACACAAAAAAAAAGGAAGAAAAAGCCAACTAAGATACAAATGTTTCCTTGAGTTCGTTGTTGGAGAGTGCGCTTAATTGGGCCGCCAACGAAACGCGTGATTTATTGTGAAACTGCAGACGGCGAAGAATAAGTTGAATGTTACTTGAAGTTGAAGTTGAAGTAGAAGGAGGAGGTTGAGGTTGAGGTTGAGAATTGAGATGATGATGAGCCGAAGATGAAGTGAACTGCATTTCGCATTATTTATGTGATGTTATTTTTTGTGCTTCTTTGTACCCGGGATTAGGAATTATACGCAATGCGACGATGCCACAGGCAGTCAAGTGGCAAAAGGTTCTCCCAAGGCTCCCACACACGTTGCAAAAAAACCAAAAAAACCAAAAAAAAAAAAGGGAAAAGAAGTAAGAACAACACACAAGCGAATGGACTCTTTGTTGGTGGGCTGGTGGATGGATGGATTGCTGGAATCAATCGATCGATCTCTAATGAGCGTTGGGCTTAATAATAATAACGAGTGCAATTGTCTCGAGGAACTCGAGAAGCCGCTCGGCTTAAAATTTATTGGCCAAGCAATTGCACATTTCGACGCTCATCAAATACCAATAAAATATCATTTGTTGTAATTGGAAGCATTGGACGACGACCACACGATCTTGACCCACAGTTCACCTTTCGACTGCAAAAGTTCGACTCTTGGTTGTTGTCGGTTTCGATTTCGATTTCGATCTCCATTTCGCATCTCGCATCTTGATCTTGTTTTGCTTCTCTCTCTGTCTCGCTTGGACTCTCTTTTTACTTGCTGCAATCTGTCTCATTAGTTGGCAAAGCGCTTGATTTATTGTTAAACTTGTTGTTGTTGCTGTTGTTGTTGTCAATAAATCACATTAAAATATTTGCAAAAAAAAATAACACAACGACTAAAGCCGGCTCAGCGTCGGGACATTTAACCAATCTGCGGCTCAGCTTGACAAATCTCTAAACGAAATCAGTTAACAACTTAACTAATGATTATCGATGTGCAGCAACAACAGCAACAACTTGTTGTCGATAAGTCCGACCAACAACTACTTTTTCGTTTTTGCTTCTCCGCGGCAATCAAACACATTTTACGCACACACAAACATTATTGATAACAGCTTCGTTCGTTCGATTCATCTGCATTTTCAGCATACGCGTAGTTTGTGCCCAAACACAGCCAAGCGAAAATGTTAGTAGACGATAAAAACTAGACGGTAAAGTTTTCTGAGTTGCGGCTAATCAAAGATCTTTGCTAGAACTGGAATCGATTTTTAAACTATTCTTACTATTTATTTAACATATTTAGCAAGCTATTTCCATTTGTATTTTAACTATTAAACTGTTCGCAAATTTACCAAATATATACATATACCATTTATAGATTAAATACTGATTATTTTTATAAACTAAATTTTCTTCCCCATCTATATTAAAAGTCGATGAGAGATTGCCATAAGGTACAATTCTTTAGATTAAGTATAGCAAACAAATATGTGAGATATAAAATCAATTAATAATCATTATTTATAATTTCTTCTTATGATATGAAATTTCCTTCTCTTTTTCAATGAAAGATTGTGATATAGTAAAATACGTTAGATGAAAGATCGTAATCAAATATCTGAGATATAAAATCAAATATCAATCATATTTTTATGATTTATAATCTACTTTATTTAAAAATCGTGAATTTTTAAAAATCGATTTGTAATTATTAAGTAGAAATCTTAATAATAAGGTACAACTTATAATGATCTAGAGATAGAAAAAATCGATATTCTATACTATTACTAACTTTTCTCAACTGGACAAATGGCAAATCTGTGTTGGGCTTTGACAAACAATGTCGGCAGCACACAACATCTTCGATATGTATTTGCTTATTGGCAGCTAAATATGCGACAACTCTAAAATCTTTAACTCTAGAGTGAGAGAGAGAGAGAGATCGCCTTGTGTATTTCCAAATATGCAAATTAAATGTAAATAAGTTTGCAACTATTTGGCAAAGCGCTTGGCATATGCCAGTTGCATTAAAAGCGAGAGAGATAGAAAGAGAGTGAGAGATAGAAGAGAGGAAAGAGTAACGAAACAGCGTTGCCAGATGCAAAGTTACTGATAAAGTTAACCACGTTGTTGCTGTTGTTCTTTCGCAGTTCTCAGTGCACAGATAAGACGAGTCCAACAATTTCCCATTTGGCCTACGAAGAAAGAAAGCAAAAGGGGGCACAGCAAGCAAGCAAGCAAGCAAATTCAGAAGCAAAAGCACAACCGGGAGAAAAAAAAACCTAATAAGAAGCACGTCACATCTGATAAGAAAAGTCAATCGATAAATTTTGTTAAGCTGCGCTGTCGAGCTGCCATCGCTGCTGCCGGACTTGCCAACTTGTCTGCTGCTGTTATTATTGTTGTTGCTGTTGTTGTTGTAATACATACTTAATTGTAAAATTGTTTATTGTAAACGCAATTAGTAGTTTGGGGTTCACGGCGAGAGAGTGTGAGACGTGTGAGTGGCGAGATAAATCAAAAAGGATAACTGCGATAAGGCGCGACGCCAATTCGCTGCGGTTCAGGGAGCTTTCCATACCTCCGTTAAGCGTGGAAATAAAGCGAGGGTATTTTGAGAACTTTGCTTCAATAAATGATCATTTATTTGCTATCGCTATGAAGGGCAAACTTTATTCGAGAATTGAAATTGTCAAACAAGTTTAATAGAGTCGAGAATACTACTAAAAATAACTTAAGATTTATGATTTAATTTTACTATATAGAATATTTATTATATACAAAGGCAGTGTGCGAACGATCAACTAAGAGGAATAACAAAAAAAAAAAAAAAAAAAAAAAAAAAACGTTATGTAGTTTTGTTCCCGTCGCACTGCTATTTTAAAGTTTACAGCTGTATATTATATTTGAGTTGGCAGTTGCTATAATTTTTGTGTTTTCAAATAAGTATTTAATAAATTTAACAGCCAAATGGCTTTATTTTTATATAACTTGTTTGTTCTCAGAGTTTCAGGACTATCGGCATAAACATATACTTGTACTAAAAGTACACAAATTTCATATAAAAATCATGATGAAGCTCTCAGTAGATTACTTATTTGCTTCAAATATTAACAACTTTTTTGCATTCTCTATGAAAGAAAAGCTTTATTCTTTTTTTTATAGTCAAGCAAGTTTGATAGTGTGGAGAATATTACTAAAATAACTTAAGAACTGTCGACTATTTGTATTTTACTATATTAGAGTTGATAGTTGCAATAATTTTTAGTGTTTTGAAATATACATTTTATTTAAAATTCTCATAAAAAAAAAGTAGTACTAAAATTACAAAAATGTCGTATAAAAAGCAGGATAAAGTTGTCAGTAGTATGAAAAGTAATGAAGTTGAGTTGATCTCGTGAATAGTTTTCTTATGCATTGTCTACAGCATAACTCCTAGTCTATCAGTTCTTTTAATATTTGCTTTTTGGGTCGTTCGTGTAAGTGATTACAGTTTATGAGTTATTGTTGTAGCTGCTGCTGCTGTTATTATTGATATTATTTACTTTAATCTGCTGCATCGCGCGTTGTGACTTAATTGCAATGAGTAAAAGTTTTTGGCTAACCCCTTAACAGCAGCCACCTTCAGCTCCTTGTGGCTCGTTGCATGTGAGGCATGTGGCATGAGGCATGAGGCACGCATGCGGCACACTTTTGTCGAGATACCAAGCAAAATGTGTAATTTGTAGCAATTTTTGGCGGCAAGCAACAAAATGTTGAAATGGTCAATGGAAATTGGGTCAAACTTTTATAGTTGACCGCCATAAATGAATATAACTTGCTTTGCCACTTCCCTCAGTTGTTCAGTTGTTCGGTTGGTCAGTTCAAGTTTTCTCGGTGGTGCCACAATAAAAATTTTGTTTAATGAAAGTGTTTTTCATGCGTTACTTTTGCAGTCGAAGAATTGGAGTGATGGCTTGATTGTGGCATCCCTTGGATTATGATATACTTGTAGTGTATTTTGGTTTTTTCTTTTTTGGCATAGGGATCATTCCACGATCGATTATGACGATGACGATTACGATTACGATTATATTACGAGTTCAGACCCTTGAAAGCGCGTTGAATGCTCGCAGAACATTTTTTTTGGACTGGCACTTGTATTTTACCTTGGCATTTATGGCATAATTTTGGTCATCATTTGCTGCCGCCGTCTTTATAGCACTTCACAAATGATCGCAAATGATCATAATCAGAACAATGATGATGATGCTGATGATGCTGATCTACATCAGTAGCAATGATCGGTAGTAAGCTTTGCCCCAGGGATTAAGCGAATGCACAAGTGTTTTTATATAGTATATCTTATGGAATTTCAATTTCAGTTAGGGAAAGTTTTGTTGATTAAAGTACACATATAAATAAAGGTATTTTATAATGGGCAGCAGCACTTTAATTTAACGGCTGTCATATTCATTGAAGCGCTGCCAAGTGAGAGTGAAACGTAAGAATCCATTATATAAAAACTATAAAATAAATTTAATAGCTGCAGCAAAATCATCAGCAATCATTAAACAGTATATGTATGTCTGTAAAGTGAGGTTCTTAAGAATACTAAAAAATAAAAATAAATTAAAATACTTAACTAATAGTATTAGTAGATTATAGTACGACATTTTATTTTAGAACTTAGGATATAATATTTTATTAAATATTTTTAAGATATTATTTTGAAAATCCTAAAATAAAATTAGTATATTGTTAACTACAATAATTTTATTTTATTTAATATTTATTTTTAGTATGAAATAAATCTAGTATTCTTAACACGAGTGGGTTTGTTAAAAATACTTAAGAAATATGAGTTTATGATATACTGAGGTTCTTAAAAATACTAAAATCAAACTACATAGCTTTATATACTAAAATAAAACTAGCTATTATATACTAAATATTGAAATAACATGAGTATATAATATACTGCATTTCTTAAAAATACTAAAATAAAACTAACTGTTTTATACTAAATATTAAAATAACATGAGTTTATAATATACTATGGTTTTTAAGAATATCAAAGTAACATTAGTATATTATAAACTAATTTCATATTAGTATTTTTCAGCACCTTAAGGTAAAAAATCATTTAATTTTGGTATTTTTAAATACCCTTCGTACTAAAAATACTAACTCTAAGTATTCAATTAGATTTATTCAATACAATCACATTTATTTAAGTTCTATTCTATATGATGATAATTAGTTTATTTCACTTGTTTATTGTGCCTAATTTTGTCATCCTTTTGACATGCTAATGTTAAATATCAGTCGCTGTAACTGTTCATTTATAATAGCTAGTCTTCTCGATTGCCCTGCATTATGCATATGCGAATCTCGATCACAAAGTGAGCTCTTAATTTAATGGGAAAGCTATAAAAGCTGAAGCTGAACTTGCAGTGACTTTGACAGTTTCACAATCTCTTTTAGATGCCCTAGTATAGCTTGAGCTTATCGCCTTGAAATCTGATCAGCTCATCGGCGGCTCGTAAAAATCTCCCACAAAATGCGCTATCAGAAGCGATGATCAATCTAGGCGGATATTGAGATGATGAGAAACGCGCTTGATGTAATGCTCCTGCCATTAAATTGAGAAGCATTTAAAAATGTGGCATAAATTAGCGCTTTATCAAGTTTTATCTCATTAAGCCGGCAAGCGCAGCTTGAGAAGGCCAAAAGGACAGCCCCCTTGGACAGTTACGACTCAGGTTATCGAGTGACTTAATTAGCATGCGAAAAATGCATTGGGTATCAATCAAAACGAAAAAATACAACAGACTGTGCAATTTTCATTCAACTTTCTTTTTGCTTTTTTTCGGGTGGAATTATTGATGCACAGCAGCAGCAGGCATAACTGGAGGCAAAAGGCAACGCGCTGCTAATTGAAATATTCTTAATCAGATTTTATTTCGCAAGCGATTCGCTGATGCATTTAATCCGCAATTACTAACCAGACGCGAGCGATACGCTCCTCAGCTCCACGGCAACACATGATTGCCAGGTTGGGATGGCTCCCAAGAATATGCGAAGCCACGGTTCAATTTAGCGTAAAGAAAAAAAACACACGTAAGAAAGCTACAGTGCAGTGTGCTCGACTGTGAGATACCTGCAAGCTATTTTAAATTAAAGCAAAACAGTGCGACATTATTCTTGAAGTACTAAAATATATACCAAATAATACATGTGGTATATAGTTATAATATTTTTATTCTTTAAATATACATCAAATACTACAAAAATATACCAATTGTTATACATGGAATATTAATATACTACTATCATTCTTGAAATATGCCAAATAATATACCAAAGTACTACAGATATACCAAATTGTATATGTGGTATAATTGTATATTGCTGTTAATCTTGAAATATGTTAAAATAATATACTTAAAATATACCAAATACTATATATGGTGTAATACTATTCTCCTTGAAATAAAAAAACAGTATACCAAAAAATACTAAAAAAAATATATACCAAATGATACAGATGGTATATTGATATACTACTAAAAAATATACCAAATAATACATGTGGTATATTGCTATACTATTTTTATTCTTTAAATATACATCAAATATTACAAAAATATACCAATTGTTATACATGGAATATTAATATACTACTATCATTCTTGAAATATGCCAAATAATATACCAAAATACTACAAATATACCAAATTGTATATGTGGTATAATTGTATATTGCTGTTAATCTTTAAATATGTTAAGATAATATACTTAAAATATACCAAATACTATATATGGTGTATAAAAAACAGTATACCAAAGAATACTAAAAAAAAAATATATATACCAAATGATACAGATGGTATATTGATATACTATTGCTTTTGAAATATACTGAATTATTATGCGAACATACTAAAAATATACCAATAACACTAATATACCAACACAATATACCGAAAATACTGCAATTATACTAAATGCTATATATGGTATAGTGATGTGATCCTATTAGCCTTGAAATATAACAAAATATTGCTATATTACTACATTCAAAATATAGCAGACAGACGGAAATGTCTAGATCATCTCATCTCTCTCTAGCATATTTCTATATGCTTTATGATGTTGGAGTTACCTCCTTCTGTCTCTTACATACATTTTCTGCAGCCACAAAGTTATAATACCCTTTTACCTCAAAGGCAGTGGGTATACAAAATACCTAAAAATAAAGCCAGCGGAATCTGAAATCTGGAATCTGGCATCGATTGGCGGCACGCACCAGCAACCAGCAACCAGCAACGAGCAACAGTTGCTGTAACCATCATATACAGTACAGAGGTGTATGTACAGCAACATTATATGAGATATTGGTGGGGAACAAGTTTGTCCTTAGCGCTTAACAAGGTGGGCGCAACTCAGTGGGACATGCCTTCTTTTGTGCTGTGGAAGAAAGTGGAGCTTTCATAAGCGAGACTGGAAGCTAAGTCGTTGAGATTAAAGAGCTGCCGTTTAGTGGCTACTTAGCCGGCGATAAAATGAAAAAAGAAAGAAAAAAGAACAAAAAAAAAACGCGAACTAAACTGAACGTGAAATTGCATTAAATGGCGTGGCACTGGGCCACAATGTGGTGCCCAAGCGGATTTGGGGCAACAAGCTTAACAAGCTTGTAAGCTTAAATGGCTTTTTAAAGAGCTGCCGCTTTTGCCCAAACAGTGTTCTGGTTCCCTTCCCTCCCCCCCCACCAAGTTAATAATAATCTGCACAGCAGCCACAGCAGCAATTACAAGAAGAACAACGGGCAGAAAATTATCAGTGTGGTGGGGAAATGGTTTATTGACTTGAAGGAACTACTGCTGCGTAGAAGAACACAACTAATGCTATTAAACGCTCATCATGATACTGATCATCATCAGCAGGCAGTCATTCCATCAGTCAGTCAGTCTCTGTCCTCGCTTCACGTCATGTGGCCCCAAACAACAATCTGTCCGAAAAGCGATAAAGTTATAATGGCGCAAATGTCGTACACAGTTTTTAAAATGGAGCCCACAGACAGACATCACAGACATCTCTTGTGTTCTCTTCTTCATCTAAGTCTTGGCTTAAAGCAAACGTTGCTGTTGCGTCTTTATCGCGATGTAGCCACTGCTCGACTTTGAAAACTGTTTACAAACTGTCTGACAGAGTTTTGACTGCTGTTTGGTTCCGTCGGCTTTAGTTGATGTCGCCGCTGCCACGCAGCTTGATAGACTGATCTCTCCCTCTCTCCTTCTCTCTCTCTGTCTCTGTCTCTCCACTTGGCAGGACGACAGCATGTCAGATGAATGGACTACAACATCGCTCTCTGGCTGTCTGTCTGGCTCTTCTCTAGCTGGAGGCGACGACACGCTGCGCCTGTCAGTCGAGACTGATATTTCTGTTTCGCTCTGGCGGCTTAAAAGGCGGCACAGTGGGCGTGAAAAGTATACAACGCTTTTGAACCTGTAAGCAAATAATGCATTAATATTGAATGTTGTGGGAATCTAAAGACCAACATTACGCCAACTATAACTACACTCTGCATACGAAAGCCAAATCGTCGTTAAGTGAGCCTAATTGCAGCGAACACATCAGCAATTAGGCAGACAAACTAGGTTTTCTACTCAATGCATTCTTTTATTAGTTCAATGTGCTGCAAATTGTATAGAAGTAGTTTAAGTAGAAGCTCATAGAAAAGCTTGTAAAGTTAAAAAACACATTTACAAGCTCATTATGGAGTTTTTATTGTTTCACGAGTTCAATATTCTGAAAACAGTTTCATAAAAGCTGTAAAAGCACATAGAAAAGCTCCAAAAACACCTTTTAAATATCATTATGCAGCTTTCATAAGTATGTAACATTGCAAAAGCACATTAAAAAGCTCATTAGGAAGCATTAATAGTTTGTGTGTTCAATTGTTAGTTAAAATAATATATTTATTAGCATTATATGAAAGTTCCCTTAAATAAAATAATCAAAAACTTCTAAATGTTAAAAAACTTCTAAAATGTTACGAAAAGCCTTTAAAGCACACTGAAAAGCTCAATAGTTCACTAGTTTCATGAGTTTTGTTTTCTTCACATCGAAAAGCTGCAAAATCATATTAAAAAGCTCATTAGGAATAGTTTGTGTGCTCAATTGTTAGTTAGAATAATATATTTATTAGCATAATATGAAAGTTCCCTTTAATGAAATAATCAAAAACTTCTAGTGAAAATGTAAAATTTTAAGAAAAGCTTTTAAAGCTCACTGAAAAGCCTAATAGTTCAATATTTTCACGAGTTCAGTTTTCTTTATATCAAAAAGCTGCAACAACACATTGCACAGCTCACTAGGAAGTATTGATAGTTTGTGTTCTCGATTGTTAATTAGATTCATATATTTATTAGCCTAACATGAAAGTTCTCTTTAATAAAACTATCGAAATGTTACGAAGCTTTAAAGGATATAGCAAAGCTGATGATTGTATTCTTAACTGTTAATTAGAATAATATTATATTAAAATGTTTCTTAGTGCACTTACTTTCCCGCTAATTCAGCTTAATTCATTGAAATCATTTATTAAAATGTTTTCAGAATATTCATTTGTTATACGATTGGCAATTTGTGCAGCGATTAGTAGTTGCGCTTGTCAAACAAATTATGAACGTGATTTGAATTGAACGCGATGATTTTGTATTAACAAAGTTGCGCTGATCGATGGCGCAGTAAATTAAAACTAGAGTTGCAAAACAACTACGACAAAGTTTCATTGATCGATCGAGTTAAGAACTCGAAATCTTCGAAGAGAAATTGATGAAGAGTGAGTAAAAAAGTAGATTAATTAACAATTAATGAATGTACGACAAAACTTTATTGATCAATGCACTGTATTGCTGATCGATTAGCTCCACTGTGCCACAATGGGGCATCGGGCAATTTCATCTGGCGATTATAAATTTCAATTACAAGCAAGCTGCATTTCGGCATTGTGGCTGCATTAGATGGAAGGTGGAAGGTGGATTATTATTGCGATACGACGATCGCCTCAATTCTGAAACACTGGAAGCGTTTGCATCTAAACACCTTCTCGGAAGGTGGATCGGATCGCAACTCTGGCAATTGTCTGTGCGTTGTGTCTATAGCCTGAAGCTGCTGGCGGCTATTTGCACAATATTCCGATGGGTTTCTTTATTTTTCGTACCATAATTTAGGCGCGGGCGAGTCATATATCAAGAGAAGCAGCCGAGATGATGGTCTCAGCTCTCAGCTCTCTGTGATATATGACTGCAATGTCCTAATGATAATGACGTGCCAGACGAGGCCGAAGAGAGAGACTTGATCGACGTGGTGTATTCAGTATTCACATCGGTTGTAGGCGGGCAAACAGAGCAAGGAGAATTTGCCGGCCTGAGTTTTAGAGTTAAGCTTATCTTTGTAAAGAGTTTTTCATTTCACAAAATTATTGATTTAAAAAATGGAATAAAAAAAAAGAGAAATATGTGATCAACGCGCGCGCGCGCGTTTGACACACTCGGCAAATGTTGACTTTTGACTTGTGGCAAATGCAATGTGAGGAGAGGAAAGGTTTACCTGGTTGATTTGTTGATCGGTTTGATTGGTTTGTTGTCACAGCACGCGACGCAAACAACAACACAACACAACACAAGTCAACTCAGCCAACTGCCAACTGGTGGCCTGACACAGTTATGCAAGTTCACACACAACACCCACGCACAAGTCAGTTGAAGTCGTCGTCGACGTTGCATTAACCGTTTCAATTCCACATATAGATTTAATATTTACATATCCAAACGACCGATTTCTGTGTAAATAATTCCCCTTCACTGTGCGCGATATCAGTTTCGAGTGTCATAAAAATATATAGAGAGAGAGAGAGACAACAACGCACGCCAAAATCTTCCTTAAATAAACTCGCATATCTTCCACATTTCGCTCTCACTCTCTCGTTCTCTCGCTCTTTCTTTACCCATCTAGTTGTTGTCTTGTTCAAGTGAATTTGTATGCGCTGTATCTATTGGCATTTACATTTATCATATCGCACTTACAGATAACTCTGATCCCATCTAACTAACATACATATTTATCAGTCTATCAATAGTCGCGAGTCTCTGTTTGCCTAACCAAGTGATTTACATTTTGTGCGGAAACGATCGAACACGATCGTTCTCTAACTGTGTCATACTTAAAACGAGAGATCGTTAATGGCAGTAAATAACATATTATTCGTATATCTTTATCATCATTTCCGTTCATTGAAATGTAATCTTTTCAGTAGAAGATATACTAAAAATATGAGATTTACTTCTGTTAATGATCTTCCGCATTTGTATTTCGAAATATTATTTGTAGATCGCTAAGTTATGCTACTAATTGCTTAATATGGGCGATCGCTTGATTTGTGTACAAATCAAGATTCCATCGTTAAAGATTGAATATATATTGTATTATTTATTTTAGTTGAATTTTATATATATTATTATGTATATATATATTATTATGTAATATTATATTGTAATTCAGCTTTGCCTTTTTAAATGTTATTTATATAAAGTAAAATTATAAATCGATTCTATAAACCACTTTTCATACCCGAAGAAGTCTCGAGATACAGATTATTTTCTTTAATATAGTTTTTATGATTCCTGAAAATTGTAGAAGTTATATAAGAACTACTTTTGTTTGGGTAAAAACGCCTATGGTATATTTTAAATGTAGTACTATATCAATATACCAAGTATAACACTCGGTATAGTATATTAGTATTTTTGTGGTATATTAAATTAGTATATTTTATATTTGAAATGTAGTACAATATCAATATACCAAATAAAGCATTTGGTATATTTTTCTATTTTTATGGTATAATTATTTGGTATATTTTGTATTTAGAATGAAATAACTTTCGATATACCAAATATGTGTATCACATTTTTAGTGTTTTTGAGTACATCAATTTGATATATTTTGAAATAAATACTTTTGCTTTTATTCAAAATGGATACCGGGTATCTCACAGTCCAGCACTTTGTACTTCATCTTTCTTATTTGTTTTTGTATATGTTAATCAATAAATGCAGCAAAATTTGCAGCGCTCTAAAAAGTAATTCGTTAAATTTTGAATTTGTTTATGCCTTTTAATCTGAAAGCCAAAATCAGTTCTTTGGCTTTGAAGATGAAGCGAAAATTTACGACGCGCCCCGGACAATTCGAATTCTAACAAACTCTTCATCATCAAACTGACAGCAGCAGCAGCAGGATCAGGAGGAGGAGGAGGAGGAGAGAAAGGAGGCGACAGAGAAACACATCATGCATACATTCATTGATCGTGTGTACTATATTATCCATATATCCTGCCATGTAGTTTATCACACAGCGATCATAAACTATTTTGTCTGCTGTCACATTCAAACCACAAAAAAATAACAACAAAAAACCAAAACTTCTTTGAATTGCTGTTGAATTTCCCTTTCTCTCGCTCTCGCTCTCGCTCGCTCAACTCATTTTCATTCCGTGAGCTGTTTGCATTTTTGATTGATCGCTTTATACGTAGCACAAAGAATGAGAGTACCACAAGAACAAAAAATGTAAATGCGACAAAACCACCAAAAAGTAAACCGAAAAGAAATACATAAGTAAAATTCGGTTGGAACATTGGCATCGATCATCATTTGGCGATCAGCTCTCTCGCTCTCTCTTTCTCCTTCTTACACGTCAACAAATGTTGATAATCAAATCAAAGGAGAACACAGGACCAGATCAAGAAATTGTGATTGTACGTACACAGGTTCATGGAATCATCATAACATCAAATCAAAAGTGGGATCGAAGAGACAGAGAGAGGTAGAGAAAGGTCGACTCTTTCTTTGCTACCTACGCACAAGGATCGCACAGCGATCGACAATCGTTGATATTGCTGCATAATTAAATTTAAACAAATCAAACTGCCATTGCAGCAAAGGAAACAGAAATCAAGTTGTACATTCAGACCACCAAAGAGAGTGAAAGAGCTGGCCACAAGTGAAATAATTTGCTGGGCCCCAGCCCAGCTACATGTACAGTCCAATGAGATCAACCGATCAGCGATCGACCGATCAGCCGCCGATCGACCTACACACATATTATGGTAGGCAGTAGCAAATGGTAGAGCAGAAATTCAGACAACAAAATGTGCTCGACTTTGAGATACTATATGGATAGGTAATTAATTTTATATTTAAATAAAATAATATTAAAAAGGTTTAACAAACGTTGGTAATTAGGTTAGAAGGGTATTATAACAGCTAGATCTAGATCACCTAGATCTCGGAGACTAAGAGATATAATAATATAATATATACTTTTTTCATATGGGAAAATTCGAGCACTTACTAAAGGTCTTAGTTGCTTTGGCTGACAATCTGGTATATTTTGCACTCTGTGGTATACTTTAAATGTTGTACTACACCAATATACCAAATATATCTTTTCTCATAGTTGAACACACTCGACTGGAGCTTTCTTATGTTTAATATTGTTGTAAATAATTTTCCCTCAAAACATTGTTGCTTCCACACTAATTCAAACTTTCGTTGTACTTTTTTTTTTATCTTTTTTTCTACCTTTATACCATTTGCAAAAGTCCTATTTTCTAATAAAAGTGTTTAAACAATAATAAAAGGAACATTTTGTATATTTCATTCAGATCTTAGACATAATATTATTTTAATTTTCATAATTATTATTATTATTTTTGTTATTATTATTATTATTATTATTGCATTATTCTTCTTATTTTTATTCCTATTCTTTACTATCTTTTACTTTTAAAAGTCTTCTAAATTGATAATAAATACTTGAGGCTCTATCAGTCATGCATTTTTCTTTCTCACATGTTTGTTATACCCTCCATGCTCAACCGGGTATTGTATAAAGTGAAACAAGCAGTACAACAAGTTGAAGCTGGAAGCTATGGCTCTTCTTCTTGTTGTTATTGCTGTTGTTGTTGTGGCTGTCTCCTGCGCTGATCGTTTAATCTAGCGCTAAAGATCTGGCAGCGTCCTACGTAGCGCAAGTGAACTGAAAACTGAAAACTGAAATGATTGAATTGTGTCTTGCTGTCGATCAATGCGGTGGTGCGTGAGTTGATCTCCAGACGGGGAACTGCTGCAAACTCAAACTGAACTGCAATTGGGACTTGGAACTTGGGACTGATCCGAGGAGTTGCTGCCTGATCGCCAGACATTGATATTGTGATATTGTGATACAATGCAATGTGGATACAGTTTGTATGCAAAACGATCATCGCTCCTGCATTTTGCATAATCTTGCCGCTGGACATGCAAAATACTTTGAGTATCGTTTTTTTTTCTTCTCTCTTCTTCTTTTACTAGTCACAGGCCACAGTCCTCAGTCTTTAGTGCTCAGTTTGACGTTGAGTCCTGTTTCCGATCGCTGTCGCAGACTTTCACAGTTTTATAACAAATTTGATTGAATTGCCATTGCCGTTGCCATTGAGTTGGGGTTGAGTTTTTTGTTCTTACCTTTGATGTCTGCACCTTGCAAATGATTATGAATTGATTTTTGATTGCATTTTGCATATTATTCACATCCTTAAGATATGCGCATTCAAATTTGTTTCTCTGCGGAGTTTCCCGTTACAACCAATTCGTCATCAGCTGCTATTTCTCTGTGTTCTTCTTCCGTTCTTCGTCTTCTTCCCGGTAATTAGCACACGTGTCCAGTGATCGACAAAACTGATCTTTGATCTAGGCAAACAGGGAACAACATGTGCAAATATCTCTACGAGTAATCACAAAGATTTGCATCACACATACGGATGCATTCATGATGCATGGCGCATGTTGCACAATGATTGAGTCATCTTCCTTCTTCCTTCATGAGCCATCATCGATCATCGTAGGCAAAGCAAAAACATTGGGCATTGTGTCTTGGTCAGTTTCTGTGTCTTTGTGTTTACTTTAGGTAGCCAAAATACTATTTAATGAAGTGTCCCTTCTCATCTCGTCCCGTGTGTGTCTTTTACCTTCTAATGTGCCTTAATGTTTATGCAAAATCACTGCGAATCGCCATATCCATGAGCCATCCATCTCGACGGGGAATTTTCTTCTTTTTGCTTACACGTGCTATGCTCATGGGAATTGTGAAATCCTCAGGTAGCTCTACGCTTATCAGCTACTGCACATGTGAGATGCAGCTAAACAGATAATAGTTGAAGACTGAATCTATGTATCTACATTTCGTTGCCTGAAACAAGTTGAAGAGATCTTAAATTCTAGACTACATAAGAGTTGATAACTTGCACAGTCTTTACTATGTATTTGCTACATTTAGTATTTTCAGATGTTATACATAATCTATTGTATAACTGAACAACATATCTACTTAAGTGTTTGCAATAAATTCCGAAAATTATAGATTTAAATGAATATATGTCTTTTTTAAAGCAAGATTTCTTTTTGATATACTTTAAGATCTTTTTCGAGTTATTTGTTTAGGAGGGTATTATTTGTATACATATATTTGGTATATTTTGAATCTATTTTTGCGGTATATTAATTTGGAATCTTTTAAGAATAATGCCGCATTGTTTTGGTATTGTTTAAAACGAGAATCGGATATCTCTCACCTTTCTTACTTGTTTTATAAAGTATTAATTAACTTGAGATATTCAATATGCTGCTTAAATGTTTCCATTTTGTTTTAATGAAATAATAATTACATTAAAAAGAAATATATAAATAAATAATGTATTCTTCTGTACAAAACTTCTTACTCCTTCAAACCAATTTCAATGGAAATCTATTTTAGTTTAAAAGACAAAAATGAATTCCTATATATATATAGTCTATATAAACGCTTGCATTTAAATATCAATATAATAAAAAGAATTAATTTAGAATAATTTTAAAACAACTTGAACTTCATTACTGTCCTTAATAATCTATCAAAATACGTGCAACTAATATGAAATATATTCTTAAAACTTCAGCATATTTTGCAATTTTATTAACTGCTTTTTATAAACAACTGTGGTTCGCTTTTAATAGGCGTCATTTGTCGGAATGAGTTTGGCTGTTGCCCACATAAATGTAACATATACTCGTATATGATGATCACTTTGGTTCTCTATAAAGTGCGGCAATCAGCGGCAGCATCTGCTATCTGGTTGAGTTAAGCGCAAAGCTCAAATGTTAGCATCGCATTGCCAGCTGATAAGCTTCCATGTAACCGGACAGATGAGGGCCGTTGGTTGTTGGTTCTTGGTGCAGTTGGTAAAGTTGGCAATCTTAAATCGATTTCTTATGTTGCCGCGCTTATCGACAGCAAGGCGACAGACGAGTTGGGAGGCAAGCAGGGAGGCGCAGGCAGGCAGCAGCAAAGTTTAAGATTAGCCAAGTGGCAAGTTGATTCCATTATCAGTCAGCCGCCACATAAGTTGATGTAAGATATATTAAGAGATAAATAACATTGCCAGTGTTTGAGTGTGTGTGTGAGTGCATAAACAGATCGATGAGGTTCTGCGTTCGAGTCATTCGAACCATATCGCAAGAGGCGAGCAACTTTATTAGAGCCTCTTAACACGATTGCCAATTGATAGCCCTTTTCTTTCATTTGCTTCGTTTTTTTTCAGTTTTTTTAGCTGCTGCCAAAAGACATTAACAAACTGGCGAGCAGATCAACAGATCAACTGAAGATCGGGGCGCGCGATCAACTGTTTTGGCTGAGAGATACTACTAAAGATTCGCGCTGTGATCAGAACCGATCAGCGATCAGCGGATCAACGCAATTAAAATGTTATCGCTGTTTGTTGTTAACGTTGACGAGCCACAGCACAAAGACTTCCTGTGTGCTCCCAGTGATACACTCTATCCACATCGAGGCATAGGAGCCAATGTGCTGCAGCTTGTCAGCGAGGATAACGTCAATAAGTAAGTGAACCTTTTTATAGAAGTACTTTTTCTGATACATTCTTTTTTATCCAACATATTTCTGCATTTATTAACGAGTTTGAGTGCTGAACTACTCGTTGAACCGGTTCATTATCTTAACAATTAACTTATACTCGAAATTCTTCATAACATTAGTTAAGTTCCTTGACTCTGACTAATTAAGAAGTTTTACACAATCCTTTTGTTTGTGGTTCACCAGTAAATTACAGTCTGTTCTATGGCTGAACCATTTTCAACGAGTTTGTGCGCTGAACCACTCGTTGAACCGGCTTATTACTTTTGACAGTTAACTACTATATATATTGTATATATTATAAATGCATAAGTCAAATTCCTTAACACTAATTAATTAAGAAGTGTTATTCAATCGTTTTATGTATGCGATTCAACAGTAAACCACAGTCTGTTCCATTGCTGAACCGTTTTCTGAACCATTTGAGAAATTAAACTGCTTTATTAAATCATATCTATGTAAATGTAATCAGCAAAGTTATAGCATATCATTTGGTGACTGCGAAATTTATTGGCAATAGCCCTGAATCAACTTAGATATATATCATATATATACTTTCTGCACTCTCTGAACCGGTTCAAAGATGAAGATATAAATGAAAATGTGAATTTTGCTCACTTTCGCAGCTTTGTTTAAATATCTATATTAAATAGTGCTCATGATATTTGAAGCCGATATGCAGTACATTGCTGAACCACTTACTGAACCGGTTCAAATACAAAGAGAAATGGTTCACATAAATTTCGATTACTTACTAAAATATCCCCATTCAATATATCTAATATTAGCTGAAATCAAAATGCAGTACATCGCTGAACCACTTTCTGAACCGGTTCAAGTGCGATTAGGTTTGGTTTATATGAATTTAAAGTAAGCATAGTTATTATACATCTTGTACATATATTAAATATTTCTAATATTAGCTGAAGCTGGGCCCCTGAACTGCTTACTGAACCGGTTCAAATGCATAGAGAAATGGTTCAGATAAGTTTCGATTACTTTAACAGCTTTATTTAAATATCTCCATTAAATATATCTAATATTAACTGAAATCAAAATGCAGTACATCGCTGAACCACTTTCTGAACCGGTTCAAGAGCGAAGATGTATGGTTTATATGAATTTAAAGTAAGCATAGTTATTATACATCTTGTACATGTATTAAATATTTATAATATTAGCTGAAATTTAGAAGCTGGACCGCTGAACCACTTTCTGAACCGGTTCAAATGCATAGAGAAATGGTTCACATAAGTTTCGATTACTTTAACAACTTCATTTAAATATCCCCCCTCAATATATCTAATATTAGCTGAAATCAAAATGCATTACGTCGCTGAACCACTTTCTGAACCGGTTCAAGAATTTAAAGTAAGCATAGTTATTATAAATCTTGTACATATATTAAATATTTCTAATATTAGCTGAAATTCAGATGCTGAGCTTACTGAACCGGTTCGAGAGCAAGAAGTAGCACGTTTTCCTACTTCTTCATTACACATTTGTATTGAAAGCAAGTGTATTATTGATTCGTTTCGCCATCATTTGCATGGTGCTGCTTGTTGCTTCACGCCTTTGGCATTTCGCTGAAAACTTAATTTAATTAATTGCCAAACACACACATTTCCCATAAAAAAAAAGACAAAAAAGAAAACAAAACTGCAGTTCAGTGTCCAATGCCAGGCTCTCGGTTTTCAGTTTTGCAGTTGTGCAGTTTTGCAGCCTCTTCCTACCGATATTATAGTGCAACGATTGCAAAGTGAGCTGCCATTTCGATCTTCACTTAAGGCGCAAACTTGAATAATTGGACTTGGCAAAAGTTGGGCATTTAAAACTGATTCGTTTTACGAGCGCATTGCACTCGCCTTTATGATTGGCAATTAATTAGGCCAAAAGCACACGAAATGTCTGCGAAATGCGAAATACGAATGCAGAGTGCTCTTCGCCTGGAGGTTATTTGTTTTTACAGCTACCGTACTTAATAGTCGGCCTCCTCTTCTCATTGATACGCGCTTCGATTTGTTTGCTTAATTAATCGCAGCTGTAATAATAATAATAATAATAATACTTCTTCTTCTTCTTCTTCGTCTGCTGCATTTCTGCGTAAGCAGGCATGAAATTAGTTTTTGTTTTCTGCTTTGTGTGGAACTTGGAATCGATTAACACGCGCAATTGCATTTGAATGGCAAATATGGCGCATTGCATTGTACAATTTGTATTGTCCAAGAGAGAGAGAGTGAGTGGACTACTTCACCCTTAACCTCTTGCCCCTCACACTTGGCCATTGTGTCGTCATTCGGCCATTCGACATGGCAATAATAATAAGAATAATATTCTATATATACATAAGAATGAGAACGAGAACGAGAAGGAGAAATGAAGGCTATGCTAATCCTTTTGAGAGACGTGTGTGGGCTGCGCCAACGCGGGATTAGTGTGATGCATTTTTTTCATCTCTACTCTGTTTTTTTTTTTTTTTTGGCATGAAATGAGTGCATCAAGACACAAAAAGAAATGCGTTTTTTATTGTGAACGAACGAACGTGCCAAGCAAAAGGACGAGACCTAAGACCTCGAATGCGAAGACCACCCTAAAAGATTCAACTCCGACTCCGAGTTGAGCTACGAAAATTTATTGCCACACATCCAACGAGATTCGAGGGACCTGTGAAAGGATCTACTTAGCCTCAACCTTGGCCTGGCTGCGCATGCCCAGACACTTCATATCAATTTTAATTAGAGCAACGCTTGGAATTTCTTTCAGTTTAAGGGAAATTGTCTGCATCTCATTCCCATTCCCATTTCATTTTGATTTTTAGTTGCATTTTGTATTCATTTTTTCCACTTTTTTTTGGGTTTAGTTAGTCTGTCGGCGCATTTCTTTTGATTGTTGTGTGGACCTTTTTTCGATTATAATTAGATGGCAAAATGCCGCTGCAAGAAATTGATTGTTAAATAATTTACTTGTGCCACCTTTGCGGCGCTGATTGGACTGCGGCAGTTGCTGCTGCTTTAGTTGTGGCAGGCATTGGGGAATTGACTCGAGTGTGGCAGCAAAAGTAACCAGAAGTTGACTAGCCAACGGCTCTAAAACTTTGCTCAAAATTTTTTTGAGTGAAACTTTATGAAAATAAAGAGGAAAGCTTTATTGTTGATGGTTAATTAACCTGCAGAACTTTTTTAAGGTTAATAAGTCTATAGCTTAAATTACAAAATTCATTTCGAAAACTCTTTCAAATCATTTCATTTACATTGACGCGCAAGTATTTCACATTTGAAGAGAATAACATATAATATATATTATATAATTAAGTTAGCCTAACTTGTCAGTTAAATAGTTATATGAAATATTTCTATGTACGCCGATGAACCTTTTCCTGAACCAATTCAAAGCTAAAGACATAAATAAGAATGTGCACTTAGCTTTATCTAAATATCTATATTAAATATTTCTAATGTTTGCTTTACCACTTATTGAACCAGTTCAAAGACAAAGAGAAATATTTCATATGAATTTAAGTTACTTTAGCACATTTATTATTTACGTATATGAAGTATTTCTAATGTTAGCCGACATACAGATGCTCGATTGCTGAACCGCCTACAGAACCGGTTCGATAGTAAAAAGGAATATGTTTTCCTACTTTTTCGTTACATATTCGTTGAAAGCAAGTGAAGTATTGATTTTAGATATAGATTTTAGCTTGTAAGTAAATTAATACTAATTTCTTAATCTTTGCTTTATAAGAAAATATTCTAGCATATTTATTGGCTTCAATTGAAAGTAAAGAATGCATTATTTAGTTTGCAAATATAGTCTCATCTCTTGCTAAGAGCAGGCCAAAAAACGTATTTTTTGTTAACTCTACGGGCAGCCCTCGCATTAGCCACTTGCTGCACCCATTCCTGAAGTTGTATGCAAAATATGCCGACACAAATCAAAAATGAAATCGGCCAATGCCAAAGCTAACGAGGCAACGCTCTCGACGTTGGCCCGCAAGCTAGAGCCGCAAAGGGGAATTCCCTTTTGCGCTCAAGAGGGGTGGAGAAGGAGGAGGAGAAAGAAGCAGCTACTGATTCAGTTGCCTGCTGTGGCGACTTCTGCTGTCTGCGCATGCGCGGAAGCAAAAAGGGGCAAAAATTAGGCGTACATTTTTATTGGCGACAGTTGTGGATAAGAAGCAACGGAATTTTCGCTGTGAATTTGTTGCTCTCAGTTTCTCAGACTGCGCAAAAGAAGCCAAAGCTAAGCTATGCATACACAATCAAGTATATATTTTGCTGACTATTGCGGATGAACCACTTTAGGTGTGGTTCGGAAATTATAAAAATGGTTTAGAATGTTTGTAAAGTATGAATAACAAATTTAGCTTAATTGGGGATCACCATTTAAATATTCATATTTATTATTTGTAGTGTTAACTAGCACAAATGGCGATGAAGTTTGCCGCTGAACCACTTAATGAACCGGTTCATAGATAGGCATAAATGGTTTATATGAATTCAGCATAGTTCAGCAGTCTGGTTTATATTTCTGTGCATAAAAATTCCAAATGTTGGCATCATAGATAGATTTTTAAGAACCGGTTTAAAGCTTAAAATAAATGGTTTACATACATTTAGCTTACTTAAGCAGAGAAAGAGCAGAGTGAGTAAGTAAGAGCAGTTTGTTTTATATCATATATCTGTATTAAAAATTTCTAATTTTAGAATAAATATAGATACGTTAGTTCTCTGAACCATTTACTGAACCAAATCAAAGATTATAATAAATGGTTTATATGAATTTAGCTTAGTTCAACAGTCTGGTTTATGTGTCTCTATTCAAAATTCCTAATGTTAGATAGATGCGTTAGTCTTCTGAACCCCTTACTGAACCGGCTCAAACTTAAAGATAAATGATTTCTATGCATTTAACTTACTTCAGCTGTTTAATTTATATTTCTGTATTAAAGTATTCTAATGTTAGCATGAATATAGATGCGTTAGTTTTCTGAACTTACTGAACCGTTTCAAAGATTAATACAAGTAAGAAAGTCGAGTGTGCTCGACTGTGAGATACCCGCTACCCATTTTTAATAAAGGCAAAATATTGCGGTATCATTTTCAAAATATACCGAAAATACTAAAAATACTAAAAATATACCAAATGGTATGTTTGGTATATCGATATAGTACACCATTCAAAATATACCATAAGCGGCACAATGTGCCAGATTATCGGCCAAAGCAACTCAGACCCCTAGTAAGTAGGCGTCTTTGCCCATACAAAAGTATTTCTTTAATAACTTCCACAATTTTTATCTGATCGCAACCAAATCAGGAATCATAACTACTATAGTAATTATAGAATATACCAAAATTCGCAACTCTAGCTTTAAAATTACGCTTGTTGTTCGTTTTTTTTTTATTTGCGGGGGCGGAAGTGGGCGTGGCAAAAATTTGAAACAAACTTGATCTGCGTGCAAACATAACAAATGCTGTCGAAAAAAAATTATTGCGCTATCTCTTATAGTCTCTGAGATCTAGGTGTTCATACGGACGGATGGACAGACGGACAGAAACACAAACGGTCAGACGGACTTGGCTATATCGTCTCGGCTGTTGACGCTGATCAAGAATATATATACTTTATAGGGTCGGAGATGCTTCCTTCTACCTGTTACATACATTTCCTGCCGGCACAAAGTTATAATACCCTTCTACTCTATGGGTAGCGGGTATAATAAATGGTTTATGTGCATTTCACTTACTTCACCAGTCTTATTTTTATATCTGTGCATTTAGCTTACTTCAGAAGTTCTATTTATATATCTGTGTCAAAGATTCCCTATGCTAGCACGATAGATATTTGCGTTAGTTCTCTGAACTACTTACTGAACCGGTTCAAAGTTAAAAAGCAAAAAGGTCTCAGTTTCTCAGACAGTGTATTTGTTTGCTTTGCCATACAAAAAAAGGGCAAAAGCAAGCTAAACCACTTAAGTGGTAACAGCCTCCAAAAAAAAAAAAAAAAACAGAGACAAGACACTTGTGTGTGTCAGTTTCGGGTGAAAAAAAGAAGGGTTAAGAGGCAGCTACTTTTGTTTATTATTGTTGTGAGGATAATATTTAGATTGAAGGCGGAACAGTAGCTGACCACAAAATATTGTATGTGAAATTTCGCCAGAAAACGGAAGAGTTACTGAAGTCGAGAGTCTAGAGTCGAGAGAGAGAGTTGCAATTACAGTTCCGAGTAGCGAGATGAGTCGAGAATTTTCCATAGACAGGAAGTGCGTCTTGGCTTCGGGATTTTTAGCAAGAAATGCAGTTATTGATAGATTGATACCAGCATAATAATAATGTGACTGGCTTGTGTCTGGCGCGTGTGTTTTGCCAAAAGATGCTGGTTGTCGTCTACGTTTTTGCTAACCGCAACAAGTCCCAATGGAGCGAGCGAGCGAGAGAGAGAGAAAGAGTGATAGACAGTTGCCAGGTGTGTGTAGAAGGCAAGGACACAACCGAGAGCAATGTAAATGTCACACAGCTGCTCGCTGTTCTCGTGCCAAATAGATGCGCATATTCAACGCTAATTGTGTATAAATATTTTGACCAAAAACAAGGCTAAAAACCACAGGCCAAAACACAGCAGGCAAATGAGCAAAAGAAGACAACCAACGAATGCACTTCTAATAGATACATTCGTTCGTTCGTTCGTTCGTTCGCCTGTGTGACAATTAGAAACTGCTTAGCTTTTGTGTTTGGCCCTTTTTACCTATATTCAATACTATTTTGAGGGCTCAAACCTACTCGCAGCATGCTAATAACAGTTAAGAACCCAACACATTTTTGCTCATTTCAAGGCTCAGAGACAGCAGCATGTTGTGCGGTCCTTGGTTTTCAGCCATTTACCAGCATTGTTTTGACATGGACAATGTTTTGACCGCATTGCCAAAACCAAAATACATAAAACCCCCGCTGAGCACACAAACACCTTCTCTCTCTATATATATCTATTCTATATATATTCTTTATATGTTCTCTCTGTCGCTGATATCAACTCACTCCCTAGTTTTGTTGGTGGTCCCTTCAGTTGACAATTCAAAACTCATTGCCATTGTTTCATCGTCCGCGTTTTATATGCGTGACATCTTATTTCGTTTTCTCTCTGTCTCTATTATTGGCTTCAACCTTAACCTTTGGTCTTCTAGTTCTGGCTGCGCTTTCGTCAATTGTTATTGAATTGAGTTCTCAAATGTTTGTCTCCTTGTATAACAAATTTTGTTGTCATTGTTCGAGAATTCGCCGATTCGAGATGCATTCGCTGCGATAAGGATTCAGGAATTGTTTTTTTTTTTTTTCTTTCCACATCTGCTACCGCAAATTGCATTAACTTGGCCCATGGACAATTGAGGCGTGATTGAGGGGCGCGTTTTGTGGCGTTGTGTGCGGTAGCCCACGTCTAATGACCGCAAATTCATTTACTCAATTCCCTTCCATTGTTCATCGTCGTGCCAATTGTTTTTGTGGCGTTCCAATCGCAATTGCCCAAAGGGACCTGATGACCGATCGCCAGCGTGTTTGCTCCTTGTTGTGTTCCTTGAAAACTCTCCTCTTTTTTGCAAATGCAATTCCGCTTAGTCAGTTTTAGTTTTTATTTAATTTCCATTCGCTATTGTATAGAGTTTTTCAGTGTAACGAAATCAAAGGCATACAAATTGAAATGAAATAAATTAAATGTATCTTTACGACTCTGACTTTCATTAGCCATAAAATCATTATTTTTTAAACAAATTTTCTTTTGTTTTATTTTTATTATTTAATTCTTAATTCTTAGCGAATTCTTAGTTATAAAAAATAACCGCAGAAACTTATTTTGAAAAGTTGTTTAACTAACGTAATATTAATATTTTATCCAAAGACCTTTATTAGCAATAACTTTGTTCATGCTTTCAATCAATTTTTCATTAATGTCGTTTTAAATTTGACTTCATCCTGCTGAAACACTTTCCTAAATGTAGCTCATGTTTTGGAGCTGCTTCGTAGTAATCTTTTAACAATTGAGCAAAGATTTTCATTTGGATTGAGGTCGCGACTTTGTCCTGAATTTAAAATGTTATTTTCCAATCCATTCCTTCAACATTTTTACCTCATTTTGTGGAAAAACATTTTCGTTTGAAGTTGCTTTGAACATTTCTATATAAAATTGAGAAGGTTGATATCCGAAATGAGATGGAAGAAGTTTCTAACATCAAAGGGTTCACTGTAAAAAGTGAATGCGGTGACAAATTCCGCCAGAGAATTAATAACCTTGTGTATTATATTACTTAGAGATATTTAGCAGATACTTAAATATTTTGCAGATACTGAATAAAACTGAAGCTGTAAGATTTGTTAAGTTGCTGCACACTTCATATCACATCATTTAGTAACTTATAATTAGTCTCAAGTAACTGTGAACTGCAAATGTATCTATCAGATATTTCCGTCCTGTCAAATGAGTCTCTAAGATGTATGTCAATGTTCTATGAGATATCTCTATGTGCACAGCACAGCACAGAAGTGTCTCAATGATGTATTTCTATATGGATTGTCAGGTACAAAAGTATCTATCAGATCTATTTATCTATTAAAAAGTATCTCTGTATCACTCTCAGATATGCAGTCTGTCAGGCTGCAAAAATATCTGTCGCATATTTCTATGTATCAAGAGTATCTCTTAGATTATTAATTGTCTATTGTCAGCTATAAAAGTATTTGTCAGATATTTCTACCTATATAAAGTGTCTCTAGGATGTATCTCTATGTGCACTGTCAGTATATGTGAGATATCTCAATTTGCACTTTCTACACATTGTCAGCTACAAAAGTATCTGGCTTTAAACTGCAATTATCTGTGAGATATCTTTATCTGCAATTTCAGTTTCAAAAGAATCTCGGAGATGCTTGTATCTATGAAAAGTATCTCTATGTGTATTGCCAGCTATAAAAGTATCCATCAGATATGTTAATCTATCAATAGTATCTCTCAGCTGCAAAAGTATCTGCCAGATATATTGCATTATCAGCTGCAAAAGTATCTATGAGATATCTCAATTTGCACTTTCAGCTGTAGAAGTGTCTGTCAAATATTTCTTTACGCATTGTCAGCCATAAAAGTATCTCGAAGATATCTCAATGTTCCGTTGCAACTGCAAGCGTATCTTAGATATTTGCATGCATCAAAAGTATCTCTCATCTGCAAAAGTATTTGTCAGATATATTTTATCTATCAAATGTATGTCTAAGATATCTCAATTTGCACTTTCAGCTGTAGAAGTGTCTGTCAAATATCTCTCCACGCATTGTCAGCCACAAAAGTATCTGCAAGATGTCTTCATCAGCATAGAGCACTAACATAGAGCCTCGTTTCGTTTCATTTCGTTGGTACTAAGCTGGTCCGCCTCCAAGCATCAAGTGCACTTAGTCTCTGTCTCTCTTTCTGTGTGCGTTCCACGCGTGCTGTCCAACGGATCAGAGCTCATTACGTCAGCCTAATCCAAGCGTCAAGCATGTCCATTTGCTGGTCAGGATCTGAAGGGGGAGGACAAGAGAGAGTGTGAAAGAGAGAGAGAGAGAGAGAGAGAAAGCAAGCAAAGCTGTTAAGCGCATTCGTTGCGCATGCCGCCCACGTCATTTCCTCGTCTTTTCTCCACAAAAAATTAATTAGTTAAAACCAAAACGAGAGAAAAAAAAAAGGTGTTGGAAATCTCTGATTACGCTGGTAATTTTAGACAGCTCTCTCTCTCTCTCTCTCTCTCTCTCTCTCTCTCTCTCTCTTTCTCTGTTGCTCTGTAATGCGAGTAATTCCCATCCTCCATTCTGACACATTTGCGCGGCAATTTACAATTTCGATAATTTCGACAATTTTCGGTTCTCCTTATCATAATCATATTTGCCACGCCATCGTCGACAGTTCGTGAGTTTGCAATTCTAAGCCAGGAAACAACTCAATTTGTTCGGTATATCCTGTGAAGGTGTCGCTATTTCTATTTCTTTCCTTTTTATCTGGTGTTATTTTTGTGTTTTTTCCTACTCGTTTTGATGGCCATTTCCCAGCATTTAGGCGTTTACACAAACATTTTCAATGTATATTTTCTTTGGGGTCGCATTAAAGGTAGCAAAAAAAATACATGAAAAAAATACATTTTTATTTTGTCACATTTCCTTCCGTTTAGCTTGTAATTACAAACGCCAATCATATTTCCTTTTCATATTTTTGGCACTGCAATAATATTATTTCGATACCAGCCGAGATTATATTGCTCTTAATGTGTTTGTCTTTTGAGGTTTCTAGTTGCTCTCTCTCTCTCTGTATCATTTCAATGTTTTCAAGAGTCGTTTATTTAGTCTCGAGAATTTTGAATATGATTTTTATTTGTCTTCTTACTATTAAAATATATATTTTATGTTTGGATTTCTTTATAATTCTATATTCCAGTATTATAATTCTATATTTATATATAATTCTGTATTCCAGTATTCATTTGTTTTCATATATGTTTAACAGTCATTTAATCTGTAAATATAAATTTGAAAGTATTTTATTACAGTACTCAACAGTTCTTATTATCATAATATATTTCATTTTTTAAGGTCGTATATTATTTAATGTTCCGACATTTACATTTAGAAAAAGTTGCAAGTAGAAGTTTCTAATGCAATTGGATCTTAGCTGCTTTGACTGACAATCTGGTATATTTTGAACTCTATTATGTTTTGCATATTCTGAATTTAGTAAAATACCAATACAGCCTTTGGTATATTTTTAGTATTTTTCGGTATATTATGGTATATTTTAAGAATATTCTAACACTGCTTTGATTTTATTTAAATTGGGTAGCGAGTATCTCACAGTTAATATACCAACTATAACCCTTGATGTATTTTAGTATTTTTGCGGTATATTAATTTGGTATATTTCATATTTAGAATGTAGTACTTCATCGATATACCAAATATAGCCTTGGGTATTTTTTTTATTTATTGTAGTATTTAATTTGGTATATTTACATAAATTTTCTCATTCTTTTACTTTTATTACAAATGGGTAGCGAGTATCCTACAGTCGAGCACACTCTTAATTTTCTACTTTTAGATTTATTCAAAAAATAATAGTTATGCAATTTCATTTTTTTTTCGCTGCTGATTTTTAATAATCTTTGAATTTTATGCACAATTCTTGAAGCTGGTTGATAATGCCCATCTTCTAAATAGTCGAGCACTCTCCACTTCTTTGCTGTCTGTTGTAAATGTAAATGTGTTACAAGCTGCTGTCAAGTTGCTTTCAATGTTCAATGTTGAATGCGTGTTCAATGGGCACTTGCCCAGTTCTGGCAACTTTCAAATGCTCAAGACAGTGGCTGATCTACTTGAGAGAGTCGAAGTCATTCGTCGTTCGTCGTTGTCGTTGTCTCGTTTACTCCGCCTCCTTCTGGCTACTGCTTGGAATCATGTGCCTGTCAATGTCCATAGATATCTAAATTTGTTTTGCTCTCGAGGCGATGACAGGCAAAGAGTCTTTGGATTTAAACGCGTGTTGCCTGTCAATTACACGTCACGATATGCAGCTCAAAAACTCTTTCACACAACCCGAACCAAAATCCCAAACCAGACACGCGCCGTCTCCATCTCCACTCGCTTGATTCCCTTTTACGATTTTCATTTTGCGTTTCTCACAAGTGCATCATCGAGTCAGTCATTCAGTCAGTCATTCAGTCCGTCATTCATTCATTCAGTCTTCGTGTTGCGTCTGTCTTCATTATGCATTGACTGGCTGGCGCTGCATTTGGACTTTTAGGACTTTATCGATCAATGAAGAAAGCATTAACTAAATACGTCGAGTACTTTTTTGATTGCTTTACACGCGAAAGTAAGGCAGCAAAAAGAGTTTCTCTTCTCTCGACAGTTGCACTGTTCAGTTTATTGAATTTATTGAATAACTGCAGCAAATGGAAGATTGAGTACTGAAAAAACTGCTGATCGCAAATAAAGATCTTCTTTTTTATTTTAAACATTAAAAAAAATGCAGATCTAAATATTTATTTTGAAATGGCAAAAAAATGTAATTCTAAAATAAATATTTGTAGTTTATAATCAAGCTTCAGAGCTAGAATATACCAAATAATACACCGCAAGAATGCTGATAATATACCAAATGATATATTTGGTATAATATACCACAAAAATACTAAAATATACCAATACTGTATTTGGTATATTCCATTAACCCATTTTGAATAAGAACAAAACAGTATGGCATTATTCTTAGAATATACCAAATAATATACCGCAAGAATACTAATAATATACCAAATGCTATATTTGGTATATTCCATTAACACATTTTGAATAACAATAAAACAGTGCGGCATTATTTTTAGAATATACCATATAATATACCGCAAGAATACTAATAATATACCAAATGCTATATTTGGTATATTCCATTAACCCATTTTGAATAAGAACAAAACAGTGTGGCATTATTCTTAGAATATACCAAATAATATACCACAAAAATATTAATATTATACCAAATGCTATATATGGTATATTCCACTTACCCATTTTGAATAAGAACAAAATAGTGCGGTATTATTAGTAGAATATACCAAATAATATACCACAAGAATACTAATAATATACCAAATGCAATATTTGGTATATTCCATTTACCCATTTTGAATAAGAACAAAACAGTGCGGTATTATTCTTAGAATATACTAAATAATATACCACAAAAATACTAAAATATACCAATACTGTATTTGGTATATTTATATACTTATTAAACACAAGAACAAAAACAAAGTTTAATACAAATTGCTGTATTTTATGCATTTAGTTTCGAATCTATATACAAAAATATGAAAATAATTTTTGTAATTCAAAAGTTGAGAGAGCCGAAATTCAGTCTTTAAAGAGAGAAGTTGAAAGAACAAGCGATCGGATGTTTCCCATTTAATTCGATGTGCTATTCATAAATCTAATAACAGACAATTTATATGTCGATTTGTGTTTTTCCATTCATTCGATGTTGCTTTTGTTTTGGCTATGCAAAATTAGCCGTGTAGAATCAAAGCGCCCGACGACTTGCACTTGACTCTCTTGACTTTTGACCTGCCTCGATCCGCCTCTGAATTGATAGTTGAGAGAGTTTTGGTCAATGAAACCGCTTTGGCACTTGCACTTGCTTCAATTTGTTCTACCAAAAAAAAAAAAAAAAAATGTTATGCTCTTTCTTTGGCCTCAATTAAAAGGACAACCTGCTGCGATGCTCTGAATTTTGAAAAGATTGGCGGAAGGAAAAGAAGCATTTTCCGAGAGAGGCGTAAACGATGTTTGAGGCAAATGTTTTGGGCCATAATTGTTCACGCCTTGGTCGCGTAATAGATACTTTGATGCGCCGTCCTTTGGCGTCGCATTGGTCTACATTTGATAATTATCGACGCACACGCATCCTGAACACACACACATCCTGTCTGGCTGGCTGTCGAGAGACGCCTCCTATGCAAAGCGCCACTAAATGCTGAAGCGTGTGCCGCAGCAAAAAAAAAGATACATTTATCGTATCACAAGTTGCTTCAATCGATAGCAAGATTTCTCTGGAAAAAGTAGAACTAAAATGCCTGCTGCGCAAGTCAGATCGGGGATAGGAACAGGTCAACGATAGGGGTCGAGGGCAGCCCGCTGTTAGCGCTTAATTGCAGCTACAAGATACCGTATCTTGTAGTACGTGTATCTTGTAGTTCTGTTTCATTTTTTTTTTTTTTGCGAAAAACACAGCGAGACGCAAAGCGATGGGAGTTGCGATTAGTTGTTGTCACACCAGCGTTTGATAGATGAGCAATATTTTTGTGCTAATAGATGCAAAGATATCTAGAGAATTTTGTGGAAATATTTGTGCTAATAGAGACAGCATTGAGATGCTTAGTTTGTAGCTACATTTTGTGCAAATGTTTGACATAATGTGTGGCTTAACTTGCAGCTACATTTTGTGCTAATAGATACAAAGTTAGCTAGGAAATTTTGTGGATATATTTGTGCTAATAGAGAGAAATGTATCTTTAGTAATAACTGCATTAAGAGGCTTAGTTTGTGGCTACATTTTGTAGAAGTGTGTGGCTAAATTTGCAGCTACATTTTATGCAAATAGATACAAATGTATATACTCGATTATTATTACATCTTTTGCAGCTACATTTTGCGCAAATAGTTTTTGGTAATAGATACTAACGTATCTATATTTTGATGATATATTTTGCAGCTCCTTTATTGTGAAAATATTTGTGTTGTTAGATACAATTGCAGCTACATTTTGCGCAACTAGTTTTGCTAATAGATACAACTGTAGTTAACGCAATAGATACAAATGTATCTACTCTAGTTGTGTGACACAGTTTGCAGCTACATTTTGTGGCAATATTTGTGTTAGGAGACACGAATGTGTCTTTAGTAATAGCTGCGTTTCGAGACTTAGTTTGAAACCACATTTTGGGGAAATGCTTATGATCATAGATACAATAGTATCTATATTTTGTTCGACATAGTTTGTAGCTACATTTTGTTGCCATATTTTACATCTACCAGCGTTTGATAGATGCAAATATTTGGATACAAATTTATCTATAACTATATAGTATGTAATAGTTGTTTTTTTGTGGCAGAGTTTGCTGCAATGTTTTTTGTGTTAAGAGATACAAATGTATCTATACTTCTGTGACTTAGTTTGTAGCTACATTTTGTGGAAATATTTTTGCTCATAGATACAAATGTATCTACATTATTATTCTATAGTTTGCTGCAATGTTTTGTAGACATATTGATGCCAATAGATACAAAAATGTATCTGCAATTCGAGGCTTAGTTTGTAGCTACATTTGTGTTAGTAGATACAAAAGTATCTAGCTACTGTGGCAATTATGCATTTTGTTGCTTGCCTTTTTGGCTGGCCCGGCAACACCCACAAGAAAATGTTGCAAGTGGGTGTGGCAAGCAGGTCGAAAGGCTGGCGAATTGTGTCACAATTGAATAGAAGAAGTAGAGCTCAAAATCAAAATCAAAATCTGTTGTTGCGTTCATTCTCTTTGCGGTGACCTTTTAATGCTGTCAACGCGCGGACCGCCGACGGTTGCAACTCTAAGTCCGATGCTGATGCTGTTGCTCTCTTTGCTGTTTGCCAACCTGAATGTGGGCCATTGCATAGCGAGACAATGCGAGAGACAATGGTGACAATTTCACATCTTAATGCACATCAATGCGCGTTACCTTTGACCAGAGCTCAATGCCTGTCGGCTTCCTCTTTGAAATCTATTTCATGTTCTGTACTCTACTTTTTTTTTTTTTGGCAAAGCGTATTTTGCTTTTTTGATAAATCGATTATCGCATCGTAGGAGGCAGTCACAAAAACAAAGCCAAGAGCATCGCTAAAATAAAGAAAGAAGGGAGTCCGTGTTTGTCGGCTTTTCTAACATCTAACCTCAATCGTTGTCAACCACATCATCATTATCATCATCGTAGTCATAGTCATAGTTATAGTCATCCTCAGTCTCATTCTCACTCTCATTCTCATCGTCATCGTCATCATTATCCTCATCAGTTCTTTGTGGTCGCTGAATGCAGATCCATCGATCGGTTTCTTTTTTTTTTGTGTTTTTTTGTAGCCGCACTTTTGTGGTTGACATTTTTCTCGTCTCTCTTCGGTCGGTGACTTTACTTTGATGCCCCCGTCCTCGTCCTGCGATCCAGATACAATATTCGACTCGACTTTGACCCCGAGCTATGATCGCGCGGGTTATGCTTGATCTGCTTTTGTTTTCCTCTCATTCTCTCATTGCCTTTTCCTTTCTTTGCTTTGATTTTCTTTGCGCTCTGATTTCTCTATGCGATTTTTGACTAAATCTACTTTGTCTTTTTTTTTTTGCTGATTACTATTTTTTACTATGTTTTCTTGGCGGCAACTCGGCAAAATTTCCCATAGCCGCAGCTTAGTTTGGTCAAGCGTAGAGCTCGGACTAAAATTTTAGCAGTGATAACATTGGAGCGCAGTTATCACGATTCAAGAACTCATTTTGGTTGCGCAGATATTCTTCTAATGGAAATTTATCTTTTTTTTAGCAAGGGATTAAAATTTCTTTATGGAACATATTGTGATTGCAAACAAAATAAAACTGGCATTTTTTAGAACTAAAACACAATGAAAGTTCATTTAAGAATATGATACTTTCAATTAAAACTTTCTTAAAATCTGAATCCATCTATTAAAATCTAATCTTAATTCTAGATCAAACGTTTATGAAGCAAAATTTTATCTTATACAAAAAAACATTTTTTTAATATTTAAATGCAACTTGTACATACAAATTTTGATTTAAGATGTTTTAAATCAAATAGTTTTCTTTCGAGACTTTTTCTTAGGATCGAAGAACATCTTAAATCAAAATTTGAAATCTATTTTTCAATCTAGATTATTTTCTCTGTGTAGTTCAAGCAGTTCGTTGTTTTGAATAATTTTGAATTTTATAATAATATTAAAACGAAGAATGCATAAATCGTATAACAAATAAATTTGTAGATACAAAGAAAATACTGAACCAATAAATTTATAAGTTGTCTAATATAATAAGGTGTTAATTAATTTAATTATTTAATGGTCAACAAAATTAAAAGTTAACCAAGAAATTTCTTGCTAAAAAGAAATTGTTGATTTCTATAAAAAAAACAACCGTTCGTTAAACACTTTAATGCATTTAATATTATAAGAAAAAATAACCACAATCAATTTATTATAGAAGTAAATAATTTAAGTGACGAAATAAATAATTTTATTATAAAGATGATCTTTATCCTTTATTATTATAAAAATGGAATATAGAAACATTTAAAATTTTTTTAAGAATCAAAATTCACGCAGTTTCTGCTGCTTTTAACGCTTTCGATTTCTAATTTTTGATTTGGAAAATTTGCACTGTTCTCGCTGGGATTATCCGCCTTCGCATTTTCTGCACATTTTCAAAGCGACGAAGAATTTAGTTCCGCCTCATCATGCGCCTTTGTTGGCATTTAGCATAACGTTGAGCCGAGTTTAACATAGCTGGTGACACATTTCTTGGCCCGTGACATTGTCGCGCCTTTAGCAGCAAAAACACATGTGTGCGTCTCTCTTTAGTTTAGTTCCGGTTGCCACTTGCCACAATGCGAAAATGTTGTTGCTGTTGGCATTTTTCCTCTCTACTTGTCGGAAAAAGCGGAAAACCCTGCGGGTTTGTCCAAAAACAACAGGTAGACAAAATTAGCGTAGCGCAACACCTACGCATTGGACATGCTCCGCGGATTGTCACAAAGAAAGGAAGAAGTCTCTCTCTCTCTCTCTCTCTCGCTCTCTCTGTTTCTCTTTCTCTAGCGAGCTGCGCAATTCGCTTTTGTGATTCGCTCACTTGGGTGCGACGTAGCCATAAAGTTGCCCTCGGAGCTGACCTTTTGATGGCGTCGCAGAATGAAAGAAGAAGTCTTTCAAAGATTGGAGCTGAAGTGGGGGAGCCTTCAACGAATCTAGCACACACACACTTCAATGAACAAGAAAAGAGACAAAGATAGAAAGATAGAAAGAGAGAGAAATCGTTTTTCATGCGCAGAATTTTTGACAACAATGGCCAACAGGATATTCCAGTGAAATCTTTTCAATGGATTTTTACCTTTGTCTGATCATCTCTTTGGCTTTGGCTTTTGATTTCGTTTTCAATTTCAAGATTTTGCTCTACAAACTCGCTGACATTGATTGCCTTTGCCTTTGCTTTTGCTTTTTCTATCATAGTTCGTTCTTTTTTATTGAGTAGACATGCAGGTTGTTAAAGGACACGTGTGTGTGTGTGTGTGTGAGTGAACTGGATTGCAGTTGATGTTGTTTCATTGTTGAAACTGCGGTTAGTTTTCATCATGTCAACAATCGAGTCAAAGTTGAACATCGAACCCCTATCTCTGTATACTTTTACCTTTATTTCCCCCCCTCTCTCTCTCTCTCTGTCTCCCTCGCTCTGAAGGGTTGTCTGTCTTTGCCTTGGCAAAGTCATTTAACTATCGACAGTTCACACTGTGCCAAATGTAGCGTGTGTCTTGAGGAGCATCAATAAAATGCGATACCAAAAAAACAAGTAAGATAGTTAAAGAAGAGTGCGCTCGACTGTGAGATACCCGCAACTCATTTTGATAAAGGCAAAGCAGTGCGGTATTAATTTTAGAATATACCAAAATAATATACTGCAAAAATACTAAAAATATTCCAAGAGCTATATTTGGTATATTGATTTAATACTGTTTATTATTCTTGAAATACACCAAAATCCTAAAAATATACCAAGAGCTATATTTGGTATATTGATATAATACAATTTAATTTTCTTGAAATATACCAGAATATTAAAAATAAACCAAGAGCTATATTTGGGATATTGATATATTTGGTATATTTGGTATACAGATATATTGTACTATTTATTATTCTTGAAATATACCGAAATACTAAAAATATACCACGAGCTTTATTTGCTTTATTGTTCAAATATTAAAAATATGCCAAGAGTTATATTCGGTATATTCTTGAAATATACCAAAATACTAAAAATATACCACAAACTATATTTGGTATGTAAATTATTCTTCAAATATATTAAGAAATATACCGAATCTTGTATATAGTATATTGATATAGTAGTATTTATTATTCTTGAATTATACTAAAATACTGAAAATATACCAAATGATATATATGGTAATGTGATATAATATTACATTCGCAATAGAGTACAAAATATACCAAACAGAAGGGCATGGCTATATCATCTATATAATCATATCATAATTTATAGAGTTGAAGTTGCCTCCTTCTGTCTGTTACAATACATTTTCACAATATTATAATACCCTTTAACCTTACAGGTAGCGGGTATAAAAACCCTACGAAGTGAAATGCAATATCGAAAAAGAGATACGATACGGAGAAGGGAATGCGGGGTTTGCTCTCCAGCAGGTTTGGTTGCAGATAGCAACAAAAAAAGAACAAAATACTATAAAAATTCATGCTGTTAAAGTACAACGTTAGATAAATTGCGATTTGCCTGTGTGCTCACAAGGGAGCTGTTAAACGACATGATCGCAACAAGATTTTTCATTATTTTGTTAGATTAGCAACTCGAAATTGAGTTGCCTAGAAGTTGATACGAGTGATAGAGTTTTGTAAGCCAAGTTTCAGCAAATTGTTTCTAACATAAAATGAAATGCAATTGTTTTGAAAAATCAACAAAGTATTCTATAAATTAAAACCTTCTTTTCGAGTTTATTTCGTGAAATTATTGATGTGGCAACAAGTTGCCCAATCTTCAAATTCAAGAGTATACTTTTATTTCAAGAATGGAAAAATCGAAAAATTGAACCAAGAATGCAAAATCTTAAATCAAGATCAAACAATTTAAAATAAAGATTGTTTAAAACATCTTATATGGAAGGTGATTCCAACATTTTAAGAAAAAAGAATTCAATTCTTAAAATTGAGATTATTAAAAGAAGAATTTGTAATCTGAAAACGATCATTTGAAGAACAAAATCTTGTTTTAGGACTTTTTTAATGTTGAAAAGTTCTTAATTAAGATGTGCAATCTTTGTTCCAATCTAGAATGAAACATTCTTGAAATGTTTTTAATCTTAAAATGCAAGTTTTGCACATAAATCTTGTTTTAAGATTTGCTAAACCTATAAATCTAAACTCTTTTTTATTTACATAGATCGAAAAAATCTTAAATCAAGATTGTTTTTCCTCTATGTGATATGTTTATTGTATTCATACTTGAATTTATACAATTATTTTGTATGCACATAAATTATATTTATTTTTGGATCACATTTTTCATACCGAGTTTATTATAATAATATAATATTCATAATAACTTTAACAGCAAAAACTGCTGACACTTTGCCTTTTGAAGTGTAAATTAAATTGTAAATTGTTTCCCGTCAACAAGTATCTCCTCAAATGCGCTTTGATGTGTTTTCCTAGTAGTATTTAGTGGCCAAGCCAAAGCACTTGATGCATTTCTGCTGAACGGCTGACCAAATTAACAAGAGGCGACAACTCAATTGGAAGCAGTCTACGATTAAGAAGACTTTGGACACTTTGTGTCCGAGTAGTCGCCACTCGTTGACGCCGCTGTTAATGAGCTACCAGGAATGCCAGGATCGGTGATCGCACGGGGAGAAACGTGGATGCCACTTGACGCCCCCGGGTTAAGTGCGAAATATGACAAGGAATTCGATGCGAGTGATCAATGAGCGCAGTGAAAGGACCATTTAAAGGACATACTCGCAACAAGCACGCTCGTATTTTGACACATGGCACATAAATCATGTCCAGCCAAGCAATGCATAACTCAAAGAAGAAAAACGTCGAGGTTGTAGTAGGACATTAATACAAGTGCGGGAGCGGGAGCAGCGCCCAGTTTTCTTTGAATTGCGACACGATAAAATAACATGCGTCTCGGATTTCCGTAAGTGCACAGCGCACAGCAAATAAATAAACTGAGCAACAGACTGGAGACTGAAGAGACACTTGAAGCAGGACATCAGAGAAGAGATGCAAAACAAATACGCACTTCCTGCGACATGTCTCGCTTGCTCGCTTGCTCCTTAAAGAAGTTACTTCCTGGACCTTCCTGGCATACAAAATAAAAACGAAAACGGAGACCATTTCAGACAAATGAATTTATTGCCAATTGCACAAGTTATTTGAGCAGCAGCTACTCGATGGATTTGTTCTTAGCTAAAATTGCATAAAACTCACTCGCTTGCTCGGGTGCGAGCCTATTAAAGGACATTGGCTTAGTCCTCGTATTTTGACACCTCCCAACGGATCCCGATATGTGAGCAGCTAAGCTAAGCTTCTCTTCTTATTTTATTTTACTTTTCATTTTTATTTTCTTTTTTTTTTTTTTTGATATCCGGTAACAATGCTGTGTAGGATCTCATCTCGTCTCGTCTTGTGTTGTTTCCTGGTTTTATCCTGGCCGTCGCATCTTAAGCTGACATACAATCACATTTCGCATTGTCCTTTGCTTAGGCTACCGTCCGTTCCTCTTTCTACCTACCTCTGACTTCCTCTTCCTCTTCTCGTTTTCGATTTCAATTTCGATTTCGTTCTTTTTTTTTTTTGAGGCAAAATCTTTGCTTCCTGTTCCCGGGTCAGCTGCGAGGCGGGCAACACCCAGTCTCCAGTGTTCCCCTCCCATCCGCCCTACCTCCCGATCTTGTTGCACGTGTCCAGCGAGTTGCCTACATAAATTTACACAACTAGTGGGCGTGGCTCATTTGCATTTTCATTTCGCATTCCTTGAGCTCTCGTGTCTCGTGGCTCGTGTGGCACACGCACAACTTTTTCTTTAAGGGTTGGGGTTGCATCTCGTTTACTTTTTGTTGTTAGGGGTAAGTCAAGTTCAGGAGGAAGTGCATTTTATGCCTTGTGATTATTACGTCCAGCTTTCTAGTTCGCCTATTATTATTATTATACCCGCTACCCATAGGGTAGAAGGGTATTATAATTTTGTGCCGGCAGGAAATGTATGTAACAGGTAGAAGGAGGCATCTCCGACCCTATAAAGTATATATATTCTTGATCAGCTTCAACAGCCGAGACGATCTAGCCATGTCCGTCTGTCCGTCCGTCCGTATGAAACACTGGATCTCAGAGACTATAAGAGATAGAGCTCTAAGTTTTTTTCGACAGCATTTGTTATGTTTGCACGCAGATCAAGTTTGTTTCAAATGTTTGCCACGCCCACTTCCGCCCCCGCAAATCAAAAAAAATCGAATAATAAGCTTGATTTTAAAGCTAGAGTTGCGAGTTTTGGTGTATATAATAAGTACTATAGTAGTTATGATTCCTGAAAATTTGGTTGCGATCAGATAAAAATTGTCGAAGTTATTAAAGAAATACTTTTGTATGGGCAAAAACGCCTACTTACTAGGGGTCTGAGTTGCTTTGGCTGACAATCTGGTATATTGTGCCGTCTATGGTATATTTTGAATGGTGTACTATATGGATATACCAAACATACCATTTGGTATATTTTTAGTATTTTTTAGTATTTTTGGTATATTTTGAAAATGATACCGCAATATTTTGCTTTTTTTAAAAATGGGTAGCGGGTATCTCACAGTCGAGCACACTCGACTGTAACTTTCTTACTTGTTATTAGTGTTTTAGTTATTTTTCCCTTTTGGGGTGCGCCAGACACGTGGGTCTTGTGATCGCGCTTTGGTCCTTTTGCGCTTCGCTCTCTCAGCCGTGACTGCCTATTTCCGCTGCCCCGAGCGCACAATTTATGCGCCATTAACACAGCTAACCAAAGTGAAACTCGTTCAGGGAAAATATTAAAAAAAAAAAAAACAAAGTAAACTATATGCCGACAAATATTTGCTGCAATTTCCGGTGCTGCAATTTGGGTGTGTTGATTATTTCGATTCGTTTTCGTTGTGTTTTGAGTGGGTTGCCAGGCGCCGGAAGTGACGCAAGCTCCGAGCCGAGAAAGGGGCAGTGAGTCATGAAAAAGGATACAGGATGCGAGATATATGTGTATTTGTACTACATAGTAAGGAACGATGAAAGTTTAATTTATGCATGCCACTCAAATCGTGCATTACTTATCAGTTATAATATACTATTCAATTATGTAGTACTAAATAAAATATACTACACTATATTTACTTTTTATACTCATTTTAGTATATCATTCTTGTTATACTATTACTATTTATACTAGTGTTTAAATAGTATTAAATTATATATTATAATTAGTTTTAATAGTAAATAAAGCGTATTATATTTTAGTATGGACTAAAATAGTATAACAAGAATGATATACTATATTTATACATTTTTATACTACATATATCTACTATATTTTTTAATATTTACACTTTTTTATACCATTTATGCTATTTTATTCTATTTCTACTGATTATACTATTTTATATACTATAAGCTACTATACTATCCTATACTCTAGAATACATTCTCATCTGGAGACTATATTTACTATTTATACTAATTATAGTATTTTATACTATTGTATACTCTTGATACTGATTTATGCAATTTTATACTATTTTATATTCTTTATACTATTTTATACTATTCATACATTTTATACTATTTTTATTTCTAATTATAGTATTTCATACCATTCATACTGTTCTATATCATTTATGCAATTTTATACTATTTATACTTATTATATTATATCTCCTTTACTATACTACTCTATACTCTACAATATTTTATTAAACTCTTTTTATTCGTTCAAATATTTGCCAGCGACTTAACGCTTTATCTACAATTTATAACTATATTATAGTATTTTATACAATTTGTACAAAATATACTATTTTATACTAGTTATACTGCTTAATTCCACTTATGCAATTTTATACTATTTCTACTGACCTTACTATTTTAGTATACTATACTATAATATTGAATACCATTTTACTATACTATTCAATTCTTCATTATATTAAAATATGCCGCACTGTATTTACAGATTATAGTATTTTATACCATTTATACAATTGTATACAATAAGCTACTATACTAATCTATACTCTATAATATTTGCATGATACTCAATTCTTTCCTTCACATCATTGCTAGCTACTACTCCTATTTAGAGAGCATTCCCCAATAGCATTTCAAAAAGATCGTCAGCTATTTATAGGAATGGTTTCATATTCTAAAATACAGTACTTGCATCTACTTGAGTTCGCTTGAGAGAGTGCCATAAATTATGAAGACGCATGTAGATAAGATATATTTGTGTGTTTGTATGCATAAGTGATGTTCAATTCATTACAGAGGTTGCTTCAGAGTTACCTGATGCTTCATTTAATAACTGCTCAACTCAAATAGTTCGTTGGGAGTGCAATTATTTAAGATTCATTATTTTCAACAAAAATGATGAATAAAATAAAGTAGACACATTATATATTCTATGATTGAATAAAGTTGCAGCTTTTCAAAGGAAAAACTTTCGTAGCGTTGTTTGAACATATTGTACTTTATTTTACAAAAAAAATTTATTGTTAGAATATTCTTAGAAATTGGTAATGCAAAATAAATAAAGTATAATTATTTTGTATAAAGATTTATCATTTTCAATCAATTTAATCATTTTTACTTTTATAAAAAGATATGTTGCGAAAATTGTTGATAAATTCTACTTCAAGATTTGAATTGAACATTTGATAAAGAAAAAAATAATTTTTAAAAGAATTTAAATGATTTCTAAGCATATTATATAAATTTGAAATTGATTGATTAGGAAGAATAGTTAGGAAGAATCTGAAAAATTAATCATTAGATTCTTTCATTGTAAATGTGTTGCTTAAAGACTTTAAAGATTTGCTGAACAGTTTGAAATTCTAATGATGAACTTCTTTAAATACTTGCCTTACAAAGTAATTGCTTAAATACTATGAAGATTTGCTGAATAGTTTGAAATTCTAATGATGGAATTTCAATCGATGTAAAATTGTTGAAGATTTGGTGAAAATTTTGAAATGATGATGATGAAATTCTCAAGATTCTTTTTTGAAGATGTTGCTCAAATATTTAAAGTTCTGATGATTAAATTATTTAGATTTAATCTTTGTGAAATTGTTGTTGGAATACTTTGAAGATTTGGTGAAAGGTTTGAAATTCTTAAGAATCTTTTATTGTAAAATTGTTGCTGAAATATTTTCAAGATTTGCTGAAAGGCTTGAAATTCTAATGATAAAATTCTAGATTCTTCTTGGAAGATGTTGCTCTAATATTTAAAATTCTGATGATGAAATTCTTTAGATCTAATCGTTGTAAAATTGTTGTTGGAATACTTTAAAGATTTGCTGAAAGGTTTGAAATTCTGTTGATGAAATTTTCAAGATTCTTCTGTGAAGATGTTGCTCTAATATTTAAATTTCTGATGATGATTCTTTCATTGCTAAGTTGTTGCTGAAAGGATTTTAAAAGATGTTTTTGTGTTGGAATAAAAAGTTTGTGTGTTGAATTTATGTTTTGAATTTGTTTTTGTATTTTGTGTTTTTGTTTTTTTTGGATATTATTGCATTTCAATAATAATAATAATAATATTGCTTAGTTTAGTGTCTTCCATGCTTATAACAAAACTTAAAACTATTTAGTTTAGTGTCTTCCATGCTTATAACAAAACTTAGAGCTAAGCAAAAAAAAAGTGTTTTTGTTTTTTATAAGGCTAGTCAAAAAAAGGGGGAACTTAAGCTAGCTGGGACTTGTTTGTTGTTTGTTGTTGTTTTCACTAAGGCAAACGTTGAGGTTGAAGTTGATATTTACAAGGGTGCAATTGTTGTTGTTGTTGTTGCACTGATTATTGCTCTTGCCACGATGAAATGTAATCGAGGAGTTCCTCATCGTCGGGTTGCTCATCGCTGAAGCTGTCGAACGATTCGAATTTGAATTGTTGCTGCTGCTGTTGTTGCTGATGATGATGATGATGATGTTGCAGTTGCTGTTGCTGATGATGTTCCTCGGGCAACTCTTGCTTCACATAGCTAGCCGATAGATCGGAATCACTGTACGAAGGCGTGGGCGAGGCAGAGTGATAAGAATGACTGACGAACGGAGCTTCGATGCTGCTGTTGTAATCGTTGCTGTAGCTGCCATCGTTGCTGCTCTCATCAGCCGAATGTTGACTGAAGCTTGGCAGTTGTCTTCCTTCACTGCTGCTGCTGCCATCGTCGAGCATATCCTGAAGTCCACGAATGTATTCGACGGCGATGCGCAGAGTGTCGACCTTGGAGAGTTTTTTGCTGGCGCCTCGACCGCCATTCGAGAGCGTATTGATGACGCTCTGTGGCAAATGCTGACGCAGATTGACGAAGCCGTTGTTCACCTGCTTGACACGATTGCGTTCACGTGCGTTGCGACGTGCCACCGATGGCATTTGCTCTGCCCCGCTGCTGCTGCTGTACGGCATGTTGTTGTAGTTGAATTTCTTTTTGTGCAACATTGGACCGACACTTGAGGCATGTTGCATGTTCTGCAATTGGCTGTTGCCCAGTGGCAACTTTGGTGCAATCAGCTGATGTTGTTGTGGCACCGAGAGTTGTTGCTGATGCTGGGGCAGCTGGTGATGTTGCAGCAACATGATGTTGCCGTTGGTCAGTTGAAAGTGCTGATAGTTGTTGCTGCACACGCTCGTCATGTTTTTTTTTCGTTTTGGAGTAATCCTTTAGAGAGAGTGTAAGAGACTGCTGATGTTGACTGTGTGGAATCAAATTCCGCAATGATAAACTTCGTCCTGCGCAACGGCCTTAAATACCCCTCGAGCGAGCGACGTCGACTGCAACTGCGACTGAGGCAGAGGCAGAGAGTTGCGGTGGTTGCAGAGCAACAACGATCGCTACCTGCCTCGGAGTTGTGTGCCACAAGTGATCGACTCGCTTGGGTTAGGGGTTAACGCTTAGGGGTTGCTCATGTGGGTGCCTCCGTCTCTCCCTCTCTCTCTTCCGTCTCTTTTGCTCTCGCTCTCAACTTGTCCTTTGTGTGTCACACAAACAGTTCCTTTTGTGCCCTTCGCTTCGCTTCGCGTTCTTCTTCTTTTGCCATTCGCATTTTCATTTCATTTTTTCGAGATTTTCCCTACCATCGAAATCGAGACTTAAATCTCTTGTACACAATACACACACACACACACACACGCATACACTCTCTCATACAGATCCTTGTCACAGACGAAGGACTCGCTTTTCAATGCACTTCCACTTTTGTCGTCAAGAAAATAATAAGAGATCGAACGAACGAAATATCTTAAATCATAAATAAAGAAAAATGAAAATGAGAATGAAAATTGGGAAACGAACACAAATTTATAAGAATCAAAAGGAAAGAAACTGCGCACCATTCGCCACACTAGTGATCCATCATCGCTGTCAGTGGAGTGGAGAGGAGTGGAGAGGGGAGGGGAGGGGAGGGGAGGGGAGGGGAGGGGAGGGGAGGGGAGGGGAGGGGAGGGGAGGGGAGAGAAGAGGAGCCACACTCTGTGGCACTTTCACTGGACAAGTTCAACACTGAACCCCATCCAACCTCTGTTCACCACCCTTTGAGTGTGAGGCACAGTGAGGCAAGAAATTTGACCATTTGATTGTGGGAATAATTGCCAAAGAATCTCAACATAATTAAAGGATCACTAATAATTTAAATACAGAATTCATTTTGGAATTAAAACCAAATAAAATAAATATTGCAGCAATAATGTTTTAAGTTTTATGTAAATATTCTTATTACTAAGTTTGTGAAGAGAAGTTGTCAAATGATATGAGACAAATACAAAAAAGAAAAGATTAAAATTCGTCATCATATGAAAATTTACACATTTTATTTTTATTAAAAAGTTTTGCAAACGAATTCATCAATTAAGCTGAGAGAAATAACAATAAAAGATTTAATTCATTATCATTTGAAAATTAAAACATTATTTTACTAATGATCGAAGCAAAAAAACAGATTTAATTCATCATACATTTTATTCAGTTGATCTGAAAGCAAATGATTAAAATTCTAAAATTCCAAAGTTTTTGAAATTACTACGCTTAAAAATATATCCCCTTTTAATGCCCCTCTTACACTATGAGTTATATTATATAAGATAAACACTTGATTATGTTCGTCGATTCTCAATTCTAGTTTTGGGCTAGACAACGTTTTGATTCCGAAAGAGTTAAAAGTGGCATTCACTTTTGTTTTCAGCCATTTACGAATTAATGAATTTTCGACATTTTCATACACACTTGAACAGAATTGAATATATGTTTGAAATTTTGGAGTCGACAAATTTCTCAAAGTTGTGCTATTTCTAATTTGACTGCATTGATTGTAATAATAATTTTGAAGCTACAGTCGGGATTTTCACTACGTACAACAACAACTACAGTATTTATCATTCCTGTAAATTTGATCAAATTTAATTTGAAGAAATTATGTGAAAAACACTTTTGTATGGGGAAAACGGGTCTAACATAAGTTGCCTGACTGACAATCTGGTTATTTTGTTCACCATGGTATAATTTTCATAATAATTTTACATATATTGATATAGTAACAATATCAATATATGTAACCAAATATATTTTTAGTATAGTATAATATAGTATATTTGTTAAATTCGGTTTTATTAGATGTGGGTAGCGGGTATCTCAAAGTCGAGCTCACTCAATAGAACACAGAAAAAAGTTCTAAAATTAAGATTTTAGTCTTTGTTTTTGAGAATTTTGGTCTTAAGATTTTTTTTTAAATTTAATTAGCGCATTCAGTTGTTCAATAGTATTTTGATCACTTTGCTTACGAAATATTTATTATCAATTCGCTATTTAAAACTACTTGCTTGATAACTGAGTTAATTCAATTGATAGAAAATCATCTTAGCAGAATATTGAATTCGTTTTGTAATTTAGATAGAACTAATTAGGGGGCTAACTTAATACTTTCAACTCTAGAAATAGTGGAAGATTTTAAAGACTGAAAGATTTTAAAGACTAACACTAGAATTGATGAAAGATTTTAGAATTCAAAGACAAATCTTATTTGCATTCATTTGACACAAAAAATAGTGGAAGATTTGGAATACTGAAATTTTTAAAGACTGACACTAGATTTGGTGGAAGATTTTAATGCTTTTCATACTTCAAAGACGCATCATATTGGCATTCAATTTAACACTAGATTTAGTGAAAATGGATTTTAAAGATTTTCAGATGTCAATTCTTTATGCGCACAATACTTGCCCCACTGTGCAAGCAATGCAGTTGAATCATTCGTGTGTCACACAGCTCAAGGCTTTTGCCATTTGGCGTTGTGTCTGACTTAGAGTCTGAGTTGGAGTCGAAGTCGGAAACGGAGACAGAAAAACTGAGTTTGAGTCTGAGACTGAGTCTGAGTCTGGGGCAGCAATGGCCTTGAGGCCAGAGCAATAATATAACGAGGCGCAAGGCGCAATCGCAACTGTTCTTTTGCATTAAGCATTGCCGCATTGCCGCATTTGACACGTGCTTCCGATCAGGGTGATTAGCATAAGAGCAACAACGACAACAACAACGAGAACGAGAACGAGAACGAATAAGAACAACAAATCCCACAAGTGTGTGCCGTGCATGAGCACGAAGCTGCAACTTGACGACCGGCAAAACGAACTTGACAGCGAAGAAAAAAGGCAACAAAAAAAAAAGAAGTAAGCAAGGGAACTTGCAACTTGGCGCTTGGCTATTTATATGTGCAACAGCAACAGCAACAGCAGTAAGAAGCAAGTGAAGTGGCCCCCATAAAGCGCCCAATCATAAATTTGTTATGGACGCTGTGGCAACAATGTTGTTGCATGCCTCATGCACCGTTACAATTACGGGTAACAAGATGCCACAATATAATCCAATAAATGCATAAAAAGAAAAAAACCCTTGATTAACATTGAAGAAGCTGCAGCTGCAGCCGCGGCATGGGGCATGCGGCATGGAGCATGCAACTGCAATCGCTTAATCGTAATCGTTTTTTAAAAGCTGCTCTACTTCAATTTTCATTAATGCATTTCTAATATCTAGAAATCGATGCACTACAAAAGGGGTAAATCCTTTGCGTCATCGCCTACACGCCTCCTTGCTCCCTGATCCCTGCTCCTTGCTCATCGCTTCCACACCCACCGACTGACGAAAGAAAATGTTTTGGTAGCATTTTAATTAGCTCTGCGCATTTTTTTTCCCCCTCAAACTTCGTTGATTAATTAAAGTGCTTGTAATGCTCGAGACAGGAGGTGGGGTAAATGCTCTGATGACAGGTAAAAATGTAAAAAAAAGGATCAACAGGACACAGGGTTGCCAAGTTCAACAAGTGAGGATCGTTTTCGTATGTCAGCTAGCGTCCTCTATGTGCGACATTGTCAATCCAATTGGCATGTAATGGGAAAGTCTAGGCGGCGAGGTGGCGCCATCTAGCGTTCGTTGTTTGTGTGAATTAGAATTGTAATGGAAACTAATTGGAAACTCGTTTGAATCTCTTTTGAAATGAGGAGCAAATAGAAATTAGAAATTTAATGGGAGTATCAAATTTAAAACATAATCTGAAAACAGAAAAAAAATTCCTATTCTAAAAGCAAAACAGTTCGGTATTCGATTTAATATATACCAAATTAATATACCACAAAAGTACTAAAACATACCAAATAATAAGGAATTACATTTAGGATTAAAATTTATATATTTAGTATATTAATTAGCAATAATTATAAGTATTCAAATTATAGCAATAATATTACATTTTGAATGTATATAAAATGAGTTATTTTCATAAATATTTATAGTATATGTTGCAAACATTTACTTGAGTTTTTCTTATTGCGCTTCCCAATATTTGAAATATATGAATATGTTAGAATAATAATAGAAAATTCTAGTCTCAAAATATTTTTCCAATAATGTAACAAAATCTTGCAATATCTTTAATAAAAATGTAAAAGAGTAATGCAGTGCTACTTCTCTTAACTGATCTCATTGTCTACGTTAACTTTTAAATTCTTTAATCCTCAATACCTTATAAGAAATATGTATATTAGTATTAAGTGATAAAAGTATCTAACATTGCATAAAAGTAGCAAAATTTGATTATTTGTAGAACATTTGTTTTTTGCGCTTCCAAATATTAGAAATATGAAAATAGAAAGGAATAAAAGGAATGTATTTTGACTTCTCTTAACTGATCTCATTGCTTGTGTTTTCTAAGAACTCTTGAGGTTAAGTCACATGTCCTAGAAGTGCGTGTCCTTTGGCTGCAAGCTGCAAACCTCAGCTCAGCGGAAGCAAGTGAAGTGACAACAACAACAACAATAACAAGAACAACAAGTGTTGCTCTCTATAAGCGACATCGATATCGATATGACAATTAATTACGTATTTTATGTGTCTGGCGCTTCTTCATTAAGCCTAATTGAGAATTCCGAACATCAACAGCAGGATTAGAACAAACGAAAAACCAGAAAAAACGAAAATAGTAGCAGCTACTGAATTCTGGCAACTGAAAGTAAAACCTAAGTAAAGTAGCACTCGATACTCGATCACGTAGCGTGTAAAACGTGATGGAGTAGGTCAGAGTTGAGAGTTGAGAGCTGAGAGTTGAGGATGAGGATGATACATATCATAAGCGTGAAATCTGCCAGTGAAATGTCGCCTGTCCTCTGTTCAGTTGTGTGATCGTGTTATCGTTATCGTGTTATCTCTGTGCTGTGGTCATCACATTAATTTGACTTTTTATGGGTGTTCCCAAGCGGAAATTGTCGTCACTTTCGTGTGAACGAAGTGAAAACTGAAACAGAGTTTTAATTTTGTTTTATTTTTATATATATTTTTATTTTTGTTCTTTTTTTTTTGTTGGGGGGGAAATCATTGCGAAATTCGCACGATCACACCTAATAACGGTAATTTACACGCACGCCACTCGCCGATAATTGCGACAACAGCAAATGCGATGCTGACAGCGAGCGGAACCTCGGCAGGATACGCGTGAAGCCTTCACGAGTTAAAGCCAAAAGTTAAAGCCGCAGTCAAAGCCCAAGTTCAATACCCAAAAGCCAACGCATCCCGATGAGCTGAGTGAGATAACAGAGCCAGCAAAAGCAGCAACAGCAGCAACATCAACAGCAGCAGCAGCAGCAATCGCAGTGGCAGCGATTATTAAAAACGTGGCGGCGGTTCTTTCTTTTTACTTCTTTTTTTTCTGTTCAGTTGTAGTAACCGAATACGCCGCCAAGTGCGAAAAAGCAACAACAACTAACTGTCCGGCAACAGTAGCCAAAAGTTGTGCACGAATTCAAAATACTCTTAACGTTGAAATCCTTTTTAAAGTACAACAACTGCGTTGTTAAAGTACAACTTTGAAATAGTCTGAATTCTTCACTTAAATATGCTTTTATGATTTCAGTTCATAAGCTGCCAGAAAACTAAGAAATAACGAAATAAAAGAAGAAACCTAATTCAGTTCTTAATCTGTCTGTCCGCTTGCTTTCAAGCAAATTACTCACCAGGTTTTAGTGTTAAATATACTATCACTTGTATATTTAGTATTTCAACTGGTATTAATATGCGGTACGTTAAATATACTGTCAGTTGTATATATTATATATAGTACTTAAAGTGTTAAAGTAGTATTTGAAATATACTGTTTATTGCTTATTTAATATTTAATGTCATACAAATCTAATATATAGTATTTTAAATATACTATTAATCTCATTTTTGGTGTGTGTATTTTGGGAATGTTTAGGATGTATAAAATAAAGAGATTACTATATAGAGTATACTCTAAAAGTTATATAGTTATATAGTATTTTAAATATACTGTCAGATGCATATTGAATATTTAAAGTCATACAATTTTAATATATAGTATTTTAAATATTTTATTAACTTTATATATAGTATTTTAAATATACTGTCAATAGCTTCCTTCGTAACTGGTATGAATATACGGTTCTTTAAATATACTCTCAGTTGCATATCTATAGTACTTAAAGTGCTAAAGTCGTATTTCAAATATACTGTCAGTTGCATATTTAATATTTAAAGTCATACAAATCGAATATATAGTATTTTAAATATACTATTAACTTCATATACAGTATTTTAAATATACTGTCAATAGCTTTCTTCATAAATAAGTAAATGGTCGGACCTAGCGAACACATAAAGTCAAAGTAACCGCAATGAGTGTATGAAAAAATGTTGTTAAGGTGTGAAAAATAACTGGCCAAGTCAGCAGCAGCAACCAAAGTAGCAAACGCAGCGGGGGAGATCATGGGGAGCAGGCGGTAAGGAGGTCGAGGAGGAAGAAGAGGATGAGGACGAGGAGATGGGAATGGGGAATGGGGAATGGGAATGGGGCAGCCTGTTGTTCGTTGCTGGGCACGCATCGAAGGTGTTGAAAGCTTTGCGCTTCTAAGAAACGTTTGTCGTTGTTGTTGCTGTTGTTGTTGTTGTTGTGATTTTGGATGGTTGATATGAAAGGCGCAGCAGCTACTTCTGAAGTACGACGACCGACACCGGCATTGGCATCGGCATCGACTTGGCATTGGCATCGGCATCGTTCTCTCGCTCGCACTGAAGATGATATTTGTCGATGGTGTCGAGGTGTTAAAATTACCCCAAAGGTACATAATAATTACCTTAAATTGCAAAAACAGCGAAATAAATTTCAAACTGGCAGACGACGCACTTCGTCCCGATTCCCCCTTTCCCCTTTTCCCCTTTGCCACCTCTCCTCTTCCTTTTAACAGCTTTCAGCGGTCACGTTTGAAGCGCATTTAGCGTTGCCAGATCGTTTGTAGTTGTTGCATGCAAATGCCTCAATGGGGCGTGTGTCCTCCATAAAAATTGAATGCTGTTCTTGGTAATTAACGCACTCCATACACACAGAGCGAGAGAGAGGGAAAGAGAGAGACGGAAGGGAGGAATCTTTATATATCGATATGGGGACATTTTGTTGTGTGGCTGCTTCGGACCAAGTGGCCATAAGAATAATGACAGCGAGACCCAAAGACTGAACTTGTTGCCACGGGCCGATCTATTTAATTAATTGCTAACAAGTTGAAAATGTTTAAATGGTTTATGACCACAGACAGAGTGCGTTCCTCGTTGCCCATAGAAAGGGAAGAAACTGCGCCTTGACATCGCGCCTTTGGATCCCTTTGCTTTGCATCTCTGTTTTTTTTTCCTCTTTTTTTTTGTAGCCATAAAGACAAATTGTAGGTAGCTTCTCTTGGCCCTTCACCTGCGCTTCGTTGCGACCATAAAGCGACTTTTTCTCCTTCATTTTTTTTTGGGGAGCCCACAAACGTGACGATATTTTATTGGACAGGTCATGGTTGCTGAGAGAAGTCAAGCCAAGTGAAGCGAGAGCTTCATCATTACTGCTCACAAAGGCGCTTAAATAGCAGCTAGGCAACTAAAACTAACTCTGAACTTAATGAAATGCCATAGAATTTTATGACTGGATTCAAATTCTTAAAATAAAAAGCAGCTAGCACTTTTGTTTCTGTAAATTAAATTTCATATTCAATACTAGATTTCAATATAAAAATAAAATATATTTAAGACATTTCGTAAAATGGTTTCAATTTATTTGTTGTCATCTTATTTAGCTACTTTTTCTCCTATATTTTCAGATAAACGTTTTGCTTTCATTCATTTTTAACGAAATTCACGACTTTTGATTATGTAAGTACAATATTTTATTTGAACTTTCACACTAATAATTTTGGTATTTATTTGTGGAAAAGTGTTGCCACAATTTGATTGGACTATGATAAAAAAAATATTGCTACAATTTGACAATTCAAGAAATATTCCAAATAATCAAATAGTAGCAACACTTTTTATATACTATACTTAAAAACATTAAAATCTATTAAGGAAATCCTGTAGTAAATTGTTGAAAAAAACAAACGCTGAACCGCAAAATTATAATTTTTCTTTAGCTAAAAAGGAATTATACCCAACTATTTTTCCATCAAATTCGTCCAATATTACAGATAATTTATATACCCAAATGGCAAAATTTTTAAAGAGAGAATTCGATTTTTCCTAATTTAAAAATTCGAATCTTTGAAATCTTTTCTCTTTCTTTCTATGAATCAATCAAATTTAGTTTTACTTAACACAAATATAATATAATATTATAATATACTAATAAAATATCGATATACTAAATATAACCTTTGGTATATTATTTTGGTATATTTTTGTGCTAACAAATACATTATGATATATTTTTAATGTTATAGTATATCGATAAACTAAATATAACGTTTCTTAGATTATTTTGGTATATTTTCGGTATAATACCGCACTGTTTTGTTTTGTTAAAATGGATGGCAAGCAGTCGAGCAGACTCGACGCTAATTTTCTCACATGTTTTTGGCTTCAATTGAGTTCTTCATCACATTTGCTTTAGTAATTTTTTGCCAAAATTTGTGTACGTTTTATGAGCTGATTAAATCGCATAGTGTGTTGGGGCCCCACAAAAAAAAGTGTGGTCCAAAAGCGCAACGTGATGACAGTTTTGGGCGCATACAAATGGCTGCGAAGTCGACATTGATGTCAACGCGCGATGCAGAGATGCAGATGGAGATCGAGATGGAGATGGAGATCGTGATGATGGCGATGGCGATGGCGATCGTGAGATGGCTGGCAAGATCTTGGTGATCTTGGCGCGCGAAGTAAAATTTATCACAGTTGAGAAATGAGTTGTGAGGCAGCAATTATCATTAAAAGTAACATGACTGCCGTCGCAGCAGCAGAAAAAGAAAAACTGGTACAAACTTTGCCCCCGGAGTGTATGTTTCTCTCTAGAGAGCGACAGTCTCAGCGATCGCAGCGATCTTCAATTGAGATTGAGATCGAAATTGATCTAGCTGCTAATTAATGATTAAATGTTTCTCTTTCTCCCGTTGATCTTATGCAAAACAAATCAGTCAGGGGAAAACAAACAAAGCTAATGAATTTGCGGTTCTGATGGAAGCGTGCACAGCGGGATCAAGGAGCAAGTAGTAAGGATCAAGGATCAAGGATCAAGGATCATGCAGTCAGTAGCGAACACGCGCCGTCGTCAATTTCGCAGAAATTTCGTCTGTTACAATTTCAATTTCTGTAGAAAACAGTTTCAGCTCATCTTTCTTGTATTTCATTTCTTCTTCTGCTTTTTGCCTTTTTGATGTAATTTTTCATGCGCGTATTTTTTTGGTTCTTGTTTTTTTTGTGGTGTTCGATGTGAAGCAGATGCAATTAATCTAAATCCAATTATAAGACAAAGCGAGCCAAAGGAGCATTACACAAAAAAAAACTGAAGGCGAAAAGACTGCTCACAAAATTCTTCTTCGCTCGATCTCCTTGTATATATTTCTTTGGTGATATACAGCGATTAATATTGAAATCAATACGTACTCCCGACGTCTTTTGTTTAATGCTCAACCTCGTGCCTTGATCCCCTCCCCCTCCCTCTTCCTCTCCCTTGGCAGTCCCCTTTTTCTGTGTGTTTCTGTTGCCTTTAGGCGCTTGGCGTATCACATTACTTCTTTACCCAAGTTGCAATCTCTGCTGTTTTCTCTTCTTCTTTTTGGGGCCGCTGCTAACAAGATGCATAAAGTGTCTAAATTGGTGTTGAACCATATTACCATTAACCCTTGACTGCAATGAGAGAGAGAGAGAGAGAGATCTCTCCCTCTTCCCCTCGTCCTCTCTTGCAGTCACGATATTAAAGTTGCAACGAGCTGTGAGAGTAGATTTCTCATCAATGAGCAGCAAAAAGTCGACATAAGTAAAGTGTTATTTGATTAATTGTAAGTTTACATTACATTACATATTATGAAGAAAAGAAAAAATGGGAAATAGTAAATAAATAATTCATCGGGAATTTATCTAGCGAATTAATTCATTCAACAAACGATTTGCTGTTTGGAAATTGACGTTTTATGAATTCAAAGAAAATCTTTTAGATTTGCAAAAAGAATGAATGTATTGCTGTAAATAATTGGTATTATAACTGAGTGAAATGTTTGTAACAGGCAGAAGAAGGCATACTTAATAGGGATATATATATTCTTGATCTAGATCGTCAAGAGTCGAGACCATAATGTCATGTCAGTATAATATTTGGTATATTTTGCACTCTATGGTATATTTTGAATTTAGTACTATATCAATATACCAAATATAAACTGTAGTATATTTTTTACTACATTTAAAATATACCATAGAGTGCAAAATATACCAAATATTATACTGACATGTCACTATGGTCTCGAATTTTGGTATATTTTTCATTCGTTGGTATATATTTTGAATGCAGTATATGCTATATGAATATACCAAATATAGTCTATGGTTTTTTTCATTCTTTGGTATATTTTTAATGTGGTATTTACTATAACAATATATCAAATATATCATTAAGGATATTATAAATTTTGCGGTATATAAATTTTGTTTGCTTTAAACTTAATGCCATACTGTTTTTCTTTTGTTCAAAACGAATAGTGGATATTTCACAGTCGAGTACACTCGACTGTAGCTGTCTCACTTGTTAATACAATAGAGATGCATCAAGTGCATAAATAAATAGACACCTCATTAGGCAATATAATAATAGTAAATTAACTGAAATTTGAAAAGATTTGAATTTTAAAAATGCAATTTCAATTATTAGTAAAAAATTTTAATTCTAAATCATTTCTTAGTCTTTGGCTTGTAAACCAAAAATTCAAAATACATAAATCAGTTAGAAAATGAAAATTAAACTAATAAAAGAAATAAATTATCTCTTTAGAAACATATTAAGATGTTTAATAAAAGAAATGAATCCTCTCTTCAGCCACTGCTAAAGATGCTCGAGTTGTGCCTAAGTAACTGACTTAAGCTGTAGTTCTTTTGGTAATATTAAATTTACTTTTTTAGAAGGCAACTCACAGCTGCACTTTGGAGGGGCGAACAACTTGTCTCTTGGCTCTCTAATTGAGTAAGTAAAGTCATAAGCCATAAGCTGCTAATAAAATAGAGACAAGGGGAGCGAACGTAGAGTGTGATTAGACCACACATCAGAACAGATCTAATATGCTGCAATCGGTGATAAGAAGAGCATCAACTACTCCAAAACGATAAGTATCAAAAAAAATTGAATTGAATTGAATTGAAATCAAAAATCAAGTCTTAAGTCAACACGATTTATGTGACTTAATTCCACCGAAGACTGCAACTTGAAAGTGAAATGCATGCGGGGAGAAAAAGTATTTTTATTTTTTTTGGAGTATGTGTCCCGCATGATTCGATGCGCGCAGGACACGAGAAAGGATTAAAGACAGCGCCCACGCGAACAATGGAGATGGGTATTAAATATGAAAAATCGATGGAGAGTCAAGGATAAAGTCGAAATGAAATTTATGACTTATTTAACGCATCAAGAATCTCCTACTAGATACTTTTCTTCTAGTCCCTATGACAATGCATTTTCTCTACGTTTGTGTGTGTGTGTGTTTTTGTTCGGAGGGTTGCCGCGATCCTTGCGGTCGTTAATAGCGCATTAATTTCCCAACACAAAATGAGCGAGAACGAGAGAAATAGAGATAGTTAAAAATACTTTTTAGCTTCATTGTATTTGCTCGTTATGATTGTTATTATTATTCCTTCATTCCTTCCTTATCTCGAGCTAAGAAAAAAAGGACCTGAAAACTGAGCTCACGTTATCCTGCAGCGTCGTTTTAATAATTTCATATTTCATTCTCGACTCGACGGGGTTTTTTTTTTATGTTTGGTCATCGCAGTTTGTGGAAATTTACACCGTTTATCAACAGCTCTGATCTTTATTATACGATGTAACTATCCACTTCTTCCCCATCGCATTTGAACTAGACTCATTTTCAACTCGATGAAAAAGTCTTTAAAGTGCTGGAACGTGTCGTTGCCTTTAATTGCCATTTAAGCGATCTAATGAGTCGATATCCTCACAGCCACTTGACACTTTGCACTAAGCAGGCAAAAAGCTAGGAATCTACTTAAAAGATTGTAGTGTAGTGAAGCGGTCCAAAAATATAAATTTATTTATATAAGAAAAGAATGAATGTAATGTAAACAATTGTTAAAAGAAAAACATAAAAAAGAAATATATAATTAAATTTTACAACTATGAATAAGTATAATAACATATATATAGTACATTAATATACTAAATATTTGGTATACTAATATACTATACTATGTAATAAACACTAAATATTTAGTATAAATTATTTTATTATACTAAATATTTAGGATTTAGTATATCAGTATATTTACCCAGTACATTATAGTATATTAAAAATATTCAATATAATAAAAAATCATATACTAAAATATTCAGTATATTAAAATACCACATACTAAAATTTTAGTATATTAAAATACTATATTCTAAATATTTGTTAACAATCGAAATTCAACTTAATGATAGTAAACATATATGTATATAGTATATTAATATACTTAATATTTGGTATATATACTAATATACTTTACTATGTAATAAACACTAAATATTTAGTATGTATTATTTTATTATACTAAATATATTATTATACTAAATATTTAGGATTTAGTATATCAGTATATTTACACAGTACATTTTAGTATATTATAAGATTATATATTAAAAATAGTCAATATAATAGAATATTATATACTAAAATATTCAGTATATTAAAATATCACATACTAAAAATGTAGTATATTAAAATACTATATACTAAATTTTTGTAAACAATCGCAATTCATCCCAATGATAGTGAAAATGCATTTAGGCCAACAAAAAAAAGTTAAGGGAAGTTGCCGGAAGTGAAGAAAGTTGAGCGACAGAGCGAAGCTGTGAATTACCCAAAGGCAATGTGGATGAGCCCCTCTTTGAAAGCATTTAGGCTGAAAGCAAGTTTTTTATTTGCAACCCTAAGACAATATTGCTCGAGTCCGTATCTCTCTCTTTCTTTTTCAGTCTCTCTATCTCGCTCTGTGGCTGCTTTTGACGCGTGTTAACTTTCACTGAACTGGAACGGGGGAAGCGTGTCTTGTGTCTTGAGTCTTGTGTCTTGGCTGCTGCTATTTGCGTGCAAGTCTGCTATTTTTTGAATGGCAACAAGCGAGATCGTTGATTGACTCGACACGACGCGTGACGAACCGAAAAAAGGGCATCCAAAAGGGGGGGAAAAGACGGTGGCAATTACTTGTGACTGTGGCGTGTGGTTGAATTCTGAGCAAAGTGTTGATAACTTTATTTCAACGGGGGAAGATTGCAAAACGAACTCGAAACGGAACTGGCTAGTTAAAATGTTATTAAGCTGTTCGAGATCAGCTCTGAGTGGACCTCACAGCAGCACAGAGCAGAGAGCGCTAAACTAATTTTAATAAGACTTGATTAAAATGCAATTTTGCGAAACGAAAACTTATCAATTGTGAGCCAAAAGACGCAACACGCACCGAACAGTTGCGACAGCTGCCTCAGACCAGACAAGACATGACTTTGGGATCAAGTTGCAAACTGAAGGATGAAGATTGGATGGCTGGATGGAATCTCTCTGTTAAATAAAGTCATTAAATTCAAATCAAAATTATGCCAGCAATTTTCGTGATTTTTGGGTGGCCTGATGAATTCAATTACCAGAGAAGAGGAGATAAAAAAATTGCAAAATTAAATGTAAATAATACAGAAGAGAGAGAGAGAGAGAAGAGAAGAAATTCAATATGTGCATCTGTGTAAAGTGAAACCTTTGCGTTTGACCTTTGATTAGCCACGGGCTACTGTGCAACGAATGTTTTGCTGACTGCTGCAGCTGCTTCTACAGATGTCAACTCAACTTGACCTTGCCAACCAGAACGAAATTTTGCCACTGACCAACTGGCCAGATTTTCATGGCTCGTCTAAATATTTACACACAAACAACAAAATGTATAAAGGTGAATCTAAGGAAATGTGAAATTAATTTGACTACAGTCCACAAAAAGCATCACAATTGTCACAGCCATCAGTTGCGCTGCAAGGCGCCTCCTTCTCCTCTGAACAGCAGACGGCAGACTTTGTATAGGAAACGCATTCAAAACTCATTTGAATGCACTCAGCAGTCGAAGCAGCAGCAGAAGAGGAGCGACATTATGTAAGCAACTCTTTGCCCCACTCACTGGCTGCTGCCTCCCCACAACATAAGATGCATTTGTGAATGAAAATTTCGCACGCTTAAAACACGCTTCAAGCTGCAAAAGCTTGAACTGACTGAAAGCCAAGTTGTTGTGGCAAGGTTGGAGAGAGGAAGAGGAGAAGGAGAAGGGGAGTGAAGCACTGCACCTGATAATTGACAAAACCTGACAGCATCGGGGATACTGTGTATTTTTTTGTATGCACGCTAACCAGAGGGTAGAAGGGTATTATAAGTTTGTGGAAATGTTTGTAACAGGAAGAAGGACGTATTTCCAACCTTATAAAGTATATATATTTTTGATCTACGTCAACAGCTGAGACGATATAGCCAAGTCTATTATATTATGTACTGTATAGTACATTTTAAATGTAATAGTATATGTTCAGTATACTTGAAAAGTAATAGTATATCGATATACCGAATATTCATTCATTTTTTGTTTTGGTTGAAAATCTGGTATATTTTGTATTTCATGGTATATTTTGAATGTTGACAATCTGGTATATTTTGCACTCTATGGTACATTTAGAATGTAGAATGTATCAATATACCATATACAGCATATGGTATATTTTTAGTATTTTTGGTAATTTATTTCGGTATATTTCGAGAATAATGAATAGTAATATATCAATATAGTTTATATAGCCGTCGATATATTTTAGTATTTTTGCGGTATATTAATTCAGTATGTTTTAAGATTACTACCCCACTTTTGCTTTATTTAAAATGCTTACCGGGTATCTCACAGTCAAACACACTCGACAGCAGCTTTCTTACTTGTCTTTTGTTTGTACCATCTTTATGTGCTTGCTTGCTTGGCCCAAAACCCGTACGGGAAGTGGGCAAGTCAGAGGCATTAAAAGAGGCTGCGAGCGAGCAAAGAGAAGTCTTCAAGACTTCAAGAAGCAACAACAAAAATATAAATATAAATAAAAAACTGGAATGAAAATGCAAGTAGTAACAACGCTTCTTCTGCCAGCACACTTTGTATACACTTTATTGTGACTTTATTCTTTTTTACATGGGAAGTGTATAAAAGAAATTTTTGAATAAACAAGAAAATACAATTTTACATTATAAAAAAATGTACAAATTTTCATAATCGAATTTTGGAATATTTTCGATATTTCAATAAAGTTTCTTTTCTTGCTATCAAATATAAGGAAACTTTTTATTTAATTAAGGAAAAATTCATTTTTAAATTATAAATAAAAAATATATACTTTTTGTAAACGCATTTCGAATATTTTGCGTTTATTAGATGATTCTGTTGATAATTTTTAAAGTATGTATGTTTATCAGTTTCGAATATTATATTTTTGTATTCTTACTAAGTTTGGTTGTTATTGCTATAAAGTATGTCAAACTTGTGCTTATGAAAATTATGAATATATGCCACTTTTTGTGTCTTTATCCATTTAATTACAACGGAATTACTTACAACAGCTTCTATTAATAATATATTAAAAACCACAAACAAAGGTACAGTCGCTACAAAATATACCAATAATTTTATTTGATTGATTCTACTACATTCAAAATGAGAGTAATATAGAGTAATAAAATATGTCAGATTGTCAACTCAGACACCAAAGGAACTAAGACACTTAGTATAGATTTATGTATTCCATACTACATTTTATGTTTATGAAATTTGTCTTTAATCTCTGTCTTATAATAGAGAAATAAATTTGTTCTATATAGTATTTATATATACTTGTAGTATAGTTTAGAATGCACAATGGATGTTAGTTACCCAGTTTGTTGTGTAGAGCAGCGAGAGTTGATTTCATTTGACAGTTTATCGCTGAGGTTTTTGCGGTTACACACAGTCGCTGATTGCTTTGAGATGATGGAATATGGAATGTTGTGGCAGAGGATCTTAAGTGCGTAAGAGTTGCATTTGCAGTTGGAGTTAGGGTTAGGAAATAGAAACAGAGAGACACAGACTGAGAGGTGAATAGAATAGAGGTTATTCCTGGAATGAGCAATTGACATATCGTTTTTTGTGGATCTTTCTGCGTTTCCAAAATATATTTGCAGGCACTCAACAAGTGTTGCTTTTGGCTGGTGGCTGATCAAAGGATACATTTACGTATATTGTTGCATGGTTATCAAATCAAATATAGACATAGGAGAGGGCACTTCAAAAAGGAAACCAAAAAAAAAAAAAAACTGAAAACTGTTTGGTCATCATCGACGCATGGCGCAATCCTTTTTGTTTTCCTTGTTGGCTGAACAAAGAGAGGCACAAAAGGATTACAAGCGCCAATATCGCAGGCGATAAACTCTTGAACTCTCATATATTTTTTTGTTGTTTTTTTTGTTTTTGTTTTTTTTTTTGGGGTGCAAAAACGCGCAGTGCGCGTGGCTTATGCGTTGCATCCTGCGCCAACGGGTAATTACACCACATGATTTATGATCGGAGGCAGCAGAAGGCCCGAAAAAAAAAACTTTACTGAGAGCGAGGTTGCGGCAACGTGCAACTTGCAACTTGCAGCGTGCCCCGCCGGACAACAATAACAACAACAATCGATCGATCAGTTCAGCTCTGTCCGCCCATTTTGGCCCCTTTGGGGCAAGCCCAAGCAAGTGGAGCTCAGTCGGCAATAACAACTGCAAATATTCGCATTAAACGCATGGCTAAACAAATCAAGCACAAAGATACCCTGTAAAGAAAATAACTATTAAATGCTCTAATCTGAATCTTAATTATCGCATTAATATATTGCTTGCTAACTTGTTTCATTTCTACTTTTCTATAAATTGGTTTGCAGACTGGAATATTGAATTCGTTATTAGTTAGTTGAACATATAATATAAAGTTATAGTTTCTTTTAGTATGCTAAGTTAACTTTATTCCTTTCCATACAAATAAAATATACAAAATTTCATACAAGAATATGATCTTAAATCTTATGAAGTATCTAAAGAGTTTCAAACTATCTTTTGAATTGTATATTGAAAATTCAAGTTTGCTGATTTACTTACTATCATTGCAATATCTTTTCATATCAGTCAAAATGGTTGTTTCACATTTTCAAATGTCTCATCATAATCATGTAACTTGGTTGCAAAGCTAAAAAGATGATTTATCGAAAAATGATAACATATGATAATAAAAAATACAAGAAATATATTATTCTTACTTAAATTTTTTACATTATTGAGTTATTTAAAAGGTTGAAACTAACTTCGAAATAAATAGCAGAGAAAATTATTTGATTGACAATAAAAGCAGTTTTGTAATGTTATTTTGGAATCATTAAAAGACTATAAAATCGACTTAATTTGATGAATCCATTATTCCCAAAGTATTTCAAATCCATACATTAAAAAATACAAAAATATACCGAAAGTTGTATTCGGTATATTGATATTCTATTACATTACAAAACTATAAAATTTGTATTCGGTATATTGATATTCTATCACATTACAAAACTATAAAATTAATTTAATTTGATAAATCTTTTATTATGCGGTATTATTCTCAAAATATACCACATCAATATGCTGAAAAAATACTAAAATGTGCAAACGGTCGTATTTTGGTATATTGATGTATTATTTTATGGTCAGTGTGGTATTATTTCAAAAATATACCAAGACAATATTATATTATAATATACTATATACATTACCATACAGTATTGTTAACCAAAGCAATTATGTCGAAATGCATTCATCATGTTTAAGCGATTTGTGTGAAAAATATTATGTTTTTACCTTAGCAAAGATAATAATAAGATAAAGAAAACTGATTTTATTATTGACAAGTTAATAACAATCATAGCAAATAAAAGCAATATACAAAAAAGTGCTTAATTTAGCTAAGAAGATCAGTTGATGTAAGTTATTTTAACTCAGTTGCTCAAAATAATAGTTGAACTGTAAGCAGAAAGATTTAGCACTTGACAATTGAAACTCCTTCGATCCACATTCGCAAAAGCTACAGGGTATAACAAACAAAAAAACAGCAAACAACAACAACGATGTCGAGATGCGTTGCAGATGCGTCTTGGTGATTTTTATGCAAATGCAACAGTTGCTGCTGCCCCATGCTGCCCCGTTCTCCGCCCCCCTCCCCCTCCGCTGCTGCACCCACACAGCACAACAAGCGACAGACAACACTGAGAGTGTGTTGAGAGAGTGTTTGACAAACTTGCAACAGCGTCACCGCCACCGCAGATTGATGACACAAGGGCAGAAGACAGAAGAAGGACAGACAAGGAGAGGAAGATGAGCTGAGAGGGGGGAGCTGGGGAGGGGACGGTTACGGGGAGACAACTTCAAAACTATTTGCCGCGATGCGATATTAATTTTTCGCCTTACTTCACATTTATGAGCAAAATCCATATAATCCATCAAAGAACATCTCAGACGTTTCGTGTACGTGTTTCGGAATTTCAATGTGAGATATTGCCGCACAGCAAGTGCGAGCAAGTGAGACAGAGAGAGATAGAGAGAGAGAGAGAGAGGGAGACAGAGGAAGAGAGATAGACGTCAGCCTTAGGAGCGCTTTGCTACGTGCCCCAGCTCAGTGAGATTGCAACAAGAGAAACGGCAAGAGAATGCGGCATCTGCAACTCGCAACTCGCAACTCGCAACTGGACACTGGGGCACGTGTGAGCCAATGTCAAACATCATCGCAGCGACGATCGTTGCCTTTTTCGCTTCGTAGTAGAATCGTAGTAATTTCAAGTGTCAAGTAATTAGATGATAGTATATTGTTACTACTTTTAAAGGTGTATAATTAGTACGTAGTAAATAGTATAAATAGGTGTCTAAGAGTACGAAATATGCCAGCCCAAACAACAAAATATACCGTATTTCATATTTGGTATATTGATATACTATTACGTATACATATTACATTACAAATATATCTAAACCATAGAGTAAGCAATATACGAAATTGTCAATAAAATGTATTAAAATATACCGAATGACATATTTAGTATATGCAAGTAGTATACTACATTTAAAGTATACCATAAATATTCCAAATTACCAAACTAGGCAACTAAAACATACCGAATGTCACATTTGGTATATACCATAAATATACCGAATTACCAAAAAGACAACTAAAATATACCGAAGACCATTTTTATGGTCTTTATTAATATACTGTTACATTCCAAATATACCATTGCGAAGGAAAGATAGCAAATTGTCAGTCAACGAATCTAAAATATACCGAATGTCATATTTGGTATATGCTTATAGTATACTATATTTAAAGTATACCATAGATATACCACAAATATACCGAATTACTAAAAATGCAACTAAAATATACCGTAGGTCGTATTTTGTATATTAATATACTGCTAAATCCGAAATATACCAGAGTGGGAAATGTAGCACATTAAAAATCTAAGCAACTAAAATATACCGAAGGTCGTATTTGGTATATTTATATACTATTATTATATATTATATACATATAAAATATACATTATTATACATATTACATTACATAAATATTTCATAGAGTATGAAATATACTAAATTGCCCATCAGGGTATCTAAAATATACCAGATGCCATATTTTGTGTATGCACATGGTATACTGTATTTAAAATATGCCATGAATATACCATAAATATACCAACTTATCAAAAGATAACTGAAATATACTAATGACACTTTTTATGGCCTTTATTAATTTATTATATATGTGAAATATAACAAATACTCAATCAAAGCAACTAGAATATACCAAAGTATATTCTCTTGTATTCAAAATATACCATAGAAATATACCAACTTATCAAAAGACAACTGAAATATACTAAAGACAATTTGTATGGCCTGTATTAATATACTATATATAAGAAATGTTATGAAATATAGCAAATAATCATCCAAGGCAACTAGAATATACCGAAAGTCATATTTGGTATATTTATGTATATACTTATATTATATTCAAAATATACCATAGAAATATACCAACTTGTCAACCAAAGCAACTAATCCGTTTCTTACCAAACAAAAGTATTTTTTAAATAACATTTACATTTTTGACGTTGATCTAGAATATACTTACATTAGTATTTACTTCATGGCTTCAGATGCCTTCTTCTGTCTGTCTACACACACATTTCCTGCAGGTACAAAGCTGTAATACCCTGGTGTAAAAATAATAAAGAAAAAAATGAGGTAAATGAGCGAGGAAAAAGTGGGAAGTCTGCTGGCCACTTGACACGCTGCTGTTATTGCAACGTGTGTTGCACTCTGCCACGCCCAGTAGCAAGTGCAATTGTTTGTGTTGACAGCCCACACAGAGCATTAGATAAGATCTCTTGCCTCTTGCCTCGATCTCTGTACTCGAGAGATGTGCAAAAACAAATAAATAGTAAGCAAAATATAAGTTTTTAATTGAGGCAACACTCTGTTGGTGGTCAAAGTAGCAAGAGAAGTTTGTTTTCGTCGTTGATCTCTAATAATTGAGGCGCGTCTTGAGTCCTAATAATGTCAGTGTTTGTTTAACAGCAATTCATAGCACTTGGTGTGTGGTATATTTCTTAAACTATGTTTGGAAACTGGAACTGAAATAATCTTTCCGAGTTGCATATCGGGAAGTCTATTGATGTAAGGAAACATATGAAATACAATATATAATAATATTTATTAAATCAAATATGACATACTAAAAAATACTAAATACTAAAATGATAAAAAAAAATTAGTCCCGTAATAAAATCCGAAACTATTTCTGTCATTTTTTATATGCTGGATTCTTTTGCTATTTACACACAGAAAAAAAAATGATAAAGTCAAGAAAAAAAAAAATTTTCAATTAAGATTGTTAGTATGTCAAAATTAAACCAAGTAGGTTTATTCTTTAATGATGATTGAAAATCTACAAAAATTCTATATTGCCCAATCATAAAATGCAAGGCTTTAATCTTACTCTCTTCTTCTACTTCTAATTTTAAAGGGAATTCCAACATTTCAAGACACAGGAACAAAAATGTTTTGTTTTTCTAAGATCAAACAAATTTTAAAACAAGGTTTGCAATGTTTTCTTTAATACAGAATAAAAGTCTAGAATAAAGATTTTAATTTTAAAATAAGATGTTTTTAATCTTAGTCTTGATTGAAGAGTGAAGACTTTAAAATCCTGTTTCAAGATTGTCTTCTTTAAGATCGAAAAAATATTAAATCAATCTAGATTTGTTCTCTCTGTGCATTAATTTGAAAAACACTTTAATTTTTCGTTTTAATAACGAATATTGCTCTAAGATTCCGCTGATTAAAGTGCGTGTTAAATGAGCTGAATATCTAATTCCACAGATATTAAGACTCTGCCCTTCACCCACGAATTTGCCTCCAGATTAGTGTTGGCAAAATAAGAATAGCTTAGCATTAGCACCAACGATGATTTCGTCATCGTTAAGAAGGTGTAATTTTTGCCACCTAAATTTTACAAGCGCAGGTAGAATGCAACCAAAAACCCCTTCTAGAACAAGGGACTAGAGACAGGTCGAGGTTAAGGTCTAGGCGCAGGCACAGGAACAGAAAATAGAGAACAGAAAGGAAAGGGAAGGAAAGAAATATGGAAAGACAGCCACCCCGCGGGCAGGTGTAATATTAAGCGCCCTAAACAGGTCACAGATTTTACAGTTTTTCAGTCAGGGTCAAGCGCAGGATCAAGCGGAAATTTCGATGTCTATGTGCATGTTTTTTGAGGATTTGAGGACTTGGGATTTTCCGTGACATCAATTGTAAAGTCAGGGTCAAGGCGCAGGGGTAATAAAAGCTAAAAATGCAGCTCTCGGAATTTCCCGAATGTCATAAAAGCGTTTTGAATGGTGAGCAGAGAGAGAGAGAGAGGGAGGAGAAATAACTGCCAGAGAGCGAGGGAGAGACAGCAGAGAGGGAGAGGGAGAGAGAAAGAGCCAGAGCTAAGCGCCGGCGCAGAGCTGAGCGTCGAAAAGTTATCACATTGCGTATGTAACTACATTTATCACAATCTAATATGACAACTCGAATAACTTTTGCCTTTTGCCTGACTGCGGCTTGAATCTTGAATCTTGAAGCGACTTGGCGTCTTGAGACTTGGCGTCGTTCGTTCGCTGTGACTGTGTGTCGCATTTGGGGTCTTTCGCTAATTGGGAACACATATCTTGTGGCTGCAGCGCCAGCAGATGATGTACGTGCAACATGTTGGCGATTTATGCATCCTCTGCACAATGAAGATATCAGAGCTGCTTCTCTCGAGTTGTCTTCTTGCTTTGTGCACTTGTGCAAATAGTTGGCGACTATCAAAATTGCACAGCAATCAGCGATAGAGAAGGACAGAAGAAGAGTGACGAAGACGAAGAGAGAGAGAACGTTTGGTCAGCGCATCAATAATTCATAACGCTAATTAATAACGCCCCGTTCAAATGTTGCGTGCGAGATGAAAGCAAAAAATGCCGCCTTATGCACATAACAGGATAATGAACTCGACCTGGGGCCAGTTAAAGTCAGGCTCGAGTCTCTTGTGCCTTATTGAAATTCAAATAAACCAAACGCAACAACAACATTTTGATTGCGAGTTCTTTTTTGGGAGGTTGCCTTAGGTGTAAAAATAAATGTTTCAAGTAACAACTTCTTAAAGAGCTGAATTATGAGATTCGCCCGCGCCCTCTAAAATAAAGTCTGTGTTTCTCTTGCTTCCATCAATCTGCGTATCCTTAGAGAGAGAGAGAGAGTCCACTAAAAGGCAGCCCTATAATTTGTACAAATTTGTTTCGACTGATTGATGCGATGGCGGCGCGTTTTTAGTCTCTGCGCCACACAAAGTTGTACCCACGCCAAAAAGTGAAGTAAAAAAGAACAATCCTGAAGAGGAATCTATTAAAAAAAACTAAAGACAAGAACCAAAAAGCAGCTGTTAAATCCTTAAGCTGAACAATACGCACTCCTTTCTTTCACTGTTTATCAAATGCTCATTTTCTCGTTTCTCGAGGTGAAAGTTCTTCCGGCGCTGTCATTTTCCCATTCTTTCTTTTTTTTTAATCCTTGCCTACTATTTGCAGTAGTTTGTTGCTCCCCTCCTCTAAACAATTGCATTGAGTTGTCAAGTGTCAGCGTTGACATTGGGAATTGAATAGAATAGAAGAGAAAGCGTGAGGGAGTTCTTACACTTTTCCTTTTTTGGAGCACACGACCCCGAGACCAAGCGACCTAAATCTCGAAGATCGGACAATGCATTCTCAACTCGAAAAAAAACACCTTTTGTTCACATGCTCTTTAATGTGTCAAAATATAGTCTAGCGTCTTTATCCTTTTATTTTATTTGTAATGCTAAATGATTTATTATAAACTCTGAGCTCTCAGCTCTCAACTCTGAGTGTCGCTCGATGCGTGGGAGAGTTGAATGAAAAGGATTCTGTTTGTTATTTTTTTGGTTACTACGGCTGAAAACCAAAGAACCGGAAAATACAAGCGACAGTTTATTCAAACTGACTCTGAGTATTAAACAACATAAGAAGATTACAATTTTAACAACATTTTCATAATTTGCAAGTATATTTAGCATTGATAGCTTGCAACATAAATTTTGAAAAGTGAGTTTAAATATTTCCGAATTTACAAAACTTATCATATTTAGAAGTAGTTTTAATCTTGGCAAAATATTCATAACTTGCAAGAATGCCTCAAACAAACTCTTTTTCAAAATTGAATAGAGAAAGAAAACCATTTTAATAATTTCCAATAAATGTAATATTTCTAAATTTACAACATTTGTGTTTAACATATTTAGAAGTAGTTTCAATCCTAACAAAGTATTCATAATTTGCAAATATATTTAACAAATTTGAATATTAACACATTTGAATATTAAGAGGAAACCATTTAAATAATTTTCAATAAATGAAATATTTGTAAATTTACAAAACTTAACATATTTAGAAGCAAAATATTCATAATTTAAAAATATACTTAATAATAGCTTTTTTCGAATTGTTATTTTAATATTGAGAGCAAACCATTGAAATCATTTTTAATAAATTAAATGTTTCTAAATTTATAAAATTTGCCTTTAATAAGTTTAGAAGTTGTTTTGCTCTTGATTCATATTTGACAAACTTTTTATCAAATAAATTCGGAATATCTACAGAAACATTGAATGCTTGTTATGAAATTAAATAATTTGTTAAGTATTGGAAGCATTCAATATCTTAAATATATTTTTTTTTATTAAACGGTTCAATTCCTTAGAATCAGTTAATTAATAAGTTAAATTGCATTTAGTACTAAATTAGTTCTAAGATTCTCAGATAAAATATAGTAAAATAAATTTGATTTGCAATTTCGATATTTTAAATATTTTTTTTATTATCCCAAATGTCTTAAAGTATTAGTGTGATCATATTTTTTATTCAACCTCAACAATTTCTTAAAGTTTCGGGTCAAATAATTCTGTATAAATTTCATTCACCATCATTAAATTCCTTTGACTTGAGTACAATTTTAGAAGATTTCTAGATTCGATTTTGTTTTTTCTTTTGTGTTTTCTCATACAAAAGTATTTCATAAATAAATTTTGCAATATTTCGCAACCAAATTTTCAGGAAACTATCGGGTTTAATAATCGACCAACATTAATAACAATAGAAATATTTATGTATTTGTTGAAACAAATCGAAAATCATTTAATCTAACACTTAATTTTTATATATAACTAAGTTGATTATAATACTGTATTTATGAAAAGGTTTTTATTTTTATTATTTTTCAAAATGCGGTAGACTTCGACTGATCGAATTTCCTTGATTAAACGTTGTTGATTTTGTTATTGTTGTTGTTGTTGTTGTAGACGCCTATTTCCGTTTTGCGAAATGTTAGAATTCAGTTGAATTAGCATATCTCAAAAAGTGTATTTGAATTGTTGTTGCTTAGCGATAAGGTTTCCCGCTAACTCCCGCGCTCTCTCTCTCTTTCTGTCTCTCTCTCTCTCTTTTTCTGCCTGTCGTTCTCTCTCACTCTCTTCTACAATTGCAGTGCACTTAGCACGCGTCCAAAGCGAGGGGAAATTACTTTTATCAGCTTTGATGGAACCTATCTTCTACCTGCGCTTTTTCAACAACTAATTTACATTTATTTGCCCCGTTTTTCTTCCCTCTTTTTCCACCACGTGCCTCGCGCTTTTAGTTTAGTTTTTCCCTCTACCGAGAAACCCTTTTAATCCCCTCGCCCCCTAAAAACTACCTGCATAGGTAAGAAGCTACGATCACGATCACTATGAAGTTGATGATGATGATGAGCGATAATGATGAGGCGCGTGTTCGTTCCAAAAAAAGGGTTTAAGTCCACCTTCTAAATGGCAGATAATCCATACAAGAGAGAGACAGAGATTAGTATTAAGCCTTTATGATGATGATGATGATGAAGCAGGAGCGAAGAAGAAGAAGAACCCGCATCTCAATCTCAACATTTATCGACTGCAATCTCATCAAGTTCAAACCCGCATGAAAAGTTCAAATTAAATTCCCTCCATTCGCCATAAAAAGTCATAATTTTTTTTTAGTTATACATCGATTCTTATATTTTATTTTTATATCGTTTACAACAACTAATTAACATTGAAAAAAATTGCGCTTAAAATCTAGATTAATGCTATGCTTAAAATTGTTTTTTTTTTTACTGGTATCAAGTGGCTTACAAAAAAAAGACTTAAATCTAGCAAAAAAAAAAATGTGATTAAAAAAAAAAGAAAAAAAAATTATAGTAAAATTCTAGCATAGAAAAAAAATGAGCTGAGTTTATATACAACATTTGAGGCACTTGGTTCAAAACTCAAAATCATTGACTAGAAAGCAAACTGGCAGTCGTAGTGTGTGTGTGTGTTGGTGTGAATGTGTTGATGTGTGTGTGTGTGTGTGTTGTTTTTACTGCTCTTGCCACAAGGAAATGTAGTCGAGGATTTCCTCATCGTCGGGCGTGCAATCCTCTTCATCCAATTGAAAATGTTCGTAAGGCTCAAACTTGAGTTGCAGTTGAGCATCCAAAGCAGCGGAGCTTGAACTGTTGCTGTTGCTGCTCGATGAGGATGAGGAAGAGGAAGAGGCTGGTGCTGGCGGTGAGAGTTGCTGTGGTGCCGCTTCGTAAGTGCCCGAGTCAAAGGACATGCTCGAGTTGAACGATGATGTTGGTGAATGACAAGCGCCCGTCGTTGTGGTTGTGGTTGCCAGTTGTGGTTGCTGCTGTTGAAGTTGCTGCAGTTGATGTTGCTGTTGCTGTTGCTGCTGGTGTTGCTGCAACAGTTGCTGTTGCAGTTGTTGGGTGGCAGCAAATGGTTGCAGCAAGTGATTGCCATTCAGCGTGATGGGTGTCAATGGATTGTTGGGAAACTGTTGGCGTTGCAATTGCTGCTGTTGCTGCAACAGATTGTTGCTGTGATTGCTGCTGCTGCTGCTGTGACTGCTGCTATGGTTGCTATGGTTGTTGTAGCTGTACATGTGATGTGAACTGTTGTTACTGCTGGAATGTGTGCTGCTGCCGCTGCTGCAGCTCGTCTCATCGAGGCACAAATTCAAATGGTTGCCAGCTGTGGTTGCTGTCGCTGCTGTTGTTGCTCCTCCATTGAGATCATCGACCAGATCCTGAAGTCGTCGAATATACTCGACAGCAATGCGCAATGTGTCCACCTTGGAGATTTTCTTATGCGGTCCACGCCCACCGCCTTTGGTCAGATCAGCGATGATCGATTGGGGAATGTGTTGACGCAGTCGAGCAAAGCTGTTGTTCACCTGCTTGACACGATTGCGTTCCCGAGCATTGCGTCGTTGCACCGACTGTGATTGATCCACATTATAAGGCATAGTTGTTGCTGTGGTTGCTGCTGCTGTTGCAGTGGTTGCTGCTGTTGCTAGCGCCATGCCACGAGGCGTGTATTTGCGTGTTTTGATTGTCAGACCATTGCTCGATTTAATATTCGATTGCTGTTGCTGTTGCTGATGTTGCTCGGGGGCGGGCATTATGTGTTGATAGCGTTGATACATTTTGGTGGCGCCACCGATTGTGGTGGGAAATAGTTGCTCGATGCTGTTCTGCGACTGTTGAGTTGTATTTTGAACATTGAACACCACACTAGACATATTTTTAGCAATTGTTTTCTTTTCAGTTTTTTTAACACTCACGCACTTTACGAATTCAAAAAAAAAGAAGTAATTTGTTGCTTTCGTTGAAAGTTCGCTCAAGTTGATCGTTTGACACCTTGCACAAGAATGAGTCCCTTCGTCCTAAACCTTCATGTTTTGTACCTTTGCGAAACGAACGCAACGCAACGAACGACGACGAAAGCCGAGAGAGAACGAGAGCGAGAGAGAGAGAGAGAGAGTAAGGGAGTTGTTGCTCTCTTTACTTTACACTCTCTCTCTCTCTCTCGCTACCTGTGCGAACACCTGGCAAAGTGACTCAACTGAGTTGCACTCAGGCTACAGGTAGTAAGATTGAGTTGAGTTCAAACACAGAGAGAGCGAGAGAGATCGCTTGTTACCTGCTCTCTTGCACTCAACTCAGCCTTTGAGTTACACTCGAAAATTTCAAACTCAACTCAATTTTGAGTTTGTTTCTTTTTTGTGCGGAGATCAGTCAAAGTCTAAAAGAGAGAAGCGTTGCCTGCATTTTGGCATGCCAACAATTTGATTTCCGTGTTAATTAACTTAGCAAAGCGACGCGCTACTCGCTAAATTTCATGTGCAACTCACGCACAAAGCTCCCGACTTCGACTTTAAGTCCAAGTCCAAGTTGGAGTCGCCAAGTCGCCCACTAAAACGCAACGCTTTGGCATGCGATATGTTTTGAGAAGGAGCATTCAAAGGATGGCAAAAACCTTATTAGCTATGCAGAGTCAGGCCTCGATAGGTGTTCAAACAATTTCACAAATGCCTCTAATTAAACGATCAACAAGATCACAAGTTTTTCACTTCCGTTTCACAAAAACAAGAACTTGGCAAAACTTTATCTCGCTCTCGCTCTCGTTCTCTCTTTCTCTCTTTCAGCGACCGCAGATTGATCGCCAGGTGTGTAAGAGGAGAGCTCTCGATCGGTTTTTGCTACCTCAACTCGTTCCCTTTGTCCACACATTTTTGCCGATCATCGACAGCAGCAGCAGCAGCGGATTCGGTAGCCGTGTCAATTTTCCATTTTCTATTTCCATTTTCCAAACTCTTGACAATAATGTTTCCCTTTTTACTCAGACCGGCATGACCGATCGTTTGATCGACAATCCTTTCTTTTTTCTTTTGGTTTGGTTTGGTTTGGTTTGGTTTCATTTTTGGTTGACAATTCCCCCGCTTTTTTTCCACTAGATTTTTCTGCTTTGTAATGGAATATTTTGTGCAGTTTTTCGGCGCATCATTAACACTTTCATTGTGTACAGATTCTTATTGCAGATTTTTCGCTTCTTTGACATCTGCTATTCAAATTCATTTGATTAATGCAACTCTTTCTCTCTTTCTCTTCGCTGCGCTGCTGAAATGTTCAAAATAGCCGAATGTCTTTTGTGGTCTTTGTGTGTTTTTGCAGTTTGTTGTTTGCCATTGTACTTAACCGATCCTCCCCTATACATATGCATATACGAGTACATATCTACTATATCCATCGATTTTGCTTTGATTTTGAAGTGCATTTGCGTAATGATCGTCGGGACTGAGTTTTGTAATGGATGAGTAACAGCACTGAAAAGGAAACCAATCGCTGACCAAAAAATTGCAGTTTATACATCAAATAGTATCTATTATACTCAACTGGAATGTTTAGAATTCATTCTTGGGATTAAATCACACATGTGGATTCGTATTACTAAAAACTAAATATGTAGATTAACTATGATTTTCATTAGTTTATATTAAAACTTGAGTTTTGCAGAAAATGTTTATATAATTTTTGGAATTTACATGATATAAAACAATGGAAATAATGTTAAAATAAAAGAAACAACTTTACAGATCAACAAGTGAAACTCTAGTTGCCAAGATCAATAATTGAATTTTTGTAAAGTATGGAAAATAACATATATTGTACACTGTATATAATAGTATATATAAAATATACAAATGTTAGTATAACGTTGAATGTTTAAACGATCGCTGCGATCAAAAAGACTCAGATGTGATATAATTACATTTTTTTTTAGTAAACAAAATTCTTTTTATCACGCTTAGTTTTCAAAGTTAAAGCTATGCTTAATTTAATTTCAAAGAGTCAAATATAATTGAACTGTAATCTATAAGTTGACTGTTGAATGTCCAAACGATCGCTGCGATCAAAGAGTCTCAGATGTGAGATAATTACTTTAAAATGTACATGTGGAATAATATTTCCAAAAATAGCTAAAATTCTTTCTATAACTTTTCTTTTTAAGGTTAAAGTTATTCTAATAAAGATTGAAATGAAAGATCAAAGATTATTTACATTCACTCAACTTAAATCTTCGAAAAGTCAAATATATATCTGAAACACAAACTGTGAGTTTGAATGTTCGATGTGCAACTAATCGCTGCGATCAGAGTTTACTTTAAAACACATGTGGAATAATATCACTTAAAGTATTCCTTTAAAGTAATAAATTTAATAAAAATTGAAATGAAAAATCAACATATATTTGTAAAGCAGTCTGCTAGTTGAATGTTCGTTGAAAACGATCAAACGATCGCTGCGATCAAAGAGTTCCAGATCAAAGATAATTCCTGGTTCAACTGATCTATGCCGCGTCTCTGGCTTAAATCGGTGTGCGCGGAAGTCAAAACTTTACATATGAGTTGAGGCAAGGAAAGTATTAACACTAGACGCTGATTACAATCAGGTCAGCTTAAGTTGAAGTTGTAGCTGCTCTATCTGCTTCTACCTATCTCTCTCTCTCTCTCTAACTGCTTCTCCTTGTAAGCTGATTTGTAATCTGCGTTTGCAAGATCAAGTTAATCAATGAGATCTATGACAAGCTGCAGATCAACTTCGACAGACTTTAGTGTTCTCTCTCCCTCTCTCTCTGTCTCTCTCTATCTCTCTCCATATTCCTTACTCTATTTGCTTCCTTGGCAACCACAAACAAAATAATAAAAAGAGAATAAAAAACAACTACAACTCCGCCCGCGATAAAATATCCTTTGCAACGCTTGAAAGATTTAAATGCATAATTATTTTGATATGAAGCATAGTTCCGGGCCGCGTTAATTGCGTGCAAGCGAGATGACAATACGTAGAGAGAGGGAGAGAGAGAAGAAGAGGGAGACAGGACTGACTGAATATCCTGAGCGTTTTTCCTCGAAACTGGAAATGCAAAAATGAATGTTGTTGCATGTTAATTGAAACAAGTTTCCGTCAGGACCTGACTGACCTCCCTCCCCCCTCGTCTTGTGCTGTCCCTGGCAACGCTGCTGCACTTCTCTCCCTATCTCTCTCTCTCTTTCTGTCGTGTGTGTGTTTCCCCAGTCATTTTCGTAGTTAATATTTTAATTAAATGCAGGCACAGGACTCTGAGCTCTGAGCTCTGCGCTGTTTTTCGACCTGACGCGTGGCAGGTGTATTTACCGCCAGGATCTTGTCCCGGGCACGGGCTTAGACAGCCATCTATCTTTCTCTCTCTCTCTCTCTCTATCTTGCTTACTCGCTCTTTGACTTTGTCTTGGGCTGCAGCTGAAAATGAAAAGACAACACTATAAAATAAGAAGAGGAAGAAGGAAAACATTTGCTAGGGGTTGCATTTTGCTGTTGTATCCAAAAAAGAACCTCATCGAAATAGGGGAGCCAACAGCCCGAAGCCTAAGTCGCAGTCTCTGTCTCTGTCTCTTTCTCTTTCTCTGAATCGCAGTCAGAAGCCACGCGAACAGCTCATTGAACTTTGCACAAAGCTAAAGTTCACCGCGAGAGAGACGTTGCCAAAGACAAATCAAACTGCGACTTTGTGATCGTCGTTCAGCTTTCTGATTTGGCTTTTTTTCTGTTTTCTGTTTTTTATTTTCTTCTTTTTGTTTTTGCTGCCCTTTGCTTCTTTCTTTCTTTTCGCTGTCTACACTGTGTGAGGGTAGCTAAGTTAGCTATGACATGGCATTAAGACAGAGTTCTTCGTTGTTAGTAGCTTTTATAGTATGTTTATATACTGAAAAGGAAAAAATAATAGAAAAAAAAATTAGAAATTATTTTCTTAAAATTTCATCAGTCATAATACCAAGTTTATTGATTCTATTATTTTTATTTTGTTTTAGTATATTATATAGTATGCTTATATACTAAATAATGAAAAAACATCTAATAGAAATATTTAAAAAATATGTGATTACAATTGCATCTATTATAATACCAATTGTTTTGTTAATATTTGAGATTTCTTTTGGCTTAGTATATTATTGTTATTATATTACTGACTTGTATATTAATTTGGTATATTTTATAATGTATTAGTAAATTCAGAATGTAATACTTATATACTGAAAAGGAAAAGTGATGGGAAGAAACATTGAAATATTTTCAACTTATTTTATTACAATTTCATCAGTGATAATACCAACTTTATTGCTGATATATATCCTAATTTGTTGTAGTATATTATAGTAGGTTTATAACAGAGCTTAATAGAAGTAATATAAATCTAAAATATACCAAATTAATGTACCACAAAAAATACTAAAATATACCAAAGGCTACATTTAGTATATTGATATAGTATAATATTCGAAATATTAAATATACCGAATTAATATACCACAAACATACTAAAATATACCAAATGGTATGTTTGGTACAAAAAATATACCGAATTAATTTACAAGTCAAATACTAAAATATACCGTATATTGACATACTAATACATCCAAAATATAAAATATACCAAATTAATGTACCACAAAAATACTAAAATATACCAAAGGCTACATTTAGTATATTGATGTAGTATAATATTCTAAATATTAAATATACCGAATTAATATACCACAAACATACTAAAATAGACCAAATAGTATGTTTGGTACAAAAAATATACCGAATTAATTTACAAGTCAACTACTAAAATATACCGTATATTGACATACTAATGCATCCAAAATATAAAATATACCAAATTAATATACCACAAATGTACTAAAAAATACCGAAGGCTACATTTAGTATATTGATATAGTATAATATTCTAAATATTAAATATACCGAATTAATATACCACAAACATTCTAAAATATACCGTATATTGACATACTAGTACATCCAAAATATAAAATATACCAAATTAATATACCACAAATATACTACAAAATACCGAAGGCTACATTTGGTAGTATTACATTATAAATATACATTATACCAAGTTAATATACCACAAATGCATCAAAATATACCGAAGATTATATTAGGTATTTTAATATACTACTATACTATAAAACATACCAAATATGTCATAAGGTATAAGAATATATCAATAGCTTATATTTGGTATTATATCAATAATACCAAATTAATACACCACCAAAAATACTAAAATATACTAAGGACTAAATATACCAGATTGCCAGCCAAAGTAACTAAGACCCGTAGTAAGGATTCGGTATAAAAATGAATAAATCAGTTATTTATAAAACAATTTGAATACACATTGCGCTTCTAATAATGTTAGAGCATTAAAGTAGCGGTGCCTGTTGCATAAAATAGAATCTCTTGAGTATTTGTTTTGTTGTTGTTGGTGTTGTCGATGGTTTTTGGGGGTTTGCTTTATGAGTAGTCGCGGGCCACAGCGCGAGACAGACTGAGAGACAGAGACGGACACACCGCTGATAACTATCATTACCCGCAGCGTAATGTGTGTGTGTGTATATTAGTGTGTGTGTGTGTGTGTGTGTATGTGGTAGAGTGTGTGTTTGCCTGTGTGAGTGTTTATTTGGCTACATTTCTGCGGTTGAGCCCGCGTCTGAGTTTCAAACTTCGACTGAGTCTGTGGCTGTGGCTGTGTCTGTGTCTGATCATGATGATGAGAAGGAAACGCAGCCAAGTGGCAAGGAGCAAGCAACAAGGGGCAAGAACAAACGGCAGTAGCACGCACCATTAGATGCGGTCAACATGAAAACATCTGCTCTTCTGCTCTTCTGTGTTCTGTTCAGTTTAGTTCCTTGTGTGCATTCATCTTTGGGGTCAACAGCAAACTCCTCTAGGGATAGCAAACTCTGGCGTGCGTCAATTTTCAAGAGAGAAGTGAGAGAGAGAGACAGGGAAGGAGAGAGAGACAAGGAGAGAGAGAAAAGCGTATTGAAATGAAAAGTGTTTTGAAGCGTGCATAAAGTCACCTTCTACTTGTTGTTGTTGTCTCATAATCATCATCGTCGTCGTCGTCGTCGTCGTCTTCGAACTGAACTTGATCTGATCCAATCTGATGCAAATGAAGCCATTTGGCGGCAGCAACTCGACGAATGATATTTATGGCTTACACAGTTGCGACTGGCTCATTAAATTTTAATCAATTTTTAGCCGCATTCGCATTGGCGATCGTAAATCGCAGTTTAGTTCGGGATTAGCGCATATAACGTTTAATTTTAAAAACGCATAAAATTTTTGTAACAATGTCTTCACCAAGGACCTAGAAATATTTTCGTGTTCTCTGCTGCCGATCCGAACGATCGACGATCGACGATCGTTCAACATTTTGCGCCTTTTAATGGGTTCAACGTTGGCGACGTTCCGCCTTTTATTTTTATTTTTGTCTCTTTTTTTTTTTGCAAACTTGTTTCTTTTGCTCTGTGTCTGATGTTGTTTCCCAGCAGCAAACAACAGCAGACGGCAGCAGCTCTCTTGGCTTTATTGATTTTTAATGAAGCGAACGAAGCAACGATCATTTTGGATTTTTAGCTCCTTACTTTTGACTCGACACACACTTTAAAATCTAGATCACTTCCTGTCTAGCCAAATATTTGGCAACAAATCATCAATCAGTTCACTTCTGACTGTGCATCTAATTTCGCAGCTAATTTCGACACCTTTTTGCCAGCACGAACACCGACGAGACACACCCACGACCCAAAAGATAGGTGTGAATTCTCTCGCACACGAGACAAGAATCAAGTCGAGTCGAAGCGAGTTTGAGCGCCTATTAGTGGCAATTTTAAGCTGATTTACGCAGCAGCATGTTCCAATTAAAGTTCTGCTAAAAATGTGCCAAGTGAGAGAGCCTTTTAAAAACTCATTAATCACACGCTTAACTATGCCCCGAACCAAAGTCGAAGTCGAAGTCTCATTTGCAGCGCGTCGCAAAAGATCGATTTCAAATATTGCCAAAAACACAAAAAAAAAGGTGCGAACCAATTTGCACCTCAGACGTGGCAAAAAAGAAATAAACCAAAAGGTCGTGCCTTGCTCTTACTCTTGACCACAAGTCCTCGACTTCGTCTCCTTTTTTTTTTTTTGGTTGTTTGTCTGCAGTCGAGGCTTGGCCTAAAAGTTACGACTAATTTCTATGAATTTCACGCCTACCGAAACTCACACTCAGGGACAACAGAAATAAACCTTCGTCGCTCGTTTTGTGGCCGGCGCCAAGTTAATGGATCATCGAGTCAAGTCCATCATCCATCAGAGAGTCAAGTACTCACACTTCTGAGCATTGCAGCTGCTCCTTGTTAGCTCGAACGTTTCTAAAGTAAAAGCTTAACTAATTGAAATGCTCTTTTCGGGGCACTCTATGATCAATGAATGAAATCAATGAAAGAAAAAACAAGTAAGAAAGTTAGAGTCGAGTGTGCTCGACTGTGAGATACCCGCTACCCACTTTTAATAAAGGCAAAATATTGCGGTATCATTTTCAAAATATACCGAAAATACTAAAAAATACTAAAAATATACCAAATGGTATATTTGGTATATCGATATAGTACACCATTCAAAATATACCATAAACGTCGCAATGTGCCAGATTGTCACCCAAAGCAACTAAGAGCCCTAGTAAGTAGGCGTTTTTGCCCATACAAAAGTATTTCTTTAATAACTTCCACAATTTCTGATCGCAACCAAATTTTCAGGAATCATAACTACTATAGTTATTATTGTATATACTAAAATTTGTAACTCTATCTTGAAAATTAGGCTTGTTATTCGTTTTTTTTGATTTGCGGGAGCGGAAGTGGGCGTGGCAAAAATTTGAAACAAACTTGATCTGCGTGCAGACATAACAAATGCTGTCGAAAAAAATTATTGCTCTATCTCTTATAGTCTCTGAGATCCAGTGTTTCATACGGACGGACGGACAGACGGACAGACGGACATGGCTATATCGTCTCGGCTGTTGACGCTGATCAAGAATATATATACTTTATAGGGTCGGAGATGCCTCCTTCTACCTGTTACATACATTTCCTGTCGGCACAAAGTTATAATACCCTTCTACCCTATGGGTAGCGGGTATAAACATGATCAAGAATAACATGTTGAATCAAGATTGAACCAAAAAAGTTATTTCTTAAATCATGATCAAAATTATACATTAAATTTCGAAATTCAAGATTACGATCTTGCTTAAAGAATGGAAAAATCTCTATATTAAAGCAACAATGCAAAATCTTAAATCAATGGAAAATCTGAAAATTCAACCAAGAATGCCAAATATCAATCAAGGTCAATGATTCTAATATTAAGATTGTTCAAAAAAGACAAACAAAATAGATTAATGTATGTTTTTTGATATACATTTTTTATGTTTATTTTTAGTTTCACATTTGCCAAGTAAATTGTATAGTCTAACATAAATCTTTATTTATTTTCAAATATTTATATTGCAGCTTTAAAACTCAAGGCAAAAGCGAACATAATTTTATAAATACCTTAGATACTCTAGAATTTGTATTCAAAGGTTTGCAAAAAAATGTAATTAAAATATAAAAGAATATTTTATAGGGAACTATTAGTTTATTAGTCTCAAAATATAAACATGCTTCATAAAGATTTTTAATAAACAACAAAAACATGAAAAAGAACTAGAAGTGGACCCTAAATTGTTCTTTTTGATGAGATACGTTTAAATGTATTTTAAAAATGTAAACATTTTCAAAAGAACAGAATTTGCATATGAAATTAAATAATATTAATAATGCAAGAATTTCAAGCTCTCTTATTGCTTTACGTTGATACTTAACTCAATGAGTTTCGATGTCTATGTCTAATAATTTAAATGAATTACAGAGCTGAAAGCAATTGACAAAGTAAGCTGTAGGTAATCACTTGTTAATCGATTCATGTGAAAAAGTGCTTGCCAAAAATTTTAGTGTATGTGTGCCAAACGTTGTGTGTGTGCTTGACTAGGCGGCGGACCGAGATATTAGCAGCAACGAAGACATTCAGTGGGCGTGGTCAAGCAGAGGAGCTATAGTAAGCTATTGCCCAGCTTAGAAGTACTATTTATACTCAACTGTTGCTCAACAGTTGTACAGTATTTCAAGGCATTGCTTTGGGGAAATCAAAGTATTGTGCCTGAAAAAATGTCATGCCAAAAATTTGTATGTAAGTGAACCAAATTATGCGTGGATGCTTGATTAGACGGCAGACCGAGATATCAGTGTGGGCGAAGCTGATAAGAGGGCGTGGTCAGGAATAAGAGCTTCACAGAGTTTACCCAGCTTAGATATGCATGTGTTAGTGTGTTTGTATGCATTTCTAATCAATTGCTACTCAACAGTTTAGCTGCTACTCAACTATTATTCAACAGTTGCCTATTTTGAAGGCATTTCAACTGGTCGACTGCAAAAATGTCATGCCAAAAATTTTAATCTATGTCTGCCAAATTATGCATGGGAGCTTGACTAGGTGGCGGACCAAGATTTTCAAAGCAGCTAAGGAGTTCAGTGGGCGTGGTCAAGCAGAGGACCTTACACAGCTTAGATCAGCTTAGATGTACATCAACTGTTGCTCAACAGTTGATCAGCACTTTAAGACATAGTAGAAGTTATTGTATATGTATAACGACTGAGTGTTGGGATAAAGTCTTTCACTCAACAGCTCTGCTCAACAGTTGTTCAGAACCTCAACGTGTTGTAGCTATCTATTCGCTTGTTAAACCATCTTGATGTATGTAAAATTGGCATGCCAAAAATTTTAGTTTATCAGTGCCAAATGCATGTGAATGTGTTTGACTAGGCGGCGGACCGAAAAATTAGAGAAGGCGAAGCTGCTAAGTGGGCGTGGTCAAGCAGAGGAGCTTCACAGAATTTGCCCAACTTACATGTACATGTGCAAGTGTGCATGTGTGAGCATTACTAGTCAATTGCTACTCAACAGTTCTGCTGCTACTCAACTATTACTCAACAGTTGCCTATTTGGAAGGCATTTCAACTGATCGACTGCAAAAATGTCATGCCAAAAATTTGACTGTATGTGAACGAAATTTTTAGTGGATACTTGACTAGGCGGCGGACCGAGATTTCAGTGTGGGCGTGGTCATGCAGAAGGGATTCAAAAAAGATTTGTAAGTTGTTGAAGTGCACTTATGTGTGTGTGTGTGTGATCTAATAATCAGCTCCCTTTGAGAATGTCACATAACTTTGCACTTTTCTATCAAGAGAAACTCTGCACTCTGAACTAAGCCACTGCGATCTATTATAAAACACAACTATTCTCCGTTTTGCAAGATGTTAATGTTTGAATTATGTTAATTGAAAGCTGCTTTCCAACTACAATTATAAATCCAAAATATGAACAAAAAAGCTACAAAAAAGAACTCTTAAACTTTGATAAACTCTATTTGTAGTTTACAGTAAGAAACAAGTAAAAGAGATTTTGAAATAATTTATATAATGTTTATACGATCGCGATCAAATTCTCAGGAATAATAAATACTATAAGTAGTTATTATTATCTGTACTAAAATTCGCGACTCTTGTGAATATTTCGCTATTATTATTTCATGCAGAAATCTTTACTGTTTTAGTAGTTTTATTCTGTGTTGTAAAACTTATGCTAGTTGATCTTTAGCATTAGTCATGCCCTGAGGCTTGAGGCATGCTTAAATGGATGCTTTTATGGATGCATCAACTGCTCCAATTACGTTCGATGGCATTCGACTGCCGTTGGCTGCTGATGTGGCCAATTAAGCCATTAAAATCTAGACATGCACCAATTTAGGTGCCTTCAAATTATTCGGCGACCACACATTATAAATTTTAAAGCAGCAACCATCAAAATGCCGACAACAACCACGAAAAAATAAAAACAACGACAAAAATGTCAAACTGCTGGTGATTTACTTTCAGTGTCTGCTGGCAATCGAATGGAACAAAAAACTAAACTTGATACAGCCGATCCAGCAAAGGTCTCTGTTTTGAGTGGCAACTTTTGGGTGTCCCTCTGGCTCTTGATGCTGCTGCTATGATGTTTGATTGCCGAGAAATTAAAACGTTACGCTACCCAAAAGTGAAGTTGACATCCTACTTCTTTTTTTTTTTTTGCTTTCCATTTTATTCCTTGGTCATCAATCAAGCTGAACGAGAGAGAGAGAGAGAACAAAAAACAGAAACGACTTGTCGACAGTCGAAGGCCAAAATGCATTTCTTGCCCATTTTTACTAATAAAATTTCATGAATTATATGCAAAGCATTATTCAGTCTTGTTGCAGTCTCGTTTTGCGGGTGGATCGAATGCGATCCGAATGCGTTTTCAATGCCCAACGGCAACTTGGCAACACTCAGTCGCTTTTTTTTTTTTGGTTTGGTTTGGTTTGCTGCACAACTCGTGTTATTCGCATTATAAAACTTTCAACACCTCTGCGAACGTACAACTCAAATGTTTATTGCAGCGAAGGTGTCTGTGTCTCTTTAAATTGTTTCTGATTAGCTGACTCTCTGCACTGCAATGAAGTCTTCAAGACGATATATTTCCCCCTGCTTCAAACAAGCGAGAAAATTATACTTGAGTGTGCTCGACTGTGGAATACCCGAAGATAATTCTTAAAACATACCAAATAATTCTTTTGGTATATCTTACCTTCAAAATATACCAAAAATACTAAAATATAGAGACTATATTTGATATACTATTACATTCGAAATATATCATATACCGAAAAAATACCGAATGATATATTTGGTATATTGATATATTATTATTATTACTTATATTATTACCTTTAAAATATACCGAAAATACTTAAATATACCAGAGACTATTTTTGGTATACTATTACATTCAAAATATACCATATTTATAATATACTTAAAAGAGACTCAAAACATACCGAATGATATGTTTGGTACCGAATCATATATTTGGTATATCGATATATTATTATTATTACATATATTATTACCTTCAAAATATACTATACCGAAAACTGTAATTGGTATATCGATATACTGTTTATTGTATATAATTGTATATCACTGAAAAAGTTCTAAAAATATACCGAATGGTATATCCATATACTATTACATTTAAAATATAACATAATAATAAACTGCAAATATACTAAAAATATACCGAAGACTATATTCGGTATATCCACATAATATTATATTTAAAATATACCATAGAAAGGCTATCATTAGTATATCGATTTCTTAGTAAATTTCAAATATACCACACAGAGTTATATATTGTGTACTCTATAATATCATTTAAGTTTAATAGACAATCGATATACTACAGATAGCCATCGGTATATAGGTCGACAATCTGGTATATTCTGTACTCTATGGTATATTTGAAATTGAGATTGTCAACCAATGCAACTCAACTGCGACTCAACTACAGCAGCTGTTGCTATAATACCCTTCAATCCAATGGATATCGGGTATAGAAACGCTGTTCAACTGTTGTCCAGTTGCGTGTTGCAGCATCCATCCTCTCTCTCTCTCTGGTGATATATCTGCCATTGCGTTTCTTGCATATATAATTAAGGCGTTAGTTCTGCTCTGCATTTTTTTCTGAACTGTTCTCGGCACCCAATGCGAAAAATACAGAACTTAAGACAAGCTTGAAGTGTAGTTTAGTTGGTTACAATTCAATTCTATAGACTCAATAATCAAATAATTCATAATTACAGTAAGAAGAATGAATAAATTGCAACTTTATTTACTTGATTTTTATTTATTTTATTTTCACATTAATCTTATCAAAAATTAAAAATTGTTAAGTGTAAACTAAATATAAATGTATCAATGTTCTTTCTCTTTCTAGGAGTTCTCTTCATTATCATTATCACATGCAATTTGGTAAGTGACTTTCTTGATTTGAATATAATTGTGCAGAAAACTGAAATTAGCGAAAATATACTTTATTACTAATTTTCTTAATTGCGGTACAAAAATTATAAAGACATTCACAACTCAAACAATTAATTATGATCACTTGATGTTTAAGTACATTTTATGTTAAAACTGCCAAATGCAAAAATTTGCCACAATATTGTTATTTCATTAACATTATTTTGATTTGTATTTTTATTAATTCATATTTTTTTTTTGTACACCCGCTATTCCATAGGATAGAAGAGCATTCCGAGGTGTTTTAAGAAATACTTTTGTATTGACAAAAAATACTTATTTATTTTGCACTCCATGGTATATATTAAATATACTAATATATCAATATACCAAATATAAAACTTATGGTGTATTTATATTATTTTTATGGTATATTTTTGTAGTATATTCTAAGATTAATACCGCTTTGTTTTGCGTTATTCAAATGTATTTCAAGTCGAGCACACTCAACTATAGATTTCTTGTTTCAATTTGTTGTGCGTAGCCAATTGTCTACTGGGGCTTTTGCTTAGACCAGCAGCACGCAACTTGCCGCTGTTCTCCCCTCCACTCTTCCTATCCCCCCCTCCCCCTCCCCCTGCACCGTCTATTGCACCTTGCTGACGCCCTCGCAGACAGACAGAGTGAGACAAAGTGTGGACGCTCGCTGTCTCTGCTCTCCAGAGATTGTCATCATCTGCTTGGGCTTTAGCTTGGACCTTGCTGCTCTTGCACTTCATCCGCCTAACTTGTATATTTGGTGTACAAACACACACACATCCTGTGCGTTGGTTGTATTAGAAGAGGAAGAGAAGGAGGAGGAGGGGAAGCCATCAGCCATTGGATGCCTAATGCAATAACAAATATTTATACTTTTTGCGATAAATGTTTGCGTTGGTTAATAAAGCGATTTGTTATTTCAGTTTCGTGCTCATAATTTATATGCTTAAATTGGATTAACTCGTCGACTGGCTACACGCATGCCCCCTTCCCCCCTTTCCCCTTTCCCCTGGCCACCTCCTCCTCGATCACTTTACTTTTTGTGTGGCTTTGCGAAGGCGTTGAGTTGGGATTGGATTGGATCTGGTCTTTTGCTCTTGCATCTCGCTAGCGCCGCAGGCTAAAAATGAAAGAAAACAAAAATACTGTGAAGGTGTGAAAAAAATAACATAAAAAAAAGCAACTCAAGCAAGTTTATTTACTTTTATGCCGCGCTGTTTTATTTTATTGTTTTTCGCATTTTTCTCCCTTGAACGCAAAACGATAATTTTGATGTGTAGTTTGTAGCCTTGTTAGAGGATACATATGTTAATTATTTTACAACGCGATGTGAAAACATTTTTCACACTTTCTACAACTAAGTTTGAAGCTGAAGGTGTTTCACTTTTCTTTTACTATACTTTACCTTAAACATGTAGTTGAAATGTTTAACATTTGTCACTTGCTTTTTGATTTCAATTGCGTTTCATTATTTTTTTTTTTTTATATTTTTCGCATTTTCTACAACTATGCTGAAGCTGAAAACTTTTCTTTACTTTATTGTCGATGTGTAGTTGATATTGATAACATTATCTGCTTGTTTTTTGATTTCATTTAAGTTTCCTTTTCTATACAGCAAAAAGCTCGCCAAAGATTAACAGAAGTGCTTAAAAATTAGTTTGGTTTCTTGATGTCTATCAATCAATTACATAATGAAAATTAGTTGAAATCTTCTGGATATATTGTTAAATGGTTTCTTGATGTCTAATGACTAATGACTGAATTTATTAAAGCTCCGATTAATTTCGTCGATGAATATTTGAATTGTTCCTATTGAGAGGTATTGCGGATTCTAAAATACATGATGAACCCATTACATTTGAAATCGTTTACGTTCTTGCATAACTGACTTGGTCTATTTATCTCTCAGTTTTCATTATATTATATATTTTATATTTTATGTTGAATATTTTTCCAACCTCAATATATTAATAAGATTTTAATGTCTTGATTGAATCTTTTTGTATTTCTTGTGGCTGTCCTAGTAAAGTTTTATTGAGCTTTAATTTACATTTAATCCCTCTAAATATTTATATCGAACACTTTATATTCTCTGCCTCTCTACGAAGTTCGTTCTCCTTCCTTTTGGGTTTTATTATTTTTTCTTATTGTTTTTAGCGTTTTAATCTGTGCAAGTGCTTAATGGTTTTTTTTTTTGGTGTACATGGCAAATTACTTAACCGGCAATCTTTAATGACAACACCTACAAAATGAAAAGCAAACTCGGAGTCGGAGTCGGAGTCTAGCCAACTTATAGGTAGCTGGGAGCCGAGCACAGCTTGAGAGTCAGCAGGAGCTGTTGCTGCAGCAGGAACTAAGCGATCATTTACAGGCAGCGATCATTTATTTAAAAATTATTGCCACATCGATCACAGCAAGACACACAGAGAGCAAGAAGAGGCTGCAACTGAGACAGCAAATGCAACTGAGACGAAGACAGAGACAGAGACACACGATCATCGTTGTCCGTATTGGGAGAGGAAGGAGGAATCAGGAATCAGACTTTGGCACTGCCCTCGTGTGCCATTTCATTATTATAGGGCATGTCTCTTTGCTAGATTACCACAGATCGTTTCGTCGTTTGACTTTGTTTTTCATACCCGGTCGTGCATAGCGAAGAAGAGTATTTTTGTGTAGTGATAATTCACATAGAGATTTCTCTTGTTTGTTATGTGTTCCGTTCGATATAAATAGCTACTAGATCTCTACGTCTACCAAAGATATTTTCATCAAATTTTATAAGAATATTCACTTGGGTATTTTTCAAAAAATCCATAATAAAATTGGCATCTTTTGTTGCCTTGAATTGTATAGAAAATCGCAAATTTGTCTACAAATTAAAAATATTAAAGTAATAAATTTGTATGATGGAAAAATTTATATTCATTCATTTTGCTTCAATTTTGATAAGCACGCTGCCCGTTAATTTACTTTTAATATACCAAAAAAAATACCGATAATATACCGAAATGCATATTTGGTAAATTTATATAACTAGTGCTGTCGAACAAAAATATATACAAACGTATATATAACAAATATACCAAATATACTTTAAATATACCAAGTAAATATAGCGAAAATATACCAAAATACACATTTGGTATATTGATACAATAAGTGCTGTCGAACAAAAAGGTATATATACAAATATATATAAAAATATACCGAGTATATTTTAAATATACCAAGTAAATATACCAAAAATATGCCGACATGCATTTTTGGTATATTGATTCAACGTGCTGTCGAAGAAAATATATATAGAAAGGTATATATAATAAATATACCAAGTAAATATAGCGAAAATATACCAAAATACATATTTGGTATATTGATACAATAAGTGCTGTCGAACAAAAAGGTATATATACAAATATATACAAAAAATTTACCAAATATATATAAAAATATACCGAGTATATTATAAATATACCAAGTAAATATACCAAAAATATGCCGAAATGCATTTTTGGTATATTGATACAAAGTGCTGTCGAAGAAAATATATATAGAAAGGTATATATAATATATACCAAATATATTTTAAGTACTCCAAGTAAATATACCAAAAATATACCAAAATACATTTTTGGTATATTGATATAACAAGTGCCTTCTAACAAAAATATATAGACGAAGGTATTAATAATAAATACACCAAATATACTGAAAATATACCGAAATACATCTTTGGTATAGTGATACAACAAGTGCAGTCAAACAAAAATAATGTGCAAACAAATAAAGATTTTATTCCATATGTATATTAAGAAAAGTATAATTTGGAGTACCGGGTATTCTGAAGTTGATTGTGCACTCTCATTGTTGTTGCACTCGGTTTTCTTGCACACACACACACATTTGATGGACCTGCCGAAGTGAATCTGAAGCCGGGCATCGCATTGAATCGCATCGCATTGCTAGCGGACCGGATACGCAGCACACGCACCAGCCGAATGCACTACATTTATTTATGGATCCGCCTGCTCGATCGCCCGCTCTAACTGCTGCCTTCTCCCTCTCTCTCTCTCTCTCTGCCAAGCTGTCTCGCACTTGCGAAAATCAATTGTAATCTTTGAGTTTGATGAATTGATTCAAGATTGCGTAGATTTTGATAAGTCGACTACTTGTGCTTCGCCTTTGCTGTGGATTGTGGACTGTCATTAGATCGCCTTGCGATCGCAATTAAGCACACACACTGCTTGCCTCCTCTCTCTCTTTCTTTCTTACTCTCCTGCTCTCTTTCGCACTTGAGGCGATAAGCATAGACATTATAGGCAATTTGTTGTAATTGAAAATTAAAGTGTCAGCCTGTGGCATTCATTAATGCAACAGCCACAAAACAGCGAGCACGCCTTTGCAACGTTGCTTGGGGTACGCGGACAGTTTTGTCATCGGGGCATCGGACATGATCGGCTGTGGCGATAAGACGTATCTCTCTCTCTCTCTCTCTGTCTTTCTTGTATAGAGCTTTACAAAACTTTGCAGATCCCTTGGCCTTACATTAAGCTGATATGCAAATTATGCGGCTGGGGCTTATTCCAATGAAACTCCTGGCTTACCTTGCCTTGCCATCGCATCGCATCGCATCGCATCGTTTAAATTAGCGTTAGTAAAAGTATGCCAGGGACAGAGACAGAAACAGAGATTCGCGATCCCAGGGCCAGAGAGGATCATTGCAGATTATCGATTGATTGCCCTTGCTCTTGGTCTCCTTCTCTGTATTTGTATTTAAAAATTTACAACTTTTTGTTGTGTGTGCCCTTTGCCAACAACGTTTTAATAATGTTTTGATGAATTTTATATGCGCCGCTTGTCGTCGCTGATCATCGTGGCTTTGATCATGGCTTTCGGCGCTTAACCGATCGATCGCTGTCTCCGACTCTGACTCCGACTCAGTCTCAGTCTCAATTCGAGGCGCGAGTGTCAGTTTATGAGCTTCATTATTTTGAGCTTCTTTCTTTTATACTCTGTTTTTTTTTTGTCGTTTTTGCTATAAGCATCAGCACTTTGTCATCAGTCTGCACAAATTGCTGATCGACAGTTTGAGACAACACTCATTGCACTCTGCTCTTCTCTCTCTCTCTCTCTCTCGATTGATTGCGCCAAATTTGTTGATAACAGTTTGAAGCTCAGTTGCGCTTTCAACTTGACGCGACTCTAATTGAATGTAATCATTGCGCAACTTTGATTGATTGAAGCGGACTGCAAAACAGCTTTAACATTGATGCACTTGAAGCAATTTACGCATTATTGAATTCGTTTTCATATTAGAATTAATTAATGATAATACAGTTAATTGTATTCGTTGTTGCCGATCATTTTAAAATGTATTGCCTGTAAAATTTGAAAAATGAAAACAAGAAAGTTAATGGTATTCACATTTATTAATATTATTAATGTGAATATGAATATTTGACAAATGGATACAAGAATATATAGCATTCAGTATATTTTTAGTATATGAATTTCGTCTTCTATGGTATATCTTAAAGGTAATAGTATATCTATAAATTTAAAATAGCATTTGGTACATTTTTGTATTTTTTTCAGTATATTAACTTGTTACTTGTTAATATATTTGAAAAGTACTAGCAAATCGATTTATCATATATTGCATTCAGCATATTTTCGGTATTTTTTAGTATATAATTTGAGTACTCTGAGGTGTATTTTATATATAATAGTAATCAGGCCATTTTAGAATTGATTTAGTATATTTATTTGTTACTTTAAATGTAACAGTATATGGATATACCAAATATAGCATTCAGTATTTTTGAAGGAGACTAATGATGTAGTTTATAGTATATTTTTATTTTAATAGTATATCGAAATGCGAAATTTAGAATTCAGTATATTTATAGTATATTGAGTTGGTACCTTTTGGTATATTTTAGTATTTTATCAGTATATATATGGTATATTTTAAGAATAATATCGCACTTTTTAGTTTTATTGGTATCTCACAGTCGATCACACTCAAATGTAGTTTTTTTACATGATTTTTTTTTTTGACTGCTTCACTGCCAAGTTGCTGGCACTTTTAATAGGCAGCGGCGCATTGTCGCGATAGGCGATCAATGGAACAGAGCAAAGCAGCGAGCAAGTGAAACAACTCTGTTGCTGGGGATCTTGATCATTGATTATGTTGTTGGCATTTTTAACGATCAGCTATGCATATGGATGAGCTTGTCTCCTCTCTCTGTGTCTGTTTGTTACTACTTTGTCCTGGCACTGTCAGCCATTTGACAATGCACTAATTTACGAAACACCGCACACCGCACACCGCATCGCATCGCACACACGGGATCGCTTGAGAAGATCTCTGAGAGCGATCGTTAATCGATTAAAGCTGCTTCGCGAATCAGCTTTTGTCCCCTTTGTGTGTTTTGTATTTATTTGTGTGGTTCGTTGGCTAATAAAGAACGTGATAAATTACACGCACACACAATGTCAAGCCAAATTGAAATTGTTGAATACGGTTATACGACTAACTACACTGTAGTCCCCACTTCCACCTTTCCTCTTTCCTCTCTTTTTTTTTTTTTGGGAGCATTTTCCCAGATTGAAGAGGATCACTTGCTGAATTGATTGTTGTGTTGGGGAGGCGCATCTCTGGTGGCCACTTGCAGCAACTTAATTTCAATCGTTGTTTCGGTTTATTGTTATGGGTTGATCTCTGTCTCTCTCGCTCTCTCTCATTTGCCTTCTTGCTTGCACTTGCGTGTATCCTGCTGTGAAAACAATGGAAACTAAAACAGAAACTCAAACCGAAACTGAAACTTAAACTGGAACTGGAGCACACCCAAGCTGCATGCGGCGATAATAAAGTTTAAGGATCTGCGACGATCGCCGATCAAACTGCTCCATCTCTATCTCTCTCTCTCTCTCTCTCTCTCTCTCGCTCTCTCTTTCTACGCTACTTCTCTGTCGCAAGTCCAATTATAGTGTGCGTTGTTGCAATAAATTCGTTTATCGCCGCTACGTCAGCCAAAATCATTTAAAAGCGATCATTTTTTGCTCGTTTTTCGTTGGGCTTTTTGTAGTTCAGATTAAGTGATTGGGCCAAAAGTTTTATGGGTAGTTGGTAGTCTTTTCCGTCTCTTCGAGTTATACTCTCTAGCAAATGGAAAGCATACACAATTGCAAAGCATTTGAGGAGCATGTGAAACATAGAAATGCAGTTAATAATAATATGCGAACTTCTTTATTTCCCATTCTTTGAGTAGCTTAATCAAAATAAGAAAGTACGAAAATTAAGATTTAGCCCGTAGTACTAAGAATTTCAAATCTCAAAAGTGCATCAAGAACATGAAAATCCTAATTCTAGCAATTTTTGGTATTATTTTGACAATTTTGGAATTTTTTAGACTAATGTTCTTTGTTTTCAGAATTTAGTGTTAAAGTTGTCTTATTTCAAGAACACAATTTTTAAGATGAATGTTCTTATAAACTTTTTTTTTAACTATTATTGATAATGAAACCAATATGTTAGATATGCAACTGACAAACCTATTAATGTTCATCTGGGCACACTGTCAATAAGTATCGATAGTTTGATGCAATCCTTTATGAAGTAAAAGTCTTTTTTAAGTTCTGCAACTGCTTTCAATACTTTGAATACATAAATAAAAACTCTGTTATAATCTAATTACAACACAACTATTTAGCTCTGTTTGCAATGAACTCTTCTTAATTATTTTTTGTCTTATATTTATTTTAATTTATTATATTAAATCAAGTATTAAATACTACGTTTAATTTGCTGGTGCCTTCGACTTTTTATTATCATAATTATAATTGCTTGAAAGCTGAAACAATTATAACAAGTAAATAAAAATAAACAATATTTGTACATTTTTGCATTGAATATGGAAAGAGTATTTGCGTCGTCGTTCATTAGTTCGTTGTTGCCTTTCAAGCTTGAATTTGTTGTTGTTGTTGTTGTTGTGTTTTTTTTCTGTTCGGTTAGTTTACAAATTGATTGAGTTATGTAATTGCGTTTTCAGTGGACTCGCTGCTTTACATGACTGCGCTTCACATTTTAATTAAACAAGCTGCGCGGAGTTGAGAGAGAGAGGATCAAAGATGGAAAGCGGCAAGGGGAGGTGGGGGGAGAGAAGAGTGCAGTTGTCACAACAGCAAAATTTTGGCATTTTGGCAGCGATCAATGCCATTTCACGTGGCTTGTCGAACGCTGACTGCAAAAGCCCGAGTGTCAAGTGTTGCCTGCTCCTGTTGCATGCCACCTCCTGGCTGCCTGCCTGCCTCCCCTCTCCCTCCCATGCTTCCCCTTCCCCTTCCCATACCCCTGCAGTGCTTGAAGCACATCATAAATCACGCAACACATCGAAGGCAACAGTCGACGTTGACGTCGCCGTTAACGTTGACGTCTCTTTAGCATTTCAGCGCGCACTTGCTGTAAATTTCGTCAGAAAACGCGTCGACGCTGGACATGCACAAGTGTGTGGCTGCCTGCCACTGGTTGCTGCTGCTGCCACGTTTCGTTTCGTTTCGATTCGTTTCGCTTTTTACATCCGGTAGCCAGAGGATAGAAGGGTATTATAACTTTGTGCAGAGAGAAAGAGGCATCTCCATCCACATAAACTATATTCTTGATCAGCGTCTGTCTGTCCGTCTGCCTGTCTGTCCGTCAGTATGAACACCTACATCTCAGAAGCTATAAGAAATAAAGCTATCTTTCTTTGTCGCCAGCACGCAGATCCATTTGTAGAAGTTTTTTAAGTTAATGTTATTTAGGAAATACTTATGTATTGCTAAAAACGCCTTTTGTATGTGGTACTATATCAATATATCAAATATAGCCTTTGGTATATTTTCAGTATTTTATGGTATATTTTTGGTATGATTGTGAAATACATTTTTATTGAAAATGGGTAGCGCTCAAGCACACTTGGTATATTTTTAGTATATTTGCGGTATATTAATTTGGTATATTCAAAGCATTATACCGAACTGGGTTGCGTTTATTCAAAATGTCTTGTAGATATCTCACAGGCGGTATATTTTTAGTATTTTTGTGGTATATTCTAAGTATAAATGTAGAATATATTTTTAGTGAGCATGGGTAGCGAGTATTTAACAGTCTGTATATTTTAGTATATTTATAACGGACATACTCAGTATATTTTAGTATTTGTAGTATATGGTTTTTATTAAAAATGGTTAGCGTATATATAACAGTCGAGCACACTTGGTATATACTAGTATTATCACGGGATATTTTTGGTATATATGTAGAATTAGGTTTTATTTTAAAAAAAATTTAATTTTAGTATCTTGCGATATATTTTTGGTATATTTGTAGCATATAGTTTTATTAATAATGTGAATACTAGTATTATCATGGTATATTTTTGGTATATTTGTAGAATTAGGTTTTATTTTTAAAAAAAAATTTAATTTTAGCATCTTGCGAAATATTTTTGGTATATTTGTAGCATATAGTTTTATTAATAATGTGTAGCGGGTATCTCAAAGTCGAGCACACTCGACTGTCGCTTTCTTATTTCTTTTTTTTTTTTGTTGCCACATGACGTGCGCACAATGCGTGCGCATAATTCAGTTGCTGTTGCCACGGCAGCCACAGGAACAGCAACAACGCATCGTGTTGCATGCAACACCATGCCGCCCCATGCATGCTGCATGCTGTATGGTGCATGCTGGAAGCGCAGGCGCAAGCGCAAGCTCATTCATTCATGCAACAGGCGGAGGCAGAGAGTTTTAGGCTCATTGATTCACGGCGTGCACACACACATTCCTTTTGCTTGCCACTTGTCAACACTTCATTGCAGTTGTTGCTGTTGCTGCGGCTGCCGCTGTTCAGTCAACTACTCCTTTTGATAAGTCAATCATGCCAAGTGGCAAGTGGCAAGTTCGAGTGTTGCTGCTGCTGCTTGTGGCATTGTTTGTGCTAAATTTCGTGCTTGGCTTCAAGTTGTCTTGGGTTCCGCTTTTGTTCTTGGCTGCTTGCTTCTCAAGCTTCTTATTGTTTGATCCTTTGGGCATCCTTTTGACGATCCTTCGATTTGCATGACATGCAGCATGCAGCAAGTGCAACAGAGCCAGAGTTCCATGGGAAACACCAATCGAATCGAATCGAATCGCATCGCATCGCATTCATTAAACACTTTACAGTGTCTATAAACCGAATTGATTGATCCACGTCTGATGCATAAAAATAAGTGTGTTAAACATGCAAACTGAACAATAACTTAACTTGGCAACCATTCAAAATGTTTGCAAAACAACTTTTTCATAAGTCAACAAATTTACCAAAAATAAAGATTACTTTATTATTTTTTAAATTCTCATTAAATATTTATTTATTTTCCAGACTCTTTTAACAAAATGATTTAGATATTTGAGAGCCCAATAGCTGCTTCTATTTTGTCACTTTCAACTATACATCTGTCTGTCCGTCCATCACTTTAAGCAGCTGCAGCACAGAGACTGTCAGAGTGATCGCCAAATAATTTGTGCACAAGATTATTTAAGTACAAAAGCATCCGAGAATAGTTTTCTCTTATACTCTAAGACTTTTTTGCTATTGTATAAAATAAAAGCGCTGAAATGTCCTTTCTAGTAATTTGCGCATACTTAAACCGAGATATTTAACATAGTAATATTTTCCACTTTGCATATTTTTCCATTCAACAACAATTTGTTGACTCTCTTAAGTAGTTTTTAACTATACATCTGTCTGTCCGTCTGTCACTTCAAGCAGCTGCAGCTCAAATACTGTCAGAATTAGAGCTAAAAATTTTATGCACATGAATCTTCAAGTATGAAAGCATTCGAAAATAGTTTTCTATATCTGTAACTACAATTTTTAAGGCTATTTTGTTACTATCGCATAATCTTTTAGTAAATATTTGTGATTTATTATTTCTTACTCTTCCTTCTTTATTTGCTCACTGAATATATTTTCCGCCTGAAGTCCTTAGTTCCTCTGGTTCAGCTCATTCCAATAAGGAATTGTATTCATTATTTCAATAAAATAATAATAATTATATTTTCTAAAGTTCTCGCTCCCATTGATAAAAAAAAAATCTTCAACTTAAATAGAAATGTCATTTTCAGTATTAAAGTTAGCTTTAGCAACTGCTCCTAGTTGAGTGCTTTAGGAACCTTTTTTTTATGTATAAAACAAAAAAAATGTTGCTCGACAGCAGTCAAAGCACTTTCACGTAATTTGCTCCCACTTAGCTCGAAATATTTTGCGAGATGTTTCATAATTGTGGTGTTGTACTTATTGTCTTATCCTTATCCTTATCCTTATTTTTTTCTCTTTATAAAAATCAAAAAATCTCTTCTAAATTACGAAATGTTTATGAAACAATTCATTTGGTATCAATTTTATCAAAAGTTCTCACTCCTTTTGTAAAAATAGCTTGAACATTTTAAATAAAAATGTATTTTTGCTGTTTTAGCAACTTAGCTCCTAACTGAGTTCTTTAGAAACCTTTTTTTACATTTTATAAAACGCCAAAAATTTGTTCGAAAGCCGTTAAAGCTCTTTCGCGTAATTTGCTCCCACTTAGCAGCGAAATATTTGTCGAGATTTCCATTTTGGGATATTTTTGGGTTTGCTGATCCTTCTCCTTTATTTTTGTGGTTGTTGTTGTTGTTTGTTGGGGATAATCTCGAGAGCTGAGCTGAGAGCAAAAGCAAACGTGCCTTTGGCTTATCTTGTAAAGTGTTGCTCCAAATATTTTTTCACAGCTCATTAAAATGTAATTTGAGGCGCGAAATGTTTTGCGCTTTGCGGCAAAAGTTATAAACCGTTGCAGCGATGTTATCAAGAGACTGAGAGAGAGAGAGATAGTGTGTGGAGGGAGGAGGGGGAAGAGAAGGAGAGGGAAGAGAGTTGATGCAGCTAAATGGCAACTTAGCGTTGCACTTGCGCATTCAACAATTTAATTAAAATGAAATTTTCGAATCACAGAAGAAGCAACAACAAGGACTGGAAATGCAACAGCGATGTGCTCAAGATACCACTTAGAAGGTGGGTAGAGAGGGGAACGGGGGGGGGGGGAGGGAGGGGAGCAACTGAGTGGTTGCAATGCCGCCGCCAAAGTCAAAAGCTTTGGGTTCCCCCAGTGCTGAGACGATGATCAATGATTGCAGCGCCGCAGCGAACGCAACACGTGATCAAGATCACAGCAATGACAGAGAGAGAGAGAGAGGAGGAGAGGGAGATGGAGAGAGGAGAGGAGAGCGAAGCATAAGCGGCATGTAATGCGCCATGCATTACGCGTATCTCGTGTTGTCATCGTGTCAGTTCACCTCGCATATTATTAATTGGCTGCTCCATAGAAGTGGCAGCTAGTAAAAGCTGGAAAGAGAGAGAGAGACGGAAAAAGAGAGAGGGAGAGTGGGGAAAGAGAGGGTGAGAGGGAGAGAGAAGCACACTCTCATAAATGCGCTAGAATTTATGTGTTAATTTGTCTCGCCGCCAACTGTTGATTTATTTGTAATTATTTTTGTGGGGCAGCCACAAGTTGTACTGCTGACTTGGTCTCCTGTTTTTGTTGTTGTTGCAAGTTCACTGCTGATGCCTCCAATTTCTTGCATTGCCCAGACATCGCAGACAGACAGACACATAATCATTTCTTTTGTGCGCCGCAATTTGTATTGTTCGCATAATTAAATTGACGCTTGGCATTCCAATGCAGCCAAGTTGCAAGTTGCACAGTTGCAAGGTCTGACAGTGACACGCGCAGTTGCAAGTTGCAAGTTGCAAGTTGCGCGGTATAATTAGCAACGATTAAACACTTGTCCCACCCAAAGCTGCTGCTTCTGCTGCTTCAACAAAAGCTACAAAAGCATTTTGCCGACATTGTCGGATTCTTGCAACGAGCTTCGCTTCTCTCTTTCTGCAGCTCTATTTAGCTATTTTATGAGGCACATTGTGCTATGCCTCCTTGTATCCATTCTCTGTGTTCTCTGTGTTCTCTGAGTTCTCTGTGGCTGGAATTTGTCAAGCGCAAGGACACATTGTTGCCGGCAATTAGGAGGAGCCTCGACTCCCAATGGCAATTGTTGTCAGCCTTGTTTGATTACCATGTAATTGCTCTCTCTCTTACACAGCGACAGATAGAGATAGATAGACATATATAGAGACAAAGACAGAGAGAGAGAGAGAAAGGGAGAGCGATACATGTAAATACTCAATTTATTGATTTTAATGAACGTTATCAATTTGCAATATTAAACTACGAGAACACGAACAACAAAAAACCAACTTAACCAGCAAAGATCACAATCGATGTGATAGACTAGCAAATACCCTGCAAATGTGACGGCGTTGGAAAATAGCATCAGATGTTGCTCAACTGTTTAAAGAAAAGAAAAAATGAAATGAAGTGAAGTGAAATGAGTTGAAATAGAATGAACTAGAATCAAAAGAAATTAAATGGATTGAAATCGAATGAAATGGAATGAAAAGTAATAAAACAAAAAAAAATGGAAATAAAATGGAATTGAAATGGAAAATAAATGAAAATTAAGAACAAATAAAATGGAAATGAAATGGAATGGTATGAAATGGAACGAAATGGAATGACATAGAAATGAAATGGAATAAAATAAAATGACAATGAAATGGAAATAAAATAGAAATAGAAATAAAATGGAAATGGAAATTAAAGGGAAATAAAATGGAAATGAAACGGAAATGAAATGGGAATGAAATGGAAACGAAAGGAAATGAAATGGAAAGGGAAATGAAACGGAAATTAAATGGAAATGGAAATGAAATGGGAATAAAATATAAATGGAAATTAAGAACAAATGAAATGGAATGATATGAAATAGAACGAAATGGAATGATATGAAAATGAAATGGAATAAAATAAAATAAAATGACAATGAAATGGAAATAAAATTGAAATAGAAATAAAATGGAAATGGAAATGAAAGGGAAATAAAATGGGAATGAAATGGAAACGAAATAGAAATGAAATGGAAAGGGAAATAAAATGGAAATGAAACGGAAATGAAATGGGAATGAAATGGAAATGAAAGGGAAATGAAATGGAAACGAAATGGGAATGAAATGGAAACGAAATGGAAATGAAATGGAAATGAAAATGAAAGAGAAATGAAATGGGAATGAAATGGAAATGAATTGGAAATAAAATGGAAATGAATTATAATCATATCTTGGTAAAGATTTTGCAAATTTTGTTAAATAAGTACCGTGTATGCGCAGTATAAAAATGTTTCAACAATATGTATATCAATCAAGCTCTTCGATGGCATCAGTTTCGTCATCATCATCATCATCATCATCATCATTAAGCAACAAGGTCATCGTTGATATCCATACGCTTAATTACAGGTCTCAGGTCACAGCACTTGTCGCTCTCTTTGGTTGGTGTCGTTTATGGTGATCGTTGTATTTAATGTGTAGCTGCACTTGCAATCACAATTGGATCGCAAACTGTTGAGAGCAGAGAAACAGTAGCAACTAACTTCTCAACATTTTATTCATATTCTTATCCCACTTCCCATATCTGTCTATCTGTTAGTGTGATCACATATATCTCAGAGTCGCGATTTCTCGTCGAATTTGGTTGCGATCAAATAAATATTATAAAGCTAGTTAAGAAATACTTTATCGATATACCAAAAATAGGCTTCAATATTTTTGTTTTATATTTGCGTTATGTTATTTAGTATAGTTTAGGAAATGGAAAGTGGATATCACACAATCGATCACAATTAACTGTAGCCTTCTACTTGTTATTCGCAAATTAGATATTTACTAAGTATTTAATAATAATGTATCTTAATAAATACCCAAAAAGGTTGATCAATTCAATATCTCTATCTCTTATACTATCTGAGATCTAGGTGTTCATACGGACGGACAGACAGACAGACAGACAGACGGACAGACAGACAGACAGACAGACAGACAGACAGACAGACAGACAGACAGACAGACAGACAGACAGACAGACAGACAGACAGACAGACAGACAGACAGACAGACAGACAGACAGACAGACAGACAGACAGACAGACAGACAGACAGACAGACTGACTGACAGACAGACAGACAGACAGACAGACAGACAGACAGACAGACAGACAGACAGACAGACAGACAGACAGACAGACAGACAGACAGACAGACAGACAGACAGACAGACAGACAGAGAGACAGACGGATTTGACTTTATCGTATCGTTTTTTAAAGTTAATCAAGAGTATACTTTATAAGGTCGGTTTATGGACATAAATATGCCAAACTTGTTAGTTAACGTTGCACTCGATTCATGCTCAATTATTTCTACGACAATTATAAACAAATTGCCGAAGACTGTTCGATGGCATTTTGTCGACTGCTTCGATACAGTATGTAAATGTTATGAATGTTGCTAGATGGATGGATGGAGGGGGGGAATGCGTGAAGCCGAATGTCAATTGAAAGCTGTGCAAACAGTGCGCCGAAGTCGAAGTCGAAGGATATGCAAACAAATAAATAAATATTTATGAGGAAGAGCGTCGACGACGACAGCGACGAAGGAACTCAAGACGCGAAGGACACACACACACACACAGACAGACACACACACAGAGACACACACACATATACTGAGACACGCGTCAGCAAGGCAAAATAGACAAACAACAGCAAAGAAAATAGGCAAGCTGCAAAATGTGCAGAAGGAGACACAAACACCGTTAAGAGGACGAGGACGAAGAGGAAGAAGACACTGATTCGGTGGCAGCGGAATGGAGTGGAGTGGAGGGGGCTGAACAGGAAGAAATGTGCAAACGCGTGCCCCGATGCCACTTTGCGTCTCAAGTGATAAGAGGGAGAATCGAAATGGGAATGGGAATGGGAATGAGAAGGAGTAAAAGGACTCTCGACGACGCCAGGAAAATATTAATTTACACGATTTTTTGTTGTCAGCTGTCAAGGCAAAGCAAGCTGGCCTCGAAAGGGCTACGAAGAGTGAGCGAGAGAGCGAGAGAGAGAGAGGGTTGCAGTCAAGGTGCAACTGTGCAACAGCAGCACGTCCTCAATGTGGCATGTTGTGGCATGCGACGCGCCAAGCAAATATAAGAGAAACCCAAGCGCGACACGTTGCTAACCCCATCACACACACACACACCTTTGAATACACCTCGTCGTTGTTGTTGTTGTTGCATTGGAATCAAGCACGAAATCAAAGACATTAAACAGCAGTTGACAGGCGACGCCCCCGACATGTGCAACATTGCGTTGCAGCTTGTCTACGCTGATGGCTATGATTAAGCCACACACACACACACACACACTCGTACGTTGCACACTTGTGTTTACTTGCAACATGTTGCCAAAGGGCTTCGGCTTCTACTTGCAACTAGAGCAACTTCGGCTGGGGCGTCGCTCAACTTGTTTGTACTCGTAACTACAAACGCTTTGCCACCTCGGGCGGCTGCTGCGACATCACTTAGATCTAATCAGGCTGGACTAATGAGTGGAAAGCTGCAAGTTGCAAGTTGCAAAGGGAAACATGGAATGCGGAATGAGGAATGAGGAGAAAAGAGTAGCGAAAAGTAGGAATGAAGAGGAGTTATGAACTCGCTTTAACTAGCAATTAAAAACGATGAATTCTTGGAAAACGATTAGAAAATTGTTTGAATCAAATAACTTGGAAAACATTTTATTTATTTAAGTAATTTGATGATTTAAGATAACTAATTCTAAACTACAAGATTTATTAATGATGAACTATAAATTATTCCGATTTTTGCTGTTGCTTACAGAAATTCGAATAAGCAAATTATTTGAAATTATTTTCATTATTATATTTACTCTCAATTTTTAGTTGGACTTTCAGCATCAAGAGAACTAAATTCTGACATATTTTTAACATGTAAACTTACTTTCCACAACAGCGTTAAATGAATAATGTCAGTAGTAATTGAAGTTACTTTTACTCTTTGCTTAATTCCAAAATGCATTAAACAATTATGTTTATAAATATGTTTTATTTTAAGACAATTGGCAAATTAACAAAATTTCAATTGGCACATCAAATATTTGATATCTTTCTAATTTAAAATATACTGTAAATGAAAAAGTTAAGTACTCGTTAGATTTATTTAATATCTATAAAAAACTTTGATTTAATGTATGTCTTAATGCTTTAAACCTTTTATCTATTATTATTCTCGTTCTCACAAAAATGCTGCTAAGCAACTGAGTTTAAAATTTAAATTTAAATACAATAACAATAATTTTATTTTATTATTAATATACGCAAAGCATATAAAATATGTCTTAGCTAATTTGCAAGTTTCTATTATTAAATATTCATTTCTACTTTTAAGGTTACAGTTGTTAAAGTAGGCAACAAATATTTCAAAAACAAGGAATAACTTTATTAGTTAGCTATCAGATATAAAGGGATACTTTTATCATACTACATAAATTTGATTTTAAATATATTTCTAAGTCAGTTGTTTGCTGAAATTTGTGAATTATTTACGTTTACATATTTTCTAATTTTTGAAGCTCTTCAAATCGCAAATATTTCGTTCTTGTTCAGCATTCAGCTAATTACTTTGTTATTTGATTTACAGCATATTTTCAGAGCAAGTTGCAATGTTATTTTTGATGCTTGTAAATGGTTTCAAATCTTTGCTGATCGCGATTGTTTTGTTTATGTCATAATTGTGGGCCTGCATTTGCATTTGCTTTGGTGGTCTTTGGTGGATTTTTGCAAATGGGATTTGCATTACGAATGCAGCCGCAAATTATGCAAAATTCCCTTAAAGATTGCCGCATAGATTAGAGAGATCGAGAAGTAGAAGATTCTCTATTTTTCTCTCTCTGCTCTGCTCTGCTCTGTTTCCTCACTCTAGTTGGCTGTTGGCTTAGCCGCAACTAAATGCGGCTTATGTGTCTTGTTAGGCGTGAGATTTGTGTTTTGTGGTCTCATTTTCGTTTTCATTTTGCGTCGGCGAAATTTCAAATACGCATTTTCCGGGAAAATGCCAAAAGAAGAAAGAAAGAAAATGCTTGGAATGCAGGCCAAAATATCAATAGACACAATGACAAGAGTTGTTCCTGTTGTTGTTGTTGGTCAGGATATAGTTTACATATCTATGCATATGTTAGGATTTGTTTACACATCTTCGTGCGTGTGTGTGCGTGTGTGTGTGACTAGTGTGTGTAACCTGAGCCGTCGACACGAGTCTCAAGTCTCTCTTCAAACTCGGCTGATGTTTATCATCAGCTTGCAGCAGCGAAAAAAGTCAAAGAAATACGAAAAGTCAGTTCAGCCCGAGGCAAAACACATCCTGAAATCATCTCTTGGCCGTCATCAGATACCGAGTACGAGATGTTGGGAATCAGCTTTAGAATCCTTTCATGTCAGTTGGCTATAGACATATATTATATGGTGAGCCTCCTCAGCAGTCTGTCTCTCTTCTTTTCATTTCAATTCCTTCAGTCTTTTTGTTTTTTTTTTTGTTTTTGTTTTTTTTTTTTGGGCTGGCTGCCAAAATAATTAAGTCGTTTGTGCAACAATTAAATAAAATTCTTTGCCCAAACGAGAATTAAACGAAGAAAACGAGAACGACATGAAATAAAGTTCTTATTTCGAAACGCTTTTCGTTTTCTTTGTTGTTTTTGTGTTTGGCTCGCAATTTGTTTAATTGCGCTTCTGGCTGCAAGCGACAGTTTAACATACGAGACGACGCCTCAACACACAGCGTGAGAAAAGCCCAAAGCATTGTCCCACTGCCTCGATCGTGGACATTCATCATCCCATGCCGCGCACACTGACACTCAAGGCTTTATTTTAGTAAATATAAATTTGAAATATAATTTTAAAATGCACTAAAAATTGAGGTTTGAATGCGAATAAATAGCCTTGCAAAATTAATTTTAACATTACTTGGTGAAAATTGGAAATTATTGTTTGTCAAACTTGAATTACACAAGCTTGTATTTGCTATTTATTTATTTTGAAAGGGTAAATAAAATTAAAATAGGCACCAACTTATTTCTAAAGCACTAAAGGCTGCTTAAGATCTTCGGTTTGGTATTTGCTATTTAAATATATGTTTAACTCTGTCAATACTTAAAACTTTACATACTATATTTTTATGAAAATTCCATATTGAATTTTTAAAAAGAAAAATATTTGATTATATTTCCAAGTTAGATTTTAATATGCATTTAACAACAGCATTGTTAAGTGTGCCCGACTTTGAAATAAACGCTACTCATTTTAAATAAAGGCAAATCAGTATGGTATTTTTTAAAATATACCGAATTAAAATACCAAAAAAATACTAACATATACCAAATGATATATTTTGTGTAATGATATGGAACTACATTCATAATATACCTGAATTAATATACCGTAAAAATACTACAGATATACCAAGGACTATATTTGGTATAATGATACATTCAAAACATACCATATGTATGTATGTATGTATCCTGGAAGTACAACGTTATGATAGGTAGCGGGTATAATAATTAAATATATTTGATATTGACTTTTAATATATATATTTTTTTTTGGTATTGCTTATATGTTTATTTTATTTAGTTATATTACTTCAAGCATTTATTTCTGTAGCAGAAAATTCCTAATACACTCAATTTTGCTTTCCTTTCCCTTTCCATTCCTTTCATTTGCTGTGTTTCATCAGTTGTTACTTTATTATTCAGATTTGCATAGCCTTTTTCTATAGTTCTGCACCACTGTACTGGGTGCGTAGAGCAGGCGCTGTAGTTGTGGCTGTGGCTTTCACTGCCGCCAGTGGCAAGTTCATCTCTCTGTCTGTCCGTCTGTCCGTCCGTCCGTGTGCCTGTCGCTGTCGTTGACGACGGCGTTGGCAGCCAGAGACTACTGTGCAACGCCCACTTTTTAGGGGCGCGCGCATAATTACATTTTATTTTTTTGTCCGCTGTTGTTGTTGGCCGCAAATTCCAGGAGCTGTCCAGGCTCTCGTTCTTTCTCCCTCTCTCTGTCTCTTTCTCTGTCTCTCTCCCTCGAGCGGTGGTCAGCGGTAGTTGAGAATGTCATTGCTGTTCGCTGTTGTCTTTCAGTTGGTGCGTGCCGAGCGGCAATTGTCATTGTTCCGGCCATTGTGCGAGTTGAAAGAGACGAGGAGAGAGGGGAAGGGGAAGGAGAAGGAGAAGGCGATCGCAGCACTCGAGACAATGTCACATATGTGTGTGTACATAATGTGGGCGCAGTGCGAGCAAATCGTCTTAGGTCTTAGCCAAATTCCCATCCCGAGTCTAGTTTGTCAATGGCAATTAAGTTGCCTTTTGTTTCACGGGGCGTGCAAAGCGGTTTTAAAGATCTTCGGATAACACCAGATATATGTAGATCACACGTATATGTATATCGCAGTGCTCTAGTTTAGTCACTGCAATTGAGCCAATTTATGTCATACACTTGGCTCTTTGTTCAGCGGTTTCGCAGGTTTACCAACATCACCCATTGTCACATGTGGAAATCTTTGAAAACTCAACAAATCGGATGATCTAGTTCTGCTTTAGAGGCTTGACTTTGTCGCCAGTATTTCACGGTTTACAGATTTACCAAAATCCGCTGATCTAGTTCGACGGCAAAGCCAAAGAGGCTTGACTTTTGTCACATGTCCACATCCTATTGAGAGTCCACATTGTTGTTCCAGATGCGTGAAGTGTGAGTGTTAAAATAATCGCAATTTCTTTGGTCACGCAAGTTTGCTGCCTAAGTCATTTGTGCAGTCTGGAGCGCTGCCCAAGTCAAGTTTGTTGTCTAAGTCATCTGTGCAGTCGAGTTCCTTGCCAAAGTCATTTGTGTAGTCTAGTTCGTTGCCTAAGTCATCTGATCAGTCTAGTTCGTTGTCTAAGTCATCTGATCAGTCTAGTTCGTTGTCTAAGTCATTTGGTGTAGTCTAGTTCGTTGTCTCAGTCATTTGGTGTAGTCTAGTTCGTTGCTTAAGTCAAGTTCGTTGTCTAAGTCATCTTCGCAGTCTAGTTCGTTGCCTAAGTCATCTAATCAATCTGGTTCATTGCCTAAGTCATTTGCTTAGTCTAGTCCATTGCTTAAGCCAAGTTCGTCGCCTAAGTCATTTGTGTAGTCTAGTTTGTTGCCTAAGTCATTTGTGTAGTCTAGTATGTTGCTTAAGTCGAGTTCGTTGCCTAAGTCATTTGTGCAGCCAAGTTCGTCGCCTCAGTCATTTACCACAACAAGTTCGCTGTTCAAGTCTTTTCACTCGTCAAGTTCGTTGCCAAAGTCTTTGGAAGCCAAGTTTTTTGCTTGAGTCACTTGCCCAATCAAGTTTGTTGCCTAAGTCATTTTGCAAATCAAGTTCGTTGCCTAAGTCATTTGTTTTTGTTAGCAATTTTCATCGATTTCTTTTGTTTTTTCGCCAGTTTTTTTTACTAGCATCCTCTACCCTCCCCTTCCCCCTCACTTCACTGCCCCGCGCTCCAGCGTCTGCCGCAAATCAATCAAAATGATGCGCTTTGATTCGACATATCATATAAACGAATGCACCCAAATCGAGAGCATGCGAAATATATTTAACTAACAAAGCAGCAGCAAAGTGAATGGGGGAACAAAAGTTGCGGGAAGAACCCGTCTCGAGTTTTTTTTTGCTCTTTCCTTGTTTTTTTTTTTTTTTTTTTTTAGCATAAAAGCAATCATAATCCCCACACAGTGCTGACAAAAGTTGTCAATTAGGTTCATCAAAAAGCGCGCATAATATTCAGAACCCACAATTCCGAATCGCATGATCCACATACGAGATTTCGAACGTTTCAACGTTTTGCTTCCCCAAGTGTATGTTAATGCGGCCGCCCGAGTAGTCAAATGGATCGCTCTATGCAGGTCCATCGTCGCATCGTTGTCTGCATCCAGCATCATGATGTTCATAATAATGATCAACTTGATCGTCGTCGTTGTTGTCGTCTTCGTTGTTGTTGTTGCTGCTGTTGTTGCTGTTGTCGTTGATCGTCAGGGCCAACCACCCAGGCAGCGATCGCATTTATTATGATTGCATTTTCGGGCAAATATTTGTTGTTGTTGTTGCTGCTGTTGCTGCTACCCCGCAGCTTAGTTAAATGAGACATCAAGAAAAGAAAAAGCAAAAAAGAAGAAAAAAGCGGAGTCTCAAATCCAATTGGAATCACATCGCATCCCATTTTGATTTCCATAGAGTTGGCTACCGCGGTAGCTGTCGCTGATCTTGGGCATCTCTCTCGCTCTCGCTCTTGCTCTGCACTTGCCACTTGCCACTTGTTGTTGTTATTGTTAATAATGATGTTAAGTTGTTGTTTTTGCATGTAATGCCCCTTACAACTCACTCCCTCCTCTCTTTCACTCTCTCTCTCTCTCTCTCTCTCTCTCTCTCTCTCTCTGTGTGTGTGAGAAAGCGAATCGTTGCAGACGCAGCAACGCTCAGCACATTTAATGTCTTCATTACGCTTCTTCTCCCCACAAAACAGACTGAGAAAAAGTCGGGCTACAGCCTACGCCCGATTCCGATTGCGATTCCCAATCTCAAGTCCAAGTCCAAGTCCAAGTCCAACGTTGTCGTCGTCGTCGTCTTTGCTTTTGCTCTTATATTGTTTATTTATGAATGTCATTCAATTTATTATATCATTGTATATTTGACTTGAGAGGGAAATGAACGCATTTGTTGCTGTCTTCTGCCACAGCGCAACAAAAGGGCGCTGACCAGACAAACACACACACACACATAAACAGATACAGACATTCGCACACTAACGGGCTCTTCTTGTAGGAGTCGTCGGATCGTTAGCATCGTCATCATCTTCCGACTTTTGTTGGCTGTTTTGTCGTCGTCGTCGTCGTCGTCGTCGTCATCTCTGCGCAGCATTTGCATCGCCGAAGCTCATCTGATCATCGTCATCATTTTGCTTTGCGCTTCCGCTGCGAGTCCACTGCACAACTGAAGCATCAGAATTAAGAGTAACAAGTGTTGTACGCAAAAATTAATTAGAAATTTATAGACGGGGAAGCAACTAAAACTACGCGTAAATAAATGAGGAAATAACTCAATCAAGGCAGCCAAATACAACTGAGTTTTGTGCTTAGTAATGCTATATCTTAACTTAACAAACTTTTTTAGACTATAGATTGAAATGTTTGCATAGAGAAATATAGTATAGAACACTTTGATAATAATATTTATATTATTAAGCAGCTTATTTATGTAGTTTACCTAAAATTATGTTTACCATTTAATTAAGTAAATAAAATAAATATTGATATAATTTTTTCTTCTTTTTAATTTCAGCATTTGCGATAATTTCTTGGAGCTAACTTTTGCTTTTGCTGCGTGTAAGTTGAATATTATTATACTGCATTTAAATACTTTGTGGGATCTCATATTATTTGATATACTTAGAAGAATAGCAGTTTAAACAGTTTTATATTATTGTGCCATGATTATTTTACGACAATTTTTAATGCATAAATCATGGATAAGTGTATTTCTATTCTTTTTCCTCATGCTTAAACATATCTCTCTTAATTTAGCGTTTCTGTGCTTCAAATTATGAACACAACAAATTTCCAACAAATTTTCTTTATTAAATTCTTCTACAATTATTATTACTACAAATCGACTTTATTGAATTCTTGATAAATTATTTTGATTTAAGTTCAACTTTTGAACTAGCTACAGTGTAACTTTATTAAATTGAATAGTTTTCTCCCTCAACTATATTCACTCATTAGAACATTCATTGTTCGTTCTGTTTTTGGCAGCAGAGAACGGGAATATTTAGCTTGTGTTCTGATCGCGAGCAGTGCTCGATTATTGTATATCATCATGCTATGCTATGCAATGCTGTGTGTCTCCTCGCTGCTCCACGGCAACGTCAAAGATCTCTTTCGAGGCGCTTAACAAGTTTGCCAATGCTTATGAAATATGCGTGTCTCTCTCTTGCATTCTGTTGCTCACTCTCTCACACTCGCATTGCATAAGATAATTGGTGATTTTCATATCGATTTATGCATCCGCTCGGCTCGAATGTTTTGTCAAAGTCTGATCAAATGTCTGATAAAACGTGAACACACAGCGGGACACAGCGTATGAAAACAATAATTAAATCATAAATTTCTGTGTCGAGAGCGAGTTCGAGGCGTAGCTAAATCAATGTCAACACGAAGAATTTATTGCTCTATTTTGTGGTGATCACAAGGTGAAAGTGATCGCGAGTTCTTCAATCAAATCACAATAAAAATAGTCACACGCCCACATTTAAGTTGTGAGATTTTCGGGCGCTGATAGCGAGCTGAAAAAGGCAAAACATTTAGTAAATATTTTCGAAAGGATCAACGTAGCCCGCTGTGAGTTTGCTTCTTCGCGGTTTGACTTTCTCTCGATCCGACACGAAAAACCGAAAAACGGGGTGTAAACGTTGTTTTCCATTTTCCATTTCTTTTTCGAGCGAGAAAGGGTTTCTTATTTTTTTTTTTGGCCGCGACGCGTTTCTCGGAAGGTCCTTCGACGGGGGCTAACTTGGCTTGTTAATGGCCACCATAATCAGCGCAATTATATTGCATTTTCCACATTTTGCTTTTCCAAGAGTTCTTGCTTGTTCAACAAATGAGCCGCGCGGCCACTTTGTAGCGTGCCGCCGATATCCTTGTTATCCTTGCCGCGCCGCGCCACGCAACCGCACAAATGTGCTAACGAATCTTGCAGCCGTCGATCGTCGGTCGTCGGTCGTCGGTCGCCATGCACAAACATTGCCCAATTAACGCGAAGTCGCAGTGTGCGCAAACTGAAATCGAAACTACGAAAAACTGCACTGGAAAAACTCTCGATTGCCGGGGCGTTAAACGTTCTCGCACCTCACTGACTCGCTGACTCGCTGACTCGGCGAAAACACATAAGAAACAAAAAACAAAAAAAACGAAACACAAATCCTCAAGCCTTCGAAATGAGCGCAGCAAAAACCTCAAGTGATCGTGATCAAGTGCTTTGCCCACAGACTGCCACTGTTTGCTGTTTGCTAACTGTTGCTTCTACCTCGACTTGAAAAGGTCGATAAAGTAATAAGAATGTTGAAAAAGTGTTATGGATGCTAAAGTTGAGGACTGATGATGACTCTATTCGCGATCATATGCTGAAAACGATGTCTGAGACTGCGCTTGAAATCATTTTCATAGTCTATGTTATATTTCGAAAGTATATTAGTATATCGATATACCAAGCATACAGTTTGGTATATTTCAGTAGTTTTCGGTATATGAAATTGGTACACTTTAACTTTGCTATGTATTTATTAACAAGATGTCTGTGACTACGTTTGAAATCATTTTCATAGTCTATGTTATATTTCGAAAGTATTTTAGTATATCGATATACCAAGCATACAGTTTGGTATATTTCAGTAGTTTTCGGTATATGAAATTGGTATACCTTAACTTTGCTATGTATTTATTAACAAGATGTCTGTGACTACGTTTGAAATCATTTTCATAGTCTAGGTTATATAATATTTCGAAAGTATATTAGTATATCGATATACCAAGCATACAGTTTGGTATATTTCAGTAGTTTTCGGTATATACAATTAGTTAATTTTAACCTTGCTATGTAATTATATATAATTTGTGGTATTATTCCTTAAATATACTGCAAAATACTTCAAATATACCGAATATATATGAATTTGGTATATTTTAAACGAATGCGAGAACTGTCGACTTTAAATTCCTTATTAGGTTTTCATTTATTTGCCATTTGCAGAGTCTTCTTAAAATATATAAAAATTAATATACTAAAATATACTGCAAATATACCAAATATTTATGAAGTTGGTATATTTTAATGAATGCAGAGCGCTGTCGACTTTGGCTTTCTTATGTGTTTATTTTTATTTACAGATTGATCTTAAAATATACCAAATTTATCAACTGAAAAATACTAAAAATATACTGAGTGCTATGTTTGGTATATCAATTTCTTTCTTTTTTTCTTACTTGTTATTTATTTACTTACAGTTTTCGTTATTGTGCTTGAAATATACCAAATTGATATACTAAAATATACAGAAATTATACTGAATGCTACATTTGGTAGATCGATGTACTATTTCATTCAAAATATTCATGATAATTATTCAAATTTTATTGCCAAATCAAAGATGAATCGATGTTGACTGCAGCTAGAGAAATGTTTGCACTAATTATTGCTGATGCAATTGAGATAACTTTGCTATCATTTCTTAATTAGTCGACTTTGAGTTTCGTTACGCAGCTTCATAAACTCTGCAGTTAAATGCAAAACAAAGTAGCAATTGATGATAGCTGCGACATTAGAATAGCAGCTACTATGTTAGTTGTGCTCGAGTTTGGCTTTCGGTTTACTAGTAGCTGCATTTCCACAGAAGGCGGTTCATTAACTGCTCTGCGTCTGTGTGCGGAAACGTGTTTTAATTTAGCTGAACCTGAAACTGAACTCTGATTTGAATATAAAGTATGGTCAGAATGGTTGTAATCTTTCTTCTTCTTGTCCCTTGTCTCCTGCTCCCATCTCTTACTCTTCGCTTTTCATTACTCTGCTTGGGTGGTGTGGACATCGAGTGATACACTTCGATTTCGATTTCAAGTTCGACTCTGCGACTTTGCATATCGCATGTCTCCAAATGCGTGCGGCTTACAACATTGAGTAGTGAGCGACACTAATCCTGAACAGATCCGATTACTCTTGACAGCATCAGCAGCATCAGCAGCAGCAGCAGCTCCAAAGCAGCTCAAGACATTTGCCTGACAAGTGGCGAAACATCTCTTGCCTCAACGGATTGGCAGTTCGACATGCTAAACTTGAGTTCAGCTACAGCAAAATCAGCGACTTTCAATTCTTTGGAGACCTTAAGTGCTATCTGCACATTGGGTGGGAATCGCGTCTTGCCAAGAATTTCTGTCTTTTCCTTTTCCTTTCAAACATTTAACTCGACGATGTCATGATCACTTTCTATTTTAGTGGAGAACAAGTTCTTTGCAATTAAACATTGAATGGAGTTTGCTGATTAGTTAAGGTTTTTTGATCTCATGTTAATACTATTGGTTGTATTTTTTTATACCGGTTATCCAAAGGATATAACCTCCAGGAAATATATGTAACAGGCAGAATCTGGTATATTTTGACAATCTGGTATGTTTTTCAATCTCTGGTAAATTTTAAATGTCGTCCTATATCAATATACCAAATACAGCGGTATATTCATGTTGTATATTTTAACAAGTAGAATCTGGTATATTTTGGCAATATGGTATATTTTGCACTATATTTTGATTGTAGTACTTTAGCAATATACCAAGTATATCCTCTGGTATATATTTTAATGCTTTGCTGTATATAGTATTAATTTGGTATATTTTAACATGTATAATCTGGTATATTTTTCAATCTCTGGTAAATTTTAAATGTCGTTCTATATCAATATACCAAATACAGCCTTTGGTTGTTTTGTAAAATTTTTTGTGGTATATTCATGTTGTATTAACAAGTATGGTATATTTTGACAATCTGGTATATTGTGCACTATATTTTGAATTTAGTACTTTAGCAAAATACCAAGTATATCCTCTGGTATATATTTTAATGCTTTGCTGTATATGGCATTAATTCAGTATATTTTAACAGGTATAATCTGATATATTTTGACAGTCTGGTATATACGTATTTGAAATTTGGCACTATGCCAATATACCAAATATAGCCTTTGTGCTGTGGTTTATCAATTTTAATTGTCATTCAAATCGAATGGCGTTAGTATTAAATACTAGATTTAATATAATATAAAAAACAAATAATAATAATTATCATTAGATTCACTTTTAACCAGAAATTTGAGTTAGGATAATCACAATACGATTTCGCTTTTGTGAAGAAGAGAACATTTCTTATTGCTATTATAGTCTTATTATTTTTTGTCAATAATGCTTTAAAATTATATCTCCATTTATTTTTCTCCCTTGAACTTCACTGGCATTATTCTTTTTATTTATAAATTTTCTCACCTTCTTCTCAGCAATTTCTCCCGAGACAATTTAAACCTCTTTCACAGCTTGTGAAATAAGTCAACTGTTGGATATTAAGTCATTATTCAAGCTAATATAATAAAGACGCGGCATTGTTAGCGATCTCGCCATGTGATCTGTAACATGAGCCTGAGTCCTTACCACAGAAAGAGATAGAGAATGAGAGAAAGAGAGAGAGAGTTCATAAAGAGATCCTTGTTAAACAATTGTTGCATTTGTTCTTTGCCCCCATATAAGCATAATCATTGCTGTGTTGCATTGTGTTCACGGTTGCGCTATGCATTGTGTCATAAATCGGTCGCTAATCGTTCTAGTATCCTGGCATTGTCCTGTGCACTGATCTCATTAGTACGCCCCATTTAACACCTTTTGTGTGCTGTTGGTTGCCGCGGATCAGGTGCAGCGGCTTGCTTTTGATCTATCCAAGGTGAATTTGTGTAACGATCTATTGTTGATGGGCCACAACACGCCCCACTTTCCACTTTCCACTAATGATCCTCGAAGGATCTCTCTTCAAATTGCGTTGCTTTGCTTTGCTTTGCTTCTCACGCCGCTGCAACGAATCGCAACGGCTTTCACGCTCCCATCAAATGACCATTAATCGTTAGCCCAAATTGAAATGGCAGGATGTGAACTGAGATAGAAAATAGAAATGTGAGAGAGGGAGAGAGAAATGGAAAGAATGGAATTTTGCTGAGCAAATATTTGCATAAGCCTTTGCGGAAACCGGAAAAGCAAAAACCGCTAAAAGCAACAGCATTATTTCCCTTCCCACATAGACACAAACAAACAAACAAACAAACAGAAAGGAAACCGCTTTAGCGGATTTTGATCTACGTTTTACAGCTAAGCAAATATCGTATGCGTAGCGAAAAGATCGCAGAGTGCAGATCACACATTCGATTTCCTTACCCACATCAAAATCAAACAGATTTTCGATCGATCGATCGACTGAGTGAGTGAGTGTGGATGAGTGTATTCATGAATAACCATTTGGCAGTGGCTGACTCACAAAATTGATTTCAACGCCCCCGCCTGCTGGCCACGCCCAGCGATCAACAGCTCATCAGCATAACAACAAAAACAAAAACCGAACCGAGCAGATCAAAATCGAAAACCCTTTTTTGGCACTTCCTCCCTCGACGTGCCTGCAACAGAATTTCATTTAATTTTTTTCCGTTTTCACACAGGTGCTTGGCATACGCAGCATTATTATCATTATTCTCTTGTTCTTGTTGTTGTTGTTGTTGGTTGTAGTTTTCCTAGAAATGCGCAGCAGCCAAAAATTGATTCCGATGCGTTCGTTCGATTTGCTTAATTGAATTTCGTGTTCATCTCAACGATCGACGTTCGATTGTAGCCAAAAAAAGGCGGCTGCCACTTTAATAGATTCACACGCACGCTATAGATCACAGGAAGAGCAGAAAAGAGAGCGAAACAGAGAGAGAGAAAGAGAGAGATAGACATATCAAAAGAGGAAGCAAAGGTAATAAACTATACAACATTTGCCTTCACAAATGTAGCCAAATCAATGCGAGACGAGAAGTGAAATGCAAGGCAAAAAATATAGCAAAAAATTCAAGGTATTTGAAGATATTATTATAAAGCTATATGTTTATATTATATATTAAAATGAAGGTACAACAAGAATTCTAGCAACTTCTATAATTGAAATCTTTAAAATAGGTCAGCAAAATAAAATTTGATTCGCAAAGAAGAATTACTTTCTAATATGTTGTATTTACATTGAATTTTGAATTTTAATTCTTTATGAACCCAAATTTTCTACAAAGATAATACATTAGTATATCCTTTCTATCATATGATTAAAGTTCATTTTTAAAAACAGCAGCAATATGGAATTTGTTTATCAAAAAAGAATTGCTTTTAGATGTGTTTTGGTTCTAATTTGTTTAATTATAGAATTTGTTAGATTTGTGTAGTGATATTTTTATATAATATATAGATTTGATTGCTTTTTAAGCAAAAAAATATTTTGTATCAATTAAGAGTAAATTCGATTGCGAATATTTTAGTTATATTCTTATATTTTGTTAGCAAACATATGATTTAAGTATTTAAATTATATTATAAGAAGCAATAGTAAAATAAAAGAAGAATTACATATGTTTTAATAGTTTAAATTTGTTTATGTAATAATAATAATAAAATTTCGATATTTTAGTTCTAGAACAAATTTCTTATTTAGCTGCTTCAAATAGTTTGCTTGGTTTATTGATTAATTATTTAGTTTTGCGAAGCATGTTTTGTAGCAACTTCGAATGCCACTTGAACTTAAAGTGTTGCAACGATCATTGGTTAGTTGTGATCCATCAAGTGGATGTTTGTTGGACACGTTCTCTCTCTCTCTCTTTCTCTCTCAGCATTTTGGAAGTCGGAAAACATAGAAGTTGGCATTCATTAGAAGCGAATCTCTGGCCAACAATGAATGCTAAATGGATATTGTATTGCGGGTCACCCACTGACTTCTTCGTAAGATGCGCGCCAAAGTTGAAAGGTTTCCATTTCCTATGGCTTGCTGACAAGACTGTGGCTTCTGCTCCTGCCGCGTGTCAACTCAGAGAGAGAGAGAGAGAGAGAGAAGGAATGAGTGAGAAAGAGAGTGAGAGAGAAAGGGAGAGGGAGAGCGGAAGAACAATGGCAAGCCGGACTCGCAATTAGAAACACATTTTTGGGCGCAACCTCTGAAGAGGCTTACAAACGCCTACCAAAAATGTGAAAAGAATGAAGAGCAGAGCTAGAGAAGAGCCTTATGCAATTTACGCCGACTACTTTTCATTATTAACAATTGTCATTGTCAATTGTCAAGCGGACAATGGGCCGCCTGATTCTCAGTTTGCAGGCCACGTGCACATCCTTGGAGAAAGGATAATAGTTGTTCTTTGGTTTCTCGGTTCTCGGTTTCTCGGACATTCGCCACACGCTGCTTTGGACCGATGTTTTGGCCCACGGTGAATTTACTTGCCGATTGTCAAAGCGAAGCCGTGAAATGATCTGCATAAATGTTGCACAGCTGGTGAGTTTGCAACTGGACGTTGCTTATGCAATGAGTTTCAACGGAAGCGCATCATGGCATCAAAGCCATGAGCCGAATAATTGTCTCTCCTAGTCTTTGCTTCTGACCTTGCCTCAGTTACCTCCGCATCCACATCCACATCCACATCCGAAGTTAAAGTCGTCTGTCATTCGATGCAATCATAACATTTCATTGCCATAATTTCTTATGCAAATATCCTGTGGCAGCGTTGCGAATTTATTAATTACTCGACAAATGCCCGCAACAAAATAAAATTCGCAAAAAAATTCGAGTCTACTACGAGAGATCGCTGTCTTCTCTTGTTTTTATACCCGCTACCCATAGGATAGAAGGGTATTATAACTTTGTGCCGACAGGAAATGTATGTAACAGGTAGAACGAGGCATCTCCGACCCTATAAAGTATATATATTCTTGATCAGCGTCAACAGCCGAGACGATATAGCCATGTCCGTCTGTCCGTCCGTCCGTCCGTCCGTATGAAACACTGGATCTCAGAGACTATAAGAGATAGAGCTATAATTTTTTTTGACAGCATTTGTTATGTTTGCACGCAGATCAAGTTTGTTTCAAATTTTTGCCACGCCCACTCCCGCCCCCGCAAATCAAAAAAAACTCGAATAACAAGCGTACTTTTAAAGTTAGAGTTGCGAATTTTGGTATATGTAATAATAACTATAGTAGTTATGATTCCTGAAAATTTGGTTGCGATCACATAAAAATTGTGGAAGTTATTAAAGAAATACTTTTGTATTGGGAAAAACGCCTACTTACTAGGGGTCTTAATTGCTTTGGCCGACAATCTGGTATATTGAGCCGTCTATGGTATATTTTGAATGGTGTGCTGTATCGATATACCAAACATACCATTTGGTATATTTTTAGTATTTTTAGTATTTTCAGTATATTTTGAATATAATACCGCAATAGTTTGCCCTTATTAAAAATGGGTAGCGGGTATCTCACAGCCGAGCACACTCAACTGTAGCTTTCTTACTTGTTTTTTTTTTTGGCTACCGGTTCACGAATTCACAACTGGAAACCTGGGCGCCGTCTCTCATCTCTTTCTCTCTCTCTCCCTCTCTCTGTGCCTTCATCTCTATCTCAGTCGCTGTCTCTGTCCCTGCTGTATAATTAAAATGTTCAAAAAAGCGACAGTGTTCATTTTTTCATCATAAATTTCAAAAAGATTGCAATTTTTGCCAAGTTTTTTTTCGCTTTTTTTCGCTTTTTTTTTGGTGAGTCGCGCGCGCGTCGCCCATTTGAAGTGAGCCGCATGACGCGCGGCAATGACAACCGCTGCTGTGGCTGCCACAGATTGGGGCAATATTGTGGAGAATGGCAAAAGCTTAATGGGAATAGAGCTCTGAGCGTTGAGCTCTCAGCTCTCAGACGCAACTCGGATCATGACTTGAAATACTTTTTTTTTTTTTTGTTTTTCAGTTTTGAATTCAGATTCGAATTGTGCACTACATTAAATTGGCAGCCACTGGCGTACGAAGTCAACGAGCAACCAGTTTAGCAATAGTCAATCTATTCGACATTTTGATGCTCTGTAAAGAGAACTAGATTCAAAGACTATATCATGTTGGATATGTGAAAAGAACTGATACTTACTTACTACCATATAATATTATTCAAAATACAAGCAAGTTGGCAAACGGCGCGAAAAAAATTAATAATATCTTTGCTAGTCCAATTGAACTCAGTATCTGTGGGAATTAGAATTCTGAAATTTTGCACAAAAGTACTGACGATTAAGATAATACACATTATATAAAGAATTCTTTAATAGCAGACATGATTGCTGGTGAAAGTGCAAAATAAATATGATATAATATAAAATTTTCAGAAAAATAATAATCTATAAATGTAAATGCTTATATTGATACTAATAAAACCATATAATAATATAAATAATACAAGTATGTTGGCAAGCGGCAGAATAAAGAGTGAAATATTTTCTAGTCTCAATGAACTTGGGATCTGTGGGATTTAGAGTTCTGAAATTTGGCACAAAAGTGCTGACGACTCATGTAACATATATTATATAAAGAAGTCTTTAATAACTGACATAACTGCATAAAAAATATAACGATATAATATAAAATATACAGAAAAATAATAATCAATAAATGTAAATGCTTATATAAATAACTTACAGATTTAATAATAACAGGCAAGTTAAATAAAAAACAGTTGCCAGCCTGACTGAACTCGGGATGTGCAGAAGCTAGAGTTAGGAAATTTATCTTGAATGTGCTTTCAAAAAGAATCTATAAAATAAAATTGAAAACAACTTAAAAAATAATGCTAGTAATTTAAATTTAAATGCATTGGAATTACATTTGTTGTTATTGTGTTGTTTAGATTGTCTTATAACGCATGACATCTTATTACCATACTGATCGATTTCTGATAGATTTATATATAGTATTATACTTTTTTTCATTTAAATTTTCGAATTGAATTTTCTCTATATATTTGTAGACATAGAAAGATAGTAGTTACAAATTGAAACTGAACTCAATTGTAAAGTTAGTTATTATATATTTACTATATATATTTTTATATTATATATTATATTTATATATATTTTTATCACTTCTCCTCTAAAATACTGCGAACCGTCTCCAAATTGTGCAGAGAGAATTACCAATTACAGGGTATTTGTTCGTGTCGCATGTGTCACAACAACTAGAGCAGTTTCACTTGGTGGTTTTTTTTTTTTGTTCGTTTGTTGTTTTTGGTTTCGAGTAATTTTCAAATCCAACCAAGGTCTGGGACTGTCCAGGCGACTTGAGGCGATGTTTTTGGCATGCGCGTGCGCAGCGGCAATTTGATGAAATGCATATGAAATCAAAAGTGAATTACCGAGAGATTCGCCGGCAACAACAACAATAACAACAACAACAGCAAGTAGCTGCGCCAACATTAAAAGTCGACTAATTGGAACAGTCACGCAGCATATGCACAATATATTTCCACAATAGTGCAATGCTGGATGTGGAATGTTGTGAGGCTGCTGCTGCAATGCCAAATTGATGGACTGATGACATGAATCATTCGCAGTTGTCTAGGCAAGGAATGCGCTTGAGGGTTTTGACAATTAAATATTGTAAATATCATTATAAGAATATAAAACTAAAGTTTGAAATAAATGAAACTCTGTGACGAACACGCAGCTATCAAAAAGACGCCTCGATGGAAATTTCATTTCTCTCAAATTTATTTTTAGTAATGAACTTTTATTTTATGCGAGCTTCTTTATTTCAAATCCGTCTGGCGATAATAATTTAAATTTTTAATTGAGTGCAATCTGATTTAGTAAATAATTTAATCAATTCTTCAACTTAGATGTATCACAATTTGTTTCCATATTCATAATATTTATACCATTTACCCATAGGGTCAAATCTGGTATACTCTTGGGAGTATTTTGAATGGAGTACTATATCGATATACCAAATAAACAAGTTAATATATTTGTAGTATTCTTTAGAATATGAATTTGGTATATTTGGAGATTAAGACCACACTTTTTGATTTCTATACGATATAATAAATAAATCACTCGGTATATTTTTAGTATTTTTCTAGTATTATAATTGATTGTGAAGAATAAAACAACACCTTTTTATGTGTATTATCGATATATAATATAAATCATATTGTATATTAATTTGATGTATAGAAATATGCCGAACTTTTTTTATTTTTTAATTAAAATGTGTATTTCACTTGCTTGTATCTTTCTGTATCTTTCTATATTGTATATTGTTATTATTATTTGTAGCTTATCTTAAGTACTTGTTAATTCATTAAATTGCCTAAGATTTTACTTATCCACAATTATTTGTATTTTCTCTTTTACAGAAAATGAATACTCTGCAAAAGGCCTAACAAATGAATTTCTATTGCCAATGGTAAGTGCATAACATTATTTTAAAGTTCAGTATTAAATAGACTATATCATATTCATTGAAATAGTGCATATTTGCTCGTTCATCAAGCTTCTGCAACTTGAAGTTGATTCTACCAATTCTGCAACAAAATGGAACTCAACTCAACTTTGTTCTGTTGCTGTTGCTGTTTCTGTGTTTTCTTTTTGGTGGCAATTAAATTCTGTGGCAAAAAGACTACAATTAAAGGAAAATAATACAAAACGGCGAAGAGCCAAGGAGAAGTGGAATTTTTGTGATGAATTCGTTGCTCACTTTGTGTAATTAATTTAAATAATTTCGTTGGCCCCATTTGTGTATGTGCAGAGAAAGTGCCTCGAGCTAATTGAGACATTTGTCGTTGTCGGCAATTAAATGCCAAAAACTCAAAAAAAAAAAACTTTGTCAAATTCAACATCTTGCATTTTTTTTTGGGGTAGCAACAGCCAAAGTGCAGCTTTTTCTTGAGGCACTTTTAAAGAATACTTTTTGCGGATGCATTCATAAGCAACAAAGTTATATGATAGAAATTTGTAATAGTTCGAGTTTACTTTTTGAATGTTGATAAAATTAAAATAAGATGCAGCTTCTATCTTCATTTTTTCTGCATTTTGTATTGAGATTGGCAAAGTATAAAGTTTTCTAGATATCGAAGTTTATGAAAGTTCGAGTTTTCTTTTTGAATTTTACAAAAATTTTAATTAGATGTAGCTATGGCTATTCATATTTATTTATTTTGTATTTACTTTTTGCAATATTTTATATTTTTTTCTTAGACAACTTCAATTTATAAAACATAAAATTGCTCTGTATGCTTTTCCTTGAAATTTATGCCAATTATGCATTAAATACAATGACATAACAATGATAAATTCTAGGCAAGATTTTCACTCATATTTTTGCCTTTCCCATTCTCCTACGATGATCATGAGCTCTTTAAGTACTTAGCTCATTTTTAATAGCTATCTTTTCTGACCCTGCAAATTGAAGATTGCGTAATTGTCACTGTCCAATTTAGCTGCATTCAATCCAATTACTTATGAGCAGCGGCACACTCGACTAATCCCGCTTTCCCCGCCATTCAATTGAATCAAGTGAGTTCCTATTGTTGATTTTTCAGCTGGAAATCGACGACTATCAACCCATCGACCTGTCTCTACTCAGCTCTAATCAGCTTAGCTAATGAAAACTTCACAATCCCGAACAATCGATGACACGCAATGCGAACGAGATCGAAAGAGATCGTGCAACACGCAATTGTCCTTTTTTCCCATCCTTGCTCCAGTTCGTGGGCGTTTTTTTTAATGGTTCTGCTCATTGGAAATTTTAGGAAAATTGTAACAATAGCTAAGCGGTTAATTTACGATCACAGCCAGCAACAACAAGTGGATGAAATTCTCGTTGACCTGAGGAACAAGTGCACAAACGAATTCTTGATAGTTTGAGCCGCAATTGTTTGGCACTGGCAATGCCCACTTTTGCGTGTCAATAACTGCAATTGGCAATCCAGCAATCAGGTGACAATATCTCTTTTTATCTCGTCGTTTTCGTCGAATGCTGCACTTGTTACTCACTTCAACTATCTAAGGATGCCGTTCAATTGTTGCCCACTTTTTATGAGGGGTTCTTGCAACCGCAGTCGAGGTGACAATAGTTTCATTCTTTTGTTATTTTTCACTACTTCCCACAGTCTATTTTACGCTTATGATGATTACCGAGCGAGTTCATTTGAAAAATACTTTATTTGTATTATTCTTCACTTATTATTTCTTACTTAAGTATAGTTGTCTTAGTTGATTTGGCTGACAAGTTGGTATATTTTGTAATCAGTGGTATATTTTGAATATAATACAATATCGATATACCAAGGTTGCGGTATTTTCTAGTATTTTTGTGATTCATTATTGGTATATTTTTAGAACAACACCGCACTGCCGTTTAAGGTATAATATATAAATATACTGAAAAAAAGTTGACGGTATATTTTTTTTAGTATTTTAATGGTATATCATTTGGTACATTTTCAGAATAATACCGCACTGTGTTTCAAGATATAGTATATAGTATAAAGACATAACAAATAAAGTTGGCGGTATATTTTTTAGTATTTTGTGGTATATTATTTGGTATATTTTCAGAATAATACCGTACTGTGTTTCAAGGTATAGTATATAGATATACCAAATAAAGTTGTAAGTATATTTTAGTATTTTGTGGTATATTATTCGGGATATTTTCAGAATAATACCGCACTGTGATTGAAAGTAGTATATAGTATAAAGATATAACAAATAAAGTTGGTGGTATATTTTTTAGTATTTTGTGGTATATTATTTGGTATATTTTCAGAATAATACCGCACTGTGTTTCAAGTGTTTCAATGTATAGTATATAGATATACCAAATGAAGTTGTCAGTATATTTTAGTATTTTTGCGGTATATTAATTTTGTATATTTTAAGAATAATTTGCTTGGATATAAAATGAATAGAGCACACTCGACTGTAGCTTTATTTCTTATTTCTCATATGAAAGAGTTTGCTTTTCATTTGATCGAATCTTGTAGTTGAAGATAAGATTGTTAACCCTTATATTTTTATACTTTTATCTCCCTCATTCTTCTTTCCTTTTTGGTTATCCTCTATAGCTTTCTTTATGCATTTATATTTCTTTTAGCTGTTTCTATTCTGATTAAGTCAGCAATTGCTCATTTTTCTTTTTACATAACGCATACACTTTGTATATCCTTGGCTTTCTCCATTCTCGACTTCTCTCTCTATGTCTCTCTCTCTCTCTAACCCTCTTTTGCGATATCAAGTCGGTAGTTGGTGAAATCTGCCAGCGTTGACAGGCAAAAATGTCACATAAATTACATTATTCTTTGTCAACATTTGTGAGTCAAAAACCGTGTTCAGTCTTCATGTTAAACAAATAACTCACTTGCTCTGCTTTGCTGTGCTGTGCTGTGAATGTTTTGCCCCAGCTTTTATTCAATGTTTTTGCTGCTGTTGTTGTTGTTGTTTATGCGAGTGTTATTTACGAGACATCAGTCTCTGGCAGACGATGAAGAAGATGCTTTTGCAGCTCTCTCGTGTTGTAATCAGAGCATCCTTAATAAATCATAAATTTATACGGCGTATACTCCTCATCGTCATCGTCCGTCCCCTTCCCACACTCTATCCCCACACTCCGTCACACACACTCCAAATGCATGTAAAGAAGTTGGCCTCAGTTTCGCCTGGAGTCTGAACGGACCCAATGGCAGCAACTTCTCTCACTCTCTGCTCTCGGCTGCAGGGCACATGAATATACTTTTGCTTTGCCCTGGGGGCATTCTGCATAACAACACAACGCAACTCGATCGATGGGGTTTCGTTTCACATTTTGATCATGTCAAACGCGTATTATTAACTTCACACAAAAAGCGTTCGATTTTGCACCGTTTGCTGTCGCCGAGTTTTGTCGTATGTCGCCCAATGCGACCGCCACCAAAGGCTTCTCTCTCTCTCTCTCTCTCTCTCTCTCTCTCTCTCTCTCTCTCTCTCTCTCTCTCTCTCTCTCTCTCTCTCTCTGACTGTCTGTCTCTTTCTGTGCATATATTATGCTGGCACAAACCGGAAATAATAATTCGATAAATGCGGCATGAAGATGCGGCCCCAAAAACAAAACCGTTTCTTTTAGCTGCTGGCTGCGTTGCGAATTGTTTTGCCAGACCCACAAAAACAACAACAAAACAACAAAACAAGTAATAAAGTTACATTCGAGTGTGCTCGACTGTGAGATACCCGCAAAAATACTTAATTATACCGGAAACTATATTTGGTATATCAATATATTACTTTAAGAAGCAGTGCGGTATTTTTATAAAAAAAAATATACCAAATTTATATACTGCAAAGATACTAAAATACAACAAAAATTCATTTCGTATGTCGATAAACTATTACGTCGAAATTCAGTGCGGTATTATTCTCAAAATATAGTATATCTAATTTACATACTGACAAAAATACTGAAATATACCGAAGACTTTATTTAGTATATCGATGTACTATCTTGAAAAGCAGTGCGGTATAATTATTAAAATATAACTCATTATTATACTGAAAAAATACTGAAACATATCAAAACATGCCATACAGTGCGATATACTGTTACCTTAAAAAGTAGCTCAGTATTTCTTCTAAAATATACCAAATTAACATTCCGCAAAAAATACTAAAGCATACCGAAAATTGTATTTGGTATATTGATATACTATTATGTTCTGAAATATACCAAAAACTATATTTGATATAAATATACTATCACTTTGAACATATACCATCGAGTTGAAAATATACCAGATTGTTAGTTAAGAACATATACCATAGAGTTCAAAATATACCAAAATGTTAGCAGCACCAACACTATCCGATATAAATTATTTCTTAAGCTAAACTTGCACACTTTTTTACGTTGATTATGAATATTTATACTGTTTGGGATCGTAGATGAATCCACAAAGCTGTAATACCCTTCTACCCTAGCGGGTAACGGGGCTAAAAACAAAGTAAGGCCAGAACTTGCAACGTGCAAAGCAATTGGAAACAAGTTGCAATTGGAGTTGGAGTTCGGGTTCGAGTTGCTCCCCATTTCAAAATGACGGAAATGCGTATGCCAATTCATTGATCTATTAATGAGCCGCCTTCTGAGAGACAGAGAAAGACAGACAGACAGACAGAGAGAGGTGAAACAGACAACGGAAATGCGCGTGGGAGTCTTCTTCTGGGGCTGTCTAGAATCTGCTGCACATCCTGATCTGCACAGGACATGGCTGCAATTGTTGTCGTTCTTCTGCTTCTTCATCGTCTTCATCTTCTTCTTCTTCTGCTTCTGCGTTGTTATCTGGGCAAAAAGCATCGCGAATCACAATGCAGCCGCCGGCTTCCGTTCCAGAGTCGCCCCAAAAGCCAGCACAAAAAAAAAAAAAAAAAAACGCAGCCCAACAATTCCCTTTTGGAGCAGCACTTTACTTTACTTTAGCTTTGCTCTTTTGTCTCGCTTTGTTGTTTTTGGGGGCGATGCACAGCAAGTTGTTCAGTTTTTTTTTCTTCTTTTTTGCTTACTTTAACTTGAATATACAGATGATTAACTTGTCATTATGGAAGCGAAGTTAATTAGTTTACTAAGAAGCAAATTCATTGATTTTTGTTTAATACTTTATTCTTTAAAAGTCGCTTTGGAAAAATTAATCAAATTCATCGTAAATTCATATTATAGATTTTTCCAAAAAAATAAACAAAACATAGAAATAAACTGTTTCTTTTTGTGTTTTATATGGCATATTTTTTGGACTAAAAAATAGAGTTTTCTATCAATCTTTTACAATTTTGCCTTTCGTTTAAGTAACTTCTTTTGTATTGCAAAATATGTTGGGTTATATAGAAATCTTTATTATTTTGTCATCGTTTTAATTAGCTATTTTGCATTGACAACTTTCTGCATACAACTAAGACAATTTTTGTGATATATGAACTTCCAACCAACAACAGTTTTCTATGCTTTTAAAATTAATTTAGTCTGACATATTATATCAATTATTGCAACACTTGAAAATGTAACTATATTCTAATTAAATTACATAGTTGATATTAATTTTGTATACCGATTTATATATCATTAAAAGTATTTATTTTTGTAATTGAAAATTTCATTAAGACTTTTTCAAAATCTCATCAAGAATTTTTGTTTATATTCCAATACAAGTAAAGAAAGTCGCATAGGTAAAACTTTGACCGTTTATCGAAGAGTATTTCATCGTCGTTATAATGCCCGCTGATTTAGTTATACGCGAATTGAGATTGTGTTTTGCATACATTTTGCACATTTCTCAAAATTAGTTCAATAAAACAGCAGCAGGCATCGATCGATTGAGATCGTTTTGGAATTGTCGGCATTCATGGGTCGGAGCACAAATAAAAACCTTATTCTTCATTCGATTGATTAACTTGCGCTTCATATGCAAAAATGCAGCAAGTAATTTAGCAAGTAAGGAAATAACATACAAAAAGTGATGTATCGCAAATCGTTTGCATAATTCACTTTGCCAGACGCATTTTATCATCGGCCACTAAAAATTTGTCGCAAGTAGCTAAAGAAGAATGTAACGGGATATGTACTTTCAAATTGACAACAAAAGAGGATTTAATTTTGTGAGTATATTCATTGGTTTTTTGGTATCTGACTTCAATTTTAACTACGCCATTGTTTCGATTTGCTTAATGCCATCATAGTCCTCAGGAATTGCAATTTTGAAGCTAGATTTGGTACACACAAAATAACATCATCAGTATTTGAATGAATAAAAATTGTTAAAGGTACTAAAGAAAAAATGTCTTAGTTGTTTTGGCTGGCAATCTAGTATATTTTGTTTTCTATGGTTTATTTTGAATTTAGTACTAAACCAATATTTTATTTTTGTGGTTATTATTCAGTATATTTTATTCAAAATAAGTATCGGGAAACTCTCGAGCACACTCGACCAATATACCCAAGAAAGTCTTTGGTATACTTTTAGTATTTGTGGTATTTTAAAATTAGTACCGCTCTTTTTACTTTTATTTAAAATGGGTAGCGGGTATCTCATAGTCGAACACACTCGACTGTAGCTTTCTTTCGTGTTCATTTGTATTGTATTGAAGTAAAATCTAAATGTTCAACAAAAACTAATTCGTGGATGAATGCTTAAAGGTAAACGTAGTAAAAGAAAATTATTGTAATAAGTTCAAAATACAAATGAATAAATCATATTTGAATGCAGTTGCATTTTTTATACCCGCTACCCATAGGGTAGAAGGGTATTATAACTTTGTGCCGTCAGGAAATGTATGTAACAGGTAGAAGGAGGCATCTCCGACCCTATAAAGTATATATATTCTTGATCAGCGTCAACAGCCGAGTCGATATAGCCATGTCCGTCTGTCTGTCTGTCCGTCTGTCCGTATGAACACCTAGATCTCAGAGACTATAAGAGATAGAGCTATAATTTTTTTTCGACAGCATTTGTTATGTTTGCACGCAGATCAAATTTGTTTCAAATTTTTGCCACGCCCACTTCCGCCCCCGCAAATCAAAAAAATCGAATAACGGCTTTGGCCGACAATCTGATATTGTGCCTATGGTATATTTTGAAGGGTGTACCGATATACCAAACATACCATTCGGTATATTTTTAGTATGTTTAAGTATTTTTGGTATATTTTGAAAAATACCGCAATATTTTGCTTTTATTCAAAATGGGTAGCGGGTATCTCACAGTCGAGCACACTCGACTGTAATTTTCTTACAGTCTTTATGAAATAATTTTGCAATGGAACTAAAACTCAATATTAGAGAACGCTGGCTAAACTCAAAAGATATAAATATTTTTGGCACTTTTTAAGATTTACACTTTTTACTAGTATTCAAGGCAAGTAAATTAAATAATTCATAAAATAGGTTTGAAATGCAACGAATAATCATACTAGAAGTTGAAAGTAGTAAAGAAAACGTTTTTGATAAGCTAAAGATATAAATATTTAGCATGGTTCAATGTTTCAATCTCTTTGCTAGTTTTCAAGGCAAGTAAATTCATTCACAATTTATAAATTACGTTTGAAATGCAACAAAAAATCCTTCAAAAAGAATTTTATATGTCAAAAGTAGCAAAGAAAAAAGCTGAAAATATAAATCTTTAGCATTTTTCAAAGTAAATTCATTTGAAAATTTATAAATTTGTTTTGCAATGAAATGAAATTATGTTAGCACCATTTTCATGAAAGTCAAATTTGTCTACCTTTACTTTTACTTTACCTTTACTGTAAATAAATAATTAAAAATTCTTTTTTGAATTCTTTTAAAATTCTTCCCCAGCCTTAAACAAAAACCAAGTTTGTAAATTCTTTTTTTTTTAAATTTGTGTTTAGCTATAGCTATCAGTTTAATGTCCTCCATGTTTGTTTGAAAAAAAAGAGCTTAAATGCTAAATTGTCTTCCATATTAAACTAAGTCTTATAAACTATATAAAAATATAAACACAGGCACAAAACAGCGCTCTCCCTCTCTCACTTATAAATAATTTGTACAAAAGTCTTTGAAAAAAAAAAATGCAAATAAATAAAATACTTTGTGGTTGCTGAGGTAATACTTTGTCAGTGGTTGTTGTTGTTGTTGTTGTTGTCGATGGTGGGCGTGGCAGTGTGACTAGTTGTAGCAGAAAGTTCGCTGCTATTTCAACGATCTAGAGATCGTCCTGCCAGAGTGAGATGTAGTCAAGGATGTCATCATCCTCGGCGCCCGAGCTGCACGAATTGTTGCGATAATCTTCATAGCTGCTGTTGGCTGTTGTCTCCTGCTTCAGTTGTGTTGCTGCTGGCGTGGCGTAATAGTTGCTGGCGGAGGATGAAGTGCAAGTGGAGGTAGAGGTGGAGGAGCTGCAGCTGCCGCTGGGCGAAATCAGTTGCAGTTGCTGTTGCAGCGCATAGAAATGTTGCTGTTGCTGCAACTGCTGCTGGTAGCTCAAGTGTTGCTGCTGCTGTTGCTGCTGCTGCTGTTGCTGCTGCTGCTGCTGATCGTTGTCATCGATGAGTCGCTGCAGACGACGAATGTACTCCACGGCCATCTTCAGTGTGCTCACCTTGCTCAGCTTCTTGTTGGCACCGGGTCCGATGCCTCGTCGCCCGTTGCTCAGATCAGCGATGATGGCAACGGGAATGTGTTGGCGCAGTTGGCTGAAGCCGTTGTTCACCTGCTTGACGCGGTTGCGTTCGCGTGCATTGCGACGCACAACGGAGGCGCCACCAACCAGCATCGATGGCTGCTCGCTGCCATCCAGCGAATCATCGGAAAGTTCGAAATGTTGTTGCTGTTGTGGTTGCTGATGTGATTGCTGCTGCTGATGATGTTGATGATGATAACTTGGCTTGGTGTATGGCGCCAGCTGATGCTGATAGTGTTGCTTGTGGCTGCCCAATGCCATTGTTAAACAGTTAGTTGTAGAGTATAGAGAGTGTATAGAGTATATAGAATGTAGAGACGACTTTTGTGGTTGTTGCCCCTGCGAACGCTGTCGCTGTTCTGATGCCCTTCCCTGCGCCGTGCTCTCTATTTATAGGGCTGCAGCCCCCTTCGACAGCAGCAACAGTGCATCTCTCGGCTCTGCTCGATTCTCAAATCTCACCTGCCTACCTGACCAAAAGGTGCAAACCCAGCAACAGCAACAACAACAACAACAACAGCGACCGCAGCAGCAGCAGCAGCAGCAGTCACCAATAAAAGGCAGCATCACTCAAGGATCAGCAAGTCAGTTTGTTCACTCACTTGTTTTTAGTCGCTCACTCAGCTCATTGAATCACTCGATTCATTAGCTCACTCTCTCACTCTCTCTCTGCATCTCTCTCTTTGGCTCAGTTCGCTCACATTGCATTTGCACTCACACTCAGGCGTAAAATATATTTGCTTGAATTGTAAGTCCTTAGCTCATTTCTTTGATTTCTATCTAAAATTCACACTGTCCTTGCTTTAGCTATTATATTTTCTGAGCGTTACATAATTTTAGAATATGTGTACTTTTAAATATACTAGTAGAATGCTTGCCTTCTCAGAATTATACGATAATTGTAGAGGCATTTGATTTTAAAGATGTTTTATTAAAAAATATTATATATAAGCATTTGTAAATATATTTATATAACTCTTCGCTTTTCTTACGACGTTTTTTACTTCTTTTATTTATTCTTTGATGTCTTCAGTTATTGTACAATAATTTTCACATTCAAGTTTTCGATGCAAGAATGCTCTTAAGCTAATTATTATTAGATATTGACATTTATGTTTATTTATGTATTTATGTTATATTACACTTAACTTGTAATAACAAATTTGAAAGCAAGTTGATAGATTGAGAGATTATGTTAGTTGAACATTGTTGTTGAGAATGAACTAGGAAATTTGCTGGAAATATTCCAATAATGAATAGTCTGAAGACCTTTGTTAGTCTAGCTAACATACTATATATGATTCTATTATAGATGATTCTACTATATATGATCTAATATATTTAATTCTAGTATATACAATCATTATCAAAATCAGGAAAAAAGGATTGTCTATAAAATTTGCAAATTGCAACGGAAACTGGTATCAATCTCTATTCGTTTCTTAGGATAATTTTAATATTGCTATTATTATTTTATTCAAATAATGAATAACATTCCTTATTGCAAAGAGATGAGCCATAACAACGAATATCCTTTAATAATTTATTATTTTAATAGAGATTGATATTATTTCTTTACTCACATGCTTTAATGAATGAATATTATAACTGAGTTTGATGTTATTTGTCAACTTAATGCTTGAAAAATTTGTTATTATAATAGAAATTAATATTTTTTTTTATTTGAAGTATTTACCAAGTATTTCAAATTAGTTGTTTAACTATTATTTGCAGTCCTCAATATTTATTGCTCCTAATGTTGTTATTACATCGAATCTTTCTTCACTTATTCACATATTCGTGCTTCATTCAGTTTCTGCAGACAGAGTTCTCTCTCTTGCTTTTGAGCTGCACCTGAACATTGAGTACTGAGCACGTTCTTTTTTCTCAGTTTCAAACTTAGCGAGCAAGTAGAGTAAAACTCATTTTGAGTGGAAGTTGAGATCGAGTTTCTTTTAGTCAGTTTTCAGAGTTCAGTTTGCAGTGAATTTCTTGCTGATTTTCACTCTAATTTGAGCTGGAAAGGAAGTTGGAATTGGAGTTGAAGTTGGAGTTTGAATTTGAATTGAAGTTGGAGTTGAATTCGAAATTGATTTTCAGTTTGAGCTGAGTTGATTCACAGAGTTTGAGCTGCGTTTCATAGTTCGGAGTGTCGAGTGGAAGTTGCAGTTGGCGCTGTGATCTTTTAGCTTGGCTGCAGCTGCTCCTGTGATTATATTGCCAGCCCTACAGCTTGCTCCACTCTCTCACTTTTTGCTCTCCTTCGCTCTCTCTCTCTCTCTCTCTCTGTCTGTCTTTCTCTCTCTCTGGTCGCTGTCGCGTGCCGCGCTGTGAACCGGTTAACTTGGATTTCGGCTTCGCGTTTTTGCGGTCGTGTGGCTACGATCACTGCTCCTTCTTCTTCGCCTGTCACTCCCTTTCTCCCTTTCGCCCCCAAAGTGGCAACGAAGACGTTTAATGCATTAATAGCCGCCGTCTCTTCAGTCTAGCTATAAATTAGACCCAAGACAGCAGCAGACAGCAGACTGAAGGAAACTCAAGGTCTGCTCCTGCTGCTCGACGGTTCGACACCTCGACCCGCCGGAGGCAGTTTTCTATTAACACTTCTAATGCCTCGTTGTCCTTTATGAGCAACGTTCTCTCTATGCAACGCAACCTTGTGACAACGCTACGAACGAAGGCTACTCGAAAGCATTTTGAAAGCATTTATCTATTTACGATTTTTAGCATTTTAGCATTTGCCAAATGTGCTGTTGTTGACCTTTTATGACATCCTCTGGTTGCACGCTATGCCAACCGTGTCAAACTGGACATCAGATCACAGCTCATGTGGCGCATGCTGCGTTTGCATTTAGCATTTAGCACTTGGCACTGCAGCAGCTTCAACAGCGGGAGATTCCAACACTGTCACATAGAGATTGCATATATTCTATACTATATAGTATAGTATTCAATCAAAGAGTCAACCAGATGGTCAGAACAATTTCCCTTTCCTTCACTTCACTTCTAATCTGTATTTCTTCCTCTGGCGACCTTAGCGAATCCTTGTTGATGCAATAGACATTGGGTTTGCATCGTATCGATCTTGAGATTCTTCACCATTGCTCTCCCTCTCTCTCTCTCTCTCTCTCTCTCACTTCACTTGCTCTCTCATATAAATTGTAAATTATTTTTAAGTTTTTAGCATTTCGCGTTCCATTCGAACGTTAAGCAGGCCGGTTCGGCACGCTTAATGCCTCCTGAACAGGCCACAAAAGCCGCCAGCATATATTCCCCTTCTTTTTTTTTTTGTTGAGTGTACGACACTTGAATGCTCTTCCTTATTATTAACTTTGTGCTGGCAGGAAATATATGTAACAGGAAAAAAAAGGCATCTCCTATATATAAAGTATATATAGTTTTTATCAGCGAGACAATATAGACATGTTCGTCTGTCCGTCCGTCTGTCTGTCCGTGCGTATGAACACCTAGATCTCAGAGACTATAAGAGATAGAGCTATAAATATTTTTCGACAGCATTTAATCTGTTTGCACGCAGATCAAGTATGTTTCAAATTTTTGCCACGCCTACTTCCGCCTCCGCAATTCATTCATCAAGTATTGCTATAGGCAATAATAGTTATAGTCTTTGTGATTCCTGAGAATCGGATAAAAAAATGTATACGAATTTTCAGAAATACTTTTGTATGGGCAAATTACGCCTATTTACTACGAGTCTTGTAGCTTTGGCAGTAAATCTGGTATATTATTATATCATGAGTAGTATATTTAAAATGTAGTGATATATCCATATACCAAATGTAAGCTTTGGTATATTTTTAGTATTTTTGCAGTATTAAGTTGGTATATTTTTAAATTAATATCGCACTCTTTTGCTTGTATTCAGAATTTAGTGATATATCCATATACCAAATGTATACAGCATTTGGTATATTTTTTTAGTATTTTTGCAGTATTAAGTTGGTATATTTTTAAATTAATATCGCGCTCTTTTGCTTGTATTCAAAATGTAGTAATATATCCATATACCAAATGTATCCTTTGGTATATTTTTAGTATTTTTGCAGTATTAAGTTGGTATATTTTTAAATTAATATCGCACTCTTTTGCGTGTATTCAAAATGTAGTAATATATCCATATACCAAATGTATGGTATATTTTTAGTATTTTTGCAGTATTAAGTTGGTATATTTTTAAATTAATATCGCACTCTTTTGCTTGTATTCAAAATGTAGTGATATATCTATATACCAAACATATACTGCATTTGGTATATTTTTAGTATTTTTGCAGTATTAAGTTGGCATATTTTTAAATAAATACCGCACTCTTTTGCTTGTATTCAAAATGTAGTAATATATCCATATACCAAATGTAGCCTTTGGTATATTTTTAGTATTTTTGCAGTATTAAGTTGGTATATTTTTAAATAAATACCACACTTTTTTGCTTGTATTCAAAATGAGTAACGGGTATCTCACAGTTAAGAACACCCGACTGTAGCTTTCTTACTTTTTTAATAAGTAAACATGTTTAAATAGTTTGTATCCCGAAATCTGAAGAATTTACTCAGATTTCTTTCTCATTATTTTGCCAAATTATATACATTTTATTCCAGTTATATTATATATAACTTTATATTTTAGTATTCTTTTTAAATTATAATTTTATAATGGCAAGTCACAACATTAATAGAAGACAACTAAATGAAACATTAAATTGCATTCATTAAACTTTTGACTTTTGCCGAGGATTTTTGATTTTCCATTTAGCAAAAGTCTGTGGCAAGTTGCTTTAGTTAGCTGTTGTTGCCTCCTCAGCTCAGAAGAGTGCGACGGGGCCATAATCAACAACTGTGGATGCCGCCACCGTTTCGTGGTGGTAAGGTGAGAAGCTGGAAGAGCAGAGACTTGGCTGGGAAGGAACAAAAAAAAAAGCTGTTGTGGAGGCAACAATAACAAGAAAAAGAGAAGGATAGAGAAGAGGAGAAGAGAAGAGAAGAGTTGAGGGCAGCGCATGCAGATATATTTTGCGATCGGCAGCAGGCGCTATCATTATCTGACACAAAAATTTAATATAAATTATGTTGACATGTTGGCTTAAATATGGGACTGAAACTGGCAACTGGAAACTCGAGAGCGCAGAGCGAAAGGGATGGCACAATAATTGTGAGAGCGAGACCGAGACTGAGACTTGAGATTGAAACTCCTAGTAGACTAGAGTTCGAATTCTGATCCCTGAACGAACAGTAATTGCTAGCAAGACGCGAGGCAACAACAAACAACAAAACGCGATGCCAAAAAAGAAATGAAATGAAATCGTATTCGTATTCGTATTCGTATTCGAAATGTGAATCGATGCGAATGGATTCGAACCTTAAGAAGCGGCGACTTCGAATGGCAATCGCAATATCCGCGAATGAAGTCGTCATTAATATCGACTCGGGCCTGTCAATAACTTGACATCGCATCATCATTTTCTGCTTCTCTTTTTTGTTGTTGTCTTTCCTCTCTCTCTCTCTCTCTCCTTCTCTTGCTCTCTCTGTCTGTCTGTGACTGTCTCCAAGCGGCTCCTGGAACTCTTTTGCGACTGCAGTTCTGCAACTCTCGATGTTGTTTTTCTTTTTTCGATATTTTTGTTAACTTTCAGACACTTTGCGGTACGAATTTTGACGCGCCCCAAGCCAAGGTCGAGCTGCCACGTGTTTTTCTTGTTGTAGTTGTTGTTGTTGCTGTTGTTGTTGTTGTCATTACTGCACTTTGCATAAGTTGAATGTTAATCACATTTCGACTGTGTCATTTTGAGTTTTCAATGTAATGCGCCTCTTGATGTTGATGTTGCCCAACTGACTTCACTTCAGTCCTTGTCGCTGTTTCAGTTATTGCTGTTGTTGCTGGCCACAGGCAACAGGACATCAATGCAATCGATCGCCAGCGATCTTTCGATTTTTCGATTTTTGACCACACAAAATACACGAAGACTGACAGCGACACTCAGTTATTATCATAAGTGCGAGTAAAAGTGCTTGAATTATAAGTGCATTCCTCATCAAGTAAAAAACAAATGAAACGAATCAAATTAAAAAGCAATTTTCATTTCACTTTTCATTAATTTGAAGATCAATGCATATGAATACTTAGTTTGTTTCTAACCAAAGGCCAAGGCAGCCAGCGCTTGGAGCTTTACACTAGATTATAAATTCATTTGTAATCTATACTTTAATGATAATAATAAATATTTAGTTTTTTTCAAGCGACTTAGGTTTCAATCTGGGGTTCATTTTATGTTCCTTAAATTCTTTTTTCTTTATTGAACTTGTTTAAGTGGAAAATGATGTACTCTTGATTTCTTAAATTTAGTTTTAAAATTCCCTTTTCATACAAAAACATTTTCAAATTATCAACAACATTTTTTGCAATTTCAAACCTTTATTTGTTAAACGAGAGTTTAGAAATTCTTATATAAGTTGTTTATTTATTTTCTACATAATATCGAATAATAATAGACTTTTTTCATTCATTTAACATACTAAACCTAGTATTAAATACTAAATGATATTATACAGTAAAGAGAGGCCTTCGACTCAATAATGGACTCTATTTAATAAAATTTAATGTGATTTCAGTTATTGCACAGAAATATATTGAATAATTTGAGGCAATACTTGATAATCTCCGATTTAAATATTATTGTATTAGTTCTTTATTTGATAGTATGGAATATTTTTGTATACCTGTTACACTTTGAATTTAATTTAGAAATACATTTATATAGCTAAAAACTCTTACGGTAATCGGATCTTAGTTGTTTTAGCTGGCAATATGTATTATCATAAGTTTATCATATCTTAGACTTGTAACTATAATTTGAAAATCAAATTTTAAAATAACAAAACCTTCAATTATGCTAGAGAATCTAAAAATCTTCTTCATATATAAATCATTACTTTTATTACTAATGCCGCTCTTCCTCCCAATATCTCTCTCTCTTTCTTTTTCTTCTTCCCTGTCTGTTTTTCGTTTTGTGTGTGTTTCACTTGCCTTCTCGTTCTGTTGATGATCGAATTGTTGACATCTCGACTGTCAACTGTTCATGGCCATCAAATTGCCGCCTGGTTGATGCTCACTTGAAAGCGCAAAAGCCGCAAAAGCACAGCAAACTTCTCAGAGTGACACCCACTCGCCAAAAGAGTGAAAGAGAGAGAGACAGAGAGAGAGAGAGAGAGAGAAGGAAAGAGCAACAGCTTGAACTGATTTATGTGCGCCTGTCAGCGGCTGCTTCGAAAGCGGCTTCTAAGGTGCGCATTTTGACGCCGCCGCCAATTCTATTGGCCACAACATTCACAATGATATTTATGGCTACAACCAGATAGAGAGAGAAGAGGAGAAGAGGAGGGGAATTCATATATATAGAGGTTGCTCTGCGATTTTTGATTAATTGTAATGCGAGAACTTTGATTAATTGCGGCCACGTTGCGGCCCCAACATAACAATTTGTTTTCGCATTGCATTAAATCAACGAGAGCACAGAGCACAGAGGCTTCTTCTTCACATCGATCGATCGTTCGTCTCCCGCTCCGTGTGATTGTATGGCCAACACCTTGCCTCAATGCTATCGATGCTGCGATATATCGATAGTATTTATGAGTTGTTTGCCTGAATTTATGAATGGCCCCCAAAAAAAAAAAAAAAGATATATCCAAGCGAACGTTCGGCAATTATGCAAAAACTTGTCAAATGGGGCATGGGGCAAGGGACAGGGGGCGTGCCTGCTGTGACTATCAACGAATTATAATCAACAACATATAATGACAACAACAACACGACGACGACGACGACGAAAAAAAAATTACCAAACGAAAATTGTACCAGTTTTCGTTATTCGGCCAGCAATTTACATGTCTTGCAAGCGTTTCCCCCCCGTCTGTGTACCTCCCCTTTGTCTACGCCCTTTGTTGCCACACTGTCTTCATCCTCTTCAACAAAACCAATCAACGCGTCTGTCAGTCGCAAGTTGCAAGTCGCAAGCCGTTGCCGCTTATCGGTAGCCGCGCTGAAATCAGCTTCTGGCACATCACGATCACGTTGCGGTAACCCTGTTGGCCCCCCTCCACCCCGTCCCCTTCTTTTGTCCTTTCTCTCGACTGTATGTGTGTGCCTCCCCCTTTGGTCTATATTTGCCAGCCAGTGGCCGAGCCTTTGGCGATCCGTGCTCGTTGCTCCTGTCACAATTACAACGGCAAGTGCAGCAGACTAATGACAACCACGGTGGCAGTTGCCACCGCTGCACAGTGGTGCAAAAGCACTTGAAACAAGCTTCAAAATAAAGTATAGTGTTTCTGTAAAATTTTGATTTCTATTAACGACATTCAACAACAACAAAAAACAAGCAAGAAAGCTATAGCTGTGTGTTATCGACTGTGAAATGCTCGCTAAAAGCTAAACACTGCATATTATTCATAAAATATACTAAGTTGATATACCAAAAAAATACTAAAATATACCAACGCATTTATTTGGTATATTAATATAGTACCACACTTTAAAATATGTAGCGAATTACTATACCTCAAAAATACTAAAAACTATACTACTATACTATACCTAAAAAATATACTAAGTTAATATACCACAAAAATATTAACATACACCAATGGTTTTATTTGGTATATGGATATAGTACTACATTTTAAAATATATAGCGAATTACTATACCTCAAAAATACTAAAACAAAGTGCCAAGGGCTATGTTTGGTATACCGATATGATACTACATTACAAAATATACCAAATTAATATACAACAGAAATAATAATAATATATGTACATACATAGGACTACATAAGGTATATTGAAATAGTACTACATTATAAAATATACCAAATGAATATACCATAAAATACTATATTTGGTATATTGATATACTACTACATTGTTAATATGTATAAAATATACTATATTAATATAACGCAAAAATACTAAAATATACCAACGGTATATTGGGCTACCATATATACCACATAGTGCAAATTATACCATATTATCAGCCAAAGAAACTAAGACTGTTTTTACCCATACTAAAGTATTCCTTAACTATGTTAAGTTCTACACTTTTTAACTGATTGCAGCTAAATTGATTTCAAAATATATCGCAAAAATACTAAGCATAAAGCAAATATCATATATGGTATATTGATAAAGTATTACGTTTTAAATATACCTTAAAGTGCAAAATATACCAAACAGACGGACCTGATCAAGAATATATATAAACATTACTGAATAGAAATGTAATGACAGCTTGACACGAGTCACGCGTGAAATGCACGAAAAAGCCTATTGATAATGGAACACCCTTTACTTTCTGGGTGCCTTCTTCTTATAATACCCTTCAACCCTATGGGCAGCGAGCTTACAAATATATTTTCTATCAACTTTCGTTTCTTCTCAAGATTATGATATACAGTATAGTAGGTATTTGCCCACTGTGCGGCGGTGGCTGGGGCAAGTTGACACGGAAACTTGATATGGCACACACGCGTCTTGGCCCGCGACTTGTTGGCTTGCTTTAGCTTGACTTGGCTTCGACTTCGAGTTCGAGTTGGAGTTGGAGTTGAGTTGGTCTGGTCTGGTCTGGCCTGTGGCGTGCGCGTGCAGCGCAATTAACTTTGTTGTAAGGCAACCAGGCAGCACTTTGACATTGACTGGCTGCCCCTGCCACTGTTCACTTTACACTGGTTTTTTTTTTATTTTTGTTGTATCAAAGTGTGGAACAGTGCGGGGAAAAGTGCAGAGATCGACTGAGACTGAGACTTCGACTGAAACTTGGGGCGCACGGCGACAATTTCACCTGTTGCAACGTGCAGCGCGCTGACATAGTAACTTATATTATTTGCATGCCACTGCAACAGACTCTGCTCTGCTCTGCTCTGCTCTGCTGTGATGTGATGTGTTGTTGATGCCAACTGGTTTTTGGGAGTTGTCAGCGAGCAAAATGATGGCGTAATGAGCCATAGCCGAAGTCGTTGCCTGTTTTGCCCGTTGCCTGTTGCACGTTGTACGTTGCCTGCCACGTGCAATGCCAACAAAGTGGGCTGTGCCCCCGGGTCAGTGGCTAATTAGAGCACAACATTATATTCAGAGATGAGGCGAAACGAGGCGAGGCAAGTAGTGTAGAGCAGATCTCGATAACTAGATCACCCGCTGTGTGCGATTGCAGCCCTGAAGTGAGCCCAAGCTAATCCTTGTTGAGCCTAGGCGAGAACAGTGCTGACTCTTTAGCTCTTTTCTAGCTAACTCTAAATCGAAACTGGCCATGTTTGGCTGACAAATTTGCAAAGACAATTGCAGCTGACTTCAAAATTTGTATTACGGCAATTTTATGCCCGAGATAGTCGGTAAATATTTGGTATACTAGAAATATACCTAAAAAATACTACTACCGAAAGCTATATTTGCTATATCGATAAGGTGATATACCAAATATACATTCAGTATAATCTGAAACTATCGATATGGCGATATACCAAATATATATTCAGTATATTCTGGTATCATAGATATGGCGATATACCAAATATACATTCAGTATATTCTGGTATTTTTGTGGTATATTTTTGGTATATTTGTAGAATATGGTTTAATTGAATCGACCAACTCGACACTAAAATTTAAATTTTTTATATATCGATAAGGTGATATACCAAATATACCTTCAGTATATTGTGGAATTATCGATATTCAGTATATTCTGGTATAAGTGTGGTATATTTTCGTTATATTTGTAGAATATGGTTTAATTGAATCGACTAACTCGACACTAATGTTCAAATTTTTTATAAATTTTTCCATTCGAGCAGATTTATTAAATTTATTATAAATTTATGAAGTAAATGAAAACTATACCATTCTAGAAAACTCTTTATAAAATGTGATTAATTCTAGTTAAGTTATTCTTTTCTACTTTCGATACTTTCTGAGATATTTATGGTTTGCAATGTTTAGCTTTTATTGACAAATAAGTAGCTGATGTCTCATGGATTGTTATTCATACAAATATTATATAATAATAGTAAAATATACCGAAAGCTTCATATTGAATTCTTTAAATATAAGTATATATGTACATATGTATATAATTATCTTTATGCCACAAACGTTTAATTGTCTTTTCGCTGTTTCTTTTATTCATCTTATAAATCTGCATCTGCGGCAAATTTTCTTCTGGCTAACTTCAAACACGTTTTAGCTGTTATTTTAATAGATCCACAACTAATGCTAGCTGAAACTCCAGCTGAAATAGCTGCTTGCTGCTGCCTGATCTCACCTGTCTTCCTGCTACTCCTTAATGAACCCTGAGCTCTTCCTCTTGCTACCAAAGTGACCCTCGCTGACCTCGCCTCGCCTCGCCTCTCTCTCTGTGTCTCATTTGCCAATTAAATGTGGGTCAGTCAGCAATGCAATTAATATTTGCAGCTTAGCACATCATTAGAAGCAGCAACAAGCAAACAGACAGCGGACAGACAGACGGACAGACAGACAGACAGACAGACAGACAGACAGCTATGTTGCATGCCCCTCAATGAGCCGATTGCGTGCATCTTTCGCTCTCTGTTGCTGTTGCTGTTGCTGTCTTTGTCTTTGATTCTCTTTGTGTCTCGTCTGCAAGTTTGTCTCTGCTTTGCCGTTGCGTCAGTCTTAACTGATTCTCATTGATTAATTGCCATCATTAGCATATGGAAAGGACAACGGCATGATTGATATGATATGGCAACTTAGTGTACGAACACTCGACTCTTGGCCCCCAAATATGGAGAGGAGACCACACAACAAGGCAGCAGCAACGTTGCTGCAACGCGGAATGCGGCTCTCTTAATGTGGCCGCCTTAAAAGGGCTTTGGTCCAAAGACAACAAGTGTAGCGCCAACTTTGCAGCTTAGAGAAGCACGCAGAGCAGAGCAAAGAGAGAGAGAGAGAGCGGCGGGGGGAAAGAGAGGGAAAGGGAGTTGAGTACTGGGGCCAAGACCGAGCGCTAATTGTTAACAAATTGTGGGCCCAAGCAATTGTGGCCCTGTGTTCCCCTTCGGCCAAATGCCAACGACACGCAACGAGAGACGATGACTTCGAATCTTTGACTCTGACTCTGACTCTGCACCTGAAGCTGCAACTGCAACTGTGGAGCAGGAGGCAAGGGAGCGACCTCCAGAAGGAGGAGAGGAGGAGAGGAGGAGAGGAGGGAGGCAACAAGTCGCACGCAATCCGCGCGTAACTGAAAATCCATTACAAGCGGGTCACGACACGCCACCAACAATCCAAGCAACGAACTTGCAACTGCAACAAATCGTGGCAGCAACAATACAGTAAAACAGTAGCCAACGTCCTGTCGGCTCAATTTGCGGCGGCTTTTGCGGCTTTTATTAGACGCGTGCAACAAAATACGAGCAAGGTTGTTGCACCACAAAACATCTCAAAGAATTCAAGCATTTTGAAGAAGTGCAGTTGAATTGAAAATACAGTTTGAAAAGCAATAAACATTTTAAGAATTTACAACTATTTTCAACTGATTCTACATTTTCCTTGCTTTATTTTACCCAACCGATAATATTGCATTTGAAAATATGTATAATATTATTTTAAAATATTGAAAAGCATATACAGCTGTGAACTTTGAAATAGCAGTGCCTACAACCTACGCGTTTTAATTTAAAAGTACAAACATCCGATATTAAAAATGCATCTTTAAGCATATATTATTATTTTATAAGAGCTTAGTATATTCATTTTTAAATAATTCAACAATTTGTTCATTATTGGTAACTCTATTTGATAAACTTCTGTTGAATTGCAACAATTCCATTTGGGGCTAACTTAATTATAAATAAATAAAGGAATGCAGTAATAATATTATATTAATCATATACATAAATGATAAGATTTAAGCTTGTTCGATTTGCTACATAACAATTATTTTTCGATGCAATACATTTTGATTGCGATTAGTTAAAATGTATGTAACATACAATTTTAAAGACGAAGACGTTGTATTACAAAAAGTGCTAGAGTTGAGTTTTAGTTGCTTTATTTGGTAATCCAGCAAAATATTTGTTTACTCTTTGGTATATTTTCAATGTAATAGTATATCGATATAGATCATACCATATACTCTTTGATATTTTAGGAAGAATACTGCAATGTTTTGTTTCTATTGAAAATATGTAGGTTGATATTCTTAAATATATATATATAAATATATATATAAATATATAGAAGTCATTCTTGAATATATACCAAATTAATATACTGAAAAGATATACTAAAATATACCAAAAGCTTCATATATTAGCATTTGAGCACATTCGACTGTAGCTTCTCATTTTTTAAATATATACTGACGAAAATACTTCACATATTAGTGGTTATCTCATAGTGAAGTCATTCCTTAATAAATACCAAATTAATATACTGAAAAGATATACTAAAATATACCAAAAGCTACATACATTATTACACTATTTTTGTATAAAATTCAAAATGCAATTAAGAAGATTTTGCTTATTTATTATCAATTTTACGTACATATTCATCTGTTGTCTATCTATGAAATATTTGTAGATTGTACATCATTAATATTATGTATTGTGGAAATGTCATGTAGTTTAATTTGTATTTGAGAGTCATATTTATAGCCAAGATCATAAAACATCAACTTCAATTCAAAAACTTCTTGATGAACTGATTAATTGCCAATTGCAATTAGCTTTGCAGTTCTTCATCAACAATATGCAAATGACTTCCTTAAGAGCGTTGTTGTGTGCTCTAATTAAAGTTCGATTCGCATCACGATGATTGTCAAGTTCCGTTCTGCTTTTTTAGTTGCAGTTACTTATTAAGAACAAAAAAAAAACGAGTTGTTTGCTTACAATGTAAGTCAAGTTCTGCACTGAGAGAAAGAGTGAAGAGAGATTGGATTGTGCCTAATTTCTCTGTCGAGTCTTTTCGACTCGTCTTTCAATTTCGTTTTGGCGCATTTGCACGTTCCAATTTATGTGGCAGCTTGAGTTTTCAGTTTGCAGTTTAAAAGTTGAACTAATTGGCCGCCTATAGGTCGCAAGTAAGTATGTTATCAATGGCTAGATTGCCGCCCCATAATCTGCGACCATCATCATCAAGTAGCTGCTGCTGCTGGCTACCGATCATCGTCAATAACTTTCCATCGAAGAGTTTCAATTTCAATATTTTTAAACGCACTTCTGATGCGACAGTGGCAATTGCTTCGATCGCCGGGTAAAAGTGAATAACTACCTGTTTTTTTTCCCTCGCTTTCTGGGATGATCAAGTGGAGTCTCCCTGGTCATTTTTTTTTTTTGTTTCTTACTCTTTTTTTTTTGGGTTTTTGTGTTTTGCCTTCGGCCCCATTGGAAATTCATTTTCACTCTGGGCGCAGCCGCAAGGCAACTTCATCATCAGCTTAATACGTTCGTCGTCGTCATCATCGTCATCGGCCAGATGATGATCGACCGCAGGCAAAAGTGTGCTCCAGTTTAATTGAAAGCGGTTTTTTGTGTAACGGCCTTGATGACCAACAACAACAACAACAACAACTCGTCCGTGGCATGCTTCCAGTTCAACAGAGGTGTGAGGCTTTATCAGAGAGCCCCAAACAAATATGCACTAGTTACACACGCCAAAAGAGCTTAATAACTCTGCGTTCATGTTGGCAACTGGCAACTGGGGCGAAAAGTTGTCAATAATATCTCACATCAGATTCGCTGACTGACTGACTGACTGACTGACAGATATCAATGCTTACAACTCGATTTACTCAGCTAAAGCTAGAGCTAAACGCATGATTTTATTTTGATTTTTTGTATGAAATGAAATCAAGTGATAAATGACAACAAGTGACAAAGATGCCATGAAATTGTTAATTTGATTTATTTATAATTATAAATAATACACGGAAATATATTGATAATATAAAATTGAGAAAAGAATGCGAATGTTGAAGCATGTTTAGAACTCTTTAGATTAGTCATTGAGACTATGTTAGCTGTCATTTTGTAAGCAAAATATAATTTGAATTCCATCCTATTCGACTAACTCCAACTGTTCATTGATTTACATATTTCGATCTACGCAACTGCACTGAAAAAAAAAACGAACACTTTCTAAATCTAAATGTAGAACATTCATCTTTACAGTGGCATAAAAATTGTAAAAGTTATTCAGGAAATAATTTTATATGGTATATTTTTGTTTACTCTAAGGTATATTTTGAATGTAATTTTAGTATTCTTAGTATATATTTTTGATAATAATATCGCACGGTTTTTTAATGAACATTTTTTCCTATATTTTGAATGTAACCACAGTATTTTGTTAGTATATTTATTACCTTTTTAGTATTAACTCGGTATATTATGAGAATTATACCGCAAGGACTTTCTTTATGTTGGCATATTTTTTACTGTATTCTACATTTTGAATGCAATTTTAGTATTTTCTGGTATACACAGTATTTTGCAGTATTTTGATAATACTACTGCACGACATTATTAAGGTATATTTTGAGAAAAATCACGTTTAATCGGTATATTATTACTCTATGGTATATTTTGAAAGCAATTTCAGCATTTTTAGTTTATTTAGCATTTTGTCAGTATTTATTTGGTATATTTTGAGAATGATAACTCCTGATTTTTGTTTTTTTCTTTAAATTTTTATATTTTTAGTATAATTTCAGTATTTTTAGTATATACAATTTTTTTTGTTTGCAGTATTAATTCAGAAAATAGATAGCAGATATCTCACTCGACTGTAGTTTTATTACATGTCGAAAGTTTATTAATTGCTGGTTCAAAATCTTTATTAATAGGTGAAATATATGTTGCAAATAATTCCAAGGCAAACTCAACTCGCTTACAGCATATCACGTAGTCGAGTTGGCTTTATCGCCGCTTTCTTACTTGTTTCCCCACTGGCTGCATTTACATTGATTGTATTGACGAAATGGAAATTTGTCAATTCTCACCTGGCAGCTGAGAGATGAGAGCTGAGAGCCTGCTCGCATATTTGTGGTCTTGTGGCAGCTACTAAATTGAACTGAATTAAATATATAGCTGAGAGTCTGAGCTTTTTCTTTGCGGCTTTTTGCAGACTTTCAGTTTTCGAATGCGGTTGACCCAGAGCCAAGGTCGCAAGCAGCTGAACGCTGGCACGGGAGGGAAAGCAGAAGAGAAGAGGAAAGGGAAAAGGAAAGAAAAAATGGGCATGAAAAGTCTTTAAGATAAGTTGCGAGTTGCGTTTCGAACAACTCAATTGCAATTCAATCACAAGCAGCGGCAGCAACAGTTTATCAATGGGTTTTATCGTGTCGCCGAGTACAAGAATAACCTTTTAATTAAACCATGCAACAGTTATTGCTGAGGCGACAACGATAACAAAATCGTTTGACGCTCGCTCTCATCGCTCGTTCACGCGTGTTTGTCATATCGGAAACCCGACTCTCGACTCTCAACCGAACCGAATCTCCGTCTGAAACCGATTCTGAGTCCTATCCGCATTTCATATCCGACTTTGGGCTATGCCACATTTTATCGTCTCTCTCTTGACCACGATGACGATTGTCGCACGCAGCGTTTGCCTCGTTGAACACTGCACTTGCGTTTTTATCAATGAACGATTGAGCCAAAGGTAAACCCTAACTCTCAACCCTAAACCCAAACACAAACCCAAACACAAACCCAAAACTCTAAACCTCAAACTACAGCGAAAAAAATAAGAGTATATAAAACGCTCTCATGAATGAATGAAACTGTTGCCTTCTGGCATTTGGCAAGCGATTAGATTGCGACTGCGTTTTGATACCCAGTAAACAGAGAAAGCCGAAAGCGGGTAGAACTGACGAGACTAGAGAGAACTGAACTTGAATAGCAAAGCAATGGACTGAGATTGTGTTGAGAATCATGTGGAATATAAAATAATTAAGAACTTGAAATTAGTAAAAAGTAATTCAGATACTTGATTTTGTTTATTGTATGAAAATATATGAAAATATTATTAGAGAACTAAATAGAATATAAAATTAATATAATATAATACGAAACTTTAGATTGTTAAAATTTAAATAATATAATACTTTCCTTGGAATACTAAAAAGTGATTAGAGATTTTGCTGCTTAAATTTGTTATTGATTTTAATAGAATAGCATAAATAATATAATATATTAAAGATTTTTATAATATATTAAATTTGTATTTTATTTATTTTTAGAAAAAATTAAAAAGCAATGATTGTAAAATAAGCTGATGGCTTGGGAAGCAGTCGAAATCAAGTAAGTGTAAAATTTTTGAAGGCTATTCTTTTATTTGAATTAATTCTTTAACTTTAATATAGCTGAAATTGATTTCAATTTATTGCGTAAATTATGAATTTCAATCGAAGCTTATAGAAAAAAGGGAAAAGCGTTTTCAAAGATTATTCTCTAAATTGAATTAAACTAAAATCCTGAGCCTTAATAGACAGTTTTTTGAATTGCAACTTTTAATTGAATTTTTAGTATACATGTTGAAATGATAGTAAACGTTTATGCTAAATAGAAAAGCGTTTTTATGATTATTATTTTCATTAATGAATTAAATCAAAATCCAGTATTAATAGACATTTGAAGAAGCTGAAATTGAAGTAGAATTACATTTGTTGTATAAAAAATATGAAATGAATTGAAGAAGAATGGTTTGCTGGCATTTCAACTAGTCATAGAAATGCTTCAGCTTTAATATTATAAAAAATTATATAGGGTAGAAGGGCAGTGTTGCTTGTCATTGAGTTTGAGATTGAGGCAAGTGCATTAGTTGCTGTTGCACAGCTGCATTCGATTTGATGATCGAATGGCAAAAGGAGGCAGGCAGAACCGAACAGAACAGTCTAAAGGCAGAGACGAAGGCAGATGAAGAGGCGGAGGATCTACCTGAGAGATACACGCGTATCAATGGCCAAGATACAATTGTATCTCATACTCATCATGTGTGTGTGTGTGTGTTGCTTGGACACACGCGACACACTTGTCCAGCCAAATATCCGACTATCAGCAGCATTTTTTTTATGCGCTTGCCACCAACAACGCAACGTGGAGAACTCTTCTTCTTCTTCTTCTTGCAATGCAATGCAAACAATTTCTTTAGTTGTCCTTTGATGTTGTTTTTTGTTGTTTTTTGTTGGTTTCGTTTAAATGTCAAGTCAATCAAGATAGTTTTCGCAAACTGAATTGAGCGATTAAAATGCACTTTCTTTTTATATGTAGTTGTGTTGTTTTTTTTTTTTTTTGTATTTTCTTTACAGCTTCTTTTATGCACAATGCCATTCAATGAGTATTCAGGTTTATTTCTGTTTAACGCATTTCACGCCTTCACTTTTTACCGCTGCCATCAAAATCAATTACAACTTAGTTAAAAGACGCATAAAAATTGTTTACGCGTCGCTTTTAATTGAAAAAAATACAAATCTGTGCGATGGCGAAACGAAAGACTTAAGCAACGAACTTGCCGACTGATGACTTAAGCAACGAACTTGTCACAGCGGGTCACAATTGTTGTTCGTTTGATTGTGTGTGTGTTGGTGTGTTTTTGCTGTTGCCACGCCCCATAGCCAGCGCCCGCTGTTTGTTGGCGCCTTCAATTAAGTAGCTCTATTTACAGCGGATGAGCTGCAATAACAACAACAACAACAACAACAACGAGAGAACGTCAAGCTGCTGCTCAATCAACAGCGGAAGCCATAAATGGCAGCTTGTTATTAACGCCGTCTAGCAGCAAATTAGCAACAAGCAAAAAAACTGAACTGAAAACTGAAAACAACCGCCAAAATCAGCGGCCAAAAGAACCGCACAAAAAAAAAAAAAAGTGCAACTAAAATCGAGCGCAAATACTCGCGATTTATTGCATTTGAATAAGCGAAAACCGTCACTAATGATAGTGCTCAAACAGTCAGGGAAAGAGGGGAGAGAGGGAAGAGGGGAGCAGAGGGAAAGGGAACTAAAAGTAGGAAGAGTGAAGAAAGGAAGAGTGAGATAGGGGGACTAAGAGCAATAAGAAGGGAAAGAGATGAGCGGAGAAGGGCAGGAGGAGGAAGAACTAAGGGGAGGTGGAAGAACTAAGAGCAAGAAGAGGGGTGACAGAAGAGAGTAGGAGTCGGAAGAACTAAGGAGAGGAGAAAGACCTAAGGAGAGGTAGAAGACCCAAGAAGAGTTGATAGAACTAAGGAGAGGTGGGAGAGGTAAGAGTAAGGAGAAGGGAGAGAGAGGAGCGAGGAAGGGGAGGAGGAGAAAGGGAAAGGGGAGGAGGAAGAACTAAGGGGAGGAGCAGGACCTAAGGAGAGATGGAAGATCAGGAGAATTGGAGGCAGGAGAAGGTAGAAGAGCTAAGAGGTTCTTCTCTCTAAAGCTACCTAAATATTTGTTTAAGCTGTCAGTGGAGAGGGGAGCAGATGAAGAGAGGAGGAGCTAAGAGCAAGATGAGGGGAGAGAGAAGAGCGAGGAGGAAGGAAGGAAGAGGAACTAAGGGCAGGAGGAAGACCTAAGGAGAATTGAAAGAACTAAGAGTAAGAGTGAGAAGCTAAAGACTATCTCAATATTTGTTTTAGCTGCCAGTCAATGAAAATTTCTATAATTTGCATGCGTGTTTTTTTTGCTGCTGCTGCTGTTGCTGTTCAGGATGCGCTCGCTCTAAAGCTCTTTTAGAATCCTGGCCAAGCGCTGCCCTATGTAAATCATGCCACAACACAAACCGCAAATTAGCCACACGTATTCCGACTGCCGATTGCCGACTGTCGACTGTCGACTGCTGCTGTCCAATTCCAGAGTACGTTTCTCGTTAACTCGATGCGATGCCTTGTTGTTGTTGTTGTTGTTGTTGCTGGTTGCTGGGCTGCTTAATGTTTTTCAATAAATTTTCAGACACGATTCGCGCGATTCACCACGATTCGCGGGGGGCTGGGGAGGGGAAAGACGAGAGAGGAATCGGAATCGGAATCCGGCAGCGTCAGACGCGTTAATAGAGCAAGTGTTGTTTTGCTCACTTTTGGCGTTAAGTGTTTCGCACAGCAGCCGCAAGGGAGAAGGGAAAGGCAAGGGGAGGGGAGGGGAGGGACAACGGCAGTTCGTAATCAAAAAGTAAATAAATGCCGGCCAGAGAGTCTTGAGCGTTGCTGGCTGCTTGGCTTTCGCCTTGTTTGTTTTGCTTGTCTGTTTTTCCCATTGCGAAAGTCACAAGGCAAGTGTGCCACGCCCACAATGCAGCACGCCCGCCCGGTCGCCGGCATAAATCATGCACCTAAATGACGCAAAGAGAGTGAGAGAGAGAGGGAGAGAGGGGGTGGCGGGTTTGGCAGACATCGCTCACAGGCAACTTTGCTGAAGCAGAAGCTTCGCAGCGCAGTTTCCCCCTTTGTAATTATGTGTGAATTTTGGCACAACCAGCGCGATGTCTCCCCCTTCACCCCTCCCCTTCCCCCCTCTTTGCAAGACAACCCAGTTGCCACTTTAGTAGCTGCCCATTTCGGTTCGTTTTCGTGGCGGGCGTGTGCATGCAAATGACTTTGGGATGCGGCGCCGACAGAGAGAGAGAAAGAGAAAGAGGCAAACACAACCACAAAAAATAAATGCATTTATATTCGCCAACAAAAAAAAAAAGATAAAACGAGTTTTTAGTGCTCTACAACGATGCTGCCGTCAGCAGTATTATGAATCAATATTCACATTTGAATGCGTCAGTGAGTGAGTACAGCTGCCATTCAGTTGTGAGTGCCACTTAAAGCAATAGCCAAAGTGTGAGATTTTTCCATTGCGAGTATTCTGAGCAGTGGGCAGCCTAAAAGTATGCTGCAGTTTTTGTTTGTGTTGCGTGGGTCGCCATCTAGCGGCCTTATTTAGTACTGCAGTACTAAGTGGAGCGAGCAGCTAAAAGTATGCTATGAAAAGTGAAGCCTAGAATTTCATACATGAGAAACTTAGAAAGATGTTTTTAGTATGCAATACTAACTACTCTACTTACTAAAGTTAAAAGATTTGATACTATTACTTAAATATATTTATTAACATTCAACAATGAATGCTTAAATGAACCATAATGCAAAAAGAATTTGTAAATTCACAGCACAATCAATTGAGCAATTGAAAAGTTCAATGTAACCATAGAATTTGATTTGGAATGTAGCATTCACGTCTAAGTTTTGTTGTGCCTCAATAAGGAAATCAATAAAATATTTTTGATCATTGTGTGGGGCGCCAACTAGCGGCCATATTTAGTACTGCAGTACTAAGTGGAGCGAGCAGCTAAAAGTATGCTATGAAAAGTGAAGCAACAAATTTGGATGTGAATAAGCTTAGAAAGATCTCATCACATCTCTACTCTAAAATTAAGTGATTTTATACTATCAATTAAATATATATATTAATATTAAAAAATGAATACTTGACTACTAACTAACTTGAACTAGTAAATTAATATCACAATGAATAAATATAGAAATTGATTTGATTTTTTTTTCAACTACAAAATAACGATTTATAACGTGGCATTTATTTATTATATGTAGTAATAGAGATAGAAGATTAATGTTATTAAATGCAGAAATTTAGGTATTTTTAATCTTTTTGGAATAGCTAACCTTGTGGCAAATCATTTTCTATGGGTCGTATTTGCTTTTTTCTGACAATCTGGTATATTTTGCAGTCTATGGTATATTTGGAATGTGGTACTACATCAATATTCTAAATATAGCCTTTGGTATATTTTTTAGTATTTTTGAGGTATATATATTCGGTATATTATGAATGTAGCATTATATCAATAAACCAAATGAAGTCAAATATAGTATATTTCAGTATATTTGGTATAACCAAATATAGTATATTTTAGTATATTTGGTATATCTTGAAAGTAATACAATATCAATAAACTAACTATAGCCTTTGATATATTTTTAGTATTTTGCAGTATTTTAATTTAGTATATTTTAAATGTGGTACTACAGCGTTGTTTTGCTTTTATTCAATATACCAAATGAAGTCAAATATAGTATATTTCGGTATATTTGGTATAACCAAATATGGTATATTTTAGTATATTTGGTATGTCTTGAAAGTAATACAATATCAATAAACTAACTATAGCCTTTGATATATTTTTAGTATTTTGCAGTATTTTAATTTAGTATATTTTAAATGTGGTACTCCAGCGTTGTTTTGCTTTTATTCAATATACCAAATGAAGTCAAATATAGTATATTTCGGTATATTTGGTATAACCAAATATGGTATTTTTTAGTATATTTGGTATATCTTGAAAGTAATACAATATCAATAAACTAACTATAGCCTTTGATATATTTTTAGTATTTTGTAGTATTTTAATTTAGTATATTTTAAATGTGGTACTACAGCGTTGTATTGCTTTTATTCAAACACTAGACTGTAGCTCGTAGAATCAATGAAAGAATTCCAGAATCGATAATTATGAATTGAAATAAAAGAAGCGACACAAGTTGTTTACAAAGATTTAATTTATTTATTTCTTACATGACTATAATGCAGATAAAATAGACAGCAGAAAAAAAAAAAACAGAGACATGAATAGTTGGCAATTCAAAAAAAAAAAATACTTTATGAGCGTGTTTGTGTGTGGGTGTGTTTGTTTGTTGGTATGTGTGCATCAAGTAGAAACAGTGCTGAAGTGTGAAGGGAACAAGGGCGTGGTTAGGACAGCGAATCCTTTAGTGTCGGGTGAAAGCAATTCATGGAGCTCTGCTCTTCTATCCTTAGCCCTGATGATGATGATGCCACCAGCCGGATTGGCGGGCATTCACATAGCTCTTGAGCGCCTCTCGCTGCTGTGGCGCCTGTGGCTGATGTGTGGGAAAGAGATGCGGTCCGCTCGTCTCGTAGTTGATGCCGTTGTGCTGATTGAACACATACGCCTTGGGCACATCCAAACCTCCGTTCGCTGAAGTGGAAACACTGACGCTTGAGACTGGCGATTGTCCAACGCCAACGCCAACGCCAGCGGCTGAGACGGCGGGCAAATAGGTGCGCGGGGGCGGCGACGATGGCGTCCAGCTGGTGGAGAGCTGTGGCTTCTGCGGTGGTCGATACGGCTTGTAGATGGGCGTGACAACGGCGGGGGGTTGTTGTTTGGGCAGCGAGACCGCATTCGAGGGTCCATAGGCATTGTTGCGCAGATCACAAACGGTATTCTCGATGAGGGCGCCCAGGGGTGCGGTGTAGATGCGGAAGTTGACATCGCTGTAGTCGAGATCGGAGAGCAAAAAGACCGGCATCCGATCGGATAGAACCCAAACGTTCTTGTGCTCATCGATCTTGACGTCGGCGGGGAATACCAAGCCGACATCATCGCGATCAACGATGCCATGGAATTGCGGTGTATACGGCATCGATGAGTGCCAACATCCGATGGCATTCTGATCGATCAGATTGAACAACTCGACACCATCGTCGCTCATCACACGCGCCGTTGTATGCGCATTGCTGCCACGCTCATCGAGGGCAATGAACTCATGGTAACTATCCTCGGTGCGCGATTCGTCGCGCAGAATGCGTGTCGAGACAGCGAACTGACGATGACTGGCCAACGGACTGAAGTACAAGGTGCGATAGCCATCCGATCGGATGGGCGACAACGCAATGCCAAAGATGCCCTCTTCACCCCACTGGAAGTTCAATCCGGCAATGTTGTAATCACCGCGCAGGGGATCGGGGAAGAAATAGGAATGAGCGGAGAAACGCCACGATTTGTTCTGTTCCCACGAGTAGGCAATCAGTCCGTAGCCCAATTCATCCGAGAAATACGCGAATGCATCGTCACAACTCTTTCCAATATCCACAGCGATGTTGGCAATAAACGTATTCGGGTTCGTGTCATCGCTACGCAACTCATATCGCCGAATGCGTGTGTTCGTGGTCAAATCGAAGACATTCACAGCATAGGGACAGGGATTCGTGGTCGTGTTTCCGATTCCCACGGTGCCGGTGTCGAGCACCCAAAGACGGCCGCATTCATCGACTTTGATGCGATACGCTGTCGTTATGCTGTTCGCGCAATCTCCGGCCGTATTGCTGCGCCAATCCGGATACGGTATCAGCTCTGGTGAGCCAGTCAAACTGTGATCCATATTGATGTAGGTCAGTGTGGCCGGAATGCCTGCAATGAACAGAGAGAGAGAGAGACAGAGAAACACGGCAAATTAGTTAATTGCAATTAGTTGCAAACAATGTGCAATTATCGTTTGTTTTAATTTGATGGTAATTGCAAACACCGGTAAAAAGACAATGACATCTGTTTAATTATATATTTGCATCATCATAATTAAGTACACACAACTAAGGCATAGCAAAGGAAGACAACAGCCAAGACAGCAACCAATAATACAGTCGTGATAGCAGCCAAGGTAGCCAAGACATCAGCCAAGACGGCAGGCAAGTCAACAGCCAAGACAGGAGTCGAGACAGCAGTCGATACATTAGGCAAGGCAGCAGCCAAGACGGCAGGCAAGACAGCAACCAATAATACAGTCGTGATAGCAGACAAGGTAGCCAAGACAGCAGGCAAGTCAACAGACAGACAACCAAGACAGGAGTCGAGACAGCAGTCGATACATTAGCCAAGGCAGCAACCAAGACAACAGCCCAGATACCAGTCAATACAGCAGACAAAACAACAACCAAGACAGCAGCCAAGAAAACAGCCAAGAAAGCAGTCAAGATAGTAGTCGAGACATTAGCCAAGGAAGCAGCCAAGATAGCAGTCGAGACAACAGCAGCAACCAAGACAGTAACCAAGACAGCAACCAAGACAGCAACCTAGACAGCAACCAAAATGACAATCTATGTCTGCACGAGATGGACTATCAAAGACAAGCAAGCTATCACAACGAGCACAACTTCATCATCTTCATTCATAAATATTTTATATCTATATCACATATTTGATAAACTATTTAAAACCATACCAAACACAATACACTAAACAGCAGCTAAGACAGCAACCAAGACATCAACTAAAACTGTATCCAAAACAACAGCCAAGATAGCGGTCGAAACATCAGCCAAGATAACAGCAACAGAAGCAACCAAGACAGCAGCCAAGACGATACGCGACATCATCATTTTTATTTATAAATAATTGATATTTATATCACATATTCAAATAGCAAACACAATAAACTAGGCAGCAGCCAGACTGCAGACAAGACAACAACCAATAATATGCTTTGGTTAGTGACAGCAGCCAAGAAATCAAGAAAGCTGCCAAAGCAGTCAAGAATTTTAGTAACAACAGACAAGACAACATCTAAAACAGCAGCCACGACAAGAGTCAAGACAACAGTCGTCAGCAGCCAAGACAGTAGCTAAGACAGCAACCAAGACAACAGCCAATACAACAGTCGTCAGCAGCCAAGATAGCAGTTAAGACAGCAACCAAGACAACAGTTGAAACATCAGCCAAGACAACAGCCAAGATAGCAGTCGAAAGATCAGACAAGACAACAGCAACAGCAGCAACCAAGACGATAAACAATGTCTCTTTGAGACTTCATCATGTTCATATATAAATAATACTATATAAATATCAAAATATTTATATCACATATTCGATGCACTATTTAAAGCAACAGCAAACACAATAAACTAGGCAATAGCCAAGACAGCAGGCAAGACAACATTTAAGACACCAGCTAAAAGCAACACCAACAATTGTCAGTAGCAAAAAGATCAACACAAATAACGGATATAACATCACAAGTATTTTCATCATCATCAAAGTCTTAGTATTTGTCATGTTTGAGCCATGTTTAGCTTTGACTGTCGCATTTCCGCTCCAGTTGACGCGTTTTGCGGGCGTTTGTTTTGCTGCCACCTGCCATTCTTGGCCAACTCTGTAAACGTCTTGCCTAGATCCTCCTTCCCGTCCCCTCCTCCGACATCTTCCCTTCCCCCAAACACAAATTGTGTTTACAATTCTTTCGTTGCGCTTTTATTGCACATTAACTCCGACAATTGTTGATTGTTCCTGCTGCTGCTGCTGCTGCAACTTGCTTGCTGACTGCATTTTGACTTCATTAACTCGATTACCAGCATAAGATACACATCGCTTGAGCTCTGTGTTGCCACGCTGTTTGCCGCCGTGGGGGGGCAATTGATAATCACCAAGTTGTGGCAAGTTGTGGTGTGCCATACATAATTATCACTTGATACCCGTTTGGCAGCTGGTTTTGTAAATTGCTAAAACATTGAATATTAGTCGTGGTATTCTACAATTGGTATTTGAATTGAATGTTTAAACAAATATAATTACATTACGATATTTTACATTAATCGCCATTGCACGAAATTGGCTTGAAGCTAACTTTAAGATTTTCTAATTTATATCAAAATTCTTTTTTTTAGATTGCAAATTTTAAGTATTTTTAAAAGAACTTTCATATTACATAAAAGAGTATCTTCTCATACAATATTTTTGAATTTCTGTCTATTCGCTACATTTGATTTTTATTTACTATAAGTTCAGTCTGATACCCAAAGACTTTACTTTCAATTTAGCTTGAAACTAATAGTTTAAGACTTTATATTGATCCTTTTTATATTGCTTATATATAAATTAATACATTGAAACTTTGTTAAGCGAATTATTCTATAACATATAAAACAAACTCTAATATATTATATGTAGAATATTTCTTGGTTTTTTATCGATTTTTCTTTTCTAAAAGTGAAGTTTGGTTAACAAAGACTTTACTTTAATAGTTAAAGACTTTATGATTTCATATAACAATATTAGAGTTTTTTTTTTCATAGAATATCTTTGGCTTGCTATCGATTTTTCTTTACCAGAAATACAATTTATTAATAAAAGATTTTGACTATATTTTGGTGATCGATTTTCAGGCAGCATTTAAATCAATTTCAATTCATATCAAATTGAAAATAAATAAATGCAATATTCGTATTTTCGTTGGAATTGAATGCAAACTTTCAATCAATTCAAATGAAGTCAAAGATGCTTAACTTGAAATTTTCTCCAACTTTCCCACGTCGAGTTTGTGGCAACAATGTTGCAAAGTTGATGCAGGTGGCATTTGAATGAATGTGATTGCTAAAATTTGATCCATTAGCTTGCTCAACTTCAGCACAAGTTGCATGACAGTTTCAATCAAACTCGTATCAAAGTTGAGCACACTAAGTGGATTTTTGATGTGTTTTTTTGTTGTTGTTGTTATTAGTGTAACGACTTGGCAGGCAATTAACTAGGCAAGTATCTTAATCTGAACGCTAAGTGGAGGATCAAATGTCCAACAAGCTGTATCCTGCATCCTGAATGAACATTTAATTTAATGATGGAGTTTTTGTTAACGCTCGAAAGCGTGGTAAATTTAACGTTTTTCTTCAATTTTTGGCATTGGATGCTTGTCAAGGCTGTCAAGCGAACAAGAGATCAAATGTCCAAGTGATCAAATGATCAGGCGTTCAACTGGTTGTTGGCAATCTATTGAAATTTCCTGTTGAATGCATATTGCAGATATTTTGCCACCTGTGTGGTGCAACTTGTTGCCTGTTGCCTGTTGCTGACATCTCTCCACAAAGAAAAACAAGTAAGAAAGCTACAGTTGAGTGTACTCGACTGTGAAATACTCGCAATAATAGTGCGGTATTAATATACAAACAAATATTTGAAATGAATATATAAAATTATTTGAAATATACCATAATCAATATTTAGTATTTTGCTTGACTGTATTATCGGTATTGTTATACAAATATACCAATAATATACCAAAAATATACCAAAATCAACAATTGGTATTTCAAACGATTGTGAAATACTCAAAATATTGGTGCGGTAATATTCTAAACATATATCAAATGAATATACCAACTATACTAAAATATACCATAATCAGTGTTTGGTATTTCAATTACAAAATATACCAGACTTTTAACCAAGGCACTCGGAATAGTGCGTGAAAAATATATGAAATAAATATATGGTATATTTTGATATTTTTGGTACATTTATCTATTATATTTGTATAATAGTATCGAGTATCTTACAGTGAAGTGAAATACTACACTTGGATTATGGTATATTTTAGTATTTTTTGTATATTAATACGGCAAATACCAAATATTGATAATAGTATATTTTAGTATATTTTGATATTTTTGGTATTATGGTATATTTTAGTATTTTTGGTATATTAATACAGCATTATGTTGAAGTCGATCGCACTTAAAATGTCGAAATACCAAATATTGATAATAGTATATTTTAGTATTTTTGGTATATATTTGTATATTAATACGGCATTATTTTGGAGTCGATGGCACTTAAAATGTCGAAATACCAAATATTGATAATAGTATATTTTAGTATATTTTGATATTTTTGGTATTATGGTATGTTTTAGTATTTTTTGTATATATTTGTATATTAATACGGCATTATTTTGGAGTTGATCGCACTTAAAATGTCGAAATACCAAATATTGACAATAGTATATTTTAGTATTTTTTGTTATATTCATTTGATATATTTTTACATTCGATTGATTATAGTATATTTTGCTATTTTTGGTATATACATTTTGTATATATATTTTTGTATATCTTTTGACACTTGCTGATGCTACCCTTCTATGCTTTAGATACCTCGTATCAAACACCGAAAACAGAAAAATGTTTAAAAAGCAATATCAAAACAACGCGCGGTGGCACATTTGATAAATCATTAACAACGCTTAGCGCATTTGCAAAATGTGAGCGTGTTAGTGAATGTGTGTGAGTGTGTGTTTGGGTTGGGGAAAATGGAAATGGCCAATGAATTTAGCGAAAACATTGAAACTTGAGAGCAAACAACCAGTTTGTCAAATAAAATCAAATAAAGCAGCACATTAAAAGCTAAGCTCTGAACGCTCTGGCGATCGGTCGATCGATCGATTTGTAATTCAATTGGTTTGGTCAATTGCAATTGCAAATGACATGACAGACAATTTGTGCCGACTTCGATTCTGTGTTTCGTATTTTATTTTTAAATAATGTGAGAACTGCGATCGAGCAAACATTATTCAAAAAATCTGTCGTGTCGCATAAAAATCACAATAAACTGAAAATATATTGATTCATTGATACACATTTGATTGAGTACAACTTGTCATTTGTTGTCATTGTTTGTTTGTTGTAATTATGAGTTTTACTTTTGATTAGCTAATTGATCTCTCTGTGTTGTTGTCGTTGTTGTGGCTTTTGTGACTTTCGCTCTTTCGCTTCCATTGAAGCGAGAGATCATTGATTGTTGTGGCTTTTTTTTTTCGTTGAACCCTCTACTCATTACTCGATTTTCGACCTTCTGGGCCTAGCGGATATTAATGCAGACATTGGCATTCCAATTTATTGTTTTTTGTTTTTTTTTTAATTTTTTGTGGGCATTGTGTTTGCCATTCTTAAGTAACCAAGGCCTAGGCTGGAAAGTTACTCAGGGATTAGACCCAAAAAAATATAAAAATGTAAAGTGCTGTCGAATGAGATTTTATGAAAAGCCAAAGATTAGACAAAGATAAATTGCTGTTTAATACAAATTTGGAGACTCGGAATTTAAACAGTTCAAATGGGAATTAATTCAATTTTAGCTTAAACAGAAATTTATATAACTAAATTTGTTTTGTTGTATTTTAAAAGTAAAGAGCAATAAAGTATTATTGAAAATATTGTAAAGTGCTGAATATTTAAATTTGTAAAATGTATTTGTAAACTAGGGAAAAATGCTGAATAAGTGAATAGGAAAAGAGTATTTTATAAATATTTTAAACGAAAACGAATTACAATATTTGTGAAATAAACTTTTTCTATTTTAATATTCAGCAGTTTCCTATATTTTGCAAATACATTTTTTTAGATTCACAATTTTTTAAAATACTTTTTTCTATTTCCTTTTTTAGCAGTTTAAAATATTGTTAAATACTTTGTTTCGCTATTTACATTTTTAGCAGGTTACAATATTCTAAAATACCTTTTGTGGGTTCTAAATTATTAAGCAGCTTACAACATTTGTAAAAAGCTTTTTTTTCTTTTTAAAATTTTAGTAGTTCACAATTTTTATGAAATACTTTTTTTTTGCTATTTTAATTTTGAAGGCAGCGAGTCAAATTCAGTTAAAAAATTGCTGTTAAAGCTGAAGTTAACTTGATTTCAATTTAACTGCTTAAATTTCAGTCTCACAATCTGTATTAAACAGCAATTTATCGTTGTTTTATCTTCAACAGATTAAAATATATATAAAAATACTTGTTTTTCTTTTTTAAATTTTAAGCAGCTTACAAAGATTGCAAAATACTTTATTTCCATTAAAATTTTTTCAAAATTATTTATTTTTCATTCAAAATTTTGAGCAGTTTAAAATATTTTCTAAAATACTTTTTTTTGTTTAAGTTTTGAGCATTTTCTAATATTTATTTCACAAATTCTTTTTTTCCATTGAAAATATTCAACAGTTTACTTTTGGAATACTTTTTTTGTATTCACTTTTTCAGCAGCTTGCTTTTCTCCAATACTATTTTATAATCACAATTTTCAGTAGTTTACAGTATTTTGTTAAATACTTTTTTCTTTAAATAAATGTTTCTATTTATATTTTCAGCAACTTTAATGAATAGAATTTATTCTCGAAACGGAAGATTGAGTCATAAAAGGTAAGTCTTGAGTATTAAATTTGAATAATTTAAACAAAGTCTGCACTACTTTTGCTTCATTAATGCATTCGATATCGATTAGTTTAATTGATGAATTTGCATTCTGAATAATTGCAATGCAAATATTTTTATTTGGTGGCCACACAGAGCAAAAAAAGAATAGATGAGGTTAAGCCAACATTCGAACTCAAACTCGAACATTCGAATACGAATATGAATGCGAGTATTCACACTCGTTGCACTCGAAATGCAACTCTCACTTTGCCAGCTAAACGCGATACGCGATACCTACTTATATTTATATTTAATTTTGTTTCGTTTCGTTTATTTGTTTTTTTTTTCGCATTTGTAACGGTAAAGCTATAGTCAAGGCTATGAAGAAGCCTTCACAATTGGCACTTGTTATTTATTTCGTTATTTATTGGTTCGTTTTGTTTTTGATGAAGAACCAAAATCAAAACCAAACTCAATGCCGCATTCATTCATTTAAACACTTTGCTTTTGTTTTCTGTTCAATTACATTTATTTGCTAGAAATTGGTTTTATTTTTTAGGGAAATTCTAATGCTGGGTTTATTATTTGTTAAATTATTGGCTTTTTCATATTGTTGAAATATTTGTTTAGTAGTAGATAAAGTGGTATAATGAATTTAAAACCAAGAAATACTAACATTTGACATTCGCATTTTCATAAAAATTTTTCTTCATAAATATTTTTATTTGAAAAAATAATAATTTGCGGAAATATTTTCTAATGTATTTCATATGATCTACAAATATTTGTTTTCAGCAAAAACTCAAATCAAAATAGTTTAAAAGCACAGTTTAAAGAAGCCTTTTTTAATAAATTTGTAATATGAATTTTAAACTTAAATAATTTAAAATTTCATTTCATTTTTTGGTGAATTTGTAATACGAATTTTGATCAGCTTTAACAGCATTGAGAAATTAATAAAAATAGACTAAATGAATATACCAAAAATACTAAAATATACCATAAATTATATTTGGTATTTCACTGAAATAAAATGTAATTAAAGTCTTGAGTTCAAAACAGATTTAAGAAAGAAGAAAAATCAATTTTAATAAGATCATTGAGAAATTAATAAAAATATACTAAATCAATATACCAAAAATACTAAAATATACCATAATCAATAAGTGGTTCACTCGATTTTAAGATACTCGACATAATATATTCAGTATTATTATAAAAATATACCAAAAATACTAAAATATACCATAAATTATATTTGGTATTTCATTGAAATAAAATTTAAGAAAGAAGAAAAATCAGCTTTAAGAGCATTGAGAAATTAATAAAAATATACTCAATGAATATACCAAAAATTCTAAAAATATACCATAAACAATATTTTATATTCCACTAATATAATATGCAATTACTCGTAAGGACTTGAGCAGAAAACAAGATAATTGCAGGAGGAAAAATCGAATTAACGGTTTGACTAGATAAGACAAGATAATTTAAAGAAAAAGAAAGATCTAAATCGACAAAAAATGCGAATTAGCTAATTAAAGCAAAGCATCGAAAACAAGTGAAAAATTGCTTGAATTCTTGCGTGTGGAATTAGCCAAGACTGCTCTGTTAGCCTATAGGCAGATTGTCAGAGATTAGCCTCAGCGAAGACAAGTTACCAAAAACAAAACAAAAAAAAAAAAAAAACTTGCATAAATTGCAGCAGCAGCTAACTGTTTGTTAGTCAGCGTTAACTGTATTCACTTGATCAATTTGTATGCTCGACTGTGTCACGGGGGAAAACAGAACGAAATCGGAATTGGAATCGCGAATCGCGATCGCGAATGTGCGAAAGATTTCCTTTTGAAAAGCTTTGCTAATGATGACCAAAGCTGGAGGAAGTCTCTATTTGTTTTTTGTTTGTTTCCACATTATGGATCTATTCAACTTACCATCACGCCAACGGGGAACGGTGACAAACAGACGATTGCCAAAGTGCTCGACGCCAACGGGCAGAGCGTTCTGTGGAATGTAATCGCCGGTGGCAATCGCTTGCTCCTTCAGCCTCTCGCTGGGGAACGCAAAGTCCAGTTGATTCCAGCTGTAACGCTCCTGCAGCTTGTACGCAGCTTGCGTTAGGCTGACGCCGAGCAACAGCAGAAGAAGGATGTTTTTAATTGCCTGTGCGTACATGGCGTATGCGCAATTTAATTAGTTCACACACACACACACACAAACTCACTGAGCAGCACACACAACAACAGTAAAAAAAAATGTGTAAAAGCAAGTGTTGTCCTTTAGCTTTTTTTTGTATATATATTTTTGTGTTTTTTTTTTGGGTTTTGAAGTTTGTTTTATTGGAAATTTGAGGACTCCTTTTTTTTTTGAGTAGTGTGTAGGGGGGAAAACTCAGCTCAAGCGGCTGCCGCGTTTCTGACTGTTTGGCCATAATTTAGCGTCGACGTTTTATATAAACTTATTTTGCAGTCAGCGTCGACGTCGACGCAGCCAACGCAACGCAAAGCAGAGCAAAGCTGAGCAGAGCAGAGCAACGCCTCCTCTTCGGCGAGGCTCGTTTTTTTGCGCTTCGTCTTCGTTGTCTTCGTCTTTGGGGCGCAACAACTTCGGCTACGCTTCGGTTTCGGTTTCGACTTCGGCTTTGGCTTCACTTTGTCTTCAACTTCCACTTCGGCTTCGGCTTCGAGTTGGATTTCGGCTTCACTTTGTCTTTCTTCCATGATTGATTTTCACGCATGTTTAGATCTGTCGCTGCCGCTGCCCCGCTGCTTGCCTCCCCCCCCCCCCTCTCTCTTCACCCCACACCGTTGAGCAATTGCAGTACCGTTTAATGAATTCGCCTTTTAATCAAAACATGGCCAAACTGAAACTGAAACAAAAAAGCGGGCAAAAAGCCACCCGTGACCTAACTGACCACGGCCCCTCGCCGACGCCTTTCGCTGCGTTTTGCGTTTTGCGTTTTTAATTGGCCTCAGTTTCTTACCGCCTTTTTGCTCGCTTTATTTGACTTTGATGACTCATCGCCGAGGGTCAAAAAAAAAAAATAGTAAAGCGCGTAGTTTCCGCCTAAGGTGCCTGATTACATACCCTTCACTGCCCCAAAGGTTCCTCTCACACTCCGATGCCATTTAATTCTTTTACTCGTTTTCTTTTTGATCAGAACATTTAGTTTTAGTCAAAGTTTTTCCGGGAATTTAGGCTGTTTTTCCATTAACAACAAAGTTTGCGGAAATGTCAATGAATAAAGTTTATTAAGATGAGAAAAAAATTATATTTAAACCGAAGTTACTTTATTTGAAATAATCTAGACTTATAGTTTTATAGTTGACCTTGGGGGAAATGAAATTCAATTCATACAACAATATGTTTCAATTAAGTTCCATTCAAATAAAAAACTAGTATGCAAAAGTTTTCAAAATTTCATGTTATGTTCAATTTTAATTTTTATCAAAAAAAAAAAAACAATTGGCAAATTAAAAACATTACATACATGTGTGAGCAATTTCATGTAACTCTAATAATATTACTAACAAAGCATATATATTTTATTTTATATCATTTTATTTCTATATATAATTTTATAATTTATAATTGTGTTTACTTTAAATTATAAAATTAAAAACTAAACAAAATCTTTACGCAGAAGTAGAAGAAATTTATTTTTATTTTGAATTTTTACTGATAATTTTATATATAGGAGATATTATATAGGAGATTTTAAAATTATTAAAAATGTTTTATATATAATTTATACTTTGTATACTTTTATTATTTAATTCAAATTAAACTACAAGTTATAGAAAAAAAAAACCAAAGCATTACCCAAAAAGGAAACAATTCTTTAATTTCATACAATATTATTACAATGACATTACATTTTTTTGTTAATTTAATTTTTTATGTATAATTTTATGATTTTTAGTTCTACATTCTTGCATTATTTAAACTACAAAACACAAATAGGAAACAACTTAATTTTTTATTGATAGCTAAAATAATATTATGTATCAAATAATTTTGCATAAGCAGCTGAGTAATTTACTAATAAATGAGAATTTTAAAAAAGTGAAAACTTAAATGCGATTTAGCTCACAATTTTATTAACTTCATTTTGAAATTGTCATTGTTAACTTCCAAATGAGAATGAATTTAAGATTCCAGTACTATAAAGTGCGCACCTTCGTTAACAAATAAAAAAAAAAATATGTGACAGTTGTTCTCAAAATGGCAATTAAGTCAAATCAAGTTCAACATTTCGTATTTATCTTTAATGTGCAGCTAAGTGTTTGAGGCATTAATTTTGTATAGAGTAAACTTGATGCGTTGTTCAACAATTTGCTTTTTCTGCGATTGGCAAAGAAATAAATTGTAATTGCTTTTTTGGGCAAATGTTTTTTTTTTTTTGGAATTGTTTACGCGTGAACCGGAGCTCTAATCTCGCAGCTTAGAGACAAGCTCTGTCGTTGCTATGCTTTAGGGCCGTCGATCAATAGAGCTAAGCAGGTGTGTATCGGTGTGTGTAGCTGTATGTGTGTGTGTGTTTGGCTTAGTCAGCATTGCAGATAATTATCTTAAGATTATGCCAATTTCTCATATGAAGCATTGATTTATGCAGCTGCCTAGAATTTTGATGCTTTTGATAGCTAGGTGAGTGAAATAAACTTACTTTAAGGAACTAAGCTGAATGCTATGGTTGTTGTTATTGTTATATTCGCTACATATAGGGTAGAAGAGTATTATAAGAATGTGCCTCCAGGAAATGTATTTAGCAGGCAGAAGAAATCATCTCCGATTCCATGAAGTCTATATATACTTGATCAAGTCGAATCGATATAACTATGTATGTACATCTGTCTGATATATTTTGTACTCTATGGTATATTTCGAATGTAGTATTTTGGTATATTTTTATACCCGCTACCCATAGGGTAGAAGGGTATTATAACTTTGTGCCGGCAGAAAATGTATGTAAAAGGTAGAAGGAGGCATCTCCGACCCTATAAAGTATATATATTCTTGATCAGCGTCAACAGCCGAGACGATATAGCCATGTCCGTCTATGAAACACTGGATCTCAGAGACTATAAGAGATAGAGCTCTAATTTTTTTTCGACAGCATTTGTTATGTTTGCACGCAGATCAAGTTTGTTTCAAATGTTTGCCACGCCCACTTCCGCCCCCGCAAATCAAAAAAATCTAATAACAAGTGTAATTTTAAAGCTAAGGTTGTGAGTTTTGGTATATAGAATAATAACTAACTAGTAGTTATGATTCCTGAAAATTTGGTTACGATCAGATAAAAATTGTGGAAGTTATTAAAGAAATACTTTTGTATGGGCAAAAGCGCCTACTTACTAGGAGTCTGAGTTGCTTTGGCCGACAATCTGGTATATTGTGCCGTTTATGGTATATTTTGAATGGTATACCAAATATACCATTTGGTATATTTTTAGTGTTTTTGCAGTATATTTGGTATATTTTTAGTACTTTGCAGTATATTTGGTATATTTTGAAAATGATACCGCAATATTTTGTCTTTATTGAAAATGGGTAGCGGGTATCTCACAGTCGAGCACACTCGACTGTAACTTTCTTACTTGTTTAGTATTTTGATAGATCATTTTGGTATATTTCAAGAATAATAAATAGTGTTCTATCAATATACCAAATATAACATTCTGTATATTTTATATATTTCAAGAACAATACAATATTTTATCAATATACCAAACATAAAATTTAGTATATGCTAGTATTTTTTATTTGGCATTTAGCATTATATGGTATATTTTGAATGGAATACTATGTCAATATACCACATATAGCCCTTGATATTGTATTTTTGCAGCATATTTTTGGTATATTTTCAGAATAAAGTTGTCTTGAAAATGAAAGCTCGACCACTAAGAGCAAACATTAGTATTTTCTCGGCATATTTTTGGTATACATATATGTTTATTTTGTTTCAATGAAAACGGCTAGCGGGAGTCAGTGGCTTTTTTTTTTAGTATTTTTTCGGTATGTTCTTGGTATATTTGTAGCATATGGTTTTATTGAGTAGGGGTAACGAGTATTTCACAGTGGACCACACACGGTATATTCTAGTATTTTTGCAGTATATTTTTGGTATGTATATGGATATGGATTTATTGTTGATGGGTAGCGAGTATATCATATATATATCTCGGTATATTTCAGGTATATTTGTATATATACTTTTTTAGTATTTTTGCGGTATATTATTTGGAATATTTGTAGAATTTGGATTAATAGAAAATGAGTAGCGGGTATCTCATATATACTTCGGAATATTTTTGGTATATTTATTCGAATATGATTTAATTAAAAGTGTGAAGCGGGTATCTGACAGTCGAGCACACTCGTCTGTAGCTTTCTTACATGATGTTGTTGGTGTTGGGGCCACGTCAAGGTGTTGTGAGTATACATATAACAAACCGATTAAAGTGCCGCCAAAAATGTGGCCGCATTAACGCATTTTCTGCATATGAGCGACACGGTATGTGGCATGTAGCATGAGGCATGCGGCTTGTGGCAGCATTAACCAAAGTGGCAAAAAAATCACCCAAACACTTGACACGACTCGCGAATGAGCGGAACGCGTTGCTGTTGCCGCGTTGCAAATGCAAATTAGCTCATAAATTACATCTTATTACTTTGCACTGACCGCAAAGCCAAAAAGAAGCCGCAGATCATAAAGTGTTTTGATGCGGAATGCGAATGCGAATGGAAATACGAATACGAATGCGAATGCGAATGGTTGTTCAATCATTGAAAGTTGCGACTCAACATCAACATCAAAACATCAGCATCGACATCGACATCAACATCAATTGATTTATGCCTTGCTTCCATTACAAATGTGCCTCACTTTATCATCGACGAACTACGCAACTTTCACTTCACCTTCAGCAACCAAATGCCAATTAATGTGAGGGAGGACAGCAAAGCCAGACGACAGCAGACAGCAAATAGCACAACTGCAGCATATTTGCCAGTTTAATAGACTTGAACAAACTTGTTGTTGCATATTTTTTCATTTGTTTCTAAGCACTTCAAGCTAAGGCTTATGAACTACAAAGCAAGTCACTAACTTTACTATTTTAAATATCCAACTTCTACACAAATATAATGTTTTTTTTTTTGGTTTTATAACAATATTAATATTATTATTTTGTTGATCTTAAAATAAGAATTTTCATCTAAAATGTGGGACTTAAAGATATAAAACACATCTTAATTTTAAGAAGATTGGATATAAGACCAAGTTCTTATTAATAAGAGGAAAAATTCTTAAATTTTTTATACCCGCTACCCATAGGGTAGAAGGGTATTATAACTTTGTGCAGGAAATGTATGTAACTGGTAGAAGGAGGCATCTCCGACCCTATAAAGTATATATATTCTTGATCAGCGTCAACAGCCGAGACGATCTAGCCATGTCCGTCTGTCCGTCTGTCCGTCCGTCCGTATGAAACACTGGATCCCAGAGACTATAAGAGATAGAGCTATAATTTTTTTCGACAGCATTTGTTATGTTTGCACGCAGATCAAGTTTGTTTCAAATTTTTGCCACGCCCACTTCCGCCCCCGCAAATCAAAAAATCGAATAGTAAGCGTTATTTTAAAGGTAGAGTTGCGAATTTTAGTATATACAATAACAACTATAGTAGTTGTGATTCCTGAAAATTTGATTGTGATCAGAAGATATTAAATAAATACTTTTGTATGGGCAAAAACGCCTTTTTACTGGGGGTCGGAGTTGCTTTATCCGACAATCTGGTATATTGTGCCGTCTATGGTATATTTTGAATGTGGTACCATATCGATATACCAAATATACCGCTAGTTATATTTTTAGTATTTTCTGTCGAGCACACTCGACTGTAACTTTCTTACTTGTCTTATCTTATGATAAGATTGTTTGTCTTACAACTAATATTATTAAAAGATCAAAATAATATTACATTATATTATATATTCGGTAGAGCTATTTTTTTTATTTTCATGAATATTTTATTATTTTAATAGCTCTTTCAGTTATTCAGTTGTATGTTTATCACTCTATTTACAAAATACTTAATATTAAATCGAGCAGCATTTGAAAACCGAGGACTTCGATTAACTAAGCTATGAACGAAGTCAATCAAAGTAGGAAACAAATTTTATATGAATTTTAATGGATTACAGAATTTTGTAGTGTATCTAGCTAGTACTTTGAAAGTTTCACATTTTTCAGACTAATGTTCTTGGTTCTAAGAATTTGATCTTCAAGTGGACTTATTTTAAGAACGCACTTCTTACGCTGTGCAATTCTGCTCAACTGTTCAACAACAGATGAGTAAAAGCACCTAAATTTGGTTGCTTCCTATCTTACTGAAGCCCTTCTGTCTGACCACGCCCACTTAGCAGTTCCGCCCACAGTGATATGTCGGTCTGCCGCCTAATCAAGTTCACATGCATAATTTGGTCCGTTTACATTAAAATTTTTGCCAAGCCATTTTTACATTCGATTAATCTCAATGCCTTGAAAATGGGCAACTGTTGAACAATTGTTGAGAAACAGCTGAGCTGTTAGCTGTTGAGTACCATTAACATTAGAAGTACACACACATACGCACTAACACATGTACATGTAAGCTAGGCAAACATTGTGAAGCTCCTTTGGTTGACCACGCCCACTTAACGCCTTCGTTGCTTCGAATATCTTGGTCCGCCGCCTAGTCAAGCATCCACTAAAAATTTCGTTCACGTACAATCAAATTTTTGGCATGACATTTTTGCAGTCGATCAGTTGAAATGCCTTCAAAATGGGCAACTGTTGAGTAATAGTTTAGAAGAAGCTGAGCTGTTGAGTACCAATTGACTAGAAATGCACATATACTACTTACTGCACACACCAATACATGTACATATAATCTGGGCAATCTTTCTGTAGCTTCTTTGCCCAACCACGCCCACTTATTACCTTCGCCGTCTCTGATTTCTCGGTCCGCCGCCTAGTCAAACACATTCACATGCATTTGGCACTCAAAAACTAAAATTTTTGGCATGCCATTTTTACATAGCGATGGTTTACTAAGCGAATAGCTACAACACGTTGAGGTTCTGCACAACTGTTGAGCAGCTGTTGAGTGAAACCTCAAAAACTTGCATCCAACACACATGAAATATGTTACAAAATTGGCAATCTGACTTCACTTCTCGGTCGTTACATACAATAACTTCTACTATGCCTTAAAGTCCTATTCAACTGTTGAGCAACAGTTGATGTACATCTAAGCTCATCTAAGGTAGACAAGCTCCTCTGCTTACCCACGCCCACTGAACGCCCACTTAGCAGCTTCGCCCACACTGATATCTCGGTCCGCCGTCTAATCAAGCATCCATGCATAATTTGGTTCACTTATGTACATACAAATTTTTGGCATGACATTTTTTCAGGCACAATACTTTGATTGCCCCAATGCACAGCCTTGAAATACTGCACAACTGTTGAGCAACAGTTGAGTAGAAATAGTACTTCTAAGCTGTGCAATAGCTTACTATAGCTCCTCTGCTTGACCACGCCCACTGAATGTCTTCGCTGCTTCTAATATCTCGGTCACACCGTTTGACACACGTAGACACAAATTTTTGGCAAGCACTTTTTCACATGAATCGGTTAACAAGTGATTAAAGACAGCTTACTTTGTTCATCTTGCAATTTGTTGCATTTTATTCTTCTTTTTATTTACTCCACCTAAGCTGAAGTCCTCTGCATAAATATATTGCTAATTTTAATTGACTAACCTTTTTAAAAAAAAAAAATCCTCTACTAAAATCGAGTCATTTGAGTGCAAAGTTCGTATAGAAAAATTTGAGTTTGAGGCAATTCTTCTTGACTTTATAGAATTTTCCATAAATAGTGACAGGGCAAATTTTTTGAATATTGCTTTATTTGATATGTTTTTGTACATCTAATCTCGAATTTCTATTTTACTAACTGCCCTACAAGCTGTAACAAAATATGAGATAATTTTTAAGTTTTAAACAAACACAAAAAGTGCAAAACTAAATTTCAAGAGTATGAAGTAGAAATTGGACTTTTCCCTTATAGACTTTTTAACGATGCTGATGATTTATTTAATTTTTAGTCTCGCAAATTGAAGAACATAAAGTATTATTTTTCTTTTATAGACTTTTTGACAACGTTGCGAATTATTAATATCTATTTGATTTGCTTAGTTTGTAATCTAACTTTTCGTTGCATATTACTTATTTGTATTTATTTCATTTAGTGTATAGTAGAAATTGAAGCTTTACTTTATGGACTTTTTGCCAACGTTGCGTATTATTAATTTCTTAAATGCAACAGTTTGAAGTAGAGCATCGATTTTTCTTTATCTCAAAAAATTACTTATATTTAACATTATATTATTAATTTCTATTTGATTTATTTAATTTTTAATTTAAAATTAAAGAATACAAAATATAATTTTTCGGTGCTTTTTATAATTTTGATTTTATGTATTCTACTCTTATTCTCAAATTCAAGAGTTTGAAGTAGAATTTCGGTTTTTCCTTAATTCAGAAAATAACTTTTATTGCTTCATCGCATTTGCATCGTAAATAAGCAATGTTCCACAATATGTGAACTGCGCTTTAATTAATTACTCAAACGCCATTTAGAGAGATAGAGAGATATCAGATTAATTTCTTGGATTTAGCCGACTCTGAGTTAAGTTAATCCAATGGGTGGCCATTTGCTATTTATGGATCGAATCGGATCAAATCCGATCATAGAGAGACAGCTCAATTTGGGCTTCAAAGGAGTGCGACAAATGCGACGAAGAATGCAATTTACCAGTGTTGAATCGAGGATGCGAGAAGCGGGAGTTTTAATCGTTGTGCGTGAGATTGTGGAATGTGGAATTACCTTTTTTTTCTAAATGTTAGAACATGCTTTGCGCATTTTCTATGCGCATGTTATTAATTAATTTTGATTAGTGCGAACCAAATTGCAAAATGTATTTCTTGAGGTTTTTCTTTCGTCTTTGTTTTTTCCTTGATTTTCCACGCACACCACACACATAATTAATTACCTATGTATTGACAGACGGTCAGCCGTAAGGAGCATAACAAACAACCGCAACAGCAACAGCAACAGCAACATCAAACAACATGTGGAATTAAATACGCTGCAACATTGTTGAATAAGTTGCCACCGAACATAATAAAGAGAGCAGACAAAAACTCACATTCAACTTGGATGGTTAATGATGTTGATGTTGTTGTTGTGATGTTGATGGTGGGTCAGTTGTTGTGGTTGGCTAACGAGTGTGTGGTTCAACAAGTGCGTGTCGAGGAAGCTCGCAATGTTCAGAGCGGTCAGAGCGGGGGAAAGGGGACCAGACGATCCTCAAGTGCGATAGTATTGAATTAATGCTGCATTTTCATGTATTTATATGTATAATTTATGATTTTTGCTTCAACGCTTGTCTCTGCCTCTCCTTCTCTGTTCACTTCCCCTTCCCCCACACACATCTCTTTCTGCTTTGTCGCATTGCACAAAGTCACATTCGGCAAAAACAATTTTCCCAATAATTGAAACAAGTTTTGCCGCCGTCTCATTTCGCTTCGCTTTTGAGTCAGTCGCAAGCAAAACAACTTTATCAATTGGCCAAAAGCGATTGCTCAAAGTCTTCACATTATATTACCTGCATAAACATATGTGTGTGTGTGTATGTGCATGTGTTTGTACACATCCATAGATTAGCTGCATCCTCCATTCCACACATATAGTAAACAACTTTGTTGCAGCTGACACCTGGAGGCGTCTTTCCACCACCCATCTCGCAGTATATCGGCTTTTAATTTCCATTTCATTTGCATGTCGCATCAAAGAAAGTCCTTTTGCTTAAAGCAGCTGCAGCTGCAGCATCGACGACGAAATGCTCTAGGCAGTAGTTAGTATTATTAGCATTGAATAGTATATTTATAGTATTAAATATAGTACTATTATATTCAATCTAGCATTACAATTGATCAATACATTAAATATCAATAAGCTTATACAATTTGTAAATTAAATTGATAGTATTTTTAGCATAGTATATTTATAGTATTATTAAATGAAATTTAGTGTTACAAATGATGCAATTGATAGTATTTCTAGCATAGTATGGTATAACAACTGATCATTAGATATCATAGCAATAAGTTTCCACAATTTTTAAATGCATTTGATAGTATTTTAGAAGAGTTTTTTTTTAGTATTTTATATAGTATAATTAAATACGATCACGAATTACAATTGTGAATGCAATTGATGGTATTTTTTGCATGGCACAGTATATTATATTTAGTAGTATTAAATACAATTTATCATAACAATTAATGATTAGTTTTAATAACTGAGAATTTATGCAATTAATGAAGGCAATTTATTGTATTTTTAGCATAGTATATATAGTATATTTACAGTATTAAATATAGTACTTTTAAATCCATTATAGAACTACAATTGATCAATACATTAAAAAGCAATAAGTTTATACAATTTTTTAATGCATATGATAGTATTTTTAGCATAGTATATTTATAGTATTATTAAATAAAATTTAGTGTTACAAATGATGCAATTGATAGTATTTAAAGCATAGTATGGTATAACAATTGATTAATACATTAAATATCAATAAGTTTCCACAATTTTTGAATGCATTTGATAGTATCTTAGAAGAGCTTTTTTAGTATTTTATTTAGTATTATTTAATACGATCAAGACTTACAATTGTGAATGCAATTGATGGTATTTTTAGCATGACACAGTATATTATATTTAGTAGTATTAAATACAATTTGTCATTACAATTGATGATTAATTTTAATAGCAGAAAGTTTATACAATTTACGAATGAAATTGATAGTATTTCTGGCACAGTTTAGTATTTTTACAGTATTATATATAGTATTATTAAATACAATCTAGAATAACAATTTCTAAATGAAATTGATAGTATTTTTGGCATAGTATATTTATAGTATTATTCAATACAATTTAGCATTAGAATTGATGCAATTAAAAGTATTTCAAGCTCAGTATAGTATATTCATAATAATATTTAATACAATTTAGTATAACAATTGATCATTAGATTTAATAGCAATAAGTTTATACAATTTTTTAATGCAATTGATACTATTTTAGCAGAGTATATTTTTAGTATTATATATAGTATTATTAAATACAATTTGGTATAACAATTGGTCAATAGACTTCATAGGAGAAAGTTTATGCAATTCATGTAATGCAATTGATAGTATTTTTGTCAGAGTATAGTATATTTATATGGTATTTTTTATTAGCAAATAGCTATTACAATTTATGAATGTAATTGATAGTATTTTCAGCATAGTATCGTATATTAACAATAGTATATTTATGATATTTCAATTGAACATTAAATTTAATAGCAAAAAACTTATACAATTGAAAGTAATTTCGGCATAGTGTAGTATATTTATGGTATTATATGTAGTATTATAAACTACAATTTGGTATTCAAATTGGTCATTAGATTTAATAGTAACAAGTTTGTACAATTTATGTGTGCAATTGATAGTATATTCAGTATAGTGTAGTATATTTATTGTATTATTAAATACAATTTAGTTTTACAATTGATCATAAGAGTTAATAGCAAAAATATAATACAATTTATGAATACATTTCGTAGTAGTTTTTTATTATAGCACAGCTTATTTTATAGTATTATATATAGTATTATTAAGTACAATCTAGAATTACATTAAGGTATTTACTTATTCAATTATTTCTCTAAATTTGATTCTAAAAATTGATGCACTTATGTATTATCCAATTTTCCATTTATTACATGCTAATTCTTAAGTCTAATCCAGGCATAGATTATAGAAAATTCAAAAGAATATGTAAATACTGTACTAAATAAATTCAGTATTTTCGAGAGCAGCGCGACACAGCAAAACAGAGCAGTATTAATATTGAAATATATACCCAAAACATACCAAATCAATACACCGCAAAAGTATTACAAATATACCAAATGTTATACTTGTCCTACTAATAAGCAATATTCGTTATATTTTGTATACTAACATAATACATTTTAAGTATACCAAAAGTGCGCAGAATATACCAGATTGTCAAAAACATACCAAATCAATACACCGCAAATGTATTACAAATATACCAAATGTTATATTTGTCATACTAATATGCAATATTCGTTATATAATATTTTGTATATTAACATAATACATTTTAAGTATACCAAAAGTGTGCAAAATATACCAGATTGTCAGCCAAAGCAACTAAGACCTCTACTAAGTTATATAATACCTTCGACCGTATAAAAACATTGCCTTCTTTTGAAGGAAGAATAAATAGGAATTTTGATAAGCTTTTAATTTAATTTTTTGCTTAAAGTTACTAATTAATTTAGAAGAGAACCAACTAGAAGTCATCCGCCGTCTTCAGTCGAGTAGAAAAATGCACTTAATGCATGCTTAACGAGGGCTTCACGCACAATTTCAGCTGTCAGCTGCCAGCTGCCAGTTGCAACTTGCAACCGCTTGACGCATTTGCGTTATCTGTTTTGGTTGCAGTTGCAGTTTTCTATTTGTAGTTTGAAGTTTGCAGTTTGGGTGTGTTGATGCTGTGTGTTGACTTTTGTTTTTGGCTTGTTGCTGCCACTAATTATCTGCTTATAACTGTAAATGGCGGCATTCACATTTTCCGCATCCATTTGGCTCTGGAAACTGAAACCCGATGCCGCTGTCGCAGTTGCAGCCACAATCGAACCTGAACCTGTTGCTGCAACTTGCAACTGGCAACTCGCAACTCCCAAGCTTGCAACTCCAGGTTGCAAATGCCGCTGCAGTTCCCGCTTCAAGTTCAATGTCATTGGCCGTGACATGCAAGGCATTTGTGTTTTTTTCGAGAGTTTGAAGTTTTGTTATACCCGCTAACCATCGGGGAGAAGGGTATTATAATTTAATGGCTGCAGAAAATGTTTGCAACAGGCAGATGGAGGCATCTTCTCAGTGTTGACAGCCGAGACTTTATATTTTGAATATAGAATGAATATAGAAAATCACATAACATACATATATAGCATTTGTTATATTTGTAGTATATTTGGTATATAACTTTGGTATATTTGAAGAAGTATTATATAAATATACCATTATGATATCATATACCATTTAGTCTAATTCTTAGAATTTTTGGTATATAATTTTGGTATATTTCAAGAATATGATTTTATCAATATACCATATATATTTAATTTGGTATACTGGTGGTATTTCGGTATATTTCAAGATTACTAGTGATATATCGATATATCATATATAACATTTGGTAGATTTGTATTGTTTTTGGTATATTTCGAGAGTAATACTATTTTATCAATATACCACATATATAATTTGGTATATTTCTGGAATTTTTGGTATATTATTTTGGTATATTTCAAGAATATGATTTTAACAATATACCATATATATTAAATTTGGTATACTGGTGGTATTTCGGTATATTTCAAGAATACTAGTGATATATCGATATATCATATATAACATTTGGTAGATTATTATTGATTTTGGTATATACTTTTGGTATATTTCGAGAGTAATAGTATTTTATCAATATATGCTTTGCTTTTATTTGAAATGGACAAGGGGTATCTTTACCAAATGCTATATTTGGTATATTTTAGTATTTTTGTGGTATATTATTTTGGTATATTTTAAGAATAATACGGCAGGATTCTGCTTTTATTCAAAATGAGCAACGGGTATATCTACATATAGCATTTGGTACATTTTCAGTATTTTTGCGGTATATTGATTTGGTATATTCAAAAATGAATACCACAAATAATGGGTAGCGGGTATCTCCAAGTCAAGCCCACTTGACTGTAGCTTTCTTATTTGTTTTGTTTATTTTTATATTTTTTGTTAGCTTTTGATTTATTTGTTTGTTGAGCGGTTTTGTTGTTTTTTGGTAGCAACAACAACAACAAGACTTTTGTCATGTTATTCGCTGCCAGTTAGAGCGTTGTGTGTGTTTCTGTTGTCCGCTTAGATTTCCTGATCCGATGCAAATGCTAATGAACGTCTTGTGGAGTAGAGTACGCAAAAACACAAAAACACAGACACAAGCACGCTCCACTCATTTGGTTAACCAGCCTGGCCAAGTGGCTAACTGGCTAACTGGCTGACAACATTTGGCCAACAACAGCGACACAACAATTGCCACAGACAGTCATAGACATAATTTGCTTGCAATCTTTACTCCTTGTGTCAGCGCGCAAACTTGTCGATGAAGTTGAAATGGAAATTGATTGCATTAATCGCCGACGCCGCCTTCTGTTTGCTGTTTACTATTTGCTGTTTTTCTACTAATTCTTTTGCATCACCGCCAAATGCAGCGCACACTTCACTTCACTTCAGTTCAGTTCAGAAGCCACCGCAATAGTCACAGTCACAGCCACAGACACGAAGTCTCTGTCTGCCTCTAAACAACAACTCAATTATCTAAATCACTCGCTTCGCTTACTATATACACTTGACAATCTTACAAACACACACATTCATACACTAGCACACACACGCACACAGTGACGGACAGCTTCAGTTTTGAATGGTAAATGAATGAGCGAATCCGATAAGCATTTACAAATCTTTCAGACACGAGCCAAAGTCATTCCAAAGACATTCGCGTTGAGACTCATTCTCTATACACTATGAATGTTATTTTATTAAGTGTTTGTTTAAATAGTTGTATTTTGTTTTATTTTGTATTTTATTTATAATGTTTATTCGAGTAATCGAAACTTTGAAATTTTGCAAATGAATGTGTTTTATGGCATATTTTGAATGTAGTAGTATATAAGCTATACTTTTGGCACATTTTTACATTTTAGGTATGTTTGCAAGTGAAAGTTCTATGGTATATATTGAATGTAAAAGTATATAATAAGTATAGCTCTTGGTATTATTTACAAAATTTCTGAATTTAATTCAAATTCAAATATCGCTAAATTTGAATCTTCTGTGAATCTCAAACATTCAATAAAGTAAATGTTTTATTTTATTGTATGGAGAGTAGCAATACGCTTGAATTTCATATGAATCCAATAGAATCAACATATTTTAAGTAATTATTTTATTTGAGCTAACAACTTTGCTTCGTTGTTGAAAGAGATTGTTATTAGTACTCGGTAATATATCCAAATCAGAACATCAGGGTAATTCTTCGTCGTTGTGAGTTTCTAAGCCGTTTAAAGGAAATTCCAGTAGCTCTAAGCATATATCATATGATAACAGACTTAGACGACGAGATGTGAGCAAGCATGTGTGTTGTTTAGATTGTGAATCTTCGCACAGTGGCAAAGAGAGAGTCGTAGCACTTTGGTATAATAGTTTATTTGTACATAGAGTAAAATATAGTATTTAAGATAGTATACAACAAATGACTTAGTATTTTTATACCCGCTACCCATAGGGTAGAAGGGTATTATAACTTTGTGCTGACAGGAAATGTATGTAACAGGTAGAAGGAGGCATCTCCGACCCTATAAAGTATATATATTCTTGATCAGCGTCAACAGCCGAGACGATCTAGCCATGTCTGTCTGTCCGTCCGTCCGTATGAAACACTGGATCTCAAAGACTATAAGAGATAGAGCTATAATTTTTTTTCGACAGCATTTGTTATGTTTGCACGCAGATCAAGTTTGTTTCAAATTTTTTCCACGCCCACTTCAGCCCCCGAGCACACTCGACTGTAACTTTCTTACTTGTTTAGTAGTGATATTTAGTATAACGAGTCACTTAGTATAATATTTTATTAAGTAGGAAACATAAACAAACCTTGGTGTAATAGTTATTTTTTACACATATACAGTACTTAAGAAAGTATATAACAAATGTCTTAGCATTTTATAAAATACCAAGTAAAGTAACTTTTGGTATAATAGTTTATGTGCACATCAAATAATATATAGTATTTAAGACAGTATTTAACAAGTGCCATAGTATTTTAGTAAACAACAAAAAGGAAACTTTGTTATAATAGTTTATTAGCATAGACAATTTTGGTCTAATTTCACATAGAATGTAAGACAGTATTTAATAAATGACTTTATATTTTATTAAATAACAAAAGACACACACTCAGTATATAATAAATGACTTAGTATTTGATTAAATAACAATAAAAAAAATAAACTTTGGTATATATATAAAAATTGACTTAGTCTTTTATTAAATAATAGAAAAAAAAAAACAACTTAAAAGAGCCAATTAGGAATGCAGAATCTTTCACAAACTGAATTGTTGCTATCGATTACCACCACCAGGGATGTGGTGCGGGTGTGTAATCGGCGACATCGATATAATCGGCAGCCACAATATCGGCTTTGGGCTCCGCAACCTCCACAACTAATGCACTCGAGTCCTGGACTTCCTCGGCCACTTCGACGGCATCGACGGGCTCGATTGCCGCTGTCCAGACCAAAGGGGCAACCAGGGCCAAGACGAAGAATAGACTGAATACAATGTGCCACTTCATGGTGTTCCAAAGCGAGATTGTTATGTGCTCCATTCTCCCGTTTCCCAGCTGCTTATATATGATGTCTTCCCGAGTTGAGTGCGTTAACTGAAACACTTTTTTTTTGCACATTGCATTGTTTGTTATCGGAGACAGTTTGTTTATCTCGAAAGTGGGTTATCTTTCCTCTCTCTCTCTCTGTGTTTATCTCTGACTTGTAATGGGGGTTATTAAACTGCCACGATCTGTTAAGAGGTCGGATTTATTTATTGGAAATTAGCCGCTGCGTTAGTTATTCATAGTTTTTCAAACACAAGCAACTATTAATCACAATTTAAGCATTCATCATCATACTTAGTCATAATAATAATAATAATTTCGAATCCATTTACACTTTTTCTTTTGGGCTCAGATAATTTGTTAATTGCGTGGAAAATTTCATCGGATTGTTCGATCTGGCTTCAACTAGTTAAAAGCACATGTTAAGCCCATCTCAATGCCAAAATGTTATGATTCATGAATATGTATGTAGATATAATGGCCTTTATCTTGGGTGGCCTTCTTCTCAATAAAGTTAAGCTCGAAAGCAGACAGATTGTAAAATAAAACGATTTGATAACTTTTCGTTCTATTTTCTCTCTTAACCTTGAACTAAATCCATTTCGGGTCTTATCTGTTGTGTAAGTTATTTTTAACTATTTTTGTTTTTCATCTTTTCGAAAAACAACACAACTCTATCGTCAAGGTAAGCTTTCTCTATTTTTTATTTCGATCCATTTTCTGATATACTCAGGAAATTTAGTGCACAACTTCAACACGTTTAAATTGCACATAAAAATACTAATTTCGTAATTTTATTGTGACAAGTCTTTGGCATATTTAAATTTATAAATACCATAACTCACATATTTAAATATGGGGAGCTATCGATAACACATCGATAAGAAGTCAACTTGTCTGGCAAGCTAGGAAATCTCGCTGACAAATGGGTAACAATTCGCAAATTGGAAATTGAGCAAGCAAAAAACACGAAAGACACCAAAAAAAAAAAGGAAAATATCGAAGAAAATGTGAAATTCGAAATGCGAAATGCGAAGTTTAATTGAAATTGAAATTGGACACTTTGCTCGCCTTGCATTTTATGTGCGTGCGAATTGTCTATGTCGATCGTCGATCGTCGATCGTGCGTACGTTCATTATGTTCGTTATTTATTTGTTATTTTGTTTTCCTGGTGAAAAGTTGTCATTGTTGATTTGTTGTTGGTGTTGTTGTTGTTGTTCGTGTTTGCTACTGCTGGAATACATGAAGTCGAGACAAGACGATGTATCAGCCAGTTGCAAACTTTGTCCAGTTTTGGCACTTTTCAGCTCAATTAGTTTTCAATTAAAAACTATTTAAATCGCATATCTGCGCCTGCCAACGACTTGCTTCTCTCCTCCTCCTCATGCACCTTCGATTCCCGTTTGTTTTGACGCCATTCGCAAAATTCTTCGAATTGCCATGAAATATTCCCAACAAATCCAAAATAATGAGGAAATCTTAATAAGTTAATGATGCTTTTACAGTTTGCTTTCACTAAACACAATAGAAATAACATGCCTATGAAAATGCAGTATTTTTCCAAAAATATACCAAATTAATATACCAAAGGCTATATTTGGTATATTTTACTATATTCTTCAAACATGTCAAAATTATAATCAAAGCAATGCATTGTTGTATTATTTTAAAAATATACTAAATTAGTATACCAAAGAGTATATTTGGTATATAATAAAATATATAAAAATGTCAAATTGTGGTATTATTATAAAAATATACCAAATTAATATACCGAAGACTGTATTTGGTATATACTTATATCTTCTACGTAATAGGTAGCAGATATAAAAATGACAAATTGCAGTATTATTCCAAAAATATACCAAATTAATATACCGAAGACTATATTTGGTATATTTTGTTAACTTCTCTCTAACGGATACAAAAATGTCAAAATGATAATGAAAGCAAAACATTGCGGTATTACTCCAAAAATATACCAAATTAATATACCGAATACTTTATTTGCTATATTTTCAAAACATGTCAAAATGATAATCAAAGCAAAACATTGCGGTATTATTATAAAAATATACCAAATTAATATACCAAAGACTATATTTGGTATATCCTTATATAAAAATGTCAAATTGTGGTATTATTATAAAAATATGCCGAATTAATATACCGGAGACTGTATTTGGTATATACTTATATCTTCTACGTAATGGGTAGCAGATATAAAAATGCCAAATTTCAGTATTATTCCAGAAATATATCAAATTAATATACTGAAGGCAATATTTGGTATATCTTTACATCTTCTACGCCACGAGTAGCGGATATAAAAATCAAAAAAACTATAATAGCTTTATGTCGACGTTGATTGGCAAATTAAAGATTTGTTTATTCCCTCGATAAGTCAGTTGAGTATGCAAATCGCGCAACTCAATAATCATGATCAGCGCATTATGAGCTACTTAATTTTAATGCACTTCAGCTATCAATAAAACTCAGTGCTCTAATGTGCACTTTACCAAATGAGCTACTTAACTGATGATTAGCAGTTAAGTTAATTCAAATCACTGAAAGACGACTCTTAACTTGAAAGTCGGCATAAACTTTCGCAGTGAATAGCTGCAATGCAGATTGGTGAAATTAATAAAATATTTGTATATACTTTGAATAACTTTGTGAGTACAGGCAAAAAAACGGTTGCTTTGGCTGACAATCTGGTATATTTTAGTATATCGATATACCAAATATAGCATTCGGCATATTTTAATATATTTTCGATATAAGGTATTCTGAATGTAATAGTACATCGATATTCCAAATCTAACTTTGGATATAAAATCCACATACCAAATATAGCTTTCAGTAAATTTTAGACTTAGCTTTTATTAAAATTTGGTATATGTGGCATATTTTAGTATTTTTCGGTATATTCTTTTGAGTATAATACCACACTTACCCTTTTTAATTGGATATATTCGGTATATTTCAGTATTTTTTAGGTACATATATTATTTTCAGTATTTTTTAAGAATAAGATCGCGTTGCTTAGTTTTTATATGAAATAATATCATAAATATTGAAATAACTTTTTGTTCTGCATAATAATGCTAAATGTGAACTTTATATTTGCTTAAAGTAACATCTATAAGCGAGAGCTCCCTGTATTAGTAAGCCTTCTGAATATTTTTACAAGATGCCTTCTTTTGATGGCAACAATCGCTGCACTTTAGTTTTGGTATTATTAAATACTGAAAAGTCAATGAAAACTAATTATGAATTTTATGTTTGCTTATTACATATCTATTTATTGAGATCTCACTGTGTTGTGTTTTTTGGGGGGGCAATTATCGAGCAACGATGATCGGCTCGTCTAAGATACAAGTGTTCCCCTCATTTGTGAGTTAGTCTCTTTGGTGTGATAGTTAAGCAACGTTGGTTGGTGGCACAAAGTGCTTTCAACATTTAATTGCCTGTTACGAGTGTGCGCGGCTCACATTAGTTAAGCACCCTGCTGGCAATGTGAAGGACTTGGATATTATTATCTGAGAGTATTTTGAGTTTTTGTTTTTTTTTTTTTGGTGGGGGAAACGCCCAAATACTTGACGTCTAATTATGCATAGAAACAGTGCTTTTGTGTAATTTAAAATTGGAAAATGTAATTGTAACTCGATAGCTTGTAATTGGTAACCCATCATGAAAAGCAAAAGTAACGTCAGGGCAACATTTAATTAAGTTGGTATTTATGACAGAAGTGAACCAAAGTTGAACTGTGTGCGAGTATTATTCGACTATTCGATTATTCGAGTACTCGACTCGAATCCAAATGACAGCTAGTTTGGCTAATACTTGTCGATGTTGTTTATACAACTGGCTTCAACAACATAAACTATGTTAAATGAAGTTCGTTCTGCCTTGTGTTCTCTTTGGCTTGGGGCAGCCCAGAGTGACGATGTCGATGTCGATGTCTCGACCTTGTCACGGTTCTGCTCTGCTTCGTCTACAGCACTTTTGACGACAGACTCAACTTCTACAGCTACAGCTACTGAGCTCTAGGCATTGCAATGCTCGGCGATCGCTAACTACAAAATTCATTTGGCAATTTTTGCAAATCGCAATTGCAAATCGCAAGTGCCAAATACCGCAATTCTTAAACTATATCTAATTAGAGAGAAGTCCATTCCAATTCTATTTTTGTCAATTGACACTACACGCTACCGATTTTTAATAACAGCCAGTCTCAGTGCGGTATTATTCTTAAAATATACCGTAAATAACATACCAAAAATACTAAAATATACAGAATATATCCATTTAAATAAAAACCTAGATATTGCGGTATTATTCTTAAAATACTGAAAATAATGTAACAAAAATACTAAAAATACCGACTCTACGTCTTTTAAATAAAAGCTAAAGAGTATGGTATTATTTATAAAATATACCGGAAATAATGTACTGAAAGCTATATTTAGTATATCGATGTACTATTGCTTTCAAAATACTTCATAAATTCATAGTATTATTCTTAAAATATAACATACCGTAAATAAAATACCAAAACTACTAAAATATACAGAATATACCCATTTTTATTAAAACCTAGATATTGCGGTATTATTCTTAAAATATATTGAAAATAATGTACCAAAATACTAAAAAATATACCGAATATATCACTTTTTTAAAAAAGCTAAACAGTGTGGTATTATTCTTTTAAAAAATACCGGAAATAATATACCGAAAATATACTAAGACGTATTGAAAGCTATATTTAGTATCTTGATGTAGTATTACTTTTAAAATACTTCGTATCGAAAAATACTAAAATATACCTAATATACCCATTTTATATTAAAGCTAAATAGCTCCGTTTATTTCTGAAAACATACTGAAAATATACCGAAAATATACTAAAATATACCTTATCGATATACAAAATGTATAAGGTTACTTTCAAAATTCTTCATACCGAAAAAAGTTTTAAATATACCGAAAGCTATGTTTGGTATACCGATGTACTATTACTTTAAAAATACTTTATTCCGATAAAATACTGAAATATATACCAAAACCTATATTTGTAAAATCAATGTACCTTCCACTAAAATATATAATATAAAATATACATTTAAAATACTTTACAAAGATGTTTGATTTCAATTCTTTGCTTAAATCGCGCTCAAACTTCAGAGCTAGATTACTTGTTACATCTCTGAAATTCGCTTTTACCTTTTCACTTTCGCTTTTCACAGCTATTTTTGTCGAATATTTGTTAAATAAACTGGGCAATAATTGTTGTAATTAATGTTGATGATCTGCAGAAAGAGAGCCCAATTACAAAATTGGTTAGTCATTAACAAAAGAAAAAAAAAAAAACAAAATCAAATCTAAGCAGCGCTGCGCAGTCGAAAGGGAATGATAAATTTCCATGTTAAACAGAATTAATGCGGAACTCTTGTTCAATGCGTTCAAAAATACGTTACTCTATAAAATGAATTTCAATTGCTTGACCAATGGGCCATAGTTCACTTACCGTTGCACTGATTGCGTATACGCCCCGTATGGCCGTCAAGGCTACTCCATAGCAATGAATTGGGTGTTGTGAATTTGCCAATTTTGCCAAACGGATGTTTGCTGCGTAATGGTCCAAGAAAAGTGCCCAAGCACACAAAACAGAGAATGCTGCAGCAAATTGAGCAACAAAAGCCAAACAAAGTGCCAAAAGTGACCCCCGCCTCACCCCTCAGTCGCCAGATGGCATTGACTTGTTGTTTGCAATTCGATCAATCAATCAAATGGCAAATAAAAACTGCTGTGCAGCATTTCACTTTGCAACCGCCAAAAATAGTAACCCAATAAAGCTTGTGAGTGTGGAGTGAGAGAGAGAGATGGCAATATAAATGAAATATAAATAGAATTAAATGATAAATTATTTTTATTATTTTACTTATTTATTAAGCTAACATCAACATCAACTAGAGCTTGACATCGCTTATTACAGAGTGCGAAAAGCAACCAACCGCAGAGCTTACTCTCAAAAGCTGCCTGCTATGTTGTGGTGTTGGTTTGTGTCACGGCTAAGCGCAGCCTTCTCCTGAGCTTTGTGTTGTGTTCACAACTTGGACTTGGACTTAAAACTAGTTGTAGAGTAACGAAAAAAAAAAGGAAGGCAAAAGCGAAACCGATCAAAGTGTATGCAAATAAATATGCATTAAAAGCTGTGTGCACTGTGTGCTTAAAACCACCAAACAGGCGGAGCTGGAGTATTGTCGGCCACATCAATATAGGCGGGATTCACTTCGGGCGGTTGTGACAACGAGGGGAAGGTGTTTTGACGTGCCTCTATTGGATCCAGGTACTCCTCCTCCTCTTCCTCTTCCTCTTGCAACTCGAGCAGTCTGCTGTTGTTGCGCCATTGCAAACGCTTGCTGTTGCTGCGCTGCGGGACGTCGTCGTCGGGTGGTGAAACTTGGCTACGACGACGCTGCAGCTCGGCCTCATTAATTGCCTGAATGGCGACCGCCCACAGGCGCATTAAATCTCGATTATCCACATCTGCAACAGCGGAGGCGGGGGAAGCGGCACGTGCGTTGACTGTGTGGCAACTGATGCTGACTGAAAGTAGCGACACAATAATCCACAGGAATTGCATGTTGCTGCAGCCGTTGGAAGTCGTTGATAACTTTTGCTCGGCTCGCGACTTCTGCGCTCAGCTTTTATACTTGTCAAAGTTGTTGTTGGGTGAGTGGGTGAGGGAGGGAGGTAACTCGAAACAGATAAATAAATAAAATGCAATAGGCGAATGTTAGGCAAGTCTTGACATCGATTCGATTCTATTTGAATTCGAGAGAGAGAGATGATATCAATGAATGTGCTTCCCAAATAGTACGCGTCTCTTGCTTCTTACGTTACGTAACGCTGACCATGTGCTACAATTATCATATGCTTACGCCATCTTACGTCATCTGCCAGCTGTCAGCTTGTTGACAATTGAATACACAAGGCAGTCAAAGAGGGCTTGTCATCACACCAAAAGGTCAAGATCATCTTCACATCGAGTTCTTTGCTCCATTGACGCATTGCTTCAACCCAACTTTTGTCTACATTCTCAACATATTTACAGGGTATCTTTGAGTTGTCCATACACACACACTGACTTTTCAAATACAAAGTTATTTATCTAAAATGCAATATTATCATTCAAATCACTTGGATTGTTGATAAAGACAGGGAAGTTGCAAGACTAGTAAGTCCAGGAAGTCAAAGCACAGTGGAATGTTTACTTAAAATAGTACAATCATTTTGTGAAACAAGTGGGAAAGCTACAGTTGAGTGTGCTCAACTGCGAGATACCCGTTAACCGGTTTGAATAAAAGCAAAACAATTTTAATATTAATTTTAAAAAACACCTAATAAATATACCGCAAAAAATACTAAAAATATACCAAATTAATACACTCAACGTAAATCATAGAATAGTGAAATATGCCAATATACCAAATACCAATATACTGCAAAAATACTAAAATATACCAAATACAATATTTGGTATACCGATATAGTTCCACAAAGTTCAAAATATACCAGAAACAATTTTTACAATAGTTTTTTATTCCATAACGAAATTTAGTTGGCAAACTAAATTTATTTATATTTAGTATTTCATTTATTTTCATTGTTATCATAAATCCTTGCAAAAGCTTCAAAAAGTAGGACCACTTTAACAACAAATAAATACAACAACAACAAAATAAAAGCAATAATATATGTATAATGTAATATTTTTATATCCTTTAACTATATTTTTTGGTCTTAAAACTATAAGATAGGTTCCCTTTAAGTAATAAGAACTTTGGTTTTATATAAAATATTCCAGAAATCAAGACGTGTGTTCTAACATTAAGATTTTCATGTTCTTGACGCACTTTTAAAACCAACATTTCTAGTACTAAGACCAAAATCTCGATTAGACTTATTAATTAAACCTATTTTTTTAGTGTAGTACTTTTACAATTTTAACTAACATTCTACTTCGCTTCATATAAATTGCATCATTTTTCAAATACTTTACTTTAGTTACGTGCTTGCACATTTTGTCCCACTGTGCGCACTGTCGAAATAATGGGAACTGAGTCGAGACAATTAATGAACCACCAGCTGCTGTTGCTGTTGCTGACGCTGCCTTTTATTTTTTGACTGCTGCTCTGGGTCACAATAGCAAAACGTCAGTTTGCCAGTCCATTGCCCCCATTCGCATTCCCATCTCCACTCTCCACTCCACCCCCCCCTTCAACTTTGCTGGGCTATTTTCTATGTGCACGTGCTGCACATTATAACGGTACATTTGCTCACCGACTCGAACAACTCACAACGATTCTCACTCGATTTTGCCGAGCTATGCGCACAATCGTTGAGTGAGTTTAAGTCTTCGGCATTTGAGTGCAAACAAATATGGGGAAATTCTCTGCGTTTTGGGAAGTTTTTTGCTGTTGTTTATGATTTGCAAATTGCCGGCAATTGGACTTTGGCTTTCAGTTGTGGCCAAAGGCTTCCATCTTCGCCATTTACGCTACTCGCACCCTGAGGGCCAATGAATGCCGAGTTGCTGAGATGCTGAGCTGCTGAGCTGCACGTGTTGATTTCCATCTCGACTGGGACACATTTTTGGCAAATGACCACTTTCATCAGACATCAGAATGATGCACATATTTTCTATGATAGATGCCGGTAACTGTATATTTTTACTATTTTCATTTAATTCGATTTAATGTTGACTACATTGCTTTAAGTATAAGCTGCTTTGCCTGCAGATTGCATCGGACTGCAACTAAGCCTTTGCTACACAGAGAGAAACAAATAGAGATTGAAAAGAATATAGCAAATCTTAATTTTAAAACCTTTCGATTTAAGCAAAAAATGTATAACAAAATTTTTAGGTTCCAAAAAAACTTAAAGCAAGATTTTGTTCATCGACTTGAGATTTAAAAATTTGCTTTCAAGTTGGAATAGATCTCAAATTCACACAGAAAGAAAAAAACAAAATCTTGAATCAAGATTGTTTGTATCTCAAAATTAAGCCAAGAAAGTTTATTCTAAAATCACGATCGAAAATATACAGAAAATCTAGATTGGCTAATCTTGAAATTCAAGAATGTTTCAAGAATGGAAAAATCCTAAAGTGGAGTTAAGATTGCCAAATCTTAAATCAAGCTCAAACGTTCTATATTAAGTCTAGATTGGATTTACTTCATATAAGATTGATTATGATTCAAATGCGAAGATGAAAAGATTCAAGAATTTTGTTCTTATTTCTTAAAATATTGGGATTCCTTTTCTTTAAAACTAGAACCTACTTTTTATCATGGCATAAAATTTAGCATTCTTAGTTCAAATTTGAGAATTTTCCATTCGTGAACCAAAATTTCACGATTTTGCGAATTTTTTTTTAGAATATTGATTTTGGTATAAGAATAAAGCTTTTTTATTAAATTGTAAGATACAAACAATCTTGATTTAAGAGTGTTTTCTTGATTTTAGCGCGCTTGATTTTCTATGGTTCATATAATCTTGATTCAAGATTTTATTCTTAATTTTATCAGGTTTTTTCTTTCTGTGTTATTGTGTGCTATTGTGTTAATCGACTATAGCTTAAGCTCTGCTGCTGTTCAGATTTCAAATGTGTTGAGCTACTTAGAGCTATTTTCAGTATGAAGAAAACTCAACTTGTACTGTATCAAATTGCTGTTCAATTTGTTTTCTTTTTTTTAAATGATTTACGCTGCATCTCATTCACTTTTGGTAATCAATTTCAAATTGTTTTAGATTGACTAAAGAGTACAATTTATTGAACAATTTATTTGAAGTTGCAGTTGATGCTCACTCTGTCTGGCTTTTATTTATTCCCTTTTCCCTCTTTGAAAAGTTGGATTCCGTCAGTAGTTTTATCTACTACAAGTGAAGCAAATGCTTTAATGCAATCAAGCTTATCCATTCGCTCAGTTGTTGCCACTTTTTAATTGTCTGTCTGAGGGCAGGGAAGAGCGATTCATCATCGCAGCTTATTGCTAATTTCATTTATAATTGCATAATTAATGCTGAAATGGAGCTGTAATTGCTGTCGAATAAAAAACCATTTGTCGAAATATTTCGTATAGTCTTTTTACTTATTTTTTGTTGTTGTTTATTTAAAAACGTATAATTAAAAGTCGTTTGTTTATAGTGTATCAAAAAAAAAAGAAGTGGGGGAGAGAGAGAGAAAGAGGGATTATATTATAACATCTTGCATAACATCGTGCAAGATCTTGAGCTCTATATTATCATCTCTGACATGCCCAACATAAATGGAATTTTCTTTTCTTTTCTTTTCTTTTTTTTATAATCTTAACGGTCTACAAGTGGCTGCGTTTTTCGCGTTTTTTTAGTTTTTTTCCATCGTTTAGTTTTTCTTCATTTTGGTGACTTTTTTTTGTTCACAAAGTGGGATACAACTTAAATAATATATTTCAATATTTTAATTATTGTATGTGTAAAAAGCTAATCGCGTTTTAAGAACGAAAACAGACAAAAGAGAGAGAGAGAGAGAAAGAGTTGTTAATGGGGAAAAGAAAGAAAAGGAAGCAACATATTACAGAAGATATTTATCGCTGGCCGAGTGCGCCCACAGAGGGCGCCACTCAAATTAGGAGTGTAGCAGCACAAGAAATTGGAATTGGAATTGGAAGTCAAAGAAAGCGCCAAAAAAAGTCTAAAGGAAGTTGAAATAGAAAAGAGAGAGCGAGAGGGCAGCGGCGGTTGGCTGTGGGCAAGGATTGGGGTTTAGAGAATGTGGGATAGAAGAAGAAGAAGAAGGGCGGAGCGGGAGGGCCCACTGCACTTCCGCTACAGCTTCATTTCCGCATCATCCGTTGAAAGTGTCACGCTGGAAGTGGAAGTAGACGGAAGAAAACGGGCTGCTGCTGTTGCTGTTGCTTTTGCTGTTAACGGGCTAACGGGTTAACGGGTCAGCGGATGAACCGGTTAACCGGTTTACAGTATGGTGCCGGGCTTTCGCAGGGGCAAACGACGACGCTGTCCAAGCAGACCCAAACCGCGTGCCTGCTGCTTTGTTGTGGCCTCGGCGGGCTCAGTTGTCTCCTGCTCCTTGGCCTCGCCGGACTCCTCAGAGTTTGCCGCAGCGCCAGCATTATCCTTGGCTGCTGTCTGCTCAGCGGAACCATCTGCGTGCTCCTCCTCAGCGGGTGCTTCTGTAAAATAGACACAAGAGTTTAGTAGATTCGAGTAAAGTAGAGTAAAGAAGAGTTAAACTTATGACACAAGACTGCGGAAGATCACTTGGGAGAAAAGTTTCGATATGAACTTGAACGGAGCTCAAAAAGAAACAAACTTAAAAGGAGTTTTAGATATGTGATGGAAGATAACTAAAAGAAAGCTTAAAAAGAAATAAGTAGCTGAGCAACTCCTGGTACTTAGTTTGGAAGTATTTCAGGAGGAGCTCAGGAGGGCTGTTCTTAGCACGTAGAGCGAATATTTCAGTTGTAACATATATTGAGAGAATCATCTTGAAATAATTAGATTACTCAGGAGAAAACTGAATTTAAAAAGAGCTTGACATCTCCGGAAAAGCACTAGGAAATAATCTGCTGAGCAATTCCTCGTACTTTGTTCGTAAGATCCTCAGAAGAGGTAGATAAAATACTTCGGATACAAGTTGAGAGAATCATTTCGACATAATGATGTCAACGAATTTGAAAAGAACTTGAAAGGAGCTTGACATCTCGGGAAAACCACTAGGAACTAATCTGCTGAGCAATTCCTCGTACTTAGTTGGGAAGTATTTCAGGAGGAGCTCAGGAGGGCTGTTCTTAGGACGAAGAGCGAATATTTCGGTTGTAACATATATTGAGAGAATCATCTTGAAATAATTATGTGATTAGATTACTAAGGGGAGAACTGAATTTAGAAAGAGCTTGACATCTCGGGAAAACCACTAGGAACTAATCTACTGAGTTGGGAAGTATTTCAGGAGGAGCTCAAGGGTGTCTCTAGGAGGTAGATTGAGCGGGTCATCCTAAAATAATGATGTAATAAGAATGCTCTGGATAGTCAAGCGTATTTTTTGGGATTTAGTTAGTCAGAAGAATACCCCAAGGCATTCGTGACGAGCAACCTACCTGTGGTCGAGGTAGCCGCTGCAGCGCCGCCGAGATGCAGGCGACGCTTGGCTAGCAGCGGATTGATTTTGCGGGGCGCCACCGCCGCTGACGACGACGGCGACGACGACGCTGGCGAGGCGGAAGCAGCAGCTGGTGCGGCACCGCCGGCTACTGTGGCTGCGGCAGCCGATTTCGACTTGGCCGCATCAGTCTTGTGCAACGCATTGAGGCGCGGACGGTTCTTGAGGCGATTGAGACCGGACACGGGTCCGGCATGGTTGGCAGCGCTGCCGGCAGCGGCATCGCCTTCCTCAGTCTTCTCACCGGTCTCGCCGGCCTCCGCCTCGTTGCCCTTCACATCATTGTGATGGCTGCTATCCGCTGCCGAATCCTCAGCCGCGTCCTTCGGTGCCTCGGTGCTGGCGCCAGCGCGTCCCAGTTTACCACGTGGCAGCAATCGATTGCCACCGGCACGATGGAGATTAAAGCGTGACGGACGCACAGACTCAGCAGTAGCAGCTGGCGCGGCTCCTGATGTCTTGGCTGCCGCCTCCTCACCCTGGCTACCCTCCTCGGCAGGAGCACCGCTGTCGGCAGCTGGCGCCTTGGTGGTGGTGATGCGACTGCGTCCACGCAGATTCAGTCCGGGACGACTGCGCAGTGTGCTGCGTGCTGTGGTGCTGGGTGCGGCATCTCCAGAGCTGGCTGCGCCATCGGAGCCCTCCTCATCGGCTGAACCAGCGGGTTTCTCTGTGGTTGATGTGCTTGTGCCGCGCAGGTTGAAGCGGTTGCGTGCTGTAAATTGAGGCGAGACGTCAGACATCTGTCTTTAACATACGGAAACTCTATTACTTACGTCTGCCACGTGCAAAACCGGAGCTCACGGGCTTCACTTCCTTGACGGGCGCAGCTTCTTCCTCAACAGCAGCTTCGGCTGCGGGTTCAGGGCTGGCGGTGGTGCGTGCACCGGGACGGGAGCGACCGCCAATTGAGGGACGCGAGAAACGATCTGCGGAAGAGAGAATCTAGGTGAACAAGCAGTCTCATAATGATAAAACCCTGAAGCAATGTTGGGAGAATAATGAGTGTTGCAGATTAGCCAGGAACTGTTTGGGTGAGATCCTTCAAATGCCCAAAATACAGACTCTCCATGAAACTTTTAGAATTTCTGAGTTGTCTTGGGTAAAACGTCTTGAATAAACGCTATGGAAAAACTCTTCAGGGTTCAAAAACTATAATAAACACCCCGGGGCAACCTCTAAAATAAAGACTCTTCATGAAACTTTTAGGACTTCTGCACTGTCTTGGCAAAAATTCTCTATGCAAAATATCCTCAGGTTTCAGTATAAAAACACCCCAGGGTATATAAACAAAAAGGGCTAAGGGACTTTCACTTTGCGGGATCATCAGGATTAAGAGAGTATAATTAGTATTTTAGAAAGTGTGATTGACGTTCATGTGTAAAACTATTTAAAGGGGACTAAGGGACTTTCACTTTATGGGTTAATAAAGTATCCTCAGTATGTTAGACTGTGTGATTTAGGTTCATGTGCGCAATCCATTCAGAAAAATCTAAAGCTAAATACCCAATTTCGAAGTTTATCCCTCCTTGAGTTTAGGGACTTTCTGCTTCACTTACTTCTGCCAGTCTTGGTGGGTTCTGTGGGCGTCGACTCAGTGGTTGTTGTGGTGCTTGTGGAGCCGCCCTCGCGCAACTTGAAGCGATTGCGTCCAGCGAGACCATTGAGACCCGATCGTCGGCCGCCAAAGAGCGAAGGTGCCGCTGTTGTTGTGGTTGTGGTTGTGGTCGGTGCCTCTGTCGTCGTTGTGGTGGTGGTTGTGGTCGTTGTGGTTGTGGTTGTCGTTGTCGACGACAGCTCCTCGGGCACTGTGGTGGCATCGTCGGCATCGGTGCTGGCGGTATCGGGACTGAGGGTGGTCTCATCGATGCCATCGGCAGCGGTTGTCTCCTCCATGTTGAGATTCTCGTTGGTCAGTATGGCATACAGATCGAGGGCAGCCTTCTCCATCGATGGCGTTGTCTGTTCCGTCTCATCATCCAACTTGGCGGTGATCTCGCTGTCGCTCTCACTGTCACGCTCCTTTGCCTTGGCTGCTGCGGCGGCTGCTGCTGCGGCAGCTGCCTCCTGTTCGACGGCAATCACCGGTTTCAGCTCCTTGTCGCCGTTGCGTGAACCCTTCTGCTGTTTCTCATCGGTATTGAAGGTTTCGCTGTCGACCAATTCGAGGCTGGGACGCTTGACACTGATCTTCTTACGCTCCGCGGCCGTTTCCAGCGAGTCCAGCGCCGGTGTCGGTTGCACATCAATGTTCTTGCCGCGGCTGGGGAAACGAGTGTTCAACGGCAGACGCTCGGCTTCAATGTCCTCGGAGGTATCCACACTGTTGCTGGCCGCACGTCCCTTGGCCTTGCCGCTCTGCAAACTGTTCTCGCTGGGCGTGGCCGCCGTGCTGCGATCGATGTTCGAGTAGCGAGTCTTGCCACGTGTGTCCAGATCGGCGGGGGCTTCAACGGCAGCGGGAGCGGCCACAGCTGGCTTCGCCTTGCTGTCGGTATTGGCATCCTCTTCATCCTCGTAGTAGTAGACATACTCGTACTCGTAGTCCTGGCCGTTGGGTCCCTTTTTGATCTCGATGCGTGACTTCTTGTTGTTCTCGCTGCCGGCGCCGTCGAGCGCAAAGTTCTGATTGACAAACTCATCGTGTGGATCGACCAGCATGTCATCGTCCAGATTGTCGATCTTCTTGGCCGCCGTTGGCTGTGGTGTGGTCAACGGCAGGGCTGGCTGATCGGTGCTCGACTTGAGAGCCAACTCAGCTTGGGCAGCCTCCTCGATTTCACGACGCACCTCGGCGAGTTCCTCCTCCTCGATGGCACGCTTCGCCTCGATGCTCTTCATCACATCCTCGTTGATGAGCGCACTGAGCACGGGATTCAGTTCGGGGCGCTCCTTTGTGGCCAGCAAATTCATGGAGTAATCACCGCCATCCGCCGAACGAATGCTGATCTTGTGCGATGTGTGGAAACCTTCGTCGCCCTGCGAGCTCGCTCCTGGCACCTTGTGCGCTGTCTCGAACTCTTCGCGCTTCACCAGCGGATCGGACAGTTGCTTCTCCAATGGCACCGTGGCGAGCTCCTCGCTGGCCACCAGCATGGCCAGACAGCCTAATAGACAACTGCAAAGAAGGAAAAGGAGAGTGTTCAATTAGTATAATTGATTATGTTAAGCAACTTCAAGGGAATTTTCATTATTCGGTCAGGGTAACGTTTTTGACCTAAGAGCCTTGAAGGGGTAAATCGGGTAACTAGAAAGATTTTTATAAGCATCAAGAGGAGTGCTAGACTTATTGAAATCTTGTATTATTAAGCAAGTTCTTTTGGGAATGAGTAAGTAAATGATTTTTTTGTGATTCCTTCTCAATTGAAGCAGACTTCAATTCGGTTCTTTCTCTTCATCATTTCCATACTCTTAGAGCCGAAGTCTTAAAGACTTAAAACACCTTTGACTGGCATTCCTCACTGGAAACTCTTACATCAGAGCTTGACCCTGATTAGCTTTATGTATTGCAATCAAATTGAATAAAGATGCATCTGCTGCGGGTTTGTTAATCAGCTAGGAATGAACTTGACCCACTCTCCCACTAATGCTGCTATTAATACAATGAAGCCAATCAAGCCTTAAGCTCTCCGAAAATAAAAGTGCTAAAGTGTATATTGTATTAAAAATCAAGTCTTTCTCTATCTGCATTTCAAATCAGTTTCGTTGCTGTGTTTGCTTTGGTTTGGTTTGGGTTGGTTTTGGTGTCTAGTCAATGTCTACGGCGTGTCTATTCAAACTGTCTGGCTGCTAGAGTCTCGGTTCACTATGATCATGACCTAGTCTCCCATTGCGTTCCCCCAAATTGAACACTGATTGGGTATAATTAAATCATTTGATCAAATTACGCCCGAAAATAATAATGATTGTGCTTATCTGGTTTGAAGTGGAGCTCAGCTAAGGAGGGGATGATTGATTTGGCTTTAGGCAAAGATCATCGCGTGCTGATCGCTGTCTAATGATCAATCATGTTTGGACGCCGTAACGCAGAGTGATTGGAGTGATGTCGATATGCTGCTTGTGCAGATGCAGCATCAACAACAACAACAAATAAAAAAAACCTTTCACAATTTCATTACTCCAATCTCTTTGGTCTTTTATGTAGATGAAGAGATTGTGCATGCGATCGTCATGTCGTGCAATTGCAGCAATAGTTCATTGGGCTTTGCGAATCCGCATTGCGATGCAACCAAATAGTTGTCGATGATGATTGTAGCAAGGGAGTGAGGAAGGGAGGTGGATGTTGAGAGGGGGAAAGCAGCGAGTTGCCAACGATGGCTCAAGGCAAACCACAAAATGAAAAGCAGAGACAGAAAGACAGAGAGTAAATAAGAAATAAAATCAAATAAAATATTGACCACTGTCCACCGGCCAGCTGAAGTCGATGTCGGGAAACTTGAGACAAGGAATATACATATACGATACATATATAGTATAGTAGACAGATATGTGCATATAATGCGCGTAGTAGTCGATGTTGTTAACGTTCATGTAAATGTTAACGTTAACGTATCGAACCGGTTTTCGAACAAAAGGTGTTAACCCATTTCGAATTCGATTTCAATTTCGATTTCGATTTCGTTGGCCATTTCAACAGAGCCCAGCCTCAGTCTCGAGGTTCAACTCCCGAGCCGGCAAATGTTCGATATCTTAAAGACAAGACTCTCGAGCGGGGTCGCGGGTCGCCTCGAAATTCCCTCCCTCCTCTCTCTCCTGTCTCTCCCTATCTATCTCTGTCTCTCTTTGCTTCCCAATCCATATGTTGGCGCTCTTGACGATAACTTTTAACATTTTGAATTATGTGCAGTTGGCATCGTTTTGCAGCCCCATTCGCTTTTTTTTCTCTCTCTTTTCTGTATGGCGAACAAGTTTCGACAACAGCTCGTTGTAAAGGTAGACAACTTCAACTTATTTTAATTGCAACAGCAACAGCTAAAGCTACAGCTACAACAACACTAACACTAGCAACAACAACAACAACAACAGTAACAACTGACAGCCCAAATGGCCCAAGAAACAATGGCTCCAAGAAAAGTTATAATTATGTCTACACATCGTGCAAATTGCCAGCAGAGGAGCAATTCTTTTTTATTTTCGCAAATACCCAGCAACTGTTAAACGAATGTCGATGGGATGTGATGAACGCAATACAAACAAAATTATATTTTTGCTGTAATTCATAAATTCCAATGGAGTGTTATAGAGATTTTCATAAAATCCACAATTCTACAGAGTATTTGGTGAGCTTAGCTAATTAAAGTGAAGTGCTGCTAGTTAAAGGTCAAATTACTTAGTTATTCAGTTAATATTCAAGTACTGATAATGCTATAAAATGCAATGCACATAAATGTGATAAAGCCTGTTAAAGTAGCTAGAGATGCATACAAAAATGAATATATTTTTAATGAAATCCACTTTGAAATGCAATAAAAACAGAAAAATATATATGTATATTAAGGAAGTTATTGGATACATGTAAATCTAAGTCTCATCTGGGTTCGATATAACAAACCCTTTTGAAATTAGAGTCTCTTCTAAGTTCTGTAGCAGCTGAATACAACTACATAATATAGAGTTTCAATACATCAATAAAAACTCTGTAATAATCAAATGTAATTAACTTTCCAATTAACAAATTGCCTGTAAATTGAGAAATCTTCAACAAGTTTTCAACATTTCTAAACCATAAAATTCAAGTCCATAAATGTTAAATATTAAAAGACCTTTAAACAACTTTTGAAGTGCTTAAAGTCTATAAAGAACTTTAAGTAAATTACAGTATTCAAATGTAACTAGTAAGTGACCTTTCAGTTCCTAAAGTCTCCGAAGAACTTTCAAACATTTCTAAAAGCATAAAATTCAAGTCGATAAATGTTAAATATTCTACGACTCTTAAAGGAAATTAAAATGTTTAAAATCTATTAAGAGCTTTCAGTAATTTAAATCATTAAAATTAACTATCGAATGACCTTTCTCTGTAGAAGTTTGCAGAAGAAAAATAGAAAAAGACTGAAGAAGAACAGGGCATTTGGCATGTCTATAACTTGTCGATATAGTCTGGCATTCGCTTTAGCTCTAATTGTGTTGTCTGAGGTAACATCAAGCCCATGTCAAGGGAGGGGAAAGGGAGAGAGGGGGAGGTAGGTAAGCAGTGGTGTGCTTGTGGTTTTCGAGTCAGCTGTCCGACTTCTTGGACATGTTATGCATGAGGTGACAATGCGCACATCGCCACACACACACACACACACTGACACAATATACCGAACACAATGCAAGAGATCCGCACTGAGCAACAGCGAACAATGTGCAATATTGGCGTGCTGGCACAGTGGGCTGGCATATGCCAAAAATGGCACGAAAAAATTGAGGAAAAACCATTAATACGCCCACATGGCGAATAATTGTTGACTTGATTTATCGTTCGTTGTGTCGCTCGACGGGAAGAGTGCAACTTATCCAAATGATTGATTGTGGTAGATAATTTGATGACTATGCCATCGTAACTGTCACTCCTTAAAATTTTACTTCATTTTTTATGTGTGCTTGTTTTACTATCTGTTTATCTGCACATTTTTCACAATTTGCTTTGGCTAGCAGTTGCAGTTTTAAACGTTTTGAAATATGTCAAGCTTATTAGACAAATATTTGCATTTAGCATAGTTTTGACATTAAATTCCCTTTTATTTCCTTTTTTATTCCAGGAACAACTGTCAATTATCGAATCTGTTTGGTAAGTTTTATATTTTTATTTACAAATAGTTGAGACGATTGTGATTAATATGAGAAAAGTCTTTAACTTGAATATAAGAATCATATTTCATTTGAGAAATAGGCGAGAGGGAATTACATTGCTTTTTAAATAGTGTGTGCTTTAAAAACAACATACCCTTGTATTGTTATTAGTCATTTATATTATAAAAGGTTTTACCTTTTATAATTGAACGAAGAACAACAAATCATTTTTGTTATTTGATATTATTTTATTAAAGAAATACTTGGTTTGACATTACTTTTTAAATGGAACGAAAAAATTATAGTAACTGTTTTAAAAATAACAACAATTACTTAGATTGACATTTTATATCAATATTATTTTAACACACTCGAGTCCCAACAGAAATCTGTTCATTAACATGACTCGCATGTTTTAATTAGAATTCTTTAGAAATGTAACCGGCTTTAGCTAGCACCTTTGAAAAGTTGTTCTCTAGAGAGTTACATTGAACTCTCAGTCAACCTTTCTATCACAGCTTTTACAGTCACACCCCTCGGACATTCACTTGACAATATTCTAGGCACACACACTTTTACTTCCTCTTCGAGTTAATTTTCTTTGCGTTGCGTTGCATTTAATGTGACATTCTATTTTCAAGGCGTGTTCAATTGATTGTGCACCACGGTGACACAATGTCAGAGAGCAAAGCAAACGACAACAACAACGGCAAGTGTGTTGTGAATGTGAATGACTGATTAACCGTTAGAGTAGGAGTAAGTAACGGGACTGAGCATTTGGGGGTGAGTGCGCCAAGTATTGCGAGTACTTTTGAGCATGTAACGTTAGACTGACTGACTGACTGACTGAGTGAGTAAGCGAGTGAGCGAGCAAGCGAGAGAGTGAATGAACGAATGACTCGCATTGCCAGCTGCTGCTGCTGTTGTTGTTGGTATTGTTGTTGTTGCTGCCCTCCCATTGTGCTGTCTGTTTGGCTGGCGATCTCACATTGGAAAGGCCACTTGGCAACTGGGCGACGTTTTTCTTATAGCTTCGCTTTGATTGTGGGGGAGAGTGTATGTATGAGTGTCTGTGTGTGTGTTGGGTGTGGCATGCATGCGATTTGTATTTTTCATTCGGCAATTCATTTGTTGGCCACAAATTAAAATACAAAAAAAATGCCAAAAAAAAAAGCTAAAAGCCAAAAATGAAGCGTGGCAGCCGCGCATGCGTTTTGACGCTTTTTGGCTATTAGATGCGGCGTCGTTGTCTCACTTCAGGAGTGTGTGTGTGTATGTCTTAGGTGTGTGTGTGTGTGTCTTAGCTGGAGGCCATTGACGTCGTTGGGAGCAGTGAAGCAGCAACAAGCAGCAGACAACAGACTCACAGACAAACACCAGCAACAATGTTGCTCAAATGTAAAATACGTTTTTTTATTTATCATTTTTTTTTTTTTTTGCATTGCATTGCATTGTTGTTGGATGCGTTGCAAAAAGGTTTTTGACTCCCCATCTTCGAGCCCAACGCTTTGCCTCGCGTTGACCTTTCAAACACGCAGCAGCAGCCTCAACAAGAGAAACCAAAGCTGAAGCTGAAGCCGAAGCCGAAGCGAAGCCAAAGCCAATTAGTAGCTGGCTTTTTGGGAATTTTTGGCCTTTGCATTTGGCCTTTTGCATAACCGTTTAAAAAGCAGTCAAAAGGCTGTCATATTTATTTATTGGCCAACTAGTTGACTAAACAACTGACTAACTCACTAACTGACTGACTGATTGACTGACCACAACTGATTGACTGCCCGTCTGTCCGTCTGTCTGTTTCACCGTTTTTAATGCCCAAGCAAAGCAAACTTGTTGACCAAGGCCAACACAATCTGCATGCCAAATTCATGTGCTGTGTGTTTTCACTACTCTCGAGGCTGCGCAGCTTTGGTCTGTCATAAAAAGCTGCAACATCGCATTTTTATGTGCCTGCTGCAGCTGGCTCACATTGTAAACCAACAGACAAGAGGGTGAAGAGGAGCGAGGGGAGGAAGAAGAGAAGACTTGCATCCTTTTACTCAGGGATTATTGCCTCAAACAACAGCAACAGCAACAACATTGTTGTGCCCGAGAGTATGTTTATGGGTAATCACTGACCAACAAGTTGGCCAAGTTAACAACAGCAACAACAACTTCTCGGTGTGTGTGGCTAATGTCAAAAGGTGCTCGCTGCTGTTGCAACTTGTGGCCAAAGCTGCAAAGCTGGCATCCAGAATGCAGTTAACCGTAAAATTGGCCAATTGCCCAGACGCACACGCTGCGTATACGCAATGTGCTCGAGGCACTTTTCTTGTTGGGCAGTGGATAAGCGCATCAAATGCGACAAGCGCAACTAAATCAATACTCCACAACAGAAATAGTAAAATGAATAAATACCACAAGCAAAAACTGTTTATCACAAATTAAAAGGAAGAAACGAAAAAGCAAACGAAGTGCAAGAAATTTGCTACTCGAAACAGATTTGGGAAACTTAATGCTCAGCTGAAGACAAATTAAGAATTGTTATTCTTAAATATAAATTGAAAGTAAAGCAGGCTTAAAACAATTAATTTAGGACTTTATTTGTTGCATAAAAATGAGTGAACAAACTACGAATACTCAATTACTATTTACATCATTTTGAAATGTTCATCGATAGCAAACTTGTTGCACTTCAAAGAATATAATTTAATAGCAATAATTATCTTAAATTATATTTCAAGATGCTATTTTCTTGTCTATAATTTTCTCAGCTTTACTTTAGCATATTTCTGATTCGACCGATTTAACTGCAATTTGAGACAATCAATTCTTTAGACATTTTTATTAAATCCTTTTTAAACAGATCTTACAAACATTTCTGGTATCAAATGCTGAGCTTTGTGGATTTTGCGGTATTATTCTTAAGATATGCCAAATACATAAATATACCGCAAAGCTACTACAATATACCGAAGGCTTTATTTGGTATATTGATTAGTACTATTTTAGTTCTATATGGACTACTAAAATATACCAGATTGTCAGCCAAAGCAACTAAGAACAGTAGTTTCTCATACAAACGCATTTCTTATGCATCGCAAGTATAACAAGTAAGAAAGCTACAGTCGAGTGTACTCGACTGTGAGATACCCGCTACCCATTTTGAATAAAAGAAATGTATTTTGCGGTATTATTCTCAAAATATACCGAATATACTGCAAAAATACTAAAAATATACCAAATGGTATATGTGGTATATCGATATAGTACCGCATTCAAAATATACCATAGACGGCTCAATATACCAGATTGTCAGCCAAAGCAACTAAGAGCCCTAGTAAGTAGGCGTTTTTGCCCATTCAAAAGTATTTATTTAATAACTTCCACAATTTGTATCTGATCGCAACCAAATTTTCAGGAATCATAACTACAATAGTAATTATTGTATATACCAAAATTCGTAGCTCTATCTTTAAAATTACACTTGTTATTCGATTTTTTTTTGATTTGCGGGGGCGGAAGTGGGCGTGGCAAAAATTTGAAACAAACTTGATCTGCGTGCAAACATAACAATTGCTGTCGAAAAAAATTATAGCTCCATCTTTTATAGTCTCTGTGATCTAGGAGTTCATACGGATGGACGGACAGACAGACAGACGAACACGACTTTATCGTCTCGTCGGCTGTTTATGCTAATCAAGAATATGCCTTATAGGGTCGGAGATACCTCATTCAGTCTGTTAAAATACCCTTTGGATACTGGGTATACAAACTCCAATCTCTCTCGCTGATAACTGATGCGTTATGGCTTTGATGGCCATCAAAGAGCTTAATTAAAGTGTATGTTCTCGAATTTTTGTGGTTGATTTTGTGTTGCAAACTTTTTAATTTAGATCTGTCCTCCTCACCATTTTTGTCCCAACGTTTTAAGTAATTGAAATGTAATATTTAATACTCACATTTTGAGCAGCATTTTAGCTATTTGTGTGATTGTTTGTTGATGTTGGTTTTGTAGTTGTTGTCGTTGTTGTTGTTTTTGCTCCTGCAGCAGTTCAAGTTGTTTTCGTTATTTGTTGTTTGTTGGTTTTATTTGAATTTGCACTTTTGAAAGTCAAATGTTCAACTATTGAAAAATAAAAACATTAAAAAAATGAGAAAAAAATTTAAGTAAAATTACTGAATTTCTTTATTGATTAATTTCGCATTTATCGATTATTTTGCGAACGCGAACGCGATTCGATTCGATTTGTTTTTGATTTTGTTTACTTTTTTTGTAGTATTTTTCGTTGTGCTCTTGTTATAATTTGCTTGTTTTGTTATATTCACAATATTGTGTGTGTGTTGTTGGTGTTGTTGTTGCACTTTCACTTTTCACTTTGAAGTTTTTTTCGACACAAAATCAATTAAAAATCTCCAAAAATCAACTTCAGCCTCCCCCCAACCAATGAACAAAAAAAAAATATAAAACATTTGCATGTGGCTGCGCTTCTATGTGTGAGTCGATGTGTGTGTATGTGTGTGTGTGTTAGAAATGTTGAAAAAATTACCCAAGGAAAAAAAAAATTGAATACAAAAATTGAAAATGGAATTTAGTTTGAAAACAATTTTTTTTTTTTATATATTTTTCTGTTTTTTGTTTTATCGCGGAAATTTTGTTCAAGTTTGTTTTTTGAGTTTTTTGTTTGTTCGCGTTGCATGTAAAATGAAGTCGCGGCACTTGAAGCGGCTGCCTTTATATGCGGCCAACACACACACACATACAAGTACACACACATACACACGCACACACACACACACAGAGACACACGCACAACTGTTGCTGCTTCTTATACCATGAAATTGTCGTCGTCGTCGTCGATCGCTCGATCGCTTCGCCTTTGTTTTTCAATATTCAATATTTATTACTTTGTTTTAATATGATTTATATAATTTCGTTTAGTTTTCAATTTTGTATCTTATATATATTTTACTTTGTTTTTTTTTTATTCGGGATATATTTAGTATATTTTGTTGCTTGTGATCTTGGCGCAGCTTTTTCGGTCGGAGCAATCACTTTCGATTTCGCTGCCAGCTGAACGTGAAATGGCAAAATGATGAACGCAACAACCATCGAAAACCGTTGCTGTTGCCGTTGCCGTTTGCAGTCGCAGTCGCTGCCAGCGTTGACGCCGACGTCGACGCCGGCTGAGGGGCAACATAACTGTTAGAGCGAGATGGCGCGTTCAGCAGGAGCGCGCTGTTGTTGGCTTTTGGTTATGGCCATGTTAACACTAAATCATTCACACCTGCTGCTGTGGTTGCTGCTGTGGTGGTTGCTGCTGTTGCTGTGGTTGTTGTTGGTGTTATACTTTCTGAAACGCAGTCGTGTTTTTTCAATGGCGCTGCGACTTACTAGGAAGTTCAGTCAGCGCCAAAGTTGCAGCACTTAATAGTTGCTCAGCTCAGCTTTGGTTGCTCTGGTTGCTGTTGCTGTTGTTGTTGCTGCTGTTGGGGGGTAAAACCCAGCAGCGACATTCACTTGCATTTCGGGGGATTCTCTGCGATCAGCGATCACTGCTCTACTCTACCAACGATCTCTCTTTCCCCCTCTCTACCTCTCTCTCTCTCTCTCTGTCTGTCTCTTCTTGCTTGCTCTTTCTTTGGTATTTCGTAAGCACAAACCAAACTGGTTGCTGCTGCTGCTGGCCTCAAGGCCGTTTGTCGCCGTCGCCAACAGCAGCAGCAGCAACATCATGATCATCATCATCATCAGCATGATCATTATCATCGTTGATTAACCGCATTACACATACGACGCGTTGGCTTCGCTACGCTTTGCTTTGCTTTGCTTTGCTTGCAATTAGCAGGGCAACTCGATTGCCGAAGCTAAAGTTGATGCTGAAGCTGAAGCCGAAGTCGAATCCGGGCAGCAATCAACGACGATCGCAGATCACCGCCATGTAAATTATGCCAAAGATTTTGTCGCTACTCCGGCCGGCTTCTCCCCTTCTCTCTCTCTCTCTCTCTCTCTCTCTCACTGTCTGGACCAACCTGATCAAGTTGACCAACCAACAGTTGTTGTTGTTGTTGTTGTTATTGTAAATATTATTATTCAATCTTTTTTAGCTTATTGATTAACCGTTGTTCATTTGCCTATTTATGCAATTTTATCATTTATGCCACACGTTTTTTTTTTACTCTCCACTCTTTGCTTTAAATTTGTCTTTGTGTGTCTGTTTGGTCTCATGACTGCGAAATGCACCAATAAACGGGAATCTTAATCGAGATTGTGCTGCGCTCATAAATGACTTTCGATTTTTTTTTTTTTTTTTTTTTTTGCAGAGAAATGCCACAACGTATTGCACCTAGATTTGCACCTAGCTTTTGAACCATTTGCAAAGTGGTTCTCGAACTAAGTTAGAGATGAGAAGCAACTGAAATACAAATGAACCAACCAAATTCTTAAGCAAACAAGTCGAGTGTATTCGACTGTGACATACATGTCATCCATTTTCAATTCAAGGAAAACTGTGCGGTTTTATTTAAAAAATACCACATAAATATACCGCAAAAATAATAAAACATACCAAAATAACATACTGCAAAAATACTAAAATATACCGAAAGCAATATTTCGTGCATTGATATAGTATTAAATTATAAAATATACTAATTTAATATACCACGAAAATACTAGAAATATACCAAAGGCAATATTTAGTATATTGATATAGTATTCAATTATAAAATATACCGCAAAAATAATAAAACATACCAAAGGCAATATTTGGTGTGTTAATATTTTACTATATATGAAATATACCAAAATAACATACCACAAAAATACCAAAATATACCGAAAGCAATATTTGTTGCATTGATATAGAATTAAATTATAAAATATACTAATTTAATATACCACGAAAATACTAGAAATATACCAAAGGCAATATTTGGTCTATTGATATAGTATTCAATTATAAAATATACCACGAAAATACTAGAAATATATAAACGGCAATATTTGGTGTATTGTCATAGTAGTACATTATAAAAAATACCAAAATAATATACCACAAAAATACTATAAAAAAAGTATACCAAAAGATATATTTGGTATATTTATATATTTATTCTTGAAATATACAACAAATACTAAAAATATACCGAATGATTTTTTTTGGTATATTTAAATAGTACTAAATTCAAAATATGCCGTATAGTAATTAATTAAATCAGATTGATAATCCAAAATAATCGAAATTCTTGAAATCGTTTCAAAAGTGGTTCAGCGAGAAATCTCTCTTGTTATCTGAATATCTGAATAGATCATTCTAAGACCAAAGGCTTTAGTCTCTCAGGCTCCAACTCATTGCAATTAGGAATTGTATTGTTTATTTCAATAAAATAATAATAGTAATATAATCCTCAGCATGAACTTCAGCTCAGCAGGTCACAAGAAATGGATGAGCACCCACAAAATCACATGTTTCGAACCATGAAAACTAAGTTTGAAATAAATATTCAAAAATAATGACAAATTTTCGTTAAACCGTTTAAAAATTGGTTCTCTTGATATATCTAAATTCAGAAAGAAGCGAACGCGCAATTGAAACACTGGAAGTAAAAGCGGTTCACAAATAGTTGACCCACAAAATAAAATATTTTGAACCACGAAAACTGAGTTTGAAATAAATAATCAAAAATAATAATAGATATTCTTTAAACCGTTTCAAAAATAGTTCTTCATATATGTAAATATACTCGTATCATCCTAAGCATGAACTTAAATTGAGTTCACCTAAGAAGCAAATTCGCAGCACTGGGACACTTGAAGCAAAAACCGGTTCACAACAAGTGGTTTACCCACAAAATTGCATGTTTCGATATGTCAACAAAATATTGGGGATTCAAATGTAATCAGCTTATGGCATTAAAAGCTAATTATCGTCATGTGTATTAACAATAATATTATAGTATTCAAAATAATCCAATGCGAACGAGTTGCAAACCGGTTCAAAAGTGGTTCAGCTCAGCTCAGCTCAGCTCGTGCAAAAGTGCAAAAGCATCGGCATCGGCATCGACAGTTGTTGTAATGCTGAAACTTTGTTGGTATGCTGACTCCAAGTGTGAAGTTTCGGCGAATGGAGATCGAAATGAAACTGGTTCAAAAATGAGTCAAATGTATTGAATTTCACACTCTCACACCACCTACACTAGTCGAGAGCCAGAGAGCGGAGGAGGAGGAGGAGGAGTGAAGAGCAGAGGAGGAGAGTTGTGCGATTGAGTTGAGGCGAGTTCGAATGGCATCACTTAAAGGTGTTGTTGTTTTTTTTCTTTTTGTTAGTGGTTTTATAACGCGACAAAAGCAAACTCTAGCTTGGCTTATTTGGTTTTGTTTGGGCGATTGATCAATCGATTTTCTAATTAGCATTGATCGATACTGAAACTCGAAATGAGTGCTCTTTTATTTATTTTCAATTTGGGGGAATGCGACAAATAATCAATATTTGCCTTGCTTAATGGATGTCACATATTTGCAATATTTACAGTATGTGTGCAAATACCTCCGATGATCAAATATATGCAAGAAACCAAACCAAAAAACCAGGCCAGCGAACCGGGAAGCAATCCTGTTGAAAACAGCAGAAGAGAAGCTCTTCATTCTCTTCTCTTTGCTCTCCTCTTAAATAATGTTGGTCATGTAACTTAACTACAGCAGGTTTCGGTTTGGTTTGGTTTTTTTTTTTTGTGTATTTTCCCTCCTCATTATTGCAATCTTTCCTTTCTTGGCCTTGACGATGGCAACGTTGGCCAGGCCGATTAAATTTCAAGTGATCGTCGTCGCCTGGAGCCAGAACAACTTCAAAAAATGAGTCAAGTTATGTCGAGGTCACGTTGATCAAGTTACCACAGAGAGTCTCGTTAACAGACAAGACAAGTCAGCAAAAAATGAAAAAGAAAAACAAAAGCAACAAAGAAGCAGGACAAGCGAGGAGCGAGTGTTAATGCCACATGCAAGATTGGGGCGTGGCGACAGTCGAAGGACAATGCTAATGATCATAATTGTCCATTAAAGTATTAAAGTAATGATCGTCTTTTGAAATAGCAAACCTCTAGGGAAGCCTCTTCAAAAGCCTCACAAGTGTCAATCAATGCATCAGTTTTCTGTGAACTCATTTGCAACACGCATTCATCAGTTTCTTGGGTTGAGTTTTCAAATAAAACATACATATATGATTTCATAAACGAACTCAGGACAACGAGCAAGATGAGAGAATATAGAAAGAACCATTTTCAAGAATAGGAAATAAAAGCTGCTTTAATTTATAACAAATCCAAACTTTAAATATCAAAAATAATATGAACATTTTATTTTGTTTTATTCAATTTTGTTTGCATTCATTGCCAAAGTGTGATAGAAATAAAAACAAGTAAAAATGATGCAGTCAAGTTAATGATAGTGAAACAGTGCGGTATTATTCTTAAAATATACCAACTTAATATATTAAATAATGCCAAAATATACCGAAGTCTACATTTTGGTATATCAGCATACCAATCAAAAGACTTGTTGTGGAAATGATTTACTTAGACTTAATATACTGACAAATACTAAAATATACCAAAGTGTTTATTTGGTATATCAATATACCAGACAAAAGTCTTGGTGTAGAAAGGATTCGCTTGAACTTAATATACTGACAAAATACTACAATATACCGAAGTCTATATTTGGTTTATCAATATACCATTCAAAAGACTTGTTGTGAAAATGATTCACTTTGACTTAACGTACTAAAAAACAACTAAAAAATACCAAAGTCTTCATTTGGTATTCGAATATACCACATAAATGTTTTGGTGTAGAACCGATTCGCTTAAACTCAATATACTGACAAAATACCACAATATACCGCATGATATATTTGGTATATTAAAATACTATTTTTAAAATTTGTTGTGGAAATATACATACTTAATATACTGAAAAATATTAAAATATACCAAAGTCTTCATATATATTCAAAAATACTAAAATATACTAACATCTTCAAGATACCAGACAAAAGTCTTAATGTAGAAATGATTTGCTTAGTTTAGTTTGACAAAATACTACAATATACCGAAGTCCATATTTGGTTTATCAATAAACCATTCAAAAGACTTACTTAGACTTTACATAATGAAAAAATACTAAAATATACTAACATCTTCAAGATACCAGACAAAAGTCTTAAAGTAGAAATGATTTGCTTAGTTTAGTTTGAAACTGACAAAATACTACAATATACCGAAGTCTATATTTGGTATATCAATAAACCATTCAAAAGACTTATTGTGGCAATGATTCACTTAGACTTTACATAATGAAAAAATACTAAAATATACTAACATCTTCAAGATACCAGACAAAAGTCTTAAAGTAGAAATGATTTGCTTAGTTTAGTTTGAAACTGACAAAATACTACAATATACCGAAGTCCTTATTTGGTTTATCAATAAACCATTCAAAAGACTTACTTAGACTTTACATAATGAAAAAATACTAAAATATACTAACATCTTTAAGATACCAGACAAAACTCTTAATGTATAAATGATTTGCTTAGTTTAGTTTGAAACTGACAAAATACTACAATATACCGAAGTCTATATTTGGTATATCAATAAACCATTCAAAAGACTTAATGTGAACATAATTTACTTAGACAGTTGTAAGCTCTAGTGGATTAATTGCTAAAAACGTTAGGAAAGTTGCAAGCTTCAAAACAAAAGTTGAATTCACATTCACACCTAAAAATAAAGACGCGGTTTATAATGAATGTTTGATAAAGTGAAATTACTTAAAAAAAAAAACAAATTGGGTTTAAAAGAATTTGAAGAATTTAAATCACATTCATTTGTTACCTGCGTAAAGTTGTTGATTAAAATGTGTGTGTGTGTTGGAGTTGTTAGCAAATTGTGACAAATGTGTTAAATTTAGTTAATGCTCAGTTAACACTCGAATGAGAATGAAAAGCAAACAATTCATTTTTAGACTCTGCACAACAACAACAGCAACAAAAATAAGGTCAAGGTCAATGCAGAAGCAGTTTTTGCCTTTTTTTTTTTATTCGCTTTTTACTTTTTGGATTTTGCCTTTTTCGAGAGAGTTGCGATGTGGCATTTGAAATGCAACTCGCATCTTTTGCAACTTGCAGCATAATCGCGATGTTGATGGCGATAATCTGATGCATTTTTAGTTGTCTCTCTCTTTCTCTGTCTCTGTCTCTCTATCTCTTTTGAGTTGAGACTAATTAAGTCCGGAGTTAGGTCACAACTTAAGCCGTTGAGTTGTTAATGGGATATTTTGGCGGAGCACTTGAGCGAGACTTTTATCTTCTTGACAGCATTTAAAACAGTTTTGAATCCGAAAAGCGAAATAAAACAAGAAAATAAACAAGCAAATGGCATTCAAATCTTTTTGGTATGCGCATCGTTGACGTTGCTGTTTTATGAGTGACCAACAACGCGAATGAATAAAATAATAATAAATATATGCAAATAAAATTTCAAAGGAGTGACCAACTGGTAAATGAATTAAATAATAGAGTAATAAAATCCAAAAGAAATTCAAATACAATTTTGAAAAGGAACTTTCAGAGACAGTGTGAAGAAAATCAAAAACTAAAGTTTGATAAGTAAAAAGTAAAACAAAAATATGTAATAAAAAACAAAACAACAACAACAACTGTTATTCAACAATTTGTGAGCAAGTGTGTGTGTGTGTGTGTGTGTGTGTGGAGTGTATAAATAAACAGGAGTGGCCAACTTGGAATGTTAATGCGCTGCAATCGTTGGTCTTGCCGAGAGCCACTCCAAAAAGAGTCGCACGTAGGCAACAACAAGACCGACAATGACGTCGCTGTCGCTGTCGCTGCCTCTGCTGCTGCTGCTGTCGACGTCGCTGCTGCAGACGCTGACAACGCCAACGCTCGTTGGCATCGCTTACAAAGCTCAGCTTGCCTCGCCTTGCTTCTGCCTCTGCCTCTGCCTCTGCTCATGTCTTCTCGCCTTGGCCCTGCGTTGTGCCCAAAAGTTACGTGAACTTTGCACAGGGCAAAGGGAAGGGAAGAGGGCGGGAACGAGAGAGACAGAGAGAGAGAGAGGCGGGAGTGATAGCTGCTAAAGACGCAACAGATTCGGAGAGAAAGGGAAAGATGACAAACGGTGCCTCTAAGGGAAAGAGAGAAAAGGAGGTAAAAGTGACTGAAAGGAAAAGAGAGAGAGAGAGAGGGAACAGGAGATAAAAGTGACTGAAACGGGGAAAAAAGAGGAAAAAAAGAGGTAAAAGTGACTGAAAGGGAAAGAGGGTGCGAAAGAGAGAGAAAGAGTGAGAGAAGAGGTGATAAAAGTGACTGAAATAGAAAAAAATAGAGAGGAGAAGAGATAAAAGTGATTAAAAGGGAAAGATAGAGAGAGATAGAGAGAGAGAGAGAGAGAGAAAGCGAGAGTGAGAGTGAGAGAGCAGGAGATAAAAGTGACTGAAACGGAAAAAAAAGAGAGAAGAAGCGGTAAAAGTGACTGAAAGGGAAAGAGAGAATGAAGAAAAGTGACTAGGAGGGTCAAGGAAAGGGGGAGAGAGAGGATGCCAAGATATAATAGAAAGAAAGGAATGAGAGAAAGGAAGGGAAGGGAAAGGAATGGAAAGGAAAGGAAAGGAAAGAAAAGGAAATGAGAGAGAAAGGAGGCCGAGGTACAACTGAAAGGGAATAGACGATAGAGGGAGAGAGAGCGTAAAGGAGTAGTAGAAAGGCAGAAAGAGAGAGGTAATAGGACAGTCTCAGTAGAATAACCTACACAGGACTAAAAGAGAATCAAAAAAAAGGAGAGAGAGAGAAGTCAAAAGGGAGAATGTCGAAGGTGTTGATGAAGGTGGCAAAGAGAGTTGAGAGAAAGAGAAAGAAAGGCAGAAAGAGAGAAAGAGAGAGAGAGAGATAGAGAGAGATAGAGAGAGATAGAGAGAAAAAGAGAGAAAAGAAGGAAAGAAAGATGAATAAAGAGAGAGCTAGAAGAGTTGCCTGCTTACAGCCGCTGAAGGAAGAAATGGGGAATTCAAGTGAGGAGCTAAGAGAGACGGCTGGACAAAAGCGAAAAGAATTAACCGGCCTGCAGTGTAGCCTCTCTCTGTCTCTCTCCCTCTATCTCTCTCTCTCTCTCTCTCTCTCTCTCTCTATCCACTCCCCCCGCTGTCAATCTAGTAGTTGAGTCGCATGTGCATGTGTGTGTGTGTGTGGAGAGACAAGTAAAATTTATAACTGTCAATTATTATGCAAGAGTTGTGAGCAGCAGCGATTGCTGATCCCGTCCTCCTCCCGCCACGCCCCTCTCCGCACCGCCCCGCCCCACCTGATGGTCGACGTGTCGCGCAAAAGCAATCAGGAAATACCCGAATCCAGAGGGAACGAGACGGAGACGGAGATGGAGTGCGAAAGAGACGGCAGCAGCAGAGACAGCAAATTAAAGTTATAAACACTTCACACACACACACACACAGTTACAAGTTGAGCCCAAAATAAGTGCCGAAAATAAGAAAGAAACAATTCCCTATATCTAGAGTTGAAGTAAGAAGAGGGAGAAACAGTAGAAGAAGAAGCAGACAATGAAGCGTACCGCAATCCACTCGCATAATCGAAGCACGTAGTATTCCCCTCCCCCTCCTCCTCCTCCTCACTTCTCACTCCTCACTCCATATCCCTCAACACTCCCTATTCCCCGTTCTCCATTCTCCATTCTCCACATTCCCGTTGCCCGTTCTCCGTTCTTCGTTCCCCATTCTTCATTCCCTGTTATCCGTTGTCTGCTTTTGTTGGAGTCGCCGCCTGTTGTTAACAGTTTGTCGCGTCTTCTCGCATTATGTGTTCTTTGTTTTTTTCTTTTAGTACTTCTTTTTAATACCCTGTAGAGTGTTGACTTTCTGCACGAATCTTCTGCGAAATCACAGCTAATAAGCTTATGAACTTTATTTCATGTATCGTAGTATTTTCTTGTTGTTCCCTCATCTTTCCTTCACTTATCTCCCATCTGCATCAATATCTCATGTCTGCAATCTTTTCGAAAACGCAGACAGGATACACTACTAATCTGTCTTAAGGTTGTCATGCACTATGAGAGAGTTTGTCAAAAAAAAGAAACACTTTGCGCTACTTAAAATTCGGAAAATTACTCAAATAATTTCATAATGTTTGAAAAATTAATTATTTATTTTATTTATTATATTAAATCTAGTTTTAAATACTACATTTAATTTTAGAGAAAAGAGTCCTTGCTGCTTGCCTTTGACTCTATCAACAAAATATATGTTTAAGCTTTATATAAAACAAATTGAATATTGACAATTTTGCAATATCATTGGAAGTGTTTAAGAAATGTTTTCGCTGTATATTAAGAAGAAGTTTCAAGACTTTATTTCAATAGCTAAAGAATTAACTTCATTTGAAGATTCCAAAAGCGTTGATATTTTACTACTTATGTTAAATAACCAAGATCAAATTTTTACTATTTCTCAGGAAGTTTTGATCTACTTATGTATGTATTAGTTTATGCATTTTTTTCTTTCCTACTCTAATATAGCCTTTTGTTCCTTCATAAGGTATTTCATATAAATGAAATAAATTTCTGCACTATATCTTGCTTTATATCTCATCAACTTTGTAGGGTATCTATCAGTCACCATACTACATTCACTTTAATTATTTAAGCGTCCACTCAATTATTTGATGACTTCTTTTTTTTTTGTTGTGTGTGTTTTACACGCAAAACACTTTTTACGAGTATGTTGAGTATTTTTGTAAATTGTTTTGTTTTGTTTTGTTTTTTTTTTATGTGGCTTTGGGCTTATTATATTGGCCATTGGCGGCGTGTTCTTGGGAGTGCCAAGTGCCGGTCCAGGCCAAACCCTCAGTTCTCAGTTCTCAGTCCTCTGTCCAGTCGCAATCGCTGTCCCCATCCCAATTCCAGGCAACGTTGAGGTTCAATGTACGTTGTGAAGAACCTTAAGAGAGTAGACAACCAAAAGAGTTATGTTAAGAAGTCAAGAGGAGAGTGAAGAGCGACGACGACGGGGCAAAAGTGTATTTACTTATTTTGTGTGTTGTGTGTGGGGCGACAATTGTTGACAGCAACAACAACAGCAACAATAACGAAATCATCATGTTGCTAATGATGATGATAGATTTTTGATGTAGGCTGACATTTAATGATTCACTGCAACTGTTGTGACTGTTTCTACATTTCAGTTTTTTCTTTTTTATACCCGCTAAACAAAGGGTAGAAGGGTATTATGGCTTTGTGCTTGCTGGAAATGTACGAAGAGGCAGAAGGAGGCATCGCTGACTCTATAAAGTATATATATTCTTTATCAGCGTCAACAGCTGAGACGATATAAACATGTCCGTCTGTCCGTCTGCCTGTCTTCTTATATACCAAAAAGTTGCACAACTACGCGTCTTATTATAAGGAATTAATAATCAATTATTAAATATACTGATATATAAATATACCAAATACATTTTTCCAACCAAACACAACTATTGATATTTGTTTGTATGTTCGCGGTATATAAATTTGGTATATTTTAAGTTTGTGTGGTATTATTCTTTAAATATACCAAAATAATATATTACAAGAATGCAAAAATATACAAAAAGTTACATTACTATGGCTATTGGTATATTTTAAATATAGTGCTATGAAAATAAACCAAATACAAATTTCCAACCAAATACAACTTTTGGTATATTTTAGCATTGTTGCAGTATATAAATGTGGTATATTTAAGTTTATGTGGTATTATTCTTAAAATATACCGAATTGATATACTGCAAAAATACTAAAATATACCAAAAGTTACATTTGGTTGGAAAGTTGCTATGTTTTTTTTTTTTTTGCTTTTCCTCAAAATGAGTATCGGGTATCTCACAGTCGAGTACACTCGATTGTAGCTTTCGTACTTGTTTTTTTTTTTTTGCGACAACATTGAAAACTTGGAGTTGATTCTGATGCAAACACACAAAAAGCGAGTATTGCGACCTTCATTGATGTTTTCACGATTTCCGGTCTGATGCGAGGGTATTTTTCAGTTTTTTCGTTATACTTTTTTTTTGTCTTGGTATTTTTAGTATTCCACGAGTCACAATCTTCAATTTTGAAGTTCGAGTAGTGCATAATTAAGTTTGCAAGCTGCTGTTTTTATTTTTTTTTTACGTTTCGTTTAGCAACAATTGGAGGTCTCTTTGATCAATTTATAGATCAAGTCGCTGAAGTGTGAAGCAGCAGCAAACGAAACGAAAATGAAACTGAAACTGAAACTGAATTAACTGCATACTAAACAGATCATCGAGAAGGACAAAGATCTAAACGAAACGCAACTAAGCAGCACTAAAACAGGAAGACAAAAGCCACATATTTTATAATGACAAAGATGACAGATCTGTGCTAACAACTTTAGCCAAAAAGCAAAGCAAAAAACAATAAAAATTAAAAACCAAAATTAATATATAAATGCTAAACAAAAGTTGGAATTTAGAAGATAGGTCAAGCACTATATAAAAAAATATGTTAGAATGTTTAATACAATTGAAAAATACGAAAGGTAAAATAGCTAAGAAATTTTACTATGTAAATGAAAAAGTTCTTCAGGAAAATATAAGTAATAGACTAAGTATTAAATCGCATTAAAAGTATAAATGCAGTTTATGTAAATAAAAAGAAATATTTGTAGGAAAGAAGAAACCAAAGCAAAGAGCAAAGAAAAACAAGAATGTAAGAAAGTGTACCTAAGAATTGAATTAGGGCAAAACTTCTGTCAACAGCTTCTGCTATATGAGGGAATACGTGGTATGTGCGAATTATCGTTCAAATATACCGAAATTGAGATGCCGAAAACTACAAAGATATACCAAGTTGTATATTTCATTTACCAAAATATCATAACATACGTTACAAAGCAAGAAGCCGAAAAGTACAATGCGGTATATTTCTAATGTTATTTTATGAAGCTAGATTAACAAGCTGGTAGAAATTGTAATATATGGTATTTTTCGAATTTTATGGTATATTGGTTAATCAAATATTATACCAACATATATATTTCATTTACCAATATACCATAACATTCGAAATATATTATACATTACAATGTAAGACGCCGAAAGTAACAAATAATATATAGATATAGATTTTATATACAAATATACCTTATCATGCAAAATATACCATACTTTGCAAATTAAGATGCCGAAAAGCACAAGAAGTTATATTTGAAATGTTATGGTATATTGGTATATTAAATATATATCTTGATATAATATAGTATAGATTTCATTTACCAATATACCATAACATTCGAAATAAACCATGCAATACAATGTAAGAATGTTATGGTATATTTGTGTTATGGTATATTAAATATATATCTTCGTAAAAAATATATTCCATATACCAAATATACAACATTCGAAATATTGGTATATGAAATATATATTATACCAAGATATATATTTAATATACCATAACACCAATATGATATGTACCATACCAATGAAATATACCATACTTTGCAAATTGAAATGCCGAAATTTACAAAGAGGTATATTTGGAATGTTTTGGTATATGAAAAATATATCTTGGTATAATAAACACATGTCATCTACCTATACACACCTATATAATTCGTATACCAATATACCATAACATTCAAAATATACCATACATTGCAAATTATACTATCAAATCATTGCTTGAAAAATAACTTCTACGATTCATCTAATCGTAGTCAATTTTTAGAGAATCATAAAAAATCATATACATTTTTTTCATATTTCCTTAAATTCCATTGCTTAGCAAATTCGATGTGCATTTTAATTACACTTCTTAAAATGAAACCTACATTTCTCATTTTAAGAAATGCAATAAAAATATACAAATAATTTGCTTAGCAATGCAATTTAAAGAAATATGAAAAAAGGAATATGATTTTTGTTAGACACAAAACTAAATACAGTCTTTGTTTTAGTGATTTAGATAAATGAGCTTCGCCTAAAAACAAATGCTCAAGTAATTGTAATAAATTATTAGTTATTGTTCAGCTTTATCTATGTATGTGTAGTGTGTGTTTGTAATTCCCCCTAACTTGAGGCTGAACTTAACAGCCAAGGTCTGAAGCTTAAACATTCTGCACGTTGCATCGTCTTTGTTTTTGTTTTTAGTTTCTGAACACGAAAAGTGAATCATGCATTCAACTACAACGACGAGTGTATTCATCATAATGAGTCGTGTTTTCTTTGGGTCAAGTCTTGAGTTGGTCTTGAGTCTGCGAAATTGTTAGATCATAAATCTTGAAAGCGAGAGAAGAAGAGGTGGGGAGGGGAGGGGAGGGGAGGAGGGGAGCGACTCCCCGCTGCTGTCTAATGACTGTCCAGTTGCATTCAAGTCACTCAATCAAGCCAGCGCAGTCGGTCAATCAATCAATCAATGCGCCATTGAAATTATGCATCAACAGCAGCGACGCCCAGTCTCTCTCTCTCTCTCTCGCTCTCTCTTGCTCTCTCTCTCTCTCAAGTGCGCAAAAAAAAAGAAATACTCAAATATTGATTATTAAATTATGAGCCAGTTTTGTGTAGTCAGTATTCCACTTTACACTATTCAGTATTCAATATTCAGTATTTGTTTTGTGTTTTTTTTTTGTATTTTTTTTGGGGTATTCAGTATTTTTAATCGCGTTGTAGTTTTTGACCCACTTTGGTAGTTGTTGTTTCCTTTTTGCTGCGCTCGCGCGCTCTTTCATTACAAAATTTGTTTAATTTTAAATTGTTTAACTTGAAATTGAGTCACGGCATCTGACTGCGCAGTCAACAGCGACGCCGACGGCGATGCCGACGTCGACAGCGCAGCCTCGAGAAGTTACATAAAATGGCATTAAAACGATTCAAAGATTGAGTTGTGGGGACCAAGCATAACGGCGGCCAAGCGAAGAAGAAGAAGAAGACGAAGAAGTGGAAGAAGAAGAGGAAGAAGCAGAAGACATGGAGAAGAGGAAGGTGCAGAAGAGGAGGGGGGAGGTGAGGTAAGGTAGGAGAGTCTCTCCTGAGGCGAAAAACCTGATACAGAGTTAAAGACGAACAGACATTTGGCATTTGCATGCAGCCCAAGAGTGTGTGTGTGTGTGTGTGTGTGTGGGGGGGGTATTGAATATGTGTATGTATGTGTGTAAGTATTCAATGTATGTGTGTGCGTGTCGATCAGGTGGAACAGCAACAACAACAACAAGAGAAGCAGCGAATGCAGCGATTGACAGACAAAAGCGTAAAAGGTGAACAACATTTTTGCCAACTTCCCTTCCCCCTTTCCCCCCTCCTGCACTTGCTCTTCCTCTCTCGCCCCTTCTCTATGAAATTCTCCCATTGTTTTCTCACTTTTCTCGCTTTGACATTTAGCACTCAAGTGACATTATGGCCAAAGTCAGTCAGCAGTTGATCACTGATCACTGATCACTGATCACCGATCATCAATCTTATGCTAAATGCTTCAAGCTAACTTCTTTGACTTCTTCCGTCTTCTTCTGCTTCTTCTTCTTCTTCTTCTGCTGCTAATGACGCTTCTTTCTGCCAATTGACGACAACTTTATTAAAATGATTTCTGCTCATTTTTTTCCATCTTTTTTCCATTTTTTGATAATTTGCATTAACTCAAAACTTGGTCTATTTTTTATGGCCCAAGCCATAATGCTGATGGCTGATTGCTGATGGCTTCAACTCTAGGCTGAAGCTGAATTTGAAGCTGAATCTGAATCTGAAGCTCAAGGTTAAGCCCAGAGACGTCAGTCAGCAGTAAGTTAGCAGCATTTCAGCATTCAGAGTCTCAGCCTTAGAGACAGACAACTTTATATGCTAACTAACTAGTTGAACTAGATTTTTGTGGCCCGGTTTGAGTCTTCGATATTGAGATCAAAAGCGTCAAATCGACCCGAGGAGGGAAGCGGGGGAAACGGGGAGAAACGCGCTGATCGAGAGATGCTTAGAGATGCCAAATGTTTCGCTCACTCTCGTGTTCCCATTTACAATACAACTTTTTTCTCGATTTTCACTTTAGTTCAACAAATCATATAATACATTTTTTGTACTTTCTTTACAGCGTAAACATGACTGACTTGAAGGGTAAGTTTATATATAAATTGGAATTATTTTTGCTGGGGATTAATTGTGATTCAAATAGAGAGAAACATATTTTATTATTCAGCAAGTGGAAATGAACAATTTAGGTAGAGAAAGATAAGTTTAAAAAAAGAAATGTATGAAGAAGTAAGGAAAAAAATGTAAAAAGATTGATTTAAATAGACTGAACTTTATTGTATTATTCAACAATTAAAAATTAAGTATATAGATATTGAAATATATTTATATTCGGCAATTGCGAAATTAAGAATTTAGATAGAGATTTATCATGCAGCTTATGAATCTAAACAAAAATCGATGTAAGAACAATGAAGGGAACATCATTTAAGCCCTAAACTAAGGAACAAATAAGAATGTAAAAAAATGTGAAATAAAGAATTTAGATAAGGAAAGATTCAGTTTATGAAACTAAAGAAAATAGAAGGTAACATCATTAAACATTCAAACAAATGAAGAATTAAGAATGTGTGATTTAAATAGAGAGAACAATATTCTATTTGCAAGTAATTGAAATTTCATAATTCAGAAAAGATATTTATATTCAGGAATTGTGAAATTACGAATTTTATTTGCGAAAGAAGCAGTTTTTAAGCTAAAACAAAGATATGTTAAAATAAAGAACAGAACATAATTTTACACGCAATCAAAGAAAGAAAAAAGCTGTGATTTAAACAGAGAGAAAAATATTCTTATTCTTCAGCATTTGAAAGTTAAGAATTTGGAGAGAGAAAGATTCAGTTTATGGAGCTAAATAATAAGAAAGTCATTGAACATGCAAATATTACTTTCTTATTAAAAGACTTAAATAGAGAGAACAATATTCTAGTAATTCAGCAATTCAAACTAAAGAATTGAATATTCACATATTGAAAATTAAGACTTTTGAATTCCTTTTAAGTAGGATTTAGTTAAAGAAAGATCTTTATATTCAACCAGTTTTTAAGTAAACGTTATGTGGGATTAAACACAAATTGCAATAGTAATTTATTTGCAATTCAAGTTCATGTGAAAATCGAAGTCAAAGAAAGTAATTTCTCGCATTAGTTTAAGTAGAACTTAAGCTAGAGAAATATATATTTTATGAATGGGATTAATTGTTAGTTACAATAGTAATTTATTTGCCATCAAAGTTTGCAAATCGATGTCAAAAAAACTAATTTATTGCATTAACTCAAAATTCAAATTGAATCGTTTGCTTTGCTATTGAATAATACAAATCTGTCGCTGTTCATAACTAAACTACAGATCAAGCTGCACATTGATATGGAAATGAACTTGCAGCTGTTTTATTTTTTGTTTGCATTTTCGAATGGAATTCGAGTCAAGATCATGTCGATGTTCGCCTCTATGAAAGTGAGAGTGAGAGATTATGCTAAAGAAATGCGAGTTGAATGAACGCAAGAAAACAAGATCGATTTATAGATTTGCTAATTTCACAGCTTAGAGTTCTGCTTTGATCTAAAGCGATTTAGTTGGAATTGTGAATCGACGATCGGTGAAGATCACTAACCGAATTATCAATAATTGCAAACCGCAACATGCGATGATTAAGTTGAGTTTGAGTTTATTTTGCTCGGTGTACTTTTTTTTTTTGTGTGTGTTTGGTTTTTGTGGTGATCGGTGATCGTGATCTACTTGTCAACACCTACACGATTTTTGGGCTTTTTTTTCGAGTTGTCGCTGGTTCCGGTTTCCAGTTGCCGTTTGTCGTCAGTCGTCGATCGTTGATCGTTTTGTTATTTGCCTTTTGGCCATTTGCCTTTGGCCGTTTGCCGTTTGGCGTTGCGGTTAAGTTGATCGTCGATCGCTGATCGCCGATGGTCAGGTTATGCATTTGGTCATTTGGCATGCGGCTTGTGTCTCGTCTTCACTCTCGACTCGACTCGACTCGAGTCTCTGTCTCTGGCATCCACTTAGCCTACAGTCTTAACTAATTATGTGTGGCCCGAAGGGAGGAAGACACAAAACACAAGACACAGAAGCGTTAAAGGGGGGAATCGATTTTGATTTTATTTTCTTGCTGTTGCTTTTGCTTTTATTTTTGTTTTTGCTTTTTGACGCTGACGTAAGACTAAATTGATAATAAAAACAAAATGATGATGGGCACCAAAAAACAAAAAGAAACAAAAATTAAACACACATTTTTGTTTTTTTGAGCTGCTCGCTTGATTGGTGAAAAGTTTTTGGCATGTGAGTTGCATAGTATTCATAGTATTCATTTGTAGTCAACGTTGTTGTTGTTGTTGTTGTTGTTATGCTTGTAGCCTCTAACTGTTGCTGCTCTCATTGTTGTTGTTGTTGTTGTTGTTTCGGTTGTGCATGAATGGAAAGTGCACTGAAGATTCGCCATCTATTCGTAATTGTGAAAGAAAGTTGTTGTGGATGAACCAAGGCAATTAGCGACACAAACACACACACACACACACACATATACTAATACATTCAAACACTCACACAAGACAAATCCAAATGAAAATCGCCTTTAACATTTTGGTTATCTTAAACGTTAAGTTTAAGCTCTGCACATTTGACACTGACATTTTAATACGCAACAAGCCGGCTTTTGATAAGTGTGCATAATTATGAAGCCAGTTTGCTGATTTAGTTTCAGCTTGATATCTCATTTAGATCCTGAGATATCACACCGAACCCCCAAAGAACTCATTTCGAAATTGCTTCAAGTTGTCAAATGATGTTGATTTTGATTGTAGAACTTAGTTTTAATGAAATTATTTTGGTAAAGTCTCTTAGTATAACAAATTTCAGCAGAATTGTTTAAAAAGATCCTGAGATATGACTAAGAACCACTAAAGATCTCATTTCGAAACTGTCAAATTATGTTTTATTGAATGTATATCTTACTATTTATCAAATTATTCTGGTAAAGCATCTTAGTAAAGATTTCAGCAGAATATTTCAAAAAGATCCTGAGATATCACACCGAACCCTCAAAGAACTTATTTCGAAATAGCTTCAAGTTATCTAATGATGTTTACTTTAATTGTAGAGCTTAGTTTTTTTAAAGTTCCTTCAGAGGAAGATGTTTTCCAATCGTATAATAAATTCTACCAAAATACTTCAAAAAGTTTCTGAGATATCATGACGAACCTTAAAAGAATTCACTTTGACACTATCAAAAGATGTGTAGCTTATGGAATAGCCTCTTTTTTATTAATTTATTCATTCTCAATCACTTAACAAATTTCAGCAAAATATTTCAATATTTCAAATCCTAAGATATCACAAAGCACCATCAAAGAACTCAAATTGCGGCAAGTTTTCAAACAATGTTGATTTGTTGTACTGGGTAGTTTTTATAAAATTATTTGGTAAAGTGTCTTGGCAAATTTCAGCAGAATGTTTTAAAAAGATCCTGAGATATTACAAAGAACCTTCAAAACTCATTTGCGGTGTTGTTGCTCAATGCTTAGTTTCGTTCTTATTCCATTTATTTAGTAATGATTTTTCTCAATTGTAGAACAAATTTCAGCAGAATGTTTCAAAAAGGTCCTGAGATATTCGGTTGAAACGCTCCAGAAGCCAGCTTATGAAACTTCTGTTAACTTTAATGAAGATGAATGAAGAGTGATGATATTAATTATTATTCATCTTTAATGGCATCGCTTTCTTGTGCGTTCATTAGTTGAAAAATGTTGTAAAATGATTGAATAGAAATTCACACATTTAAATAATTGTTTAAACGTTGATAGAGTATTTATTTATGGCGTGAAACAACTTTGGAATTGGAATTTGATTTTCCACTTCATTTCGAATTGAAAATTGCACTTGCAACTTCCACTTCCACTTTGAAATCGCAAACATTGCTTGAAATCACGAGACTAAAGCAAAGAGTTTGTGCTCTCGAGACTTAACGCTGCTCTCATCTCGTTTTCTAAAAACATAAGTCAAAGTAACAACAACAACAACAACTGGCTGGAAGTGGGCGACTGTTTCAATTTCAAGGCTAATTGTGTTGGCCACAATTCGAGGTGGCCATTTATTTGTTGTCCAGCATCATGAATTGATCATGTGATTGCAATCGTACTTGCAACCAACTTAGAAAACTCGTTGTCTGCGACTTTCATTATTCGATGCGATGCGATGCGATGCGATTGAACAATCGATCGAAGTTGCTGTTTTTGTTTTTTGTATGTTTTGGAAATTGGCAAAAGCAAAGAAATTGCCGGCAATAAATATAGCGTAGAAAGACAGAAAGAAAGAAAGAAAGAAATAAACAAACAGTGAGTGAGTTGTACTCATGAGTACACTCACAAGTGAGTAGTGAGTATTGTGAGTATTGTGAGTGCGCCGAAACGAAATGCACTTAAATGGCAAAGACCGTGAAAACAACCGACTCTTAGGAATACAAAAAAATAACAGAAACAAGTCAGAAAGTTACAGTCGAGTGTGCTCGACTGTGAGATACCCGCTACCCATTTTTAATAAAGGCAAAATATTGCGGTATCGTTTTCAAAATATGCCGAATATACTGCAAAAATACTAAAAATATACCAAATGGTATATATGGTATACCGATATAGTACACCATTCAAAATATACCATAGACGGCACAATATACCAGATTGTCAGCCAAAGCAACTAAGACCCCAAGTAAGTAGGCGCTTTTGCCCATACAAAAGTATTTCTTTAATAACTTCCACAATTTTTATCTAATCGCAACCAAATTTTCAGGAATCATAACTACTGTAGTACTTATTATATATACCAAAATTCGCAACTCTAGCTTTATCAAGCTTGTTATTCGATTTTTTTTTGATTTGCGGGGGCGGAAGTGGGCGTGGAAAACATTTGAAACAATCTTGATCTGCGTGCAATCATAACAAATGCTGTCGAAAAAAAATTATAGCTCTATCTCTTATAGTCTCTGAGATCCAGTGTTTCATACGGACGGACGGACGGACGGACAGACGGACATGGCTATATCGTCTCAGCTGTTGACGCTGATCAAGAATATATATACTTTATAGGGTCGGAGATGCCTCCTTCTACCTGTTACATACATTTACTGCCGGCACAAAGCTATAATACCCTTCTACCTTATGGGTAGCGGGTATAAACATAACGTCTGATCGCCTGAATACCCTGTAATGCCCAACCAAAGCGGGTGGTTGCATTTGTTGTGGAAAATAAACTTACTCCACAACTCCAACCGCAATTTTAGAGCACTGAAACAATATTTTAGTATATATGTGATATTTTGGTACATTTTAGTAAATTTTTAGTATATTTTTGTAATTTAAAGCGAAGTGGTAAAAAATTCAATTCAATTCTCAATTCTATTCTAGAAGTTAAACTATAAAAATCTCTAAAACAATGTTTTAGTATTATATTTTAGTATATTTCTAGTATTATAAATAGCATATTATTATAAATATACTAAAATAAAATATAATATTATAAAAACAATATTTTAGTATAAATAAGTATACATAGGTATTTGTAATATACCATATTGTATTATATATACTGAAATATTGTTTTAGTATTTTTAAGTGAAATGGTAAATTGAATTGTCAATTCTTTTTTTGAAGCTAGTGCAAAAATACCCTGTAATGACTGTGATAAGCGGGTGGTTGAATTTGTAATGGCAAATAGAAAGGGGAAATAATACTACGCATTATTTTTAATATACTTTAAATATACTAAATATATTGTTTTACATATTTAGTTTAAAATACCAAGAATATTGTTTAACATATTTTGAATATTTATAATAAACAATATTTTAGTATATTGTAGCGTCTTTATAATATACTATAATTGGACTAAAGTATAATATGTAAATATACTAATATATTGTTTTAGTATATTTAAATGAAATTTTAAAAAATTCAATTGAATTCTCAATTCTATTCTTGAAGCTAGCACAAAAATAACAGCTAAGTTCAAATTTGTTCTATGCTGATAATCAAAGTATTATAGAGAAAAGAAAATTAGAGTAAGAGAGAGAGAGAGAAACTGACTACTATATCGAATTAAGCGAAAGAAATAGTCGCTAAGTAATTAAATCATAAATTTAAGTTACGAATTTATAAAATGCTTTTTGATTGAGCTGAAATTCAATTGAAAAGTGTTCCAACTTATTTGACTCAAATTCAATTCAATAAGATTATTCTACGGTATTTGTTAGTCTAAGCTGTTTAAAGTCTTCTTTCATCTTTTGTCTGTTTTATAGTAGTTTAGTTTGTCGCTTAGCTGAAAATGTTCAAAAGTTATTTCCAAGTTTTACAGGGTAGCAGCATCTTCGATCAGCTTTGCTTTTGCTTACCGCTTTTGTAGTCGCTGTCATCAATAGTAAATTATGCGAAATATTGATGAGTGTTGATCGAAATGATGTTGCAACAGCCACCGCAACAATCACCGCAACAGCAACATCAACTTGGACATGAACAGCAAATGTTGATGATAATAATAACAGTAATATGTAGTTGCAGCAACAACAACAAACACATAACACATAAAGATAACAACACTTCACTAAGCGCCCTTTTCACTTTTTTATTGGCGTTCTTCAGCAACAGCAACAAAATGGTAATAATAAAAAAAAAAAACAAAAAATAAATGCATTTGTTTGTCTTTGTTTAACGTTTTGTAGCGAAGCTTTAAATCAGCGTTAATAAAAATCCAGCGAATGTTGTTGGCTTTTGCTTAGTTAATTGCATAGTTGTTAGTGTATGTGTGTGTGTGTGTGTTTTCTTTTGTTTTGTTTTTTTTATGTTTATTTTTGCAGCACACTCTCTTAGCTTAGCTTCGCTGCTTCTGCTTCAGGGCTTGACTATCTGCCCATCATCATCATCGTCGTTTCACTTCCTACAGCCCACACTCTCTCCCCCCCCTCTCCCTCTTCCCCCTTCCCCTTTCCCTCCACACACACACACACACAGACAGACAGACACTCTCTTAAGTATGCACAGAGCTCTTTAAACGCGTCCAATTACCTCAACAGACTTTCCGTTAATGTTTCGAATTTCGAAGAAAACAAAACTGAACAAAACCCAAAAGCCAAAACGCCAAACAGCAACACAATCAAAATACAAAAACATAGCAAACAAACATAACTCCAACACACAAACACATACAGATACAGGTACAACTATACGTATACATAATATATGCCAAAGTAAACTGGGAATGGAAAATGCGAGTTGAGTTTGGAATTAGATTGAAGCGTGGACTCTGAAGCATTGAGTGGGGGAGTGCAACAGTTATTTGCCTCTTGTCACACACACACATACCAACACACACACACACACACACGCACACACCAGCACACACACACACAGAGGACAACAGCAGCCTGCAAAAGTTTAACTGAGATCGAAAAGCAAACGCTGAATCGTTGACTGCGACGTCAACTGCAACGGCGACTGCGACTGCGACGTCGACTGCAACTGAGGCAGAGACTTGGTTGACTGCCTCATGGACTCTGTGTGTGTGTGTGTGTGTTGCCAACTGTTGCACACGTCGTCGTTGCTGGCGAGACCAGAATTGTTGATTTTGTAATTGTTGTTTGTTGCATTCGGTTTTTCTTTTTATACGCTGCGGTTTCTTGTTGTTTTTTATGTCTTTATTGCAGTCTGCTCAACTTGCTGTTGACTTTTTATAGCTATAGCTATTGTTGTTGTTGTTGTTGTTGTTGGGCAAGCAAAGTCGAAGCCAAGCTTAAGGCTCGAGACAACAGCAGCAGCGACAAAACAAAGACTTGTCACGAAGATCATTTGAGATTGTCTGCGCATGAGTCACATTCACCTACTACACATACATACATATACACACATATGTATGCTTTATAACTGCACTGTGTAAGTGTGTCTGTGTGTGTGTGTGTGTGAATGAATCACAAATCAATTGGCAATTGGCAATTGGCATGCAACACTTGGCTTTCTTAATGAACTTCCGTTCGTTAACCTAGAAATTGGCAATTGAAATACCTTTTGTAGCTTAGATCAATTCTTTAGCAATTATCTTTCATTCATTTGCTTTGGATTTAATTAGATTTTGCTTAGTTTTTCATACAAGTTCTCTTTGAACTGCGCGCAGTTTTGCATAGCAAGCAGCTAACATCCAATATTATGCATAGCAAGCAGCTTTTTGCTTGTTAGTATGTGTCTCTGCTAGACTTTAGGCGGGACTTTTTTTTTTTTTTTTTGGAAAGTGCTAAACGGTTAGGTGCGTGTCTAAATAAGTTAGAGCGTGCTAAACTAGCTAAGAGAGCGTTGAGAGATAAAATGGCTCCCTTAAGATGAAACGGTTATGATTTAAATCAAATGTTTAAAGATAATTTATATTGTTTTTTAGTTGTTTTTAGATGAGAGTGTAAAATACTTATATGAGAGGAATGGTAAATAGGGAAAGGAATTGGGATAGCCAATGAGTAAATATATTAGTTACAGCTTTACATTTGAATTGGTTTTAGTTATTAGTTAGTTATTTAGTTAGATGCAAATCAAGTGAGATGTGAAATACTTATATGTCGATTGGTAAATGGGAAAACAATAGGAATAGTCATAAATAATAAAGCAAGTTTTACATTAGAATTGGTTTTAGTACTCAACTCAAGTGAGATGTAAAATACTTGCATATTTGGGGGAAATGGTAAATAGGGAAGCAATAGGAATAGTCATAATACATTTGAATTGCTTTTAGTCCTTGTAGATACAACTCAACTGAGATGTGAAATACTTATATAGGGGAAATGGTAAATAAGGAAAGGAGTAGAGATCGCCAATAAATAAGATAGCGTAAAATATATTTGAATTAGTTTTAGTTCTTTTCGATACAACTCAACTGAGATGTAAAGTACTTAAATGGGGGAATATAGGCAAAATATTGATAGCGTAAAGTAGTTTGAGTTTCAAATTTGAATTGTGGCGCTTTGTTTGTGCTCTTAACAGCGCAGTCTAATTGCATGACATAGTCTCTTATACTGTTCGTCAAGTGTTCACGTGCTGCTTTAGCCGAGACATAAACCCAAACACCACAAACTGTTCCCAGCGACGCAACAAACGTGTTCCACACTTGACGAAGTCAAAATGCGTGGCATACTTTTGGGCGCAAGCAGAAAATTGTTATACTCGAAAAAGATTGAAGTCATAAAATGAATTAAGATTAGATAAAAACCAAATTGCAGATAATAATTGGTGAGCAGTAAAAGCATAAAGTATGTGAATCATTATGCTGAGTTGTGATTTGATTTTACGAGCAGTTAACAGACATTTGGTGATTTAATGTTTTTTTTTTTTTTGGCAATTTAGTTTGTTTGTGTTGGGGAAATTTGATTAGTGGCATTGGCATTTATTAATGAGGGGGTAATTTTGGGGATATTTGGACTGCTTAACTGGTTTTTCCTGCACTTGAAATTTCCCCCCTTCACACATTAGAATTACACTTGCTTTGGATAAGTTATCCAGAGATCGAGATGACATCATGCGCTGTTTGAATGAAATCGATCGCATGAATGACCTAATAAAATACTACAATGTGAATGCCATGAATCAACAACTATGTACAGTAATTTGCACCCAAAAGTGCAGTGGAGAGAGGGAGCTAGAGAGAAGAGTGGGAAGAGGGAAGAGAGAAGAGGAGAGGAATATTTTGAGCCAGACTCACGCTTTGAATTTCATCAGAAACAGACGCGGTGTCGCCAGTTCCGCCACACACACACACACACACACACACTTTCCACACCCATCACACGCCTTTTAACCCCCTCCCCCTCCACCTTCTCCTTTTCCAGCCTACCTCACACCCCCTTTTTAGCACCCTGCTGTGTGTGTTTTATGTGGGCGTGTTGGGCATCAATTGGACAACGCGTGACGTGAGCAGAAAGAAAGATTGAGTGAGAAAGAGAGAGGGATAGATTGTGAGAGAAAGAGAGAGAGCGAGAGAGCGAGAGAGGGAGATCGTTTGGAAGGCAGTGTTAATTAATTGCAATCGTAGCAATAAAATATTCCAATTCGTTTAATCATCTCTCTTTTAATTGCCTCCTCCTCCTCCTCCCCCCTTCTCCTCCTCTTACCACCTCCTCTTACCTCCTCCTCCCACGCTTCGCATTGCAATGGGAAAAATCGCAATCGGCATCGAGAACTCAGTTCATCTTTTCTATTACGCATTGGCCTCCATTGAACTGCGTTGTGACGCCTTCGATTTACTTTTTGTTTATCATCACACACACACACACACACACACACACACACACACACACACAAACACACATACAGACACCTACATTGATGATGATACAGGCAAAAGAACACCCACAGCTAAAAGTAGGAGGCAGCGTCCAGTTGAAGCACCTGAAGAACTCAACAGCAGACTAAACTAAACTAAATGTGAATGTGAATCACTTCGGCTTTCTTTTGTTTGTGCTCAGCGTAACGACTAGGAGTATACCCTGTAATCGAGAGAGCGAAAGCAGAAAGTTTTACATGTGGCAACTATGTTTCTGGAAAATTAAGTATCTGCTAAAGTTTACGCTTGCAGCTTAAATAGAGAACGATAGTTAGCAGGTATCGATAGTCACACGCATTCAAAAATGAATCGATAGTATGAATGCATGCAATATATGCAATTCATCCAAGTTAATATATTATAATCAGCTATCTATTGAAGTATTCGATTGCAGCTCAAAAATAACCAACGATAATTCTTACAGTTATCGATAGTCTCACGCAACGATACTATACGATTACAATAAGAAAGATAGTTTGTTATGTTTATAAGATAAACATATTCAATGGCACGCAATGAAACACTTAAAACATTATTATGCAAATGCAAAAGTTTACGCTTGGAGCCCGATAGTTCACAAAGTTATCGATAGTCTCTCAATATAGGATAATCATAAGTCAGATAGTTATGCTATGCTTCTAAAATGAAAATATTCTAATATCTGATGATATATGACGCGCAATGAAAAGTACACAACATTATTAAGCAAATGCTAACAGCAAACGAGAATTCTCAAAGTTATCGATATTCTCATGCGACTATCAAATTATACTGAAACGGATAATAATAAGAAAGATAGTTATGTTATCCATATCAATCGGCAATATTCACAGCTAACAATTAATTGATATTTTGATGCTTAATCCATAATCGATACAAATCGATACATCGATAGCATGAATATATGGATGTTAATATATGCATGTTAATATGTGAATCAACTGAATGCTCTCATATCAGTAGTATTGTAAATGCACTCAGCTTTTTGTTGAAATTTACGATTGCATGTTTAAAGCCGTCAACTTTAGTTCGCAAATTTATCGATAGTCACACGCGATTTTCTAATTAGTCTGCAACACTAATATAAGCTAATAATAATCATAAAGATTAAGTTATATTATGCTTCAAAAATTATATTCATATCTTTCGATTAGTTCACATTTCTATATTCGATACAAGATGAATCGATAGCATGAATGCAGGTTTATATCGATGTATCACATATTAATAAGTGTGATTCAATTGAATGCTTTCATATTAGTAAGATTGATAAGCACAGAAAGTGAACTAATAAGAATTCTGTACAACCCACATAATAATATATATCATGCTTAGTGTGCACTGATGACACATTCGATTACTCTGCGTGGTTACTATCGATGACTCGTGATTGATAGTCTAGATTGTGAGACAACATTTTGACTGTCATCGACAAGACTAAAAAAAAAGCGAACAAAAAAACGATTAAGTTATGTTAATGCGACTCAAAATAGAACAAAATAAAATGTGTGTTATCATCAATAAAAGAGCAAGAGATAAGCACACATTACTTTCCAAAAATGTTTGATCAATTATTTGAAAGATTATCAAAAGTGATTCGAGTCTTTGCACTTAATATATGACTGTCAAATTTAACAACGAGTTCAAAGAACGGAAGCTCTAATCAAAAATGGGTTAATAACTCACCAAAACTGAGCTGTCTGTCTGCAATTGAAGACGTTGAGGCATTCGCTTTGTTTGGAATTCCCCACAGACGAAATAAATTAGATCAAATTTCGATTTGTGTTCCTGTCTTTTATCATGTTTGCAATGTGATTCCCATGATTATCAGTTGTCTTAATTTATGGCAACCCCCCGAGAGAGAGAGATAGAGAGAGAGAGAGAGATAACCATTCTAACTAAAACTTAAACTCTGATAACTTTGCTAAATTCTCATTTGCGTCATCACGCACACATAAACTAATATGCCCGATGGCGTCTGATTTTGAAAGTTGAATTTTCATTCGATCAATTTGCATTTGCATTTCCCTCATAAATCGTCAATGAACTTTTAAGATGGATAAACGCGTAATTAAAATCCCCAAACAGCAGTGAAATGAAAATCAACATCTGAATTGAGAACGCAAAACGAAATCGAAATCGAAATACAAATGATTTTGAATGTGGAATGTAAATCAATTTACGATTTGATTCCAAATCAATTTTTCAACTGCGCCCACAATCATAATAATCACACGATGGAGAGTGGAAGGAGGGAGGAAGGGAGGGAGAGCTCAGCTTTGTTCATTACTCATACGCCACGTTGGCCAATTGACGTTGTAAAAACGTTGGATAATAAAACGCTTAAAGCTAAACGATGTTGGTGTCGCACATTATTGCCCAAGGCAAGGCAAGGCAACTCCCCTAATAGCCCCCACACCCCACCACCCCCCTCTGTGTCCCACTCCTCTCCTCACCCCTTAGCAGCAGCAGCTTGATAAGTGCAGACAACTGAATGTGCTGCGTGCATACCCTGGAATTAATCGGGTTGAAAGTTGTAAAGAAAAAAAAAATATAGATTCACAAAATTTCGACTTCTTTTGTTTAGCTTCAAAGTGTTACCCTGAATGGAATATAATGGTAAATAAGAAATGTGTTGAAATATTCCTATAAAGTTTGGTATTTTATTTTGGTTTCTAATCTGGTCACACTTGATCAACTGCTTCTTTCCTTTCTTTGATAGATTTGAAAACTTGCCTGACTTTTATAAAGACCTTCAAAGTTTACCAATGAATGCTAAAGTAAGGTAAAATAAGAAATTTTGTTGAAATACTCCTATTCAAATGTACAAAAATACAATTGATCAATTTGAAGTGTTGGCAGTTGATTATAACACCTAAGCTGGTCACTCTTGATATTGATCAACTGCCTCTTTATTCCAATCTTCTAGGAAAACTTGGCTTTAAAGTTTTTACAATGAGTGCAAAAAATGTAAAGAATAGGAAATGTGTTGAAATACAATAGTTGAATATTAAGTTTGGTATTTTATTAGGACATTTAAACTGGTCACACTTGATCAACTTCTTCTTTTTTCCTTTCTGCTTTGAGAGATTCGAAAACTTGGCTTATGTGAAGTGGCTCAATGTTTAAGAAATGTGTTGAAATACAATCGATCAACAGCCACTTTCTTCTTTTCTTTAAAAACATGGCTTACTTTTATAGAAAGAGCTTGAAAGTTTTGCAATGAATGTAACGAAATGTAACGTAAAATCGCTCACTATTAAGTTTAGTTTTATATATTTATATTATAAGGATACCTAAGCTGGTCACACTTCATGAACTGCCTCTTTTTCACCTTTCTTTTTTGATAGATTCAAAAACTTGGCAAAGTTTTAAAATGAATACAAAAAAAAGTCAAATAAGAAATGTGTTGAAATACTTATATTCAAATATACAAAAGTACAATCGATCAATATTATATTTTGGTATTTAATTATGAAAGTTAAGCTGGTCACACTTGATCAACAGCCTCTTTCCTTTCTATAGTACATTGATAGATTAAAAAACTTGTCTTACTTTTGTTAAGCAATTACATCCACTTACACACAGTACAGAGTATCTCTAAGTCAGTCACCGTGTGAAAGTGAGCTTGTAGAATTCTAGCTAGTTGAGATTTTGTATTGTTTTTATGGGGATTTGATGATGTGTGATATATGACACGCAATGAAAAGCACAAAACATTATTATGCAAATACGACGCTTTGTTTTATGGCCCATAAAAGCCATCAACTTGCAATCGTGTGTTGCCAACTGTTGCCAAGTGTTGCCAGGTTGCAAGCACAGAGACTGAGACTTCAACTGTGGCAAGCTGTGAGGTTGCAACGGCAACTTTGACTGCGACTGAGGTAAATTAATTGCAACTAATTACAAGCAAATGCCACAATCAACAGCAGCAACAGCAACAGTCGAGGGAGAGGAAGAGACCACACGTGCTGCGTGCCTGCGTCTGTGTGGCATAAGCTTAACCCCGTTGCCACATGCCACATGCCGCATAGTAGGAAAAACCCGGAAGATGATGCTGCACAATTCATGCGCTTCTCCGTCTGTCCGTCTGTCTGTCCGTCCGTCTGTCTGTCTGTCAGAAGAGTGGCAGCTAGAGAAATGGCAAATGCGTTGATTAAACCAAGTTGCAACAACATTTGCTTGCGCTTCGCGGCACGTTGCAACTGCATTTGCAACTGCAACAATAAATGCAGTTTCATTGAAGTTAATCAGCCATCGCCCAGTCGAACAGTCGCTGAACCCGATCCCGATCCCAATCCCGGCGCCGATCTTGTCAAGCGTTTTGCATAAGAAAACAACCAGCAACCAGCAGCAACAACAACAACCAGCAACATCAACTAACAGCAGCAACTTTGAACAAGCAACAACAACACATAAAACAAATTAACAAATTGAATGAAGCATTGAGCGTTGAGTTGAGTTGCAACTGAATACACTGACAAAAACTTTAAAAGAGTTGCAATTTAAACGTAGTGACAAATTCAGCAGCGGGTAAACTGAAAAGTCAGCAGCAAGCTTTGCAAAATAGTTGAATAGTTGAATCAGCAGCTGATGTGCAAAATAGTTGAATATTATTTGGTAGACAGAAGAATAAGTTAAATTATAAATATTAGCATTACTTAGTAATATATATATTATATAGATATTTTAGATAAATTTATAAAATTCAAGTTTAATTACAACCAATTCTTAGCCGACTAAATCCATCAACAAATAATATTGCTTTTACTTTTTTCTACTGTAATTGATTTACAAATCTGTGCATATGTATAAAGAGAACTACTTCTATTATTAAAAAAGTAACACCTGAATGCTGTAAAATACTATAGTTACCTTAAATATTACTTTGTAGTATAACCCGTTTGAATTTGAAGCCATCGCGAGTGCCAAAAAGTGACAAGTCATCAATTGAAATACCAGACGAACAGAAATCAACAGCAAGCAGAAATAGAGCAAGTCACTTAGGCAAAGAATGTGACGATTGTTTTTGTAGTGTGGTTAAATTTAGATAGATAAATGTAGAGAAAAACGGTCACACTAAAATTTGTGAAACTTGCGAAATAATTTGATTTTTCACAAGTCATTTATTTGGTTCATCTGTGAACAGCGCTTTAAGAACTAATTTCTTTTTCTTTTACCATTTCCATGTCAAATTTAGGCACATAAAGGTTGACAAAAACGGTCACACTAAAATTTGTCAAACTTGCAAAATATTTGGCTTTTTCACAAGTCATTTATTTGGTTCATCTGTGAACAGCGCTTTAAGAGCTACTTTCTTTTTCTTTTACCATTTCCGTGCCAAATTTAGGCACATAAATGTATTGAAAAAATGGTCACACTAAAATCTGTCAAACTTGCAAAATAATAGATTTTTTAGAAGTCATTTATTTGGTTCATCTGTGAACAGCGCTTTAATAACTACTTTCGACTTATAGCTTCTGCTTTTCTCTCACTTCTCCAGAGTTGATTCACTCGCAAATTTCTCTCAGTGTAGCAAGCTACATATGTGACTGCTGCTGTTGCTGTTGATAGGGTCAACTGCTGTTGCCATGTTCTCTTTTCATTTTTCGCGAATACGCGAGTTCATTTCTTATTTCATTTATTGGAATTTATTGTGGACGTTTGCATATTTATGTTGTGCCCCTCGCTTGCTTGCTCGTTGTTGTTGCTGCTGTGTTGCATTAAGATGAAGCAGCTCCGATAATGTCATTTGTACTTATATTCGTCTCGCAGCTGAACACTGACTATGAGTTGAGCTGTGTTGTGTTGTGTTGTGTCCCTGCCATTTGAATTCAAATTGGAATTGAAATTGAAATTGAAATTGGAATTGAAATGACTTTGTTGCAATGTCGTCCAATCAAATTCACATTTCGCTTCGGCGCCGCCATTGAATTGTCTGCCAAAGTGATTGCCTCCCTCCTCCTTCTCCCCTCTCTTTGCTTGCAGTTACTGTAATTGCTGATAAGCTCAAACAATTAAATATTGAATATAGTCTCATTAAAATTAAACAACTTTGCAAGTCTTTTTTCGTTGTATGATTCATTCTTAGTTTTTTTTTTAAGTTTAAATATGAACTGAAATCAAGTAAAGATAATCTTCAAATCTTTGAAACTTGGAAAGCGTTTTAAATGCAAAACTTAATTTGCTTGTTTACTTTTCTTGTTTTCATTTTCACTTTTCTACTTCATTTTTAGTTAGCATCTAAAATTCTGTTTTTCTCTTTCTTTCTGCAAATATATCTATGTGTTGGATATACATACATATGGCACCACAACTAGCGTTTATCTGGGCACACTGTCAATAAAAATCGATAGTTCAATACAATACTTATTGAAGTTATTTACTTTTAATACTAATAAATAAAAACTTCGCTATAATTAAATTAAATCAGTATTTTTTAATTACCAACTATTATTTCTTCTTTAATAACTAACTTTGTATTTCTTTATCTTCTTCTTAATTACACTGAGAGAACAAAATCTATATTGCAAATCTTGATTTAAGATTTTTTTTATCTTTATGCTAAAAAAACATGTGTCATTCTAGATTAAAAAGTAGATTGCAAATCTTGATTTAAGAACTTTTCGATTTTTCAAAAATCTTGGAACAAGTATTTTGTGTTGAAAATACATATGTTAAAATAAGATTATGTTCTTTAATCATTGCTTTAAGATTACAAAATCTTCTTTTAAGATCTAAATGGTCTCAAATTTAAGAATTTGGTTCATGTTTCTTAAAATGTTGGAATTGCTTTTATCTAAAATTATTACCTAATTAGATTTTGATTTAAGAGTTTGCCTTCTAGTTTCAATTTTGAGATGTTTCTAGCCTTGCAACAAGATTAAAATTTGAAATTTCCAGACAGTTTGTAGCATTTTAATCTTCACGTAAGAATAATGCTTCCTGGGCATCATATAATCTTGATTCAAGATATTATTCTTGATTTTAGTCGTTGGTTCTTTACAGATATTATTTTGAATATAATTAACTACAACATTTTGATCGTTATCTTTTTCTCTTCTCATTACAGCTGCTGTCTTCAAGTTGAACGTGGATTGCAAATTATCGCATCGAATTTATTCGTAGAATATCTAAAATGTGGAAATGGAATGCTGTTGTAAATAAAGCTGTGAAGATTCAGAATGAAACTAAATATAGCATTCGATTTTGATTTGGTTTTTTTGTTTCAGTTTTATTTTGACTACTCGTACTTTTGATAGCTCTTCAGAGAGAGAGAGAAAGATTGCAGGGCAAACTGTTGTTGTTGATTGACACAAAGCGTCAATAATAAGTTGCATAAATAATAAGTTCAGCCTAAACAACTCGAGACAGTTGATGTCGATGTCGATGGCCTTGTTGACTTTGCACAACGCTTTTCGCTTGGCATGTAAAAAGTTTTTCCGCTTTTCCGTCCAGCCTGCAAAAGGAATTCCACACTGATTGGCAGCGTACGTGCGGGCGTGCTGCAAACTTGCCCCAAGAAGGGGCAAGAGGGGAGAGGAGGGGGGAGAGTGCGTTGTTGTGCCTAGTGTCAATTATAAGACATGCCACAGAAAGAGAGATAGAGAGAGAGAGAGAGATAGGGACAGAGACAGCTCTTGGCCAAGTGCTTTGGGCGTAATTTATGCATGGCTCATGCAAATATTTACAGAGAGTGAAGCAAGAAGAAGGAGGAGGGAAAGAGGAGGTGAAGAGTGGAAAGACATTCAATCGATCGATCGATCGATCGATGGATGGCTGAATCGTCGTCGATCTATCGATGCCATCGATCAATTGCAAAAGTCGAGAAGCGAGAACCGAACCTAAATAAATGTCAAATAAATAAAATGAACAGGCAATAAAAGCTGACCAACAATGCCAACTTTATGGGTGGGAAGCGAGAGGGGAGCGGGCAGGGTTGCCACTTCAAATGGAGGTGTGAATGTGGCCACTTTAATGAAAACAATAAATCTTCATCACTGCTTGCAAAAAAAAACAAAAATAAAACAAAAACGAAGCGAAGCGAATCGCATCGCCGCACAATGAATTCAACTGGCAACAAGTTGCAACTGGCGAGTGCCTAGGGTTGCCGCCAGGGTTGCCGCCACAACCGCAGCACTCTAGTTGCCTCACAATTAGTAATTTATTGAATAAAAATGCACTTACAATTCAAACGAAACAATTTATGTACCTCTCACTCTCTCTCTCTCTCTCTCTCTCCAAATTGTAACGGAAGCGTGATATTTTTTATTAATTGAAATGAAAATGAAAATACATAAAAGACACATCAAATCAAACAACTCTTAAATAACAGACGCATAAATACCCTGTAAATATAAGATAACAGATCCTAGTAGAGAAGAAGAGAAGGAAGAAATAAGATTCAAAACATGAAATTATTATAATACTCGCTAAGTTTAAAGACGATTTAAATAGCCTTTTGGTATTTCATCTGCTGATTTTGGTACTTTCTAAAATTATAAAAATTACTACATCCACATGACGTTACTGAATACCAGAAAATTCTAATTAGTAATGATGTTCAACTAACAAAAGAGCAAATCCTAAATTTTGAAAATAAAGTTCAAAAAGTAGGCGCCATTCAAAAAGCAATTTAGTCTATTAGAGCTTGCTGCTGATTTGTGTTCGCCTGGTATTTCATTAGCTGACCTGTCACTTTTTCGATAGCCGTATCGCTTCTTGAAATACCAGGCGAACATAAATCAGCAGAAAGCAGTTGCTTTTTGAGTGGCGCCATCTTTTGTTCGTTTGTTGTTGTTTCAAATTTGAAAAATTTGTACAGCATACTTTAGGGATGTGACTTGAGTCCTTTTTCAAAAACAAGCTATATCTCAGCCAAATCCTGCCGCATTTTCAAAGGACACATATTGCTAGGATTGCAAGGACTTCCTCTATAAGACGGCATCAAAAAATTATTGGATTATCTAAGGACCCAACACTTCAAATTTTTCGGTCTGGAGGCCACGGGAAATTGGTTGAATTCGAAAATTCCAGGATAACTCGAGAACTGCAAGGACAATTTTAATGTCCTTTGGCACGATGATAGCTCTCAACAAAGCACTTCATGTGACATAGAACCCGCAAGGATCAGACAGGATATCACCGAAATATACGTAATTTTCTCTACGCAAAAAAGTCATTCTATCTCGAGTCCTGTAAGGACATTCGTCCGTTTTCGCATACCAATCGGTTTATATTTATTAAAATTGTCCTTGTGCCAAAGGACACCCTGATCGTCCTTGAAATGGTCGAGATACACTGAATTCTTCATATTTTTGGCTATTTTTCCATGCCTACCCCTTATAAAATATGGAAGGTCCTTTTTTTGAAAGATCCTTAGAATCCTTGAATGGAAATCGATAGTCCTGTTTACGGTGATTACGGAATGGTAAGTCCTGTTAAGATCCTCAACGATTTGGCGGAGATATGGTAAAAAATAATAATAATAATGGTACAAAATAATTTTTGAATTTTAACGGATTTGTTTTATTTTTGTTGCTTACTTTCAAATTTGAAATTAGCGCCAACAAATTGCCAATTTTTATAGCATACTTTGAGGATGCGCCAAGGATTCTTTTTCTAAAACAAGCCATATCTCGGTCGTATCCTGTCGCATTTTCAAAGGACACATATTTCTAGGATCGCAAGGACCTCTTCTATCGATTGGCATCAATAAAATATGGTGTCATCTAAGGATCCAATACTTGAAATTTTGTAGGCCCGAGATCAAAAAAAGCTGACCGAAATTCCAAATTTCAGGATAGCTCGAGAACCGTAGGGACGATTTGAATGTCCTTTGGCATGATGATAGCTCTCATTAAAAAACTACGATTGACACAGGACTCGTAAGGATCAGACAGGATATGACTGAGAAAAAAGTTATTTTCTCTAAGCAAAAAGGTCATTTTATCTCGGGTCCTGTAAGGACTTTCTTCCTTTTGGACACCCCAATCCGTTTGTTTTGATAAAAGCAATCCTTGTGCCAAAGGACATCACGATCGTCCTTGAAATGACCGAGATACAGTGGATTTCTGAGTTTTTGGCCATTTTTCTACACTTACCCCTTCAAAAAATTGTCGGTGCAATTTTTGGCATTTTAACGGATTTTTTGACAGTTACTTTCATATTTGAATTTAGCGCCAACAAAATTCAAATTTTTATAGCATACTTTGAGGATGAACCCAGGATTCTTTTTCGAAAACAAGCTGTATCTCGGCCAAATCCTGTCGCATATTTAAAGGACATGTATTGCTAGGATCGCAAGGACCTCTTCTATCGATCGACATTAAAAAAAATATGGGGTCATCTAAGGATGCTACACTTTGAATTTTTCGGTCTGTAGGCCACTGGAAATTGGCCGCATTCAAAAATTCCAGGATAACTTAAGAACTACAAGGACGATTTGAATGCTCTCATCGAAGGACTTCGATTAACGGAAACCCCGCAAGGATCAGACAGGATATGGCCGAGATTTACGCAATTTTCTCAACACAAAATACCCCTTTTATCTCTGGTCCTGTAAGGATTTTCGTCCTTTTGTGTATACCAATCGGCTTGTATTTACTAACAATTTCCTTGTGCCAAAGGACACCGCGATCGTTCTTCTAATGACCAAGATACAGCGAATTTATTAATATTTACCCATTTTTCTATACTCACCCCCTTACAAATTTTTTGGTATAATTTTTAGATATTTTAACGGATTTTTTGTTTTGTTTTTAAATTTTAAGAAATAAAATATGCAACAATTTTTATTTTTATCGGCTTTTATTTTAACATTTTAATGAATTGCATTTTTTATTTACTACAATTTTCAAATTAGCGCCAAGGAAACTGCAATGATATTACGATAGATGGCGCCACTTGGTATCGTGGCGCGTTCAAGTCGCTCAGCCTGTGAAGAGCTTAGCATATATTCGCTCTGTTCCAGCTTGCACTCGTTGATCAGCCACTGGCTGTCCGTTGGCTTGCTCAGACTCCTTGGTATCGTAGCGCGTTCAAGTCGCTCAGCCTGTAAAGAGCTTAGCATATATTCGCTCTGTTCCAGCTTGCACTCGTTGCTTGCTATACATAAAAGAGATTTGATTAGCATTGTAATTATGATCATTTGCATAGTGTAGTAGTACTCGCTGCTCTCCAGGTTTTTCAGTTTTATCCACTTATCTTCGGTCATCTTATGCCTAAAGATCGTCATCAATGTCCCGACAAAGGGAGCCCAAGCACGTAGCTGTTGCACCTTTGCCCGATATGGTGAGTCCTCAATTACTTCGATAACCTCATCTTCCGTGTCACTCATAGTTGGGCCTTTTGATTACAGCTTCTGGTGACATGAAATAAAATTCAAATTTTCAGGAATCACAAATACTATAGTTAATTTTGTGTATACAAATTGTCTATTGTATAAAAAATTCGCGACTCTAAGCTTTAAAATTACGCTTGCTATAGCTCTATCTCTTATAGTCCCTAAGATCCAGTGTTTCATACGGACAGACAGACATAACCAGATTGTCTTGGGTGTTGACAGTGATTATATATTTTATAGGGTCGGAGATGCCTCCTTATACCTATTACATATGGGTAATTCTCTGACGAATTTGTTGCGTGCGACCATCTTCTCAGTAGTGGTGTCATTTCCGTTTTTCCCGTCAGATTTGGATGTCTGGCTGCAAAGAACGGAATTTAAGGAGTGGATGATGCCGAAAATATTGACGATCTCTATAATTCTTAACTTTTGTACATTAATGTATATTATATATTTTATGTTAAGTATTGATATGAGGGTTTATTAATGGAAAACATACAGAACATTGCTTTTTAAAAATCATCTTTTTTCTAATCTTATTTTCTCTGGTATTCCGCTTTTTTTAGCTTTTTATTTTCTTTGATCCAGCTTTTTTTTGCTCAGAAAAAAATAACACCACTGGTTGATTTATGTTCGCCTGGTATTTGAGCAGCTGATTCAGAACTTTTTGAACTTCACGAGCTTAACTGTAGTTGCGATCGAAACCCAAAGATGGCGCCACATGAGTGACTTTCTACATTTCCACTCACTGCTGATTTATGTTCGCCTGGAATTTCAGCTGCTGTCTTTACATTTTAGCCGCCGCCGCCGAATCATTAATTGAAAAATCAGGTAAACAGAACTACAGTAAGTCACTCGCTTACTTAATTAATACATCATTTGTTGCTTCCTAAAAGGAATTGACTTGTCGGAAGGATCAGGCGTAACATCTCAACTGAGTGATCTGGCAGTGTTGCCAGCACATTAAAGTGGTCGAGTACTTACAGGGTATTCTCTCGCATTATTGAGCAGTTGGGTGCCGAGTTAAAATTAGCAATCACACGTAATTGCCCCGCAGAGTGGGTGTGTCTCGCCAGCCAGAGTCTCCGAAGCAGGGGAAAGCAGGTTGGCCATCGCATCGTCGTCGTCGTCGTCGTTGTCGTTGGCGTCATTGGCACTGACAAATAACTGAAGAGCCGCTGAGCTGTGAGATGTGAGCTGTGAGCTGCTGTGAGAAATGATCTGTCAGACGACAATTATGCAACCCATTTGCCATTTGCCACTTGCCAATTGCCCAAATGCCATTTGAATTTCCCCATCAGTCGGCCTCCGTCTCATCGCGTCTCATCTCGTCTCCATCTCATTGCCAAATGGCAGGCGATAAATCTGCGGATAGTTAAATGCAATTTATCGATACATTTCGATCGTTTGTCAATCGATCAAGCTGCATTATCATAAACACCCAAGTCGATAAATTGCATTTTATTTGTGATGGCATCCGCTTAATTAAGCCAGCTGCAAATAACACTTAATCTCACATTCCAAGTGCCAAAAGCTACGCAGTTAGTTGTTTTCGAATCGAATTGGAGCTGCAAGTAAAAAAAAAAAGATGCAGAAATAAATATGACAAGATACATTTAAGTGCTTGGGATTATGTTTTACGTGATTTCGCTAACTAATTAAAGGGTGTGTCCTCCCTCTCTCTCTCTCTCTCTCTCTCTCTCTCTCTCTCTATCTCTATCTGCTTTCCTCTTCCCCCGCTTTTCTCTGTCTTTCTGTCTGACCCCAGCACGCGCCCAGTTGTCGGCAATGGCGATGGCGACAACAATTCACAATTGACATTCACCGGCGCAATTAATCATCATCACCGACTGATTGACAAACGAATCACAAATAAATCAAAATTCAAAGCGACAACAACAAAAACCACAGCAACAACAACAGCAATAACAAGATATATTGCCAGTGACCACGTAATGTACAATTGCAGTTTCCCACACCAAATAGGGTATGCTCGACATGTGTGATACCCTAAGGCAACAGGAAGTGCAAGTCCAAAGGTGAAAAAGCTTAACTGCGAAGTATTATCGTTAAATATAACGAAATAATATACCAAAAAATACTAAAGATATGTCACACATACCAAATATGCGAAATTTGTATACCAAAAGTACTAAAAATATGCCACATATTGTATTTTAAATACAATTAGCCAAAATTGTTAAAATATACCAAATTCATATACTAAATATACCACACGCCATTTTTCTTATATTGATATACTGCTCTACATAAATAGTATAAACATATAAAGCAAAGCAGTGTGGTATAATCGTTCAATTATATCAAAATAATATACCAAAAATACTACAAATATACCACATGCTATATTTCGTATATTTACGTAGTACAAGCATATCAAGCAAAGTGGCGTTGTATTGTTGTTAAACTATGGCTAATGAATATACCAAAAAATACTAAAGATATACCACATACATATATACTAAATTAATATCATATGTACTAAAAATATACAAATACAATTATATACTTATCGTTAAATAAACCAAATATGTTTGTTAAAATATACCAAATTCATATACCACAAATACTTAAAATATACCACACGCTCTATATTTCAAATATTGACATTCTACTCTACATATAAAGTACAAGTATATAAATACTTTGAAAGGGTGTAATTAAGTCTAGACTTCTTTCTGATTTCTATAACACGAAGCAAGAAATTTTTGGGTAACACAAATCAAGAAGTGAATATATATCTTAACCCTGCATATACAGGGTATTGTTTCGTAAGCAGTTAACAGCTTCGCTAAGCTATGCAAATGAACAAATTTGCGCCATGTTTCATTTGAGCTGACAGCATTTTACAGGGTAAACCTTTTGCGTCTTATACGATTATCATAGATATTTTGATGCAAAACCCCTCTTCTATTGCCTTCACAGGGTATCTGTCTACTCCAGTTGACAGCAGAAATCAGCGGCCAGTCAGTGTACCGCAAATAAATCAATCAATGGCAACAAACCCGAAACCGAATCCGAAACTGAAACAGAAACCCTAACGCAAATGCAAACCGAAGTCGGGTTCCAACGAACACGCGTTCTATCGTAATCGTGTAATCCTGTAGACCAGGACTTGGGAAAGTGGGAATATTGCACGTTGCATGTGTGGTGGCAAGGTGGCAAAGTGGCAAGTGCGTGCCGCATCCATGTGTGGCAACAGATGACGCACGTTTTTGTTTTGGCCCACGGGGAAAACCCCGTCCGACATCGATACCGTGTGTTTTTCTCGATAAACTCAACGCAACACAATAACCCACGTCACAGCGATGATCTACAAGAGACAGCGAGACAGAGAGAGAGAAAGAGAGCGCGCTGCTTGTCACCATATGGGTTAAGGTGCCGGAAATTCCCAAACCCGACCAAGGAAAACAGGTAGCCGAACGAAGAACGGGGTCAGGTCAGAGATCGGAGGTCAGCACCGGGAGACAGGTCAGTTTGACAGCTTCGATTCGCAATGCAGCGTTCGCAACGCCCGCCAAGAAGCCAATTTAAATAAGCAGCATAAACAAAGGACCAAAAAGGACGCGACACACAAACGTCGATGTTGTTTTTATGACGCCGACGCCGCCGCCGCCCGATGAGGACCGATTATGAGGTAGCCGCCGCGTCTCTCTGTCTGCCTGTGTCTACAGCAGGTTCCTCACATTCTGGGCTTTTCCCACGGCCCAAAAATCGCATTTCTCACCTCGCTGCTGCTGCTGCGCCCCGTTTTATGGGCCACTGCGACACCGCACCACACCGCACCGCATCTGTTTTTCGCACTTTTCACGTCTCACAATTGTTCTTCTTCTCGCTGTTTTTATGATCCGCCGCCGCTTCTATGGTGGGAATTTACGTGTTTCCGCAGTTTCCGCGGATTAAATCAACCTTGATACCTTTACCTGTCTCCGTCTCCGTCTCTGTCCACACAACAACACAACACAACCCACCTAAAACCCAATCCAATCCGAAACGCAATAATCAAACACTTTCGACACCTTTTGCAGCAACCGCAGCGAAACCGAACCACAATTCCCTGACTTTGTTGTTGGCTTATGAGTTCTATGACAAAAAACTCCCTTTTGCCCTGACTCCAGATCGATCAATTGTTTGTCCAGATCTCCGCTAACTCCCGCATAGATCCACAACAAAGTGTAGTCCATATTCTTTGTAGTTTTGTCGGGGATTATGAAGCATTTCAGCATTTTTTTTAAATTCCTATTAAGTACAATACTTAAATTAATACAATTAAAGCTGTATGTTAAAACCGAAGTATAGGAATTATAAGAAATTACTGTATTAAAAATAATAATAATGCTAATACTAATGATAATGCTAATGCTAATGCTAATGCTAATGCTAATGCTAATGCTAATGCTAATGCTAATGCTAATGCTAATGCTTATGCTAATGTTAATGATAATAATAATGATACTGCTAATGATAATAATAATGCTAATGCTAATGCTGATGGTAATGGTAATGGTAATGGTAATGGTAATGCTAATGCTAATGCTAATGCTAATGCTAATGCTAATGCTAAAGCTAATGCTAATGCTAAAGCTAAAGCTAATGCTAAAGCTAATGCTAATGCTAATGCTAATGCTAATGCTAATGCTAATGCTAATGCTAATGCTAATGCTAATGCTAATGCTAATGCTAATGCTAATGCTAATGCTAATGCTAATGCTAATGCTAATGCTAATGCTAATGCTAATGCTAATGCTAATAGTAATTCTGATGCTAATGCTAATGCTAATGCTAATGCTAATGCTAATGCTAATGCTTACGCTAATGCATACAATTAGCATAGCTAATAATTGTTACCAAATACCGCAAAAATACCAAAATATACCCAAATCCATATTCGGTATATTGATTTAATATATTCAAAATATACTATAAGGTATTAAAATATAGCAGATTATCAACTAAGACCCTAAGAGCCGTAAAAAGTAGGCGTTTTTCGTCTACCTTAGGGGTACCGGGTATAAAAACAGTCCTTTGCTAATCCTTAATCCTAATCTAAACATATCTATATGTATATTATCTCGCCTTTATTTCAAAAGTGTTCTAATATCCCTTTCTTCTGACTACACTTATATCGCCTATTGATTTGCCCAACATCAGTTTGTCGCCTTTTATTGTCCTTTCTTTTAACTCAAAAGTCCTACTCAGCTACCAAAAGCTCTACTCAGATCTAATTCACTAAAACTTTGAGAAACTATGTTATCTATATAGCAATAAAAGCAATGGGCTGACATATGCGAATTTGATGATCGATTTTAGTGTTTGTTTTTGTTTTTCAACACACATATTTCAAACTTAATGGAAATAGCTGAAGTAATTGCTTTACTTAAGATTATTTGTGTGCTATTTGTGAGTCCCTCACTCCTCACTGCTGCTCTTCCCTGCACTCTGATATTGTTTGTCTTGTGATCATGTCGCAAATATTTGAATAATTTTCGTACATTATTTTGTTGATTTGCAATTCCCAAATGGCGGCGAAACAACAAAATTCTTCTTTTGAATGCGAGTGTTTTGTTTCGCCAGTTTTCGAATTAAAACTTTCGCATGGCTGCCACTTGAAAGCAGTCCACCTCCCCTCCCCTCTCTCTTACTCCCCCTCCCTTACCATCCATCACCCGCTGCTAATGTTGGCTCCTTTTTGACCAGCTGCTGGCTTTTAAGCTGCTGGCGCCGGCGCCGTCGGCGTCGTCAATCTTCATGGCACTTTGAGCGACATTTCGCTTGTTCAATGTCCGATTTCTCTATGTGTGTGTGTTTGTCGTTTATGTCGATATATAGTACTTGTGTCTATTATATTGGGATGTAGCTACACACAAAACAAAAACAAAAACAAAAAAAAAAAAAGAGAAACACACACAAAAAACGGCAAATGATCGGCGCCAGACGGGCATTAAAAAAAAAATGCGCCAAGCAAGGAAGCAACAAGCGGTGGGCGGTAAGAGGGGCGGGGGGATGGGGGAGGGGAGCCGTGGGAAGCGGGCGAGTGGCGCATTCCCATTTGTTTATTGTTCAAAATGAATTTGTTTTAATGCTTTTCCTTTCAGTAACAACACAATTTTTGGCAGCTTTATTATATGCTCTCGGACCGGATCGAATTGGATCAAATGGGATGTGGGGATCGGACCATAATGCCATGCATGATACCATAACATGCCATAATAAAAATCAGCAGCAGGTTGAAGAGGAAGAGAGATCCAATTAATGCGATGCGATTTACTTTTTATCTGATGCTGATGATCTTTATAACTTTTATATCGCATCTTTATCCATTTTTGCATTTACTTTGCTCTCCTTTACGACTGCGCATTAATAAATGATCTATGTATGCCTTTCCCTCTCTGTCTGCTGTCTTGCTGTCTCTATCGAGTCTATCTGTTGGCCAAGTCAATGCCATTAATGTGGTCATAAAGCAAACATTTTTTTTTTTGTATTTCTTTTGCTGCTGTTTGATTTTGTTGTCTGTCTGGCTGCTGCTTTTGTTCTATTCGGTTCTTTTCTGGCAGCATTCGGTCGGTTAGTTCATTTAACGCCCACTCCCACGCCCATTGGCGAATGCCACGCCCAATATGCCAATTGCCAATGTCGTTTCCCCAGCCAAAACCAAACTGCCCCAGCCGTAGTCATGATTCATTAAAGAGTCTAAAGAGCTAACTAATAGTCGAAAATTTCATTAAATTTGTGTGTTTCCAATTTTTTTTTTTTCGTTAATTTTTTTTGTGCGGCATACCCTGTAATTATACACCGGGTCTCTAGTGGGTAGGTCAAAACTTACAACTGGTATCAAATGTATTTTATAGCAATTGCATTCCACCGCTCAAATTTTGAAAATTTCTTCAGAATGGCGAGAAGAGGAAATAAGTTATTGAAGGTCTTTCGCAATCTGCTGATATGATTGCACTCTAGGATTTAAGTAAATTGATATGATGTATAATAAACGCTTACCTCTGAAAACCTTATTTCAGTCAACTTTCATTTTTGCACTTTGAACTCAGGATGGAAAGCATCGAAGGTCACATCAAACTGCAAAAGATAAGAATAATTAATATCCACAACAAAATGAAGAAAAAAATAATAAACAGAAGTTACATAGATAATATATGAATATACAACTTTACAATAGCTTATGTAAAATGGTGCTTTAATTAAAAGCAAATCTTAATTCTATGAACACGAAATCGCTTATCGAAACTTTTCGTTTATACAAGTAACACACTCGACTGTAAGATACTCGCTATCCTTTTTGGATAAGACCAAAACACTGCGGTATTATTCTTAAAATATACCGAATTAATATACAGAAAAAATACAAAAATATAACAATAGCTGTATTTGATATATTTTTATAGTATTACATTAAACATTTTCAACCATAGAGGTAAAATATTATATAACAAATTTGTCAGCCAAAGTAGGCGATTTTTTCCTCTACAAAAGTATTTCTTTAATAAATATTTGAAACAAAATGTCGATTGCTATCGGAAAAAATTACATTCCTATCTCGTATAGTCTCTGAGATCTAGGTGTTCATGCGGACGGACAGACAGACAGATATGGTAATATCGTCTCGACTGTTGATCTGCTGATCAAGAATTTATATACTTTATGGGGTCGGAGATGCCTCCTTTTGCCTATTACACATATTTTCTAGAACCAGGTACTCTAGGGTATATCATAGTCTCGTTACTTAGTTAATGTAAAATGATTTTAATAGAAGACTAATCTTAAACACGATTTTTGAAGCATTCTAGGGTATTTTGTAGTCGTGCACACTCGATCGCTGCATAGTTAGTTGGCTTTTTTATTGTTGTAGATTTCTGTTGCGTTTTTTCTTCTCATTTTTTGCGTCCATTTCCATTTTATTCGTGCTTTCTGTTCAAAGCGCTCGACATTACGCGCAACAACAACACTATGGAAAATGGGGAAAACAAATTTATTGTGCCCGTGAGCGTATGTGTGTGTGTGTGTTTGGTTGCCTTTTGATTTCGCTAATCGTCAACAAAAACCAACCCAGAGATGATCTAATTATTGACGCACGAATCCGCAATGGCCAAACAACAACAACAACAACAACAAAAGCACAAAAAGAAAATTTCTCAAATATTGTATCTAAGCAATTTTTGTTTTCTTTCTTTCTTTTCTTTTTTTTTTGGGTCTATTTGAAAAGCCAGTCAGACAAACAAAAGACGAGACCAGCCGCAGAAGGAGGAGGAGGAGGAAGAGGATGGGGAAAGGGGAAATCGAGAAGCAGCAGCGATAGGGGGCGGGGTCGGGGGCGTGGGGCGAGCGCATTAAACATGGCAAATGAAATGAACGAAATCAAAAATCATTATCCAAGTCATTAGCTCTTTGGCGGCTGTTGTTGTCGCCTCGATATTGTTGTTGTTGTTGTTGTTGAGTATAATAAATCTGCTAATGTATGCGCCAAAAATAAATTGGCCCGCTCGAAATCGTTTCAAGCGTTCCAAAAACGCTGCCAAAGGGTGCGCGCGTTTTTTCGGAGCGTTTAAAATCGCGCCATTATTGGACACAGTTTGATAATGTTTAAAAACGCCCCGGAAAAGTCGACACAGCTTGCAATGTGAGCAAAACAATAACAAACAATAACACGCGTTTTTTTCAACGCGTTTAAAAACGCCTCTGAAAACGCGCCCTTACTCAATTGTTTGTAATGTGAACTAAAATCAACGCCTTTTGAAAAACGCGCGCGTCTTTAAACGCTTCAGCAGCTGCTGCCCAGCACACACACACACACAAACACACACATACACTCACATACACACACACTCGCTGTGCTCTGGTCTAGTGTAGTTCATATTTGTAGTTTATGGCGAGTGCTTTAAAATTGGTTCATGGCCAAAAGCAGCTTTTGGCCTCGACAGATAATTTTCTTGTTGCTGTTTTTTGTTGTTGTTCGTTCGTTTGTTCTTCTTCTAGTCAGTTGTTGTTAGTTCATTGCTGGAGGTTTTTGCTCTGCAAAGATTTAATTGAAAAATAAACAAATTAACTATCTAAACAAGTTGACTAAACTTTACTCACACCCCACTGATAACACACATTGGTCATCTCTCTGCCTCTGCTTCTCTATCTCTGTCTCGCTCTCTCCATCTATTTTTCTCTTTTTGTTACTCCGAGATCGCATTAATTTTTAGAAGATTTTCCAGACGCCAAAAAAAAAAAACAATCTGTTTGATTTGGAAATCCCCCAACACAATAATAAATAACAGCTAAGAAAGCTACAGACGAGTGTGATTGACTGTGAGATACCCGCTACTTATGTTTTAAAAATATACCACAAAAATACTATAATATACCGCATATAGATACAGCACTACACTCACTATTTTTATAAATAAATATTTATATTTCAAATACTCCCTCATAGATACTAGTTAATTTCGAAACACAAAAGTTTGGTGTATAAAATGAAAATTTTTTAAATATTTGCTTGGCTTGAAGAGTAGAAGAATAATATTATAAAAAAAGACGATGCAAAAAAATTCATTACTCACATATTGATACCAAAGTCATTTATAATTCAAAAGACATTTTGTGAACAAAGACAACTAACTTTCGCACTGGATTTAAGCTGAAATTTGAAGCAAAGATAATAGTAAAAGTGTCGACGTTTTCAACAAAATTCCAAAATTATTAAACAAATATAAGCACCTACTATATCAAGTTTTCAACAAATTGACAACTATATTCGATTTTCAATAAATTAAAACTCATATTCATCATATTGAAATTCATAAAATTGGAAAAAAAAAATTCAAAATATATAAAAAAAATAAATGTCAATACAAATATTTATATAAATAAGAGAATATCTCAGTAGGGTGTTTGAAGGGGATTGAACAATATGTTTGGACAAAGTTTAAGAAGACTAAACTGAAGGAGTCGATAGACAGACAGACAGGGTTGAAGGCAATATTGTGAATTTACGTGATCCAGATTAAGTTGTTGGCATTATCGACTGTAATGACTATGTGATTATGATCATTATTATCAAGAGCAGACAAGACGCAAAAAAAAAAAACGATGGCGACGGCAGCAATTTCGCGCTTAAAATAAAAAAACCAAAAAGCAGGCCAAAAGGAAGGCTGTTGTATTTTCGTATACATATGATTATAAATATTATTTCAGTGTTGCATTTTGATACCCGTTACCTATAGAGTAGAAGGGTATTATACCTTTGTGCGTGCGGAAAATGTATGTAACAGGCTGAAGGAGGCACCGCAAAAAAAATAAAATAAATATTTTACTTCTATGGTATATTTTGAATTACCACCTTCGGTATTTTAATATTTTTGTGGTATATTTATTTGGTATGTTTCGCGATTCATCGATATACCAAATATGGCTTTCGGTATATTTTTGTATTTTGTTGTATATCAATTTGGTATATTTTGAATTTAGTACTTCATCGATATACCAAATATAGCCTTCAGTATATTATTGGTATTATTGCGGTATATTAAGTTGGTATTTTGTTGTATATCAATTTGGTATATTTTGAATTTAGTACTTCATCGATATACCAAATATAGCCTTCAGTATATTATTGGTATTATTGCGGTATATTAAGTTGGTATTTTTCATGAGGTATTTCATTGGTATACCAAATATGACACTTGGTATGTTTTTGTATTTATGCGGTATATGAATTTTGTATATTTCGAATGTAGTATTATATAAATTCACCAAATACAACATTCGTTATATTTTAGTATTTTTGTGGTACATTTATTTGGTATGTTTCGTGTGCAGTGATTCATCGACATACCAAATATGACACTCGGTATATTTTAAAATTTTTGTGGTATATTAATTTGGTATATTTCGAATGTAGTACTTTATCGATGTGTTAAATATGGTGTTCTGTATATTTTAGTATTTTTGTGGTATTCCACACGACGTATTTCATCGATATACCAAGTGTGTCATTTGGTATATTTAAGTATTTTTCTGGTTTATTAATTTGGTATATTTCTAATGTAGTATTATATAAATTCACCAAATACAACATTCGGTAAATTTTAGTATTTTTGTGGTACATTTATTTGAGTAGTGATTCATCGATATACCAAATATGACACTGGGTATATTTTACTATTTTTGTGGTATATTAATTTGGTATATTTCGAATGTAGTACTTTATCGATGTGTTAAATATTGTGTTCTGTATATTTTAGTATTTTTGTGGTATTTCAATTCGGTATATTCCACACGACGTACTTCATCGATGTACCAACTGTGTCATTTGGTATATTTAAGTATTTTTCTGGTTTATTAATTTGGTATATTTCTAATGTAGTATTATATAAATTCACCAAATACAACATTCGTTATGTTTTAGTATTTTTGTGGTACATTTATTTGAGTAGTGATTCATCGATATACCAAATAGGACACTCGGTATATTTTAGTATTTTTGTGGTATATTAATTTGGTATATTTCGAATGTAGTACTTTATCAATGTGTTAAATATGGTGTTCTGTATATTTTAGTATTTTTGTAGTATTACAATTCGGTATATTCCACACGACGTACTTCATCGATATACCAACTGTGTCATTTGGTATATTTAAGTATTTTTCTGGTTTATTAATTTTGTATATTTCTAATGAAGTATTATATAAATTTACCAAATACAACATTCGGTATATTTTAGTATTTTTGTGGTATATTGTTTTGGTATATTTTATTGAAAATGCGTAGCGAGTATCTCACAGTCAATCACACTTGACTGTAGCTTTTTTTTTCTTAAGCTGACAACTGGCAGCAGAAGAAGAGCGACAGCAGTCCAATGATAAGATCTCCCTCGCCCTCCCCCTCCCTCTCCTTCTCTCCAATGCAATGGGATTGCTGGGGATGATGATTCCGCTCGCTTCGACTTCGACTTCGGCGTGCGTATCAAAATATAACCATAATAAAAATGCTCGTAATGATGCATCATAAATCGCGCCAAATGCCGCCGGCTCGCGCTTTTTTTCTGTTTTTTGCATGATGCGACGACTAAGAGGAGGCGAATTAAAGCGGTAGAGAGAGAGGGGGGAGGGGAGCGGATTGAGTGAGGTGTGTGTGTGTGTGTGGGATAGAAGACCTACCTGTGCTGCCATTTTTCATCGTTGTTGTTGCCGCGCTGTCAATTCAGTGTAAATTTCAACTATTAAATGCCAATTTATGGCGCGTAGCTTACAATTTTTTATTATCGTTTTTATAACACCTTCGCCGAAGTGAGAGAGAGAGAGAGAGAGGTGAGGGCGGGGCTTGACACTGGCTGGCAATGGGCGTACACCGTTTAACCAAACTGAGGCCCTTCAGCAGCATTCCGCCCGCTGTCTCAGCCTCAAGTCTCAAGTCTCGATCCTCGATCTTCGATCCTCAGCTTCCTTCCTCTTCCTCATCCCACAATTTGAGTTTTGTTTCTCGCTTTGCTGTGGCGTGAGAAGAGATTGAAAGAAGGAATTTACAGATAAATCACACTAAATCATTTCAATGCTGCCCCCGGTACCTGGCGCATGCGGCAATGCAACTTGCAACCTGGCAACCTGGCAACCTGGCAACTTTGCAACGTTCGCAACGTTCGCAGTTTGCAGCGTGGCAACAACGAGCGGCAATGAGCGCTGCGAATTTTGAACGCCGGCGCGTACTAATCACTCGCATTGTTACACGATCACGGCGCAACCAAGTGCAACAGAGACAGCAACAACAAGCAAGGGGAGAGCGAGAGGGAGAGTCAAGCCAAGTTGAAAGTCTTGCCTTGAACAGCAGACAAACTGGAGTCCAACTCTGACGCTTAATTTGCAATTTTCTGTTGCAAACTATTCGCATACCCTGTACACAGCTACGTATGGGAGGAGTATGCACGACTAGCAAGGAAATCAAATGTGGCGAACTATTCAAAACCATTGCGTAAAACAGAACTGCAAATGAAATATTATTTGCAAAAAAAAAGTTTGTAAAAAAGCCATATATTAATAATATACCAAATGAATATACGATTAAATACTTAAATCATATTCTAAAATATACCACACATGCAAGAATAAACCAAATAATGTACCAAACTTCTGGCATATTTTAATAATATATGTACCAAATTAATATACGGTTAAATACTTAAATCATATTCTAAAATATACCACACATGCAAGAATAAACCAAATAATATACCAAACTACTGAAACATACTGAATTAAATATACTGACTGACGATATAATCAAATAATTTTAATAAAAAAATAAAAAAGCCATCAGTTTGAATAAAACCATGTTGTAAAAATATATACATATAAATTAATATACCAAAAACACTAAAATATACTGAAGACTATGTTTGGTATATCGATATCGTCCTACACTTAAAATATGTCATAGAGAGTCAAAATAATATAACAAAAAACACTAAAATACCAAATGCTATATTTGGTATGTCAATACGCATTCAAAATAGATACCAGATTTTAAGCAAAAAAACAAAGACCCTACTGCATTAGTCGTAGAAATCATACATTCTTAGATTATTATTCTTTGTACCAAAATTGGCGACTCTAGCAAAGCAAAGTAACGATTGCTATTCGATTTCTTTTCGATTTGCGGAGGCGGAAGTAAGCGTGACAAAAATTTAAAACAAATAACAAGTAACAAAGCTACAGTAAAGTGTAATCGCTTCTAAGATATAAAGCTAAACAGTGCAGTATTATTCTTACAATATACCATATGAATATATCCCAATAATACTGAAAATATACCAAAGGCTATACTTAGTATAGAGTATACTCAAAATATATAATATAATGTCACATATGTCAGATTGTAAGAATGCAGTATTTTGCTATTATAAGCAAAAGTACTGAAAATATACCATTGGCTATATTTGGTATATGAACATAATACAACATTTAAAATACACCATACACTGTCAGCCAAATTTGGTATATCAATGAAGTACTACACTAAAAATATACCAGATTGACTCGTTTCCTATTCTTGTGCTTTAGATTTCAATCGTTTTTCACTTTATGTTGAAATTTTGTATTAAATAAAATCAACTCAGACTTTCATGCTGTGCAGAAAACTTAAAATACTTCATAATAATTATTGAAATCTTCATGCTGAATTTCAAATCGTTCTAAGTTTAAAATGATCGCAAAGTATGATTCGATTTTGCAATCAGATTATTTCTATAAAATGCCAAGCGCTAAATAATTATTGAAATCATCATGTGAATTTGAAATCTTTGTGAGTTTGCAAAGTATGATTCGCTTTTATAATCAAATTATTTGTATAAAATGATATTTAAATTCATAACATTTAACCATGCTTCAATTTGAGATCATTGTCAATCTAAAATCGTCTTAAATCTGAGATTTGCGCACTTTTTGCTTAACTTCTTAAAGGTTTATCAATTGCAACTCGGTTCCCACAAGCTCTTCCCCCCACACATCTTTCTCTCTCCCTTTCTCACTATCTCTTTCTCTGTCGGTGTCGCTGTCACTGTCTCAATTCCCATTGGCAGCAATTGGTCATGTGCCCTGTGGAAAAGCACGCACTAAATTGTCAATTATGGGAAACAAATGAAAAGGGAACAAACAAAGACAACTCGAATCTGAGTTGCCGAGTTTCAAATTGCGCTAATAGAGTACTTAAGCTTTTCAGCAAGAGCAAGAGGAATGAGGAGAGGAAGCTGAAGCTGAAGCAGTAGGAGTTCTCCCAGCTCGGGGAAAACATTTCGACAAGCTCAGAGGGAAAAGTTCAGTACTCCTCCTCTTCTGGATGATGATGACCAACGCCCTGGCTCTGTCTCTGCTCACCAGCTCAGCAGCTGTCAGCAGTGACATGCACAATGTCCAATGTCCAATGTCCACTGTCCAGAGTCCAGTGTTCAGTGTTCAGAACAGAACTCTCGACTCGAGTCGACTCGAGTCGACTCGACAGACAACGCGGTGGCAGGCTGAATGACTGCCTTCCTCTTCAGTGTGCAGTGTGACTGCCTGGGCTGAGGCTGAGGAGTATTAAAATTCCAACAATTAGGGAACATTTCACATGCCTTTCTAATAGCCAAGAACGCAGCCAACGGCCACTGCAACACAGCAGAGATCGAAGAGGGGGAGTCACAGAAAAAAAGAGGAAAGACGATGCAACAAGCTGATTGTTGAGCTTCGACTGAAGTTGAACCTGAAGCTGAAGCTGAGGCAGCAGCTCGTCAAGCGGCTTTGTTCCTGTTGCTATACCCTGTAAATAGCAAGCGAGCGTTGTGTATGTGCAACTAACTAAAAGTTTGTAGTTGCCTATAAATCGAAGCAGAAAAGTTTGTTAGCTTAGCAAATGCTAACCTTGATTGATTGATTATATTAATAATAGTTTGAGATTTTCTTAAAACAAAGTTTATCTTTGCTTCTTAATCGAGACAGAAAAGTTTGTTAGCTTACTTTTATATACCAAATATATATTTTCAATATATTTTTGTATTTTTTGGTTTATTATTGTGAACCATATGGATATACCAAATGTACCCCTTGGATTGATTGATTTTCTTAATAACATTTGTCCAAAATTATTTATGAAATTGGTTCGTTGGCTTACCAACTGCGAACTTTGATTGATTGAATCACATTTTTCCAAAATGAATTATGAACTTCAATTCATTTGTAGCGTAACTGTTAGTTGACCAATTTCATTCAGTTTGTTCAGGCGCAAAACTATGCAATTTCATAGCAAAGTTCTCACATACAATAGACTGGCGAACAACAGAGCAAGGAGTCTCAGTCTCCGTCTCCGTCTCAGTCTCAGCTCCAACTTCGTCTTCGACTTTGACTTCGACTCAATTCCAAAGCCCAATCCCCAACTTCAACTCCATCTACAGCCCCAGAGAGCAACAACATGTTGGCATGTCAATAATCTTGTAGTACTATAGCATCAAGCCCAGCCTCAGCTTCAGCTTTAGTTGCCTGCCGTCTTCAGTTTTCTGTCCTCGATCTACTGTCTTCAGTCTTCAGTCTTCTATCTTCAGTCTTCTCACTCGCGGTGGGAGTTGCTGCCTGGGCAGGAAAGGAAAAGTGCGCAACAACAACAACAACAGCAAAACATGAATAGCTGGCGCAATTCAAGTGAAGAAATGACTAGAAAATACCCTGTAAAGCCTGAATAATACTTTCATGCATTGTCTCTTAGAAGTGCATTAAATAAAGTCTAGAATAAACCTTAATAATTGTACATTACATAGTTAAAGAGTAAAATGAAATTATTAAGATTTATTTTTAACTGTATTTAATGCAATTCTAACATATATATAGTATAATATATGAATATAATATACATATAAATAAAAAAAAAATAAAAATAAATTTCACATGAGTTGCAATTTTGCATGAAAAAACCCAAATGATTTTTCAAAAATCTCAGATTTTGTAATTTTGAATGTCTTTGTTTTGCACTACGAATAATTTGAATAAAATTACATACAAATTTAAAATTTTTTTTTTAATATAGTAATATACATAAGTTAACTATTAATTGAATCTGAAGTATATATAATTTAGTCAGTATTTAGACTTTACTTGACATTTTATGTAATTTTATAATAACTCATTACTATTGAATTGAATTTAAATTATTTTTAATTTGCTAAATATTTATTCAAATATATAATTTATTATTTGAAATGTGTCTTTCATTTAAGCTAAAGCCGAAATCTTTAACTTCAAGTATTTACACTCTAATAATTATTGAATCTAAATTAAAATCTAATCTAATCTATTTAAAATCTAAATTAAATATCATTTAATCAGTATTTAGACTTTACTTGACATTTTAAGTAATTTTATTATAACTCATTATTATTGAATTGAGTCTAAATTGTATTTGACTTGCTAAGTATTTTGACGTTACTTTACAATTCAAATATATCAAAAAAATATTTATTATTTGAAATGTGTTTTTCATTTAGGCTGAAGCTGAATACTTCGACTTTAAGTATTTATGCTCAAACTATTTTTAATATTTTGTGGGACATTAAACATAAGTTTTTTTCTGAAATTTTCCAAAATACTAAAATGAAATAATGCTATTAAAATGCTTAACACTTAAAGCTTTTTAAATGCGCTACGAAAAATCAAACATGCCCTTCTTTAGCTCATCCTTTTGTTGGCTACAGGGTATGCGAAAACAAGTTGGCATTGTCGATGTTGCAGTTGCTGTGGCAAGAGCAACCGTTGCTGCTGCTGCTGCTGCGTGTCAGCGATCGCAGTGCGAATGAGCCTGAGAAATTGTGAACACACACACACACACGCCCACATACACACACATTTTCAACAGTGTTGTAGGTGTGAGGCAATCAAACATAGACGTTTTTGATTTGAATGAGCTGAAATAGCTGCGAACCAACTTCGACCCTCAGCCTTACTACAAAAACAACAATATAGTATATACTTCTACTACAAAATAGTGCATATATACTTCTACCACCAAATACTATATACAGTATATACTTCTACTATATTTGTTTGTAGTAAGATATGCCTTCGACCTGTACGTGACTTTTGATTTCCGTTTCAGCTGCTGCTTCCACTTTCTCTACCACAAAATTTTCCAACTAAAAATGCGAAAACAACAACAGCCACCAAAAAAACAAAGGAACAAATTGAAAATACAATTGAGAAGCGGAAAATCGAAAATACCAAAAATACCAAAATGAGGCGCAATCGCCGTCACATTCATCAATTATTTTCGCACACACCCGACGACCCGAAACACAATCATCATGCTGCTGCAGTCTCATCATCATCATCATCATCATCATCATCGTGATCTCTGATCTTCACCTCTCTTGTCACGCACAGCGACAGACAGACAGAGAAAGAGAAAGAGAGAGATCGCGTGGGTGCGAGAAGGAAAGAGAGGGAAGTCAAGATAAACGTGCCAAATAGAACGAGCACGCACATTGACAACAAAATGAGTCTGACTGAAATTGCAATAGAGTCAAGATATTCGAGTTGCGTCTCCCTCAACTCGATCACGCGGTCACCCCGCCTTTTGCCGCCTTCTTTTTTGTATTTTTTGCGAACGTGAGACGTGGCCAAGAGACTGGCCAACAACAACAGCAACGGCAATAGCAATAGCAAACAAGTCAACATTGTTGGCCCTCACACGTGCGATTCCATTGACAACCAAATCAAACATCACAACAGACAGCAGACAGCAAAAGCAATAGCAATAGCAATAGCAAAAGCAACAACCATTTTGATAGAGTCACATCCATTGGCAGACAATCACATCCGATACACGACGGTGATTATTTATCGGCTAATGTATGCATCTATGTTATCGCATCTAATTGCGATTGTACGCACAATGTGACTACAAGATTGGCCGAGTTTGAAAACATGCCAATGTTGAATGCGTTAAGCAGAATGCATTCCATTCTAATGATGATGCACAAAATAATGCTAATGACAATGCTAAACATTAAGCTTAGGACCACCTCAACGATAATGGTAATGCTAATCACATTGCTGAGCATCAACACTAATGAAAATATCTTTTATGATAATGATAATGCTGATAATAATACTAATAACAATGCTGAACATCTGACTAATGACACGATCAATGATTACTTCAATGAAAATGATAATGCCAGCAATAATGTCACACATTAAACAAATGAAAAGTTCAATAATAATGCTAATGATCAGCTTAACTGAAGCAAAAATTATAAAGATGATATTGCTAGACTTCATATTGAATTTTACTATAATCCGATGGTAATGGTAATGCTAATGCTAATGTTAATGCTAATGCTAATGAAAATATATGGTAATGGTAATGGTAATGGTAATGGTAATGGTAATGGTAATGGTAATGGTAATGGTAATGGTAATGGTAATGGTAATGGTAATGGTAATGGTAATGGTAATGGTAATGGTAATGGTAATGGTAATGGTAATGGTAATGGTAATGGTAATGGTAATGGTAATGGTAATGGTAATGGTAATGGTAATGGTAATGGTAATGGTAATGGTAATGGTAATGCTAATGCTAATGCTAATGCTAATGCTAATGCTAATGCTAATGCTAATGCTAATGCTAATGCTAATGCTTATGCTTATGATAATGCTAATACTAATACTAATACTAATACTAATGCTAGGGCTAATGCTAATGCTAATGCTAATGCTAATGCTAATGCTAATGCTAATGCTAATGCTAATGCTAATGCTAATGCTAATGCTAATGCTAATGCTAATGCTAATGCTAATGCTAATGCTAATGCTAATGCTAATGCTAATGCTCATTCTAATGGTAATGATAATGCTAATGCTTATGCTAATGCTAATGCTTATGATAATGCTAATACTAATACTAATGCTAATGCTAATGCTAATGCTAATGCTAATGCTAATGCTAATGCTCATTCTAATAGGAATGGTACTGCTAATGCTAATGCTCATTCTAATGGTAATGGTAATGATAATGCTAATGATAATTCTAATGCTAATGCTATGCTGATAATATTACAAAATAAGTTCACAATCAACTTTTCTTTTAAATTTTCTAATGATTACAAAAATATTGAATTTAATGCAAATGCTTGCCAATGTATTAAATAATAGCACAAACAATGCTGATATCAACAAATGGCAATATAAATTGCAAACCTAAGATTACAACACAAATAAGTGCTAATGGTTAAACCAACTCATAAAGCGATGATGAACGAGAATTATAATTATAATCGCAACGACAGAATCTCGTCACCAACTAATTATAACAATTATATTTCTAATTGTTCTCGAAAATCGAGAATAAAAACACTTTTGACACAGTGGAAAAATTACAAAAGTGTTCGGCTTCTTTGCTTCTCAAAAAGATTTGTACAAACATTGCGCATACCTCGTGTGATGGCAAATATTGCGATATTGCGCATACGCCGCATAGTACGGTGATGTGTGAAATGAAAAGGTATCGATATGAAATTGACTAAGAAATATATATAATATTTGTATTTCTATTGTCGTTTCTACTGGTACTGCTGCCTCGCTGCCACGCCCCCTCGCAGCAGACTCGTAAATAAATAAATAATTACCCAACAATTTTTGAGTGCTGTCTGCAAATTGCGATTGTGATCAATGAAAAAAAGTTCCGAGGCGCAATGGGCAATGCCTTCTTGCCACTTGGCAGCAACATCGACATCTCTGTGTGTGTGTGTGTGTCGCAACGCAATGTGACACACACACTAGAAGAAATACTCTTACGTGCGAGTGTACGTAAACTATTGTCTTAATTATGTTGCTGCCGCTGTTCAAGGCATGACTATCTAATGCTAGACAGCCGCAGCCGCTTCGCTTACTCATCGCCTCATCAACACACAGAGATGTAGAGCTCTCCCCCTCTCCCTTTCCCTTTTCCCCAAATAAAAATCGTTACGCTCTCGTTGCTGACCATCGGCATCATCATCATGATCATGATCATCATCAGCACATCGCGATCGGCATCGGCATCGGCATCAACGTCACCGGCGGCCGCCACTTGTTTATGTCTATTTGAGACTCTTGCAAGATCACGCGCCGTCGCGATCGCTGATAAAATTGTCTTCTTATTGTTGTTGCTGTTGTTGTTGTTGTTTCTGTGTGTTGTCTGTGACGAGATGAGATCGACTACGAGTTGGGTGCTTGCTCTTAATCTTGCGACTGTTCTAATTTAACGACACACCAACAATAAAAATCATTCGCAAATCGCAAAAAGAAACTAAAACATCCTTTACACAAAAATATGTTGCATGCAATTGATTAATCATCCGCATACCTCATCATTATACTCTCTCACTCTCTCTCTCTCTCACTCTCTTATGTAAATATAGTTGCCTTAGAAAGTATTTTTAATGCCAAACTATTTATATAACTGCATATACTAACTCTGTTCTTCAATGATATTAATGAAGTACAATAATAATAGAAAATTTTACTGGGCCCAATCTTCCTACAAGCTATTCATAAACTGGAGGTCATTAGACTACAACAAAAATCAGCTAAATTTAGCATTGATGTGTTCTGATTGATTGTGAGATTGTTTTTAATGATCCCAAATACTGATTGACTGGCGCCTGAAATGCTTCAATCATAAAAAGTTGCGCCAAGGCGAATGTTTTTGTTTTTATGCTGATAAGTTTCGAGAATGAAATTTCATAGTAAGAAGTAAAATTTAGTATATACCACATTGCGAATTTTATACCATTCAATGGATATATCAACACTGATGAGTTTTAAGAGAAAGCAATTTCATAGGCTGTCAATTAAATAAATATTGCACACTAAGAGGTAAGATTTAGTATATACCATTCACAATAAATGGATCAACAGGTCTATGGATCTATCTGCGCTTATAAGTTTCGATAAAGAACATTTCATATAACGAATAATGCACAGTAAGAAGTAAGAATATTCCACACAATAAATGAGATTTATGATAATTATAAACCTATGCAAAAATAATTCAGTTTCTATCAAACTATTTCAAAATATGTCATATATAAAACTGACAACTCTTGAGTTCAACGTTAATAAAATAAATAATCAAATAATACAAAATTTCTTGTATTCACGCGTTGGTGTAAACCGAAATGAATAAATAAAAGAGAAGTATTAATATGATAGAAATGAATAAAATAAAATAATAAATAATAACCTATATAAATAATACTTTTCTTTAAACCGGGTGTAAGCACATTTTCAAATTGAATTCTCTCTCTCACATTATACCATAGAGTGTAAAATATACTAAAAATTACTATACATCAAAAATACTACAAATATACCAAAAACCATATTTGTTATAGAGTGTCAAAATAATATACTGCAATATACTGAAGACTATATTTGGTATGTAGATATAGTTCTTTCCACATTCACATTATACCATAGAGAGTAAAATATACTAAAAATTACTATACATCAAAAATACTACAAATATACCAAAAACCATATTTGTTATATTGATATTGTACAACATTCCGAGTGTCAAAATAATAAACTGAAATATACTGAAGACTATATTTGGTATGTCGATATGGTTCTATATTCAAAATATACCATAGTGTGTAAAATATACTAGATTGACAGCCAAAGCAACTAAGAACTGTAGTAAGTAGGTGTTTATCCGATACAAAAGTATTTCTTAAATGTCGTCATAAGCATTATAGCTTTTATTGTATATACCATTTATTTGTCGAAGTTTCTCATTGCCCATTGACCCTTTCATGCCCAAATTAAACTGGGGACACATAGAAACTATTTAACATATTTAATGAGCCCCAAGTATCTATGATCAGGAAATGGGAATGTTACTAATTGTATCTCGGTATCCCACTCACACTCACACTTCCATTTCCACTTTCACTCCCATTTCCTTTTCCATTTCCATTGCCATTTCGATTGCCCCTCTTTCCGAGTGTCTAATTTCAGATATATGGCCAACGTCGTCTCGGTAATTATGTCCATTCGCGTTCATTGTTTGGATTGCAATAAGTTAGTGAGTTAGTTATTTTTGTTTTTTGTTTTTTTGGCATCATGTGCTTAGCGCTCTGATTTATTTCGATCTCGGGATCTCTTCTAAACACTCACAGTGTTGGCAAAGGGAAGGAAAGGGAAGCAGGGTTATATTTTTGCAGCTAGCGTCAAATGCACGTGCCGCAATATTTATGATCGCGTGTTCTTTGTTTGTTTGTTTACTTCGCTATCTCGCTTGCTTGGCTTTTCGACTCTATTCAACTCTTCTCCCATCCCCCCCACAACAACAAAATGCGCTAATTGGCACGGCATTCTGGAATCGCAGATCGCAGATCGCTGCTGATCACCGATCGCTGACCGCGTGCGCCATTCCCGAAAAAAAAAAACTACAAACAAACAGAAATGAATGTAGAGTACAAAAAAAAGTCTAAGCAGCAGCTGATTAGGCGCTAAATGCTTCACAAATATTGCGAATACGAAATGGTAAACACAATTCTGTTTGCTCTGATTGCTCTCTTCCACCGGAATCTTAATGATCAAGTGAAAGCAAAGCAAGGAATGAAACAACAATGGAACAATAGAAGGAAGGAATGAAACATTCCGCTTGGAATGGTGGAATTTGGAACAATTTAAAGCAAAGTCACAAAGATACAAAGCGAAAGTTGAAGCAGTAAAATCAGGGAATATCAAAGTTTACATTCCAAGAAATGGATATTAAATGAAAAGAAATGAAATCCTTCAATTTGGTAATTAAAATGGACTAAATGAATACAGTAGTAAGTGAAGAATTTTGAAATCAAACTGCAAAGATTAAAAAAAGAAACACAAAAATTGAAACACTCTACTTAATGTTCAATAGCAGTTGAATCAGGTTTGAATAATTTGCAATAATGACAATAGAAAGCTGAAAATGGGATTTTAAGTAAGAAAAAAATAGAAATTCGAACGGTTTTAAAAGAAAAAGGAAAAACTCATATTAGAAGCACATAAATTAAAATCACTTTGAATTCTCTACTTAACTTTCAATGGAACGAAAACAAATGAAATGGAAAAAGAAATGGCAAACATAGAAAATCATTTTTCACATAACATTTATTGGAACAATATTGGCAAATAGAATAGTGCTTTACAAGTTAGAAGGTTGGTAAGAAAATTGACCAAAATGGGATTCATTATAAAAAAAAACTAATTAAGAATATTTGAAATCGAAATTGTTTAAAAGCCTTGAAAACATTTTGTGTTTAATGGAATAATGTTGTATAACTTTGAAGAATGGGGAAAGAAATGTCATGACTGGCATTCAAAATAAAACAAAACCAAAACTAATAAGGAACATTTAAAATCGAAATTCAAAAGTATTGAAATCACTTTCAAATCTCACTTTGCAATTAATGGAAGGATGTCAAATAGAACTTGAAAGAATGTGAAGAGAAATGCCAATAATGAAAGAATTTGAAACAAGGCAATGTGAAGCAAAGTCACAAAGAATACGAGTATCATTTGGAACAATGGAAAATTAGGAATAATAACAAAAAAACTAAGATCATTTCAAATCGAACTTATTTATAAAGCATAGAAATCATTTTTATACCACACTTTACATTTTTAATGGAACGATGGCAAATAGAACAGTGATATGCAGATTGGAAGATTGGTAAGAGAAATGGCAAAAAAAGAATTGAAAGTATAAAAGTAAGAAAGAACATTTAAAATCGAAATTGTTTTAAAGCTTCAAATTACTTTCATATCACACTTTAAATTCAACGGAACAATAGCAAATGAAACAGAGTTGTATAACTTTGAAGAATGGAAAGAGAAATATCAAAAATGACATTTAATACAAAAAACTAAGAAAGAACATTTTAAATCAAAATGTTTTAGAGGCAGTGAAATTACTTTCATATCACACACTTTACATTTTTAATGGAACGATGGCAAATGGAACAAAGGTCTGCGAGTCTCGTCATCGCAATGGAAGGATGTCAAATGGAACAGTATTCAAGTTGCACACTTGAACGAATGGGAAGAGAAATGTCAATAATGGAAGACAAATTAAGGAAGACTAAGAAAGATCATTTAAAATCGAACTTATTTATAAAGCATAGAAATCATTTTTATACCACACTTTACAAATGGAACAAAGGTCTGCGAGTGTCGTCATCATCCCAAGCGAACCCTCAACAAACAGCTGCTGCTTTAGACGTAGTTCAGTTCAGTTGAGATCAGTTGAGATCTGTTGTGATCTAATCAATTGGCAGTTGGCCACTTGGCTGCAACACTCTTGAGTTGGAGTAGATGCTGCTGCTGCTGCTGCTGGAGTTGCAGTTGCAGTTGCAATTACAATTTGCTGACTGACTCGACTAAGCATATTGAAAGCGATGTCTGAGTAGTAGACGCCGGATCGTGACGGAATATGAATTGAAAGGGAAACCAGATTAGAAGTATGACAACGACAATGAGTGTGAGTGTATGACTATGAGTATGAGTATGAGTGTATGTGAGTAAGTGAGTGCTTAGGCTAGGTAAATAGTTGGTTCGCTGGGCGAGCACTCAACGTCTCTCTCTCTCTACCACGAGACACATTCCATGCACACAAATGTTTTACGACTATTTTTAGCTGGCAGTCTCGAAATGCATAATACATTCTAAATAGACGTAGTATGCACTTGCATATCAGCTGCTGCTGTTGCTGTGACTACGACTATACTTTAAGTATACAAAACACAACACAACACAACTACTCACAATAGTCGGTTGGTTGGTATCTAAATTTGTCTAGGCAAACAACAACAACAGCGAACGCGACTCGTGATGAGAACGAGAAAGAGACAGAGACGGAGACGGAGATGGAGACGGAGAAATGAGGATGAGAAGAGGCTGACGATGATGGATCATTGTGATGGCATCTCCAGCATTTCTCGCCAAATGACGTCAGCAGCTGCAATTCTCACACACACACACACACACACACACACACACATATCATCAGTTTGTGGTTAAGTTTGGGGCACAACATTCCAAAAATATCGCCGCATATTTTTGGCCAAAAATCAAAAACATATTTGTGCAATTTGCAATAGTCAATGAATGGCTCTACTTCAAGATATCCTACAATATATTTTTATCTCGATTTACAGATTCTCGTTGAAACTAATTAATGGATTGATACACTTGAAGATATCCTACAAAATTCAATCTGCGCTTTCAGATACTCTCGAAACTGATCAATGGATTGCTTCACTTATAAATGTCCAACAAATTTCATCTCAACTTTCAGATATTCCTCGAAATGAAATTTAATTCTAGCACACTCCAAAATTCTCATCAAAAGTTTTCAATTGATTGCTCGACTTGAAGATATCCTACAAAATTTGATCTCAACTTTAAGATTCTTCACTTAAAGATATTCGCCAAAATTCCATCTGAACTTTTAGATTCTCCTCGAAATTAAATTTAATTCTAGCAAATTCAAAATTCTCATCGAAACTGTTCAATTGATTGCTCGACTTGAACATATCTCACAAAATTCCATTTAAACTTTCAGATTCTCTTAAAAACTAATCAATGGATTGCTTCACTTAAAGATTTTCTACATATTTCATCTCAACTTTCAGTCTGTTCTTGAAACTGATCAACTTGAATCTTCTTGTAGATATTCTACAAAATTCCACCTCAACTTTCGGATTCTTTAAACTACAAAATGCTCCTCGAAACTGATCAATGGATTGCTCTATTTAAACATATCCTACAAAATTCAATCTCTACGTTCAGATTCTCTTCGAACTGAAATTTAATTCTAACAAACTTTTTAGACTTCTTTTCGAAAAATCACTTTGGTTTTGTATCTCTTTTAGTGTCTACAAGAAAAGTGACTGCATGACTTTGTTTTAATCTCAAGAATTTCGTTTATCTCTAGTCTAAAAGCTCCACCCCACCAAAAAAAAAAAAAAAAGAAACATAAATGTTTGTCTTTGAAATATTTGTGCACAATAAATGACTGCTCAACTATGTGGCACCTTATGACATTAAGATTAACAGTTTCATTTGTTTACCGTGAGACTTTCAAAAGACTTTGCTACTTAGCTGGGAAATGTTTGCTCGACATTGTGATACCCTGTGATAAGTTGAGCTTGGGTTTAATAGCAAACGAACATACTTAATGTGATTTCTCAAAATTAAACAGCGTCTTTCACAGGAATTTGGTTTCAATTTCGGTCTATCAAAATACTATATATTAACATATATATAATAAAATATATTATATATAAAATAAAATGTTGAAATATTTAACTAAGGAATGCACTTTATCAAAATATCAAATAGACTATTTCAAATGTTGTTTCCACATTATTCAGTATATTAATATACTCAAATATACAAATGTATATACATATTTCCATTTCAAGCGAGTATTTAGTATATTAATCTACTGATGTCTACCTATTATTATTATTATATATTAATATACTAAAATATACAAATGTATATATATTTTTATATTTGAAGTGATTACTTAGTCTATCAATCTACTGAAGTATATAAATGTATTTATATATTTTTCTATTTTAAGTGATGTATATGCATATATTATTCAGTATATTAATATACTGAAATATATAAATGTATTACACATATACTCGTGTTGAGCTACTAAGCTTTTTTAGTAGCTTTTATTCGCACGTCTATTGTTTATAAATAAAACACGCGAATTCAAATTAAATGTTTATTAAATGGCACATATGTTCGTATATGTAACCACCACTTTGGATTATTTGGCTGTGACTTGAACACTTTCAAGCTTCGCCACCGACACGATTACAACAGAGTTTACAATTCAATAGTCAAACCAAGAGTAACAAACAATTAGCCGATCGAACTGCAAGCGATCGCTAACAGAGAGCATACAGCGCTGCCGGCAGATGCAGCGCTGCTGGCAGACGCTGTCACAGCATTGCATTAACATGCGCTGTCTGCTGCTCCCGACATACTCCCGCCGTTGAAAGCCTATCTTTCAACATCATCTTTCAGGGGCAGTGGACAGAGTTTGTTTATGGTTCTCCGGGTGCTGCCACACGTCGTCTTTAACTCGGCAACTCGACACTCGTCGTCCTTGCCAGGGATGAGCGCCATGACACGGGCTAACGGCCACCGAAGAGGAGGCAAATTTTCGTCCTTCACCAAGACCAAGTCGTTGACTTGGAGACGACGATCAGGAGTGCGCCACTTGGATCTTTTCTGGAGAAGAGTCAGATACTCCTCCCGCCATCTAGTCCAAAAGACCTGCTGCAGCTGAGTGACACGCTGCCAACCATCCAACCGATTGTAGTCCAGCATAGTTAGGTCGGGCTCAAGAATCACGGTTGAAGGACCACCAAGCAGTAGATGAGCGGAAGTTAGCGCATCAAAATCGTCAGGATCCTCTGAAACTGATAGCAATGAACGATTATTAAGTATTGCCGCTATTTGGCAAATCAACGGGCGAAGCTCATCGTAATTGAGAACGAAGCGATTAACAGAGCGATACAGATGGTGCAACAGAGTGACACGATTGCTCAAACTGCGTTGCTCGTCGTTCTCACGCTGCAGCTCTGCGTTCTGCTTGGACAGCGTCGGGATCTCGGCCTGTTTCAGCTTCAGCACACAGCGCAAACTCTCCATATCGTTGGTCAGACGGCACAGCTCACCGCTGCTATCGTTGAGACGGTTGCTGTGGTTGCCATTGCTATTGCTGTGGTTGCTGGGACTGCGAAGCTGCGACGAAGTGCGCATCGCGCTGACCTCATCCTGAAACAACGCCAGACGATCGCGCAGATCACGCTCCTTCATCTCGGTGCTGGTGCGCAGCGCTTGCAGTTCCTTGCCCAGCTCCTTTATCCGCTCCTGCGCTTCCTGATCGCGAATGCGTGTCTGCAGCTGCAGCACTTGCTGCTCGGCGGCATTCAGCTGATCCTGCTTGTGACGCAAATGATGCTCCAACTCCTGCTGACGCTGCGTCCATTCCACATCGCTGTCGTGCAACTGCTGTTGCAGCTCTTCGTAACTGCGCTGCATCTGCTGCAGCACGGCATTTGTCTCGGCAAGCGTTGTCTGTGACTTCTCCTGACAGCTCAACTTGTCCATCTGCTTGGACATGCACTGTACACCATTGGCGACTCCCATCCGTTGGCATTGCTGCTGTTCGTCACTATCATCAGAAACCTTTTCCGCTGCCATCAATGCTGTCTGCTGTCTGCTGTCTCCACCACCAGCAACGATCCAACCAAGGCGGGTCTTCTGAAGGATAGGCAATCCATCTCCAAGGTCAATCTGTCCGTCACATAACAAACCGTAGAATAGACTTGCACCAATCAGCAGGTCCACGCGCTGCGGACAATTGAAGGCTGGATCAGCTAACGGAATGTTAGATGGAATCGCCCAACCGTCGATGTCAATGTCAAAATTCGGATGGCTGTTAGTGATTGTAGACGTCACAACAGCTTGAAGATTGACAGAATAGTCGGAGATGCAAGAACGCATACAAACATTGACTGTGCATCCTTCAACAGAAACGTCTGTGTCCCCGAGGCCAGAAACCGTAGCATCTGATCGCGTCCGTTTTAATTGCAACTGTTGGGCTAAATGGGACGTCATCATGTGGATTTGCGAACCAGAATCCATCAGAGCACGACAATGAATGAACGACCCAGCACGACTCTTAAGCAAAACACCAACAGTACCCAAGAGTGCAGCATCAGAACGAAGACATTGAGCAGCAAGAGAGGTGGACGCTTGAGGCTGTAAAGCGGCAGACGCATCAGCTGACGAGGCTCGTTGCGATGTCTCAAAATGTAGCAAAGAATGATGCCGCCCACCACAGTTACGGCAAGCGCCAGATGTGCAGGATCGAGTTTGGTGTCCTTTCTTTAGACAGTTAAAGCAGAGAGCGAGCTTCTTCACTTCTCTCTGTCTCAAGAAGGGAGACAAATTTGCGAAGATGGGGCAGGAATATATGCCGTGACCAGGCGCGTCACAAAACACACAAACATTTGCTCTGCTGGAGCTAGCTTGGGCCACAAACGCCTTCCTGCTGCCGTTATGGCTAAAGTTCCTTCCCAACTGTGAGCCTGCTGAGTGAATGACCATAGCGTACTGCAGACTTTCCAGCTTCCGACATCTTTCGTCCAGAAACGTGAAAAACTCAGTATCAGTCGGCACTTTATCGGCGGCAGGATTGTCCAATGCCCTGCTATCCTCCCACGCCGCCTGGGTTTCCACATCCAGCTTTTGCAGCAGCACGTAAATAAGAATGCTATTTGCAATATCCTCTGGACGGCCCAGAGTCCTTAATGCCCCCATGTGAACATTTACCTTATCACTAAACTCACGAAGTTTAGTGGCCACGGATGCTCCTGCCTCCACCTTCTTGGTACCCAACAGATCCTTGATGTGCGACTGGAACACAAGTCGGTTGTTGTTGAACCGATTATCCAATATCTCCAGAGCCACACGATAATTGGGCCTCGATATCTCCAACGATCTAACTGCATCCAACGCTGGACCAGTTAAACACGACAATAGATGCTGAAACTTTTCAACATCATCTAGTTCATTATCCTTGTCAATGACAGACTCGAACATTGACCAAAAACTCGCGTATTCCGTGTAGCCTCCACCGAACGTGGGAAGTTTGAGCTCGGGAAGACGACGTCTGTTAGCGCGGGCACTGAGGCCATTAGCCGAAGGATCGATTGTCTCATCACGCCGCAGTGTGGACGACCGAATCAATTGGCGTTCACGACTGTCAAATTGCGCTCGAACACGCGATTTCACTTCAAGAAAACGCTCATCGAAATTGTCCCGCGTTTCACTACCGATCTCATTATAGTCGATCTCCTCTAGAGCATTCTGAGCTAAGTCAAATGAAGCTTGAGCACGTTCTAATAGCTCCAACCGTACTGCTAATTCAGATGAATTAAACGCAGCTAGCTTAACTTCAGAAAGTGACGCATCGAGTCTCACAAGGCTATCATAAAGCGATAAAACCTTCCGCTTGAAAAACCGCGCGCGATTTTCGACAGTAGTCGCTTGCTCGTTTATCGAGTTTTCCATTTTTAGCCGTTAACCGCACTTGTGCTAACTGGCAATTGCTCACTTTGTGTATCAAATTTACTGTGCAGCGCAGCAAGAAAAACGCATCAAATCGCGACTACAAACGCGCGCGGTTTGCTTAAGCACAGCAGCAGTTCAAAGCAAGACAAAACGCGTCAAACTCGCGATCACAGACGCGCGCTAGTTGCTTAAGCACAGCAGCAGCTTAAAGTGAAGCGCACCACGGAAACCGCGTCAAAACCGCGATCACAAACGCTCGCGAGTTGCTTACGCACAGCAGCAGTTCAAAGTTAATCAGTTGATTAGCTGATTTAAATCACACAACCCGAGAGCATAAGAGAGAGCAGCAAGATTGAAGGGCAATGCACGTAGCTGCGACAGCGGAGTAGCGGAGAGCATAGACAAGCGACGGAGAGCGGAGAAGGTGTGTAAGCAACGAAGCAGCGGCGAACATGCGCAAACAACGGAGAATGCAAGAATAGAAATGCACCGCTTGTTAAATATATATGCATATGTACATATATATATCTCTCTTTGCACTCTCGAGCACTTTGCACTTTAATGTTTAATGTTTCACTGATTGTTATGGTTTATTAATCACTTCACTAATTATCTATGCAAATCAATTGCATTCACAACACTTAGCGAGAGTATGTATCTCGCCGGGGCCTCCAAATGTTGAGCTACTAAGCTTTTTTAGTAGCTTTTATTCGCACGTCTATTGTTTATAAATAAAACACGCGAATTCAAATTAAATGTTTATTAAATGGCACATATGTTCGTATATGTAACCACCACTTTGGATTATTTGGCTGTGACTTGAACACTTTCAAGCTTCGCCACCGACACGATTACAACAGAGTTTACAATTCAATAGTCAAACCAAGAGTAACAAACAATTAGCCGATCGAACTGCAAGCGATCGCTAACAGAGAGCATACAGCGCTGCCGGCAGATGCAGCGCTGCTGGCAGACGCTGTCACAGCATTGCATTAACATGCGCTGTCTGCTGCTCCCGACAACTCGTATTATACATTTATATATTTTATTCCATTGAAAAATGGGTGAAAAATATATGTGTATATATTTGTACACTGCAGTATATTAATATACTGAATTTTAGAAATACATCACTTGAAATAGTTTATTTAATATTTTGATAAAGTGCATTCAATAGTTTACATTACATGAAATATGTATGTATATATTGTGTGTTTATAGATTTGATCCCATTTTCAAATGAAATAAATAAAATATTTAATATTGTTGAATTATTTAATGTTTAAAATAATATTTCATTACATTTCCGGAAAATGTTATAAAAGCTTTTCAACGAATTTCAAGAAAAAACAAAGTTTACTAATGAATTGAATTTCAATAAAATTCAGTTCAGCACAAAAAAATTTACTATAAAACGCTGATAAGCTATTAGTTACATTATCTTTAATGCAGTAACTGTAAATCAATTGCTTCTTCTCAGAAAATAAACATAATGCCCCTTAATATTTTAGATCGCTAAATATTTATTACAATTGTAAATAGAAATATTTTTTGAGAGACCGTCAAACTCTTTTTCTACCCCTTTTCGTTTCATAGGGTATTTTGGTGCGCATTGTTTTTGCAGCGATTCGAATTTCAATGTAAGAAACATTGCGCATACGCCGCGTGCGCCAATGCGACGCTGCCTGTCGTAGGTTAGTATCGAGTTGCTGCGTTGGGGATTGGGGCGTGGAATTGAAATTAGAATTGGACGCGGGCTGGGTTTTGTGTTTTAGCTTTGTTGAACGTTGAACGCTACGACAGCAGCAGAGCACGCTTCATTGATCAGCGCCCGAGGCAGCGACGATCGATCGTCGATCGATGGATTAATCGAAGTGCGCGGGTGTCTCAGGTGAGAGCGGCAAGGTTGGGGTTGACTTGGTTGGGTGGGTCGAACGGGGTTTAATGGCCAAAGACGAAGCGAAGCAAACAAAATACAACAAAATACACGTTATGTGGTAGCTGAAAAAGCGACAAATGAAATTAAAATCCACAATAAGCCAAAGAGCAACAACAAACTAATCCAGTAAACCAAATAAAAAGCAAAAACCGAATACAACAAAAGTTCCACAACAAAAGAACGTCAACGTCAGCGTTGACGTCGACGTCGGCAGCGACGCCAGCGTCGTCGTCGTCGTCGTCAGTGTCAAGCAGCGCAGCTGTCGGTCGTTGTCTATTTTGCGATTGTCACATAGCGAAATGTATAAAACAAAAAAGCAAAGCAAAAAAAAGAGCGCAAAATTTGATAGAGCAATAGACAGAGAGTGAGAGAGAGAGAGCGAGAGAGTTTTGGGGAGAGAGCAAAGCTGACAAAGCAGCGAACGCCAGCAGAGCGACAGCGACGGCGACGACGCTTTTAATCTAACATCAGTTTGTCCAAGATCGCGAACGCCGCTGGGAAAGACGAAAGACGAACGCGCGCGCGACACCAAAAAAAAAAAAATAAAAACGACGCAAAACGCAGCGAGCGAAAAAGAACGAAACAGAAAAATAACAGCAGCAGAAGAGCAAGAAGAAGAAGAGACAAACCCACCCCCCCACGAACCGAAAAAAACGAAAACACAAAAAGAAAAAGAAAACGCGCGAAACACGAGACACACGATCCGAATGTCCAGCATTGTGTCCTGCAACACAAGAAAAAAGGAAAACACGGGCAACATTTTCTCCAAGTGCGAAGTGTATAATTAATAATTATTTGAAACCACGATCTATGTGTATAATCGATAGCTTAAGAGAGACTCCACGATCTATATAGTATATATATTCGATAAAAGATTGATAGCATAAGTAAGGGGCAACCTCACTCACTCACTCACTCGCCTGCACTTTAGCCGCCAATTGAAATGTTGTCGTTAAGCCCCTCGCTAAGTATTTAAGGTATGCTAATCGCCGACGTCGATGCCAACTAATCAAAATTCACATAAATCGTTTCAACTTAAGCATATTCTACATACATATCTCTTTCTATATGGTCCCATCATGTCTTAGAGCACATTCCCAGCTAATTTGATCGAGTTATTAATGTGCTCAGTGTATTTTGTGCACTTCTCTCAACAATACTCTGCACAACTGTCCAAGGGAACTTGACTTGTGGAGTAGTTACGAACATGAAACTTGGCATAGTTAGTTCTTTTGATTGTATTTAACGATATATATTGAAATCAGTTGACAACTTTAGTTGTAAAACTGTGCTCGGTACAACTGACCAAGTGAACTCGACTTGTGGAGTAGTTAAGAACATGAAACTTGTCATGGTTAGTTCTTACGATTATATTTAACGATGTATAGTGAAATTAGTTGACAACTTTATTTGTAAAACTATGCTCGGTACAACTGACCAAGTGAACTCGACTTTTGGATTAGTTACGAACATGAAGCTTGGCATGGTTAGTTCTTATGATTGTATTTAACGGTATATAGTGAAATCAGTTGACAACTTTAGTTGCTTGGTACAACTGTCCAAGGGAACTCGACTTTTGGATTAGTTACGAACATGAAACTTGGCATATTTGGTTCTTACGATTATATCTAACGATATATAGTGAAATTAGTTGACAACTTTAGTTGCTCGGTACAACTGACCAAGTGAACTCGACTTGTGGAGTAGTTACGAACATGAAACTTGGCATGATTAGTTCTTACAATTATTTTTAACGATATATATTGAAATCAGTTGACAACTTTAGTATTAAAACTATGCTTGGTTCAACTGTCCAAGTGAACTCGACTTGTGGATTAGTTAAGAACATGAAACTTGGCATAATTAGTTCTTACGATATATAGTGAAATCAGTTGACAACTTTAGCTAGTTAGCTGAGAAATGATATGATCATATGATATGACATTCTTCGAATCAATTATGAATCTGAATATGAATCCTTTACAACATACAATTCCTTAATGAAATAGAAAGTGCATACACTAGTCACCATTTCGTGTTGGTTTTTTTTTCGGTTCTTGGGCCGCAGGAATGCTGTGATATCAGAGCCACAGAGCCAAGGCCCCATCATAGCACTTAGCCAAGACACACACCCCAAAAAAAAAAAAAAAAAGCGAAATCAAAGAAAGGAAAAATGCCAATTATCTGGCAATGAAGTTGGCTTTTATTACTATGTTTAGACTGAAGGGCGACCCAAAAAACAAAATAAAGAAGAAACAAAATTATGTACAGTGAAAAAAAAGTAGAAAAATCAATCGATCGATTGATCGTTTTAGTTTTTTGTTTTGTTTTTGTAGATGCCATCGAATCTCTGTGGCATGATGAAATGTTGTTGGAGCAAAAAAAAAAAAAAAAAAAGCACAATTTACAATTTACAATTCAATGGCTGCTCGGATCGCGTCGGGCATTAGCAATTGGTGTGACTTACAGCATGGAGCGATCACTGATCGCTGAACGGTGATCACAGCACAGCACAGCAGAAGGGCGTGGCAGGCGGTGGCGGTGGCGACATCGACATCGAATAGAGAGGCGGGGGTTGCTGGGCTAACTGGCTGGCTGGCAACAGCAGCGGAGGGCGGACGGTTGAGAAGGGGGCGTGTGAAGGGGGCGGGGTGGACAGCCGGCGACGTTGGCATTAAATAAGCACATAAATTGCTGGCGCTGTGATGACGCAGCTTTTGCTATTTTTTCGTTTTTTTCTGCTTCTGTGTATGTTTTTTTTTTTTTTTTTTTGCTTTTTGCTCTGCCTCCAAACACATTCTTTGGGTATTTCGCTGTAGTTGTAGTTGTTGTTGTTGTAGTTGCTGTTTGCCATTTGTTTTTTAAATGAATGCACTTTAAAAGTCGACCTTAGCAAATGCCAACGAAATGAAACAGTGGAAGTGGAACATTAGCTAGCAAATCCAATCAAGTTGAAAGAGATGGAAAATAAGTGAAATGTGGCAGGGAAATGGAATAGTTTTTTATTCTAGAGAAACGATGGGAATGGAACAATTTGGAATTGGAACAAAACAAACTAAAAGATACTGATATTCGAGAATAGATTGGAATGAAACGAAAATGAAACACAAATAAGCTTTCAAAATTCAGAAATGAAACATATTTCCGAATGTGAAACATTGGCATTGGAATGAAACGAAAATGAAACACTATAAAATCTATAAAGCACTTAAAGTTCAAAGCGTTGCACTTTGAAGAATAAGAAACAATCGAAATAAAACACAACTTCAAAACTTAACAAGTGTGGAACAATGAAAATGAAACACATTTGTAAAAGACAGAAATATCAAATTGAATGCAGGGTAGTTTAAAGCTGGGGAGACATGTATTTCGTTCTCTTTTTTTTTTGGTAAAACCCCCATCCATAAAAAATTGGATGATTGATTGCCCAGCACTTTTGTTTTCTAATGATTTTCCCACAATGAATCATCGTCAAAGAGAAGCAGCGTTGAGAGTCTACCATCAAAATGCTTCAATCTAGTTCTGGAGTCTTCCATATTCATGAGCTCGAATTACACTCGAGTGATGATCATGATGAAGATGAAGATGATGATGATCAATGATCCATACTGTCACACAGTAAAAATGGTTTAATTTATGCAATTTGGCCCCACTGTGCAAGCGTTCGATTCGTTCGATCGATCGGTCGATCAATTGCGAACTGTGATCTATGGGATTGGATCAGACGCTGGCTTTAACGGTCGTTGTCAGCCAGTTGTCAGACGGTAAATTGGCGAAATAATCGCATAAATATTCATACAACTCAATTCGTTGACTGTCTTGATTCCACTTTAAACTTTCCCAACCTTAATCACTTTTCAAACGCACACATGACGTATACTTAATATCAGGCGCGCGCTCTGTAGATAAAAAACAGCGTAACCAGCGATGGGAGAAGGGCGGGCAGGGGCAGAGGGACAGAGGGGAGGGGGTGCTGAGTCAGAACCGCAGCTGTGATTAAGTTGTTACTAAGTCATAAAATAATAAAGAATTTCGCTTACCCAAAAAAAGTGACACAAGCTGAAACCTGAAAATAAAAGTGTAGAAAATTTGTGATTAATATCTAGCGTGTAGATTAATCCTTAAAGATTTTTAAGAAAATTCTTCTGCTAAGAATTCGAGGAAACTAAAGATGAATAAACAATTTGCTTTCAATATGAATGAGAAACACATGTGCAATGCAGTTCAGTTTAAACTTTTGCTGCCTTTTGCCATTTAAATCAGACACAATTTTTTGTGATTTACTTTGATTGGCATCTAATTTATGATTGACAGCAGTTACAAACGTTGCGTCGACGATCAACGGTCAATGATCAATGTGACAACGAAAACGACAGCAGCAGCGGCAAAAAAAGATAGATAGATAGATACATTTGAGCCTACCGCAAATGCGGATGCAAGCAAATAGAAATTAAGATGAATTCAAATATAGAAATACACTCAAAGATACAAAAGATAGATAGATGCAAAATGTAGCTAGAATTGAAAATAAAGATGCAAAAAACTTTTGAGAAAATTAGAAAAGAACGTGCTAAAATCAAGATTAAAAGCTTGATGTCAAAATTGAATCATTCCTAAATTATTCTTAAATCAAGATTACAAAATCTAATTGAAAAGGAAAGTAATACCAAAATTTTAAGAATCACCTAAACAAATTCTTGAGCTTGAAATCTTTTCCATATTAAAAAAAATTTATTTATCTAAAAACGATGATTGAATAACCAAATCATGATTTAGTATTTTTCAACCTGAAAATATTATTTAAAGATTTTGTTCAAGATCAAAGAATTCTTAAATCAAGATTTGTATTCTTCTGTTCAATCTAGACTAAATCATTCTTAAAACAAGATTTGATCTTCAAATTAAATGTATTTCACTATAAAATGCAAATTTAGCATACAAAATTTTAAAAATTTGTTTATCCCAAAAATTATTATTTCAAAAAAATCTTAAATCAAAATTGCAATCTTCTTTTCAATCTAGATTTTTAGATACAGATACTTCGGGGTAGATAGTTAAAGATTTTAACATTTACAATTTATACCGAAATATGTGATAAAACTGCAAATTCATCCACACATTTGAGAATATCTAACATATGGATATGATTAAAAATATATCTAAACAAATATTTATATATTCAAATACTCAAATATGTGTTAGCCTCAGACACGATATAAATGATTCTTGCAAATTAATAATTGGATTGAATCACAAATTTAAGGGAAACGAATCGTGAAGGAAAACAGCGAAAACAGATACAAAAATCCACACATAAAGTATTTAAAAAGGTCGATAGATAGGCAGAGAGATAGAGAAAGAGAGAAGGAGAGAAAGAGAAAGAGAGAGAGAGAGAGATGGAGCAAGGTAGTGAAAATTGTCTCGAGCAACATCTTGGTTTACCTGATTGTCAGTCGATGTCGATGTCGATGTCGAAGTCTCCGTCGATCGCTGCGGTTGTCGGTGCGTCAAAAAGCCAAGACACGCTGCCAGCTACCGTTCGTTTCGTTGGCTATATAGCATACATATACATATCTCAGTCGCAGTTGCAGTTGCAGTCGCAGTCTCGGGTCTCGGTGTCTCGGATTACGCGTCGTATGCGCAACGTCAGTGCAAAATGTGGCGGCAAACTGCATCGAATGTTCCAGTTATCAGTCAACCCAATTAGTTAGCGCGCACACACACACATTCTGGGCCAAGCAATTACATCAACAACAACAACAACAACAACTATAACTGCAACTGAACAATAATCAATCAACGCAATAATAGCGATGATATAATTCTTAGACTAACGATCAATTCGATGTCGTCGTCGTCGTCGATTTTGCTACCGTCGTCAATTCGGTGTAAACACATTAAAGTCTTAACTTGGACAACAGACCCAACATCGATAAGCAACTAATCTATATATGCACTTTATATATATGCAATTTATTTAGTCGTAGAGTGCAAAGCTTTATGCAGTTATTAATTCTGATCAGGATTCGTAATGGGAAATAAATCGTCTATGAAAATGTTATATACATATACTTATATACATATATATATATATATATGTTAGATCAGTTACACTCGTGCATTCATTCAACAAAAATACAATTGCACTCAACTGGAAGCAGTTTTTCCATCGATCTCTCAATATCTCAAGTCTCAAGTGCTTTCCCAAAAACTTGTCTCTCAATTGTTTTTTGTTGTCTGTTCAGACAAAGGAATTACTATGAGTTCAATTTGTGTATGACTGTGTAATAGTAATATTATAGTAATTTTCAATGTTATATAGTATAGAAAAAAAAGTTATCTCAGAGATTAAGTTACCCCTTTTCTTAAATCATTTCATTTCATTTCTTATTAAAAAAGAAAATTACTACAACGTAGAACAAATAAGAAAGCTACTAAAATATACAAACTTATTTTCAATCCTAACTAACCATCGGAACTCAGTTGTTTGGAATGATATCATTACGAAATTTGGTATTCCCTTTTCCTAGACTAAAAGAAGATATATCAGCCATCAAGCATTTGTGCAACTTCTATTCAATCCTAACTAACCATCGGAACTCAGTTGTTTGCAATGATATCATTACGAAATTTCGCATTCCCTTTTCCTAGACTAAAAGAAGAAGTATCAGCTATAAAGCATTTGTTATATTTCTTTTCAATCCCAACTAACTATCGGAACTCAGTTGTTTGGAATGATATCATTACGAAATTTGGTATTCTCCCTTCTTAGACTAAACGAAGAAAAATTAGACATCAAGCATTGCGCTACATTTCTTTCATCCTAACTAACTTTTAGAACTCAGTTGTTAGCATTAATATTATATATTAAGCTACTAAAATATACAAAAGACTATACTTGGTATATCAATACAGTAGCACATTTAAAATATACCAGATTTTCAGTATCTAATTGTTTTTAATGAAACCATACCAGATATACCTAATTAATATACCGACAAAAATACAAAAATACGTGGTACAATACAAAATATAAACTACATTCCAAAATATACTGAATTAATATGCCAAAAATGCTACAATATACCAAAGACTATACAAAATACACCAAATATAGCAGTACAAAATATACCAAATTGTCAGTCAAAGCAAAATTTACTTACTTTTCTAGCCTCTTACACTTTTTCAAATCTATCTCTACACAAATTAAAATAAAAACGAAATTAGTTAAATGCCAAAATATTTCTTGTTGCTACTTTCTTCCAACTTCTATTACTTAATTTCCAATTTTCTTTTTGAAATACAAAACTTACTTCGACTATATTCTTCCAACTTTTTAATCAAGTCTTTCATATATAAGAAAATTAATTGAAGACCTGTAATTTCCTATATTTTTCTTACAATCTTTGCGAACTTTTAGAACTAAGTAAAAATTATATAGTACTCCAACAAAGAATAGATAAAGAAAAAAACTAAAAGACTCGCTGCTTCCTGATTGTTCCTATGCTAATATCACAAGTCGAGAAGTTCTTTAAGAGTCAGTGAGAGAGAGACAGAATGAGAAACAGAAAGAGAGACAGAAAGAGAGAGAGATAGAGAGAGAGAGCAAGAGAGAGAGAGAGAGTTTAAGTGAAACAATCTTGCGGCTAATTTGCATGGAAGTTGCCGCAAGATGCTGCTGCAAGTGCAACACGAATCAAATTCAGTCAGCGCTGTGTGTCTGTATGTATGTGTGTATGTGCTGCTACAGCGCTGTCAACGCTGACGTCGACTTCGACGTCGACGTCGATCGCTAAAAGTACATAAATCAAAGGAAAAAGCATTTTTGCTGTTGCTGTTTCATTTGCCCCGTCTAGAAAAACAGTTTTCTTCATTCCCATTTCAATATTTTTTTTTTCCTGCTTTTTCATTTGCTGCCTCTGATTGTTGATTGCCGTCTGTTTGTAGTATTTGTTGCTGTTGCTGTTGCTGATTTTGCATTAGCATTTTGTACGCATGTTTCAGACATTTAACATTTCTTTTCATATTATAGACAAGCGACAGATATCGCACTTCTGCACACACACACACACATACGTAATATATTTCAATCTATATGTTTGAGGCCAAAAGCATTTATAGGAATATTTCGACGTCGCTGCGAGCAGCGCTTTAAATGAGGCTGACAACAAAACACAGAGCAAAAAAAAAAAAGAAACGTGAAGTAAATAAAACACAAATATTTCTAGCGTAAAAATGCTATGCAAAAAAAAAAAAATATGAAATGGAAAAGCGGCTAAAAGCCAAAAAAAAAGAAAACTACCGAATACAAAACAAGAAAAGAGCAAATAATAATAATAAATAAATAATAAAATGAAAATGCGTGTAGCTGTCGCTTTAGTTGTTGTTTTAGTTGTTGTTGTTGTTGTCGGTTGCCATCTGCCTATTTTCGTGCATATTATTTCATAATTTTCTATTCTTTGCGCTTTAGTTGCCTCTGCAACTATTTTAATTTGTTTTATTTTTGCTTTAAGAGTGTCAGAAATTATTGTTAACGATATCGCCCGCGATTTTATTGCCAACGCCTGGCGCTACATTTTAATTGTTGTTCTTCTTGTCGCCGTCTGCTGTCTGCTTTATGTTTTTTTTTTTTTTTTTTTTTTTTTTTGCTGTCTTCTGCTTGTTGATAATGAAATCGACATCGAAAGCAAACAAATTAATTAACTAAACGCCCTCTTCTCTCCCACCCCAACCACCGCAGTCAGCAGCAGCAACAGTTAGCGGCAATCGTCAGTCGGCACTCGTCACTCGGCACCCAGAGTACAAGAGTTTTCTGTCTCGACTCGAGTTTTGTGCATATTTATACTCTACCCAAGAGCCGGGTATTCTCATCCCATCAACTGCTTTGCAACGCTTCGCATTTCGAAATTAAATAAACCATTTCAACCATCAAGCATTTGTGCAACTTCTCTTTTATTCCAGCTAACTATAGGAACTCAGTTGTTTGCAATGATATCGTTATGAAATTTGTTATTTCCACTTCTTAGACTAAAAAAAGAAATATCAGGTATAAAGCATTTGTTCTACTACTCTTCTATCCTAACTAACCATCGGAACTCAGTTGTTAGCAATAATATCATTACGAAATTTTATATTCACTTTTCCTACACTAAAAAAAGAAATATCAGCTATAAAGCATTTGTGCTACTACTCTTCAATCCTAACTAACCATCGGAACTCAGTTGTGTGCATTGATATCGTTATGAAATTTGTTATTCCGACTTCTTAGACTAAAAGAAGAAATATCAGCTATAAAGCATTTGTTCTATTTCTTTTCAATCCTAACTAACCATCGGAACTCAGTTGTGTGCATTGATATCGTTATGAAATTTGTTATTCCGACTTCTTAGACTAAAAGAAGAAATATCAGCTATAAAGCATTTGTGCTACTTCTTTTCAATCCTAACTATCTATCGGAACTCAGTTGCTTGCAATGATATCATTATGAAATTTTATATTCCCTTATCCTAGACTAAAAGAAGATATATCAGCCATCAAGCATTTGTGCAACTTCTATTCAATCCTAACCAACTATCCGAACTCAGTTGTTAGCAATAATATCATTACGAAATTTTATATTCCCTTTTCCTATACTAAAAGAAGATATATCAGCCATCAAGCAGTTGTGCAACTTCTATTCAATCCTAACTAACCATCGGAACTCAGTTGTGTGCAATGATATCATTATGAAATTTGTTATTCCGACTTCTTAGACCAAAAGAAGAAATATCAGCTATAAAGCATTTGTTCTATTTCTCTTCAACCCTAACTAACCATCGGAACTCAGTTGTTTGCAATGATTTCGTTATGCAATTTGTTATTCCTACTTCTTAGGCTAAAAAAAAGAAATATCAGCTATAGAGCATTTGTGCTACTCCTTTTCACTTCTAACTAACCATCGGAACTCAGTTGTTTGCAATGATATCATTACGAAATTTGGTATTCTCCATTCTTAGACTAAACGAAGAAAAATTAGACATCAAGCTGCTTTGCGCTACCTTTCTTTCATCCTAACTAACTTTTAGAACTCAGTTGTTAGCATTAATATTATTACGAAATTTCGCATTCCCTTTTCCTAGACTAAAAGAAGAAATATCAGATATAAAGCATTTGAGCTACTTCTCTATTTCATCCTAACTAACTATCCGAACTCAGTTGTTTGCAATGATATCATTATGAAATTTATTATAGTCACTTTTTTATGTGAAAGCAATAATATTAGCTATGATTTATGATTTCCAAATGAAATACTAACCAACAACCTGAACTCAGCTCATAGTGGCACTATCACAATGAAATTTTGTATAAACATAAAAAAAAGGGAATTCTACTTTCATCACATGGCTATTCGAATTCAGCTGTCAGCAAAAATATCAATATACAATTTTGTAGATCATTTCTATACTATTAGAAACAATATAGGCCATAAAAAAATGATTCCTTATCCATCTATCTTAGATCTTAACTGCCTGAACTTAGCTTCCAATGAAGCGATTCCACTGAAATTTGATAAAGTAGCTTCTTGGTGCATTAAAATCGAAACCAATACGATTTGTTTCAATAAAACAGAAAAGAACGTTAAAGAAACGCGACCTTGATTCGATTTCGACCTTTAAGAAAGCGCATTTTGTATTCGAGGTGATCGCATTTAAGATGCGCCACTCGCATTGTGAATGTACATTGTCATAATTTCTTTCATATTTTTCTTTTGCCACATTATTTATTACTAATACTTAATATATTTGTGACCATTTTTTTAATTGCGCTCACACGTGCCACAAGAGAGAGAGAGAGAGAGAGGGGGAAAAGAGCAGCAAACATATGAAGACATAAATATGCGAAACATACTACTTATGTTATGTCTCTTCTACACTTGTATATATATATTTCTTTTTGCGAGTGTTTTCTGGCTTTAAAATGATATATCGGCGGCCATAAAGGGATTTGTCGCCAGCCAAGCAACCAGTCAGCTAGTCAGAGAAGAGCAAAAAAAAAAAGAAATTAAATGAAATGAAAATCAAATCAAATGAAATGAACAGAACAGAAACGAAATGAAAATGAAATGAAATGAAATGTGAAAAATGGCCAAAGGAAAATTTAGCGCAAAAGTCAAGTCGAATGTTTTGTTGTATGATTAATCTGCTGATTTAGTCATTCCCAGAATATTTTCGTCTTGTGTAGTATTTTTCTGTGGTCCGTGGTTAATTGATCGTATAATCAAGAAATTAGCAGCTTTTGATTAACGCCTTGCCATGACTCTGCAAAATTTCGCATAATCAAATCTCGCTGTATCTTCTCTCAGCTGGTCCTTGGCATAAAACTCAAAAAACTAGTTTCGATTAAACCAACTGCTGCACAGGGAATTCTTCAGGAAGAAGATGAAGATATAATGAATCATCATTATCATCATCTCGGAACCACTTTAAACCAAATGTTTTGAATTGAATTTGAAATGCAAATGATTTTATAATGTTGCTAAAGAAATCCATAAAAAATAATATACTATATTGTTTTAAGTGCTCAATTTCATTCATTATTGCTAAAGAAATCCATAAAAAAAATAATATACTATATTGTTTTAAGTGCTCATTCATTATCAAAATATTTTTGGTGGAAGGTTGAATTTATTATCTCAAAAAACTTTAATACGATTTAGTTTCGGAATGAAAATTAACAACATGAACTAAAATCGAATAACTCTTTTTCATTTCGATCGAAATACTTTAGCTGAAGTTTGAAATTGATATATATCAAAAATATAGTTTCTGAATGGCAATTAAAGACTTTTAGCTAATATCTAATACTTCTTATTTAATCTATTTTTGTAGAAGTTTAAAGTTTTAATATCCCAAAAGTTTAGTTTCTTTATCTCTTTGCTAACATCTAATAACTCTTATGTTTATAAAGCAATCATTATGAAATTTTTAGAATAGCTGAGGCTTATCATAATAAAAATAATAATAAAATAAAAATCAAATGAAATAGCTATAGAAACAAATTTCATAGATTTGTTACACAGAAAGTCGAGTGCATAATAATTAAGTTGGTGAAAGAGATGGCAACAACTAAGAGATGGCGCATAACTCTACTTATCTAGCTCTTTCATATTGAAATAAATTAATAGCAGCTGTCAATAGGCATTAACTTGAATGTCGATAGTTGAGCTCAAAAATTAAGTTTTTCCTTTAATTTAAATGCTTGGCAAATGTTTCGATAACATCGAAAGGATTTCATCAAAACTATGAAACAGACAGAAAAGTAGAGTGTTAAGCAGTGCGGTGTTCTCTTTCAAATGCAAGTCTGCGATTGGTGCACAGGATGCGCAACTCACACGCACACGCACACACACACACACGCAGACGAACACATAGAGTGCATTGAGTGTGCGCCTATCTCTTTCTCGCTCAGCCCGCAGCAGACGCCCATGCAACTTCATTTCCCTCGCCCACTGAGCTGCTCATAGAGAGGCTGACGCTGACGTTGACGCAGCCGCTCACGCCTACGCACAGTCAACGCTACGCAATTTGCACAAGCAGCGAGCCAGGTAGGCAAACACTGACGAACACAGACGGTGGTCAGGTGAACGGGTGGCGGTTGGTGGTTAGCAACATGTTGCGGCAACATGTTGCATACGAGTTGAAAAGAGATGCACGCAATGTTTGCCAAACGTTATGAAGTGGGCGGCACTAAAGAGGGAGAGGAAGAGAGAGTGTATGTGTGTGTGTGTGTGGGGGGGAGGCGAAGTGTTAAGCGAAGGCGAAGGCACGCATGCGCCGCATCTAGCGCTCATTCAACTTTGCATTGAAGCGTTGAAGTCGACGTCGACATCGATGCGTCCGTCGTTCGTCATCATCAAGCGAGCATCGCTGCGACACGCGACTCAAGCAACCTCAAGCAGCCTCAGCCTCAGCAGCAGCAAAGTTTAGCAAACAATAGCAGCAAATAACACACAGCACTAATAACAACAACAGCAACCACAAAGCAAAATGAAAATCGCTGCCGCAGTCGCAGTCGCTGCTGCTGCCCAAAACCGCTAGCGACAGCCGAAGAGCCGAACAAACTCGCGCACGACGACGATCAGCCAAAGCCAAAGCCGAAGCAACGACGACGACGACAGCAGCAGCCGCAACTTTGTTGCTCTCTCACAAAATGCGCTCTCTCGCGCTCTCCGTATGTTGCGCTTCTCTCTCTTTTTGGCTCTTTCACGCTGTCTGCAATTTTATTTGCCTGCGCCTGCTAGTCTGGCTCTGCGCTGCGCTGCGCTCTCTCGCTCTCCCTCTCTCTCTCTGTACTGTGCTGTTGATGTTGCGCTCTCTCTTGATGTTGCGCGCTGCTTGCGTTTGCGTTGGCAGCGCTGCCAACGTCGATTGCGCTTTAGTTTATTTATTCAAGCGACCGATACCGTGTGTGGACATTATTTTTCTAAACGTTCGCAACCGCACAACAAACACACACGCACACACACCGACACGTAACGAAACACGCAAGTCGTCATCGCACACATATACGCAAACGCAAGCAGCGACAGCGCAAGCAGCGGCGCAGCAGCCAACAGAGCCCATATACTCGCCGTGTGCGCCCCGTGAGCTATCTAGTAGATAAAAACTCGCCGACTCGCCGACAACAAGCAACAGACAACAGTCAACAATCAGCCAAGAGGCAACCAACACTCACACACACACACACGCACACTCACACTTCAACACACTCTTAACAACAACAACAACAATCTAAAGTAAATGAATTCTTTTTTTCCATAAATGTGCAAAAATTGTGTATAAAAAAAAATTGCAGTCAAAAATGCAAATCGAAGATTAACAACAAAAAAAAATCAATTATTAAGATTATTGTCGAATTCAATTACAAAATTTCGGTGGCAAAAATAAAGTGCAAGCAAAACGAAGCAGCGAAAAAAAAAACACAACTGAAAAAAAGGCAACAAAAAAAAAAAAAAAACACGCGTGTGTTATCTAATCGTAAATACAGAAGAGAGAGCGAGAGAGAAAGAGTACAACAAAAGTCTAAAGCGAGTAATAAAAATAATTATAATAATAATAATGATATACAAATATCGGAAATAAAAGCGAATTGCTCAAGAAAAGTCGAAGAAAGCAATAACAACAACAACAACACAACTTTCGAGTGCTTTTGCGGTAAAAAAAAAAACGGTTAACGGTAAACGGTTCGGGTTCGGATTCGGTTCGGTTTCTCGGTTTTCGAATACAAAACAACAGATATATTTTCATAACGTATTTTTTTTACTGTTTGTAATCAATTAATTTTTTTTCTTTGCTGTGCTGTGACTAAAACAAAAAGTTCTTAACGAAAACAACAAAACAAAAAACAAATCAAAAATGAATGATAATAATAATAATAACGCCGCCTTGGCCACGGCCACAGGAACAGTGCAAACCCTGGAGAACAACAACAACAACAACAACAACAGCAGTGAACAAACAACAGGAGAAAACAACAACACATCGAACCACATCGCATCACATTATCAGAGCAAATTGCATCACCTGCTGCTTGTGGCGCTTCTCATCTGCCTGTCCAGTGTGACCAGCTGGCCCCAAACGGTGCAAGCGCGACGTCATGCTCCGCTCATGTTCGAGGAGGCCGACACGGCCAGACGTTCCAATAGACCAGCTGGTAAGTCCAATTCTATATGTCTAATCTAATATCTTTTTAACTATATCACATTGCATTGCATAAGTTGAGAACTCAGATTGCGCATACGCAGGGGCGTACACCAAAAAAAAAAAATAATAATAATAACCTGCGAGGGTTTTTCCCTCACTACGCAGGTACTCAGGTTCCTTAGGTCTCTCTTAGGTCTCTTCAGCCTGCCCCTGGCTCGCACCCTTAATCCCCTAGTTCTGTTCAAAATGTTCGTTCGGGGTTTTCCATTCTTGGGTTTCGTTTCGGGGCTGCGTTTTTTTATTGTACTGTGCTAATCCGGAAAACGGGAATTCCCTTCCGCTTGCACTGACCTGACCCAGAAGAGACACAACGGCGACTACCCGAAAACCAAAAAAAAAAAGATTTCTTTCTTTCTCTGTGTATTGTGTTTAAGCTGCTTAGTAGCTGTTGCTTTCAATTTGTTACAACTCAGACGCTTGATTAGCTGCATTTCCTGTTTTTGCTACCTTTACCTAGCTAATTCCTTTCGTTTAGTACATTACTCTTATTATTATTATTTGTATTATTATTGTTTCCCTCTCTCTCTGCTCTTCTATTGTTTTCAATTAAAAACCGATTGCGGTTTTTTTTTTTTTTCTTTTTATTGTAACGACTTTGAGCCGTTTCTCATCTTACACATGCAAAAAAATACGCTTGCTGATGATGATGATGATGAGTGTAGTGCTCAATAAACTGTAACTAACCACGCTAGAACAAAAGTCTTTAATGCAAACAATCTATTTCCATATCTAGTTATGTTCCACTTAATTTCACTGCAATTCATAGTCGTTTAACCAAAGTGATTCACTTTGAATGAGGTTAACTTTTGATTAAACTGCATATTCTTATGACTAGTTGCACGATGTAAAGTTTCAAAGCATTCCTACGTCGTTCAAGTGAAATTAGAATCTAGAAATGAGGTTAGAACTTATTATTTCACGCTAGAAACAAACTCTTTGTGGCAAACAACTTATTTCCATCTCTAGTTATGTTCCACTTAATTTCACTGCAATTCATAGTCGTTTAACCAAAGTGATTCAGTTTGAATGAGGTTAACTTTTGATTAAACTGCATATTCTTATGATTAGTTGCATGATGTGAAGTTTCAAAGCATTCCTACGTCGTTTAAGTGAAATTAGAATCTAGAATTGAGGTTAGAACTTATTATTTCACGCTAGAAACAAACTCTTTGTGGCAAACAACTTATTTCCATCTCTAGTTATGTTCCACTTAATTTCACTGCAATTCATAGTGTTTAACCAAAGTGATTCGCTTTGAATGAGGTCAACCTTAGCTTAAACTGTGTAATCTCTTCAGTACTTGATTTAAGTAAAATTTCAAAGCAATCCTAAGTCGTTTAACTAAAAGTAGTACTCGCAAATGAGACTAAAACAGATTATAATGTTTGACAACAAAGTAGGGGAAAGGGAACTGACTATTCATTCAAATTGTTAATGGTAGATATGTAAACCGTTATTAGACGAGTATGGGTCATAAAACTTGAACGAAATGATCGTTAACACAAAGGCGAAAAACAACTTAAGATTGGTTCAACTAAAGAGCCAGATAAACAAATCAATGGCTTATCACGGCCACCCACACAACAACGTATGAGGAACGGACAGACGGACGGACGGACAGACAGACGGACGGATAGCGACACCCATTGCACCCACCGAGAGTTGATGGATGTGGAGAGCCGAGAGTGCTAATTAAAAGCTCAGCATAATTTAGTCATTAGTCGTGGCCCACAGACCCGCGCTAGACAACAAATTCGGGCAACGGCAAATGCCACCAACACACAACATGGCACAACAAACACACACACACACACACATTTGAACACACTCAGCCTTATAATTTTTTTAATGAATGAAAAACCAACGCAAACACACTCGCTTTTCGGGGAGTACGAAATAGGGAAGGAGGGGGGGAAAGAGATGGAGGTAGGCTAATCAAACATCAGCAACCACGCACGTTTCGAGTGTGCGAAAGAGAGAGGGAGACAGACAGAGAGAGAGAGAGAGAGCGACGTCTGTCTGTGATCTGGCCAACTACTAACTACCAATTCGTTTTGTTCATTTCGCATTTAATTTAGCTGATTAACAAGCGTTCCCCCTAACCCCCTCTGAGCTGCCTACATGCTGTTTTCCCCCCTCAGCTGTTCTCTGCTTGTTTGGGCATTGCTTTTGGCCCATTCGCCATTCGTCAGCATAATTCATTTATTCAACTGTCTGCCGCCCAGTTAGGTGTTAAAAAGTTGTTAACTTATTTTTAATGAATGCGTGTAAAAGACAACAACAACACACAACACAGCACAGACCACAGCAACAACAACAGCAACAACGTTGGCGACGACGTCGACGAAAATCAAGATGTGCCTACGTAAAGCAGCAAAACGAGACGACGGAGACGACGACGATGAAGCGTTCCGTTTTGGCATCTCGGCAAACATATCCATGATCTTTAACGAATACAACAAGAAGATGAAAAGCAACAACAACAACAACAACAACAACAGCAACAACAACAACGAAACACGTTAAAACGTTAAGTCGCAGTCTCAGCCACAGTCGAAGTCGAAGTCGAGAGTCAGACTCAGACTCAGAGCAACGACGTCTGTCAGACGCCAAAAGTTTTGCCTTCTTTTTTTTTGTTTTCTTATACACTTTCCATTTGGGAGTCGCTCGCTTTCCAAACCCGTCAAAGGCAACAGCAAATGTTAATAAACTTTCATATTTTCATTATTTTGTACATTTTGACAGATGTGGAATTTTCCATTTCGAACATTTTAACTAATTTTCAACTTTTTACAGTATTTAAATATTTTCGATTTTTCCAATTTACTTTATTTAGCAAATTTTGACAGATGTTGAATTTTTCATTTCAAAAATTTTAACTAATTTTCAACTTTTTACAGTATTTAAATATTTTCGATTTTTGCAATTTATTTTTGACAAATTTTGACAGATTTTGAGTTTTTAATTTCGAAAATTGTAACTAATTTTCAATTTTTTCAATACTTTAATATTTGCGGTTATTACAATCTATTATATGTTGTAAATTTTGACAGATTTTGAGTTTTTAATTTCGAAAATTTTAACTAATTTTCAACTTTTTTTGAATATTTAAATTTTTTGTCGAACTTGATTTTATTTTGCAAAATTTTGATTGATTTTTATTTTTTTATTTCGAAAATTTTGACCGATATTATTTTTTTTGCAATATTTAAAATTTTACCAGGTTTTCCAATTTTTATTTATTTTAAAAATGTTGACAGATTTTTAATGGTTTATTTTGAAAATTTTGAAATTTTTCTTAAATTTATCAATACCAAATATAGTGTTTGGTATATTTTGTAGTACTTTTGCAGTATATACATATATATATACATAAGCAAAAAAGTGTGGTATTATTCTGAAATTATACCAAAAATATACTACTAATATACTCAAATGATATATTTCGATGTAGTACTACATTCCAAATATACCAAATATAGCCTTCGCGGTATATTTTAGTATTTCTGTGGTATATTATTGTGCATAATAATACCGTAATTTAGTATTTTTGTGGTATACTTTAAGAATAATACCGAACTGTTTTGCTTTCATTCTGGTATTTCACAATCAAGCATATTTTAGAGTAGCTTTCTTACTTGTTTTAATACTTTTGTTAGTGCTGAGTCTTTGCTTTTCCTATATATCACTTTTCAACAAGTTCAATTTATAGGTTTTCTTTTGGGTAAGCGCATTTAAAGTGCGTCTAGTTGAGCTTCATTTTCGTGTGTTTGTTGTTTTGGGGCTGTCGCGACAGCCTCCCAAAAACGAATGAGCCTTCCGTCTGTCCGTCTGTCTGTCCGTCCGTCCGTCCGTCCGTCCGTCCGTCTGTCTGTCCGTCTGTGCTGTCGTCGTCGTCAGTGTCAGTTGCATGTCAGGCAGGCAGTCGAAAACGAAAAACGAAATGCAACCAATTTGTTGCCGGTTGCAACAACGGCAAAACAACTGCAATATAACTGCAACAACATTGCCACAGCCTTTTTTGGTTTGGCTTCGAGACGAGGCGTCGCCATCCTCTGCGATGCGATTGCAAACTTAACTTGCGGCGGCTTAACTTGGCTTAGCTTCGATGTCTGTGTGTGTGTGTGTGTGTGTGTGTGTGTGTGTAGGCAGAGGAAGCACTTAATGCCCACAAAAGTGTCAAATTGCAGCAGAGAGTTCGACTTCGACTTCGACTTCGACTTCGTTCGAGTTGCAGTTCGAGTTTTTCGCTTTTTTTTCATCGAGTTTTTTTTTCGGCTCGCCCACCCAAAAATACAAAAAAGAAAAGCCAGACGCATGGCTAGAAAAAAAAACAACCGATTGTGTGTGTGTGTGTTAATTAATTTGACTCTTTTTTTTGTCGATTTTGGCTGCCGCGTAGGCAAATAAGATACAGATACAGATACAAAGATACATCCCAACAGAGCTCGGTTGCTACAGATACGCTTCACAGATTTCGTGGGTTTCAGTTTCAGTTTTTAGTTTTTTTTTTTTGGCATTTCCGCTCCGCAAGTTGGAGCAACAAGAGGGGGAAGGGAGAGGAGGAGAAGCGAATGCAAATCAAATGCGAGTTTGATTTTCATCGTCATTTCATTTTAAGTTTTTCATTGATGAATTTATTCGATGACGAATTATATTGCACCAAACGCACAACAACAAATATTCACGGCAGTTGCCACTTGCCACTTGCCTCTTGCCACTTGCCACGTCGCGTTTGCTCTACTCGCAATTTCACATCGCCGCATTTCGCATTCTTGTCATGCATTAATTATCAAGGCGCAATCAGCGCCTCTTTTTTGTTGTTGTTGTTGTTGTTTTTGCTTTGCAACATTCTAAATAACTTAAGAGATTTTTCCTTTTTGTTGTTGTTGTTGTTCGGCTGCGCATCATCAAAATTGTGCATCTCTGATACGAACAGCAGCAGCCTTTGCAGTCAGTTTCTATGATGTGTTTTACATGTGCAACTGTTTAGACATTTTCTTTCGCAAATTTGCCAATTTGTGCACCGACTTGCAAAATACCCTCGAAAGCACATTAAAGCTTTTACATGAATCACATTTATGATGCTACTAATCATTGCACTTTAGGTTATTTGTCAGTCAAAAGCTGTTAATCCATTCTCTCGACTTTGAAACTATTTTAGTCAAACACACAAAAAGCACATTAAAGTTTTGGAATCACATTTGTGATCAATCTGAGCTGTCAAAAGCTGCTAAAAGCTCTCCAACATAGAATTTCCATACTGTCGACTCTGATTCCGTTCTACTCAAGCACAAAAAGCACATTAAAGCTTTTCAAACGTAACAGCTTTTACATTAATCACAATTTTTACCTTTCTACGCATTGCACATTTGTTATGTTGCCTGTTAAAAGCTGTTAAAAGCTAACTCGAAAGCTCATGCAAGCTCTCAATTTCATTTAAGCAAGCTTAAAGCTGCTTATTTTAGTAAATTCTTGAACTTTAAATGTCAATTGTGTGTATTCTCTTGCATTCTTTTTGTTCTATCAAGTCGCGTGCAACGCGCGATCATCATCATCATTATCATGAACGTCATCAGCAGCTGCCCCCAGCCCTCAGCCTCCCCTCCCTCTTCTCTTCTTCCTCTTTTCCTGCAGAAGACTAAATAGAATAACAACAACAACAAACACACATCCTTAGAATATTTGTGCAACTTATCAGCGCATTTAAAATTAGCAACAACAACAACGTACTTTCGTCTGCTGCTTCTGCCTCTGCCGCTGCTTGCGTCTGCGTCGCTGCCAGCGTCGCTGTTCACGTCTCTGCCTGAACTTTTGACGACATCTGCGACGACGGGGCAAAAATCGCAGTCGCGTGATTTGTTTTGTAAATGAGGAAAAATGCAAAACTAAAACCAAAAACAAAAAGCTCAACAACAACAACAACAAGAGAAATACGCTAAAAACAAAACCAAAAAAGCACAAAACAAAAAAAAAACAACAAAATAAAAATAAAAATAGTCATTGAACATGTTTACGGCCGCCAGAGACGTTGCCAGTTGCCTTTTGCCTCTGTTCCAAAATAGCCAACACACACACACACACACACACTAACACACACACACACACACTCCAACACACACAGAGAGCAACACAGACAAGGGGGAGAAATTAGCTGCTTTGGTAGACCAAGCGCAAATTGTCTAAACAAATTTCACAGACACGAAAAAATAATTGCAACCGCGTTCGATCAACACTGCCTCACAGCAAGCAGCGCACACACACACAACAAACTCAACACTGCAGCAAAATGCACACACACACACACACAATTTTTGTATAGAAAATTATGCGCAGCAGTCGAAGAAAATTCAAGCAAAATTCACAAATTTCTCTCGTATGAAGTTCGAGCTATTATTATAATAAAATTTTTCATTTAAAAAAGATTTTTAATATAGGAAAATCTATACAAAATCTTTGAATATTATCGTTTTAAACATTTTTGAGTTATATTTCAAAAATGATTTGATTTTTCCACATTTCATTGCCAATTTCTTCTTAGTCTTCACATTACATTACATCTTTCAAAACTTTCGACATGAAATTTTAAGCGCCAATCTTCCATTAAAAATTTTTCGAATTTCCCAAAATGTTTGTGTGCCTTTTAAAGTCAGTCAAAGCTAATTAGTTATAGTTAAGTCTTCTTTCAAAGTTTCGAATCTATTCACTATTTTATTCAATATTGAAGCGCCAATCTTCCGTTTAAGCTGTTAATTTCTTCTTCAAAATGTTAAGTACAAAATTTCCCAAAATATTTGACTTTTTTTTTTTTAAAAAACCGGAATTTGTCATTCTTTTAATGTCGGGTTTAAATAAGTTCTTTAACTTTACGGTCACTCTTAAACCTAGTTAGTTAGTATTAAAACTCACTCAATTAACTTCAATTTCAAATGCCAATCTAATGAGAAGAATATTATTAATTAAAAACTTTCGACTATTCGCGTCAAATTTGTCAATCTTATATTTGAAACTCCAAATTTCTTTTTCGAAATGTAAATTTCCAGAACTTGACTTCCTTCACTCAACTGACTGAATGTTATGTTAGTTCTTAACATTAACTGGATATATATTTGACGTTCTCTTTAAAGTCAGTTTTAGGTTAGTTCTTAACTTGAACCGGAATTATTTGACTTTCTTTGAAATTAGTTCTTCAACTTTACAGTCGCTTCCAAATCTAGTTAGTTAGTATTAAAAGTTATTTCAAAACTTGCGACTCTTCACTACTATTTTCGTAATTCCTTCCTTAAAGTTTTAGGTTAGTTCTTCAACTTTACAGTCTCTCCAAAAGTTTGTGCCTTTCTTCTTTGCCTTTCTTCTTTGACTACGCTTCGAGCAACCCTTTTTTTCTTCTTTTTTTGTTTTTGCTAGCGAATATATTGAGTATATGGCAAGCATGAACGATTCGAGTCGAGTCGCGAGTCGCGTCGCCTCGTCACCGGATGCGGTTCAGTTATATCATCTATATATACTATATATGTATGTATTGTATGTGTATAAGATATATAAATTGTGTTCTGGGTTATGTGTGATGGGCCACCAAACTTTGCTTGGCTAATTGCATAGCAATTGTCACTCATTATGATTGAGCTGCTCCCCACCCCCCCTTCCCCCCTTCCCCACACTTCTCTTTCGTTTGCCTCTTCCTCTTTGACTTCCTTCTGCGCACTTTTTGTTGTTGTTGCTGTTGTTGTTGTGTGTTTTACATAAGCAGCACAATGTTTTTCGTTTCATTAGTTTGTTCGTTCTTTTTGGGCAATTGTTGTTGCCAAGGCAGCCGCAGCAACAACCGTTGAACGAGCCCCTTTTCGTATGTGTGTGTGTGTGTGTGTGTGTGTTGTTAGCGATCGACGCGCGCGACTTTTGCTAGCGACTTTAAGCGCGCATCGCTCGCTGCGGCTTTTTCACTTTTGAACTTTTTTTTTTTTTCGGTAATGAGAATATTTTCGTAGTGTCAAAGGAGGTGCTGAGGAGAGAGGGGGAGGAGGAGGGGAGTGGGTAGTGGAGAGTGCTGTCTACAGGGCGTGAACAACACACACACACACATCTATGTTGTGTGTTTGTCCATCGCCAACGACTTTTTTTGTTTGCCGTCGCCGCCGCCGCCGCCGTCGTCGTCGTCTGTTTGCACTCTCTCTTGCCTCCTCCTCCTCCCCCCCTCTCCCCACTCTCCCGTTCTCTATCTCGTCTCACACCTACCGCAGCTGTCATAAATTATCAAGAACAAGCAAGCCAAAGAAAAAAAAGACTCCCAACTTCGCGGCGGCCGCACTTAATCAGCCATTAGAGATCTCTTCATTTCTCCGCGAGTCAAAAACAACAAAAAAAAAAAAACAACCGAGGAAGGAAGAAGAAATACTTCAAATTGAACGACTAAGAAACTACCCTGGGTTTCAAGTGTGACCGTACTATGCAGCTAAAGTGAGAAAAGCTGCAACTTTGCATTGCTTTCATATTAATGACATTCCTTGCTTCAGTGTGACCATGCTTGTTATACGATAGTATGATCAAGTGTGACCGTACTATTCCATCTGATAAAAACTTTGACTTGGCAACTAACACATTCCTTGATTGCCATGTCTCAAATACCATCATAGTAAGCATTAGTGTGACCATGTCATGTGAGAATAGCTTGTAATAAGTTACGTCTCAAGTGTGACCGTACCAAACGTACTAATGTGACCATTCCATTTGAGAAAAGCCGCGACTTGACAAGCTTTCATAAACAAGTCAAGCCGAAAAGGCGTTCTTTGCTTGCTAGGTCTTAAGTGTGACCGTAGTAAGTAGTAGTGTGACCATGTCATGTTAAAAAGCTTTGACTTTGCATTGCTTTCATTTGCATGTCATCCATAAAAGACATTCTTTGCTTTTTAGGTCTCAAGTGTGACCGTACTAAGCATTAGTGTGGCCATATTTTGTTTAAAAAGCTTTGACTTTTGCATTGCATTCCTATTCATGTCATACATTCAAGACATTCCATGCTTTAGTGCGACCAAAGCTTGTAATAAGTTATTTAGTGTGACCATATTTTAACAGCAAATGATTGAAATCATTGATTGATTGATTGAATGAACCTTCAACGAAATATTTTGTAGTAAGTCTTTTATTTGATGCCACCCTCTTTGCTCTGACTCGCTTTTTACAGGGTATGTGCAACTGTGAAATGCAGCGCGCAAACATTTCGAAGCGTTGCTGTCGTTGTGCTTTGTTAGCTTTGCACTTAAATAATTTAATTGCTTATAAAATAAATAAACTGGGGCGCGGTATGACGAGAGAGAACCGAATGTGTGTGTCTGAGTGTGTGTTTGTCGCTTTTCCACCGAATGCATTTTCCAAAAATAAAATCACAAGTGAAAAGGCAAAACACTCGTATATATAATTTTTGTTGGTTTACTTTAGACAGCGACTTGTTCATAATAATAAATATTTGTGTGCGCTTTCTTTTTGTTGTTTGCCGCAACGATCGATACGATCGATACGATCAGCGATACGATCAACGCAACGATTCGTTTCGATTCGATTTGATTGATTGCCCCCATTGACTGATTGACAGTTCAACACTTGCAGCTGTCAAATTTGTGAGCAACGCCAACAACAATCAATCTGTGGGCGTGGCACAGCAAAAGTTTCGTATTTATTATTTCGGTATTTTTTTTCCGTTTTTTTTTGAGTTAATCGCTCATCGTCGTATTTTATTGCATTTTATGAGCGACAACGTTGAGCTTTAACTTTTGCGCTAATTATTTTGCAACAATTTAATGAAGGCGCAAAAACAGAAATAAACATTTTAAACGAGCCAAAGAAATGACTAAATGACTGACTGACTGACTGACTGACTGACAATGTTCTATATAGCGCACAGACCATGGCTATATGCTAAAGTTGATGCCGATGCTGATCTGTGCTGATCTTTTAACTCAATTAAAAGCGCGCAACGCAGCCAACGAAACAAAAACTTGCCTCGACTCAAAGTTACCCTAGAAAAGCAGTCTTCTTCTTCTTCTTTTTTTTGTCACATTTTCAAAGGCATCTCTTTGCGTGCGTAGTATTTGGGACTACAACAAAAAAAAAGAAAAGAAAAGAAATGAAAGGAAAAGAGAGAGAGAAATACAGAACGACAAAGTGCGCCAAAGTGACGCCTCTGCCGCAGTCAGCGTCGACGTCAGCAGCGAGGTTCTGCGTCATGTGAGTCAGCAACGCATTTGGCAAGAGACACACAAGCGAACAAAAACAAAAACAAAAGCAACAAAGAAAGGCAAAAAAAAAAGCCAAGGCAAAATTCAGTGCGCTGCAAACAAATGACCACAGCAAGACCAAAGACACTAATACACACGCACACTAATACACACACACACTAGTACACACACACATACACTAATACACACACACTAATACACATACAGTAGGGCCACGTGTTGGCGATGTTTATTAGAAGTTGAAATGCCTGTCGCTGCCTTTTGACTGTAATTAGCACATTGTGCGACTGCTTTTCATCTGTTTGTTTGTTTGTTGCACACACACACACACATACACACACAGACATACACACACACACACATGTGTTGCAAGCACATATTGTCTCTGTTGTTACCACGTAACCAACCCAAAATTGCACATTGCTCAATTCAAATATTTTGGGATGAGCTTTTTCTTAAGCAAAACTTGAGCTTTAGATTAAAGAAGCTTTAGCTAAAACGTTGCCTGTAGCTTTCTTCGCAGTCTATTATTTTTCTTATTATTACTCAATTGTTCTTTTATATCCACAAATATGGTTGGCTGAGCTTTTGCTTAAGCAAAACTTGAGCTTTGGCTTAAAGAAGCTTTAGCTAAAACGTAGCCTGTAGCTTTCTGCGCAGTCTGTTCTTAGTGTGTTGCATTTTCCCAAAATTATTATTACTCAAGTGCACTTATATATCCACAAATATGGTTGGCTGAGCTTTTGCTTAAGCAAAACTTGAGCTTTGACTTAAAGAAGCTTTAGCTAAAACGTAGCCTGTAGCTTTCTTCGCAGTCTATTCTCATTCTTATTATTACTCAATTGTTCTTTTATATCAACAAATATGTTTGGCTGAGCTTTTTCTTAAGCAAAACTTGAGTTTTGACTTAAAGAAGCTTTAGCTAAAACGTAGCCTGTAGCTTTCTTCGCAGTGTGTTCTTAGTGTGTTGCATTTTCCCAAAATTTCTTAGTACTCAAGTACACTTACATATCCACGAATATGTTTGGCTGAGCTTTTGCTTAAACGAAACTTGAGCTTTGGCTTAACGCAACATTACAAAATGTGTAGCTTATACTGGGTGCTTATTTCATATTCTGTTCTCAGTGTGTTGAGCTTTTCCAAACTTATTATTTAGTTCTACTTTTATATCCATGAACTTAGTGGATCGATTAAACTTTGTTAAGCTGGCGAGTTGCTTAACATGAAGTTGGTGCTTCAAGAGCTTTGCTAAGTTTGCAATGAAATCAGTGCTTCAACTGTTTTCGTTAAGCTTTCAGTTGCTTTCAAAATAGTTTTAGCAAATTTTTAATAATTCAATTAATTCATTAATTGCATTTAGTTGCTTTGACAAGCTTTAAGCAACTTTATGATATTAAGCAGTTTTTAGAAGTAAAACTTTTGCTAAGCTTTAAGTTACTTTTTAAGCTGCACTTTCAGTTGCTTGAATAGCTTTAAGCAACTTTCGGCTATTAAGCAGCTTTAGGAAGTATTTTAAGTAATTTCAGTTGTTTTACAAAGCTTTAAGCACATTTTCTTAGTAGAGTGGAAGCTTTTCTTCAGCTTCTTTAATTGCTGCAGCCTTAATTTGTTGCTTGTGTGTGTGTGTGTGTGTGTCAATGCACTGCCAAAAATAAAACAGCAATGCGAACAAAAAGGCGTAAATTTATTTGTAGATCTTGCGTCTGAAATGCAAATTATAAATAACACACGTCTCCTCTTCTCTCTCTCTCTCTCTCTCTGTGACGCTCTCTGAATGCACTTGTATACAAGAGAGAGAGAGAGAGCAAGAGGGAGTGCCACGCCCCGCATTTTTGGCATTATTGTTACGTTGTGCATCGATGAATGAATTTGGCACAAACAGTAAATTCAGTCTGGAAATGATTTCTTTGCTTTGCCAAATGCCAAAATCAAAACACAAAGAATACTATAAGCTAAGCCATAAATCAAATCAAGTCTAGACAAAATGCAGCAAATACATAAAATACATACATATATACATATAGTCGATGCTTTTTGCATGGACAAATAAAGAGCGATAGATCGATCAGTGCATAATTAACAGCTGGCTTTTAGTTGCTGATGAGTTTGTTGGCTCTCGACTCAACGATCAACGATCAACGGAAATGAGGGGCGGGTTCGGCAAAACGGCAAACAACAACAGCAAACAGCAAACAGGAAGAGGAAGAGCGAGAGACTGCGTTAACATTGCAAAAGCAAAAGCAGAAGCAGAAGGCAAAACTCGCAATGTTATTGGCTGCACAGCTGCTGCAAACGGAAGCAGCGACGTCGGCAGCGACGTTGGCAGCAAGCAACATTTGTAGCTGTAAAGCTTGGCAACATTTGCTGCCAACGCACGCAGCGCCAATGCAAACATTTGATGCCTGGCAACATTCGTAGTGCTGCAAAGCTTAGCAACTTTTGTGTTTTGTGCTGTAAAGCTTGGCAACTTTTGTGATGCCAATGTTGCCAACATTTACTATGAAGTGTTGCCAACATTTAAATGCTGTAAAGCTTAGCAGCATTTTGTTGCCAACGCAGCGAGTGCAATTATATAAGTGGAAACCCAACAAAAAAAAAAGAATGATAGAAAAATACTTAATACATATTTAACATTTTTGGCGACTCTTATATGTATGTATATAAGAGAGTGAGTGAGAGGAGAGGAGACACATAAATATTTATAAATCTATTGCGCGTAAATCGGCAGCTTGTATCAAAGGCGATTCCGTTGTCTCTCTTCTCGCTGATTAAATTTCTATTGTTGTTGCTTGCATTTAAATTGTGTTTCTTTATTTTCGCACGCAAATAAAACTGGCGCCAATGAAAGCAACAACAACAACAACAACAACAACAAATTATAATAAGACCGCCACTTGATAAACGTCGCGCGTCGTTAGCGCCACTTATCACGTATACGCCATGTCGGGCAATGCCGCCCCTGCTTGTTCGGCTAAGGTTGCCGCTGTTGTTGTTGTTGTTGTTGTTGTCACTGCTGAGGTTGTTTCGTTGTTGCTCTGATGTTTGCCTGGGCGTTGTTTTCATTTTTTTTCTCTGCTTAGATAGTTGATTTCTTGTTGCTGCCTTTTTTCTTCTTTTATATATTTTTTTTTTAGTTTAGTTTATTGGTTTTGTTTTTTCGGTGATTTTTTTTTTTTTTTGTGTGTGTTTTAGTTAATCAGTTGTAGCCCAGTTTCTGCCAGCGTTGCTTTTCAATGATAACGCCAAAAGTTGAGCAACTGCAAGAAGCAGAAGCAAAAGCAACAAAACAATCCATCAAGCAAGCAAGCAAGCAAAAAAAAAAATACGCGCTGATATTTACGCCCCATTCATTGCCATCGATTTTAACTATTCCACTTAATACCCTCGACGATCGATTGCGGCGGCATATTAGCTAGCAATTTAGCTTGAAAAAAGCCAAATCCATGGCATAGAAATCATTGCTTTCTTTAGCTATTTTTATATATTACATTTTGGAATTTATTTGCCAACTTTTACGCAGTATTCTTGCAAAATGTAGCAATTTAGCTTGAAAAGAGCCAAATTAAAAGCCATTTTGTTCATTTTCCATTTTGGAATTCGCTTTTTTTTAGTACAGCAATTGCAAAATTAGCAAAAAAAATAAAAACAAAGAAATTACATAATTAGCAATATAGCTTGAAAAGAGCCAAATTAAAAGCCATTTTGTTCATTTTCCATTTTGGAATTCGCTTTTAAACATTTGCAGAGTATTTTTTAGTCCAGCAATTGCAAAATTAGCAAAAAAAAAAATAAAGAAATTACATAATTAGCAATTTAGCTTGAAAACAGCCAAATTAAAAGCCTAGAATTCGTTTCTTTCTTTAGCTATTTTTCTGTTTCATTTTAGAATTTACTTTTGAGCTTTAAAGATGTATTTTTTAGTCGTGACTTTGGCAAATTAGCTTGAAAAAAGCTGAATTAAAGCCATTTTTTTCTGCTTCGGAATTTATTTTCACACTCTTACGCGGTATTCTTTAGTCGTGCAGCCCGCCGTCGTTTATTTGGGAATTTCTATCAAGTATTTTGAATGTTTCTATTTGGTTTTTGTTGTGTTTTTTTTTTTCGTTTTTTTGCGCGCTCGTTGTGTTTTTTTATGGCTGATGTGTGGCGCCAAAGAGTTTAAAGTTTTAGCATTTGTAATTTTTTGGAGAGACGAGAGACTGTGTGCGCCTGGTAATTAAAATATATTAATAATTTAACGCGCTTTTGCCCGATTTGCATACCAAATAACAGCGCCACACAAAATGCCATCCAATTAACAACACCGAACAGCAGCAACAACAACAACAATAAAACACAAAATGCCGCTAATGAAATTGAGTCTAAAAGTCAAATCTTGCCCCCCCCCCCTTCTCCCTCCCCTCCCCTCCCCTCACCCCTGCTAACAACTTGACACTTGCTGGCGCCACATTTTTTTTTTTTTTCTGTTTCATTTGTAAAATTGTAAAAACGCTGGCTGCCGGAAACGATATTTGAATGTGGCGCCAGCTAGCAACATTTGTTGCTGCCGCTTGGCAACATGTTGCAATACGTAGTCTCCTTCCACCTTCCTCTCCCCCTCTCCCTCTTAACTTTTCCATTCCCATACTCGCATTGACATTGACTAAATTTCATTTATATGGGCAAATGCAATTAACTCTGGCGCCAGCATTTTCAACAACAAAAAAAAAACCATAAAATTTTATATTTAGACAAATGGACTTTTATAGCCAGAGAGCAACAACAACAACTGGCAATTGATGCAATGCAATTTAATTCATATAGACAAACTCTATTTGCTTTTTGTTTGATTTTAAATTAATTTTATATTTTTTTTTTCCATCTTTTCTTTGCAGTAACCGAATGTCAATTTGGCAAAGTTCTTCGTGAATTGGGCTCCACTTGGTATGCGGATCTTGGGCCTCCTTTTGGTGTCATGTATTGCATCAAATGCGAATGCGTTGCGGTAAGTCAAAGCTTTTTATTTGTATTTGTATTTGAGTTAAGTTTAAGAGGGAACAACACTTAATGAGTGAGCTTTCAGAAGCTTTAGCTAGGAAGATTTCAATCCGCTTCTAGCAACTTATCAAAGCTTTCAACGGGTTTTTAATGAAACAAAATACAGCGAGAAAGCTGCTGAAAGTTTTGGCAAAGCTTTCGATCAAATTCAAACTCAAATTTTAGCAGTTTAACAGCAATGTTCAAAGGTGTAAAGTATTTAGTTTAGCCAGCGCAACTTTAAGTGACATTTAATCAACTCGTGTCAAAGCTTTAAGCTGCAAAAATCGAATTGTAAGAGCTTTAGATTAATGTTCAAGTATCTAGTTTAGCCAGCTCAATTGTCAGTAAGATTTCATCATCTTTTGTCAAAGCTTTCAACTGCTTTTAAATGCAGCACAAAATGAAATTGTGGGAGTTTTAAAGCAATGTTCAAAGAAGCAAAATAAGTCAATTGGTTTTAGTGAGCTTTCAGCAACTTTCAGCAACAAAGAAGTAAGAAGTTTGCTGAAAGTATTTAGTTGTGTGTTTGTGAAACTTTCAACAGCTTTAAGTAGAGCTTTTAGTAGTTTTTTTTTAGATACTTTTGTATGTATTTTTTTGTGAAACTTTCAGCAGCTTTTGAGTAGAGCTTTCAGCAGTTTTTCAATTAAAACTTGCTGCTTAATAACTGCAACAACATCAACATATAGATTTAAGTTACTCATTTTCGAGATACTTTTGTATCTTCTTTTTTTTTGCGCAACTTTCAGCAGCTTTTAGTAAAGCTTTCAGTAATTTTAAAATGAGAACTTGTTGCAACAACAACTATTGCATATAGATATGCGTTATTCATTTAGCGAGATACTTTTGTATCTCTCTTTTTTTTATTGTGCGACGGCTGACTGAACAAATTAAGTCAAGTCTGCGCTGATAGGCGGCCAACTAATTGACTAATGACTGCCGACATTTGCTACAAGCGACAAGACAGATAGAACACAACACAAGCAACACACACACACACACACAACGTTGCCAAAAATACTATGAAGAAAGGAAAATAGGAAAAATTATTGGCGAAAAATGTATTTTCGCTTAAGTTGGGGCCAAAACGTGGCAATGGAAGGCAAAGAAGAGGCGCATAATTTATGGCATTTTTACGCATGATTAATATTGATTTTAAAGCTCTTTTTATAATGGCGAATGCGACAACAACGACGAATCGTATACTCTATACACACACACACACACACACACACACAGATGATGTACTATAATAGATACTTAGTATCTACGTAGAATCCGAATGCGAATGCGAAGAAACCAAATACCAAACCTTTGCCAAAAACAAATTGAAAATTGCGTTTTCCTTCCCATTTATTGTTGTGGTTGTTGTTGATTGAATTGTTGTTTAAAGCGAATTTTTTTTTGTTTTTGCAATTACGTCGACCCACAAAAAATCGAAAAAAATCGAAAAAACAGCATTGAAAATGTCAAACTTGTGTGTGTAAAAATAACAAAAACAACAACCCAATTTATACACATCAAATATATATTATTCTCCCCACTCTCTCTCTCTCTTTCATACTCTATATATCATATATATATATATAAGCAGGCCCCGAATATTAATTGACGCCATAAAGTCTTCTTATTGTTGTTGTTGTTGTTGTTGTTGTCATTGTGCGTCTGCCATCGACCAGACGACCCAGACAGACACAAGCCCAAAAACAAAAAATAAAAGCCCCACAAGTACAACAATATATGTATCTTCAGATCGTACAAATACTGATGATATAGCCAAACAGTTGGCTTCAGACTTCAATCAGATATTTGAGATGTTGCGATATTTAGAATCTTCTTTATAAAAGTACAAATTTATTTGATTTATTTTGAAAGAACTCTTTTAGTTTTTTGAGCAGACTTTGATCAGATTTTTGAGATATTTCGATATTTAGAATCTTTCCTATTTAATTTTCTTACTACACTACAAATTCATTTTGAATGAACTCATATTAATTCAATCAGATTCTTTAGATATTTCGATATTTTGAATCCTTATTGAATCACACATTCATTTCATCCATTTTCCAAAGAACTCTTTAAGATCTTTGAACAGATTTCAATCACATTTTTAAGATATTTCGATTTGCTTAGAATCCTACAAATTAATTGCATCCATTTTGAAAGAACTCGTTTAGTTCTTTATGTAGACTTCAATCAGATTTTTGAGACATTTCGATATTTGGAATTGTCCTTTTTACATACTTATTAAATTACACATCCATTTGAAACATTTCAAGGAACTCTTCTAGGTCTTTAAGCAGACTTTAATTAAATATTTTTAAGATACATCGATTTTTGCTGATCTATAAAGTAAATATATATATTCCTAATCAGTCATTAACAACCGATACTATATAGCCATGTTCGACTGTCCGTCCGTCAGAAGAGAAGTAGAAATTATTTAAGAAAAAACTAAGACTCAGTTGCCTGGTCTGACAATTTGGTATATTTTACCATACTATAGTATATTTTAAGTACCAAATATAGCCTTTTGTATATTTTACTATATTTTCGGTATATTAATTTGGTATATTTTATGAATAATAACGCAGTGTCTTGCATTTATTCGAGCACACTCTTTCTTATTCAATGCTCTGATATCTAACTATTTATTAACTGAAATCGCTTCACGAAAAAACCATCTTTAAATCTATAAACTCCCATTCAATCCTGCCTCTAACATTCGTATCTAAATAATGAGTGAACACAGACAACTCGTAAAGTTGTTAAAGCGTCGAGCATTTGCGTTGTTAAGTTGTTTAATGAGTTGGTTTTATTTATGTTTTAATTTGAGCAGTTGTACTTTTGGTTATTAACTTTTCTCTCTCTTTTGCAAATTGTCGAGCTAATTGAAGAGCTGTCTTCTGTCCTCCACTTGAGTGCTCTTCTTTTGAAGAGAGAGAGGAGAGAGGGAACGAAATGATCGTCAGTTAGTCGCAGTTTCTTCGACTCGATTCGCGATTCGCGATTTAATGGACCTGTCCAGCCACTGGGCATTTGGTCATTTGGTCATTTGGCCATTGCATAAAAGTCAGTTTTGTATTAATTAATTATAATTTATGTGGCTGCAAGACTTATAAACGAGCACATCATAAAATGATAGCTGTGCTGCCTTCGCCTTCGCCTTCTGTTCTGTTCTGTTTCTCTTCCTCTTCCTCTTCTCTTCGTCTGTCTGTCTGTTTTGCTGTAAGACTTAAGAACTGATATGCCATCGTTAAAAGCAACAACGTTGGCAGGCCAATAAAAATGAATTCATATAAACATCAAAAAGACAACGACACAACACTCTCAGTCAGTCCAGTTTCGACCAACCAACCAGAGATCTGAAATGAATTAACACAAAAAAAAAAACAAAAACGGACGCGACAAAAAATAAAATAAAATGGAATGATATAGAAAATTATAAATATATTCATATATTTATATTAAGAAAATCGCAATTTGATTTAGTTCTAAAATTAAAGCAGCGCTAACTCTAAACTAGACAAAAGTGTGTAGTATAGAACACCCAGATACCCTGTAAAACTTGGCGAAAGTAGCTGAAATTTTGAGAACTCTTAAAGCATACATTATAATAACTATATACGAAACATAAGCAATGTAACTCTCGTGAGTCAAAAGTTAGGTAACTTCGAAAATACACAAAAATGTCAAGGAATAATGTAAAAATTAGCAAATTATTATCAAACATGAACTTACCAAGCAAATTCCAGTTAGTTAGCATCAACCGATGCTGAGTTCACTCGGTCAGTTTGAGCTGCAATGGCATATAAAATGACAGGGTATGAGAGCATAGAAAAGTTTAAACGTGTGTGTGTTGGAATGGCAGCGCTAATTAATTTTGCGGCTACAGAAATTATATAAAAAGTGAATAAAAAAATAAATAAAATATACAGTAATGGGCATCGGGACAGACAGAAGTGACACATTGGCTCATCCACTCAGCATAACTAATGAGATATTATATACAAAAATGTTTTCTTTTTTTTGTTGTTGCTAATAAATGTTTTCTTTTTCTTTTTTTTTTTTTTTGCTTTTGCAGATACCGAAGAAGCGACGCATTGTTGCACGTGTGCAATGTCGCAACATTAAGAACGAGTGTCCGCCAGCTAAATGCGATGATCCCATCTCATTGCCCGGCAAATGCTGTAAGACTTGTCCCGGAGATCGTAACGGTAAGTCAAGAAGACATATTATATACGATTATATATACTTTCTCATGCCATCGAGATGCGTCATCAACGCGTCAAAAGCAATCAGAGAGTCTCGGGGATTATAAATTAGGAAAATATCTCAATATTTTGACACATGCAATTGTTTGTTAAGCATCATAAAAAATATCAAAAACATATACAATTGGATTATCAGACAGGCTATAAAAATGATATGACTTGGTGTTGCTTGTTGCTTGTAAAGAATTCTGTTGAACTCAATCTATATAGTAGATATATATGCTGTGTATCTATGAATAATTAAGCGTAGCATCCACGGCAGCTGTACAACACTTTTTTTTTTTTTTTTGCTCTTTTTTGCTCAGATCACATAATGTCCAATGTATATATAGAGCATATATATCTGTGATATATATTGTATATATGCAGATAGTTCGAGTATGAATCGCACCGCAACGAAACGCGTAAATTGTTTATGAAAAATTACTTGGACCGAAATGAAGGTCAACGCTACGCAATTTATAATTCTTTTTTATGCCATTTCGCTGTGTTTTTTTCCCCTCCATTTTTGTTTTCTTTTTGTCGCCTACCCCCAAACAACATATTTCGATCTCCATACATATAGATCACCTTTCCTTCCCCAAAACGTTTCTCCCTCTCTCTCTCTCTCTCTCTCTCTTTGGCTTTTTCTCACAGTCTGTCGCTTGATGTATGTTATTTGACTTTTTTTTTTTTGTTGTGTGTTTTTTGCATTTATTTATTCGTCGACTTTTTTGCATGTTTCGTCGTGTTCGGTGTCGTCTGCTCCGATTTATTTTATATCGCACAACTTATGATCGTCCGTTTCGTTTCATTTCGTTGTATGCTGGTGTATTGTGATTAATAATATTATTATTATTATTACTATTCGGGGAACTGGGACTCGGACTTTTCTTTCAAATTTTCATGTTGATGATGATGTTGGCATTGAGCGCATTCTTCGACTATTCCAACAGAATTTCATCTGTTTTCGGCCGCGCTGATCCCATTGGGAACACACACGTGCCATGCCATTAAAATGTTGTTTTTTGGCTGTCAACAATCAGATCATTACTCAAAATAAACCACAGATGGCAACCCTGAGAGCAAGCAACAAGTTTCAAATTCACAAAAAAATACATTTATAAAGCTTTCAATTTGTTTTCAAGTACTTTGGCAACAGCTGGCAACTCTATTTCATGTACTTGGCAACCCTAAATCCGTCCAGGTGGCAACGCCAAATCAAAGTTTCTTCAGCTTAACTCGATTAAGTTATAAACAAGTCGAATTTGCAACTCTGTACATATTTTTCCTTTTTCTGGTATGCTTGGCAACCCTCAATCCGTCCAGGTGGCAACGCCAAATTAAAGCTTCTTCAGCTTAACTCGATTAAGTTATAAACAAGTCGAATTTGCAACTCTATACATATTTTTCCTTTTTTCTGGTATGCTTGGCAACCCTCAATCCGTCCAGGTGGCAACGCCAAATTAAAGCTTCTTCAGCTTAACTCGATTAAGTTATAAACAAGTCAAATTTGCAACTCTATACATATTTTTCCTTTTTCTGGTATGCTTGGCAACCCTAAATCCGTCCAGGTGGCAACGCCAAATTAAAGCTTCTTTAGCTTAACTCAATTAAGTTATAAACAAGTCAAATTTGCAACTCTGTACATATTTTTCCTTTTTTTTGTGTGCTCGACAACCCTAAAACTGCCTAAGTGGCAACGCCAAAGTCAAGTTTCTTCAGCTTATCTCGATTAAGTTATAAGCAAGCCAAATTAACCACTTAATACATTGTTTCCCCATTCTTTGGCGTGCTTGGCAACCCTAAATCCGTCCAGGTGGCAACGCCAAATGCAGCTTGCTGCTGAAGTTGAAGTTCAATATGCAGCGATCGCACTGAATCACTGGGCAATTCTTTGGCTTTTGCTAATTTTCTGCATGGATTGAATTCATAATTAGAAAAGCAGCAAAAAACTTATGAGGAAAGTCGTCGCTAGTGTGTGTGTGTGTGTGAGTGTGTGTGTGTGACATTTTTCACATAATCAGGCGAGTGCTGGCTGAAAATTCCAGTCAGCCGCTTTGCCGCTGTGTGGCATGAAGCTGAAGCTGAAGCTGCTGTTGCTGCTGCTGCTGCTCGAAACTGGTTGCAACTGCCACAACGACTTGCAGCAAGTTGCAAGCAAGCTGGCAGCACATCATTAGTTTCCGTTTTGCGGCAATATTTCATTTGCTTATGCAAAGCCGTTGACCTTTGGTCGTCCCCAATTGGATGCCCCTATCCCTGTCTCTTTCTCCTTCTCTCCCTCTCTCTTTCTCTCTCTCTCTCTAGCACTCTCTCGCTGTCTCTCGCTGAAGATTTCACTTTTATTCCAAGTTGGCCAAGTTGCCACAAATTGCGGCTGCCACGTCAAAAAAAAAGCAAAAAAAAAAAAAAAATGGCAACAGCAGCTTCAGCATCGACTTCGACTTCGACTTGGTTGCAACTCGTTTGCCATAAATAGTTAGAAGGCACGGGCGCGGCCCCAACTTGGCTTGCCTGCCACATGCCCCTGCCACATGGCTCGCCGCCGCTGTGGCAGCTATTGTAAAAATATTTGCGAGCAGCAACAACAGAAAACAGGCAACGAGCTGCTTTTGATTTACCAAAGTTATTTCTATTTTTTAGCCTAACTTGGTGCATGCCACGGCTGCCGCTGTTGCATCTACCACACACACACACAGACACACATGCGCACATATTTATGTATAGCCAAGTTTAGTGAAGCAACTTGCAACTCGCTCTGCAAAAATTGCACCAACGTTAAATGCCCATTTTTGGGGGCAGAGCCGAGGCAGCAAAATGTTTGTTGCTTCTTCTTGCCACATCTCGTTTCTCTCAGCATTAATTTATGCATTTTTTCGTCGCTTCTTTGTGGCTTCTCTCTTTCTCTGTATTTTTCTTTCTTTTTTTATAATGACATAACTCGAGCATTTTAACGCTTATTAAATTATCTCATTTGCCGCCGCTAACAGCGGGCGGTCCACAGATCGACCAAGATATCGATTTGAAGATGGAAAGACAAGGAAGAGAGAGGGAAGAGAGGAACGGGGGAGAGGTGGAGAGGGGGGAAAACATTTGCCAGGTAGAGACAATAAAAGTTAATGTCTCTTGGCAATGTCAATCGATGTCTGCAATCGTTTCCTCTCATTTTTGCCTCTTTTCGATTCGATTCGTTTTGGGATCCATTAAGAAAGAGAGAGACGTTGGCGCATCGCAGACAATTCAAGTTGATGACATCTTTTGTGGTCAATGCGTTTCCTTTTTAGAGCATTTTATGGCCTAACCCCAGGCCAAGAGAACATTCCCAACATTCCAACATTGTAGCCACCAGCCACACACTCAAACTCAAAGGATTGCCCAAAAAAAAAAAAAAAAAACGTATCAAAGATGATTATCAAAGAGGCGTGAGTCCCTGTTTGACTCTTATCTGCTTATAGCTATCTTTATCTACCTTCGACCCTCTCGCTCACTCCATAGTTGCCTCTGGGCCATAAAAATTTCAACTTTATCGTTCGGACATCAAAACGGAACTGTCTATTAAAAAAAAAAAACAAAAAAAAGATCGAAACAACAAAACTCAAACTGCTCACAAAACGCTGTCTTCAGGTAGTTTGAGCTCTGTATATGTGTGTGTGTGTGTGTGTGATCTCTTACTCTCACACACACACACATACACTTAAGTGATCATCATACAAAAGATCTTCAGCTTTGCTTGCAAAAGTGCATTGATAAAAGCTTCTCTTTTCTACACCAACAACTTTGTATTTTATGTCGCAAAATTTGCTGTTTTGAGTTTCAAGCTATAATATAATATATTATATTATATATAATATTATAATATTATATTCCAAATTGAGCTAAAATTCTTCTTTTAATTTCAAAAGTGTTCTCAAGAAATCTTTCCCAATATTGATATGTATTATTATATTAATTTTTACATACCACTTTTATATTTCAAGATTATTTCATAATGCAAAATTTAATATTTAAAAAAGAAGAAAGTTTTGCAATGCAAAAAATATAATACTTCAGATAAGAAAAGAAAGATCACCTCTTTATCTCACACTCTAAGCTCAATTTGATCCCAACCAAAACTCTTTAAGTCTTTAGTCATCATCAACTAGCAACGCTTCCTCTCGCCTTCGCCTTCTTCTTCTTCCTCGCCCCGCCTCTTAGGCCACACCCCCAGTCAAGAGAAAAAAAAAAACACTTGGCTTACTTTTAAGCAGCTGTAGAGCTCGTTTCATTAGAGCGAAGAACTACTAAAAAAAACACTTTCCAACTTTTTGTTAATGAGCTGCAAGATTTGAAGATTTGAAGATTCTGATTTCAGTTGAGGACTGTGGGGAGCGAGGGGAAGGGTAAGGGGCAGGGGTAAGGGTTAGTGGTGAGGGGGGAAGCCAGCCACATACCAAAGCGTTGACTCAATGCCGAACGAAGGTGTCGTTTGTCTTTTCCACTGGCTTTGTCGGCTTCTGTCCAAACGTCCAGCTGACTGTCCGTCTGTCTGTCTGTCTGTCTGTCTGTCTGTCTGTCTGTCTGTCTGTCCGTCCGTCCGTCCGTCCGTCTGTATTTCTGTCCGTTGCTCGTTGTGCGTTTCTCGTGGTTGTCATGATGGGCAACGTGTCGTCGTCTTTGTGCGCACCAAAACTCATTTATCTTGGCTTACAGAAAATACAAAAAAAAAAAAAAAAAAAACACCGAAGACCAAGACTGAGACTGAGACTGAGAGAAGAAGAAGAAGTACCACACACGGCATAAAAATGAAACGAAACGAAACGAAATTCATTCATCTGCAAAGCGAGCGCGAGTCAAGGGCAATGCCGAGGGTCTCGCTCCCTCTCTCTTGCTCTCGCTCTCTCTCTCTCTCTTTTGGGGTCCCGGGGACCTCTGAAGCTGGGATCTTTGTGCTGCGATCGACCGATCGACCAATAAGCAAAAGAATGCGCCGCAGACGACGCGTCAAATTGAAAAACGCAAAGAGGCAAGCTGATGAAGGAAGGAGAGAGGTAGAGAGGTGGAGAGACGGGGAGGGAGGGAGTCAGAGGGGCCTTTCGGTCAGAAGTGGCTCGTATTAAGATCAGGCGATAAGATCGGACAGCGAGAGACATTGAAGCTACACACACACACACACAGAGACACTAATACAAACGCAGTCGGGCAACCGCAACGCGGTCTTGGCCCCTTCTCCCCCCACCCCCTCTCCCCCTTTGCCCACACCCCTCTTCAGCGAGTCGATATCACCTCGGCCTCGGCTCAATAAAATGCTATACAAGGTGTCAGATTTGTCGCCCTTCATTATGCGGCAAGAAGTTGATTTTTTTTTATTTTTTTTTTTTGTTTTTGTTTTTTTTTTTTTTGCCCTCACTCTTTTTTATCGGCTTCTTGTGCTTTTTTGCGGCTTAACGCAGCATGAGAGGTCGTGAGTTTGGGCAAGAGATCGACTGCAGAAGGCGACAAAGGAGGAGGAGGAGGAGGAGGGTAGAAAAGAAATAATCGAAATTCCAATGCAGCATCAACTTCAGCTTTAGCTTTAGACTCGCACACAACTTCTTTGTGCTTTGTGTTTGTCTGTCGAGTTTATTTTTATGTCGATACCCTGCAAGTTTCAACTACACCTGAGTTACTTGAGATGGGTTAAAAGCGAATATTATGTGACCATTTGGGAATAGAGTTGCACAATTGAAATAATTAGTAGATTTAAGTTACTAGCTGTATGTTCTAAAAAGTTTTAGCTGCATAAGCTTAAGGGAAGCTGAGTTACTTGAGGTAGGCAAAACGGTGTAGAACCGAAAATTATGGGAAAATTCGATACTAGAGTTGCACAATTTAAGTAATTAGTAGATTTAAGTTATTAGCTGTATATGCTGCAAATATCAACTGGATGTCCTTAAGGGAACCTGAGTTACTTGAGATGTAGAACCGAATATTATGGACAAATTTTGATACTAGAGTTACACAATTGAAATAATCTGTAAATTTACGTAATTATCTGCATATTCTGCAAGTTTCATCTGCATTGGTTCACAGCAAGCCGAGTTACTTGAGATGAGCTAAAAGTTTATGCATAAACTGTTCTGCAAATTTTAACTGATTAGCTGCACAGCAAGCCGAGTTACTCGAGTTGGGTGCAGTGTTTATTGCAGGGTATGACTGAGAGTTCTAGGCTCGTTTTTTTTTTTATAATCAGCTTTAGGAAGCGACTTCTAACGAAGTAACGAAGCTGAGATGGTGATTTATGTGCCACTGTCAATCAACTCTTGTGTTGTGAATGCACAGTGTGTGTGTGTGTGTGTGTGTATGCGTGTGTGTGGTGTTTATACCTCTGCCCCTTGTCACGCCGGAAATGTCCACCTACTTTCACGCCAAGCCAATTCCTGGAAGCTGCATTTCGGGTCTAGTTTACCTGCTGTGTCTCAATTTATGCACGATTAATGAATGCCACCTGGACGCACACACACACACACACAGTGAACACCCTCTGTCTTTTTCTCTCTTTTGGGTTCGTTTTACCTGTCCTTTATTCAGTTCATTCATTCATTCAGTATTTCATTCAGTGCGTGCGGCATGCGCTTTGAACCTCTGCATTCCAATGTAGAGCAAATTCCAGCAACAACAACTACAACTGATTTCCCATTCATTTCATTTCATTTACAGACACGGACGTCGCTTTGGATGTGCCTGTGCCCAGCGAAGAGGAGGAGCGCAACATGAAACGTAAGTAACACCAATCGATTATTACATTATTAACTATGCAGGCGCTATATCGGTTATAGATGGCAATACTCAAACTTAACCATCGATCTTAAAACAAAGTCAAACATCAACGATTTCATATTACATTGTAATTAGTAAAACACGAAAAACTATATTACTAAAGTCATTTTCAAGAATACAACTTAAGAATACAAAAACTATCTTAGTAAAGTCATTTTCAAGAATACAATTCTTCATTGTAATGAGGCGTTCAGCCAACTTTTTTAAATACTAATATTAACTGGTTAAAATTCAATAATATATTAACAGCTTTGAGGATCGTTATTGTAAATTACTTTAAAGAATACCAACAGTTTTTAACTATCACATGTAGAATATGCCTTTAAAATACGCACTTCCCACAATAATCGATTGTATAATCAATAGTTAAACCGGTACCGATACTATAACCGATAGTAAAACACGCAGTTTCTTTAACCATCTTCTCAGCGAAAAACAAACGCAGTATAACCGTTATATAATCGATAGTTAAATCGCTATCGATAGTAAAACATCCAGTTCCTCTTTTCCTACATCACCGAAATTCAAAACTAACACAAAATTTTGACCACCACATCAACAACAACAAAATTTGACCACCGTGAACAACATCTTCTCTACTATAATCGACCTTTACCGATACTATAACCGATAGTAAAGCACGCATTCTACATCCCAAATTCTTCATCAAAATTTTGACCACCACATCAACAACATCTTCTCTTCCCCAAATAGATTACGCGGCTCTGCTAACGGGACGCACATCCTACTTCCTGAAGGGCGAGGAAATGAAATCCATGTACACGACATACAATCCACAAAACGTTGTGGCCACCGCCCGCTTTCTGTTCCACAAGAAGAACCTCTACTATTCGTTCTACACATCGGCGAAAATCGGTCGCCCCCGTGCCATACAATTCGTGGACGATGGTGGCGTCATCCTCGAGGAGCATCAACTGGAGACGACCCTCAGCGGCACTTTGAGCGTGTATCAGAATGCCACCGGAAAGATTTGCGGCGTTTGGCGACGCGTGCCACGCGATTACAAGCGCATCTTGCGCGACGATCGGTTGCATGTGGTGCTGCTGTGGGGCAACAAACATCAAGCCGAATTGGCACTCGCCGGTAAGATTGCCAAATACACGGCACTGCAAACGGAACTCTTTAGTTCACTGCTCGAGCCTCCACTCACGGCTAGCGGTAAACCCGATCCTCAGCTTGCCGGCGCCGGTGGCACAGCGATTGTCTCGACATCGAGTGGCGCAGCGAGTTCGATGCATTTGACCCTCGTCTTTAACGGTGTTTTTGGCGTTGAGGAGTTTGCCGATGCAGCGTTGAATGTGCGCATCGAATTGCCGGAACGCAAAGAACTGATCTTCGATGAGTTGCCCCGTGTGCGAAAACCCTCGGCGGAGATCAATGTACTTGAGTTGTCCTCACCGATTACCATACAGAATTTGCGTCTGATGTCGCGGGGCAAACTCCTGTTGACCGTCGAGTCGAAGAAATATCCCCAACTGCGCATCCAGGGACACATTGTGACCCGGGCGAGTTGTGAGATCTTCCAGACACTCTTGGCACCGCCGCATGGCAACGAACTGAGCACGAGGAGCAGCGGCTTGGCTTGGGTCTATCTCAACACGGACGGTTCGTTGGCGTACAACATTGAGACGGATCATGTGAATACTCGCGATCGTCCGAACATCAGTCTGATCGAGGAGCAGGGCAAACGCAAGGCAAAGCTTGAGGATCTAACGCCCAGTTTCAATTTCAATCAGGCCATCGGCAGTGTGGAGAAGCTGGGACCTAAAGTCCTAGAGTCCTTGTATGCGGGTGAACTCGGTGTCAATGTGGCCACCGAGCATGAGGCGAGTTTGATACGCGGTCGTTTGGTGCCACGTCCTGTGGCCGATGCTCGAGACTCTGCGGAACCAATTCTCCTGAAGCAACACGGCGAGCACGGAGCAACTGGAGCCATGGCCATGGCCTGGATGTCCATTGACAACGAATGCAATCTCCACTACGAACTGACGATGAGTGGCATCAACACGGCGCAGGATTTGCAATTGTATTTGGAGGAGAAACCAATTGAGGCAATCGGGGCACCGGTCACACGGAAATTGCTCGAGGAATTCACTGGGAATTACATGGAAGGCTTTGTCCTCGGTATGCCATCGGCTGAGCTGATTAAACTCGAGACGAGCGTCTGCTATTTGGAGTTGCACACGAAGCACACGCATCAGTTGTTGTTGCGTGGCAAGCTGAAGAGCACCAAAGTCCCGGCGCATTGTTTCCCTATCTATACGGATAATAATGTCCCGGTGCCGGGGGATCACAACGATAATCAGATGTTGAATGGCGGCGAAACGAAATGCTTTCACTCCGGTCGCTTCTACAACGAATCGGAGCAGTGGCGCAGTGCTCAGGATACGTGCCACATGTGTGCCTGTCAACGGGGTCAAGCGAATTGTGAGCTGATCAAGTGTCCCGCTCTAAAGTGCAAAGCGGCCACCGAGCAGCTGTTGCAACGCGACGGCGAATGCTGCCCCACTTGTGTGGCACGTCGCGAAACCGCCGCCGATTGGCATGCCACAACACCAGACGGTGGAAGTTCATCCTCATCATCATCATCATCATCGCCCGCTTTGAATGCCAGCGATCTGCTGTTGCAGCCACGTCGCGGCTGCCGGTTGGGCGATCAATTCCATGCCGCCGGGGCCAGTTGGCATCCGTTCTTGCCACCGAATGGCTTTGACACGTGCACCACATGCAGCTGCGATGCTGCCACACTTGAGGTGCGCTGCCCCCGCATGGTTTGTCCCCCCTTGCAGTGCAGTGAGAAGCTCGCCTATCGACCGGACAAGAAGGCCTGCTGCAAGGTTTGTCCCGAGGGCAAGCAGAGCAATCATGGCAGTAAGCATACGCCCAGTAATCCCAATGTGTTGCACGATCAGGCCATGCAACGTTCGGCGGCGCACAGTGCTGAGGAAACGCTTGCCGCCGGTGGTTGCAAGGTGGTCAACAAGATCTACGAGAACGGACAGGAATGGCATCCGATTCTGCTGTCGCACGGCGAACAAAAGTGCATCAAATGCCGCTGCAAGGTAAGTTTCAAATAACACCAAACAAAACCAATTTCATCATTGAAAAAGTTCGAGAAAAGTTCAAGAGTTCACTTTCAAATTAAGGTTTTTATCATTCTACAACAAAGTCTGAAATTTTATTGAGTAATAGGAATTATTTGGCAATTTTAATTTACAAATTTTGAAATGTTTAAAAAGTTTGCGAAAAGTTCTTTAAATTGGCTTTCAAATTTCAAATTTTTTTTGGCAATTTTATTTTGGCAAACTCAATTAAAACTCAAACTTAGTATTTAGTATTCAAAAAATTTGATTTTTAATTTAAACGCAAATTTCGCCTAGTTTATTGGTATTATAAAAATTTTGTCAAACACTTCGTGTAATACAAATTATTTGACAATTTTTCTATATCTAAAAACAAATTTAGAACTTCAACTCAAATTTAGTATTTTTCGTATAAGTATAAATACTACTGCTTAAATTAAGTATTTTGAGTATTAATACAAATACAATTCAGTATTTTAAATATGAATACAAATACTAAAAATACTAAATTTGATTATAAAAATACCAAAAATACGAAATTTGAGTTGAGTTTCGAAATTCGTTTGTGAAACTAATAAAAAATAGAAAAATTGCCAAAAATTTAAGATTTACAATTTCAAATCACAATTAGAAATTTTCTTATCTTCGACAATTGTTAACTATTTTTGACGGTGTACATGATCAATTTGATTTTTCCCTTTAAATAACAAATATTGCAGTTGAACTCTCTCTGTAATTTTGTATTCTAAAATATATAAACCTGACTCTGTACTAATAAAATTTTTCTTTTATTTTGTTTTGCAGGACTCGAAGGTGAACTGCGATCGCAAGCGATGCTCGCGATCAACGTGCCAGCAAACGCGTGTCTCGAACAAGCGTCGCGTGTTCGATAAACCTGGCAGCGAGTTGGCAGCCCCGCCAATCGATGAATGCTGTTCGACGCAATGCCGGCGATCGCGGCGTCATCACAAACGGCAGCCGCATCATCAGCAACGTGCCACAAGCAGCTGAGCAAATGTGAGACAGAGAGAGAGAGAGAGCGAGAGAGTGAAAGAGAGCGAGAAGAAAACTTGTATTATATGAAAAAAACTGGATAACACACACACACACACACAGAGAACGCACAGAGAATGAAACCGTGAGAGAGAGAGAGAGAGACAGCGAGCGACAGCAAGAAAGAGTGATCGATAAATCGATCGATATACGATATATGATACACACATTATGCATCTACATATATGTAGGCTATAACCAGTGCAGAGTTGGCTTTAACAACACAAATTCTCTTCTTGTAGCGCGCATTTTGTTCGATCTTTTTTTTTTTATTTTTTGGAGCAAAACAAAAACGAAAAGAAAAACCAAAATCGAAATCGCAATCGCAATTCTCCCCGCTTCTACTATGCACAATCTATTCTGCTTCTTCTTCATTTCAATGAATTTAAATTCACATTTAAATTGCAATTTGAAAGCGTAAGAAACAAATCAATAAAAAACCAGAAAAAAAGAAAATGAGTAATAAAGAATAACAAAAATACACTTGGAAAAAAGAAAAAGAAGAAAAATACACAAGCGATATATATCGATTATAGTATATCGAAAGATATAGACACCACATACATACGAGAGCATGTATATACATATATAATATATACGATTATATGTATATATACTTTAATCAAACAATTTTTTTTTTTCTAATTTATGAGAAACAAAACGCAGTGGGAAACGCTTTTGGGCGCGATTAAACGCTTGTTATCGTTATCGTTCGTTCACTTTATCGATAAACACAAACCCACACACACACACACACACACATAAGCACGCACGTCCCGTCGCGGCGCCAACCAAAAGTTTCGACTGATTGACTGAATGGCAAAAAAAATATCTAAACAAATATTTTTTAGTGAATAAGCAAAAGGTTTTTTTTTTTGTTTTTTTATTTCGTGGCAGAGCGAGAGAGAGAAAGAAAAAAATGCAAAAAATAAAAGAAAAGGAAAAAGAAATTGAAAATTAAGCTTTTCAATAGTGAAATTATTTTGTACTAATTGTTACTTACTCACACACACACACACACACACACATGCATAAACACACACACACATACACATTTGAGCGTATTAAAAGAAAAAGAGAGAAAAAAAACTTTTTTTTTTAATAATAAAGAAAAAAATTATGTACAAAATTTGTTAAAATGAAAAATTCGAAAGCAAACACGAAAATGCCATGTACACATATTTATACACACACACACACACACACACACATGCAATGGAAATGAAAAACAAACAAAAAACAAAAATGAAATTGTATTAATTTTTATTAAATTTTATTCTATTAAATTATTCTTATTATTATAATTTTTATGTTTATTTCTTGTAGCTTATAAATATATACATACATATATCTATATATATATTGATATATTGATGAATTAATTGTAAACAATTCATTGCGAAATATTTACTAAAAAAAAAACAACAACAAAAAATAAAAAAAAAACCAACACCAAGAAAGGAAATTATGAGAAAACGCAAAAAGCTAAAACAATTGTACTAATAATTTACATTTAGTGTTTATAAATTTAAAACAAAAACAACAAAAAAAGCAAAAACAAAAAACCCCAAAACAACAAAAAACCAACACAATAAACAACAACAAAATACAAAAACGATTCTCGATTATTTTTATTTTTAATTTTTTTTTTTACTACATTTTATTACAGTCCAAAATGGAAAAAGAAACCATACAAAACAAAACAAAAAAATCCATGAAAATAAATGCGAAAATTTATAAATATCAATTTATAAAAATATTTAATAACAATTCTAAAGTGTTTGTTTTTCTTTTCTCTGGTTTTCTGGGAAATTTCAGATCTAAAGTCGTATTAATTTGAAAATATACCAAATTAATGTACCGAAAATACCAAAATTATACTAAAATTATTATACCATTTTACCCTATGGGTAACGGTGATAATTATTTTAGTCGAATATACCTCATTTAAGAGCGGCACTGCTTTACAGGGTATGCAAAAATGATCGGTACTAATCTTAAATATACCAAATTAAAAATAATAAAAATATATAATACTTTCAAAGCTCAAAGTTGGAATACCATTTTATACTATGAGCAGCGGATATAAATTATTTAGTCGATCATACTTTACAGGGTATGCGAACTTGTTAAAAATATTTAAAAGCAATTCTAAAGAGTTTGATTTCTTCTCTGGTTTTTAGGGAAATTTTAGACGTATAAACAAGTAAGAAATATACCCGCTAAATAAAGTTAAAAATATACTAAATCTGTGGAAAAATACCGAATTAATATACCGCAAAAATACCAAAAATATATTGTATGCAGACATTAAGTTATAATATACACAAATAGGAAAGATACCCACTACTCTCTTTGAATAAAGTTTAAAATATACCAAATTTGTAATATATACTAAATTTATATACTGCAAAAATACTAAAAATATACAATATGTAGGCACAAAGTTATAATATTCTTCAGTCCTAAACTTAAGAAAAATTTACAACAACAATTCTGGGGAATTTCAAATGTATTAACTCTTTTAGTCGACTATACCACATTTAGGCAAAGGCACCGTTTTACAGGGTATGCGAAATGTGCATGACTTACATTGAGTATGCGAACTTGTTGCTCACTGCGATCTCAATATCGTGCATATTAGGCTGCAAATGATGATTGCATGACTCGAAATGGAGAGCGTCGATTGCCCATTTAAAGTGCGTCGCCTCTCTCTGTCTCTCTCTTTATCTCTATCTTTAGTTGGGAACTGTTTTGCGATATACTATATCAAGATCCGACATCCGCCGGAATCGGCGAGGCGACAATTTTGGCCAAAAGTCGTTGAGGCAACCAATAAAAGTTGATTGACATGCGACAGTTTTGATGACTGGCCGAACAACAAACATATTATGGAATTAATGCGATTCCAAGTTGATTGAAATGTGAGAATTGCAAATTGGAAAGCGCGCAGAATTGAGTTTCCTACTTCATCATATATAATAAATAGATATTTCAAACTTCTTGCAAAGTGAAAAGAAAAGACTCAAAGCTAAAGAAGAGTTACTTCAAAAAATGAAAATGGAAAAGTTAAATTTCGAATTATATGAAATTTAAGCAAAGTAATACATTTAATTTTAATAAGAAGATTTCAAATAAAATTTCATATGAAATTTAACAAGGAAATACATTCGACTTTAATGAGAAGATTTCAACTTAAATTTAATTAAGGAAAGTCATGGAAATTAATGATATTATTATAAGAAATTGAAATGTTCTTATTGTATAAGCATCTGGCAACCCTTTTAATGTTCATCTGGCCACACTGTGAATAAGTATCGATACAATCCTTTTTGAAGTTAAGAGTCTCTTTTAACTGAACTGAATGTAACAACTTCATAAAGTTTTAATACCCATCAATAAAAACTCTTTTATAATTAAATAAAATCCAAAAATATTATTCAATTCCCATCATTTGACTATCAAATCTTTGCTGACGTTTGCGCACTTTATGCGCTCATTTATTTATAGTGTTTTAGTCAAATGTTTTGTACGCAAATGTTTAACAAATTTTAAGCAACATCAGCAGCAGCAACAACAATAAAAGCATTAAGCTAACGTAAATAGTTCAGCTAATGCACTCATTGAACGAGCGAAAGAGACAGACTACAAAGACTAAGAGCAAACGTTACATCAAGTTCGCCGTGTGAAAAAGTCTAGTTGCTGACTAAGAAATACCCTGTAAAATAAATGTATTCTTTATAGTACATTCAAGCGCTTAAAGTTGCATTCAATACAGTGTGATTTTATGTAGTTTAAATTTAAAAAAATGTCAGTACTTAGTTTAAAAAGCTTTGACATAAAATTCATTTCAAAAAAGGATTACAATAAATTTATTATACAGAAAATATAACAAAAGTTTCTCGAATCAAGTATAATGTACAATATTGTCCGAGAGAATTTAAGTTTCTTTATGATAGAAATCCCAGAAACTCTCCTTTAAGTTTAAACTTGATAACTGACATTAGAAACAAAATCTGATTTAATAAATTAAAAGGAGCTAAATCTTATTTTGTCATAGAACAAATAATTGTTATTAACCTTACTAATTTTGTGACAATTATATTTCCTTCTAAGAACAAAGTTACTTAATTTTCAAAGCTGTTCTTATTATGAATTTTAGAATCAAACATTAAGAAACGATATTAAAATTAAAGCTGTTCTTGCTTATTATGAATTTCAGAATCAAGCATTAACCAACTCAAAAGAATCTATAAAAGTTGCTATTTAAACTTTCGTTTTTCTGAGATAAGAAATTGTACAATATAATTATAACATTTAGAACTCGCTTACCTTTAAAAATTATTGAAGAAACTTCGAAGAATTGAGCATATTAAATTTTGTAACACAACAAAAAAAGCACTTTGGCTGTCATCTGGAATAGAATAATGTAATTATTAGTATTATAATGTATAAATTTCTTGATGAATTAAATGTAATTTGAATTTGAAATTGATGAACACGTGGCATACCCTTTGCACATTGAGAGAGCTTGCAGGGTATGTGTCGAGTAATACGCTGGCTGCGCAGTTTGCTTTTGGGGTCCGAATGCAAAAAGCAAATGAAATCGAATAATTAAATATTGGCATAGTCACACCTTGTTGACAATTATTGACAGGCTGATTGGCAAACAGCAAACAAATGAATACGTCGCCATTTGAGGTGACGACTAAACACAGAGCGAGACGGAGAGTGAGGCAGAGAGGGGGAAGGGGTTAGTGGTTAGGGGATAGAGGGGAGAGGCTGCTGTGGTGGGTGTGGCCCACAAAAGGCAACTAAAGTATGTGTTAGCTACTGTGCAAAGACACAACACGCAAGGGTCGCAGCAGCAGCAGCAGCAGCAAATGCAATCTGCGATCGAAATGCAAAACAAAACAAAAAAAAAACAAGCAAGAAGGCTACAGTTGAATGTACTCTACTGAGAAATACCCGGCACCCATTTTGAATAATATGTAGTAAAAAAGTTCGTTCTTCAAAATATACTAAATTTATATACTACAAAAATACTGAAAATATACCGAAGGCTTTATTTGGTATATTAATAGAACACTGTATTCAAAATATACCATATAGGTAAAATATACCAAATAAATCCAAGTAAACGCTAAACAATCCGATATTGTTCTTAAAATATACCAAAATAATATACCACAAACATACTAAAAATATACCAAAAATAATATTTGGTAAATATACTAAATTTATATACCACAAAAATACTGAAAATATACCGAAGGCTTTATTTGGTATATTAATAGAACACTGTATTCAAAATATACCATATAGGTAACATATACCAAATAAACCCGAGTAAACGCAAAACAATCCGGTATTGTTCTTAAAATATACCAAATTAATATACCGCAATCATACTAAAAATATACCAAAAATAATATTTGGTATATCGAATAAATATTTCATATACAGAAATATACCAAATAAACCCACTACCAATTTCGAGTTAAAGCAAAAACAGTGCGGTACTAATTTTAAAGTATGTAAAATCAGAAAATTACTAAAAATATACCAAAGGTTATATTTGGTATATCGATGAAGTACTACATTAGAAATATACCATAGAGTAAAATATATATACCAAAGACTATATTTGGCATTTCAAAAATATACCAAAATATACCATAGACCGCAAAATATACCAAATTTGTGAGCCAAAGCAACTAAATTCAGAGAAACTTGGTCTGTGGGCAAATATAACAAGTTCTGTCCAAAAATAATGATAGCTCTATCTCTTATAGTCTCTGATATCTAGGAGTTCATGCAGACGGACAGACAAAAAGATACACGGATATATATAGTATAGTATATTGTACATATGCTGATCAAGATTATACAGCTGTGAACGTAAAAATAGCAGTGCGGCAGAAAAAAAACTAAGTATCGAATTTTTTGCATAATCCTTTTTGTTAGTTGATCCCTGCACATTATGTTTGTAAAATGGAATAGTGAGATTTTTCAATTTTAAATGCTAGTACTGCTATTTCAAAGTTTACAGCTGCATATACTTTTTAGGATGGTAGATGACTCCTTTTCTTATTGTTACATATGATACTTTCCTGCGGGCACAGAGTTATAATACCCTTTTATCTTATAGATGGCGGGTATAAAAATACAGATAGATGCAGCATAGAGAAAGGGAGAGATAAAGAGAGAGAGAGAGAGGAGAAGAATTGAGCCAAGTATGGCTGCAAGTGGCGCTTGTGGCGTTGGCGTCTGTCGTGTTGACAGTTCGAGATGGCATCTTATATTGACTATATATGGCCGATAAATCGCATCGCATCGCATCGTATCGCAGGGAGACACAATTGTCATTTGCATTGATATCAAAAGCAAAGCACAGCGAATCGCATTGAATGGCATCGAATGGAATGGAATTGGCCAAACCTTAGAGCGCCCACATTTGGTGCTATTGACTGACTGACAATAACAACAACAGCAACAACAAGCGCAGCACGAATCGCTTAGATGATATCTAACAGCTCTCAACTCTCTATCGACTACTCTACAGACTATTTACAACTACTGATAGCTGAATTCTCATGTGCTCGACCGCGAGATACCTGGTAAATTAAAGAATTTGCTAGCAACAATTTCATTGTTCAGAATACAGCATACTAACTAATACAGAAAATACTAAATTCAGTACTTAAGGCATATTAATTAATACTAAAAACACCTAACTGCATATTTTTGTTTATTCAGAACTAGCTATTAATTTGAAACTCCCTAATTGATAATAATACTGAATATGCTACGTACGGTACTTCATTTTTTAATACTGCAAGTAATAAATACTACTGAATATACTATTATTTAGTATTTTTTATAGTACCTAAACTTCAAAGTGCTGTAGTTTATCTTTAATTCATATAAATACAGAAAATACTAATATTTGGATTGATACAATTATAGTGAAAGTAACCAATAATACTAGATTTAGTATTTTTATACTAAATAATACTTAAAGTAACTTTAATCTTTAAATCATACTAATATTGAAAATACTTATATTTTAATGGACACTAACTAATACTGAAATTAATAAATAATACTTAATTTAGTATTTTTATACTAACTACGTTACTTTAAGTATTAGTTAGATTGTAAATAATTTTATTTTAAGTGATAACTAATATTGAAAATAATAAATAATACTGTACATACTATTATTAAGTATTTTTGTAATATTAACTAATACTTAAAGTAGTGTAGTTAATCTTCATTCTAATACCGAAATACTAATATTTTTATTGATAATAACCAATACTGAAAGTAATTAATAATACTGAATATATTATTATTTAGTATGTTCGAATACTCCTCCCTAGCTATTCTGAATATAGCTATTAATTTGAAACTCCTTAATTGATATTAACTAATACTGAATATATAATCATTTAGTATATTTTATACTAACTAATTCTTAAAACAATGTATTCAATCATTAATTTATACTAAAACTGAAAATACTAATATTTTAATTGATACTAATTAATACTGAAAGTAATAAGCAATACTCAATATATACTACTATTAAGTATTTTTTATACTAATCTTAATTTTAGTATATTGAGTATTATATAATATATTACTTCAGTATTACTTTACACTTCCAGTATTAGTTAGTATCAATAAAAAAATATTTGTATTTTCGTTATTACTATGAATTAAAGTTAAACTACAGTACTTCAAGTGTGTGTTGGTATAAAAAATACTAAATAACAGTATGTTCAGTATTATTTAGTTTTACAAGCAATAAATTATTATTTCAATAAAATTATTTCTATGTACATTTTATATAAATTTGATTTTTGCACTGTTTCTTATCTGTCTGTCAAATTGTACTATTTTTATTCTTCCACCTCCAAATTTTCCCATACACTTATCATGCCTTGTCAGCCCATGGAATAGGTCGGGTATAGCAACTATAGCATTGGCTCACTTGATTTACGAGACACATCCAATCCTACATGTGTATAAACATACTCGCATTCTCATTCGCACTCGCACTCAGCGGTTGCAACAGTTATAAAAACAGCACAACGAAAAAAAAAGAAGAAAAAACTTGCTCACGACATTTAACCGACACTCATAATCATCAATTATCTCAGCTGTCGACTCGGGCGATTGAAATTGAACATGAGATTGAAATTGAAAATGAAAATGAGAATGAGATTCAGATTGAAAATGCTATTGCAATTGCAATTGCAAATTCGAATCCGATTCTGATTCTAAATCCATCGCAATTTCATTTGGAATTGGAAGTGCGGCAATTATGCAAAGCATTTTTCATAACTCATTTTATTGATCTCAAGTTACGACTACTAAGGATTAATTCCCCCTCTTCCACCTTCCACCAATCTGTTTTATTGATTCTCATACCAAATCATTCGCTGTTTTGACTGCAACTGTCAGTCAATTGATTGCTTGATTAGTTGAATGCATGATCAAGCGATTGTTCTTGGATTGGCTAACATTGTTGCAATATTTGAATAAAAGATACATATTAAGAGATTATTTTATTAACTGATGAGAACATTTTGTTCTTTACTTTTGCAAGATTGAAATAAAATGTTCAATATATAATACATTGATTATAATAAATATAATAGAAACATGATCAATATCATTTATTGAAACATAAGATGATATAATAATAATATGTTAACAAATATATAGTATAATAAATAAAAACAATAAAATATAATATACATTTTTATTCTTATCTTCTAATAAGATTTTTGGTCTTCAAATTATAATATTTTTTCTTCTCATTTATAAAAAATTGGGTCGCTTTTTATATGTTCTTCAAGCTCAAGACCTTTACATTCATTGCTTTACTAATAGATTTAATATTTATTTTAATTATAGCCAACCTTTTTAAATAAATAAATGAAATGTTCTTGAAATCAAGATGTGTTTTCTAACATTAAAATTTTCGTGTTCTTGACGCACTTTTAAAAATGAAATTCATAGTTCTAAATCTTGATTTTAACATTTTTTTTTCTGACTACTTAATTGTAAATTTGTTTTTATGTTAAAAACAAAACTTAAAGAAAAATACTTTAGTTAATTGATTTCATTTTAATGACTGAATATTTGACCAACTTTTGAGACCAAAAATTCATAGTTCTAATATCAAAATCTTGATTTCAGAAGTTTTTTTTTGACTACTTAATTGTAAATTGTTTTTTTGTTAAAAAACTTCAGAAAAAATACTGAAGCAAATTAATTTATTTTTAATGACTGAATATTTGACCAACTAATTGAAATGCCAATCGATTATTCCGGCACCCAGTCAACATTGATCACTCAGTATGCAACATTTGGCATTCAACATTGAATTGAAATTGAATTTCGTTGCAAATTCGCTTCCTTCATCTGTTGTTGTTGTTGTTATTGTTTGCTTGATTGCAAATGCAAATGCGGCAATGGGTCAAATCACGTTGACACTCGACTGTCGTTGGCTAATTGCTGCAACAAGCAACGACAACAACAACAACAATGACAGCAACAACACTTCACTCCACATGAACATCATTGTGATCTCGAAGTGAACCCGAGGGATCGCCTAAAAGTTACTTGAGATCAGCTTGATCAGCTGACAACACCCATTTAATACCCTATAAAACATATGGATAAGAATGCAAGCTGGAGAGAACCTTAACTTTTGTGTGATCTTTTAGTTCACAATCATTTTTTCTATGATATATAAAATTCAGATTAGAAACTAAATGAAAATCTAAAAAATTAAATAAACATATATGTTATTAAGTCTTTTTCTATTTATTTTTAATCATATATTTTAATAAGGAGTTCTATTACAATAAAAATAAACAAATAATAATGTAAGCATATTATAAAATGGTTTCGATCTGCAAGTCTTGCATTAAGCTAAGCTTAAATATCAATTTCAGTTTATACTTTCCACAAATAAATGCAGCATGAAAAATGTTGCGAACTGTGAAAAGATTCCACAAAAGAATTCACAAAAAAAGGAAACAGATTTAAATAGGCAGAAACTTTAAATGTTGAATTCAACTTTAGTTAACTTAATGCTTTTAAGAAATTCTAAATCTTTATTACTAGATATGATATATTATTACTGGATATCATATGATTGAAGAATTTAGAAATTTAAGATTGAAGAAATTTAGGTAATGACTTTAGTACTTTATATTTTAGTACTTTTTTTAATATTATAGTATATTTTAGTACTTTAATTTAATATGGTATATACTAATATGGTATATTTTAATGATAATACCGCAATATTCAGCATTTATATGATGTTGATCACATGGAACTTGTGGCTCTGTGCTAATAAAAATTCTGCAACTTATTAGTTAAAAAGAATTTAGATATTCTTTAGAGTAATAAAAGTTACATTGAGATGAAGCATTATTGAAAGTATCAAATATAAATTGGAAAAGTGTTTATAGTATAAAAATATGCTAAAACCAAGATATATTTATAACTTTTTATTCACTAAAAAAAAACAATACATTATATGATTGATTTGCAGCTTATTGGTGATAAGCTAAAGGCATAATGCTATATATAAATCAATTATCTATGCCATAGTGTGTAATATATTTAGAAAAAAAACCCAAACAAACTGAACATTATTATTATTATTATCTTTTTGTTTTATGATTGATGCCATCGACTTGAAATTGAACTTGCAACTTCAATTGAATGAAATTGACAATTGTACAAACGGCAAATGGAAAACAGAAAACAGAAAACACACCCCGCCATCAATCTAACTGTAAAGCAAGAATGGAGAATGTTTTTTTTGTTTTAGTTTTTTTTGTTGTTGTGTTTTGGCTTGTCTTTCAATTTGCTTTGCTCCAGTTTCAACCGCAAAAGCGATTTGCTTTCAACCAATTTGTTGACCACGCGCAAAACAAGAAAAACTCTACAAAATTCGACAAATCAAAATAATAATAAACAAAAGAGTGCTCTCAACACACACACGCACACACACAAATAACGACGAGCAGTTACCCTGGAGAGTGAATGAAAAGACAACAAGTAAGAAAGCTACAATCGAGTGTGCTCGACTGTGAGATACCCGCAGTAACGCACTTTTAATAAAACCATAATCTACAAATATACCGAAAATATACCGCAAAAAAACTAAAGTATACCAAAGGATGTGTTTCGTATATTGATATGTGACAAAAATACTAAAATATACTGCAGGCTATATTTGGTATATCGATAAGTATTATATCAAAATATTCCATAAATCCATTTTCAATATATGTATATAATATTTTCAATGTTCTACAAATATACCAAAAACTATATCGCAAAAATACTCGAATATACCAAACGGTATATTAGCTATATTGATATTGTACTACTTTCAAAATAAACCATAAGCATATTATCAATAAAACCATAATCTAAAAAATATACCGAAAAAATACCGCAAAAAGATTAAAATATACCAAAGGTAATATTTGTTATATCGATATTGTGCTTTATTCCAAATATACCATAAACCCATTTTCAGTATAACCATATACCACAAATATACCAAAAATACTGAAATCATAACAAAGAATACATTTCGTATATTTATATTGTTCTACTTTCGAAATATACCCTAAGCACATTTTTAATAAAACTTTATTCAAAAAATAATACCAAAAATATACCGCAATAATTCTGGAATATACCAAAAGCTGCATTTGGTATATTAATATTGTACAACATTCATAAATCCATTTTCCATTAAACCATATTCTAAAACAATATACCAAAAATATCGCAAAAATACTAAATTATTTAAGAGTCTATATGTGATATATCGATATGGTATTACACTCAAAATATACTATAGATTGCATATATTATATGTAGAGTCCAGACATTCAGCCAAAGCAACTAAGACCCGATTGCAGATGGAGTTCTTTTGTCATATAAAAGTAATTCTTAAGGAGGATATGGATACATTATAAGATCTCTGTCTGTCACAGACATTTCGTGCAGCCAATACAAGTTGTTCACACCCCAAAGTGACTCGAATGCAGGGTATGACCGAAAAAAGCAAAGCGAAAAATTTGATCATTTTTTTTTATGAATTTTACGCCAATTTGGCGAGAACATGTTGACCAGGCCAAGACAGGCTGCGTCGAACTGGACATGACCAAAAAAACCGGCTGCAAAGACAAATTTGGAGCTAATTATAAATGCAAGGCAGGCGGCGGGCAGCGCCGAAAAAGTCACTTTGGCCAGGTCTCAATCAATTTGTGGGCGGACTACTGCCAACAACCAACAACCAACAAAAAATTTCAACGAAGCAGTCAATGAATGGAATCTAAAGACCGGATGGTTGGCTCTGTTCATGAATGAATTGAATTGAATATGAGAAAAGACAGCTTCAGCTTCAGCCTCTGCTTCAGCTTCGTTCGTTGGTGTTCCGCTTGTGGGCGAGAAACTTCACAGAATCTCGCAATATTTCGTTGCTGTTGTTGTTGTTGTGTTTTGTGGTGGCTTTTGGCAATTTGGCGATTTGCAAAGTGTGAAACTAATTTGTCAGCATGACAATAACAGCCAAAAGCCATAAACATCATAATAATATTCAATAAACATCAACAAAATGCGACAATTAGTTGCCACCGATTTTGGCCAGCAGCAAATGCAAAACAATAAACGTACCACGCGGCGTATACGTAATGTGACAAGGGCAGCTGCTTCTTGGCTGCACTTTAACACATAGCTTTAACTTTACTTGTTTAATTGAAAATTTGTAAAAGAAAACTTCGGTACAAAAAAAAAAAAAAATGCGAAAATTCTTTAAGCAGACAATTGAAAAAAAGAAGAAGTACATATTAGAAATATTACGTAAGTGGTAATGAAAATTTAAACGCATCGTTATCCAAGTGAAAAGATATGAGTAATGCAATTAATATAAAACAAATCATATAAATATCCAAATTAATTGATAACTTCTCAAAAATATATTGTATATGAAATAAGTTGTAAGATTTTTCGATTGCTAAAGAAGAAAGAATAACTAAAGCCCCCTAAAGATTATATGAAGTCATTGAATAATAATGATAAGAATAACAACTCAAGTAAACAAACAAAAAAGTTTATGATACCCATTTTGAATAAGAGCAAAATATTGTGGTATAGATTTAAAAATGTATCAAATTAATATACCACAAAATACTAAAAATATACTGAATGTCATCTTTTGTTTATTGATATATTACTGTATTCGAAATATAAATTATATTAAATTAATATACATACATCAGCAGCCAAAGGAACTAAGACTTAGTTAAAATTTGAAACAAGCTTGATAAGCGTGGAAACATAACAAAAAAAAATCTATCTCCATCTTTTATAGTCTCTGAAATCGAAGTTTCTAGGACGCTGATCAAGAACATAACATATATACTTTAAAAGATCTGAGATACGTTCTTTCGAAGATAATGCTAACAAATGAATAAAAGAGATTATACAAATCAAATTCTGAAAAAAAAACAATGAAAATTCTTAATTTGATTGCAGTTAAATCAAGAAACAAATTGCAGTTGGCTGCAACAGAAATTTAGATGAAAACTGGAAGCACTTTAGCGTCAGCAGCTTGTAGCCATAGATCAAATGGATCGATTGCTCGCTTAATCCGGCTCGATGATGATGGAGAGAAGAGAAGAGGGGGCGGAGATGGAAATGCTGTTGGTACATTTCATAATTATAATAATTGTCTATTTGCTGTGTGTTGTTGCAACAATTTAATTGAATTATAAACGTTCGAGGCTAATAAAATCGATGATGTAAATTGCGCTCGCTTGCATTTAACACCTTCGTCAATGGAATTTCATCTATTTTTATTTATGATCCATACATGTTGAACAAAACATGTTGCCCACTCCACTCTACCTCCCGCCTCCAGCCTCCACCCCCGCACAGTTCCCCAACTCAGGCAGCCGGGTTGCCGTTAATCGCATGCAAATTGTATGCAATCGCAAGCGCTAAAACAAAACCAAATCAAATCGTATCGCATGCGACAGAGACAGCGATAGAGACAGAGACAGAGACAGATTTACAGCGATATGCGAGGTTAGTTTGATGTACTTATCATCAAATACATATATTTTTTAGAATATGCTCTCTATAAAGATTCCCCCACTTGGATTAAATTTCTGTCTAAATATATTTATAAAAAGTCTTTTTTTGTGGATGTTAAATAGGAAAAGAAGCTCTACAAGCAATGAAACAAGTAAAAAAGCTGCAGTCGAGTGTGCTCGACTGTGAGATACCCGTTCCCCATATTTTGAATAGAAGCAAAACAGTGCGGTATTTTCTTAAAATATACCAAATAATATACTGCAAAAAATACTAAAATATACCAAAGCCTATTCTTGGTATATCTATGCCATTCGAAATATACTATAGAGTCAAAATATACCAAACAAAATACCGCCAATATGCTACAAAAAAAAATATACCGAAGGCCATATTTAGTATATCGATGGAATACTACATACGAAATATAACAGAGGCAAAAATATCCAGCAAAAATACTGAAAATATATCGAAGACCATATTCGGTATAATAAAATAATATAATGAAAATTAACTTCCACCTAACCCAATTGCGGTTCAAATGTAAAATACTATATGTCCACTTTTCATTCAAATTCACTACTAAATTCTTACATTAAATTTAAAATTTCGTAACTAAAAAGCAAAGCTTTTAATCATCAATCATTGGGAATATCAGTAAATGAAACGTCATCTTTAGTGATCGATTTGATAACGCAAGTGCAGCCTTATATCGATAGCAATTTTAAGCAGTTTAAGACACCAAAAAGCATGTAAATTGTATTTTCAAATAAATAAAATAAAGAATTGGAAAATAAGTAAATGAAGTAAATGAAATTTAGTGATCAATTTCAAAACAAATTACAGCCTTAAATCGATAACCATTTAAAGCAGCTTAAGTTTGGTAAAAGCTTTAAAACGTTACCTGTATTTAATAGAATTAAAGTTGCACTTTCAATGAAATAATGAATCAAGCTGAATGTGAACTATCAAAATATAAGCTGTGCCATATCTCAAATGAAATTTTGATATTTATCGATAGTAAAGCAAGCGATAGTAAGCGATGACATTATTAATATGATTAAGCGATAGTAAGCGATGGCATTATTGAAATGTTTGATCGTTGATCAATGACTAAAATAAACTATAAACGTCCCTCGATAGAGGGAGGAATAGTTCAAGACTGGAAGAGAGCACATGAGAGCTGCTTTGATATCGTAAGTTTGCATATCGTAGTATCGCATGATATCGAATGTATCGTGGCGTGTCGTGTCATATTGTTGTTGTTCTCGTTTTTGTTGTTGTTGTTGTCTTAGTCTGGTCTCGTTGTCTCTGTAACAGCAACAGCAACTGCATCAGTATTTGTAGTTGTATCTGTATCTGTATCTGCAACTCTGACTCTGTCTCGTTGCCTATCTCGTTGTCCGTCCATCTGTCTGTCTGTCTGTCCGTCTGTCTTGCTCTGTAGTGGCTCTGGTTAAAACGCCTCGAAATGCCGCCGGGCTGTGTAATTGTAACGCAACAATCAAAATCAATTGCTATGTAAATAAAATTGCAAATTAAATTACAAATTGATTACCTCACTGAGTCATTAATTAAATCGACAAATTCAAGCAATGACAACAACAACAACAACAACAACAGCTGCAAAGACAGCTTACTGAGGGGAACTGAACTGTTAACATTGATAGATGAATTCAAAATATTTTGCTGATCTCACTAAGTAGTTCGATTAACTAAAAAGTAAAGCAAGTCTAATGCTGATCAATTTTTAATTCGATAAAAGTTTCCTTAAAGGAATCATCATCGTTTTTTCACCTTTCTTCATATTATTTCTTTGTTTTCTCTAATTTTTAAAGAAATCATCTTTTTTCTTTTCTTTTCTTTTCTTTTCTTTTTTTTTCCTTCTGATTTTCAGTTTCACTTCCATTTCCACAATTTTTAAAAATTTTCTGGAAGGAATCATCTCTTTCTTATCTAATCTTTCTCCTTCAGATTTTCTTTTCACTTTGTTTCAAACAATTTTTAAAGGTTCCTGATTCCTATCTTTTTCTTAGGTTTCTTTATTTTTCTTCTTTCGATATTCAGTTTCACTTGGTTTTTCACCATTTTTTAAAATGATTTTTTATTATTTCTTAGTAAGTAATTTTTATTTCTTCTCTGCTCATATTTATTTTTATTTTTTATATTATTATTTTTAACTTTTCCAATTTTATACAAATTCTTGACTACAATACTATTCTTCCTTGTCTTGTTACATTTCTTGAACTTATTTCTTTCTAATATAATATTTTCATCACTTTTTAAACAAATAATTCATTATTCTTCATGCATAATGCTGTCTTTAATCATTTCTCATCGCTTTGATAAGACAAATATTGAATTCCTTAATAATATTCAACTATTAACTTTTGTCTTTACAAATTTCTTAGCTCGCTTCTTATCATATAAATTCAATTTATTGCATTTTCCATTTTGAACATTAGTTTAGTTCTTAGTCAGTTATTGTCTTTAGCTATTCTACAACTCCTTTCTAAGAATTTACGAAGTTAGATCTATAAAATCATAAATCGAATATCAAAGTATTAACTTTAGTTTAGTTCTTAGTTATTCTCTTTAGATTTTTAACTACATTCTCATTTAAACATCTTTCTAAGAATTTACGTAATCTTATTCATAAAATCATAAATCAAATATCAAAGTATTAACATTACTTAAGATCTTAGTCAGTTATACTCTTCAGCTTTTCTACAACTCATTTAAATATATTTCTAAGATTGAAGTGGTAGTTTAATATTCATAAATCGAATATTAATACTTTCATATTATTATGTTGATTTGTGAAACATTTTCAACACGTTTTTACTTAACAAATTCTAGCAATCAGTTCTTCAGCTCTTTCTGAGCGTCCCAAGATCGAATTGCCATTAACTATCGAGAATTCATGCTGTCAATGAGTAAGTCGATCCATCGATCAGAGTTGATCAAGTCGATCGATCGCTAATGGAGCAGCAAAGCCAAAGTGGCACAGTGGGTAAAATGCAATCAAAGCAACAAAGTCGTTTAACAAATGCTCCAATTAGCACAAAATGTGGGCGACGAGAGGAAGTAGAAAAGAGAGAGGAAGAGAGAGAGAGAGAGAGAGAGAGAGAGAGAGGGAGGGAGGAAACTGCGACGCGTGCCAAAAGACTTAATGAGCGGCGAGAGGAAGGCAAAACAACAAATAACAGAAAGAGATAGAGATAGATAGAGAGAGAGAGAGAGAGAGAAGTTGAGAGCTCGTGTTTCGGTTCTAGGTGGAGTTGCATATTGTGGAGAACTTTGGGCGCAGCAAGCCAAAACAACTTGGCTACAGAAATCACAATAACATTTTTCGGGCGGGGCTCCGTTGAAATAACTAACAGCAAATGCACGACTAGCAAATACCCTAGACTAGGCAAAAAAAAAACAGAACTAACCAGATTCATTAAAAAGAGAACATACCGAAAAATACCAAAATATACCGAAACCATCGCGGTGTTTTAAAAATTTACTAAACGAAACATACCGAAACAATATTAAAATATACTGAAAGCTATAATTTGTATATCAATGTACTTTTACGCTCAAAATACACCAATTTTTAAAACAAAACAGTAGCAAAAATATACCAAAAAAATATACCAAACTAAGTTATAATTGTTTATCGATATACAAACAAAGCAGAGCGGTATTGTTCTAAATATATACAAAACTGGCATACCGAAAAAAATACTAAAATATGCCGAAAGTTATAATTGGTATGTTTATATACTAAAAGTTGCAAAATACACCACTTTTTGAAACCAAACTGAAGAACAAACTATAAGCAACATTCAATACCAACAAAAAATAATCGTTAACTTTTAATTGAGCAAATATTTACACATAACATATTTGAAAAACACTTTCGTTGAAATGATTATCGCAATAATTGAAAAAAATACTAACGCATACCGAAATATATAATTGGAATGTCGATACCTTCAAAATATACCAATTTTGGAATATCTGTAGCAACAATTAATAATCACACAAAAAATAACAACTTGTTAAGCTTCAGTCAAAATGTTCTACTGAAATTTGCAGTATTTCTCTGTTATTTATCGAAATTAGATATAATCATATAATCAATGCGTTTGGCAACTTTTGATGCTATCCAATTACCACCTAAAGGGGTGTTAATTATCAAAAAGAAGGAAAAATATATCTCATTTGTAGATCATAGATTGCCAAAAAGATAGCAACAAATTCAATACAAATGTTTACCAAATATTTGCACAACTAATTTATAGAATAATTACCAAGAAAGAAGTGTAAAATAAAAAAAAAAAACTCTTCAAGGGAATTTTGGAATAATCGTAAGTAGCATGAAGTTGTTGCAAATTGTGAATTACTTTTAATCAGGTTCGAGGTAAATTGAAAGTTACTTTTAATAAAGTTTAGTCAAATTATAGATGACTTTGAAATTATGCCATACAGCAATATTTGACGAATATAAAATAATTATCAAATAAATTATTTATTTATATCTAAAGAATAACATTATCCAACAAGAAAAGTTTAAAGTAATAGTAATTTCGAAACTTTAATTTGAGAAAATAATCGCGAGTTGTATAAAGTTGGTTAAACTTAATTTTAAATTCAAATTTACACTTTTATTATCATCAAAAGTTAAGTTCATTTGGGAGCTAACAAAAATTGAAAAACAATATATTAATAATAGAATAGAATAGAATTAATAAAACTATTGAATTCCTGAGTTGGATATGCATTTGGCAACCCTACTAGCGTTCATCTGGTCACACTGTCAATAAGTATCGATAGTTCGCTACTATTGAATTCCTGAGTTACTTTCTAAAATTTACACTGAAAAAAAGACCAAGTTGTAAATTCAATAATTTTACTTCTCTGTTCTGTTGGATATGCATTTGGCAACCCTACTAGCGTTCGTCTGGTCACACTGTCAATAAGTATCGATAGTTCGCTACTATTGAATTCCTGAGTTACTTTCTAAATTTACACAGAAAAAAAGACCAAGTTGTAAATTCAAGAATTTTACTTCTCTGTTATGTTGGATATGCATTTGGCAACCCTATTAGCGTTCATCTGGTCACACTGTCAATAAATATCGATAGTTCGCTACAATCGTTTATGAAGTACAAGTCTCTCTTTTAAGTTCTCTATATAAGTTTAATACACAACAATAAAAACTTTATTATAATCCAATCACTTCATGTTTTATACATAGAAAAATTGAAAAATGAAGTAACAATTCCATACTGCAGTTGACTCAGCACCTAACTACCCCATTCACACACCTGTCTAGGGTATCTTTGAAGCAGTTAAATGTGTGCACACAATAGTCAGAAGCAGAGGCAGAGAATAGTTGGAGCCAAGATCAGTTGACTGTTTGTTGTTGGCACGACATTTGGCTAAGTTATGGCCTGACTCCAAGCCTGTGCTTCAGAGCTAGGTCACACAGCAGAGGGGGAAGGGGGAGGTAGGTAAGCAGAGGGAAGAGGGGAAGGTAAGCAGGGAAAATCGTCGCTTTTATGTTAGCTGTGTGTGTGTATGTGTCGCTTGACCAAACGAGGACAGTTTGTTCAATCTGTTTTGCGTTGACTGCAATTTGGACAAACTGCTCCCCGCGCCCCTCTCTCCTCTCTCCCACTCCACTTCCCCTTCTACTTCCCTCACTCTTCAGACCTCTTCTCACTGTGTGTTTTCTTAGCTTGAACTCCCTCGCCAATTGTTTAGCTTTTTAGCCGTGCCCAAGCCTGGCGCTGTGTCAATCACCAACAGCTGAGGGAAGTGCGGAAGTGGGGAGAGGGGAGAGGGGTAAGCGGAGCTTGCTGTCGGCCAGTTATGGGGCGTGCCCGACCCCAAATGCCAAAGCCGAGTTTGTTGTACGTTCGTTCGTTTGTTTGTTATACCCGTTACTTATAGGGTAAAAAGGTATTATAGCCTAAAGAAAATGAATGTAAAAGACAGAAGGAAGCATCTCGGATGTATATATATTCTTGATCAGCATCAATAGTCGACACTATGTATATAGACATGTCCTTCCGTCTGTCTGTCCGTCCGTCCGTATAAACACCTAGATCTCAGAGACTGTAAAAAATAGAGCTATCATTCTTTTTCGACAGCATTTGTTAAGTTTACACGCATAACAAATTTGTTTTAATTTCTTGCCACGCCCACTAACGCCCCGCAATGCGATAAAAATCGAATAACAAATGTAATTTGAAAGCTACAGACAATTTGAACTATAGCATCTTTCATTCCTGAATTTGGTTGCAATCAGATAAAAATTGTAGAAGGTATTTAAGAAACAATTCAATATCCAAATACTATGGAGAACGCCTACATACTATAGGTCTTAGTTGCTTTAGCTAACAATCTGGTATATTTTAGTACTCTATGGTATATTTTGAATGCAGTAGCGTATCAATATACCAAACATAGTCTTTGGCAGATTTGTTTCTTTATGCTATATTTCGAATGTAGCACTGTATCAATATACCAAATATAGCCTTCAGTATATTTCAGTATACTATGGTATATTTTGAATATGGTACTACTTTATAAACATACCAAATATAGCCTTTGGTATATTTTTGTAATTTTCAGTATATTTATTTGATATATTTTAAGAATAATAGGATTATTTTGCTTTTACTCAAAATATATAACAAATATAGTCTTTCGGTATTTTTTGTTTTATCTGCGGTATATTAATTTAGTATATTTTGAACCGAATGTGCGGTATATTTCGGTATAAAATAATCTAAATTAATATTCGATTTTAAATATACCAAATGAATAAAATATACCGAAATATGCCATAGGCTATATTTAGTGTTTTTATATAGTACTACATTTATAATACATTTTTAATATAAAGACTAAAAAATCTACCAGATTGTTTTGCTTTCTTTCAAAATGCGTTGTGCGGTATCTCAGAGTCGAGCATACTCGCTTCTAGTTTTCTTACTTGTTTGTTTGTTGTTATTGTTGTTGTTGTTGTTATTCTCTTTCATTAGTCGTGATTAGTTTTGAAAAGCCAAAGCAAGCAACACAGCCAACGAATGGCAAAAATCGCTGCCAATTTTAAAATGTTGTTGTTATTGTTGTTGTTTGGCTGCCACACGTCGCGAAGAACAACAACAACAACAACGACAACAACAACAACAGAGAACAAGAAACGCGGCAAACACAAATCAAGCGCCACTTGCGACTCTTGACAAATTGTGAGCAGCGTTTGCAATTGAAACAATTTAATCCAAACAGCAGCAGCAACAACAATAACAACAACAACAACAACAATCAGAGCAGCAACAACTCCAAAATATATACAACGCACAGTGGTGAGAAAGCAACAAAGAATGAAAATCAATAAAAATCATATTTATTTTAGTTTTGCATTTGTATTTTATTTAACTAAATTCGAATTTAAAACTGTGTACAAAAATAAGAATTACCAATGAGAATGAAGACAACAGATACAAATTAAGTATTATTTCAAAATGTTTAAAAATATATACTTAACAAAGGCAAAAAGTTTAAGATTTTCTGCAAATTAAAATCAATATTTTAAAAAGTTTTAAAGTTTTTATGAAATTTTGATAGAGACTGATAGAAACTGAACTTTTTGCTATTGATTCAAATTACGCATACGCAATGTGCACACAAGAGTCTTATTAATTTGATGTTTAAACTCGACAATATTGCATTTTATAATTGAAATCTCCAAAATTTATCAAGTACCAAGTATTTGCCAGCAAAAAAAGAATATATATGATATTTTCTCAATATATTTGAAAAGTACTAATTAATAATTGTGATTAATCGAGCTGGTGATGAATAAAAAATATGAATAAAAGACAAGTGAATAAACTAAAGGGAATTGGAATTAGAATTAGAACCGAAAAATAAAACTAGTTCACACAAAATTGCAGTTGGTAAAAGAAAATGGTACAAAAAGTGTGATTAATCGAGCTTCTGATTCATTCATGACTAATAGAAAAATGAATGAAATGAGTATACCTCAACAATAAACACGAAACAGGGAATTTTACAACATTGCCAATTGGAACTGAAAAAAGAACTAGTTCACACATAACAACAACAGATGGTAAAAGAAAATGCGACAAATTTGTAATTAATCGAGCAAAGTGACTGAAAGAAAAGTGAAACCTAAAAAAGAATCGAGAAATAAAGAATTTAAATGCGTTACGAACTGGAAACAACAAAATAAAAAGAACTAGTTCACACAAAATCACACAAAACTGCAGATGGTTGAAGAGAATGATAAACATTTGTAATAAATCGAACTAGGAATGAATAAAGTGAGTAAAAGAGAAAAAAGAATGAAGTGAATGGAAGTGAGTATGGCTAAGAAAACATAGATGAACCGAATAAATAGAACTAGTTCATTCAAAACTGCAGATGACAAAAGCAAATGTGAAAATGAAAAATGACTAAATGAAAAGTGAGTGGAAGTTAGTAAAGCTAATAAAAAGAAGAATACGAAATAGAGAATTTTAAACATTTCGAATTGGAACCGAAAAATATAACTAGTTCACATAAACAAGACTGCAGATGATAAAATAAAATGCTAAAAATGTATGATTAATCGAGTTGGTGATGAATGAAAAATGTGACTTAATGAAAAACGAATGAAAACCTTCCAGAAAGACCACGAAATAGACAATTTTAAACTTTCGAATTGGAACTGAAATATTGAACTAGTTCACATAAACACTCAAGACTGCAGATGGCAAAAGAAAATGCAACAAATTTGTGATTAATCGAGCAAAGTGACTAAAAGAAAAGTGAATGAAGTGAGTAAAGTGTTTATCCAGATCGAATGCTTAGGCATTTAAGTGCACTGAGGCAAAGAACTGGTTCATTGGCGATAACACACAACGTTCACAACGATCGAAGTGAGCACTTAAATGGGACATTAAAATAGCAAAGGCAAAGCCAAAGTGATTAATAGTCATTTTACCGTTTCAAAGTGTGTGTTATCGAGTGCAGCAATAAGTGAATAAGTGAATAGTTTATGAATCAACGAGTGCTATTAATGCGCTCGAGGAAGCGATTAGCAGCAATCGAGTGAGTGAGTGAGTGAGCGGGTGTCGAAGTCTAAAGTTGTGTTTGTTATCGATAACAACAAATTGCAAAAATGCTGCATGCATAAACATGTCAACAAGTTGTATGCAAATGCCTCAGCGAGCAAACACATGTCAAGAAAATCAAAGAAGAGAAGAGTGAAGAGAAGAGAAGTTATCGCTCCTTGGTGGCTTGTAACACCGGGCGTATGATGAATGTGCATTTAATTGCGCCCTGCCATTGTCTCGGGTCAATGAGAAGAAAGGGTGACAGAGAGGGGAATGGATGGGTGAGGGGAAAGGGGGAAGGGGGAAGGCAAGTTGTAGGCGATCGCTAAATGTTTCCATTTATTCGCATTAAAGATTAAATTCTATAAACAAGTGCAAAAGGCATTGCGAACACGACAGCAAAATAGATAATAAATAAATAATAAATAAAGTAAACAACCCGAGCAACAACAACAACAACAACAACAAAAACAACAACAACAACTGCTCATTTGCATATCAACATTTCACATTCAATTCGTTTGAAAGCTTTTCTCACTTTAGTGTCAATTTTGTCTTTTTTCCCCATCTTTTTTCCATTTGTTTTGTAGTATATTTTTTTCTCTTCTTATTTTGTATTTTTTTACTGAAATTCAATGAGTCGCATTTCCAGCCACAAATCGCACTTACCCCAACGGATCCCGCAGCACAGCTAGAGATGACACCGTGAGCAGCCAAACACAACACTCACGACGCGTGACACGAAAGCGATATGAATCAGCACGAGTTTGAAATGATTGACGATTACGAGTAAGGCACGAAAGGAAAGTAAGAGTTGCGATAGACGTGATTAAAACTCGTGACACGAACGCGATATGAATCAGCACGAGTATGAAATGATTTAGTCACGATAGACGTGATTAAAACGTGTGACAAGATCACGAAATTTGACTATGAAACGATCGAGTCACGAAAGCACGAGCACAAAAGCGAAATATGGGTCACGTTAGACGCATGACACGTAATAAATGAGCACGAGTAAAGCACTAAAGCATAATAAGGGATACGATAGACACGATTAAAACGCGTGACACAAACACGAAACGATTATCGATGAACGATAACGATGAAACGATTAAGTCACAACACAACACACACGACGCGTGACACGAACGTGAAATGAATGAGTACAAATATAAAACGATTGAGTCACGACTTAGGCACGAAAGTAAAATAAAAGTGACGATGGACGCGATTTAACGATGAAACGATTAAAGCACGAAGAAAGCACGAAAGCGAGCTATGAATCACGAAAACGAACGTATGACTCACGACTTTGGCACGAACGAGACACGAAACGGCACGAAACGAAACTGCAAAGAAAAAATAAATAGAGAAAAATGTTCAATTAGAATCAAGTTGTACGTCAAAATATATATACATATGTATGTATATTTAAATTCAAGTGTTTTTGGCATTTAAAGCAGGCAAGAAATGTTGGACTATGAGATACTCTGCAATTTTGTTGTAAGTAAGCAATACATCGAAAAAAAATGATTAACTAACGCAAAGATTACAATATAAAACCAAAACTCACTTAATGGCCTCAATATTAATTGCAGTTAAGTGAAGTTTTCTGTGCTTTCTTTTTAGACAGCATATTTTTGACTTTGAGATACCCTGTAATTTGGCTTTAAGTAAACAATAAAATAAAAAAAAAATTACTAACTAACGCAAAGATTACAATATACAACCAAAACTCACTTAACGGCCTCAATTATGAATTGCAGTTAAGTGAATTAACTTCAATTTGTAATGTTTTATGTACTCTCCCTGTAGGCTCTGTATTGTTATGATTGTGAAATGTGGTTTGAAAAATGATGACATAAAAATCAGTGTTGCCACTAAGTGCAACAGCGTGGCCGTTATGTGAGATAGTGGTAAAAGCACTTTCACAACTGTCCGACAGGCAAATTTTGATTGTTTCTCGAACTTGGCAAAATTGCACAACACGGAAAACACGACATGCGCTTGCATGTCACGACATGCATCCCGGCTGGCCATCGCTATGGCATCCGATGCGATCAGTTTGCTATCGATTCTGATGCCCACTAATGTATTTATTGGCATTGATTTACTCGAACGCCCTGCCCCAGGGGCCACTGCTGCCACAAGTATTTATGGACGGCATTAAGTAAATGCCAGTTGCTAGTAAAATGCAAAATAATATGCAAAACGTAAATTGTAATAAATTATTGTTTAGCACAAAATTAACACGAAATATAACACAACATAGTTTTATCTCGTTTCGCATTATCAATTAACACAAACGCTGTCTGCGTTGTGTTGACAATTTCAAGTGAAAATGCGAAATGTCACAAGTTGTTGTTGTTGTCGGGCGGGGAAAAACCTAAGAATTATAAATTAAATACATTTTACACTCAATGAAATTAGAATTTACGTTAGCGCCTAAAAGTATGCCACACTTTTTGACTCTATGGAAATTTAACGAATGAGGCGCAGTAGCCGAGACACAGCTTGCACGCACTTAGTCGAGACACGCACCCGCAGCTGTTGCAACGACAATTAAACGCGTTTCGCTTTTTAACAGTCGAGCTGAGCTGCTGTTAACAGCAAACTGTTATCGATAAAATGGTGCAGCAACACAATTGTGATCAAAATTGTTGTAATTTTCAAATTTCTATGTTAGAATTTAAAAAGAAAATACTAATTTATATTTGAATTGTATACTCAAATGTTAGCAAATGTTTGCTTTGACAATCAAGGCAGCAGTAAAGTTACTCAACGAGCTGCGCAAGTCCCAAAAACGTAGCCGAGACATAGTTTGCGCACACTTAGCCGAGACACGCACCCGCAGCTGTTGCTCACTCAGTGCTTTGCATTTAACAGCTGCTGTTAACAGCAATCGTTAGAGCTGTTATCGATAAACACATCCTGCGGACAATATTTGTGACAAAACAGTTTTGTTTTTTTTTTCAGTTTAAATTTCTCATTTCTTAAAAAAAAGCAATTAATTCATTTTTGAAAAGTATTTTCGAATGCTAACGAAATAATTTGGCAGCAATAAACGTACTTAAAAAGCTGCGCAAGTCTCAAATAGCTTGCGGTATATTTTGGTATATTGTCTTTACGTTAAATAGGATATTTTCAAAATGGAAGCAGCGGTCACGCTGCTTGGCAACATTCCCACTGAAAAGCCGAAGACGACGGCAGCAGGATCGGTCGGTATTAAGTTTTGTGAATTAAATTTCTTGAATTAAACACTCATACACACACTTAAGCTTAAGTGCAAATATTAGTTGTTGTTGTTGTTGTTGTGTTGTTGTTTTTTTTTTTTTTGGCTGCAGCTGACAGTGACAAATTAAAGTGAAGCCAACTTAAAGTGCGAATTTTTAATGAATTGTCTTATTTTTTTTTGGCAATATTTTTGCATTAATTGTTGAATATGCAAATGTGTGAGTGTGTGTGTACCGAGTGATTGTGTGTGTGTGTGTGTGTGAAGTGTGTAGTTGTAGTTGTGCTGCTGTTGGCAACGCCAACGCATAATTAAATTCAAGTGAAAAATCAATACGAGTGTATACCGTTAGGTATAACGGTAGTTAGTATTTTGTGCATTGCGCACACAGCTGCGTGCGTGCGTGTGTATGTGTGTGTGTGTGTTGGTGTGTGCGTGTATATTTTGTTCAAATTGAAAGAAAAGAATACAAAAAAAAAAAAAGCAACAACTCGACAAAAACTCTTGCTTAGCTTTGTGTGCGTGTGTGTGTGGGTGTGTGGTATTTGCTGTTGCCAAGCAAACGCATTTGCCAGCCACTCCCCCCTTCCCACCCACCTGCCATCACTCCTACTCTGCCCACCACATGCAACTCGTGCCAACTCGTTCTTACAGTTATCCATTATCCGCTTCCTTCTTTTGTTGTTGCTGTTTTCCGTCTTGCTTTTTGTGCTCTTCTTTTTAGGTCACAGCCAGCAACAACAACAACAGCAACGAGAAGAAGAAGAGCAGTCGGGATTCGATTTATACGCCTTCATCACCGTCATCATCTCTCTCTGCTCTTCTGCTGCTGCTGCATTTGTGCATTTGCTGCTGCCGGTCACACACAGGCACACACACACACATATATATAGATGCAGTGTGTATGTATTGGTGGCAGCATGCTCAACACTTACGCAACGCTGGCGACATCTGACGGCGACATTAGTCAACACTAAGCCAGCAACGGGGAAAAAAAGTTTCACACCAACAACAACAACAAAAGCAACAGTAGAAGGAGCGTAAGAGAAGGACAGACGAAGTAGTGGAGAAAGAAGCGGAACGGAGCGGAGCAGGAAGAGAAGTGTAGAAAAACAAACAAAAAAAAATAACTAGGCACAAGTTATTATGGCAACCAACACGAGCATCTCGTCGGCGACGCCATCGCTGGCCACAACGCCGGCAACAACGCCCACAGCAATGACAACAGCAGCGACGACAGCCAAGCGACTTGGCTACACATCGCCAGCCGTGTCCTCATTGTCAGCTGCCTCTGCCTCTGCCTCGGCTGCGTCGGCGTCGGCAGCATCGGCGACCACAGCATCGGTCATCTGCGAGGAGGTCTTTGACGAAGCCTGCCTCCCATCATCCGAGGGTGAGTCGAGAGTCCCCCCCTCTCTCCCCATTCACCCCCGAAGAAGTCGCCCTAGTTACTATTTTTTTGTGTTTCTTATTTGCAAAACCCAAGTCGAACTTTTAATTACAAAATTTCAATTTCATACTCATTAAAATGCAAAAAATATGAAAATAACAAATAAGTCCAAAAAGTTGTACGTAATATAAAAATTACAGGAAAAATGTTTATGTGATTTCTTATTATACAAAATGTATACATTTTTATTATATTTTAACTTACGTAGTTTTAAAAATTAATTAAATATATTTTTGGTTTCTTGTCATCCTAAGAATGTCTACATTTTCATTTTAATTTTAACTTCTGTTGTGTTATTTTTAATATTTTATGTTGTAGAAATGACAAAATTAAAATTTTTATTGTAAACTTTCAAATAAGTTTGAAATATAAAAAAATTCCAATTTTATGTTTTTTTTTTATATTTTGTAACACTTATTATGTTCTTTAAACGCGAAAATTATAAAATCATGGAATTTTATTTAATTTTTAATTATAGTTGTAATATTTATGTTGCAAATTTAATTTGTATACATTTTTATTTTAATTTTAACTTCTGTAGTGTTATTTGTAATATTTTATTTTGTACAAATTACAAATTTTAAAATTTTTATTGTAAATTCCAAATAAGTTTGAAATATAAAAAAAAATATATTTTTTTGTAACACTTATTATGTTCTTTAAACGAGAAAATTATAAAATCATTTAATTTTATTTAATTTTTAATTATATTTGTAATATTTTATGTTGTAAATTTAACTGCAAAATTGATAAAAAAAAAAAAACTCTAAAACTTTAATTTTTATTGTAAACATTCAAATAAGTTCGAAATATAAATAAATTATATTTCTCGTAAAACTTAATAAAAAGCATAAATAGTATTATTTTTTTGTAATATTCTTACAATATTATATTATAAAATCATGGAATTTTATTTAATTTTATTAAACTTGTATATTTATTTATATTTGAAAAATTGTATGTTGTAGATTAAAATGAAAAGCAGATTAAAAAATGGCATTTAATATTTAAATTTTATTGTAAACTTCCAAATAAGTACCGATATATAAAAAAAAAAATTCCACGTCTCGTTAAAGATTATTAATAGTTTTTTTTTTAAATATATATTTTTTTAACACTTATTACGTTCTTTATTTGTAAAATCATGAAATTTTAATTTATTTAAAAAAGTTATTTTATTTAATTTTTTTATTTTTCAATAAAAATTGTAATCATTATAATTTTTGCATCTTATTTTTTGTTGGTCAAGCTAAGAGAAAATGATATCGATGTCATGCGGTTGTCACAATCTTAAATCAACGCTCTTAATGTCCTCTTGTCAAACTAAATCCGTCACCTTTTTCAATTTTATGCAGAATGTCATTATTGAAATGCGTCATAAAGTTGCACAAGCTGTCTGTCACTGACAGTTAAAGACTTGCCAACAGACAGACAGACAGACAGTCAATCCACGCTATGACGCATGACCCTTCAATGGACGTTTTATGCAAAACTTTGTTGGTGTCATTTTGCAGCTCAAACGATTTCCAATAAGTTATGCAGGCAAAAGTTTGCAATTGGTTTCGGTTGAGTGTGTTTAGAGATAGAGCCAACATATAGAAAAAAGCTACAGTCGACTGTGATCGACTGCAGGATACTGATTTTCTGATCAAAATATACCAAATGAATATGCCAACAAATGCTGAAATATGCCAAAGTAGTAGTAGTAAATTAATATACCGAACAAATATTGAAATATTCCGACATACCAAAAAAAAAAAAAAATACACAAATATACCAAATGTTAATATCACATATCGATATAGCACATTATACATTATATAATAAATTAATATACCAAAAATAATACTAAAGTGTACCAAAGGCAACCTTTATACTAAATGAATATACCGAACAAATATTTGGTATATCGACACAGTACATTAATATATCAAAAACATACTAAATGCTACATTTGGTATATCGATATAGTATTTCTTAAATATATCTTTTACAATTTTTATCTAATGGCAGCAAAAATTTAGGGAATCATAGATACCGTAAACTTGATCAGCGTGCAAACGTCGAAAATATATCACCTATCATTTCTGAGATGTAAGGGTTCAGACGAATCGGCCTATAACGTCTCATCTGTTGACGCTGATAAAGAATATATATACTTTATAGGGTCGGAGACACCTGTTTCTCTGCCTGAAAAAAGTTATAATACCCTTTTTCTGCCCTTTGGGGTAGCGGGTATAAAAAATGGTTCTGAAAACCCATTGGCGGTGGAAACAAAAACCACAATAATTACACAAGAATGTTTCTGAGTCTTTCGATGACGAAATTTTGTGAAATGTCATCACCTTTTCCGAGTATGAGACTATCTATAACTCGAAGAGGTCGTAAAAGAGAAAAGTAAGGTAGTTGCTTTGCTTCAGAATGCAATTTGCAACATATTCCGAAGCATTCACTTAAGATTGCATGATATGTCAAACCGCAGTCCTAACCGCAGCCATAAAATCTTCTTTATGCAGCAAACTATCAATCAACTATAATTTCTATCCTTGACCTTTCCTTGAATCGAATGAGATAGTTTTTCTTCCGTCCGAGATTTATTCTTCTTCAGCAATTTTCACTGTATGAGAGCTTAATGTGATTAGTTTGTTGACTAGAAACGAAATGCGATTACATGATACTGTATATACAATAATTATACACCACCGCTGTATATTTAATTATGAAGTATGTTATATTGTTTGCTGGTAGTCTGGGGCGTATTTCTCAGTCCTTGGGGTTTGTTATTTAATGCGTTTAACGTTGTCCTTCAAGCGCGTTCGTTTTTAATGGGTCAACCTGCAATGCTTTGTGTAGCCAACAACAACAACAAAATGGGGGTTGTTGTTGTTTCCCTCCCTGCTTTGTGGCTTTGTTTTTGTTTCCCCTTTTCGGTTTAGGGTTTGGTTTCAGTTTTGGGGTTGGAGATGGAGGACACCAACAGCTGTTTCGGGGCTGGAACTTTATACTATAGAGAGAGAGACGGAGAAAGAGCGAGAGAGAGGGGAAACAACAGAACTGCTCGAGCTTGTGAAACATTCGGTGACTGTTGTTGACATGAATTTTGGCTTTCATTGTTACCACAGTTGGAATATTGCAAGTTGTCAGGACCTGACTGGACCTGCGCCTAACCAAAATTGTCTCGTCTCAAACGTGAGTGTGCCCTTAAAATAACAAATAACACCCCGTTGTGAAGTGCGTGAGCTACAACGCAATTCAAAGATGGAACGCTTATTAAATACCCTACAATACGCTTATCCTAAACGTGGATTTCATAAAACTAACAAATAAGAAAACTACAGTCGAGTGCAATTTTCTGTGCGATTATAAAAGTCAAACAGTGCGGTATTAATTGCAAAATATACCAAATTAATATACCGCAAAAATACTAATATACATAATGCTATATGTGGTATATTGATATATTACCCGCTACTCATTTTGAATAGAAACAAAACATTGCGGTATTAATTTCAGAATATATCAAGTTAATATACTAAAAATATACCAAATGCATAAAAATTATAGAGTGCACAATAGACCACATTGTCAGCCAAATCAATTAATACTTCAAATATACCAAACGCTATATTTGCTATATTATATTTTGTATATAAATATACCAAATTGTCAACGAAAGCAACTAAGGCCCCGTAGTAATAGATATTTTTTACCCAACAATACTTTCGTAAAAATTACTACGACACAACAAAGTTGTACAGGTTATTCAGGAGTTGAGTCGATATAAATGATTTAATATAGCAAATTTAAGCTTAAAATATAAATATAAGCTACAAACAAAAAGAAAACTAAAAAAAAAAAAAGATTTTACAAAAAGACACTTGTTGATAAATCCTACTGACTAATGGGAATTACTAAACTGCTTTCATAAAATCCAAATCAATGCTGATTATTTCCAAGATTAAGCTTATAATATTATTTTGTTAAATAAGACATTTCAATTAAGTGAATTTCGTTTCTTAATAAAACCGAAATGAAAGAGGTTTTCTTTTCTGAAATGCAACCTAATAATTCTAATCGATACCTTTACAGAGTATTCATCGATTGAGAGCTCTGTTACATAGTTGACATGCGGTTGTGCATACCCAACTAATTAACAGGGTATAAGCTAATCTTTTCGTGTAGTGCTTTTGCTCATTACCTCTATTCGTTATGTTTCTAAAGTATTCATCGATTGAATACTCTGTTACATAGTTGACTTACGGTTGTGCATACCCAATATGCGACTAATTAACAGGGTATTTAGCAAAACTTTTTGTGGTGCTTTTGCTCGTTGCCAGTGGAAACGCACAAACTGACCGCTGGCTCAAGTCTGCTCTTGTTGTGTGGCGTCGACTGTAGTGTCAAGTCGTTGGCGCCGTTCAGTGGTTACAGTGGGTCAAACAAAGAGAAAGAGACAGAGAGAGAGAGCGAGAGCGAGGGAAGAAGGGAAAGGAGTAAGCTGAAATCGATAAGCGTAATGCAAAATGCAGGCCACGTCAACAACGAAGAAGAACAAGAAGAAGACGTTCTTAGCCCGGCTTTTGCTTTGCTTTTGCCCACAATTTGATGTGTTTGCACAACCAAATGGAATTTTTAAGCATTTTCAGTTTCAATCTCAGAGTGCAGCTTAAGCTTCCATTGAGATTTTGCGATTTGCGATGCAAGATTTGAAGCTTTGTTTGCGCCCTCCTCAATTTCAATGAATAGCGCGACGCTCCATTGAAAGCAAGGAAAATCTCTTTCACTTTTATTCCTTTTTTTCTCATTTGTTTTTGTTGTGTGTGTTTAACAAGGATTTCCTTTCACTGCGCTGCATTGACGTCAGGCACACGCTTTGACACAGTTTGTAGTGCTTTCATTTGAGTTAATTGCTATTATAAATATTATGTCAGCTAACTGGGCCAGTTCAGTTCAGCACACGAAACAAATAAACCCAAGGCACAGTCTTTAGGATTTTCACAAAGAATTGCAAACAGTGCTCAATAAGTGTGGATAGATTAAATAGATTAGGAGCAAGAGATTTATACAAAAAATATACTGAAACGAGTTTCAAAATTCAGTATTTTTTATTGAAATTTTGATAATAGTTTTATAGCAACCCAATTTTGTTTTATATGCCAAATCAAATAAATAAAAAACGATTTAAATTAAAGTCAAACTCTTCCTCAAATTGAAATATAATTCTCTCATCGGTTTAACGATATTCAATTCAAATCTTTATAAATAAACTCTTCTAGAAACACTTTATTGCAATCAATTTCCGCAACCTTAAATAAAACTCATTCAAAAATGAACAAAATAACAAGTGAAACTAACCTTTAATTTCTTGACTTTGACTTCATTGAAAATATTACCTTTAACGCTTATTAAAAGACCAGAAGAAAGTAAAATTAACAAACAAAAAAAAAAAAAAGAGTTTAATTTCTACATTTTTTGTTTCGAATAAACTTTAAAAATGCAAACGAATAAAGCTAGCACATTTTAAAATAAATTTGTTCCGGCTTGCAGAACAAATGTACCGCAAAAATACTTAAAATATACCATATTTGATTAAAATACAAAGTGAAATCAACTCAGTTTACATTTAAATCAATTTTCTATGCTAATTTCTATTTGAAACTGGAAAAAATGTAACAAGTAAGAAAGGTGCACTCGAGTGTGCTCGACTATGAGATACCCGGTATTAATTTTAAAATATACCACCAAAATACTAAAAGTATACCAAAAGCATTATTTGGTATATTGATATAGTACTACATTAAAAATATATCACTGAGTGCTAAATATATTAGATTGTCAAGCAAAGCAACTAATACTACAAATATACCAAATGATATATTTGGTATATTGATATAGTACTACATTCAAAATATACAGTAGAGTGCAATATATACTATAGAGTGCAAAATATACCATAGAGTTCAAAATATACCAGACAAATCAAATAAAACCCGTACTTCAAACTTTTCCTGAATGCACAAAGTTTTAATACCCTTCTATAAAAATAAAAAGTGAAATCAAGTCAGCTTTAATTTAATTTTATAAATTTCCCATCACAAACTTGGCATTTTCACTGAAAATGTCAATACAAAATAGATTTTATTTATAACACTGCTAAAAGTTGAATTATTTTTTGCATATTGCAGAGATCAACGATTATGCGACGCTGATTGGCATTGAGCCCGGCAAGGAGACACATTTGCTATACCTGGCCAAGGAAGGTCTTATGGCCGCCCTGCCGCCTGAGTGGAAGATTTGGTGAGTCCTCCACAAAAAGCTAAATGCAAAGCACAAACTAAGTGAAGGAATTCTCTTCTAGCTACTCGGAGGAGAAGAGCGGACATTACTATCACAATACGCGGACAAAGCAATCGCAGTGGGATCATCCGCTGGACGCCGTCTATCGTGATCTCGTCGAGCAGACGCGACAAAAGCTCGCCACCGGAGGCAGCGTCGGAGCAGCGACTCCCATCATTGATAACTCGGATGATGTGTCGCAGTTGGACTCGGGAATACGCAGCATGCAGGGCACCGACGAGTTGCTCGACGACATGAGTTCACCCCTCAACAATGGCAGCAGTCAGAATCAGCATCAACAGCAGCAACAGCAACCGCAACAACCACAGCAATTGAAAGCGAGCGGAGCAAATAGTTTTCCCGGTCCAAGCGGATTTAGCGGCGGTGTCAGTCGCTTTTTGGAGTCGCGCAGCAAGAACTTTGGTCCCATCTTTCAGCCGGTGAAGAACACACGCTTTGAGGTGGCCAAAACGAATTCACAAATCAGTCTGGCCATGAAATTCGGCGGACAATCTGCCGCATCTGCGGGTGGAGAAACATCAGGAGCGGGGACAGCAACGCAACGTTCAGGCGGAGCATTTCAATTGTCCGGCACCGGGGCCATGTTCCTCAAGTCGCGACGTCACCTCGAACAGCAGCAACAGCCACAAACTGTTGTCCCGACAACCTCAGCGGCAGCGACTGCAACTCCGCCTCCCATTGAGCTGGGCAGCACACCGGGCGTCAAGGGAATTCTACGCGACTCTAGTTTAACGGATATGCGGCGACGTTTCGATCGCGAACGCGATCGCGATGAGGATGCTGTGATTGTGGTGGGTGCCAGTGGCGGTGGAGAGGATAAGAAGAGCGTGCGGTTCAATCTGGAGGACACGATACGCTTGCGCAGCTCACCCGAGGAGGAGGACAACAACAGTCTGCGCAAACTCAACCAAAGTCCCGAGTTGTCCATCAACTCTGAAGACGAGGGTGGCGATGAATCCGAACGCGATGCTGACAACGATGACGAGGAGGAAGAAGAGGAGGAGGAGGAAGACGATGACGATGACGTCTGGGACGAGGATGTGATTGATCCCGATGCCATGGAGGGCATGTGCAGTCTAAATCCCTTCATCAGTGATGCCAACAAATCCATACGCATCATCAATCTGCCCAAGGCACAAACCATACAGATGCTAAAATCCGCACAGAGCTCCGTTCCCGAACTGGAACCCGTCAAGCTAAGCGAGTCCAGTGGCGGCGGCGGCGGTGGGGCGACGACAACAGCGAGCAGTTACCTCGACAAGCTGAAGGAAAGCGCCGCTGTCAAGCCGCTGTACGAAGACACCGACTCGGATTCGAAGGGCAGCTCGGTGCGCAGTTTCATCATCAACAAATCGGAACAGGAATCGCTGCACTCGTCGACGACCCCCGCGGGCAACAATCCCTTCGATCTCGACGAGCTGGGACGCAAGCACAGTCACGAACTGGAGCAACTTCAACGCAAGTCCGCACAATCCGCGGCTCAGCTGGCGACCGATAAACTCGGTCTGCGGTCCCTGAAGATGGCCAGCAAGTTGGTGGGACTGCTGAAGCAGAAGGACAACAACAGCCAGTCGTCTGCAAGCGGCGAGGGAGTGTTGAACGAGGCCGCAGCGCTGCAGCAGCTGCAACAGGATATGGAGCACATTAAACGCGAGCACGAGACGCGTCTGAAGAGTCTACGGCACGAGTACGATTTGCGCCTGACCTCACATCAGCATCAGCTCGAGGAGGCCTTTGAACTGCAGTTGGAGGAATATCGCTCACAGCTGGAACATCAGCTGCAGGCGAAGCGCGCTCAGGTCGTCAGCGAGCACAAGGCACGCATGGCAACGCTGCAGTCGAATCACGCGGAGCTGTTGCACGAACTCGAACGGGATTTGCGCAGCGAACAGGAAATATTGCGACGCGAACATGCCGCAAAGTTGACGCAAATGCGCGACAAGCTCGCCCACGAACTGGAGCTGGAGAAGCAACGATTGCGGGACACCGGGGAGGAGCGATTGTACGAGAAGGTGCGCTGCGAGAAGCGGCTGCTTGAGGACAAATACCGTTGCCTCAAGGAGAAGTATGTGCGCCTGAAGACCGACGTCAAGTTGTCGCTGGAGCGACGCAGTCGTCGCCGCGAGGCGCAGGCGTTGCAACAGCACAATAGCACGCATCATCATGGGACACATCACGGCCATCACAACAATCACACCAATACGAATACGACAACGGGTTCCGAGACGGAACGTTCGATCTCGCAGAAACCCTCGATCGGCAACAGCGAGAATCGTTCGCTTAGCTACTCGGAGCAAGCGACCGCCGCCGGTGGCCTAAGTCCCGCAACGACCGGCGGCAGTCAGGGTGCAGCGGCCAAGGTGAAGCCACCGGTGCCCCCGAAGACGCATCTAAGTAAGCCTGGGATTGCCAGCAAGTACATTAAGACACTGCAGCTGCAGGACGATACGAACACCTCGTTGAGTCAATCGGACACAACGATCTCCAACAATTACAGCAAGGGACGGTATTTGGCTGCGATGGCCACACCGACGGCGACACCAACGCCCTCGGCATCGGCGGTGGTGTTGAGCGATAATGGGAATTCCGATTCCGAGGCGGTGGCTCTGCAGCAGCAGGAGAACAACAACAACAATAACAATAAATCGTTGTCGGTGATGCAGCCCCGGAAGAAACTCTTTTCGCGCACCAAATCCGCGTCGACCTCACGTCTCAATTCGGACAATTCGAACAACTACGGCAAGCAGCAGCAGCAGCAATCACAGCAACAGCAGCTGATGGAGCAACGTCCCTGCACACCGGTGGAGAATTTGCGACATCAGTTGCAGAAACTCGAGGATCTAGAGGATCAGTTTCCCGAGCATACGCTCGACACCACCTATCATCTCCGTTATCCCTTCACGGACATTTCCAATGAACATGCAGCGGTCGTGGGTTCGGTGGTCGGTTCCGAGCTGGAGTTCTTCAAGCATCGCATACACCTGGAACGCGATTCGGTGAGGCGAGCCAAGGAATCGTTGCGCACACAACGCACCAACTTTCGGGCACGTCAGCGTGAGATTAAGCAACGCCACAAGACAATTGCGTTGGCAGCACCGCGTCACTCGCTCGATCAACTGATACAGGAGGAAAAGGAGCTCACCGAAATGGAGGTGAATTTGCATCGAACACGCGCGTTGCTCGGTGAGAAGGTGATCCGATTGCGACACCTGGAGCAGAGTTTGTTGCGCATCTACGAGAAGGAGAAACCAACGCTAGAGCAAGAGCCCAAGGACGATGCGACCACATTGAGTGATCTCTCGTCGCACTCGAGTTCCGGTTTTAGCAGCACGGACTTTGCCAGCGGTGCCGATTTGCACAAGCGCAAGGAATACTTTCAGCAGGAGTCAAACGAATGCATACAAAATCTCGAGATACTGAATGCCGAGATACGTGAAATACTCGACATACTCAGTCAAAAGCAACAGCACCAACACCAACACCAGACAGCCTCACATCAGGCATTGTCCACGCTGAACATGGGCATGTCCATGCCCCCGATGATATCCCCGAATGAGCTCAGCTGGTCGCACATGCTGAGCCAACAGCACCAGCAGCAGCAGCAATCATCGTCAGCTGTCGCTGCAATGCCAACGCTTCAGAGCAGCAGCTCGACACACAGTCTCAGCGGTGCCACAACTCAACAAACCCAGGCAGCTGCTGTGGCAGCAGCAGCGGCGGCAGCTGCAGCTGCGGTCCATGCCCCACAATCGATACCCACGCTCGCCGATCGCCTTGAGACGTATCGCCAATTGGCCGCCGGCCGCATGCACAGCTCGATGGGCGGCGCCATTCTGGCGGCCAACACAATTGTCTCCCAGAGTCCTCGGGCGGTCAACTACACCACAAGTCTGGTGGAACGGACTCGGGATTTACGCAACTGGTTGCGTCAGGCGAAGACCGAGCATGAACTCCTCACCGGCATGGGGATGCAGCATGGCCTGGCGATGCACTCGGCCAGCGGGGCGGGTGGGATCAGTGGCATTGGTGCCGCAATCGGTGGCAACTCCTCCGGAGGCTCTTCGGCTAGCGGTGGCGGAGGCGGAGGCGGTGCCACCGCTTCGGTTGTTGTCCCAGCCACGGGAACAGCCACAGGAACAGGAACAACAGCCGGAGCAGCAGCGGTTGCAACTGCGGCAGCCGCACAAACTAATTTGTAAGAGAAGCATATTCCCCCTATCTTTATATATACGTTACGTTTCTATTTCTAGTCAAGACTATGTTAGGACTTTTAGTTGTTAATTGCTGTGTATATATAAAACGCCTTTTTGCCTCTTTGCCTTTTGGTTGCAAACACACGATTTAACGATTTAACTTAAACAACCTGAGCTACTTTGGGAGTTATAAACTTGTTTTCCCCCCTCACTCCCAACAAATAATAATTTACTCGTTATAAATCGAAAGAAAACTCTCGTATTGAATAATTTAACTAAGTAAATTAACTCAAAGTTAATCTGACTGTCATAGTTAATTAACAAAAAAAAAAAACAAAACAAGTGAATGAAAACAATCCACAGGCTACTAAATAATTAACGTAATTATTACATTTTTATTAATTGTTGCAAATGTTTGAAGCGTGCAAATGTTTAGACTACAATTCATAAAGAAATGCTAATTCCGTAAAAGGAACTGACACAAATACCCTTGCTTTCTCACTTTCAAATACATCTAAATATAAAGTGCATTAACTGTGCCAAGTTTCAGCTGAATCTATTGAGAAGAAGCCGAGTTACATTAGGCTAGTCGACATCTTTACATCGAAAACAGAACATTGAAATTCTCAAACTTCATCAACTGATCTATATGATTACAACATATCTTATAGCACACCTCATGAGACACAACTCTACCAAATTTCAGTTGATTACCTTTAGTAAAAGTCCAGTTTCCATAGGCTAGACTGCAAGGGTATATATATGCCACTCATCAAATAATATTAATGATATTATGATTTCTCAATGTGACTCGTAACTACAAAAAAAAAAAAATGCACAACTAACTATAATAAGATATATAAGACGCTAATCAAATGTAATTCGTATTATCCGATATCAGAAACGAGAAAACGAAATCAAATACTACAAATACGTAAGAGAAAGCAACATTGTTTTCTTCAGAATCTCCAATCTATAGTTCTATCAACGATATTACACTTAGCAAAATATCTCAAATTTGAGCGAAGCTCGGAAACAAAAAACCAACTTTACACTTCTCGAAACTATTTTCGATGTCTCTAAAGTGAGTTTTTATCGCCGTGCAACGTTTGAAAAATCTCGATTATATAATAAACGAAAAATAAGCAGAAAAGTTACAGAATACATAATAATATTATTGAATGTTTAAATGTTTTATCTTATAGATATAAACCAGAGAACAAGTTTGAATAAAAAAAAAAAAAACAAAAACAGAAAAGAGAGATAGACAGAGAGAACAGAGTGGAAGGGAGATGGCAAATCTCAAGCACAAATATTGCAGGAAATATTATTGTTGAAAGGTTGTTTTACTTAGGCATGGATGAAACAAATCAAATATGATATCGATAAAGCAAAATAATACTTATACAATTTAGCTAAACGAAGATACTCTAAACAATTAGACGAGATACACACACACATACGTATTCTTCCCTCCCTCCCTCCCCCCCTTCCACTATTCTCCTACTTAACCAAAAACAAGCTATCGATATATCGAAATTAGCTAATGTTTTTTCTAAATATTTTTATGATAGACCATCCACAGATACAGCAGATAATACTCGATACTTTTTCTACTATTTTCTATGGCATTTCTAGAGTATTACATCTTAGAAACTTGACACTATTTCAGTTCCTGACCATACTCACACACATACCATACATCTAGATATCGTAGAAGGTTAAGTCTGAATCTGAATTACCGACAGTTGTGCCCCCCATCATCAGTGAAAGTATCAGAGAGAAACAAAGATGATAGCGAGAAAGAAAGAAGGAAAGAGAAAAAAGTGTGCCCATATATGCCATATATAAATATATAGATATACGATTGCATCCGATTATTATCGATCGATTATCGATTACCGTTTATAATATATATGTACTTATGTATATGTGATGTTGTGATATTTGACTCTAGCGATATAAGGCTTATGTTCCATTGATTTCAGCTTTTACTTCCGTCCTGAGTTTGTTTCGAGTTTCTGTTTCCCCCAAAATCCCCAATGAAATAAAAAGACGGCGTCAATTGGTTTTCCTAGATACCATACATACAAATATATTCATGTGATAGTTACACGAAAATTGAGAAAAACTTACGACTTTAACTTTAACAACATTGCGAGTTCAGTTTGTTAGATAAGTATTACCCGATATTAATATATATATATATATAGTATATAGTATGAAATATCGATTATGATTCGAGTGAATTATGTTTGAAATGCACCGCTAAAAATCATACAACAACAATCTATGTATATCAAGTAATACTTATCGTGAATCGATAGCACAATTTACAATTAGTTGCCCACGATTCCCGTATCCCCGGTGAAAATTGTAATACTACTTATAATGAATAATGGATGGATAATGAGAATATTGAAATTTGAAAAATTGTTGTTTCGGTTTTTTGTCGATAATTGAGTACAAAAAAAAGTAAAATGTATTTTGGCCTAAAGCAAAAATCAAATGAGAAATTCTATGAATAATGCATTAAACTATCTGAAATATAAATGTGAACAAATTATTATATTGATTGATTATATATATATACACACAGTTACATACATATGTGCATATATATATTATATGTATGTGGTTTGTGCAAACTATCGATAGCTTTTTGCTACATTCTCTCGTAAACACTTTCAACTATCGTTAGTACTATCGATAGTTTGCCTCAATCCCAATATATAGAATACGATATGCGAACAGCCTTATAAAGCAGACGACGCGCGGTCACAGAGAAAGCGAAGTGATCGACACATTAGAACAGAGAGAGAGAGAGCAACATCTTGGCCAGTGAATGGATCTAATGAATTTTGCTTGAGAAAACAAAAACACACACACACACACAAAAAAAAAACAAGATAAACGAGATTCCCATAAACCAAATAGAACGAAAAATAAATAAAACAACAATTAATGAAAACAAACTAAATAATTAGCACGAAATTTAACATGAATTAGTAAAGAATGGCAAATAAAGCTAAATAATACAATTATATTCACGTGTCTTTCATTTCTATCTTAAGACTTTTTAGCAAATCAATTTGAATGGGAATTCTTTTCTTCGATACATTGAAAAAAATAAAATAAAAATATAATAAAATTAAAAAGCGACTTACTGAAAAAAAACAACACATCTTGCAAACGTTTCGCTCATTGCATATAACATAATTGTAGCATATTTTCAGGAACCACATAGAAGACGCTTCATCGTAATCTAAAAAAAAGTGTAAAAGAGAAAATATATTAAAAAACATTTCTGAAATAGAAAGTCGTCTATTATCAAGGTTAAGTTCAAGGTGGAAAACCCGGTATTAAAACATTTTAACTGCATTGCAACAAATGAGGTTTTTTCAAGACTGCATTTTCATCATTGCTTCGAGTGTTAAGCCCCCCTCGTAAGCTGCGTAAAAAATGCGCCCTCTGTGGGTGAGAAACGTAAGTGCAAGGTCAATTGTTTTGTCATAGCTATAGCTCTACCTATCGGCGTATCTATCTATCTACCATCGGTAGTCTGTTATTTATGTTCGTTTTCAGACTACTCTTTACAACCTTGCAAAGAGTTTATCGGTTGTCTTCAGCAAGCTTAAAAATCAGAGTTTGTTAATGGAAAAGTATTTAACATTTACATTATATTTATAAATTTAAAAACAAATTTACTTTTTATGTTTTTTATATTTTATTTCCAACATTTGATAAAATATTATAAATTTGCAGAAACTAGTACAATATTAAAAATCATCGTTGAACAAATAAATAATATTTTGATATAATGAAAAATGCTTATTAAATATAATACATTTTTAGATCTGATGATATTTGATATTCTGATATTTCGCAGTCTAAGAAAGGGTATTCAGTCGTTATCAACAGCGAGTTAATTGCACGTTTCAGCTTTTTAGTCTGTTTTTTATGGCCATTTGCTTGCCAATATTCTTGTCAATTCGATAATGAGCGTATGTGTGTGTGTGTGTGTGTGGGCCATGGGGACACCCAGGGGCATGCATTTGGCATGCTAACGTTGCTGGTTGCCAAACACACAAAAAGCTGTCGAAGAATCGCAGAGGAGCTGAAACATTCGCCATTCGTTGATTACCCGCGCTCATAAGAGCACAACCCTCGTTGTGTTCTGATTTACCGTTACGCAAAGCAAACGCAGCAACAACAACCAATAACAATAACAAGAACAGCAGCGAAAAGGTTTTATCAATAATTCTTAAGCATGAATTACAATTACCTTTCCCCGCCCGCGCTTCAACACGAAGAAACTAACGAAGCGCAGCAAAATCAACAACAGCAGCAGCAGCAGTTGTCAAACAGCAGCAGCCGAGTGTGCAGTCGGTCGGCTTCGCCTTGTCGCCGCGGTCGCGAACGTGAGCGCGCCAATTCGCTGACGCCGACGCAGCAGGAATCGATTCCTCCGCTGACGTCGACGCCGACGCAGGACTCGATTTCGCCACTGCCGCTGCGTAAGCGTCCACCCCCCAGACCAACAACAACGTCGCAGCAGCAGCTCAACGAGATCTTTCGCCCGCGCTGCAATACAGATCCGAGTCGCAGCCCAAATCACAACGGTAAAAAGCCGACAGTGACACGAAGTGTGTTGGGCTCGCTCTTGCGCCAAACACTCAAGGTGACTTCGGCATCGGTGGGCTTCAGTGCCAGCGAGGAACGGTAAGCTTTATTTGGTTGATCAAAGCTGTACATATGTGAAGCTTTTAAGTCGCTTGTGCATGTGTGTTTGATGAACTTATGTATGATCAAAGCAAAACCCAGAGTTGACCTCATTTCTCAACGTTGCGCTCTAGTTTCCTCCCTCTGCGCCCCAGCCCCCTTTTTCTGCTGGGTCATGGCATTAAAATTTGCATGTAATTGTTATTGTTGAAATATTTTGTTGTTGGTATTTATTTAACATTTGCAATTACATTGCATTTCGTTTAGTTTTTGTTTTGTTTATCTACATTTTTGGCGCTGTTTGAACATTTCCTCACCCCCTCTTCTCCAACGATTCGTTGCCAATTAATTTATTGCATGTGCTTTTCGTTTTGTTTTCGTTTGCACAATAAACAAATGCATACAAATACACACGCACACACACACAGTGAAAAGCATGTGATTGGTTGCGGCTGACAGCCGATAGATGGCAGTGCCGCAAACTTACATCAGCTGCTAATGAGCTTGACCTTTTGCGTCTTTGCATTTTTGCTTTTCTCACTCACCAATTGGCAATTGACGCCGCCACCACGGCGTTAGAGATGAGCGCACGCTGTGAGAGATCGCTTGAGTCACGCGAATCACGCGAGCAAAAATAAACAATTACATACAATGCGTGTGTGTATGTATCTATGTATGTATGTGTGGATACGTGTGTACATGCGATTAGCAGCAAGTCTGTTAATTTAGTTTTGTTGCCAAGTCATCTGCAGTCATTAATTAAAAGCACTAGAATATAATTAATGTAAAACCTAGTGGGGGGGACGACGTCGACGACAACACACGATAGTCGGTGACATCACGTGTGCATCTCACAGCCGCGCCCACAACACACGGCATCCAACAACAACTACAACTTGACTGACACACACACACATGCATACATACTCTGAACAGCATAGACAAGCTGCTCCTGACCTCCTACATAATCGCTCACACATGCATGTGTTTGCTTGTAGGTGTGTGCATGCGCAGATTGCGGTAAAAGAAAACAAGCCTTGCTCCTCTCACGAAGAGAGAGAGTATGCGACAAAATGCCGGCCACCAAAGCAGCATCTGAGCGCGGCTCACTAATACTTGCATACAGACATCTGACGCCTGCAACAACACACACACTTATATGTACACGGTATATGTATGTATAAAATTTCTATTTGCATATTCTGCTCTCCAACATGCATTGCTGACGCTCTTCACACAGCACCATGGGGTGTTTTGCTTGGTCACTCGCTCTCTTTCTTTGCAAAATCTACTTTTATGGACTCGCCATTTTATAAATGGGGGTTCGCCTTCCATAAGCTGTGTGTAACAGTAAAAATACCAATTGGACTTACCAGCAAAAGCGTTTGCGAATGTTTGCGTGTACCACTGTACCAGTGTTTTTTCGAGGGTTGCTTGCAAGCTTACACATCTGGCGCCCACTGTAGTGGGTTCGTTCTGTTCTCCCGCACAACACACACACACAGACACTAAATTCACCACCACCCAGCGCAGCAGCTGCGACGTCGCTGCAGGCTCACGACGCTACTTGCTGCTGCCTGGTGCTGCTGCTGCTGTGAATGTCATAATGCCTCACATAGACAGAGAAGCAGAAACAGAAGCAAAAGCAGAAGTGTAGCAAGCACACACACACACATACAAAAGAGCACCAAGCAGCAGCGGCTTTATTTTCACATTTTATTTGTGTAGTGAACTCGACGGCGCGTTGTTGTTAACGAAACTTACGGCATTCGAATATTATATTCGCGAAATTTATATTTCGATTATTATCCCGAAACACAATAAAATCGAATTTGGTTTTTTTTTTCCGTGCGCGCCATTTAAGCTAAACACGCAATTCCGACCGCTGCGTTCTGTCCACTGTCTGTCTTCTTCATAGTCGCGCGTCCCATTTGCCATTTTTTTTTCTCTTGTGGTGTGGTCGCCTAGCGTGTGTGTAAGAAGAAGAAAAATAACTGTAGCGACAAAAGGAAAGGCAAAACGAAAAGTTAAAGCGCACGCACAGCAATCTAAACACAACAACAATTCACAAAAAGTGCAAAAAGTGTTTGGAAAACTTGTATCAAACGCAACAGCATGTAAAACTATTTCGAAAATTTGGCAAAAATCTGTGTGCGAATGCGAAATCAAGGTGAGCAGCACTCCACCCCACCTCCCCCCTCACCAACATCCTCCGCCTACTCACCTCATCTACTCCACCTTCTTCACCTTCAACATTCACTCTCACTCTCTTTGACTCTTTCTCTCAGCGGAGGACGCGCGCGTGTATTTGATATGTACATATGTGCGTGTGTCGGCTTTTGGGCAAAGTGATGAGAGGAAGTAGAAGAGCTGAATCTTGTTGTTGTTTGTTTATTATATTGCCTAATGTGGGCTGCTGCTGCTTGCAGTTTACCTCTGCTTTGTTTTGCCATGCCCAGTCCACCACACACACACACACACAAACTCGCACATATTTATACGCATACAGGGGGCTTCCTTCTGATTGTGTAATTGTGAATTATGAAAGTGCAAAGCACAAAGCGCAACCTTTAGCTTTGTACCTGGCTGTGTCAAGGTTCGCACAGTGGAACCACACTACGTGAAAAGTGTTCTTAGATCGTTTTCATTGTTATTTCATAATTAATTTAATTTTTGAAAAATTTAAATTTCAGGGCTATTTTATTTTTTAAAGCGATAAGCGATAATATAAGTTTTTTTACATAACTTTATATATATTCAAAAATAAATTTGCTAGCTTATTATATATAATAATATAATATAATATTTAATATATATTTATATGATTTATATTTGTGCTACTAATGTAGTATTTATATAAAATTCCCTTTACATTATAAAATTGATGACTTTCGATTAGACAATGTTTATTTTCTTAAAATTCAAGTGTTTCTAATTGTCATCTGCTTTCCACAGATTAACACAACTTGCCACAACTGGTTCGCTAGGCGACAATGCGAAGCGGAAGCACTCGAGGTGAGTCTATAATTGATATGATAATATCAAGCAATAATAGTTATCGTAATCGTCATCATTATCATCATAATCATCAACATCAGTTACCATACACTTAATGGGCAGATGTTTAAGGTGTGCGTCGAAACAATTACACCAATAACAATCTATAATAATAATGGGACGACAAAAGTGTTTTTATATAAACATTCTGCTGAATTAGAGATTTAGTCTCTTCTTCTTGCGAGTGTACTCCAGGGTTCAGAAAGTCGTTATATGTATGTACTATACAAACTGATTATTTGATACGCCTGCCTAGGTCATCAGATTGAGAATTGGGCTCAATGAACGACTTGAACGACTTTGGAATGAAAACAATAATAGCAAATCACTTAATCACACTTCTGCCACATTTCTTCACTGAGTACATCGTCCACGCAATCTTCCACGTATCGCCCCCGAAAATACAAAAGTGGATTATACATACATAATATATGTAACATGAATCTTTCCATCTTACTACACGCAAGCAGAGTATTAGACCCCCGCTATCATAGCGATGGACGTGCCTTTGCTATATATAGATCAGGCATATATAGCATGCCGATTTGCCTGCGTCAATTCCAATCCCAGAGCCAAAGAGCGAGTTCATTTTGATTAGAAAACTCTTTCGTCATCAAAATTGTCTTGTCTTCTTCTTATTATTAATATACCCTAGATGAGAGTATCTCTATTATTCACACTTAATATTTTCGCAACTAATTAAATATTTTCGCATTGTAAAGCGTATTGAGGCGTCGGCAAACGTATGTAAATAACAGAGCTGCTCAGTTTTCTTGACATCAACTCGCTTTGCTCGTGACTGATAGCTCTCCATTCACAGAATACTTACATATATATACAACTGTATATATAGATCATAAATTTGTACGACTTGTGTCAAAATATTTGGTTGCGCATTAAAATGGATCTGTCAGTTGAAAGCCGGGTGGTCTTTTCCCAAAAGACGAGTCAACTTATCATCCGTAGCCCACGAATCGAGATAAAAGCATCTATTTTTATTGCAGAATTCTACGTAGTTGAATTCTTTATTTACCAACACTGAATACGTATACATGAACTTGATTTGAAATTGTTGTAAGTGTGGCCATAATATGCATAACAAAAGTGACCGAATTAAGTTTCAGTTATCCTTTACTTTTTCGTATGGTCACACTTGATCTTCACTCTCTCTTTGTCTGTAAGTTCTGTGTGGTTAGATGATATATTTTAAACTAAATCGATGTGAATATTGGCTATCAAATAGAAATTAATGTTTTTATGAAATTATAGCGTTGATTTCTTCAAGTACTTGAAATTTAACCCAGTTTCCATAATCTATCCGATCGCATTGATTTTTCCTAAAATCAAAAAAAAAAAAAGAAGAAATTAAAGTTTTCAAAATGAATTTATATCGCTGATCTGTATTTAGTTTTACTTGAATTACCATTGATCACATCGAAAATCCATTTAATAAATTCATATAAATTGACAAAGAATCCACGTTTCATATGTGCTTTAGGTGTAACAAACATTCCCACGGCAATATTTTGCGATTCATTTGCATTGTGTATAACGATGGGACTTCCAACATTTGCCACGTCCGTGAATTCTTTTTTATAACGCAAAATAGACAAATCTTTACCGAATTTTGTTACCTGCCTTTCCACAAATCCTAAAACCATGTCCGGCGAGTTCTCTATTAAAATTAATAAATATTTGTTTTATATAGATGTAAAATTCAGTTATGAATTGAATATACGTACTATAACTTTTATGCCAACCAGATATGATCATATTTTGGCCAGCGTAGGAACTAATATCGGATTTGCCTGGTAGTAAAGCTGCTTGAACATACTCATTGAATTCCAGATCATAGGGTAGTATAATTATCCCTATATTGTTCTCTAAGGTAACAGGATTATAATCTGCACACCGCACAAAACCAATTTCTCTTCGATTTAAGGTAACATGAGTTTGTCCTATTTCATATGGATTTGAAATATTGACGGCTCCAAAGTAAATGCGTACCAGGTCGCTTAGAAGAAAGATAATTGAATTTTGTTGTAATTAAAATTTATTTGAAATTCCCAAAACTTACAACTTGGTGTCCAGACAAGAAGCTGCTGTCCCAATTCCATTTTTTGCGAAGATTGTGCCGCTACACTGAGGACTCCATTGTATATCGGTTTGAGAATAATTGGCTATCGAATAAAATACTTGATATGGAAATTGTTTGGGAATCGCCCATTTCAATGTCAAGTGCTCAGCAGGGATGTTCCAAAATAGGATTAGAGAAGTCCAGAAAGTTTGCAACCAACTCCATTGTTTCACCATCTTCAATGTTAGTACAAGAACTGAAATATCGAATGAAGAAATTCGATCTTTAAGCAATAGTATTTAAAAGAATGCAACTAGTTGATGGACTTACGAGCATGATAACGTTAATTGAATGTCGACTTTGTTAATTAGTAACAATTTGCAACTTGCAATATAGAATCTTATCTATAGAAGAATAAAGTATAAAGTTTAGAATTCACTTTGTGAACTAAATATTAAATCTACGATCTGCACTAATTCGAAACCATGAAGTCTGTAAATGATATACACCACACTGAAAAAAGATCAATTTCTAAAATTAGAAACATTCGTCTTAAAAATTGTGTTCTTAAAATAAGAATATTTTAAGAGCAAATTCTTAAAACTAAGAACATTAATCTAAAATATTCCAAAATTCTCAAAATGCAACCATTAATAGTGTTACAAAGTTCGGTAATCGAAATTCCTATAAAGTTTTTATATAGCTTTGAGTGTTTTCGTTCATAGCTTCGTTCCATTCTATTGCAGTCTAAGAAAAAAGGTCGATGATAAGTATTTCGTAGGTAAAGAGATTAACATACAACTACAACTAAATGACTGAGTGCGCTAATTAATTAAAAAAGTATTAAAAACAAAAAACAATAAAATATAATAATATAAAAAAAAAATTAATAAAGTGGTCTTATTATAAAATGGTTTTGGTCTTAAAACTATACGATTTTGAGTCTTATATTAAATGTTATTGATTAGGATTTTCATGTTCTTTTGAAACCTAAATTCTTATTGATTTTAGAACTTATTTTTTTGCAGTATATTAATTTGCAACTTGCAGTATGGTACTTTACCTATAGTAGAATAAAGAATAAGGTTTGGAATTCACTTTGTGAACTAAATATTATATATATCATACGATCTGCAATAATTCAAAGCCAACAAATCACTTAATTACTTTCTTTTGGTAGAATACTATTGATAACATAGCAAATACTATTTATAGTATAGAATAGTTAAAGATGTGAAAAATCTAGATTGAACATTACTCAATTAAAAAAAAGAGACCGTTAGATTGCGATCCGAAAGTTATCGACCTCTATTAGTCACTTATCAGGTGTTAGACCACGTTCTACTCTATAAGTCGTATTCTTCCGGGTCTCAATTGGAAATTCATTAGTATTACAAGCAATGTCAGTGCCAGAGACCACCTGCACGGCAATGGCTATATAGATATTGATATAGATAGATAGACAGGTGGGTGAGTGTGTAGTTTTTCTGTTTTTTCGGGGTTCCTATCATAATTTATTTGCTCGCTGGCTTCATTCCGACCAGGTGTACAGCATATTGTATGTTGACTTGTCGCGCGTTGTCGTCGCATTTAACACCTGGAAGGCATTAGTCATATGATTTTGCCAACAGGAGTACAAAGATTAATTCAGTTTTTTTTTATTTGTTTTTGCTTTTTGCTTTTTTTTCATAGCGCTTAGCAATTGGCTCTTACGCAAGGGGTTCTATCAATCGTGACGTATTATTGACACTATCTTGAAAATTTGTTGTTGTTTAACTTTATTAATTGCATTTGAAGAGCTTTTCTTTTCTGTGATTTCTCTACAAAAAAAAAAAAAAAAAACAAATGAAATTTCCTTGCTTTGTCATCTTTGATATGCATGTTTTGAGACACAAGTGTGTCATTGTCTCTCAGATTTTCTTCATCTTCTTTTTAATTACACACTTCTATAGATAAATGAAATATTGTAGTTTTTAATGAGACTATTAAACCGAAAAACAAACACAAAAAAAAAACGCCCCATGAAAGTGACGCCCCACATTAAAACAAAGCATACAGATTTGCAATGCAAGTACTCGACTTAGAGATGCCCTGTAAGTAGTGTAGAATACAAAAATTAATTCTGTTTCTGTAAAAGTAAAGTGTTAATGGTTAATGTTCATACGATCCCAGTTCTATAACATTCTTCCTGTGATAAACAAGAGAATTTGATAAAAAAAAAAAAAATGTGCAAGCAACTTGTTATCGCCATCCAAGCGGAATTATCTCGCAATTCTTTCAAAGATAATCTTAAAATGTCGCCGTAAGCTACATATTATATGTGTCTTTATAATAATACGAGTTCTTACAGACATTTCTAGATAAAAAATGTTCAATAGCGTAAACTGGAAAACTGTACAGTGTGAGTTATAGACAGTTTTAAAAGAAAGAAGTTTAAAACGTTAAGCATTATGTTTAAAGCTTGATAGTAAGACTAGATTTTTGTGAGAAGAACTGTGCATCATAAAAACTAATTTTCTATCAACCTAATATTATATATAATAAGTTGAAAGGAAAATGTCTGAGGCCTGTACTATTTTATTATTATGTAAATGCGATCACACTTATGAATTATTAAAAGTCACTAAAATTCATAATTAATACAAACAACCTCTTAAGCTGCTGATAATTAAAGGGCATCAGATCAAAAGTTAGACAAAGCGAAGGTTCCAACTGATGTTGTTGTTGTTGTTGTTGTGGTGGGTTGGATGTTGCGGTTTTGAGCTGGCCGCCAGAGGCCGCTTTGGGGGTGACCATGACTAGAGGGGTTAGGTTAAGCAGTCGAACTTGGCAGCTGTGCTTGTATAGGTGTGTGTGTGAGGAATGGTGCCATAATGTCACCTCACATCCCAGGCGCAGGCAAAGCAGTGCTGCCATATCGATAAATGGGCCGCACTTATCTTTGCGCTTTTATCAAAAATAATGTGCTAAAAGTTCAATTACTGCTGAACAGAACCTTGTGCTCTGTTCTATGGGCGTGGTGTGGGCGGAGGTGGGGGTGGGGTGAAGCACATGCAATTCACCATTCACCACGTTTCTTTTCTTCTTTTTTTCCTACTTCTGTCGTTTCGCATTATTTTAATGCTGTTTAGTTTTTTTTCTCCCTTCCTTTTTTTTTGTGTCATTATTTTTGCACAATGACAAAATGGAAAAAACTGACAAATCATCATCATAGGTAAAAAAGAAAGAAAAAAAAGAGCTGCACGTGTGTGCTTGTGTGCGTGTGTTTGTTTGTATTGGCAAATTTGTAGTTTTAGGGTCAGTCCAAGAAGAAGACAACAAAAAGTTTTGCGAAAGCAATGACAAAGAAACTTGAAGCTCTGCTGCAGATCTCTTTGGCATCCATCAGCTGCTTCTTTCCAAGAGCAAGAGGGAGAGAGAGAACGGGCGCAAATATCATAGTATAGTTTGTGTGTTGCTTCTTCTTCATCTGTCTATTTCATTGTTGAATTTCTTAACAACAATAACAATAACAAGGCAGCTAGCTAGCAGCAGCTGCGACGCCAACGCACGACCGCATGATAAGCAGCCCATCGAAGAAGAAGTTTAATACACACACACACGGCAAGCATACATATTTATAGTGCCGTTGCGACGCGTCGCCGTCGTCTCGGATGTTATTGTTGTTGATGTTGTTAGGCCGCCGCTGTTTCTGCTGCTTCTGCTTCTGCTGTTGCTGTTGCTGCTGTCGCCGCTGCTTCTGCTGTTGCTGGACGTGCGGTCGCCGTCGTCGTTGTCGTTGTCGGTCTGGCAGCAACGGCGCTTCAATTTCAAATTCAGTGCGAAAGCGAACGACAACGCGAACGGGCAGCACACAGCGTGAGAGAGCGAGCGAGCGAGGGAGAGCAGCGAGCTTTTTTTTTTTTTAAAGCAGCAGCAGCAAAGCAGAAGGCAGCGTTGGCCGCTTTTCCACATTTCGTTTCTTTCGTCTGTTTTTTTTTGGTTCAGTGTTTTTTTTTTGTTAGTGTGTGCGTGTTTTTTTTTCTATTCTATTTGGTGTGTGCTGCGTGTGTGTGTTTATTTTTTAACGTTTTTGTTGTTTGCTGCAGTACTCGGAAATTTATCAACAAATACGAAAAAAAGTTATTTATATGCACACAAACACACAATCAACAGAAAAAGACACACACTTATACATAGAACTTGGTTTTTTTGTATATGAATTACGTTGAATTAGTTTGCGCGTTAATAACAAAACAGTGTAGTAATAATAACATTATTTCGCCGATCGGGAGTTCAAGTGACATCATAAAAATACAAAAAAAAATATAGCAGCAAAGTGACGGAAACTATTGTTGCCCATTTTGCCATTCACCGTTTACCGTGTGTGTGTTGTGTCGTGGCCAAAAATAAATGCAAAAACAAAACAAAAATACAATATTCAGAAAAGCAAAATAAGAATTGTACTCCAAAGAACTACTAGAAAAAGAGGAAGAGGAAGAAGAAGAAGCAGCGGCAGCAGCAACAGCAACAACATGTGGTAAAAGCCCAGAGAGTTTTTGTTGCCTAGTCAAAACAAACCAACAACAGCTCTGTGTGTGTGTGTGTTTGTCGGTGGGAGAGAGAGTTTGTGTAAGCAGAGAGAATGGGAGAGAGCGAGCGAGCAAGCAAATGGATTCATTGAAATGCCGGGCGGCTGCTGTGTGGCGCCATCTATGTATGACCGGGCAACAGAACAAACAGCTGATGTGTGAAACTCAACAACAATGTAAATCAACAGTGTATACAGAGACAAAAAGAGAGGGCGACAACTGTTATTATCTATCTTCTATTATATATTATCTAAATCTAGACAAAAGCAATGATTGATAATTCTAAATAATTATCAGCATTTTGTGTGGTACCTGCAAAAAAAAAAAAAGTTTCGCGTCGAAATCGAAAATCTAAATGAGAGAAAAGTGTCGAGCTTGTATAACAGTATAGCTGTAAAACTTAACACAAAATTACCTATAAAACCAAATGTGTTCGAATTCTAATTTTCACTGCTGCATGCATAACAAATTCCTACGAAATTGGAGCTTAAGATGATTTCGATACCAACAAAATTTCTATTTCCGGTTTCATCAGTAAATTTGGGTCACCAACAACGCAAACGATGATGGATCGCCACAAAATTGAAGAGCTGTCTGAATAAGTGTTCTATTTTTATGGTCTCCTCGACCATTTAGCCGTTTATTGCATATTAAGTAATAATAATTGCATGCAAATTTGATTAATCTCGTTGTTGAACAGTTTTTTTATGGATGCGTTTCAATTAAAATAGCGCTTGCTCGCTCATTGGGGTTAATGGGTGCTACTTAGGGTTATGGTGTCCTACAAACTGTTATACACCCACAAACACACACACACACAAAGCTTTCGAAAGCTCACTAATACCAATGCGTGTATAACCTGAAATCATTTCTTTGCGCTAGTCCAATGAACTGATGATGATGTGATGATCATGTTGTTGATAGTGAAAATAAGCAAAAGAACAAAGTAATCAACAAATCAAAAAAGCAAAAAAAAAAGACTGTGAAATCAAAAGCAACAAGCTAAAGTCGAACAAGAAAGAAGAAGAAACTACGCGAAGCAGAGAAAGAGGAAGAGGAAAAGTAACTAGCACAATGTCCACGATCAGCGAAAATGAGGCAGCTTCAACCGAGGGCGAGAGCACGGAGAGCACTCTGCAGCAGCTGAAGGCCAAGAAGAACAAATCCAATTTGTTTCTCATCAAATCTTATAGCTTCATTGACAAAACCAACACCATCAATAATAATAACAATAACATCAACAATAATAATAATAATAGTAGTAAAAATAATAATAATAATATTAGTAGAACGTGTGCCAAGCTGACAACAGCTGAGCTGCTGTCACCCGACTTGGATCCCTTTGTCGATATTTCATCCCTGGTCCTCTCTCAACCCGATGCCGACAAAAAGCAATCGCGTCTAAAGAAGCCCAAGAAACAAAAGCTGCCCAAGACAAAGGCAAAGTCAAAGGCAAAGACAACAAAGCAACAGCAGCAGCAACACGAAGTGGATGAAGAACTGGAGATCAGTGAACAGGAAGCGTTGCTCTTGCGTCGCAATGCGCCCCATGAATACGAGGAGTTGTTGCAGCATCTGCCCAACGCCAATGTCAACGGTGGCTCATTGCCACGCCCCCAATCGCTGCCAGCCAAAGTACACTTCGAGGCGGCTTCCAGCGTTCTGATCGCCCCTCGAGCCCCAACGCCAGCCAAGCGTCTGGGCAACAACAACAACATCAAGCGCGAATCGTTTTTGCGCCAGAGTCTGCAGTCGATACGTCGCAGCTTTGGTTCCAACAAACACTCGACGAAACTAGCGATGATCGCCGCCTCAACGGCATCATCGCCAACAGCATCGCCGCTGCCTTCGCCATCGCCAAAGTCGCGTGTCTTCTCGAATGGTTCGACAACGTCTTCGGCTTCCACCACATCGTCGACGACGTCGTCGTGCTCCTCGTCGGCGGCCATCAGTCTGCTGACGAAGGCGCAGGCTCACAATCACATACTCGACGAGTTCCTGCCCACACCTGTTGTCCTGCTGCTCAACGATCATTCCCAGGATGTTGGCGATGCGGGGCGCCTTTCCAATAGGTAAGCGTCGGTTATTCAAGTTGAAGTTAAGCCTTCAGTCTTAATTAAGTTATTGAACGATAAAAGCTTGCGGTCTTAAAGTGCTTTGAAAGTTTATGCATAAGCTAACAGAGTTGTTTTGTCTATATGAGATTTAAAGCTTTAATGCGCTTTTACGATTTTAGTGTGTTTCTCAGCTTTAATGTGCTTTTAAGCTCCGCAAATTTATTGAACTAATGCGTCAGTTATTCAAGTTCAAGTTAAACCTTACGCCTGAATTAAGTTTTTGAACGAGCAAAGCTTGCTTTTTTAAAAGTGTTTGGAAAGCTTATAATTGAGCTTCCCAAGCTTTTTAATATTTTTACATAGATCATAAGAGAAGGGTTATTGGTATTGGCTTTTGTCCAAATGAGCTTACAAACATTTGCGCTTTACAATTGATGTGTTGGACAGCTTTAATGTGCTTTTAGCAACTTTTAAATGTGCTTTCAAAGACACCAAAAATGTATTGAGCAATTGAAATTTTATAAAACAGCGACAAGAGCCACACAATAACAAAAAGGGTTAATGGTTACACGTGTTTGTCTAAATGATCAGAAAAGCTTTAATGCGCTTTTACAATGTTAATGTGGTTCATAGCTTTAATGCGCTTAGAACCAATTTCAAATGTGCTTTCATAGACAGCAATAAGCAAGCTCCGAAAATGTATTGAACAATTGCGTCGGTTATTAAATTTCACGGTAAACCTTACGCCTCAATAAAGTTGTTGAACGAGCAAAACATGAGCATAAGCCTTTTCATATTTGTACGAAGCTTTCTCATGTTTTACATAGATTGTCAGACAAGGGTGAATGGTTATACATTTTTGCCTAAACAAGTCAAAAAATTTAATAGCTTTAATGTGTTTTTAACAAATGATTACAAATTATACTTATGTGTCTGGATAAGCTTTAAAGCTTTCACATGTTATTACAAATTTAATGTGCTTTTAACAAAATGTAAATGCTCTTTCATAGAGAGCAAAAATGTATTGAACAATTGAAGTTCCAAAAATGTTGCACTAATTGAGTTGCCAAATAGCGACAAAATGCCAACTCGTTATTTTGTGATTGGATTGCTTTTGTATTACCTGATCTAAGATCTAAAGTGATCTTAGGGGGACAACAAACGACTTCCCCCCCCCCAAAAAAAAAAAAAAAATTTGCCCATTCGGCCATCCGTCAATGGGGGGCAATTGAGAGACCGCTTGATGATATTCCGATTTGCATTCAATTCGTGTGTCTCATTCCCAACGAATACAGTAAAGTGAATGAGCGATTGACTGAATGACAAGACGAGACATCGATAAGTAGATATATGGACAGACAGATAAGTCGGTGTGTGTATATAGTATGTAATTACGCAAACATCGGCATAATGTCGTCACATATTTGGTATCCATATCATATCGTATTTGGGCGCTGAAATGCAATTTGCCGTTGCCAAAAGTTTTGCGATGGAATTTATCATTGACGTCACACAACAAGAAGCTTCAAATTTTGTTGATTCTTTCAGATTCTAAAACATTTCGACGAGCTCAACTTACAAATAAACTTTGGAGAGACAATACACAAGTTAGAGACATCAATTTAAAGATTCCTTTTTTGAATAGACAATACGAAAATTAGAGATTTATTTTTTGAATAGAATAATTTATTTCTAGTGACGTATTAGCAAAAAAAAAAAAGCGGAAAAACATTTGGGAAATATGCAAAATATTATTTTCTCACTTTTTTTCTCAGAAAATATTGTGGGATTTTTTTTATCGCGTTGAAAGCAATTTATGTTGTTGTTGAACATTACATTGCAGAAATTTTGAAATGTTTATGAATTTTGTTTATAGAGCGATGCGTCGCTATAAATTCCACTATTTTTCTTTTTTTTTTTTATTAACTATGCTCGTTATGTGTTCCTAGAAATGCATTTCTTTATAATTCGCGTTGCTTTCGCTCGCATTCTATTATTGAACAAAATGAACTATAAAGGCTGTTGTAAATCTTTTTATCGCACAAGAGAAAGCAAATATAATATGATGTATACAAAGTGTCAAGTCTGAAGCGAAAGACTTGAAGAGTATCAAGTATATCAAGTGTGCTTAACCCTTTAGTGCCCCCGCAATGCATTAATGCAATCTGAGCAATTGAGCATTAAGATGCGTGCAATTTGTTGCCGTTGTCCATTGCACTCTGTTGTGTGCTCTGTGCGATTGTGGGCGATTCACTTAACTTGAAATAGTGTAAAAAATAAATATATATTTTGAGTGCATTCGCGTTGATTGAATTTGCAGCGCTCTTTTGTTATCACTCTTCCACTCTCTCTCTCTCTCTCTTTCTCTCTCACTCTTGCCATAACATTAACACAAATAGGTCAATTGTTCGTTATAGGTTTTGAATTTCATTGCAATTTGTTGACAAATGTACAAATTTGTTGTAAATTTGCTAAATAAAGTGAACGCAACTAAACTGTGCCTCTGCCTCTCGGCTGTGCAAAGTTTATGCAAGCTGATAAACAGCTCATAAAAAAATGCTAAAAATAATTCACTTTTTTGTTTTGTTATTATTTATATGCACACACACATACAAACATTTACACTTAGTAAGAATCAACAGCAGTTTGTTTATGAAAAGTGCTGCTGCACATTGTCGTGCTTTTCACGATAAACAAGTGGATCAAATGTAAAACAAAGCTTTATGACAGCGCAAAGATTAAATGTGCTTTTATAAGCCAATTACGGTGCCATGCAGTTGGCAAGCTTAAAGGTTGACAGACATAATCTTTTGATATCGTTTTATAATAGTTGCTATAGAATTGCTTGGCTTAAACTGATTTACAAACTAGTCAAGCAGCTTTAATGTGCTTCCACAAAGTCTTTCATGTGCATTAATGACTAAAATGTTGTGTAACTAAAAAGTTGTATTACTCAATTGATTTCCTTAACAATTAATGTGGCTTTAAAATGACAAGAAACTACTCAAACTTTAGTGTGCTTTTCACAAACAAATTGAATTGATATATATATAAAATTTTTCAATTTTTAATAGTTGCTTTATAAATTTTGAGCTATAACAGATTTGTTCAACAATCAATCCAAATTTATAATAATGAAAAGCTCATTTATATAGTTGGGAAGCTTTAATGTGCTTTACACAAACCATTGAATTAGAAATGGAAAGTTGCTTTAGAAATTTTTAGCGAAAACTGTTTTATAATAATAAGAAGTACTTTTATATAGTTGTGAGACTTCAATGTGCTTTGAGAAGCTTTTATGAGCTTTTCACACACAAATTTAATTTATTTATTTATTTATAATAATTTCCAATTATGGAAAGTGCCTCAACTAAAACTGATTTGATTAATTGATTTTATAATGCTAAAAAGTTATTTTCACTACAAGTTGAATTGATTTCTTTATAATTATTAAAAGTTGCTTTATAAATTCCAAGCTATGACTGCTTTAATGTGCTTCAAGAAGAAGCTTTCGTGTGCTTTTACTTATTTAACGTCTGATTATAGATGTCCATAACATTTTCAACCATCAATCGAGCTTTATTTATTCTGAGCTGAGACTGCTTTAATGCACTTCACTAGGAAGCTTTCATGTGCTTTTCCTTGTTCAACAGCAGCTTATAAATTTTTATGACATTTGCAGCCTTTTCATCAATCAATCCGAGTATCGAGTGCAACGAATGCTTTAGAGCTTCCGCTTTTCAGCTGCTGTTTGTTGTTGGTTAGGCGTGAAAGCGTGTTTGATTGATGTGCGCTCCAGTTGAGGCAAAGAACAATGCGAATTTTGCTCGCACAATCAGCTGACGGTGTTGTCGTTGTTGTTGTTGTTGCTGTTGTCGTTGATTACACACTTGTGTGTGTACAGTGGCTGATAATCCATCCCGTTTCCATCTCCACCTTTGTCTTGACGAGATTAGCGTTTCGTTTAAAGATAATCGCCTGCATTTAAAGCATTTGCACTCGCAACACCCATAAAGACAGCTTGTTGTCCCCCTTCCACACAGCAGCACCCTCCCCTTCCCCTTTTTTGTTCCCCTCTCGACGTTGTTGTTGTTGTTGCCCTGTTTCCATTCAAAAACGTTGCGAGCGAGCGACAGACGTGAAGCACACTTCGCATTCAATTGACAGCGATCCGCTCAGTCTCTTATTTGTCTCTCTGTGTGTGTGAACACACACACACATAGGGTGTGTGTTTGTGTTTGTAGTTCTACTTAGATGCTATGCCATTGAATGGATTTTAATAATTTCACATATTTCAGTCTGTCTGTCGAGTCAGTTTCAGTCGCCGTTGAGCGGCCGGCGAATTCAAATCCACAACAAAAACGAAACGAAACGAAACAAACACACACACACACTCACAGAGAGAAACAAACACTCAATCATCATAATAATAAATAGTAACAAACAGAAATAAAATGTTATAAAAATACTCGGCGTATTTATTTAAACACATTGCAACAAAGCACGCCTCATAAATTGTATTTTGGGTATGTTTTAATTATCATTAATTCATTTATACAAATATTTCGCTAGCCAACTTTTATTTCACTTGTTGTGTTTTGTTTTGCTTCGTTTTTTTTCTGTTTTTTTTTTGGCTGTCAAGTGAAAGTGTTTCGACGATTTTGTGCGATATTTTTGATGAAAGTTTTAAGAAAAGAACGGACAGAAAAAGCAGCGAAAAAAAAACACCTGTGTGTTTGGGGTGTGTCGAATGCGAGAAATACACTTTGCAAAATGATTGTAGTAAAGAAGCTTTTGTAGCTACTTTTTAAGCTGATTAAAGCTTTATCAAAGCAGAAACTGGTAAGTTTGAAAGACACCAATTTTAATCAATTATTAAGTAGATGCTGAAAAATTTTCTTAAAGCTCGCTAAAAGCTAACATTTGTTAGCAAAAGCTACATTAATCTTGAAAGAAATGAAATTTGGTTTATTTTTTAATTTTTTATTATATTAAATACTAAATTTAATTAACCGTTAAGAGAATGCTGGGTGAATCCGCCTCGAAATTTCATTCATTTGGTCTGTCAACTTTGAGCGATCTAGTTTTAGAGTCTAAGTTGCTCAAAGCTCATAAAAAACTCACAATCTATCTGTAAAAGCTTAATTAATCTTGATGAAGTTAGATTTGGTTTATTTATTATATTAAATCAAGTATTAAATACTAACTTAATTTGTTGCTTCTCAGTTCCTCTGAGACTTCAAATAAGTAATTATTCTGTCCACTTTGAGCGATCTAACTTTAGCGATAAAGCTGCTTAAAGCTCGCTCAAAGCTCACATTTGTTAGTAAAAGCTACATTAATCTTGAAAGAAATGAAATTTGGTTTATTTTTTAATTATACCCGCTACCCATAGGGTAGAAGGGTATTATAACTTTGTGCCGGCAGGAAATGTATGTAACAGGTAGAAGGAGGCATCTCCGACCCTATAAAGTATATATATTCTTGATCAGCGTCAACAGCCGAGACGATCTAGCCATGTCCGTCTGTCCGTCTGTGTGTCTGTGTGTCTGTGTGTCTGTCCGTCCGTCCGTCCGTATGAACACCTAGATCTCAGAGGCTATAAGAGATAGAGCTATAATTTTTTTTCGACAACATTTGTTATGTTTGCACGCAGATCAAGTTTGTTTCAAATTTTTGCCACGCCCCCTTCCGCCCCCGCAAATCAAAAAAATCGAATAACAAGCGTAATTTTAAAGCTAGAGTTCCGAATTTTGGTATATACAATAATAACTATAGTAGTTATGATTCCTGAAAATTTGGTTGCAATCAGATAAAAATTGTCGAAGTTATTAAAGAAATACTTTTGTATGGGCAAAAGCGCCTACTTACTAGGGGTCTGAGTTGCTTTGGCTGACAATCTGGTATATTGTGCCGTCTATGGTATATTTTGAATGCGGTACTATGTCGATATACAAAATATACCATTCGGTATATTTTTAGTATTTTTGCAGTATTTTCGGTATATTTTGAGAAAATACCGCAAAATATATTTCTTTTATTCCAAATGGGTAGCGGGTATCTCACAGTCGAGTACACTCGACTGTAGCTTTCTTACTTGTTTTTTATTATATTAAATACTAAATTTTATTAACCGTTAAAAGAATGCTGGGTGTTTTCGCCTCGAAATTTCATTTATTTAGTCTGTCAACTTTGAGATCTAGTTTTAGAGTCTAAGTTGCTTAAAGCTCACAAAAAACTCACAATCTATCTGTAAAAGCTTAATTCATCTTGATGAAGTTAGATTTGGTTTATTTATTATATTAAATCAAGTATTAAATACTAACTTAATTTGTTGCTTCAAATTAGTAATTATTCTGTCCACTTTGAGCGATCTAGCTTTAGCGATAAAGCTGTTTAAAGCTCGCTCAAAGCTCACACTTGTTAGCAGAAGCTACATTAATCTTGAGAGTATGGAAATTTGATTTATAATCAAGTACATTGCAAGCAAAAGTTGAATTACTTAAGCTAACATTCGTATACGATCTAGTTGCTTCCAGTTATATCCTCTGAGAGTTCAAATAAGCATTTGTTCTGTCAACTTTGAGCGATCTAGCTTTAGCGAGTCCCAAGTTCAGATAGGCAGGAAGATAGTCGGACAGCCTCCGTGACTCGTTAAGCGTTTCAACGATAAGTGACTGCAGTGGGATCTCACTCACGGAGATAATAAACAATATGTTTTTGCTGTTCTTCTTGTTGTTGTTGTTGTTTGTGATAAGAGCGCAAACACAAATGAATTCTTTGGGAAAAACGTAGCTCCCACACACTTATATATATGTATAGCTTAATTTAATGTCTTTTAAGTGTGAACCGGTTCGTTATAAATGTATATACTACTATAGTATATAGTAGGGGAAGGAGAAAAACAACTAAATTATCGTCAAGTGACAAACAAATAAACAAACAGACATCCGGACGAACGGACATTGAAACTTGGTAAATTGTCGTAATTATATCATCACAATTATAAAAGAACGTAACACACACACACACACACATTATATTGTCATAAAGCGTTTCGAACTTTGCGCTTAACTATTCAGATACGTTCCGTATAGTATAGATATAGCAGTCCGAATGGGAACTGAATGGGAATGAAAATCATGTTCACGGTTCTATTGGCTGCTGACTCATTAGCAAAACCGTGTCTAATGCGGCGTTCTTAGCCGAGTTGTTCCTCCATCATCAGAGCCATGGCAAATCAATGGAACCACGTAATTGGAATTTAATATAATGAAATCGACATGAAAACATTGCGAAAATTGAAGAAAGAGTGAGAGAGAAGGGAGTAGGACGTAGAGAGAGGGAAGTCAGCGGAAAACAATCATTAACTAACTGTTTATATCGTGTGTGGAAGAATAATTGCTTACGATACATTATAAAACACTTTTTGTATTTTTGGCCAGCAGCTAGAAGAAGCGTGGAACAATAGAACAGTCAAATAACACAGTGACGAAGGGAAATACTGTTAGAATTTTGGAAGAAGGGAAGAGAATTTTAACCATATTAATATACCCTGTAATTAGTAGAAGTTTGTTCAGATGTGTAAAGGCATTTGATACTACTGCGGTATATTAATTTGGTATATTTTTGTAGACAACGAGAAAGATAGAGTGTAGCGTGGAGATTTTTGACCATACTAATATACCCTGTAATTAGTAAATGTTTTTTTTAGCTGTAATTAATGTTCTTTGGCACTGCTCTTTATACTTTTCCATAGTATTTTTGCGGTATATTATTATTGGTACATTTTTGGAGAGAGAAAATGTGAAGAGGGGAGATTTTTAACCTTATCAATATACCCTGTAGTTATTAAAACTTTTTTAGATGTGTAAAGGCATTTGGTAAACAGTAAGCTTAGGCAAATAAATGTTCTTTTCTACTCTGGTATATTAATTTGGTATATTTTTATAGACAAAGAGAAAGATAGAGAGTAGAGGGGAGATTTTTAACCATATTAATATACCCTGTAATTATTAAAACTTAAGATGTGCAAAGCCATTTGGTAAGCAGCAAGCATAAGCAACTAAATGTTCATTGGTAGTGCTCTTTATACTTTTTTCAGTATTTTTTTCAGTATAATAATTTGGTATATTTTTAGAATATGGTTTAATTGACAATTGATAGCGAGTATCTCACAATCGAGTACACTTAACTCTTGTTTTGCTACTTGTTTTTAGTATATTTGCGGTATATTAATTTGGTATATTTTTAGAATATAGTTTTATTGACTATTGGTAGCGGGTATCTGCTTTCTTACAAATAACAAATATTAAACATTATTTATAGTAGTAAAAAAAATAATATAAAAACAGAAAATTCAAATACTAAAGAAGATAAACGCTTTCAATGTCACTTTATTTAATTTCTCAGTTAAATTTACACATAGTTTGCACTTTAAAGCATAACTGATAGTCGATCATCTCTTGTTGTTGCCCTGTTGTTGTAGCTGTGTGGGCAAATAAAACAACGGCAATAAATCGACAAGCATGCCAATAATATATACAGTTCAGAGGCCCAAACAATTATTTATGATATCGCAATGAACTTCAAAGCTGACGCAAGCGAAAATTGCCAATTATTTGCCTAAACCCGCCCCCTTTATATTTCTCTCTCTCTATCTATATACATATATATCTCTCGATCGTTCCACCTTCTCGATTTGTTTGGAAAAATAGCACATATTTCATAGAACAAATACAATTTTGCATCTCTACGCGCCCAAAAGATATTTTTGGTTAGCCGGTAATGCAAATCGCATGTAGTTTCTAGATTTTTGTGATGGGAATGGGATGAGATATAATAATAAATCATAAACCATTGGAATATCACATAGTATCTCTAATCATTTGGGTAACTAAGAGCTTTGATTACATTTGCTGCTGCCACCAAGTGTAAATTTGCAATGGAATGGCAACTGGATAATTTGTGGAGTCATGATACGATAAGTCTTTATTAGTGATTGCTTTATAGTCCGGCATTTGAAATGCCCTCGAAATCATTTTTAAATGTGTGAAAGCGCAATACAAAACGTATTTCTATTTTAAGTTTATACCCGCTACTCATAGATTTGAAGGGTATTATATTGGGTTGCCCAAAAAGTAATTGCGGATTTTTTAAAAGAAAGTAAATGAATTTTTAATCAAACTTAGAATGAACTTTAATCAAATATATAATTTCCATTTTGTTCGATAACCTTTTGCCATCTTCCCGGCAAATTTTGTATTCCACGCTCATAGAACTTCTGGCCTTTATATGCAAAAAACTGAACCAAGTGCGATTTTATAGCCTCATCATTGCCGAGAGTTTTACCATTTAAGGAGTTCTGCAAAGATCGAAATAAATGGTAGTCTGATGGTGCAAGGTCAGCGCTATATGGTGGATGCATCAAAACTTCCCAGCCAAGCTGTCCCAGTTTTTGCCGGGTCATCAAAGATGTGTGTGGTCTGGCGTTGTCATGATGGAAAATGAAACCTTTACGATTGATCAATTCTGGCCGCTTCTCGTTGATGGCTGCATTCAATTTGTCCAGTTGTTGACAGTAAACATCCGAATTAATCGTTTGGTTCCTTGGAAGCAGCTCAAAATATACCACACCCTTCCAATCCCATGGCTCATCCTTAAGTGAAAAATCTCCAGAACGGAATTTGCGAAACCAATTTTGACACTGTCTTTCTTTTAAGGGTTTATCACCATAAACATCACGTAACTTTTTAGCAACTGGCTCTGCGCTTTTTCCTTTACGGAAATAATAAAGTAAAATATGACGAAAATGCTCTTTTGTGGACTCCATATTAAAAAGGGCGCCAATCAAACAAATGTAAACAAAATTACGCAAACTTTTTTTCTAAAGCAAGCTAATAGTGACAGCTGATAACGGGCAAAAGAAATAATGCAATTACAGAGTCACAAGCAGTTAAAAAAATTATAAACGCCGACTATATGCAAAATCCGCAATTACTTTTTGGGCAACCCAATAATTGATGGAGTCATATCCGACCACGTAAAGGGTATATATTCTTGATCAGCAGTTGTCCGTCTGTCTGTCTGTCTGACTATAATAGGTGAGCCATAATGTTTTCGAAAGTTGTAAAAGCTATGTAAGAAATACTTTTATATATAATACCAAAAATTCCTACTGCAATCGGATCTTAGTTTGCTTTGCCTGACAATCTCGTATATTTTATATTCTATGGTATATTTTGAGTGTTATAAAATATCGATATACCAAATATAGCCTTTAGCATATTTTAGTATTTTTGACATAACTGTCGGACAATCTGGTATATTTTATACTCAATAGTATATTTTCAATGTAGTACAATATTGATACACCGAATATAGCCTATGACATATTTTTAGTATTTGTGTGGTATATTTGTAGATTTGCCTTGTAATCCGGTATATTTTATAAAATATTGATATACCAAATATAGTTTTTGGTATACTTTAGCATTTTTTGCGGTATATTTTTGGTATGGGGTAGCGTAATTTTGGAAAATGTGTAGCGGGTATCTCAAAGTCGAGCACACTCGACTGTAGTATTCTTACTTGTTTTCTTACAACTATACAATTTGCATGTGAACTTAAAATATGTGCATATTCTCTAAGAATCTTGCCGATTTGAATGAGACATAGTTTAGTATTTAATTGACAAGTTCTACAATTTGCATAGCCATTAATGAACATCAAAGAATAGTAATTAGAAACGACAAGTTCTCATGGAAATTATTGACTTCCAGGGTATTTGACAGTCACGCGCTTTCATTCACACTTAATTGAAACACACACACACAACGAAAAAGTCGCTGAACTGATAAGCAGTATTGATATTCTGTATAAACATTTAACTGTACATATACATAAGAAATATATATCGAGACTAGGTATACATATACGTATTGGATGACTCATTGTGCTATTTGTTAATGGGTCAGAGAAAAACCCTGAGATATATATTATTATTCATTCTATATGTAACTATGTGATTTTGTTTTTCACTCTTTTGCTTTCTTGGCATCCATAAAAACAGCTTGTAGTTGGATTCTTCCTGGATTCTGTTGTTGTTGTTGTTGTTGCTCAACTGATTTCCAAGATATTTACGAGCGACGTCAAAGCAAATATTTGTTCAATTTGGCACCGCGCAACGCACACAGACACATTTTCTCGTTTTACGTTTTTGGCACAAAATGAAAATTCATTTTCATTACTAAATTTGTTTTGATTTCAACGTAAATTCCATAATTATCAAACTTACAGAGCTGAGGAAGTTGGTTTATACACAATTTTTACTACAATTTAATGCTACAATTTCCGCTAACACAAGAACAGAAAAAAACCGCAAGAAAACAGAAATCAAATGTCTTATTTCCGTTGGTTAAAGGTTTTGTTGAACCTGTTTAAGGTCAATATTTTGATTAGCTTTAAGCTCTAGGTTCTAAAAATGGTTCACCTGATTTACCTTTAAATTATGCAGTTTAGTAATTAATATAGTAATAATTGTGTATGCCAAAAGCATAAACAGTATTTAAACTCCTTCCTAAACCGGTTCACAAAGCGGTTCAGTGCGTTATCTCTGCTCATAGTCAAACAGCATAATTATTAAACTTACAGCAGGAAAAACAAAAAACAAACATCTTTCCCGACCTGTATTTTAATAATTTGGTATGCCAAAAGAAGAGTCGTTGGTTGAATGTCTTGTTGAACCGGTTTAAAGCAAATACTACTAAGCTTTTGAACCGATTCTCAAAAAGGTTTACCTGATTTACCTTTAAATTATACATTTTAGTAAACAATACATTAATAATTGGGTATGCCAAAAGCATAAACAGTATTTAAACTCCTTCCTGAACCGGTTCACAAAGCGGTTCAGTGCGTTATCTCTGCTCATAGTCAAATGGCATAATTATCGAACTTACAGCAGAGCAAAAACAGTGCGGAGGAAGTTAGTTTATACACAATTTTTACTACAATTTAGTGCTACAATTTCCGCCAACAGTAGACAGAAAAAAATCCACAACAAAGCAGAAAGAAATAAATAAAAAATCGCGCGTTTTTCTCACTTTGTTGCAACGTGGAAGGCAAGGGGAAAGGAGGAGGAGGAGGCAACTCTGGTGTGGAGACAACGTCGTCGACATTTAATTAGTTGCGTGTCTGACTTTCTGTCTGCCGCCTATGCCACAGTTGCTGCTGCCTCACCGTTGCCACTTGCTCCGCTGGTAAAAATCTCTTTTATGGCCGCCAAGCATGAAAGTTTAATGCTGACCTGTCGCCACATTGCCCAGTCACTAAGAGAGGGAAGCGGAGGTGGCGGCGGGGACGGGTGCGGGGGCATCTCTGTCTCTGTCTCTTGGTGCCTGCTTAATGCAATTTGCGTTGCATTTCTTCCATATGATATGGTCCTCTCATTCTCCAACTCATGGACTCACGCGGTGGTTGCACATGCCACACAATGGGTTAATAAACTTTGCCCTTGCTCGGCTCGCAAACTATGCAATTGAATGCTGTCAAAAGGGTTGCGAGGGTGCTTCGAAGAGTTGCGCGATTTAGCGAAACACAAATTTTAGGTTGAATGCGAAATAAAATATTGTCAAACTGATTTGCAACGAATATCTTTATACTATAGATAATACTATAAACTGAATTCGATTTTATTAGATCCTCTATTTTTTCATTCTATAAGATTTTTATAAAAAAAATATAATGAAGCAATTAGTTTGAAAACATATTTATTTCTAAGAGACTTTTTTGAATTGATTGGAAGTAGACTAGATTAGATCCTTACACGGTTCATTCTACAAGATTTTATATAGAAAATTAATGAAGCCATAATTTTTGAAGCATATTTATTTCAAATACTTTGTTTAAAAATGATTTCAGTTTTACTATAAACTGAATTTGTTTTCTACAAGATTTTATACACAAAATATAATGAAGTAATTATTTCTAAACTATATTTATACCTATTACTTTTGTTGATTGGGATTATACTATTGCATTCAATTTTATTAAATCCTGAATTTGAACATTCTACAAGATTTTATAAACAAACTATAATGAAGCAATTATTTCTAAATCAACTTATAAATTTTGGAATTTATTTATATAACTCACATTTCATTTGCGCTGTTGCCAAACAAAAAAGTTTAAAAAATAGCCATTCATTGTTAATTTCTATTTGTTTCAGAAATTTACAAACATTTTTCGTAATTAAAATACTGCACATATAATTAATTATTCAATATTATGCTAATACAATTTTTTGAGTCATATTTAAATTTCGCATTATTTTTCAACATTCTTCCATTTCAGTCTCTTTTGTATTACGCAAATTCAATAGATTTTTTAAACTGCCCTCGCAACTGCTCGTTTCGTACATGCTTGTGAAACTTGGCAACTATGTTGCATAAGTTCTTCAGACCCATAAGCCACACTTTGGCAATCGATATTGAAATGCAGAACTTGCTGCTGTTGTTTGGCTCACTCGTCTTTCTTCTCTCGTTGCTCGTTTCTTGTTTCTCGCATTCTCTTCTTACATTTCTTGAGCATTTCGCTTTGCCATTTTCAATTACGAAAATCGAGAATGCAATTCACAAAAAAAAAAAATTTTCAGGGACAGGGCCATGGGAACTTAGACAGCTGTCAATTGTGCATTCAGCTCGTTGGGGTGGACGAGAAGGAGGAGAAAGGGGAGGCGTTGCTTTTATTGGGTTGGGTTTCTCCCGACCCTGAAAATGCAAATTAAGTGTTGCAAAACGTTCTATATTTAACTCATTGCTGGCTTCGCGTAATTTCCTGGTTCACACAAACTTTGTGTGTTACTTGTATAGCAATATTTATCATTTAAATTAAACGTGTCTTCCAAATTCAATGCTTTAACTTGCTGAACCGGTTCACTCTATGTTGATTTATTATCAATTTATCTATAATTTAATTTACCATAAGAACAGTTGGTGTCTATTCTTATTTTTGGAGCGCTTCAAACTCAATGATATGTTTAACTTTTATTTGCTGAACCGGTTCACGCAATGTTTTGTCTCGTTGAGATTTTTACCTTCAAAATATGTTCTTTTCTTATCGATATTTCTATAATTTGGTATGTGAAAGGAAGATTTGTTGGTTTAATGTCTTGTCGAACCGGTTTAAAGTTTTTGAACCGGTTCTCAAAATGGTTCACTTGATTCACCCTTCAATTATGTTGTTTAATAATCAATACAGTAATAATTTGGTATGCCAAAGTCATAATCAATGTTTAAACGTCTTGCTGAACCGGTTCACAAAGTGGTTCAGTGCGTTATCTCTGCTCATAGTCAAGCTACCTTGTTGAAATTGGGCATGCACGAAGCTCAGGTGCTCGTCCTTTTTTTTACTTTTTGCGCATTCCGGTTGCGGTTGAGTGTGTGGCGAAGCAGCCCTGGTTTTTGGCCCTAAGGCGGTATAAAATTGATGTGTAGGCTCATTTGGGCCAACAGTCAGTGTCGTGTTCTTGTGCCGTGCTAAGCAAAAATGCTAATTACACTTCAGAGTATGCGAATAATCGTGAATGCACTCGAATTTGTATTCGTTGCCGTTTTGGTATTTGCATTTGCATGCACATAAAATGCAAGTGGCTATCACAATTTACTTATTTCTTTGTTTGTTGTTTTTTTTCGTGGAATATAAAACCTGAAGCATGCTAAATTCAGAGACTCTTCGTGTGTTAGTGTATCTGTGTGTCTATTTTAATGCTTATCGCAGCGTTTAATGCTCACACACCCACGCGACCATCAAACTTAATTTAATTAAGTTATCACAAGCTGCAAAATTGGACGCGCTCGCGTATCTTACGGATACTTTCGTAAAATCCAAAAAGAAAAACGAAAAAAATGTATCGCACGGGCAGCGGCAGCGCTTTGCTGTGTCTCGCTCAGAGTTTAACTGCTAGCCACGCCTCCAACTGGAATCGACTTGGCCACAACACAGCCAACGACCAGGATATTATACAAGAGCAACAAGAGCAGCGACACAAAAATGGCAACAAGCGCATTCTACTCAAGGCCAGGTACGCAGAATGATTAAAGTCAGAGAGTTGGGAGAAGGTTTTGTTCCGCCTCCAAATAGAGATGCTCCAACTGAGGTCATCACTGAAAATGAGTCAGTCAGAATGTTTTGTTTGGTCAAGGAACGTTTGGGAGTTGAAACATTGGGAGATTGCAGGCTTTGAAATGGAATATTTTGAAAGTGGAATACATTAAAAGTGCATACTACTAATACGAAACGAATTTAGTAATAGGAAGATTTTACAGTTTGTTTATGCGAAACATATTGGAATGAAACAGTTCACTTTAGTTCGGTAGCTTCTAATGAAATGAAATTATGGGTCAGGCAACGTTTTGTTTGGTCAAGGAACGTTTGGGAGTTGAAACATTGGGAGATTGCTTATCTTCAAATTAAATATTTTGGAAGTGAAATATATACATTAAAAGTTCATACTTACAATATACGTTGTATTTGTTGGATACGAATTTGATTTGAAGGGAAGATTATACAGTTTATGTATGTGAAACAAGTTGGAATGAAACAGTTCACTTTATTCTGCTTGCTTCTAATGAAGTGAAATTGTGCTAAACAATTTGATTTTGAAGCATGACAGAAAGTTTTTCATATTTTAGTTAAATAAATAGCAGTAGAACCTGTTTTAGTTGTTTGTAATGAAATTAAATTATTCTGAAACGGTTTGGAATTGAAACTTAACAGAAAACTCTCCAGATTTTATTTATTTAACTTATTAAACAAATTTATTAAAATATAGTAGAATATTTTACAGTGGAATAAAACAATAGTTTGGTTGCTTCCAATAAAATGAAATGATTCTGAAACGGTGAAAGTCTTGCAAATTTTATTTCAATTAAATTTTAATGTTTCCAATGATATTAAATTATTCCGAAACGGTTTGGTATTGAAACATGAGTATTCGTAGTAAAACCGTTTGCATTTGTGAATGAATTTGATAACCAAATTAATTAAAATGGAAGATTACAGTCCACTTTAGCAATGAATAAAATGAAATGATTTTAAAACGTTATTGAATTGAAACAGTTTGAAGTTTTTAAAATTTGATTGAAATATAGTATTGTAATACTTTCAAATTTGACGCTTGCGAAACATGTGAGAAAAGAAACACTTTACTCTAGTTTACTCTGAAATACTTTCGATGAATTTATGCCCAGCTGTAAGATTGTAGAATTAAAACACTTTTTCCAGCATTTTGTTGTCAGTTTACTTTTGTTTTGCTCACCTAGAATTTGGGAGTTCTTGTTCGAGATGTTTCTGATTTCTCCTCTTGAGAGACACAAATAGTTGCATCATAGGTAACTGAACTGAAAAATACACAAAATGGATGCAGAACAGAAAAGAGAAGAAGAAAGTCTTTCGATATAGCTGATGATGATTTTACTCAAATACACAATTTACACTTGTGCAAAAAAGGGAATGTGGCTGGGATTATTTGGAATGTGGAACATATGAAGTGGATTGCGAGTTTTTCTCTCTCTCTTTTCTAAAGGAAACAATGTAATAAAAATATATTGAATATGGAATGCAAGTGTTAATGCTTTCTTTCATAATGTGTTCTGCAACTGTGGCATTTGTGGCATCATCAATCAGATGACGCTGGTGTATTCGTATGCCGTTTGCGTAGACAAGTGCCAAGAGCCTCGTAGCTGAGCATCGAGGTGGATGCCAAATGTTGTGAACTGCTGCAGAGCTTCACCGGTGATTTACCCATTTGCATAAGCAACTCTTCGATGCGTTCCGTCTTCACCTTGATGATGTTCTCCATGTGGGCCAAACGCTTTTGGTTCGCCTCAATGATCGCCTCTTTGGCTAAATTATCACGTGCCATCTTCTCGTACAGCGAATAGAGAATCATTTTTTGTGGCACCTGAACGATGCCATCGCCCACCTGTTTATTGACCACCACCGTTTTCACCTCATCGTTCTCCTCCCAGATCTGCTCTTGGGCCAAGATCGCATTCCGTGTCTCCACCACACGTTGGCGTTTCTTCAATCGCATTATCTCATGCAACATTACTTCGGCGGCTCCGTGTGCTCCGGTTGATAATTGTTCCATGAACTCACGACTCAAATTCAGATTGAATTTGGCCAACACCTTGTAGTTGAACGTCTCCCAATTGGCGATCTTCAATTGAACGCTGCTTCGCTTCGGGAAATTGTTGAGATCGATCAGTCGCGGGTGATCGCGTTTCATCATCTCGGCGAGGGGCAAAACATCGGAAAAATCGCGACGCAATCGTGATGTATTGATGTCGTTCTGTTGCAGCCATTTGTGCACATCGACAATCTCCTCGTTGCTCAGCGTCTTGTTGCTTATGGTGTGCATTGTATTCTCTTTTTCCTGTTCTGTTGATTTGTATATACGTGGTTGGTATCCACACTCATACACTCCCCCACACTCACACACACACACACACTGGATAGGTAGATCGCACGTGTATCGAGCTGTGTGAGAGCTGTTCGTTTTTTTTTTTCGAGCTAAGCTCTCTCTCAATTTCTGTTGCACTGTTTGCTATGATTTCGAGTTTTTTTTTCTTTTCTTTTTTGTGTCACAAACTTGCTGCTCAATATAGTATGAATATACCAAACAAAATACTTAAATATACCAAATGTTATATTTGGTATCGAGCTCACATTCAATAAAAGTAAATTCACATTCAATATTATCGTTAAAATGAACCAGCAAAAAATTTAAATATATTCGAAATGTTGTATTTGGAATTGAGCGTACATTCATTTAAAGCAAAACAATGCCAGGGCCATATTATCGTTAAAATATACCAAGAAAATATTTAAATATACCAAATGTCATATTAAGTATCCTGCTCACATTCATTAAAAATAAATTCACATTCCATATTTTCTTTAAAGTATAAAAACAGCAAATTTAAATATATACCAAAGGTTCTATTTGGTATCGAGGTTACATTCAATAAAAGCAAATTCACATTCAATTTCAATAAAATCAATACAATACCAGGGTCGTATTACCATTAAAATATACCAACTTGGTATATTAAGCTCACATAGATCAGACTGGCATGCAAACTCAAATGATGCGAGCTTTCGCTCAAGCTATTTATTAGAGCTTTCCATAGTGACAAAGTTCATGGACAAACGCTTGCAAAAGATAATTTAGGAGAGAGTGATTACTTGAAAACTAGTTAAGGATAAATCTCAAAAATTAAGCTTACCTACTGCGAGCTATTACGATGCAACTAGATTTTATTAGAGCTTGCCGCTGTGGCAAAGCTCATGGACAAGTGCTTTAGTTTGTAAACTAAATGCAAAATCCATAAAGATAAGGTCAATAAGTTGATAGTGATTACGTAGCAAAGCCTTCAAAGCTCAGTGATAAGCTTCGATTATGCGGCCAAATCGATTACGTATTGTAATTGTGATAAACGCGTGTGATAACGAAAAAAAGTGCAATTAACTATGACAGCAAAGCTTTGTGCTTTTTTGTTGACTAAATAAAATCCAGTTGATGGAGCTTTTTTAAGTAGCTTTGAGAGCTTTAAGCTTTGTTAAGCTTAGTCAAGTTGTTATCCATTTAAATGCAAAATGCATTAAAACTTCGACATTGATTTTATCTTTATCTTTATTAATGACAAATTCAAAATTTAGCACAAATTAGGCTTGCTTATTTTGTTATCCGCTTAAGTGTAAAGTGCATTAAAACTTTCAATAAGATTGAGCCTGGAAATCTATGCAATTGATTTGATCTTTATTAATTCAAAATTTAGCCCAATTCGCTTGCTCATGATTAAGTGTAAAGTTCATTAAAGCTTTTACTAAACTTTGGAATTGATTTGATCTTTATTAATGCTGCACAAAATGCGTTACGAATGACAAATTCAAAATGTAAATTTAAGTGTAAAGTTCATTAAAGCTTTAGGCTGAACTTTGGAATTGATTTGATCTTTATTAATGCTGTCCAAAATGCGTTACGAATGACAAATTCAAAATGTAAATTTAAGTGTAAAGTTCATTAAAGCTTTAGGCTGAACTTTGGAATTGATTTGATCTTTATTAATGCTGCCAAAAATGCGTTACGAATGACAAATTCAAAATTTAGCACAAATCTCAATAGAATATGTGTAGAGCTTTCGACAGACAGAAGAAACGAGTGCTTCAATGAATGTGGAGTGTGTGAGTGTCAAGTAAGTGTATGTGTGTTTCAAGTGTGTGTGTGTGAGTGTGTGTGTGTGTGTGTTAAGTGAGTTCATGTCTCAAGTGTTTGGTGTCAATTTGAGCGGAAACGCAGCAGCAGCAAAGCCAAAGCCCGGGATGCGAATTTTGTCCGTCAATGCTTGAATTGTGCGTCTCGTTGTGGCGCGTTTCTTGAGACGCATGCAACGCTTCTGTTGCGTGTTGTTTTTGTGCTTGTTGTTGTTGTTGCCAGAAGTTTCTGCTGTCCGCTGTGCTGAATCAGCTGGTGGATAAGGATGAGGATTGAGGCGGGCCACCTGCTGTTGCAGCTCATCGATGCGTTCGCACTTCAATTGCAGCATATTCTCCAGATGGGCGCTCAACTGATTGAATCGTTCGATTTTATCGTTTCTTTGCTGCAGCTGCTTGACGGCCTGCATGTAATGGGAATAAAGTACCGTTCGTTGTTGTTGTGGATGTGGATGTTGTTGTTGTTGTTCACCTCTTTGCTGTGCATCTGCTGCCACCAACTCCTCAGCCTGGCTTTGACTTTGACTCTGGCGTCGCATTGTCGCACTTGTGGCACTTTGAGCACGCTCCGAACGCCTCAAGACCGCCTGCGCCTGTTTTAAAGTGCGTGGACGTTGCGCATCGATGTCCCTCTGCAAGGTGAAAGCATTATTGTAGTCAACATTATATCAGGAACTATTCTGTGTGATACCTGCTACTCAATTTCAATAAGAGGGGAAAGTTCGTAACATCGTTAAAATATACCAACAACAAAAATAACTAAATATACCAAATGTCTCCCTAATTTTAATAAAAACAAAAGTGCTATTATCATTTAGACACACCGAAAATATACCAACAAAAATACTGAAATATACCAAATGTGTGAGATACAGGTTACCTTATTTCAATAAATGCGAAAGCGCTATTATCATTTAGACAGACCAAAAATATACCAACAAAAATACTGAAATATACCAAATGTGTGAGATACAGGTTACCTTATTTCAATAAATGCGAACGCGCTATTATCATTTAGCCACACCGAAAATATACCAACAAAAATACTGAAATATACCAAATGTAAGATTTGCTTTTGAGTCGACTATGAGCTACAGGCTACCTAATTTAAATAAAAGCGAATGCGGTATTACCATTTAGGCACACCAAAAATATACTGAAAAATACTGCAATATACCAAATGTTTTATTTGGTGTCCAGTCGAATGTGCATGACTATGAGATACAGGCTAACTAATTTCAATAAAGGCGAATACACCAACAAAATACTTAAATATACCAAATGCTATATTTGGTATGGAGTCGAATGTGCTCGACTTTGGGATGAAATGCACGCAACCTCATTTCAATAAAACCGAAAACGGTATTATCATTTAGGTACACCAAAAATATACCAAAGAAATACTTAATTATACCAAATGGTGACTACCTAATTTCAGTAAAAGCGCAAACGGTATAATCATTTAGATATTCGAAAAATACGATATATTATTACTTGAAAATATACAATAGAATACTAGTATATTTTGCATATACATATTTGTAAATATATCGTATTTTTGGGGTATCTAAATGATAATTTCATATGGCCAGGCAAAAGTCTCAACTGTGGCGTATGGTTTATTTTATACTACTACATTAAAAATATACTATATAGTATTAGTATATTTATATATATTACGTTTCATTACATTATACTAGTACTATATGGTATATTTTGTATTTAGTTTTATATACTATAGAGTGCTAGTATATTTGGAATATAGTGGTATAAAATAAACCAGAGCCCAAAGTTGTGACACTTGTCTGAGCATATAAAATTGCTCTTTGCATAACTTTGAAAATTTGATGGATGTGGCTAAATCGTCTCAGCTGATCAAGTATATATATAATATACCTGAAATGCTCTTCTACTCCATATGAGTAGCAGGCTCACTTACTATTATCGTTATCGTTATCATTATTATTTACCTCCAGCAATTGCTGGCTATCTGACTGCTGCTGTTGCAACTGCAACTGCTGTCGAGCGGCTGCTTCTGCCTCAGCTTCAGTCGCATTGTCCTCATCATCGGCACTGCTATCTTTGGCCTCACGCGCCTTTCGCTCCGCCGCCAGCTGCACACGCATAATGCTGTAGAGCAGCAAATCCACGGAGCCGGGAACACTGCGTGCCACACGCACCATTTGATCGCGCGACAAATGGAGACCGAGACGGGTTAAGACACGCTTGTTGAACGACTCCCAGTTGCAGAGTTTGTTGTGCACACTGTTCCGTGGCGGATAATAGTTGAGATCGATCAGATCGGGATAGTAACGCGATAGGAGACGCGCCAATGGCAGCACATCCGTGAACGAACGTCGCAAATTATTCGAATGGATCTCATTCTGTTCGAGCCATTGATTCAACTCGTATTGCTCCATCGCAGTGAGTGCGGTTTTTTTGATTGCGTTGCGCCCCCTTCGCATCTTTTCGCAGCTGAAACATTTCAAAATAACACATAAGTTGATTTTGTCGGATTTTGTTTGATTTAGTTGTGCGGCATTTCTTTCACCTCTCTTTCGATTGGCTTGAGGAAAACTATAAGAAAACTGAAAAAAGGAAACACTGAAATTCGTTTGCTACTTAAATTTTGTTTTACACTTTTATTCAAACTCTGTGAGCTATTCCCAAAAAAAAAAACTACATCTGATTTCTAACACTTTTTTGTATCTAATACATTAGCTTATTGAGCAAAAGCCAACTTTGATGAGAGTAAAATATAGTTTTTATTTTGATAGAATTTGTACACATTTTGAGTATGCCGAAAAATTCTATAATATACCATAATCTACATTTCGTATATCGATAGTAGTATATTTAAGATGTTCAATGTAGATTTGAGTCTATTAAAAAGCCAAAAAAATACTAAAATATACCATATCGATATACTACACAATAAAAATATACCATAAAGGGTACACGAAACTTAATGTCGATCGTGGATGATCAAAAAGTCTATAATCAATGAGCTACTGTCGAGTTATTGTTATACTACAGACTTAATTTCAGTGTATTCATATAAAAATGAAATAAAAAACCTACAGTTGAGTATACTGAAAAATTTTCAAATATACCGAAATCTATATTTAGTATATTGTTATACTACAAACGCATAAGAAACAGACATATTGAAATATATAATATATAATATAATTTATAATTTCTAGATTAAAAAGTTCTAGATATCATTGAAATCTCTGAAATATTTATTATTTCCGTTGATATTTAAATCGAAATTCCTTCAATATTCATTCAATTTAACGTTCTTAGCAAAACTTTTCCACACCAAATAATTTGAACGTCTTTTGCTTGAAAGTCATTTCAATAATCCAAATGAGTTTTTAATTGAATTGATTGCCACAAATACACAAGTCGAGGCGATCTCTATGTTAACGGTTTACCACATGCCACATGCCACATGCCACATACACACTTAATTGAAGTCATCATTAAATCGACAAACTCGACAATTTGCGACTAACGAAGCAAAAGTTGTATGGAAATAAGGCGATGCGCATTTTATCGTCGCATCGGTGAAAGCAAATGTCCTTTTGCATTATTAAAACGCACGTGTCGAGTGCATTGTCCAGTCCAAATAATGCAAAACTGCCACGCCCCATCCTCTACCCCATTGCTACGCCTTCATTGAGTTCGTGTGCAGCTTGTTTGCAGTTCAAGTGCAACACCTGAGACAATACAAAAATGAATAATTTAAAAGTCGAATCGAATCGAACAGAACTTAACGTTGACTTTGCGAACACAAATATTAAAGGAATTATCGAAAATTTTTGGTGTATTTCTCGATTTTATTCAATGTATTTAATTTCATTAAACTTATAGTTTCACAAATTCAAATTTGTCAAACAACAAATATAAGGTTGGCCAAAAAGTCTTGCGATATTTTTTATTGAATTTTCAATTGTTCATAAAATTGGTTATAATAATGCGATTTAAGTCAAATATGCGCCGTTTTGTTCGATGACGAGTAGTATAGTTATAGTATAAAAAAAAAAACAACTCAAAACATACCTAAGATCATATTATATTTGATATATCAGTGAACTTTCCTGCCGACGGAAAGTTATATAATACCAACACATGGCGGTATTATTCTAAAAATATACCAAAAAATATTAGACAATACCGAAGGCTATATTTGGTATATTGATGAAGTTTCCTTGTGGTACAAAGTTATAGTCACACAGTGTGGTATTATTCTAAAACTATACCGCAAAAATATTAAAATAAATTAAAGGAATTATCGAAAATTGTTGGTGGATTTTTCCATTCTATTCAATGTATTTAATTTCATTAAACTTATAGTTTCACAAATTCAAATTTGTCAAACAACAAATATAAGGTTGGCCAAAAGGTCTTGCGATATTTTTATTGAATTTTCATAAAATTGGTTATAATAATGCGATTTAAGTCAAATATGCGCCGTTTTGTTCGATGACGAGTAGTATAGTTATAGTATAAAAAAAAAAAAAAAAACTAAAAACATACCTAAGATCATATTATGTTATATTTGATATATCAGTGAACTTTCCTGCCGACGAAAAGTTATAATACCAACACATGGCGGTATTATTCTAAAACTATACCAAAAAATATTAGACAATACCGAAGGCTATATTTGGTATATTGATGAAGTTTCCTTGTGGTACAAAGTTATAGTAAAACAGTGTGGTATTATTCTAAAACTATACCGAATAATATATACCAACACATGGCGGTATTATTCTAAAACTATACCAAAAAATATTAGACAATACCGAAGGCTATATTTGGTATATTGATGAAGTTTCCTTGTGGTACAAAGTTATAGTCACACAGTGTGGTATTATTCTAAAACTATACCGCAAAAATATTAAAAAATACCAAAGGTTATATTTCATATAATATATAGTATTGATTAAGTTTCATGCTGGTATAAACTTATAATACCCTTCTACCCAATGGTTAGCGAGTATAAACAGCAGTTTTTCTCAAGGGAAATCAGTTTTATTTCCTAAAAGTTGTGCTAGTAGGAAAACTAGCAAAAAAAAAATCTATAAAACAAACTAGTCTTTAGTAATACGAATAAGCAGACAGACGAATCTTTTGGGAAATAAATGACAATATGAGTTTATTTTATGTATACTCAGAGAATTAATTAGAAAGAGATATTCTTATGAAACTTATGCCAACAATATTCATTTGATTTTCGCTTCTACTAACATATTATTGCCAACTTTCATAAATGAACATTTTGCTTACAATGCACACAAATTTCGTGCGTCACATTTTGGTTTTTTCTGTGGATTTTTTTAAGGCTTCGCCTAAAAGCATGCAGCACTTTTTTGTTCTTTGTTTTCGTTTGGCTTTGGCTTTGGCCGTTGTCTGTTATCGCCATTACTCATACGCCGCATGGGCTGTTTCGATTTGAATTGCAGATCGACGAGCAGCGTGGTTCATACAGTCGCCAATGGTGGCAACAGTGTCACCGATGAGCGTGCATCGACTTCCATGGCACCACTGCAGTTGCCCTCAAAAGGAGCAGCAGCAGCAAACGCAATCGCAACAGCCAAGAACAGCTCAGGATCAAATCCAACAACAACAACAACAACTGCAACTCGAAGCGAACTAAGTGAAGAACAGCGACTACAATTAATACAACAGCAACAACTTGAGCTGCAGCAAAGGCGTTTGCAATACATACAGCAGCTCAGTCTGCCGGAAACATTCGATCCAGACGATAGGTGAGTGAGGCCAATTACAGGGTATTCTATGTTAGTTGTGAGTGTGCAAGGATACAAATTGAAGATGTTAAATTTCTAAATAGTAGATATTAGTGTGTGATGTACAGTGGACTGAAAATTTAAATATTTAGATGTGCTAATAGATGAAGTTACAAGAACATTTTACCTAGGAATTTGCAGTTTTTATACCCGCTCCCATAGGATAGAAGGGTATTATAATCTTGTGTCTACAGGAAATGTATGTAACAGACGGAAAGAGTCATCTCCGACCCCATAAAGTATATATATTCTTGATCAATGTCAACAGCCGAGACGATATCAGTTGTAGAAGTTATTTAAGAAATACTTTTGTATTGCAAAAAACGCCTACTGCAATCGGGTCTTAGTTGCTGTGGCTGACATGTTTAGTACTCTGTAATGTTTAATACTCTATGGTATATTTTTAATGTACTATATCAATATACCAAATATAGCCTTTAGTATATTTTTGTATTAGTTGCTCTGGCTAACAATCTAGTTTATTTTAGCATTATATAGTATATTTTGAATAAAATACTATAGAAGTATACCAAATATAGTTTTTTAGTATATTTTAGTATTTTTGCAGAATATTAATTTTAAGTGTGTCACTATATAAATATAGTCAAATATAGTCTTCGGTATAATTTAGTATATTTGCAGTATATGAGTTTGGTATATTTTAAGAAAATACCACACTGTTTTGCTCTTATCTTTTCTACTCGTTTAAAATGATTTTTAGGGCACTTTTAATATAGTCAAATATAATCTTCGGTATAATTTAGTATATTTGCAGTATATGAGTTTGGTATATTTTAAGAAAATACCACACTGTTTTGCTCTTATCTTTTCTACTCGTTTAAAATGATTGTTAAGGCACTTTAAATATAGTCAAATATAATCTTCGGTATAATTTAATATATTTGCAGTATATGAGTTTGGTATATTTTAAAAAAATACCACACTGTTTTGCTCTTATCTTTTCTAGTCGTTTAAAATGATTTTTAGGGCACTTTTGTTGCCAATTAGATATGATGCAATCTGCCAAATCTTTCTCAGAACTGTATCTCAAATTTTAAGAGTCTTTTCATGAGTCTTTTCCGTCCAGAATAATCTTGTATATACTTTCTATGTATTCTTAACTTCCTTCCATAACCAAGATTGCAGCCTTCGTTTATAACCAACTTCCCAATTGACCCATTTTCCCCCAGTTGCGATGCAAGCTCTGCGGTTGCCACAATTGGCATGGCAATTGGTGACCCTCGTCGATTGGACGATAAGATAGAGCCTAGGCTAATGCGCACCCAACGACGACGACACACTGATCGCTACTTTTTTTTTTTGCCCACCTGTTGGCACATCGCTTATCGAACACTCGTCTCTATTGCTTTTTTTTTCCTTTTTTTGTTTTTTGTTTATTTTGTTTGCCAGCTGGCTGAGGGAAGTGATGAGTGTGTGAGGGGGAAGGGTGCGCGATGAAGGTGTTGGCCAAATGGCAAAGAGTAGTCATGGGGTGGTGTGTATATTATTATTGTTTTTATTGATAAAGACGAAATATTTCTGAGAATGGCAAAAAGACCGCAGCCAGACTGTTTGCCACATGTTATTGTCTGCTCATAAACTTCAAATCGAGTTCTCTTGTTTTTTTCCTTTTTGGGCATGTGCCAGGTGGTAACTTTACCTTTTTATATGTACATCATAGATTACTACTACGCGTACAGGCAGCTGTGGAGTTTCGCAGCTCACAAGCAACCAAATGGTAGGAATCGTAATCAGTTGTGCAGATAAATTGGTTGGCCCAACTGTTTTGGTCGATGCGATGAGCTTTTTACATAGTCGATTTATGCAGAAAGCTTAACTCGTTAAGGGAGAAGAGCGAGTGAATTTTCTTGGAAGTTTACCTTGTAAGCACCATCAATGATTTGGGCGATTAGATAGCACTTGTGTTGTCTTAACACATAATCTACAATCAGCTTGGAGCTTTGTATACTACATGTATTTTCCAGTGACTCGTTACATTTAAATGTTGACTCGTCAACAATTCGAGATAACAATGAATGAGTGGCTGATTGTATTTAACCAGCGAATAGCCCGTTGTTATGAAGCAGCGAGTGGATTACTTGTTGACGTTAACAAACGAGTAGCGCACCAGAAGACAAGTACGCAGCGAGAGCGAGTACTCGTTAGTTGTTCATTGACTCGTTATAGTAACAAATGAGTAGCTATTGATGTTTTTGTAACTTGCCAGAAGACTTGTATACCAAAGAAGACTTGTATACAGCGTGTGGATTACTCGTTAGTTTATCGTCGGCTCGTTATAGTATCAAACGATTAGCTGATAATGTCTACATAGTTTTTGTAACTTATCAGAAGACTCGTATGACAAAGAATCTTGTATTCGTTGGTATTGTAACGAGTAATTAGACACATTACCGATAAATCGATAATTCGTTACTCGTTACATTATTGTGACGCTTCCATTCATATTGAGTATTACATCATTGTCGTCACCGTCTACAATAATAATAATTAATAATTGGCTATCATGTTGTCAAATTTGTAGCAAAAGTAGCGAGTGGATTACTCAACTCAAGTTATTGCTTCTCATTTCGTTGTTGTTATTAGTTGGTGGATTACTCGCTGATATTACAACTAAAGAAATGCAGTGAGTTAAGACCGCACTCGCTACTTTGCTAAACAATAAACTATAGGCAGCAAATGCGTAGCTCAAGTAGCGAGTAGATTTGTCACCACTCGACAATAACATCTGCAGTAAGATAGACGCCTTCCCTCTTGACACATCATGTGCTCCCCAAAATAAAAATTGGAGAACTCGCTGTGCTTGATAAGAAGAAGGCAATGAAAGTTTTATGGATGGCACGTGTGTGCAGCTGGTCGATCGTCTGTATCGTCGATGGCTAGCTAAACATATGTAAAGAGATGTGTGTACACCATTTATGTTTGATTTCCACTCGAAAGTGAATTGCATCGATGTTCGTTCTCGCTTAACGCGAGATTGATAAGACCAACCGCTGGTTTTTGGTTCACATGATTCACGGCTCACATGCTGATGTGATAAAACCGAGACCGAAATGTAGAGAGACGTGTGCGGTGATGTCGTGCCCCCCTCTCAACGTCATGTGATGATTCACAATTGGTTTGAAGAGGTAGCCAATTGTACAAACAGTTAATGTCAATGCATACACACACACTATAATCAGTGGCTGATATTTTATGGGACCCCTCACTCGACTCTTTACGGTGCGTTGATGAATCATATTTGCCACTAGGCACACTTGACGATTTGCCCCGATGACTTATACATGCCATAGCGCCTTTAAGCCGAATCGATCAATCGCAAACAACATTCCATCGATGAGCATCGATATGTTAGATAGAAAGAAACGCGTGGCGAGAAAACGAAAACGGAATGATAATACCCGAGTATTATCTATTATCGTTTGGAACGAAATGTACTTGAAACACATTGTTTTGTTTGCATTTCGGTTTTGTTTGCTATCAGATAATTGAATAATTAATTGACACTTCGTCCATCCGTTGGACAGCATAGCAATTAACTAATTGTGTGATAGAAGTAACAACACTGCTATCTCAAGGTGTGTACAATCTCTACAATGAGAAATGGAGCAGAAAAACCTAAGGTAAAAAGCATTCGCATGTACTCGGAATACCCTGTAATGCGTGTAACAGCGAATCAGATGTCACACATTTGGTACTTTTGGAAAAAAAGTGTTTAAATTAAATAAATTGTAGCATACTATTGGGCGCGTTAGAAGAGGATCAAAAAGTAAACAAGGCGAGAATTAAGTTTTCTGAGTTAACGATGTAAATATTAACACTGTTAGTAACAGACCTGAAAGTGCTATTGGTTTACATTACTCGCTTAACATAATGTAATCCTTTGCTCTATTTAGCTGACTGTTAATGATTAAGCAACAGCAGCAGTCAAACAGCTTTTCTGTTAACAGCATTAACAGCAGAGTTAATGAGTAACATCTTTACAGAACACACTCATGCTGATTAGCAAATATCGTTTGATTAGCTGACGACGGTTTACGACGGTGTATTGAAATCCGTTAATAGATATTGATTTCATTTATTAACTACTTATTTACATTTCTTTAAATATAAATTCATTTTCCATTATATTCATAACATTCAGTCATATTCTTTCTCTTTCTTAATTACCCCCAAATGTGTGAAAAAAAGAATAGATATGTAATCATAATTCCAAAGACTCGCACTGTTAATTACATTTACATTGATAACAGACTCCGATTAAACGATCCTTCTGTCATGCTTCGCTGTTCTGCAAGCGCCATTAACAGATGTAAGCCGTTTAACATAATTAGATGCTTTCGCTGTTAATCGGGACTGCAATGCCCCGATAATAGTAGTAAACAAAGCAAGCAAACGAACCGCCGCGGCTCGGCCTCTGCTACCGTTTTGTTGCTGTTGCTGACGCTGCCAGCGTCGACGTTGACGTCAGCGCTAGAGCCCAGCTAACTGGCATTGCTGGCGCTGTCAAACGTCGTTTCAGTTAATGCGAGACGCTGGCGCAGACACGACCAGCGACCGGCAGACGGCGTCGACGAAAAAACAACAAAGTGCAAAAACGAAACGAAAAAACAATAAGAACACCAACACTAAAAGAATAGAATCGACAAAACAGAATTCAAAACAAACAAAGCGAAGGCACAACTGTTGAATGCAGAGCCAAGTGCCGTTAGTAACTGTTAGAGGCCGCTCTCTCGTTCTCTCTAACTCCGCCTCAGCCTCTCGCGCTCTCTCTCTTTAACTCCAGCAGCACTTTGGCTTTGTTTCGCTTCACTTGACTTTGAGTTTCGAGTGCGTTTTTTTTTTTTTGTCTTAGTTTGCTTTCATCGAGCTTGCAGTGCGCGCGCTTTTCACTTTGTCTAAACAGAATAACAAATATACAAACATACACTATTTTTTTTTTTGCAAGTTGGTGCTGTGCAACGATAAAGTGCTAATAACAATAGCAACTATTGAGTGAATCGATAAATCGTAAATAATGCACGTGTCCAGTGAGAATTCGAATACGCGTGGCAGTGGCCGACTTAGTGTCTTCTTTGAGCAGGATCTCTTTGACGACGCCAACGGCGACAGCAACAACAACAGCAGTAAATCAGAGCGCGTTGATATTCGCGGCGTAGCCAACGAGTCACTGGAAAGCATTGATACCAACAACAATACGCATAATGATAGCAGCATCTTGAGCAGTGAGCTTAACGATAGCAGCGAGCCTCCGCCGCCGGTAATGCGACGTCACAAGAGCGATGGTCGCCATCATTCTCGGGAACGGGGCTTTGTCAATGCTGCCGCACGCAGCGTCGCGCGTTCCATTAAACGCATGTCGCTCATTGACTCCAGCAACAACAACAACAACAACAGTAACAGTAGCGGCAGCGGCAGCTTTTGCAACCTTCGCGATAGGACTGCTCAAGAGAGCGGCTCACAAGATGGCGGCGATCACTTGAAGGCGAACACAAAGCATAAGCAACACTACAACTCCACGCCGTAAGTGTAAGAGAGACAGACAGGCAAAAAGTGCAGGCAACTTAAGTATAAGAGTGGTGTATAGGAGCTTACATTGCAGGCATAGGGCAAAGCAGAGCATAGGGATAGAGCAGCTTATACACATACGTTTTGGGTGCTTTATAAGAATTTCAATTATAAGAGATGCTAAGGCAAACTTTTATAAAGTGGGGGTGAACAAATTGCAGGCATAGGGCAAGGCAGAGCATAGGGATAGAGCAGCCTATACACATAAGTTTTGGGTGCTGTATTAGAATTTTAATTATAAGAGATGCTACGGCAAACTTTCATAAAGTGGGGGTGAACAAATTGCAGTCATAGGGCAAAGTAAAGCATAGGGATAGAGCAGCTTATACACATAAGTTTTGGTTGCTGTATGAGAATTCTGACACATAATTTATTATAAGAGATGCTAAGGCAAACTTTCATAAAGTGGGGGTGAGCATATTACGTCTAATATTCCATATTTGTGCTTTAAGTTGAGCTTAAATGAGCTCTTCTATAGTAATTCCATTCTTCACGTATTTTATGATAATTCCTAAGTAATGTCATAGTCAAAATCTTAATATTGTAAACTTTGTATAACCTCACACATTCTGTGAGCGGAAATAGAAGAATTTCTAAGCCATAAAATGAGCTTGTATAATCCTTAGAATTCTCGTTAGCAACGTATTCAAACGCTTTGCTTACTTGCTGTTTAAAATGTTGCCAATAATATTACGAGAGACGCTCGATATATTTCATAATGAGTGTAGCCTATATTTGGTAGAGATAATCAACGAATTTACACGCTGACAAGCTCTTTGACTAAAATACTTTCATTGTTGGGGAAGTGACAATACATTTTAGATGAGTCGCAAATGGATGATGCAACGTGGAGACGTGGAGAAGGTTGAAAGCCAAGCCAAGCCAGGTCATGCTCATGTTGCAAGTTTTGCTTAACCAAAACAAAAAGTGGTTCAGGCAGGTCATTCAATTAGAAATTAACTAATTACGTTAGCTCGAAATTTCGATAACTGATAACTGAGTTTAAAGTCGAAGGCATACACGAGTTTTGCTGGGATTAAGTTGAAGCTTATCTCTTTATTTATTTTATTTTTGTTGTATGTTTTTACAGTTATTTTTATTTATTTATTGTTTTTGGAAGAAGACGTTTCTTTAGAGCTCTGTCTTTTTCTCAATGGGGGGTTCGACAGCGTTCCCAAGCGTTTGCTGATTCACTCCCCGTTTCGTGGTATAGATAAAAAAAGTATGAAAAAAAAGAATAATAAATAATAAGAAACACACGAAGAGAGCAAATAATGCTTATCAGTTGAACTATGCGAAATGTGTATGAAGTGAATACTGATGTCCCAGCCAAAAAAAAAAAAATATATAATATTAGATCATTGGGAGACAATCTGCAGACGATAGCGTCAGAGGAACCGAAAGAGATGGAGAATCATATATTGTGTTGATATGGAGGAGTATCATAAATCTTGGCACACGTTTTGCTTTTTGCGTATTTTAGTGCGTTTTACCCCGATAAGCGGTAACACCATCAATATCATCCAATACCAATCCATCATTGCGTCAGTCAAGCTTTCAGTATTGAGCAGAGACGATCAGCTGGATTGAGTTGAATTGAGTTATCATTGAATTTTCATAATGCCTATTAGCCATTACGCTGCAGACTCGGCCAGTATTAACACCTGACAGTCGGCAGGCAGCACCTGTTGCCCCCAGACCTCTTTCTATATATCGCTAATTGTACTCTCAATTGCGCCATTAAATGTCGTCGCTGCTACTTCCCTCCCAACTGTGCTTTTGTATACCCTGTGCGATCATCATCGAACAGCAGCTGTAACTTTAGTCAGCGTGAGAAAACACAATTTCCACTTATAAACACATAAAAATTGATACACTTGTGCCTATGCTGTATACCCTGTAAATGTTGTTATAGCAATCGGGAGTCTACATTTATTTGATACAATCATTACAGGGTCTAAGCAAGTCGTTCAACATGCAGTTGCTTTTCTGTTTTCTGTAGTTTATGGCCTCTCATCATAAAAAGTAAATGACGACTGGCCTGCTTTTCTAGTGATAGGCCACAATAGTTATGAGCTCAATACCCTGTTGCAGTCATCCATCCCAAACGGATCTAGCAAGTGTACTTGTACTTGTACTTGGGGTTTCGCTTTATCTTCGGACCTTGCTTTTGTGTAACTGCCAGCTGTGATAATTCCACTTGACCGTGGTCAAGTTATCGTTGTCCCAGAGCCGCAAAACTTCTCGTACATTTCGTAACGCATGTAACGACTTTCGGTGAAGCTTAAAGCTAGCAATATCGTTAAGGGAAATATTTCAAGCTTTTAATGCTATTTAATTTGAGCTTATTATGCATCGAATATGCATATTGTAAAATCTTGAGGATTAGTCAACTTAGCTGAGTTTGAAGCTGTTTCAAAGGCAACAGTTGAAGCTTATAAGCTGCTATTTAGCCTAAGCTTTAGTTTAGATTTAATGAATTTTCGTATATTTTAAAGCTCCGAGCGTTTAGCTTCGGTATTATAATGTTTCAAATGCAACATATTGAGCTTTTAAGCTGATATTTTATCTAAGCTTAGGTTTACAGAGTTAATTAAGCCTTAACGAGCTTTCGTATTTATTAAAACTCTGAACGACTAAGCTTTTCAACGTTTTCTTGAGTTTTAAGTCGTTTCTAAGGCTTATAAGCTGATGATGAGCCAAAGTTTTAGTTAACATAGTCAATGGGCCAATATTGAACGAGCTTTCATATATATATTAAAGCTCTCAGCGTTTAGCTTTGTGGTGAAGATGTTTCGAATGCCACAGATTGAGCTTATAATCTGATATTTAATATATGCTTTACTTTAGTCAATCGACTAAGCTTAAAGGTGCTTTTCATATATATTAAAGCTCTCAGCGTTTAGCTTTGCTGCTGAACTAAATTCAAAGATTAAATTGTTTTATACATGCTTCAAAGAAACTTTTAAACATTTATCTGATTCGTAGATTAATCAAATATCTTTGTAACCTCCACAGTTAATAGGTTTAGAAGTGTTTCTAAATAACTCCTCTTATAACGATATGCCTCTCTTCTTCGTATTTGCAGTTCCTTGCCTCAGAGCTACGCCAACTCAGGTGCGCCGCTACAGCCGAGCGGTAGTGCCCACAGTCTCGGCAGCAGTCCCAATCCCAGTCCGCGGAGCAATCAGAGCAAAGCAGGCAACGGCGGCGGAGGCGGCGGCTTAACAGCCGGCGTTAAAGGCCTCAGCACGGCGAAGCATGATCAGCAAACGTCCGCGGCGGCAGCAGCAGCGATCTCATCCACATCTGCCGCCGCTGGCACCTCCGGCCACCACCACTCCGTTGTGGTAGCGTCCACATCATCGGCGAGCGCAACAACGGGAGCGACAGCGGCAACTGCGACGCCACCCGAGAAGGAGAAGAAGCGCAAGGAAGTCTCCAGTTCGCGTGTCAAGAAATTCCATCGACACTTCTCACAAGTCTCCAAGGATGAGAAGCTCATTAACTGTAAGTAGTCTCCATGTTTTCCGAAAATTATTTTATTATTTTGTTTTTCAAATTTGAAAATATTTGAAACAAGTAAAAAAATGTATAGTCGAGTGTGCTTGACTGTGAAATACTCGCTACCCGTTTTGAGCAAATGCAAAACAGTGCGGTATTATTCCTAAAATATACCAAATTAGTGTACGAAAGACTATGTTTTAGTATATTATTATAGTATATTGACTGGTACTATATAATTATATTAACTTTTGTATATTTCAGTATTTTTGCGATATGTTAAATATACCAAAGTTAATGTTTTTAAAATTTTATATTACTACTACTATATAAGTATACTAACTTTGGTATATTTCAGTATTTTTGCGGTATATTAATTTGGTATATGGATATAGTATTCAATGGTACTGTATCAATTACTAAAAACAGAACATTTGGCATATTTCAGTATTTTTGCGCTTATATTATCTATTTTTCAACTTAGCAAAATATACCAAACTCCCAGCTAAAGCCAGATTTTGCTTTTGGCATAAATATTTTAAGACGTTGAAAATGTCAATTAAGTTGTAGCTATGCAAAGAAGAGAATTTGATGTTCAGAGCATCAATAATTTAGCTCAAAGATATAGTATTTTTTATAGTTAATAACGTAACTAAATTTTTCAATAGTGAAAGTTTACCATTAATAAATGTAAATATAATTTATTTATTTTTTCGTTATCTCATATTAATCAAAATTAATGTAATTTCATTTTTCTTAAGTTAATGTCAATTAATAACATTTTATTTCATTAATATTTGCAGACTTTTCGTGCGCTCTTGTTGGCGACATTCCGCTTCAAGGACATCTCTATATAACGGAACAGCATTTCGCTTTCTATTCCAATGTTTTCGGTTATGTAACCAAGGTAAGTTGAAAAAATCTTGCTCCGTCCGTCTGTCTGTCTGTCCACATGCTTGGAAGTCTGTAACTCGAATACTATAAGAGTTGGAGCTGACAAATTTTCGGCTCACATTCTGGTGATGATTGACTTTAGGTTAAAAGCATAGATATTCTTACCGATTAATCTCAAAGTCTGTGTGTCTGTCTGTCCACATGCTTCGAAGCCAGTAACTTGAATACTATGAGATCTTGAGTTGCCAAATTTTAAAATTACACTCTAGGTTTATTGCACATATGTGCTTACAGAGTATCTCAAAGTCTTGTTGCTCGACTTTGAGATACCCTGTAAACACTTCTATTTGCAATTATACGTTTTTACTAAAATCTTTTGTGTTTTTTTTTTCCAAATTTCTTTTAGGTTGTTATACCCACATCGTCGGTGACGAAAATCTCAAAGGAGAAAACAGCAAAGATCATACCAAATGCAGTGGGCGTGGCAACCGCCGATGAGCGTCACGTCTTCGGCAGCTTCATTAGTCGCGAGGCCGCCTTTCGGTTAATGTGCACCGTGTGCACTCAACTGGCGACTGGCAATGAGATACTCCCAAAACCGCTGCCCGTCGATGTGGAGCTACCCGAAGAGTATCTGCTCGATGACGACAGCAGTTGCTCGATCAGCGGCAACGAGAGTCCGCCACATTTGCGCTCAGCAGCCGCAGCAGCGGCGGCAGCAGCAACCGAACAACAAGAGATGCAGCTGAGACAGCGCAACATCAGCGACCGACATTCCGGTAAGCAAACGAACTTGAATTAAACTTGAGAATTTGAAATTGAAACTCGCGTTCTTTTCTGATCGTTTAGATCTCCCGGGCAAGAGCACGCTGGGCGTGGCCAATGAGTTGGATCAGGTGACCATCCGCAGCTCGGCGCCGCCCATCGTCCACTATGAGGAGCAAACACAGCAAACATTTGTCGCCGCTGCTGCTGCTGTGCCACAACTCTCGACTTCCGCGCTTCCTTCCAACACAATCACAGCAACAACAACAGCAACGACGCCCGTCAGAGTTTTAACTGCAAATGCAATAGGAGCTGCAACAGCATCAACAGTAGCCAGCACAACGTCGTCGCTGCGTTCGCGTTTGAGTCGCAAGCTGCCAACGCTGACCGAGTTGCATGTGCTCTATTTGGGCATTATGTTGGCCATTATGCTGGCTCTATTCTCCGTCTTTTTGCTCTATCGCATACTGGACATTGAGGCCAAAACACATCTCTACAACACACCAGTTGATTTCAATTTGGTAAGACGATCCTCACGATATAATCGGACTTTTTAAGCTAAGCTTTCGTTTCGTTGTAGCGCTCGGGCAACGATGAGGATATTTTTGCGGAGGCGCTGCGCTGGCAAAAGGAGCTGCAGGATAAAAGCACTGCCGAGGCTCAGCACATTTTATCGAAGAATCTGGAACAAATATCGAAGGTGAGCAGACCATATCCGACAACGAAAAACGACATTCGGCAGAACTTTTCATAGTCATCAAAGACGTTACCGTACACGAAAAGTTAGCAGACGTTTCCAAGGAAGGATTTTATGTTCAGTTAATATCAGCAGTACTTTCCATAGGACTTTACGTATAGGAAATGTCAGCACCACTTCAGCAGAGGTTTCCATAGTCATCAAGGATTTTACGTACAAGAAATGCCAGCAGAATTTCCATAGTCATCAAGCAATTTATGTACAAGAAATATCAGCAGAACTTTCCATAGTCATCAAGGATTTTATGTACAGGAAAAGTTAGCAGTACTTCAGCACAAGTTTCCATAATCATCAAGGACTTTTCCTTATAAGAAGTGTCAGCAGAATTTCCACAGAACTTCCTATAGTCATCAAGGATTTTAAGTGCAATAAATGTCAGCAAAACTTTATATATTATACATATTCATTAAAGAATTTACTTACAGGAAATGTCAGCAAAACTTCAGCAGAAGTTTCCATAGTCATTCAGAATTTAACAAATTAGTTAGTTACTTGCCATAGGTAAACTCTTCTATGGCAAGTAACTAACCAATTAACCAATTAATGTTGGCATATATTTCAAACATTCAATATGTAGTCAAGTTACCATTTTTTGATAAGTCAATGAGGGAACACGTTATCACTTTTCTATGTTATATATAATATGTAGATAGTATGAGTTGCATTTTGTGGCTATCTGTTTAGTAGTGAAGCTTTAGTAGTTCCTTTGCTGCAGAGAGAGTGAGCTTTTGAGCAGTGATAAAAAGTACTGAGAGACAGATAATTATGGACACCACCAGCTAAGCAGCGACTCTTTGCATAATCTTATCAATGCGGGGCAGACTGAATGGCTGGCTCGATAGAGCGAGTCATAGGCAATAAATCCAAATGCTCTCAACTTGAGATAGTTATCAGCATTAGCAAGAAAACTTCTACTAACACTTGTTTATATATTTATGATATTTATTTGGCATTATCGTTTATTGTTCGAACAGGTGCGTCGCAGCCTGGAGACGCTCTCGATGCTCATCCACGATCGCCGAGCGGGCTACGTGCAACCGGAGACAGCGACCCAGATGCAGATGCAGATGCAGATGGATGTGGAGGCAACGGATGGAGGAAGTTCCACAATCTCGTCCACCTCCTCCGCCATTCCCATTGACTGATTTTGCTCCATTTTTTCATACTTTTTTTTTGTGGTCAATTCTCTAGTTGAAGAAACAATTTTACATAGTCATATAGTCAGGATAAACGATTAACGATAAAAACAAAAGAAAGAAACAAACTGAATTATCTAAGGAAAGGTCGTCGCCTATTGCGTGATTAGTCTTAAGACTCCCAACTAAAATATGCATCAAGCCTAAGTCTCTAACTCTCTCTTATTACGTACATACGTATATATATATTTATATATTAGATCTACATATACATATATATAATCGAGGAAACGTTTGATAAGTAGCGCCTGAGCCTGATCCTGATCCTGCTTTTGCTCCAAGTTTTCCGCGCATTCTTTCATTTATACTTTGTTTTTGGGTTTCATGAAATAATTGAAATGAAATTAAAGTTTTTCCCTCCCTTTTTTTTTCTTTTTCATTTTAATTTCGATAACTAGCAACAACAATTTCATTTGTATAAATAATAATCCTGTGATATGCATATTTAAGTTTTATTTTTTTCTGTTTTTTTTTTCGCTATATTATCTAAGTCGAAAACTTTATCTCTATATATCTATAGGTTAGCTAAAAATTGAGTGGAAAAAAATATTGAACGAATTTCTTTGTTTTTAGTTGAATTTTTTTTTATTAGTTTGTAACAATCTAAATATTATTAATTATAAATTATGGATTATGAATTTGTAAATTTCTGTATGTTAATTAAAACACACACACACATATATATGCGAAGCAAAAATACCCTATATAATTACTATACTCTATATATATACACAACTATCGCTACAACTACAACTACATATACTATACTCTATATATTTATGTAATAAATAACTAAGTGAATCAAAAGCTACAACAGTGTATCTCATTTACATTCGTTATTCAAATTAGTAAAAAAAAAAAAAAAACTTTTTCGAAGAGAAAATTTTTGCTCTGAAAATGATCCAAAAACACAAAATCCTGAATAATTCGCAAACTAACAGGACCATTTGAATGTCCTTTGGCCAGTTGATAGTGCTACTGATTACGCATCGTTTGACACCAATGTCGGTCATGTCCTGTCAAGGACCTTCGAGTTATGACGAAATTTTTTATAACGAAAAAGTCCTTCCAACTTGCAGGATTTCAGGACTTTCAAGGATCTAAGCACAGTTTCTGGAAGCTTATCCTGTCAGCTAACATTCTACCAAAGGACATCGAAATCGTCTGCGAATGCCCGAGTTACAGGCGATTTTATGATTTTTAACCAAAATTTTCATGCCTCCCCCCTTTAAAAATTTGTGCGAAATTTTTTTGTTGCATTGCGGAATTTTTTGAATGCAAATCGATAGCCAGAATGATGTAGATTACGAAATGGTATGACATTTTGAAATTCCACAGGATACTTCCGAGTTATGGCCATTATGAAGATATCCTTGCAAGTAAAAATCAATGAAAACCCTTTCGAATTATTGTTAATTTCGTGTGTATTCAGTTTAAGGATATAAACAAGCAGATGCATTCTTTACTGGAGCTCAAGGACATTGGCTTTGGTACAGGATAAGAGCAAGGATAATGGGGAGATTGCTCATTTTTAATGGTATGTCCTTTGAGCAGTGAACAGAACTTAATGAAAATAACCATTTTGAGCGAAAGGACTCGTCAGGACCTAAATTCGCCAGGATACTGCCGAGTGATGGCCATGGTCAAGTTATCCTTGCAAGTAAATTAATGAAAATCCTTACAAATTGTTCTGAATTTACTGAGGATTCAGCATAAAGATATATAGTCAACCAGGACATTGGCTTTGGTGCACGAAACCAGCAAGGATAATGGAAAAATTCACAACATTAAAGGTATAATAGAAATGACCAAAAAGAGCGAAAGGAATATGACAGGCACTTTCATTGCTACACTACCAGCTAATATCCTTTTACATAAGTTATTATAAACCAGCAAGGATAATAGCGCAAATTTACAGGTAAAATATAGTAAAAATAAAAATTGTAATGAAAGAACTCGTTAGAAGTAAAATAAATATGACAGGCACTTCCAGCAGTTATCCTTTTTGACATAAATTATTTAACTCATGCGGCAGCTTAACTCTGTTAAGTCCTTGCAGCCAGCAAGGCACCAACTTTAACAAATGTCTAGTTGCATATTTATTAACTAGTAGCTAACTAACTTAACGACTTAATCGACTACGGTTTACGGCATTTCACAGGAACTGAGAGGGCGGGCGGGTGTTTGTAGCTGTGGCGTTGCATGTGCTGCAAATTGCGCTAGGCAACTGGCTGCAGTCCCATCACATTGAAGATTGTCGGCTCGGTGGGCGGCACTTCTTTGTCAGCATGATACTGCAGCAGCTTAAAGATGCCCGTTCCAATTCCTGCCGGCATGCCCAAGATGATGCGTTCCGAGACGCCGTTGATGGCATCCGTTTGTCCATAGTAAGCGGCATCGAACAGATGATCTGCGGTCTTCTCGAACTGCAAGAGAAAAGTAAAGAATTTAAAGCATTCGAACTATAGAAAATGTCAAAATTTAGTTGACTGAAATAGCTTGGTGGTAGAAGCTAATTAAACGACACTGCTTAACAAAATGCGGGGGGAAACCCCCTCTAAGATAACGAGATGAGACATAGAAATACTTAAAGAGACCATTTTTGGTAGTCTGTTTCATTTCGGATTTCTTGACATCATTCATGAACGTTTCACTGGCTTCTTACTTATAGATTATGATAGTTTTTGTATACTTTTCCTCATCTACTTTTTCTAATCCCTTTTATATATTTTTTCATCCGTCATCTATTTCGGTGCTTCCTTTAAATCTTTTTCGTGAACCTTTCACTGGCTGCTTAAGCATTTCCTAATTCGAGATTATGATTCATAGCTTTACTTTCATATAGTTTTTCTAATTACATTTAAAACTTTTTTCATCCGTCATCTATTTCAGTGCCTCCCTTAAATCTTTATCGTGAACGTTTCACTGGCTTCTTGGGCAATCATTAATTTAGATTACGATTCTAATACGAGACGAGAGATAGAAATAGTTTCATTTAATTAAAGGGACAATCATTTGTCGTCTGTCTCATTTTCATTTTCTTGAGGTCATTCGTGAACGTTTCACTGGCTGCTTAGGCATTTCTTAATTTGAGATTACGAATCTTAGTTTTTGTATACTTTATATTCCTCATCTACTTCAAACTACCCGAATATAGAAAATGGTAAAATTGAATCGACTTACCGATGCCAAATTGAAGACACTCTCACGCATCTTGGCCAGACCGTGTCGCGTGATGCCGAGCACCTCGCCACGCGCTGTCATCTGGCTGGCGAGGAGCATAATGTGTCGCCAATCCACGCTCATGCCGTGACCCTCCATCACGTCGGTAATCTCACCCATGATGATGGTGCGCGCTGCCTCAATGCCGAGCGTCTGATAAATCTCACAGATGTTATTGCTGCGCGTTCGTTCGCCGACAACGCCATGCGTGGCAATCACTTCGCGCAGTCCGTAGCCCTCGATGCACAGCTTATAGGTGGGCGGCTGATGGGCATCATCGACAGCGATCACAGCGCGGGCGATATTCGGCAGCCCAGCGACAACGACATTCTGTATGGTTGTCGCAAGTCGAGCGAGTTCCGCATTGATCGTTGCATTCCGAGTGGTCTCAACGCAGACGATGATGCGCGATTTCTTTGGCACCGTGTGCACCTGTCCGATCTTGATGCGCAGCCGTGACTTCAATATGCTCATCACAATCGTGTCGAGATCAATGTGCAATCCCAGCACCTTAATGCGCGCCATATCGATGCCAATCACCAAATGGCAACTGGATGGGGCGCAAACAATCTCCACATACGATGAGAGCTCGCCGAGCGTTGTCTTCTCGATGCGCGCCTTCACCTGGCGAGCAAACTCCATGCTCGTATTGTTCTTCAGTTCGGCGGTAATAATCGGTGTCGAAATGTTTTTCGTCGCATTGATAATCTCCACAATACGCGGCACTCCCTGAGTGATGTTCATTGACGCAACGCCAGCGAAATGGAAAGTTTTCAGTGTCATCTGTGTTCCCGGCTCGCCGATACTCTGCGCCGCAATGGCACCGACAGCGGTGCCTGGTTCGCTGACAGCGCGATTGTAGCGATCGTTGATGCGACGCAGAAACTCGAGCAATTGCTCGGCACTGAGGCATTCGATCTGTTGGCTCAACTCCTTGTGATCGATGTAGCGTTGCTGCAGCTGTCCAATGCGCTTGGCCACCGCCTTCAAATGATTGCTGCAACATAAATTTAATCGTTAATCGTTACTCGTTACTCGCTACTCGTTGCTCGCTCTTTTCTCATTCGTTTATATGTTCATCTCTACTACTCACGTTACATCCAGCTTAAAGTCGCTGCGCGCTTCGCTAAACTCCTCCAGCTTGAACATCGCTTCCGCTTTTTCGAGTATCTCGTCCGCTTGCAGTGCTGGCTGCTCGCCGCGCGGCAGCTGCGCTCGCAGATTGTCGTATTGATGGCTCAGATCGACGGGTTTGTTGCGCGTCTCCATCGACACGGGATCGAGACCATCACCACCATAAATGGTGTCGACCATTTCGTTGATTGCATTGCGCACCGTGCCATCGTAGTGCACCACCAAATCCTCCAGGCACTTGACCAGACGACGCTGCAGATAGCCCGTCTCGGCGGTCTTTACGGCCGTATCGACGAGACCCTCTCGTCCGGCCATCGTGTGAAAGAAGAACTCGGTGGGCGTCAAACCTGAGTAGAAGCTGTTCTCGACGAAACCACGCGCAGCAGGAATGGCGGCTGCAAGAAATCAGACATAACAAATTATAAGTAACTAGTTCACAGTAGCGAGTATTATAGAAAATCGTTCTAAACAAAGATGACTCCTTCATAAAGAGTAGTAATTAATCTGCTATAACTATAACGAATACTAAAGAACAGTTAGAACTAAAATACATTAAAGAAAAACATTGCAACGAGTAAATAAAAGAAAAATAGCAGCGAATTAATAAAACGAATAATGAGTAAAACTTAAATCTAAGCTGTATTACTAAATGAGTGCTACGGGGAAACACTTTAAATAGTTTAAATTAAATTGAAATAACGAGTAGCTAATAACGAGTAATAAACCATTAGAAAGGACACGACATAATTTAAAGTGTTATGTTATGTATTACCATTGCTGGCTGGCAGTAATAACTGGTATTATATAAATACATGTAACGAGAAGTCGGTAACGAGTAGTCAAAAACTTCATTCGTCATGACATGCAATGAATATAGCCAAAGTTATCAAATAAAATACACGTAACAAATAATACCATTTGCCAATGTAGGCAAAGCAATGACTAGTATTATATAAATACATGTAACGAGTATTAAACAACTCTATTTGCCAAGGCATGCAATGAGTATAACTAAACAATAATACTATCAAATAAAATACAAGTAACGAATAAAAAATTACCAATGTGGACAGAGAAATTACTAGTATCATATAAATACATGCAACGAGAAGCTAGTAATGAGCAGTAAACAACTCTATGTGCCATGACAAACAATGAGTATACGCAACGCATTTAATACTATCAAATAAAATACAAGTAACTAATATAGTAATAAATGCTAATGCTAAGAGAATAACTATCTCTTAATAAACATAAAAAAAGTAACGAGTAGTACTCACAGTGGCGATCGAAATGAGGTAGAGCGCGATTCTCGAATCCGTTGGGCACTCGCTTGCCACTGATGGCCTGTTGGCCCACACACGCGATCATCTGCGAGATGTTGATGTTCGATCCCTTCGAACCGCTGAGGGCCATGATCAAGGCGCTGTTCGTCGGATGCAGTTCGGCGAAACACGTTTTTGCGGCCTGCTCACGAATGCCGGACAATTCACGCAGCATAACAGCCTCGAGGGTCTCCTCAGGTGTGCAACCAGGTTGACACTGAAGTGTGCCTGCCTTCAGTTTTTCGATGTAGTCGTTGCACTTGGCATAGCCTCGATCCAACAGGATGCGCTTGTGATGCAGCAGCTTGGCACTCGGCGTCACATCGCTGATGCCAAATGAGAAGCCACGATTTTGTATGAAGAACGAGGCAATCTAAAAATACAGGCAACACAATAACATTATGAATTATTTTACAATTTAGTGTTAAATTGATAATTGTTGTTTAGTCGTGACGAGTTCCCAAGTATTCGCAAAGCCCCCGACTCTAAATTGGGCCGTAAAATCGCGTCATCTCGCATACCAACAAACCAGCAAAGAACAACAATTCTGGCGAAAGTCACTTAAAAGATTTTGATACGAGTAAAACTCAAGGATGGTGAGGGGATAGATAGAAAGAAGCGGGGGAGTGGGGAGAGGGCGCCACGATTTAAGCACGTAAATACCTCGTTCTATAACATTTAATTGACTGAAATCGCTTGTTGGTACAAGCAACCAGGTAACGAGAGCTAATTAAACGACACTGCTCAACAAAATGCGGGGGAAAAACCCTTCAAAGATAATGAGATGAGATATGAAATACTTTGATTCAATTAAAGGGCGAGTTGAGGAAATTTTTTGTAGTTCACTTTCTTGACGTCATTCGTGAACGTTTCACTGACTGCTTGGCTTTACTTGATTTGAGATTATGATTCTTCGTTTTTATATACTTGCATTTTACTTTTTCTAATACGATATGAAACATGAAATACTTTAATTTAATTAAAGGGTGATTTGAGGAAATCTTTTGTTCATTTTCTTGACGTCATTCGTGAACGTTTCACTGACTGCTTGGCTTTTCTTAATTTAGATTGTGATTCTTAGTTTTTGCCTTATCTACTTTTTCTAGTCCCCTTTTAAACTTGTTTCATCCCTCATCTACTTCCGTGCTTCCTTTAAATTGTTTTCGTAAACGTTTCACTGGCTTCTTAGGAATTCCTTAATTTGCGATTATAATTCTTTTTTTTGTATATTTTTATTCCTCATCTACTTTTTCTAATCCCTTTAAAACTTATGTCATTCCTCATCTACTAAATTCTTTTTATCTTTTTTTTCATATTTTTCTTATATTTTGTCATCTTCTTCTTGTTCTATTCGAAAAACATTTTCTTGGTTTTCCTATCAATTTCAAGTGACGCAAATTGATAACGGAGCGAATGGTAATGCAAATATGCCATCATCTATTACTTGTTATCAACAATTAACGTTCAACGGGAGCTATCAGACCAACGAGTTTATGACTAATTGAACATAAACGAGACATTCTGATAAAAACAATTTGCCACCCAAGAAGCGGGGGAAGCACATATGCAAAATTTGTGGAAACAATTTGCGAAACTATTAAGTGGCAATTAAAAAAAAGAATTTTTCTAATGATATAAATACAATCTATTAGCAGGAATTTGCCAAATTTTTAAATAGATTTATCAAGCAATTGCATCAAAACCCGTTTTTTTTTTTTTTGGAACGTGCAGAAAGTAAGGCAATCAATTTGCGGTAATTTCCCAGACTTTTGTTTCATAGTGTAGCGGAGGCAACAAGTGTCAGTGTTATCAGTGATAAGACTTTGCCTCGCTGGTTGGACAAAAGGAATTGACAACGTCTCGCCCCAAAAAAAGGGAGAGAAAGAGAGAGAGAGGGTCAGAGGCAGGGATTTTGTGCGCAAGTGAGACAGATAGATTAAAGCAAGCAGTCAAGCAGCCAAGAGACGTGTGAGTAATTAATCTTATCGAGCTGCGCTGCTGCTTGCTGCTGGCCAAATAACAAGAGCACGACACAACACAGCTCGTATTTGTTAATAACAAATTGTACAACAACAAAAAGAACAGAAAATATGACACGAGAGAAAGAGAGAGGCATATTGCATATAATTGCGAAAATCGAAGCAATTTCGCGCAGACGGAAGCGAGCAACAAGAGAGTCTACACCATTAAAAAAAAAAGCATAAACAAAAACGGAATGAGAACGATAGCAAAGGATCAACATTTGCTGAGCAGTCGAGTAGTTATTCTGCTGCTAATCGCCGCCTTGCTGGCCGAGGCAGCGCCACCACAGCAACTGGATCAGGTAAATTGAGTCGACATCCCAGTGGCATCGTAGCGGAATTCCCTGCTGACGACCCTAGGAAATCGTCAGCAGTCAGTCAGGATATTATTTCTCCGGGGGAATTCTTTGCTGACGGCACTAGGAAAAAGTCACCAGTCAGTCAGTATATGAATTCTTAGGGGAATTCTCTGCTGACGACCCTAGGAAACCGTCAGCAGTCAGTCAAGATATTACTTCTCTGGGGAATTCTCTGCTGACTAATAAAACGTCAGCAGTCAGTCAAGATATTATATTAATTCTCAGCGGAATTCTCTACTGACGGCACTAGGAAAACGTTACCAGCCAGTCAGGATATGAATTCTTAGGGAAATTCTCTGCTGACGACTCTAGGAAACCGTCAGCAGTCAGTCAAGATATTAATTCTCCGGGGAATTCTCTGCTGACTAGAAAAACGTCACCAGTCAGTCAAGATATTAATTCTCCCTCTTTCGTTTAGATTAAAGGACGCATCATTACGGGCACCGATGCTTCGGTTGGACAATTCCCCTGGCAAGTGATACTCAAACGCGATGAATGGGATGATCTACTCTGCGGTGGCTCCATTATTTCCGACAGTTGGGTGCTCACCGCTGGCCATTGTGCCTATGGCCGTGACTCGCTTTACCTGGTCTTTGGCACCATCGAGCTGAACGACGAGAGTGCCCAGAGTATGACCTCAACCAAGTTGTATGTGCATCCCAACTACAACGATAAGATGAACAATGATGTGGCGTTGGTTCAGTTGCCACAACCTCTGACCTTCACCAACAATATCCAACCCATTACGCTGGTGTCCAGCACACAATCAGTGAACACTTATGTGGGAACTCAGGCGACAATTGCCGGCTTTGGCCTGGTGGACGATGAGTATCTGGACTATTCGCAGGTGCTGCAATACGCTCAGGTTCAGGTGATTGCCAATGACAAGTGTTCCGCGGTGTTTGGCACCAGTGTCGTCCTCTCTTCCACAATGTGTGCTCAGGGCAATGCGGGCAGCAATATGTCCACTTGCTCTGGCGATTCGGGTGGACCGCTGATCATCAATAACAATGGCGCTTGGCTGCAGATTGGCATCAATTCGTTTGTCGCCGAGGATCGTTGCACCACCGGACTGCCGTCGGGATATGTGCGGCTCACCTCGTTCATCGATTACATTGCCGAGACCACTGGACTGGCGCTCAGCTGAGATGAGAATCGTAAAAGTTCCTCCTTCATTAAAAATAAAACGCAAATATTCCACACACCACTCGAAGCACACACAACAACAACAAAAAATGTGTTCGAATTTCCCGAGTCTCGCGCAAGACGCGCGCGGAGATACAGACAGATAAGATACGTTTTATTCTTTCTCTCTGAATAGGCGCTTATCATTCTCAAGTGCTGTCTTCCCATGAACAGATTTCAATTTCTTTATATCGTCACATTGCATCTTATCGTTATCATCGATTGGCCACAGGGGAAATTACTTTAGCACCTCTTTACAACTGCGGTTGGTTTGCTGTTGCTACCTTGTAAGATTCGTTACTTTAGTGTTATCGATCACATATCGATGTCGATAAACTGACACTTAGGGATTATGAATTCAGTTTTACAGCACTTTAGTTCAATTATTTTACATGCAACTGCGGTTTAATGTTGCCATCTTGGAAAATTTAGTCAATTTAGTGTTATCGATCACATATCGACGTGGATAGACTGCAAAATCAGGTCTATTTATTATTTCGAAGCTTTATGTAGAGCAACACTTTACAACTGCGGTGATTTGCTGTTGCCATCTTGTAAAATGTTAGGTTTAGTGTTATCGATCACATATCGATGTCGATAAGCCGATTTTTAGGGATTATGAATTCTGTTTTACAGCACTTCAGCTCAACGATTTTGTATAGAATGTATAATCTCGTCAATGTACCATTTCATATCTTTTGCTATATCATATTATGTGTTATCGATAACACATCGACATGTGCTTTTTGAACGTAAGAGTGCGGCAATAGAATTGAGCTTACTTATATCAGTCTTTTTATAGTTGTTGACAGTTATACAAGTTATTTTTAGCCGTGCAATAATATTTTGGGCATTTGCAACGGCTTCTTCTTCACTTATTGTAAGCAAGTAATGTAAAATCTTATCTATAAGTCCAAAATCTAGTATAAATTTCCACATATTTCAGTTGAAGACAGCAATTTAGTTGCCTATCAGTTCGAAAATTAAGACTCTATTAGCTATTCTTAAGCACAAGGGCACAAGATAAAGAGAAAGAGAGAGAGGAAGCAGGGAGAGAAAGAGACGCAGAATACAATAATATAAGCTTTTGATCCTCAAAATGTGATCCATCCATAAAATAACAGACTCTAAAAATTGGCTTTACTACAGGGTCGTCAAATACAAGAAAAATACTAAATAAAAGTATAGAATGAACAGCTTTCCACAACTACAGCTAGCGGTATATAAATAGGTGTAGAGAGAAAGAAACAGCTTCGAGATATGTACTTTATATTGCCACTGTCTTAACAAGTAAGAAATCTACAAACGAGTGTACTCGACTGTGAGATACGCGCTACGCATTTTTAATAAAAACACAACAGTGTGGTGTTATTTCTAAAATATACCAAACTAATATACCGCAAAAATATATCAAGGGCTTTACTTAGCATATTCATGAAGTAATATGTTCGCAATAAACCTTGGAGGTCAAAATATACCGAAATAATATACCGCAAAAATACAAAAATATATCGAGGGCCATACATCGATAAAGTACTACACTCGAAATATACCATAGAGGTGAACATATACCAGATTGTCAGCCAAAGCAGCTTAGATCCGTTTACAGTATTCCTTAAATACAATTTTAATTCGATCACAAGAAAATTGTCTATAGCAAAGTTCTCGCCTCTACGAGCTGTCGATACAAAATCATATCTCTTTTTCTTATAGTCTTTGAGATCTAGGAGTTCATTCAGACGGACGGACAGAATGACGGACGGATAGACGGGCATGGCTATATCGTCTCGGCTGTTAATTCTGATCAAAAACATATATACTTTGTGGGGTCGGAGATGCCTTCCTATTACATACATTTCCTTCTACCCTATGGGTATAAAAATGTTACCTCCAAGTCGACCAAATAATAAACTCGGCAAGTAAGCACACTACAGGGTAAAGCAGAAGAACATTATGAAAATATTATCAAGGCAACTTTTACAAGGCCAGCCAGAGAATTATTACCCAGCACTTCACAAAGCGAAATACGCTGTGGCATAATAAATGTAACAAGGTTGCTTAGCCTGCCTTCAAAAAACGTTACCAAAGAGTCCACAAAACACAATACTCATTTAACTAGCTAGCACAAAGGGTCGCAACACGATGCAGAGAGAGAGTAATACAGAGAAGAAAGAGAGAGGAATACGCACCCGTGCCAAGCGCCACATGGCCTTGGTGGCAAAGGCTTCGCCAAAGTCGCGCAGCAGCAGATAGAAGATGCACTGTTTGGTGCCTGATCCCATAGTTGCTTTGTCCATGGTGCCGCACATCAACTCCGAGTTGCGTATGTGAATCCCTAAAAAAAAAGAAGGAAATATGTTAGATAGAAAGTTAGCTGAAGTTAGCGTTAGTGTCTCACTTACAGGAATCGTTGACACACAAATCCAAGTTGCCGGTGTAGTTGCGTCCCTTGTTGACCATGTTAAGACGCACCTGGGAATCGCTGTTGGGTCGCATGAGCAGATTAAACATCTGTTTGCCGGTCCACAAGCGACGCGGCTTCCAAATCGCTGGCGGCGGCATTTGAATGCGCATCGTCGAGTCCTCGTTGGCCAGAAAGCAGGCGGCCAACTGCATGGCCTCCTCTTTGGTGAGGAACACCTCCTTTTGGGTCAACAAATATCCGCCAGTGATGAAATCCTGTGTGGCCGCAATCAGTATTTCACCATTCTTCGGTGTCACCAGATTCGATTGATTGCCCATCAGGATCAAAGCCTCGGCACGCGCCTCCTCCGTTTGTGGCAAATGCAAATTCATCTCGTCACCATCGAAATCCGCATTGTACGGCGTACAGGCGCATTCATTAAACCGGAACGTACGCTGTGGCTGAACCTTGGCCCGATGACACATAATGGACATCTTGTGCAGCGATGGCTGGCGATTGAAGAGCACAATATCCTCGTCCCGCAAATGCCGCTCCACGATGTCGCCACACTTCAGCTCCTGGGCAACTTTCTCGCGATTGCCATAGGCCAGATACTTTTTGAAACTGGAGCCACGTTGCTGCACATAATTGGCACCCGGATGCTTTGCGGGTCCATTGCGTACCAGCTGCTTCATTTGCCTGATGTTGGCGGGATTCACACGCTCCGGATAGGTGAGTATCTTGGCCACACGCTCCGGCACGCCCACCTGATTGATCATCAAATTGGGATCGGGCGAGATGACAGTTCGTCCACTGAAATCGACACGTTTGCCGGACAGATTGCCACGGAAACGTCCCTGTTTGCCCTTCAGTCGCTGCACAATGCCACGTGTTGTCTTCTTGGGTGCCATATTCAATGGGATGCCGCTGATTTCGCTGTGAAAATAGAGCGCTACATGCAGCTGCAGAAAGTCCCAATCCTCGTGTATCAATTCGATTTTGCCACCCGTTGCCATATGCCGTTGTATCACATCGTTGATCAGCAGAATTTCACTTTGTTTCATCGTCAGATCATCCTCCGTTGTCCCCGCCTTCACCTCCGACAGCACCGATGGGCGGATGCAGGCGGGCGGCACAAACACGCGCGTCACAATCAAATGCTTGGGATGTGCACCACGTGAACACATGCCCAACAGCGCCACATCGCTTTGTGGGATCTGCTCGAATAGATCGAGCACCATGAGAGGCGTTAACTCTTCGGCGGCGCTGTAACTGCTCAGCGTTAGATTGAGATCACGATTCAGTTCCGTGGAGCGCAGCATTTCCTCCATCAGGGTGGTGAACGTGGCATCCTTTTTCCGACCCTTGTACGGATCATGGAGGATCTTCAGCAATCCCGGACCCTTTTTGACGCCCCCATTGGCTGCCGCACAGTGCGGACATTTGGTCACCTTCTTGGCCTTGGTGAGCATCTGCGAGTGCAGCGCCTTTTTGCCCAAATACGAGAAATTCGGATTGTGCAGCTTCTTCTCGAACACCGCACGATCCTCGGCCTTGAGCATGACGCGTGCGCATGTCTTGCAGATCATTTGCAGTATGTTGATCGTGGAGCGAAAGTGTCCAATGTGAAACACGGGCAGCGCCAAATCCAAATACCCAAAATGTCCAATGCACTCGTTCAAGCCTTGGCCGCAGGTGTCGCAGAGCGCATCCTTGGTGCTGATGCCCATGCGACGATCGAGGACGCCATACGGAACCGGCTGGCGTTGAGCCTGATACAGATTCTTTGAGATAATACGCACCAGAGACTCTTGTTGGATTTCATCAGCGCCGCTAACGCCAAACTGCACATGTGAGCTATGGTTGGTGTTGTTGTTGGTTGTCCGGCAAAAAAAAACGTAGAGAACACAGAAGTTACTGAATTTGTTTTAAACCGTTTATCATTGTACTTACATTTTCTTGTTAAGCGCCGAGGCGCGAAACTGCTCCTTGGGCATAGCGTTACAATAAACTGTGCGATAGTTGCGTTCTAATATTTGCGAAAAGCACAATCAAGAGTTTTGCAATTTATTTTTGAAAAACCATATGACAACACGCTGACGAGCACGGCATGCAAAAGTATCGTTTATCGATTACAGTGCCGGCATATTGCAGTGTTAATAAAATCGAATAATAGCAGTCAATCGACCATGTTGTTATTTATTGAAAACGTTTTAATTTATTTAAGTATAGTATAGCTTATTAATTTTAATGTCATAATTAATGGAATCGATGGCCATCTTTCATTGCAGCACCTATTTGTTATTTTTGTATAAAAATATCGAAGATAGTTGTTAGTATATTTTGAATTAACAAGATGAAGTTTTGAAGAAATAAATTTCTATAATAAAATAAGTAGTGAATAACTCGGCCAGAATTTCATAGCACAACCCATAATTTATTTGTTTTTATTTATAAGCAAACAACTAAAAATCACAAGCAATTTTTTAAATTTGATTCACTCAAACAAAATAAGTATGCAATAAATTATTTTAATAAAATTATTATATAATAATCATTAATTTAGTTCCCTGTTTGCCAATTGTATTTGAAATTTATAAATCAAATATTCTTTACAAGCAATAGATAGAATTCAATGCAGTAATTCCAAACGTTGCGCCAGCAAAAAAAAAGGGGTAACCAAATTCCAATAGGAAAATTTACAGTGTTGGCAGTTGGGAACTGTGCCAGTGGTATATTTCGGTATATTTGTCAAATTAAAGTGTGATTTGCAAATTTTGTTTTCTGGTCACACTACAACAACAGTTTGTCGTCGATCTTCGAAGAAAATCCGCATTAAATCCGCATTAAAGTTGTATCAACGTTTACAAATTTTCAAATTGAAATCCTGTATTGTTTGCGTTTCATAAAAGGTAAAAATATAGCTTGAAAACAGACACAACCTCAAAAATAGTAAATGGCGTGGTTTTTATTGTCAAAATGTCATTGCATCTGTGTGTGTGCAGTAAAAAAATAATTACGTGCAATGTTGGCAGTACATATCTATGACTTATGTATGTGAAAGCCCTCTGTTAATGCACTTAGTGGACATTGTGTTGATAAGGGTACCAATTACTTTTTTACGAATTTGCAAATCACGCACATCTGCTCATCGTACTCACGAATTTAATGCGTGCATGTGCATGTGCGCGCGTGTGTGTGTGTGTGCATAGGCCATAAAGTATTCGGAGAAGGAAGAGGAATACCCCACACACATACAGACGTTTCGTATTTTTAGTGTACTGCGCACGTTTCGTTTCATTTCAACAGTAGCAGCAACAACAACAACAACAAGTTGGACAACGATATGCCTACACACACACACACAGATAGACAGAAGACAGACATACACAGCCACACGCACGTTTGCACACTCTAACAGCGAGTTAACAGCAACAGCTGAGACAACCAACGACTGTTAAGCAACATACGCCATTTAACATTTTTGCATATTTTAAACAATTTCATCAATACGAACATATTTATTATTATCACACAGTCTCGCTTACTTATCGATCGCGATCGTAACAGCTACAGTGGAATATCGAATTAATTCGCAATCATTTTTCCGTTTAACAATATAATTGCAGAGTTCTTTGCCTCATCTGAAGCAGCAATAAGTAATAACAAAACCGAAAATTATAAAAGCAATTAAAAGCCATTGGCGTGGTTAGCGTTGCCAGCGGCCATCGCAAAAAAAAAAGTTGCGCGAAATTCTCACGTGGCAGAAAAAATTCAAAGTAAAAAAAGTGAATAAGAAGCAAAAGAAAGAGAATTTAAATCTCTGTTACGCTCACATTTAAAACAACAAAAAGAAAAAAAAATATAAAAAAAAAAACTACAACGCAAGCAAAACAAAAGAGAGGAACACAAGAAGATCGACGAGTACGAGAACAACAAAAATAACAGAGATCGTTGACAATTTCGAAGGCCTTGAAGCAGAGATTTTGTTCATCAACTTCCTTATCTAATTCGTGAGATTGCATTGCGCACCCCAAGCAGGGGAAACATAATATCTTATATGACTTTTGAAAGATTAAGTGGTAAGTAACCAATTGTCAATTAAACACACATACAAACTATATATAAGATAGAAATAAAAGCAAAGTAGTTGTGTAAGTGCAGCTACAACTATAAGTATGGAAAGAGTGGGAGCGAGCGAGACAGATACAATAATGCTGGAACTATTTATAAATTTCCATTTTGTAAATTGTTTATTGGGTTATTTTTTCTTTCGCTCATTTCGCATTTTTTTCCCCCAAATAATGAGTAAGCAATCGCGTCTAGCATTTTCCAAAGCAAAGATCATGAACGCAAAACATCATTATCGCAGACACAATCACACTCACTACGTGGGCTTTTTTCCCCCATTAACTGTGTGTGTGTGTATGTGTGTAATGGGATTTGTTGTAGTCTGTTAAGCTTAAAGAGCGCATGCCGTAACCGATCAACATACACACACACAAACACACGCTGTCTGCACATGTGTATATTTTTTTTCGCACACGGAACCAATGTTAAGTTAACAGCGCGCTGTTAGCTGCCTACCTTTGCTCGTTGGGCCTGATTAACAGCGCACTGTTAACACACAATACGCAATCAATCCATCCATCAAATGTCGCTCTCCCCTTCCCTCTCCGCCCCTTATTTTTCTCTGCAGCCATGCTCTCGATTGCTCTATAACAACAATGCCTCAGTTTAGTTACCAGTTCCATTTGCATTTAGTTTACCAATTGTCTTGTTGTCGATGTTGTTGTTTTTGCTTTCTTGTGTTTGCCATTTTGCAAGCGTGCGCAAACAATAACAACAAACACTGATAAAAAAAAAAAGTAGAAACCAGTTTATGGCATTGGTTCGACTCGACTGCTTCCCCTCCCCCTCCCGCTTCTACTGTTTTGGGTATCATCACATGCTTCACTTTCAACTGCAAATATTGGTCTCTCTTATATTGTGTTCGGTGTGTGTTTCTGTTTATCTTAGTCGATTGTCACTGTACTTGTTACAGTTGCTGGCAGTTAAATTGGTTTTGTTTTCGTTGTTGTCATTCACTTTTGGGCCACTTGTTGCCTCTTCCGTCCTCTTTGCTGCGCCATTTTTCGTGTCAAGCAACAGCTTTTGCTCCGCAACAATAACAGATGGCAACTCTCTTTATTGCTGTCAACAAAGGGGCAACGCTCAAAATAGTCTGACCCACCTACTCCCCCACCTCCTCTTAATGCATTTGCTTTTATCTACATACATATGTATGTATGTCGAACTCTTTTCGCTTTGTGAATTTAAAAGAAACAATGTGAATTGTAATAGTACAATATGTATATATTGAATTAGGCGCCCTGATTCATTCGATTGTATTTTGGGGCAGATGAATTGCATTCTTCGGTCACGCCGCAATAACCATGAAATCAGGCACAACAATATATACATAAATAATTGTATTATTTCGCTATAGTTTAATTACATTTGTCATGTTGCTATAAAAAATATACAAATACATATACTTTCCACTCATTCGTCATGGTTGCTCTTTATTGTTTCTGTAATTACATCTTATATCACTCATACCTTGCCTTGTAGTGTATGCAAAGCCCATAGCTGCAAGTGAAGTTCGATTGATTCAGCTTCCGATACGTCACGAACACTTTGCTCTCTCAGCTGTTCTTGCACTCTTCTGCTTACTCTCTTTACCACAGACATACACGCGTGCAAGCTGTGCTTGCATTCGCTCTTTTTGACACACACACGCAAACACATGTGCAAGCATGCGCTTGCGTTTTCTCTCTTATTGCATGACCTGCAGTTTAGCTCTTCTGATTTATGGAAGAACTGAGCTCTTTTTTTTTTGGTCATACTTTTGGGCGGGCAACAAAATGCTCTGACCTGACACGCATTGCAGTTAGTGGAAGGAAGTGGTTGGGTGGGGTGGGCGGTGGGCAGTGAAACATCTGGTTTTGTTGTTGTTGCGACCCCCGTCCCCCGTTCCCCACAGCATAGCACAGCACATGCGCAGTGATTGGACAACGAACTGTTGTTCGTTGGTTCGCTTCGGCTGGCTTCCATCCCCATGGAAGGACGACGTCGACGATGGCGATGGCAGCAAGCAGGACCTCAGCAGCAGCAGCATCGCTTCAAGTCAGTTTATTCGACAGCGTTAAACCCATCGCAAGTTTTTCTTCGACCATTTTCCGCACAGTACGCGCAACGTGAAAATTTTCCATGCTTTCTATTTGTGTGCGTGTGTGTATGAGTGTGTGTGTTTGACACAAAAGGAACAAAGTATTAAGCCAGCTTTAACGTTTGCTTTTGGCTTAAATGCAACTGAAAAGCGCTGAACACGCGTTTTTTTTTTATTCACCAAAAGATTTTCTTGGTTTTCTTCCTTTTTTGTTTTTTTGTTTTTGTGGGGCAAATGAAGACATGCCCTGTGCCCAATTGGCATTGTAATTATTGGATTTTTCCTCAGTTCAGCGTGTGCGTGTGTGTGTGTTTGCCTACGTGAGTGCGTGCATATGTGTGCGTGCGTGTTTGAATACATCTGTGTATTTCTCCTTCTCCCCACCTCCTGTTCGTCATTTTTGTTGTTGTTGTTGCGCTGCTCACATGTACAACAAAAAAAAGTACATTCAATTTGTTTGTATTGAGTTCTCCTCGTTTTTTTCAATCAATTCGAAATTTACAAACATTGTGTGCGGTATATAAAACAAAAAAATTGCTTTAGAACAAATCTGGCTGACAAAAACAACAAAAAAAACAGTTACTTTCGTTCCCCTCACCCAACATACCAAAGAGCTTGAAAAAAATACGATACAAAAAAAGCGAGAAAAGCAACGATAAGTTAATCGATAAATAAAGTGCAGCATCCAACAGCAGCAGCAACAACAACAACAACAAGTGCATCAGCAGTGAATTTCACTGTTTTGTCTGTCCTTTTCTCTTAAAATTTTTTTTTTTTTTTTTTTGTTTGTTGGTTTGTTCTTTTGCATTATTCTTGAACTTGACGTCTTTTAATGCTATTTACGCTTTGTCGTTGTTGTTTCCCAAACTTTCGAAAATCACGTTCATGTCAATGCGCGGCCAAAAAAAAATCCCCCCTCATCGACACCGCAACGATAACGATATCGATAACAATTCGGAAAAAAGAACGAAACGAAAAGAATTGAATCCAATAACAACAAGAAAATCAACAAAAGCAGTTGCAGCAGTTGAAAAAAGCACTATTGTTGTTCCAAACAATATTCTGATCGTCATCGTGATAGTTGTGATCGTGTTGTTGTTCTTCCTGGTGTTGTGTACGACTCCTGCCGGGGAAAACGACATCAACCTGACGCCGCCGAAGCAATTGACGTTGACGTTGACGTTGCCATTGCTGCTGCAATTTCTGGCCGCGCTCGTTCAGCTCCTGCTCGTAACAACGAACTTCAAAAGCGAGCTGCATCATATGCTGTGCGATTTAACCATCCAGCGACATACTGTGGCCATTACCTATGACCTCAGCGGTGAGTTTGTCAAACAACCTAATACACAACACAACATACACAGCTTTAAATCGAGATTGTCCTTTTTGTGCTTTTATAAACGATTGTTTTGCGTCTCTTATCGGTATCGGCAGATCCTCCACTCCTTCACTATACCGATAAACTAATGCGGTTTTAAAAATATACTGTCGCACTTTATCGATTAGATCCCCGATTGGTCAATAGGTGGTCACACTTGCTTTTATTTTCAGTTGTATAGTTATATGAATGACAGACAGAGAGAGAAACAAGCAACCATAACACATCAACTCACAGTTCAGGCTTGAAATTATTCGATTTATATAGTCCAGGAAAATTCTCAGATTAAACCTCAAATTTACAGTGACTGGTACAGAATATTTATTTTGTTTCATCCCTTTTTTTTTTTTTTCTTTATCACACTTTTCCCACCTTAAACCCGTTGGCGAACAAGAAATTCAGATGCAATTCGACCATAAATTGACAGTGGATACAAGATAACTCTCAACTCTTTTGTTTTTGAAATCGTTTATCGTAAGCATCGATCGTAGCATTTTTGATGTGGTCAAATTTCTGGTTAAGCTTTGGTTCAAAATTATTGCGTATCAGAAGAAGAGTGCGTCGATGCTTCGCTGTTTCTCTCTCGATGAGCTCTCGATGAGGCGGCATTGACATAAAGCCAGGCCTAAGAGCGAGCAATCGATCGGTCGTGTCGTTCTTAACCACAATAAAAACATCAACATTCAAGATTAAACCCTTTGCAATAAGAGAGAGAGAGAGAGACGGCAATTGTTTTTTTTAGTGCTCTGTGTTCTCAAGTGTTTCGAAGCGTGGGGTCTTTCCAATGTTGTTTACTTGCTATGCACCGTTCCCATCGCTGGCCTAACTGTATACCTATGTGGGTAAGCTACTCAATAAACGAAATCGGGGAGTCCCACACAAAACATATTCGATACTTCTCCTCTATACACACATATATCGATCTCTCTATCTTACGCACTCGGATTCTAATGTTCAATTTTCTCTTTTGCATTTGCAGAAACACCAGCAAAAAAAGGCGCACCTCCAATTCCACAAAAACGGAGTAAAAGCTTCGAACTGTGCATGAATTCAAAGAGGCGAACTATAAGTCATCGGTAAGTAACGATTGAAAAGTTAATTTAGAATTTATACTTATCCGTCTGTCTGTCCGTCCATCTGTTCAATTGCGTAGATATAAGGAACAACAAATGCTAGCGTCATGAAATTTTGTGACTAGATTTCTAGGGTGTATAGCTAACGAGTTCTAAGAACTTTATTTGAGAGGGGGAAAATGATACAGTGAAATTTGTTATATTTCATACACTAAATTGTGCCGTGGGTGTTTTTTCGTATGCAGCTTTCTTACATATTTTTTTTTTAAATGGGTTACGCAGTCACTATTGATTGAATGCGTGCCTGGGAAAAGCTTTTGCTCCAATTGCTTTGCTGCAGTGTTGAACTGTCGACAGCTTTCCTACCAACCAACAAGTGTTTATTGGTTATTAATTATGCAGTTTTCCTTTATGCACATATTTTTCCTATTCATGTTTGATTGCTTAAGCAAATAACTTTAAATGAAGTAGGGAAGGTTAATGATTGAATAATTTAAAGTGTTTGCTTTCCAAACTGAATAAATGTCTTTTCGTATTGAATAATTGAAATTGAAATGAAATGTTTTCTCAACTAAATGCATTTCCAAATTGAATAATTGAAATTAAAATGAAATCCATTCCAAACTAAATGAATTTCTGTTTGCTTTTTGCAGGACTTCAAGTAACAGACATCGGAAGTTACAGCCGTTCAGGTACACGTGAGCCAACCATTGTACCGTTCCAATAGTTTTTTACTAAAAAAAAAAAATTACAAAAATTAAAAAAAAAACACATAAAAACCAAAAAATTGTAAAAAAAAAACAACCTAACATCCTAAAAACTACCATAATTAAAAAGAAGAAAAGAAACACCAATAGTTAAGACTATGCCAGATATATAGAGACAACATATGAAAAATACACACTACAGTTAGGACCGCGTGCACTACATGCGAAAGGAGAGGAAGACATTGGAAAGCCCGAGACACGTAAACGTGGTGGAAAGCAACAACAACAACAAAAGCAACAACAATAAAACAAAACAAGGAAAAATAATAATAACGTAACAGAAGAAGTGAGGTTACGTTGAAAGTGTTTTTTCCTCAAAATAGTTCAACACAAAAAGTGAAACCATTTGTTGCCACTTGATGCACGAATCGTCGATGCCCAGTGGACGTAAAGCGAAATCCAAATCAAAGTCGGACTCCGAAATACAATCGGAATCCTCTTTCACTTCGATAGACAGCAGCAGGAGGAGGATCGTTATCGGATCAGCAACATCAACGATTAATCAGCGCAAGCAGCAAAGTTGAAGGAAAAAGCAAATTTAATGAACGGGAACGAAAGGCAAAACAATTGCAAAATAGCCGCTAAAGTCAACAAATTGGCGCTGCCAGCCGCACAATCAGCCATAGACACAACATAGGCAAAACGTCTGAGCTGAACAGAGAACAACACACTTCGCAGAAACCAATCCAACCAACAACACGAAAGTGAGCGAGATAGCAAAGATTTCCCCCCCTAAGTCCAACTCTCAACTCAAACTTCTTCCCGACAGTCGCAAGCCAAAAAAAACAGTCCGGCAATAAAAAAAGCACCTGAGACACACATCAACATTCTCTCTCTCTCAAGGCGAATCAATAATATTACCAAAAACCAAACAAATTGAAAACTATAAATAAAAAAAACAGAAGAAAGCGAGCAATTGAAAAACAGCTGCAAAATGGCGACCGTCAATGTGAATCGCAGCGTTACGGACATCTTCTATCGCTACAAGATGCCGCGTCTGCAGGCCAAGGTTGAGGGCAAGGGCAATGGCATCAAGACCGTCCTGGTCAACATGGCCGAGGTGGCGCGTGCTATCGGCCGCCCGGCCACCTATCCGACCAAGTACTTTGGTTGCGAATTGGGTGCTCAGACGCAGTTCGATCATAAGGTAAGCAAAGAAGCACCAAAGAGTTGCAAAATGTAGCAAAAATTGTACTATCGACAGTTTAGCAATAGAACTTACTATCGATAGTATAGCCAAAGAACGTACTATCGATAGTTTCAATCCTTCGACGATAGTCTTGACTTATCTAAGGTAAGCAACTCGATCATAAGGTATGCAAAGAACCTGTAAGGAGTTGAAAAATTGTAGCAAAAATCCTATTACTGATAGTTAAGCATAAGAATATACCATCGATAGTTTCAATCGCTTGACTTGTCGATCACTTTACTCACCTTAACCTCTTCTCTCCTCTCCGCACACAGAATGAACGCTTCATTGTGAATGGCTCGCATGATGTGAACAAGCTGCAGGATCTGCTCGATGGCTTCATACGCAAATTTGTGCTGTGCCCCGAATGCGATAATCCGGAAACCAACTTGACTGTCTCGGCCAAGAATCAAACCATTTCGCAATCGTGCAAGGCTTGCGGTTTCCATGGCCTGCTCAAGGTTAATCATAAGGTGAACACGTACATTGTGAAGAATCCACCATCGTTGAATCCGGCTGCCCAGGGCTCCTCTCTCACCGAGGGCAAACGTTCGAAGAAGCAAAAGCAAAAGAATGAGAACTCCGATGGCTCCATGTCCAACAATTCGATGGCCAACAATTCGGGTGGTGAATCCGATGGCGGCAATGGCACCAATCATGCCAGTCAAACCGAGGCCGAGATTAGCGCTGCTATACCCGAGAAGAGCATTGCCGAGGACGATGATGATGGCGGCTGGAGTGTCGATGTATCCAAGGTGCGTTACAAGTTCTTGATGAGTTCTTGAGTTTTTAATGTAACATTGATATGTTTAACATTTAAGTAACTTAACAGCTGTTGAAAGCGAGTTCTGACAATGTTAACAGCATGATGTTAAACTTATGTGTAATAATCTTCACGTTAACAGCATAATGTTAAACTTTTGTTGTAACAGTCGCCATGTTAATAGCATTATAAAGTTCTGTTTACAATTCGCGATGTAAATATTTGGAGGAGCTGTAGAAAAAACAATTGAGCCACTGATATTGTTAACATTTGAGTAACTTAACATCTGCTAACTGCGAATTCTGACAAAGCTGTTAAGCCATGTTAACAGCAAGATCTTAAACTTTTGTTTAACAATCGCCTTATTAACAGTTTGATATTTAAGTTCTATTTAACATTCGTCAAGTATTTACTTTGAGAAAGAGTTGTATAAACAAATTGAACAATTGATATTATTAACATTTGAGTAAGCTAACATCTGTTAACTGCGCGTTCTGACAATGTTAACGGCATGATGTTAAACTCTTGTTTAGCATTCGCCATGTAACTTCTTAGAGAAAGAGTTGTACAAAAAGTTTTGTTACCAGCATGATGTAAAACTTATGTTTAATGATCGAAATGTTAAATGAATGATGTTACATTTATGTTTAACATTCCCCAAGTGTTACTACTTTGAGAAAGAGTTGTACAAGAACAACTTGAGCAACAAAATATATAAATTTAAAATGTTAGACCAGTTTTCACTCATCACAATCATTTTCACATCTTACAGGAAGCGATTCGAGCACGTTTACAGGATCTAACCGATGGCGCCAAGGGCATGACAATTTCCGATGATTACGACAAGACGGAAAAGGAGCGCATCGACATCTTCTACGAGCTGGTGAAGAACAAGCGCGACAAGAAGCAGCTGGACGATGTGCCCACGCACAAAGAACTGCTGATCGAGGCCGAGCGCCTGGACATTGTGAACAAGGCGCCCCTTGTGCTCGCCGAGCTGCTCTTCACCGAGAACATCATCAACGATGTGCGCAAGAATCGCATTCTCCTGTTGCGCTTCACCCACAACAATCCGAAGGGACAACGCTATCTGATTGGCGGCATTGAGCAGACCGTCGAGTTGCATGCGGCCACATTGATGAGCAAGGTGGCTGGCATCTTTAAGGTGTTCTACGATCTCGATATACTCGAGGAAAAGGTCATACTGGAGTGGGCGCAAAAGGTGAGCAAGCGTCATGTGTCGAAGAAGATTGCCACGGAGATCCATGAGAAGGTGCAACCGTTTGTGCAGTGGCTAAAGGATGCCGAAGAGGAGGATTCGTCGTCGGATGATGACGATGATGCGGGCAATGATTCGGATGTGGAGATCGAGTACGATGATCGGGCACGTGTCGAGTCATTGAAGGTGGTTGCCGCTGTCAGTGCTGTGGCTGCGGCCAATAAGAAGAATGCTCTCGATGATGAGGATGGCGATGAGATCGATATTGATGAGATTTAAGATCAGCAGTTGCAATTCATCAGTCTATGGATCAGGGGTAGGGGACAGTAGCACCTAAACGACCGAAGAGACGAGAAGCGAGTGTAATTTTTGTGTCTTTGTGTGTCGTCTTTTACCCCGGCGATCAATCCATCCCTTTCAACCTTCAACAGCAACTGGATGGCGCTCCGTAACTTTGATGAATCGCTCGGCACGATGTTTCGATTGTAATTTCATTGCATTCTTCTTTACTACTACACTATATTGCATCCAATTTGTAACGACAGTGACACACACTCACACATCAATTTGAAATTAAATGCACATATTCCTATATGGCGCTGAGTTAAAACTTCAACTTCAACAACTATAAAACACAACATCAATGTTTTTTAATCAAATCTTCGGCTTTCAATTGTAGTGTATTTCTTTTTAGTCGATATATTTTTTTTCGTATCTCTCCCCTCCAAAAAAAACACAATTTTTTTTTTCTTTTTTTACATGTTTTAAATGTTTAATTAATTTTAAGTGCAGTACTTAAGCGAAAATGCAGAAAAAATGATAAATTAATTTTTCCACCATTTCAATTCGATTCTATCAAATATGTCAAATATTGAATATACTTAAAAACAATAAATTGCAATTAACAAAAAAAAAAAAACCGACAGCAGCAGCAAAAGAAAAGATATTCAGAATTCAGCTAAAAACAATTTTTACATACATTTATTAAATATATACTACACATACAAATATAATGAACATTAATAACTTTAACCAAAATATGCCTAAATACAACAATTATATATACGACTAGCTGCATTTTTAACTAAAATCACAGCAAAAACAACAAACAAATATGGCGTGGGAGAAAATTTTCCCCCTAAACTCCATTGATAATCAATTTTCTTATTCTAAGTTATTATTTAATGATAAACAAACAATCCCTACTTTTTTTGTGCAAATCCAAAATGCTATTTTCATGAAATCTAATAAATAGAGACTTATAAAATGTAAAAAAACAACAGTTTTTATTAGTAATCTCGAAAGAGGAATTATTTCTAAAAGGTTTGGGAAAAACCGACTGTCCCTAAGAGGGTCGGGACTTACGGGTATAAATTGGCTTCGTCCCAAAAGTCGCACAGCCCTGAAACGTCACGAAGACCGTTTAGACACTGCGATTCAAGGTATTTCAGCTGAAGTCGGGATAACCATAGACATATATGTATACAGTGTTTCATTATCTCCAGACTGACTTTCCCTGCACTGATCACTATTTGTAATGCCCAGCTTTTTACAGTGATTACTTAAAATGCCGAGCATTAGTTTGCACTCTTTCCTTAAAAGCTGCATGACGTACTTGGTTAAGTTAGTGCATCAGCCTTTCAGCTTTACATTAGTTGGTAGAGCACCAGCTCACGTCTCGAAGCCTAGAGCGTACTTCAATTACTCTGATAAGAAGGGGTAGGACTCGATAACAGCAACATGCATAATGTTCCAGTATCCCTGAGATATGGTTATCGGAACATTATGCATGTTGCTGTTATTTGGTCTTACCTCGCAAGGGTATTTAGCATCTCATTGCCATCGATGCCCTTCTGGAATCCAATAATTATGCCTGACCAGAGGGAAATTTAACGACTCTATTCCTCCAAGACAACCTTGTACTAGTCCACATCAGAGTGCAATTATATCCGATAACCTTGACAAAAATTTCATTCCATAAAAATATATTGCTTACAATATTATTTTACATACATACTTGTATATTTGTTTTGATAGTGATATGTTTTTCTTATGAAAAATCTACTGCATGATAACTTTGACAACCTTCTTGTACATGAAAAGTTATTGATAACAATTGTACTCTACGTATATATGTATTTGTTTTAATAGTAATTTATTTTTAAAACACGATGAGATGATTTTGTTGTTTCTTATGAAAAGTCTACTGAATATAGATGCCATTTCTTGTGTTGGTAATCGTCGTTATCTTAAATCTTGAGTGGAGTGTGTTCTACAACGTTATCTTGGTACAAGAAATTTCGATCTAACTACGGAACGTTTACAAACAGCGTTAAAATGCAAAACAAAATTTAAAATGCCACGAAGCAGTGGACGGAGAACGAGGAGGATCATTCAACAGTTGTCTGACTCGTTGGGTGGCAATATCCTAGCATCTCCCGTCACAATAGCGGGTTGCACTGGCGTTGTCGCTATGTTGATGGGCAAATTGAGAGCCTTCAGGAGACAACCGAAATCAATGACACGTCCCTTGTACTGGAAGGGTAACTTGGGGCACAGCTCGAAGGCGTAATTGATGGGCGGCATATCGCAGCCCTTGAAGCACGAGACATCGATAAAGTTCATCAGATCACAGACCTCAATGTCATCGCAATCGTTGCGATTCAGAACCGACAAAATGTTATCGATCAGTTCCAACGTGAATGGCATACGAAAACCTCGCAGCGTCGATCGCACCTGTGACTCGGGCATAAATGGTTTATTCGTGGGATTAATGTGATGGAAATGCTCCATCAGCTCCTCTCGACCGTTCCACAGCGAACGTTTGATCTCCAGATGAGCGGCAGCTCGAACTTTATCCCGCGAACAAGCATTCGGTGGCGCCTGTTCACCGGAAAAGTGCCGGCAAATTGTGATAATCTCGTGATCACTGATCGTTGTACCCATGAGTGCGACCAGAGCACCCTTGAGACTCTCGAAGGATATGAAGATGGCACGCTGTTCCAACTTCTGGTCGAGATCAGTGCACTCGGGCACACAGCTGGACACAAAGTCCGACATCCGTGTCTCGAGCACCTTGCGCACTTTCTCCAGTATCAGATCGATGTTGGTGTGTGCAAACTGATCGGGATGATGTTCCATGTACATGAGCGTAAACTCATCGGCCGATACCAGATGAAAGATGAAATCCTTGATGGACATGGTGCCGCCAATATAGAAATTACATGGCCGATAATACAACGGCTGCTTGCACGAGAATTTCTCCTGGCCGGGTATTAAAACGCGAGTGCGCTTCATGAACTCACCGCCAAGGAAACCCGAATTGCGGACCGCCACCTCCTGCACCTGCATGGTGTCATCGCTAAGGAAATAGCTGATGACAAAGATGCGTTCGCAATTCTCGCGTATGGTGGACAACATTTTGGCCCCAAAGCGCAGCACATAACGATCGAATTTGATGAATTTCCTAAAGTCCGTTTTGGGACGTTTTATCACAATCGACATGCAATTGCCGGCGGAATCTTCGTAGCTGCCCCAGCCATTGTAGGGCGGTAACATGCGACCCGATTTGTCGTACGGCGCACAAACGTCCGATCTCGTTGGCTGTGGCAATGGCGTAAACTGCTCGATGCCATAGTGATCGCGATAGTATTGCCGCGTAAATGGATCCATGTCCGTGATGACCACAGCACGTCCGTAGATATTGAGTACGCTGCCTATTTGCAGATCCCGCTGACTGTAATATAGTATCTCCTTGTTGCCCAAATTGAGGGGATCGACACAGTAGCGCACATTGCGCGACGATCCCAGTACATTCAAGAGCGTCACCGGCGTCTGTTGACCCGGCAGAAACATGCCATCGAATTCCTAGCGTGAAACGTGAAGGAAAAGGTAATTTACTCTCTTATCGAAAGAAAGGAAGGGATGATAATATGGCCCACTCACCCGCTGCAAACGTCCACGCTTGAGGAACGTGCTAGGCCCATCCCGACCGGAGTTACGTATGTGAGCCTCCTTCACCTCGATGGTATCATCGGCGAGGTAGTAGCAAATCTCCAGCTTGCGCACATCCCCCATGTCAGTGCGATCATCCCAGTAGGCCTGGAATTTCAATATCTGACGGTCGTACTTCAGGAACTGCGCAAACGGATGACGTTTCTCGGGTGGTGCACTGGCCCTTGCCTGTCCCCGCTTGCGTACAGCTTCCGCAGGGTCACTAAAGAAGAAGCAACGCAGGATTAATCACAGGGATAAATATAAGAAGTAAGAGAGCTGGAGATTAACAGTAATTAACATTACAAGTTATGATAAAGCTATTCAAATGTTAGATCAAAAGCATTGATGCTGATCAGTAATTGGAATGGGAGAAAGGTATTAAAGCTGTTAGATCAAAAGCTTTGATGCTGATCGACGATGAAGATGAAAGAATTAGTCCTCTGCATTTTACATTTCATTCATAAAGGACAAGGGGTATAGCTACACTTACATGGCCGGTGACACTGGATCGGACACCACAATGCCGTGCTTGTTGAGGAATCTGCGCGTGAATTGATCACAATCGTAGATGTGATAGTTGCGATCAAATATCTGCACCGTCTTGTCCACATTCAGATCGACAATGGAGATAAATTCATTGTCACATGGCGGGGGCTTTGGCACCCGCTGGCGATGCAGCACACAACCCTGTACAATACCCGAATTTTCCACCTTGGGTTCGTGTATATCGAGCGTGCCATCCTCCAGATAGTAATAGATGTTCACGTTGCGCACCATATAGGGGGCATGGAAGTTCTCCTGCAGCGTTTGCTTGAAGTACGCCTTAAAGCTGAGCACCTTCTTGTCGTAGGCCAGCCACGGCGGCAGCCGTGGACCCGTCCGTGGCGGATATAGTGCCTGGGCTTGGGCCGGCGGACAGCTAATATCGACAACAACACCAGCTGGATCCACGGGCGTCGACTGTAGCCGATCGCTCAGCATGGGTATGCCTCGGAAATTGAGTAACGATTGCGATTTCGGATAGTACACTTTATTAACCTGCATTACACTTAGATTGGTAACTTTGCCTCTCAATGCAAATTTCGTGGTTTTACTTACATCGCGAAAGAGTGTGCCCGGCAAAAGGGGCATGCCTGGTATGCGCAACATCTTGAATAATTTAATTTATTTTATGTATATAAGCTGTATTATGCTTTTTTACAATTGTGTATTATATTTTAAAAGTGACTACTAGTTCGTGCGACTTAACATACTAAGCCTGTGCTTAGTATTATTCCACATTTTGCTAAGCCTACGCTGTCGATGATTCAAAATGTCAACATTCGCGCGCTTGCATATTTATCGATAGCATTGTTATCGCTATTGTGCTTAACAGTTGAGCAGCCAACAGCGTCGCTGTTAACAGCTAAAATGCTGTTGTGCCAGCTGTGCGAACAATGTTATCGCATTAAGCGCATGCTCTCTCTCTCTCACGCTTGCTGCTCTCGCGGTCGTCTCGCGTGTTGTTGGCAAGTGTTTTTGTTTTTGCATCTGGTCAGTTTGAAGGGAAAGTGTAAAGCTTATTAACTAATACACAGTGCTCGCGCGATGGCAAATTGAATTATTTAATTAAAACACATGAAACAGCAAGTGCACAAGTACACAATAATAGCAGTGTGTAATCGGTATATTATTTAAATCACTTCATCAATTGCATTGAAGCTCACACAACGTGGCGTGGCGAGAACGTTGAAAAGAGTATGCGAATTTCGGTGTTGCGTCATTGTTGGTTAGTTTTCTTGCTTTCCTTTGCATTATTTTGATTCGCAAAACGGTAAAAACGTGCGTTGTGAACGGTCGAATTTGTGCTGCGCCTTTTGTTATTGTTGTTTAATTCAAAAAAGCTGAAATCAAACGAGATTCATTTCAATTTAAAAATATATAAATATTATACACTATATTAGTGGAAACTTTCGCGAATGCTATTTTTATAAACATTTGTGAAACAAAAGCAAAAAGCAAAAAAAAAAACAACAATGAATTAAAAGGAATTGGTGAAATTGTTTACAACAAAAACACATTCATAATAGTGTATTGTAAATATTTATACAAACACAACACCATCAAGTGCCTATTTGGAAGCCAATGTCAAGTAAGTGGAATTGTTTATGCTCAAGAGACTTCACATGGCTACAAAACTGTTTCACCCCCCTCCCCACCCAGCTGTTCTCTTCACAGCTGAGCGAGAGCTGCAGGAGAGAAGGGAAAAGCTTGTTGATGAAAGATCCCAATTGTGTTTCGTGTCATGCCAAGACCGAGACTGCAAGAATTTTATGCAGATCGTTAGATGAATCGTCTTGTAGAATGCTTCTTGCATTGAGTCTGGTGTACGCGCCCTCTTAGCGCAACGCGTAATTTCCCTAACGCCTACTTTTCTCGAACATGTGCAATTTTGTGTATCATTTGTCATTTGTTTTGTGAGTGCTGTACGAGAAAGTTGATTTTTTCCTACGCGTCTTTTATAAAACAATCAGAGGTAAGTTGTTAATATTATTAAACTACTATTCTAATCTGATTTAAATTAAAAAATATATTTGTATTTGTATTTATATTTACAGTTTTGAGGACCACGAAAGAGCTACGTTGGATGATAAAAATAGAAACTACAAGGCATTGTTCAGGGCGAAGAATATTGAAAACGGCGAAATAAATTAATTTTTTCTTTTAGCTATTATATTATTTAGTTATAAGTAAAACTGTTTAGATAATATTATATATAAATTTAAGTACTCATTGTATTAGTTTTAATAAATTTAATTTCAAGTATAATAAACATTTTATTTACTGCATATATTTTTGAGCGTATTTTTATTTTGCATATTCCGAACTACGCACTAGAATCTAAGCACAGATTTTCGGCAAGAGCTGCACCGCATATTTTCTACAAGAAACGTCGAGTACAAATTCCGCCAGCGCAGCCGAGGGAAATTTAAATTTCCCTTTGGCAAGAATTTATACTCGACGAGTCTTGTAGATAATCAGTTCCGCATATACGGCAAAACGAAGTGAGTAAGTCTTTTCGCATCTTGTGTCTACACATGACGGGACTGGAAGAAAACTTGTATATTGTCTACGAATAAAACACAATCGGGATGGTGTGAGCAGTGGGGGAGAGGGGGAAACACTTTTGACTCTTCCATCTTTCCATTGCGATGCTCTCATCATGTTTTTCTTTCGTAGTGTTTCTGTTATAAATCAATTAGTCTGGACATGCCCGTTAGCTAAATAATACTTATACACCACTTGAACATGACAATTGCTACACACATATGTATGTGTATGTGTGTGTGTGTGTGTATTTGTTTGCCACTCCCACACATTCTGCAATTAAAACAAATGGCAACGGAAATTAATGCAGAGCAAGTGCTTTTCCAAAAGTTTTGCAAATTAATTCATTTTATTAGTTGGCCACCTGGAAAGTTCAATATTACCAAACTATCGAAGATAAAAGCAAACACAAAGCAGATTTAATTAAATCACTTTTAACTGTGTGAAGTAGAAGATTTGGGTTGTTGCATTGGCTAGTGTTAAACATGTAGTATAAGTGTCAGCTCCTTTGTCAGCTGCTTTGTATAAGATCCTTGGCTGGTAGTCTTATACTTTTCACATTCCCTGCTGACTACGCTTCTAGTTCTATTGCATTCGATCGTAGCTGGCAGTCTTATAATATTGCAATGAGTGGTAGTTTAGGCTTAACTTTAAGTCTTATACCTTTCACATTCCTTGCGGCTTATGTTTCTAGTTCTATTGTATTTGATCGAAGCTCGCGGTCTTATACTTTTACGTTTCTTAGCAGCTTATGGGATCTTAGCTTTGAGTCTTATACTTTTCACATTGCCTGCGGTATAAGTTTTAGTTCAATTGTATTTGATCGTAGCTTGGCAGTCTTATACTTTTACGTTTCTTGACAGCTTAGGCTCTTAGATTTTCACTTTCTTATACTTTTTACATTCCCTGTGGTATAAGCTTCAATTCTATTACATTTGCTGACAGTCTTATACTTTTACGCTTAGGCTCTTAACTTCGAGTCTTATACTTTTCACATAGCCTGCGGTATAAGTTTCAGTTCAATTGTATTTGATCGTAGCTTGGCAGTCTTATACTTTAATGCTTAGGCTTACGTTTCACATTCCTTGCCGTATAAGTGCCGGTCGTTATTATTGTTGTTTGTTTATTTGTAGCGTATTTGCGAGTTAATTGTTTTTGTTGATTTTTGATATCGTTTTTATACGTTTGCTGTGTTTACTGTAATTGCAGCATACGAGTATTTGCTAGTCGAGCAGAGCCCTTTTGCCTCATTGTTATTCTTTTGTCTGCACATTCAAAGTCAACATAGTTTTCTCAGGTTCGCGTAATCTATAGAATGCTTTATTTAGATTATACGTATATGGTTTATTGGAGGCCCAGCCAGGTAACTCTATATACTCTATGTATACACTCTTTGTGTCTGATAAATAACCGCTGCTGAGATATTTCCCACTAAATTGTGACCTTATAAACGCAAAACGCTTCACTGGCTTCATTTTTTATTTTCCATTTCATTTCTTTATAAAACCAAACAAAAAAGTCTTGCATCATTCAAGTGCTAATTATGATGAAATGTGTGTGTGTGTGTTCCACAAGTGGGGAACTCGTAATCTATTTTAGTAATTATATGGGACTATCTTTAGCCATATCTCAGCCATCCATCTATCGCTAAAGAGCACCACGATTTGCGTCAGACTCAATCAAACAATTGTTTTTCAACTTTTTTAACTTTCAACTGTATGGGAAAAAGAAAAATAAAGGATGACACATCAATATGATATGAATCAAATCATCAAGACAATCTAGCTAACCGATTGTAAATATATATATATATATACAAGAACATTGGAACTTCGATCATTCTGCACGCAAAATTCTTAACGTAGCCAAAAACTTGAAGTGGCCATAAATAGCCCCTACTAACAATATCCCACATTATTATTATGGTCGTCACAATAAACCTTATCGGCCCCAAGAACAACGTCTATGCCATTTAAAACGTGTCCGAACAACTTGACGACGACTCAGATGCCGTTTCTTCGCCATCCGAGTCGCTCAGCTTCAGAAAATTTGAAGGGTATTTCACAAAAATCGAAGAGAATTGATCCTCTATAAGATCTTTATTTGTGAGTTCGCCATACAGCTCGTAAATAATAAGTGCAAAGTATAGTGGGGAGTTTTTGGGAATTCAAAGATCAGAGATTAGTTAGGATATTAAGATTAGATATGGTTATGGAATGGGTTATGTCTTATAACTGATAAATAAGTGTGTGTAGGGGAAATATTGATGCAATTCAATTGCAATTCTTGAAGATTACTTCATTTTTTTAAGTTTTAGTTTAGTATATAAATAGATAATTATATAGTACAAACTCATTTTGGTATATTTGTGGCTTAACAGAATTTGTAATATTCTGATTGTAATGAAATTTTGAGGATAACACGTTGAAAGACTTTCATTGAAGTGTGCTTTGAAATAAAGGATACCGAAGTATTAGATTGTATAGTATGCAGTATTAATATTAGATTATATAGTACTAAATAATTTTGGTATATTTGTGCTTTAGCTTTCATATTCCGATTGTCATGAAATTTGGGAATAACAAGGTGAAAAATGAAAAGTTTCCAAGTATTAAATTGTATTTGTTTACGTTGATCTTTAAATCTTTAATCTTCCGATTGTAATGCAATTTTGAGGATAACGAGGCTTAAAACTTTTAAAAAGTGAAGGAAATTTTGAGGATATCAAGACTAAAGTGTGCTATGAAATGAAGACTAAGCAAGTATTAGATTGTATACTATTCACGAATTTTGGTATATTTGTTTTTCACTTTAACAAATATTCCGATTGTAATGAAATTTTAAGGATAACAAGAAGAAAGACTTTTAAAATTGAAGAGTAACTTAGTAATATATTATATAGAATTAATAAATTTTGCTATACTTGTGCTTTATCTTTTAAATAATAATCGGATTGTAATGAAATTTTGAGGATAGCAAGACGAAAGACTTTTACAAACGAAGAGTAATTAATTATTAGATTATATGGTATTAACTAATTTTGTCCAAGTATTAGATTATGCTACTTTAACAAAAATGAGGTGTGATTTTTCCTTCTACTTCCTCTTGTTACATACGTGTTGTCTGCTTCGTTATGCCCGCTTTGGGGTTAGTGCATCAATGAAAATGTCTGCCAATAATGGTAGACGAGAAAAGCACACGGCCCCGCAATGAAAAGGCAAGTAAATCCACTCCAGCAGTCGGCACTCAACGATCTCTCAATCGCATCGAAAGGGGTTCACGATTGTTTTGCGATTTGTTGTCTATTTGGTTGATTGTTTGTCGTCGTCGTCGTCGTCGTCGTGACGTGGTTCATCAGCCTCGTTTGCAGTGTAATCGAATTGCGATTTGGCTATTTAAAAGCTACCCCACAATTAATTGCACCCGACAGTCCAGTTCGCAGTTTAGATCAGAGCGAAAGAGGTAGGAAGAGTGTGTGGAAGAGAGAGTAAAAACGCTTTATCTGCTAGCTGAGATTGCACATGTAGCTGATAACTAGAGTACGAGACACAATATCAATTATTATCATGCATCATATATCGTGACTTTTACAGCTTTGCCTGGCATCATAAAATCATCATAGAGGCAGCCCAATCATCAGTCAGCGATGTCATCAACAGCCACCAACAGCAACAACACGGATCACAGCAAGCTGAGCGATGTGGGACTGATCGAGGTGCAGCTGGATAGCTTGGATTCCACGCACAATTTCGCCGCCTCGAATGGCGGAACACCTCGGTCCAAAACCCAGCCGGATCAAAAGAATGTCTTCAAATCGAAGGTGTTCATCATTGCAGTGAGTTTCTCCTCGGTCCTCATGATTGCCATGTGCATTGGCTTTCTCGTCCACTACGAATTCGCTGGCGATGTCAGCGACATGGAAACCGTTGCCTATTGGCACGTCAAACTCCCGGAACAGCAACAAGTTTGGTACGATCGGGGAATCGATGAACTGAGGCTCGCTTTAAATCGTGAACTCAATCGCCGACGGGCCAAGAATGTTGTGCTCTTTGTCGGCGATGGCATGGGACCCAACACAGTGACCGCAGCTCGCATCTATCGCTACAAGGAGGAAGGTTTGCTCAGCTGGGAACGTTTTCCGCACATGGGACTCCTGAAGACGTACTGTGCCGACAAACAGGTCCCCGATAGCTTCTCCACAGCCACAGCGCTATTTGGCGGCGTCAAGGTTAACTATGAAACAGGCGGCGTCGATGCAAATGTTCCGCTTGCCAATTGTACTGCCTCGCTCAACGAGAAGAATCATGTCCAGACGATACTCAACTGGGCCCAAGTCGATGGCATGCGCACAGGATTCGTGACCACAACTCGTGTCACGCACGCAACGCCAGCCGCTTTGTACGCTCACGTCGCCGATCGTCGCTGGGAGAGCGAGGCCACAATGCCATCGGAGGCCCTGCAGCAGGGTTGCCTGGACATCGGCAGGCAGCTGGTGCAGCATGCAACAGGGCGACAGATCAATGTAAGTTTCTAGTGAGTAAAAACAAAGCTAGAGAACTTCTTTGACTTTACAGTCGAAGGTTAAACCTCTTAGTGGCAAGTTAATTAACAGTGTTGTTACTTTTAATGCTATTGAAAACTGACAGGTCTTCTTAAATTTGAATTAACAGAACTCGTAACATTGATTTCACAGTCGAATGTTATGACTTTTGGTCGTATGTTAATTAACAGTGCTGTTGAACTTTCGTCTTGCACCTTGCTAAATTGTTTGTTCAAATACTTCCACGTCTATTACAGAAATTCCTAAATTGCATTCAACAGAACTTGTAGCATTTGACTTTACAGTCGAATGTTAAGACTTTTGGTCTCATGTTCATTAACAGTGCTGTTAAAGTTAGCTAGTGCCTTGCTAAATTGTTTGTTTTGACATACTTCTACGTCTATTGTCCGAAATTTTATAAAATGAAAAGCTTACATTCAAAAATCATCGTAAATTGTAATTAACAGACCTTCTAACATTGACTTTACTGTCGTATGTTAATCCTTTTAGTGGCATGTTATTTAACAGTGCCGTTAAACTTAACTGGCTATACTTCAAATACTTCTAAATGGTAATACTTCTAATGCTACTAAAAGCAAACATTCACAGATCTTCGTAAATTGCATTTAACATAACCTATAACATTGACTTTACAGTCGTATGTTATACTTTTAAGTCGCATGTTAGTTAACAGTTCTGCTAAACTTTCACCCTGTTTCTTGCTAAATTGTTTATTTTTTCCGATTGTAATGCAAATTTATAAAACGTCATCAGAATTTCACAAATTGCTATTAACAGAACTTGTAACATTGAGTTAACAGTCGTATGTTAAACCTTTAAGTCGCATGTTAATTAATAGTGCTGTAGAACTTAGCTTGCTAATTTGTTTATTTTTAAATACTTCTTTATTGTCCGATTGTAACAAAATTTTTAGGACATCACCATTGATGTGTACACAAAGCTTAACATTCGCAGATCTTCGCAAATTTCAATAAACATTACTTGTAACATTTTCTTTACAGTCGTATGTTAAACCTTTTAATCGCATCTTAAATAACAGTGCTGTTTAACTTGTCTGTTATCGTCACAATCGTCACTCTGATCGAGAATCACTTCCCATCCATATTTAAAAGCTTTAATGCGTACTTTATTAACAACTCCCTCCGCTCACTTACTTCGCAGGTCATTATGGGCGGCGGTCGTCAGATGCTTGTCTCGAATGTCACCGACTCGGCCAGCGATCCGCTGGACACGTGGGCAGGTCACTCGACCGATGGCCGTAATCTCATCAAGGACTGGACAGACTACAAAGCCGATCAAGGCGTCTCGCATGCTGTGGTCCAGAACAATGGCGAACTGCGGCAATTGGATGCCCAGAATACGGACTATGTGTTGGGGATCTTTGCCAACGGTCATCTGAAGTACGATCATGAGCGAGATCAGAGCGATGCTGGGATGCCATCGCTGAGCAACATGACGATCAGAGCATTGGAGGTGTTGGGCAACAGTGACAAGGGATATTTGCTAGTGGTGGAGGCGGGAATGATCGATCAGGCGCATCATCGTGGCAATGCCCGCAAAGCACTGAGCGAGGTGATTGCCCTCAACGAAGCTGTTCAAGCGGTTCAAGCGTATCTCAAAAAGAAGTAAGTTAGCTGGCGATTGTTGTTATTATATATTTTCGATTACTTACTTACCTTAAACAGAGATCAGCTGGATGAGACGCTGCTGATTGTGACCGCTGATCATGCGCACAGTTTGACCATTAACGGGCATCCGGATCGGGGAGCAGATATTTTGGGCATGGCGGGCACATCGAAAACCGAGGGCACGCCGTATACGACGCTGACGTATGGCACCAGCTATGAGGGCTTCCAGGTGGATGCCGAGCGAATGCAGCGTAAGAATCCAGCGCTTACCGATACCACAGATTGGGAGTACACGCAACAGGCGGCGATCAACACCAATGAGAATCTTCATGGCGGCTCTGATGTGACGATACATGCTCGAGGTAAACTCCATTGATTAATTGCTTTCAATTGAATATCGAATTAATCTATTTATATTCTGCTTGCAGGTGCCATGTCGTATCTGTTTCATGGCGTGCACGAGCAAAGTTATGTGGCCCATGTCATTTCCTATGCCCTGCGCATTGGACGCTTCCGTGATAGCACAATTGCCGAATCCCTGGCAGAGCTGATGCCGTTGTAGCTTTAAATCTCGCATAATGTTGCCTTGGATTTATATATATACCTTTTTCATCTTATTTACATATTGTGATAACTTAGTGTTTTTTTTTTTTGTTTTTTAGTAATAAGCGCAAAATAAATAGCCAATGAGCGTTAGAGATATTTAAAAATAGCGCTCTTGTTGTTTGGCGTTGCCAACCAGTAGACCGGGGCGTTGCCAGATATTGACATTATTGAACAATTGAACTTGCGAAAAAAATGAATGTCTGTATATATTGTTAATTTCGTAGCAATTGATTTTTAATTTTGTGTCGTAAAAATAATTGATAGAACAAATTGTTATATACTGCGTTTAGAGTTTTTAAAATGCTAAAACAATAAGCTATTTAAAATACCGCGCCTTTTTATATGCGTTTTGCTTAATATACCAAAAACCCATATGTAGTGTGACCAGTTGGTAAGCCATCAGGCTTCTGCATGTTGGTATATGGCGGTATATTTTAGTAATTCAGTTTGCGGTCACGCTGTTTGTTGTGAAGTTCTGCCTGCTAGATTGTTAAAAGTGCAATTGTAACAAAAAAAATTAAATAAAAACAAGAACAAAATACGCATTGATTTCCTATAAAGAGTTTGCATATTAGAGCCGCGTTTTCGCTGACGTTTGGTGCCGAGTTATTCTTTTTTTTTCGTTTTATCTTTCGGAAAGTGGGTGAAAAAATTAGCAGTGTTCATTATTTTGTTAAAGTGTTTGTTTGAGTGTTGCGTGTGCGACGGTCGCATAGAAAATACACGAAAAAAAGGAAATAAAATAAAATAAGAAAGGAAACGAATTAAGTTTGCAAAGGGCTGAAAGCCAGAGTGACAAAAAAGCAGCAGCGAAAATGGCGTTGAAAATGTTGGTTGGCCAGAGTAAGTGCAATGACAAGTGTTCTAATTGGAGTTATTTTTATTTGCTGCCTTCTCTAATTCTGTTGTGACTAACACACTCACACAGCCATAGACACATACCCATACATACATACTCAAACATAGCTATGGACAAGGTTGTGATAAACATGACGCCCCATTTAAATTCACTATGACACACATACATATGTATTGAAATCCTATTGTACAGAGTCAAGTTGATATGCAAAAAAAATACAACAAAAAAAAAAAAGGTCTGCATTTGCATATTCTTATCAAATAAGCAGTAGCAGCAGCCCCACACGGTGTCCATCGATTTTTCCAACACACACATACAAGCTCCCACCCAAGCGACGCCGACGCGCAGCAGAGCCAAAAACGCCAACGCTTCTTCATGGTGTAGGTGGCTTCTGTGTGTATGTGTGTGTGTGTGTGTGGGCTGAGACGGTGACCTTTGCCGCAGGATAAGCGCTGCCTGTTTAGTAGATGTGGAATTCATTTATCTCTCTTGGCAAGCGTTCGCAATTTGCAGTATAATCGCTGATCAAAAATAAAATCAATCAGGCAACGCCATTTACTAAACGGCTTATTTCAAGCATTCTTGTTGTCTCCCTTTTTTGATGTTATTTTCGTAATTGTTGTTGCTGCTGCTGCTGCTGTCGCTGTTATTATTATTGCTGTTTTTGTGGATGACTCATAGGCGGTGCTTATGGAACGACGCTTTGCTTTATGAGTAATACTTTTACCTCATCTCTTTACCCCCTCCCCACCACCAACGCATTGCAAAACGTCTTAGCTGCTTATGACATAGTTTCCCCCCCTTCTACCCTTTAAACGAACTTAGCAAAGGGTATGCTATGGAATGCAAGTCAGTAAGCGAAGCGTTGCTTTCACCCTTCTAAGGGAGCAATTATAGATCTCATGAAGAGTTATTTATCTTATTGTGTTTACTAAAAACATATTTTTGCATATTTAATGATTGTCGTGCTTTCCAGATTTATTTTACTAAAATAACGAATACAATCCCTTTCAAATTTATTGCCATAAAGTTGCACTGACTGTAGGAAACTATTAGTTTAACTATTATTTATTAATAAAAATGTTCTTCTTATTCATCACATTGAAATTCCATTAGCATGATGTGATCTTCTGGTTTATAGATAAAATCGCACCTAAGGTCGGGGAGTCCAACTATTTTTCGTGCCAATTTGAAGGCATAGTAGTGGGTACACTAGCAGCTACCCTGTAATTTTGAAATTTAATCATTTTTGATCTTTCTATTGGCATAAAACATTCCTTTTCATTAAATATTTGTTGCACAGTAACAGAACATAAATAATAGAACATCAGTTTAAATAAATACTAGTGGGTACACTAACAGCTACCCTGTAATTTTCAAATTAAGGCGTTGTGATCTTGCTATTGGAATAAAATAGGAATTTTATTCTGATATTTGTTGCGAAGTAATTTTAAAAGACTTTTTGATCTTTCTATTGGCATAAAATATGAATTTTAATTAGATATTTGATGCGAAGCAACAGAACATAAGCATTAGTTGTGGGTACACTAACTGCTACCCTGTAATTTTCAAATTAAATCATTTTTGATCTATCTATTGGTATCAAATATACATTTTAATTAGATATTTGTCGCGAAGTAATTTCAAAAAGAGTTTTTAATCTTTCTTATGGCATAAAATATGCATTTTGATTACATATTTGATGCGATTACCAAAATCTATCCATATTATATTGTTTTTATAAGTTGACTAATTGTTGAGGTAATTTAATTTTCAATAAGCATATTTTTGAAACGATTTCCGGTAATTGTAGTAATTACTTCATAGAATCTGAGGGCAATCTTTTCGCTTAATCATATTAATCAGTCGACAGTATAAAAATACATTATAAGGGTATAAAAGAAAAATTTCTTATTTGAAGATCTGTTAATAGATTAGGAAATAGGGCAGTTAAACGAACTACATAACGGAAAGCATGACAATCTTTTCGCTGAAATATGCAATTTTCTTCTTTTATTCAGCCGATGGTATAATAATAAATATATATATAACTTTATTCCAACTTTGCAGAGATCATGAACGAGGTGGTGAAGTACAAGCCGCCGCCACCCAAGAAGGCGGGCGCAGCGGCAGCTCCAAAGGCAGCCGGAGCCGGTGGCATTGAGTGGCGTGTCCTCGTTGTGGATAAGCTGGGCATGCGGATGGTGTCCGCTTGCACCAAAATGCATGAGATTAGTGCCGAGGGCATCACCTGTAAGTCGTTGACAGTTACACACAGAATGATAAAGATTAATTATCAATTTGCATTTTCAGTGGTGGAGGACATCAATAAGAAACGTGAACCGCTGCCCACAATGGATGCCATCTATTTGATCACGCCATCGGATGAATCGGTGCGCTCTTTGATTCGTGACTTTGAGAATCCGGCACGTCCGATGTATCGCTATGCGCACGTCTTCTTTACCGAGGGTATGTGTCAGCCGTTCAGTCGGCCAAAAGATTCTATATCTATTCTTTTCGATACAAAAACAAAAAAAGTCTATTGAAGAAATTGCAATCGTTATATATAGTATATTTTTGGCTATTTTATCGATACGTTATCGATTGTATTTTATTTGATTTTCATTTCTTGTATTTATTTTTTTGTTCTTCCATGAATTCAACAAACAATCTCCAATCCATAAAACCTCTGCACACCCCTCGTATACATACCGTATACCTGTTCCGTTACTCTTCTATATATAAATAATAATAATTGATCGTATGAATGTGTAAATAACGTGTAGCGATACCTCCGCGCATATTTGAAATGCTGCAATCGCACAAAGACATTTGTCGGCGATATGTGCGCACCTGCAAAGAGATCAATATTGCCTTTTTAGCCTATGAAGCACAGGTATAGTTTCAATGCAATTAAATCCATTCCTCAGACTCTGACTTCTGACAGTTTTCGTCACAAGATACACATATAAAACACTTATTACTCGTTACTCGCCACTCGTTACTCGTTGCTTTGTTGGCACACGTTGTTGCCGGTGTCCTCACTCATTCTCTTTACTAAAAGCTGTGCCAATCGTTTCGTGAAACGATGTGTCCTCTTAAGTGCTTACAACTAACTACAGTTTATGTTGGGCGATACATTAAAATAACTGATAAACGATATAATACACTTGCATTACCCCTCCACGAATTCATTCATAATTTATTTTGTACGATTTTGCGTTTGCGTTTTTGTTTGTTATTTGTTTTTATTGCTTTGTCGCTCTGCCAATCTCTAGAAATGCCTCTTGTCTCTTTAACTATATATATACTATCTGTCGATTTCTTACTCAAAAAAACTTTACGCTCAATGAGTTTACTTTACAGGATTTTAGACACTAAGCAGTGAATTGAACTATGGGTGCTACGACTACGTTTAGTCTTCGTATAACTCTTAACGCAAAAAAAAAAAAAAAAAAATCCAAAAAAAAAAAAGCATAACGATAACATCTATTGATAATCAAATGTCATGCATCAATTGTAGTAATGATAAGCAAAATTTTATATTATTTATAAATAATTGTAGTTTGCCCGGAGGAATTGTTTAACGATTTGTGTAAATCGTGCGCTGCAAGAAAGATCAAAACTCTAAAGGAGATTAATATTGCATTTCTACCATATGAATGCCAGGTGCGAAAAATAAAACCAAAAAAAAAAAACCTACAAATATTTACAAAATATTCGTGTAAAATACAAAACAAAAAACCCTTTATCTATCTATATATCTATCTCTCTCACCCCCTCTCTCTCTCGTACTAGAGACAAAGACATAGTAAATATAGGCATCTCTATCTGAGCGATTTAGCACTTAATGCTCTCTCTCTCTGTCTCTTTCTATTATATTTATCGCTTTCGACTTGTATCTTCAAAGTCTTTGTATTGTGTATATTAACTGTCTCTGTCTCTGTCTCTGTCACACACACGCGCTCTCTCTATTTCTTTTACTGTCTCTGTCTCGCTGTTTAAATATATGTATATGTACTATATATGTGTTGTACTTGCTGTTGTAAATAACCTGAGACACTTACAATTCAATTCAATCAATCAATCTATCTGGATCCTGGCAACTCGTTAACGTTAACTTTTAACCTGGTATTTACCAACACTGTTTTTGTTTTACCATCCAGCCAGTTAGCGGTCCAGCCTCTAGTGAAACGATACTCTTCTAACGAGTCTATAATTTAAGTCTCAAAACCAAGATCTCCTTAAGTTTTGTTAAACTTGTTTTGTAGTGTTCAATTTAATGTATGTAAATTGTATACAGAAAAGCAAATCGTGCCTAACCTATATAACACTAATATCAAACAATAATACAATAAAATGACTAATCCTCATCAATCATGAATTAACTACACAGTGGAATCTCTTAGCGAGAATCGCACTTAAATCAATAATAAAAAACGCTACTCGTTTCGCTAGACACAAAGTGACCAGGAACGTTTAAGTTCAACTCGCAACGAGTTGCTTACTCGTTATTCGTCATGTTGTGATGCGGCGAGTACAACTCCAGGGCGCAAAAAAAAAAAAACCAAAAGAAAAGAAAGAAAAACCAAAACTAACTGCAAAATATGATTATTATATTTATTATTATTCTCATGCTATGTATTCAACTTTTATAACTGTATAACAATTGTCAATTGGTTTCGTGTTCTCTCGCATACTGTTAACTGTATATATATATATTGTAACTCGTTAGCGTTAAGTACACACATACATATGCACACAGTCTAACACAATCAAATTTACACTTGCGTACAGCCAATTTTATGCAATTCGGTTAAAATAATATGCATAAATATTTTAAAGCAAAGTTGTGCAATCTACTAATTGAATTTAAAAACAAAAAATTAACAACAAGAACATTTTGCATAAACTTGGCTGTGTTTCCGTTTTCTCGTGTTGAGCTTAGCTTGTGTTCGTTCTATTTCACTCCATCTGGCCATTTTGGCTTGCGCTATGGCGTTGCCACACTTGCGCACAATCTCCTTAAGCAGGAGAAAACGGAACAACGCGCTTTTCTAAACAAGCTTTCTCTTTCATTCATGCATGCTGCTCTTTGCTCTTTTTGTTATTGCTATTGGTGTGCGTGCGCATAACATTTAACAAACGCTGGAAGGAGAAGCCCAGCAGGCAAATGCAAATTGTGTATTACATTAAAATTGATCGAGCTGCAATGCTTGCTGGACTGCTCTGACAACTGCACATACAAGCTCAAGCACTTGCTGTATATCGATAAATTGCTGCATAGCTGTTATCGACAGAGCAAAAAGCTTACGCTTACACACACACACACACATACATACATATTGCACCGTCCAATGACCGAGACAACCCTGAAATAAGAAAAAAGAAAATCCCCCCATTCGAGATATTCGATAAATTTCCCTAATCGAAATCGAACAAAAAAGTTCGCCCCGAATTAATGTGAGCACTCTTTCTGTCGGTTGTCCGGTCACATTTGGTTGGTCCGCATGGTCGCCATTTTGTTTGTTGTCGCAGGTGTTCTCACTGGACTCGCCGGACACGTTCCAATGCTTGTACTCGCCGGCCTTTGCCTCCATCCGTGGCAAGCACATCGAGCGCATTGCCGAGCAGATTGCAACGCTTTGCGCCACGTTGGGCGAATATCCGAATGTGCGCTATCGCAGCGATTGGGATCGCAACATCGATCTGGCTGCCTCGGTGCAGCAGAAACTGGATGCCTATAAGGCCGATGAGCCAACCATGGGCGAGGGGCCGGAGAAGGCGCGATCCCAGCTGCTCATCTTGGATCGTGGCTTCGATTGCGTCTCGCCATTGTTGCACGAGCTCACATTGCAAGCCATGGCCTATGATTTATTGCCCATTGTTAACGATGTCTATCGATACACGCCCGGACCCAATCAACCCGACAAGGAGGTCCTCCTCGATGAGAACGATGATTTGTGGGTCGAACTGCGACACGAGCATATCGCTGTCGTCTCCACCCAGGTGACGCAGAATCTGAAGAAATTCACCGATTCCAAGCGCATGAGTTCCAGTAAGTGTGCTTCACATACATAGTAATACGATACGACGTAAGTTAGAGTATTGAATAAGAATAGATTAGATTAATGGAAAGGGTTTTACTACTTATTTAAAATTAGAAATTCACATTAGTAAGATTGAGACTTCAACCAGTGCTTATCGAAGACATGAACCGGAAATTCAATTCTTACTACTTAATAATAATAAGAATAATAAATTCACACTAGTTAGATTAAGACACAAACCATAGCAAGTACTTTAACTAGTGCTTATCGAAGACATGAACCAAGATGCAACACACGGGTTATAAGATAATTATATTAAGACACAAACCATAGCAAGTACTTCAACCAGTGCTAATCGAAGACAAGAACCAGAAAATTCAATTCTTAAATAATAATAATAAGTATAATAAATTCAGACTAGTTAGATTAAGACATAAACCATAGCATGAACTTCAACCAGTGCTTATCGAAGACAAGAACCAGAAAATTCAATTCTTAAATAATAATAATAAGAACAAAAAATTCACATTAGTTAGATTAAGACACAAACCATATCATGAACTTCAACCAGTGCTTATCGAAGACAAGAACCAGAAAATTCAATTCTTACTACTTAATAATAATAAGAATAATAAATTCAGACTAGTTAGATTAAGACATAAACCATATCATGAACTTCAACCAGTGCTTATCGAAGACATGAACCAGAAATTCAATTCTTACTACTTAATAATAACAAGAATAATAAATTCACACTAGTTAGATTAAGACACAAACCATATCATGAACTTCAACCAGTGCTTATCAAAGACATGAACTTGGAAGTGCAACACAGGCGTACTAAGAACCAAAATAAATGTATAAGTGTTGATCGTCAAATGTATCGATATCCGATTGCAGCAGCGGACAAATCATCGATGCGCGATCTGTCGCAGATGATCAAGAAGATGCCGCAGTATCAGAAGGAGCTGTCCAAGTATTCCACCCATTTGCATTTGGCCGAGGACTGCATGAAATCGTATCAGAACTATGTGGACAAACTGTGTCGCGTTGAACAGGATCTGGCCATGGGCACCGATGCCGAAGGCGAGAAGATCAAGGATCATATGCGCAACATTGTGCCCATTTTGTTGGATGCGGTAAATAGAAAGAAAGAGTTTAGTGAATTCTTAGTTCTCTATAATTAATTCACTCTTCCTTCTGCGTAGAACGTGTCAAACTATGACAAAGTGCGCATCATTTCGCTGTATGTGATGATCAAGAACGGCATCTCCGAGGAGAACTTGACCAAGTTATTTACACACGCTCAGCTGTCCACTAAGGATCAGGATATGGTGCGCAATCTGAGCTATTTGGGCATCAATGTGATTGCCGATGTAAGTTGAGCTGAGTGATGACATTTTGCGAATGATTAACCTAATGGAGTTTGTGTTTTTTTAGTCACGCAAGAAGATCTATTCGGTGCCACGAAAGGAGCGCATCACGGAGAGCACATACCAGATGTCACGCTGGACACCGGTGATCAAGGACATTATGGAGGATTGCATTGAGGATAAGCTAGATCAGCGACACTTTCCATTCCTCGAGGGACGCGCCCAGAATACGAATTACCATGCACCGACTAGCGCTCGCTACGGCCACTGGCACAAGGACAAGGCGCAGACGCAGGTGAAGAATGTGCCGCGTCTGATCATCTTCATTGTCGGTGGCGTTAGCATGTCCGAGATGCGTTGCGCCTACGAGGTGACCAATTCAGTGCGCAACTGGGAGGTGCTAGTCGGCTCATCGCATGTTCTATCGCCTGAAATCTTTCTCAGCGATTTGGGCAGCCTCTCCAAGGAGGATTAAGCAAACCAAAAACAAACACACCGAACACATACACACACACAAAATCCTTCTTAATTTTCCGGAATCAAAAAGAAAAACCACACAACATAAAGAAGGAAGTGAAAACTATGCTTATTACATCTAGCCAGTCTGTAATTTGTTATTTGATATATATATATAAACATATATATATATATATACATATATGTACTTTGTTCGATATTCATTATAAGCGTATCGATCTGTTCCATTATTGTTCATTGCTCACCCTACACAGGTGGTTTATTGACGACTCTATATATAGTATATATACGCACCTCTTGAACTAACTAACCCACAGATCAAAAGAACAATACAAACACACACATACTTAACCAATAATAACTATGTACACTCATATATATATATCTAGATAAACAGTCCGATGTATGTATGTCAGCCCAACTTCTCCGATATATCGTATATATAGTTAGTTATATATGAGTGCATATAGATTTGTCAGCTATTTATGTGTGTCAACTCGTTTATTAATTTATAGTTCAAAAATAGTTCGTTGTTATTACCGAAATGAACTTATTTATCCGCTCTTTAAATCGGAAGTGGAAAAATTACAAGAAAAAAACAAAAAAAAAAGAATTGATAAAGATATATACTGTTTGTTGTTTATGTACATCACAAAAAAAAGAAAAACGAAAGGAAATTAGTCAAATGTAGTTATGCTAAATGCGAAATTCAGTTAAACAAAACAAAAAAAATTCAAAAATATTTATTAACAGAGCTGTTAACAGAGGCTGCAGAGCCACTGTGTGTTTAACAGTATGTTAACATTAACAGTTTAACAGTATGTTAATTGCTTCTCGATGTCGAAATGCAAAATAGTTTTTCAAAGTTTCATAAAGCGATCTTGCACCATTAACATAAATAAATTCAACACACACACACACACAAACAAACACTTAACAGTTAATGTTAACAGCATGTTTATTCTCTATATATCGAATGCAGTAACAGAAAAGGATCGACACACACACATACAAATGCGCTCATATACACAGACACTTAACATTAGCTCAGATACAACGCAAAATATAAAAAACGGTTCGCGTCGCGTGGGCAAAACTTGTGATTCGAAAATCGAATTTTAAATTAACAAAAAAAAAAAAAAATGAAACGAAAAGAAAAGAAAACAACTTTAAACGAAACACAATTAATTGCATAACAGCATTAGCTTAGCATTTTGAAAAGCAATATTTAAATTTGCAAGAAATAAAAAAAAAACATGGTATATGTCTTTCAATTGAAGCCAATAATATTGTGCGCCTTCCACACAAAAAAAAAAAAAAAAACGAAAAAAAAGAAAAAACTTGAGAAACTCAATACTTAAACTACGTGTATTCGAAGTCAAATGCAACATAAAACTTTTTCAAAAACTAACAAAAAGAAGCTTTAAATCTGTTTAATAAATAGTCATTGAACTAATTGAAAGGCAATTGTTAAACAAAACAAAACAGAAGAGGGAAAACTCGTAATTATACAAAACAAAAAAATATACTAAACGCTCTATATACATATAAAAAAACATGCATATAAAATACTTATACTTACCCTTATAATTCACTCTTATACTTCACACTTATACGAATGCCATACACACACACACACATATATGCGAGATGCATTCCGCGATTGGCAACGTAGCGATAAATTGCATTTACTATAGTACAACAACAGCTACAACAACAACAAGAACAACAACAACAACAACAATATTAATGTGTATGTATGAATGCAATAGCACTTCTCCCTTTCTCTTCTATCTTATGTATTATTAGTTTTCTCCGCTCTTGTTATTTTTTTTATATATACATACATATATATCCTTACTATATCATAATAATAATAATAATAATAATAAAATATTTAAATATATATATCTCTACATATTTTTGGTTGTTGCATTTTTTTGCCCTTCCTTTTCTTTTATTATATTGAAATCTTAGCTAAGTAAGTTCTCTCGTAAATAATACTTACATATATATTATAAAATGAAACAAAGCAAATACTTAAAATATACTATGTATGCATTAGCTCTAGATGACGCCTAGTCCGATTGCACACACACACACACACAGATAGTCACACCTTGCACTGTCACACGCACACATACTCGTAGCGAGCACGCGTTTACCAACACTGGTGTGGCGCACAACATACGAACATCCAGTCACCCACCCCCCGCACAATCCAACCAACGGGGGGCGCGACAGCGGCGTCAATTCGCACGCACACACTCAAACAACATCCGAGTTGCCAACGAAAAAAAGAGGATCACACTGGCGAATTGCGCCCGATGCGCGTGTGAGCGGGACAGCGAGTGCTTCACCTGCAAGTATGTGTGCGTGTGCGTGCGAGTTCTTTTCTATGCATGTGCTTGCGTATGTGTGTTTGTGTGAGTGTGTGTGCGTTTAGAGTAGGCGACGTATTATTCAGAATTCACGTTTAAATGTTTATTGCTTGAAATGAAAAAAAGATGAATGGAAATTAGAAAAGAAGGATCATAGGAGTATAGTAATTAATTAATTAATGTCTAGCTCTTAAGCAAGTATTCTATAATACATATGAACAAACTCTTACATATTTATTCAAGATTTAAGTGAAAAAAAAAAACAAAGCAAATTTAATTACTTTACAAGCAACAAATTTCACAATACTTATCATATAGTGGAAACGGAAGGAAGCAAATGTGTTTTTTTAGCATAATTGTCAAAATGAAATTATTAGTGAATGAATTATGATATATACATTTATATACATAAATATATATAGTAATTATATATATGAAGATTTAAACAATTTTTGCAAATTTACATAACAAAATGAACAATTTATACATTTTAAATGATTATACGATAATATACTTAAGAATTGCTGTCAATTTCTTAAACATTAACATTAACAATTAATGATTACTAGTAGCAACAATTGAAAAACAAATGCGAAATACGAAATTCGAATCACAAGTTGAGCATCAAAAACAGCGAGCTGATAATAGTTAAACGATTAACGATAACCGATAACAAGAGAAAATGAAAACATAACCAAAGCAAAACAAAAACAATAACAAACAATTATACAACAATTTCAGAGTTAGCAAATTCATATACTAGTACGATTATACAATACAATATATATATATACATACATACATATATACAGATACTATATATTAAATAATATAAACAACAATTGAAAGTTTTAAATTCAATAAACTTCTGCTGTAAAAAGCATAAACAGTCACAATTGCAAACAGGGTGACGGTACAGCGATAACCGTAGCGATCACAGGGTGATTGTGATTGTGTCTGCCACAAAAAAACAAAAGCAAAAGAACAGCAATCACAATAGCAGTGTAATTACATAACTTAATTAAACAGCAAATTATAACAGTGAAACAAATAAAACCAACTTTGCATTGCAAAGTTAAATAACGAAAACGAGCATTTTTTTCCCATCAACACGACGATGATTAATAAGATGGTGATGAAGAGAACAAAGAGGACGACAATGATTAAATTTAACAAAAAATGCGGGCAAACAAATTGCCTCGAATTTAAATGTAATTCTATTCTTTTTTATTATTATTTATTTTTTACATATTAAATTAATTAATTAATTTATTCTTTTTTTTATTTTTAGTTAATACACTTTACACTGTATTTCAAAAAATAAATTTAAAGCGCCAATGTCAAGCCCTTCACATAATTTCGAAAGCATACTTTTAGTAAGCGACCTCAGCGACAAAAATCTGCAAACAAAAAAAAAGCTCAATTTTAGCTTAGCATACTTTTAGGATGGCCAATTATGTGCGGCGTACTTTGAGCTCCACTTCGGACTTTCTGCTACTGCTTTTTTAAAAGCATACTTTTAGGACGTACTTTAATGGCAGTGAAGCGGCAGAGGAAATTTAAAATTGCCTAAATTTACTGTGGCATACTTTTAAGGATGCTGCAAATAATATTTTGCAGCACACTTTTACTGCACATGCAAAATTTTTTGATTTCTACTTGCTGCTGATTTATGTTCGCCTGGTATTTCATTTGGGTAAGTTGATATTTTTACAAGGCAACATCGATGCCATCGCGGATTCGTGGCCACCCAATTGTTGGGCAAATATTCCACTGCATACTTTAGGGGTGCATGTAATATGGCATATAAAAATGAATAATGCCTATATCTCGGCTATGTCCTGTCGCATATTCATCGGCCTTGCAGTGTAAGATTCGTAAGGACCAACTCTATCGATTGGCATGCAAAATTTATAATTTTTTCGTTCCGTAAGCGAAATGAGAAATGCGTAAATTAGTAATTTCAGGATAATTCGAGAACCGCAAGGACGATCATGATCAAATTTGGCAGGATAATAGTCCTTACGAATACGCTTCGATTGGCACAGGACTCTCAAGGATCACAAAGGATATGCACGAGATTTATGATGTTTTCTGCACATAAATATTAAAAATCCTTATTTCTCGATCATATCCTGCCGCATCTTCGAAGGACTTCGAAGGATTGCTAGTATCGTAAGGACCAACTCGTTCGATTGGCATCAAAAAAATATGAGGTTATCTAAGGATCCGACACTTCTCATTTCTTAGTCCGAGGGCCAAGCGAAAATTACGGAAATCGCAAAATCCAGGATAGGCGATAACCACAAGGACATTTGGAATGTCCTTTGGCACGATGAGAGTGTTCATAAAAGGACTTCGATGGAGACAGGACCTGCAAGGATCTGATAGGATATGGCCGAGATATACGCAATTTTCTGTAAACAAAAAAGTCATTTTATCTGGAGTCCTGTAAGGATTTTCGTCCTTTTGAGTGCACCAATCAGTTTGTTTTGATAAGAGTCATCATTGTGCCAAAGGACATCCTGATCGTCCTTGAAATGACTGAGATACAGTGGACTCTCGAAGTTTTTGGCAATTTTTCTATACTTACCCCTTAACAAAAAATTAGATGAATTTTATTGGAATGTCCTCAAAATCCTTTAAAGTGAACTGATAGAACTAGTTATCCTGACTACGAAAAGGTAAGTCCAAGTAAGATTCGTAAGGATTTGGAAAAATACACAAAATTATCAAAAATCCTTGAAAGCAGTTCGCTAGTTTGGCTTGTTAGGAGCTTGAAAAAGCATGTCCTTTTAAGATCCTTTCAAAAATATCGGAGTTGTAGCAATTACAAGAATGTCCTTTTTGAAGAAATAACGTAAAATTGATACAACTCAGCATATCCTTGTGTGTTCGCTAGATTCCTAAGGATAAACATTATAAAAGAACATCAGAGGATCCAAATATCCTTTTGCTTTATATAACAGTAATAAGAATGCGATCATTTTCTTTTGTTGATTGTTTATTTCTCTTGCTTAAACATAAATACATATATAAAATTAAAATGTATAATTGGTTTGCATTTTCTGTTTGTTTATATTGTATATATAGTATATAAATTATATAAAAAAAATTACTTGCAATAAATTTAGTGGTTGGTGGCGTGCCGAAAAAGATATTTGGGGATAATTAAGTGTAAAAAATATACATGTCTAGAAGGCGCAGCAACAAATATATAAATAAATATATATTTGTATATTTATATTTTATATCTATATATATATATATATATATATATATATATACTTGTATTTAAATATAAGTATATATTTTGGAAACATTGTGAATTTAAAGCGTTTCGTATTATATATTATTTATAACAAGTGTTTTTTGTTTTTCTTTGTGTTCTTTTGAAATATTTACAATGCATCGAGACGCTATTTCTTTTTGGATGTTGAACTTTAACAATATTTATAGTATATAGTATATTTTTCAGCGCAGCCCTGTGTGTGTGTATAACTGTATGACTGTATAACAGTTTTGCGGCTGCTTGCACTTAGTCGGTATAACTTGGCTCTCTCTCTCGATGCTTTAGCTTTAATTACAAATGTATGTATGTATATGCCTAAGCGGTAAGTGTGTGTGTGTGTGTGTGTGTGGGTTTGGGGGTGGGTTTCGTATTTGTGCATGTGTGTGTGTGTGTGTGTTTACTACTCTATTACGGCTATGATATGTCTAGCATTTCTAAGGACCAGTCGGCAAGTGTTCTACACACTTTTAAAAGTTTACTTTGGGAGGCGAAACACAAAAAAAGAGACAGACACACACTCGCTCTCTCTCGCTCTAACACACACTCTACACTCCCTGCGATCGTTCGCTCTCTTTCGTTCACGCTGACAGACAGACACAGCTGCCCTCTATTAACAAATACATACATAATAATACAAATTGAGTTTTACAGTTTTACTAGGATATTCAATCTAGGATATCCAGATCTAACGCTCAGTGCTGCTCCATGCTCTCTCTCTCTCTCTCTCTCTTTTGTTCAGATGGACCTCGCTAGATACATTATCGGATATAAAGCTGAATCATCATCATCATCATCATCATCAATAGCGTCCATTGGTCGTATTTCCGTAATATGAGGGACGATCAGGCAGCTTTGGTGGCGCATTCATTCCAGGTCGACTGCGAGGAAGATATGCAAAAATTCGCAATTAATAAATTTTTATTTTTCAATTAAATGGAAAACTTAAAAACTACATACGCTTAAAAGCAGAGATTTGCATGTGAAGAAGAGATTAAAATGTTAAATAAGTTAAAAGTCGTAGTTAATTGATAGTTGATTAAAGGCAACTCACCGACACAGCAGGAGACACAGCAAAACGAAATATTAGTTGAGTGAGCGGAAAACCAACACCAACGAAAAAAACAACAACAACACGCAAAGCAACTCTGTTAAGGACAAGCTCTTACATCTCTGTCTCACTCTTTCTCTCTGCCTATGTTAACAGTTAACAGTTAACAGTGCCATTCACTGTAAACGCAGGCAAGTACTAAAAACAATGAATGCAACAAGTCTTTTTCTTTTTTAATATATACTTTTTTTTTGTTTTTATTTTTTTGTGTTTTTCATTTTTTTTTTTATTTATAACATTGTAGTTACCCCTCAGCATACACTTTTTCATTTTAACGTATTTCATTTTCAATTCAATAAACAGCAATTAGTAAGCGCTACACTTGGTTGGGATGTTCTTCTCAACGAGGAAGGGGGGGGGGGGGGGTGTTTTTTTTTCTTTCTGTTTGTCATCTCTCATTCTCATATAAGTACATGTTTATTTATATATAAATATATGTATATATATATATGTATGTACGTATGCATGTATGTATGTATCTATGTATATGCTCAAGGCGTCATGTATGTGTATTGTGTTAGCTGTGTGTGTGTGTGTGTATGGGTATCAGTGTGTGTGTGTGTGTGCTATACTAAAACAAACACATAGAGGAGCTAAATACTTGTGACATTTCTATATATCGTATATATTGTTAGGTATATACTTAATTTTTGCCATTATCGTAACGCGAGAAGATGTTGGAAAAAACGGTTAATTTGCAGTAGTTAGCATCGATTTATCGATTTAATTATCGTGTTGTGTGTTTATCGATAATCACGCCATAAACAATAATTGTACATAGCCATAACATGCATATACTAAATATACACTATGCATACATACATATGCATCTGTGTGTTTGTGTGTGTGTGTGTGAGTTATACTACATCAGCAGATCAGAAATCTTTTAAAAGCTATCGTCATGTATATCATCTTCTTCTTCTATATAATGCTGTCTCTTTTTGTACAGACTACAATAACAACAAATAATGGAAAATTGTTTCGAAATGATTTTACACAGTTCAACACACACATATTCGATATATATGTTGTATATATACATATATATATAAATATCTATATAATATGCATAGATCTCAAGCTGAATAAATATATTGCTTTAGTTTAAGATGCTTCACTTGTTTTCACTTTTCTCCATTCCATTCCATTCGTGGGCACATTTACAGTATCGAGAGGGGGAAAACAAAAATATCGATCTTCAGTATTATCGTTTATCGTTTTGTGCTTATTTCGAAATACATTTACGTACACATACATATTAACTGTAATATTTCATTAGCCTTTTACCAAACACCAAAACACACACTCCCTTCTTCTTCTTCTTCTTTCACCCTCTCTCACTTACTTCTCTTAACTGTATTCTGACTCTTATATGTATGTATGTATGCATGTATGTATTATGTATAATTACCATATGCGCTTTCATCAAATATTTGCTGCACTTTGTATGTATGTATGTGTATTTCATTCAATTGTTCTTTTTTTTTGGGGGGGGATATCATTAAATGTACTTTAATAGTTGCTGCAGCATTAACAAATACATATACATATGCATATACACACATATATTCATGTAGATAAACACATATGCATACATTTTATAAGGTGGTTTTTAAAAACTACACAAAAACACATTATTCTTTTTTTTTTTTTTGGTTTCTTTTTTCATTTTTTTTTTTGTCGTTTTTTAGCAACAATTACAATGTTTTTTTTCTGCATTTATGCAAAATTTTCTAAATAAGAGACTATGTATTGATGTATGTATATATGTTAGTCATGTATGGGTTATGTTTTCTATGTATTTTCAGCTTGTTCAATTTCGCATTGCTTTTTTTTTGTTTTTTGTTTAATCGTAAAATGTAATTAACAACTTTGAGGTTAGGATTTAGAGATTATTTTTAAGAGATTCATTGACGAGTGTATGTATGTATGTGTGTGTGTGTGTGTGTGAGTGAGTGTGTTGTATACAAATGGAATGTTGAGTAACATAAACAACAAAACGAAATACGAAATAAATATACAAGCTATGTATTTTAGTTAGCCGATTTCAATCGATAAAACGCAACAACAAAAAAACGGAATGTGGTTCTTTTTTTCGTAATACATGAATTTAGTTTCACACACACAAGGACATGGTCACATCACAAAATATACAATAATAATAAAGAACACAAAATAAAAAAAGGTAAAACAAGAACACAAAAAAGACGACAACACATTTATGTAAATGTAGTTAATAAATAAAAAAACACAACAGTGTTGAGATAAGAAGAGAGTGTGAGATGGAGCCGAATGCAGTTGCAGCCTCGCCGCTCTCTCTCTCTCTCTCGCTTCGATCTTTGCTTTTGAGTGTGCGTGACGTGCGTATTTAATTGTATTTGTTTTCGGTTGCGTAGTTGCGCTCTCTCTGTTTTTGCTTTGCACACACTCTCTTCGCTTGTGATATTGTTTTGGGGTTGTTTACTTGAATCGGGTGGCAAAGACGTTGGAGAGTTCGCTCATTGCCGCCTGGCCAACAGCCTGGTTCACTTGTCCACGCATGCTCTCCGGGATGTATCGATTGGCGCCCGATTGTTGGGTTATCGCTCCGCCGACGGCTCCAGTGACGCGACTTGAAAGGGTTGCAAAAAGTAGTTTGTACTGTTGTTGTTGGTTCTGTTCAATTTGCTTTTTTTTTTTGTTTGTTTGTTTATTTTTTGCTTTGCGCAAAGAATTAGGCTATACTAATTGTTAACAACAACAATATAGAGAAGAAAAAAAATGGCGCTGCCGCTATGCAATCAAACAGTTATCGGAACGCTTGAAACCCCTTTTTATCGATTTGTCTGTTTCACTTCTGCTGGCTCTGTGGTGTGTGTGTGTGTCAGAGTGTATGTGTGAATGTCAGTGTGTGTGTATGTTTATCGATTTAGTCACAAATTATGAGAGAATCAATTAATTTCAAAACGAAAAGCAAAAGCAAACAACAACGCAAAAATAAATAAGATCAAAAATATAAAAGTCAACATAGCTGTTATATGTATGTAGATAACCATCAACAAAGCAAAACTCTGATCGATTAATTTGTTTTGCTACAACACACACACACACACGCACACACACTTGCATTCACCTACTCAAGGGGGGCAGAGAGCAACAAGAAAAACAACAACAAAGAAAAAAAAGAAAGATGGCCGACGCGCTTTACAACACTGGAAAAAAGAGTGAACGCGAAGCTCTCAGCTGGAGGACCAATAATAAATGTGAATGTGAGAATATGTGTATGTCAGTCTGTATATATAGGTGTGTTGTTAGTGTATATCTATATATCTATATATATATCTCTCTCTTTTACTTGTGTATATATATAAATTGTTATGCATGTATAATTTTCTTCTTTTTTTTGTGTTTTTTTTTTAACTATATTGTATTTATTTTTCATCTTGTTGCGTACACATACTGAACAATTCATTTGTAACTTTTTAAATAATTTGTTATCATGTATATTTTATGTAGTGGAATGTTTTTTGCTGCTTCATCATTTTACATATACATATTGTACATATACATACATATATATAAATGTTTTCACTTTTGTTTTTGACTTTATTAGTATTTAGTTTTCACTTTTGTTTTTTATTTAACGACAACAACAACAACACAAAAAAAGGTACTTTAGTTAACTTAAGCATAGTTCTCATATCGTATATGGTATATATAATATTATATGTTATGTTGCATGTTTTCCTTTTTTCATTTCTTTTTCATTTTTGAGAATGGTATTTTTAGCATTTACAGGACACTCTGCTCACACACTCTAGTTTTCCTTCGGTCTTTGTCCGTTCTCCATTTAGCAAAACTCAGCTCAGATCAGGCCTCATATCTAATTTATATATAGTACTATATGTATGTATATGCATGTCTCTCATGATAAAAACTAACAAACTATGAAAAGTCTAAGGAGTAGTAGAGCGAGCGAGTTACAGTTCTCATCTCCAATATAAATATATATTGTATATAGATCGTGATAAACTCTGACTGACTGTACTGTGCTTCTTCTTCTTCTTCTGCTTCATTATTTGGGATCATAAGCTTTATTTCGTCATCACCGGCTATTTGTGTTTTAATTGGTTTTTTTTGTTTTCCATAATATTTATAAACTGTATAATTCTATATAAATATTGTATATCGTTAATAATCAGATATTTTACGTGTGTATAAATATGATATATATACGGAGAATATTTACGATATTTTTTTAAATCATTGAACGCTTCATTAAATTTATTTTCGGAATAATACTAGTCTATAAACGGCGCGATCTCGTTGTTAAGTTTTAGTTCACTGAGCGAGCTTTTCTATAGGACACTGTGAGAGAGGAGATTTGGGGGGGTGGAAGAGAGAGAGCGCGAGCGCGAGCTTTAGCCTGAAGTTTTGTGTTTTCAAAATATATATACTTAAAAAGAGTTTTCGGAGATAACATTCGGTTCATCATCATCATCGATTTGTTGGTTTTCTTTTCTTTGTTTTGGTTAAAGCGAAAGCGATTTTTTGTTTGTGGTTAGTTTAGTTTTAAAGAGAGTAAATGCCTCGGCTGTGGCTGTGGCTGACAACTTAACGACGTCTGTTGTGTGTTTGAGTGTGTGTGTGTGTGGGCAAATTTACAGTTAGCATTTCACATTGAGGTTAGGTTGAGTTGTGAGTCGTGTGTGTGTGCGTTAGATATTATTGAAAATGAATTAATTCATCATTATTATTCGAATATTCGCATGTTTGGCGTTGTTGTTGAATTATCGCAATATATATTTTTATTTTTTTTGGTTTGGTTTGTGAGCGAAATAGAGAGAAAAAAGAGAAGAAACAAAAGGTTTTATTTTGTTAAGTTTTTCTGGTTTTTGATTTTCGATTCTTTTCGAGAATAAATTCTATGAGAGCATAAAAAAGGTTTCACAAATCAAAAAACAAAAAAGAAAAATCTTTTTTATAGTTTGCCCTCTGATATCTAATGAAATTAGTTACCAAAAAAATGATTGTTATTTCTTGAATATCTTTAATGAGGGCAAGCCAAGAAAATAAAGCTATTCACAACAAACAAAAGATTATTATACACAAAATATAAGGGTAACACAAAAATAGATTAAAGCGATTGAGACAAGTAGTATTAATAGTATGCACATAAAGTATTATTACGTAGATATGTTTTTCAGTGTTTCAAAATGTGAGCGTTCTTTCGCCGCATATAAAAAGAGGTCCCAATCGTCGATTCAACTCAACTCAAATCAAATCATAAAAACTATACGTAAATGAAATAAAGCACTATTTGTTTGAACTGTTCTGAATTCCTGAAATTTAAATTTCCGATTATTGCTGCCACCAAAACCTTAATTTTGTCTAGAAATTCAGTATAGTTCAAAGCAAAATAAAACAAAGAAATGAACTAAAGAATTCAAATAGAAGAGAATAATAATAATACAAAAAGGAGACAAGCGAGATCTATATACAAAAAAACTGTACAGAGCGGCGCACTTACAGCCAACTAAAGATAATTACGATTACGAATAAAATAAAGTGTACAACTAAACACAAAGCTAAATTCAAATCAAATATATATATATAGAGTAAGTATATATGTCGTATATATAGGTATATTTTGGGACTACTTACGATGGTAGCAATGGTGGTGGCAGAGCACCGCCTGGCCGACCGCCTGGCAGCGGAGGAGCACCACCGCCTGGGCGGCTGGGAATTGCGGGCGCTGGGCGTCCAGTTGCCGGTGGCAATGGTGGATTGCGACCACCCAACGAGCCCTGCAAACCAAATACGAAAGGTGCTCAATTATAGTATATTCTAGTATAGTGTGGTATAGTAGAGTATAGTATATTATATTATAGTATAATATACTACAGTATATTAGAGTATAGTATATGATGTTATAGTATAGTATAGTACAGTATATTATTGTATATATTATATTATAGCATATGTAGTATATGATAGTATAGTATATTACAGTATAGAGTATTACAGTATATTATAGCATAGTATATTACAGTATAGAGTATTATAGTATATTAGTAATATACTATATTATTGCATTTTAGTAGTAGTATATAAATATGTATGTAGTATACTTTAGTATAGTATATTATACTATAGTATAGTAGAGTATAGTATAGTACAGTATATTATACTATAGTATTTTATGTTATAGTATAGTATAATACAGTATATTATTGTATATATTATATTATAGCATAGTATATTGCAGTATAGTATAGTTAGTATAGTGGAGTATAGTATATTACAGTAATATATTGTATAATAGTATATTATACTATATATTATTGTATTTTAGTAGTATAATATAGTATATACATATGTATGTAGTATACTATAGTATAGTATAGTAGAGTATAGTATAGTACAGTATATTATGTTATAGTATGTATAGTAATACTATAGTATATTATTGTATATATTATATTATAGCATAGTATAATATAGTATAGTATATTGCAGTATAGTATAGTTAGTATAGTGGAGTATAGTATAGTATAGTATAACATAGTATATAGTATAGTATGAATCTCAGACTCTTTTTACCTGTGCGGTGGGTGCTGCCTTGCGTGGGCCACCGGGGCTGGGCGGCGATAGATGTGGATCCAAGCCACTTGGTAGCCAATCGTTCTTCACGGGCGGCGGCAATGGCGATGATACGGTTGCCATTGAAACGTCACCTGGTTGAGAGAGAGAGAAAACCGTTATGATTGGTTATTATTGATATTTTATATTAAAAAAAAACCAAGTAAGAAAGCTACGTATTCCAAAAAATTTACTGCAAAAATAACAAATTATAGAAAAGGTATATCGCAATATACTAAAGCTACAGTCAAGTGAGCCATTCCCAATAAGAGAAAACCGCAAAAATACTAAATTCTACCGTAATTACAATTTAATATATCCACAAAGAGGTACCCGCTACCATTATTCCTAAAATATACCAAATTTATATATCGCACAATTACTGAAATGAACTAAAAGCTATATTTGGTATATTGATATAGTTCTACATGCAAAATATTCTAAAGAGCACAAAATATATCAGATAGTAGTAGACCTATCTTGCAATACAAAAGCCTTTTGTTCATAACTTTACAGGAATCATAAATACTTTAATTGTATGTCCCAAAATAGCGACTCTTAACTTCAAAAAAACGCTTGAAAAACGCAAAAATTTTAAACAAACTTGCATCTGCGTGCAAAATCACAAGTGATGTCATCTCTTCTATTCTCTGATATGTTGATGTTCATATTGTTTTTTTATTTAAGATCACATAATACTAATATAAAACAACTAAAAAATCTACAGTCGATTGAGCCATTTTCAATAAGGCTATATTCTAAAAGTATACTGCATAAATACTAAATTATCCCGAAGCCTATATTTGGTATATCCAAAATACGCCCGAAATATACCAAAGAGAAAAAAAGCAGTGCGGTATTAATCTGTGAATGCACCTACTTAATATACCGCAAAAATACTAAATAATACCGAAGGCTACATTGGGTATATCGGTATAGTACGACGGACAGGCAGAAGCACAAGGCAATATCCTGTCTCGACTGTGGACCCTACTTAAGAATATATATATAGTATGTATACTTGATTGGGTCGGAGTTATGCATGCTTCTGACTGTCAAATACTCTTTTTTCTGGAGGCACAAAGCGATAATACCCTTCTACCCTATGTGTAGCGAGTATAAAGAACCTCAGCATAGTGACTAACTATTCGATGGATTATTATTCTTTTATACACTTACCGATAATTTGCAAAGCATCCTTGCAGGCGCGATACATGCGCAGCATTTCCTCGCGTCTTGTGGCCGACTCCGCGGACTCTTCCATCATTTGTGCCTATCGAAAAAGAAAGAGAAATAAATACGATTACTTCATGAAATATAGAAAGTAGTTGAAAGAGTACGCACCTGATCACCAGAGGCATAGAGATGTGCCAATAGCTCGCCGTTGATAAAGTCCTTGGCATTGTTGATGATCAGCATCATAATTGCCTTGGGCACCATATCTCGTGTGGTCTTTGTGACGATTTTCATGTACGAATCGACCAGATTACGAATTGTCTCCACCTGACGCTCCAGTTGTGGATCCGATGAACTTTCCTCATTTGCCGACTATTATAGTTTTTATTTTTTTTTTTATTTTGATTTGTTCGTTTTGTTCATTTCAATATTTCATTTTTGTAATGTAATCACACATCGATGGAGGGGAATTTTTTATTTGGTTTTATGTAATTTCAGGTTCAGTTTTTTGTTTTTTTTTTTGGGGAGGGCGCAAAAGTAATTGGAAAAGAATAAAAACAAACAATCAATTAAAAATGATAAAAGAGTGTGTGTGTAGAGGTGTAGGAAATATTGTACAATTGAAAAATGCCAAAAACGGTGCATCAGACAAAAAGTAAAGCATTATTAATCAATTTGTCACATTACATTTCATCTATTTTTTTTTATCGTATTATCATCGAGGTTGGAAAATTTTAGTGTTACGAAATTGAAAATCAAACCAAAAACAAAAATAACAACAGTAACAACAACAATTATGAATAAGAAAATAAATTGAAGCAAGCTAGATACTTTTTTTTTTGTTTTAGAGTTAGTGGTTAATAAATATAAATAAATTGATGGATAGTTTTATAATCAAATTCTAGTGCTGATTAGTTTCCAAGAATTTTAGATAAACAGGTAGATAATTTCGATAGTGTGTGTGTGTGTCCCAACCTAGTTTATTTCTTAGAGAAATATTTCCCGAGGAAGTTTCAGAACCTCAAAAATATTAGAGATCATCAATTTATGGAGAATGCTCTTTGAATATACTATATTAATTATATTCATTTTATTAGAGGATCGCTGTTAAACACTTTATGAAAAGTAATTTGAAATTTTAGGAAATTTTAAAAGAGTTTATGAAAAAATTCCCCAAGGATAAAAATATTTTCATATTTTAGAAAAATTTAAAAATTTATCAAAATTTCCCAAAAGAAAGTATTTTTAAATTGTAATAAAATTTTTAAGACTATATGCAAATTTCGAAGTATTTAAAATTTTTTGCAAAATTTATAAGAAAAAGTGTATGACAAAAATGTTTTCAAATTTAAGCAAAATTTATAAAACTTTTCAAAAAATTCCGAGGAAAAAGTATTTTCAAATTTTAGGAAATTTAAAAAAAAGGTTTATGAAAATTTCCCCAAGGAAAAAGTATTTTGAAATTTTTTGGAAACTTTAAAAGACTATGGCAAATATCCCCACAGAAAAAGTATTTTCCAAATTTCAGCAAAATTCAAAGGTTAGGTTTCTACGAATATGAAACAATAGGTGGCAACCCTGAACAGTGTTAGAAAGCCCTTCAAATAGTTTTAAGATGCTATGATATGCTACACTTTAGAGCTGATCAAAGCTGTGACGCAGCTGCTAAAGGACAATTATAGAAGAGAACAAAATGTGTGTTTACAAAGCGTTTTCAAATAGGATAAAGGCGATAATAAAAACGTAAATCTAATTAATTGTACTTGTTTTAGAAGCTTTTATCAAACTTTAACTCAACGGAAAAGCAAAAAATAATGCCAATGTTACGTAAGTATTGGGAATTTTTTGTTTAAGATTACGAATGCATAGGAGAATAATCGAATAATTCAAAAGTATTGTGAACCATATAAAAAGAAAACGGAAAAATTAACATACTTTTTGCTGTGAACGTTTTTTTTTTTTTTTTTTTGGATACATAATAAATTTGATGTTTAGTTTTTTGTTTTTGGGTATTACAATCATTATTTGCATTGTAATTTTCAGCATATTTGTATATGTATTTTTTATGTGGTCATTTCGTTTGGTACGTGGACGGGAAAATAGAAGAAAATAATTCATAAAAAATATTGTAAAATCAAAATTATATTTTTATATCGATATATTTTGTTTATATTTAAGTATAGTAGCAAGATATAAGAATAAGAAGTATGCAAATATATATATAGATATATATATTTGATACTTTAGGCTTAAGTTGAATATATAAATGATAGTAGAAAACGAAACAGGGAACAGGATAAACCAAAGAAGCAAATGATAAAAGTTACTCGTAATATGTGTTGTTAAACCCAATCGATAAAGTCATGAATTACTTCAACCCACAAAATTTATTTGGTTAGTGTTGTACAACGGCAGAAAAAAAAGAAAAACAAACGAAATAAAAATGTTAGGTGGATAGAAGACTCATAAAAGGAAAAGTAAGGAACTAAACGGTTTCGTTTTCGATCCCCCATTCGATAAATATACAGAAAGCACGACGACCAGATACCCTGTACACCAACACATTTACTATATATAGAAATGTTAATAACATTTGCAATATTATCTTTTCGATTAACAGATATATTTTCTTTTTCCAAATTTTGTTGAGTGTACAGAGTATTTGATTGAAATCATAATTTGTTATTCGATAAGAAACCAAAGAGACAATTGCAGAATCTACGAGTTAAATAGATAGAGGACAGATATAGACAGAAATATATATAGAGAGAGAGAGCGTAGGAAATATGCAAAGTATATGCTAAAAATGATGAAAAGAAACAAACCTCTTGTCCTTCCTGCATATATTCACAGAGCAAATATAATATGCACATTATTAATCATACACACACGTTTATATATATATATATAGCAGAGACGTGTAGTATTTTTCATATATATATATGATGATATTTTGTGGTATTTTTATATTGGAGCGCAACGTTTCGAAAAAAAAAAAACAAACAAAAGAAATATATGATGAGTTATTACGGTATCAGAGAAATCGTTTCTTATTTTTTTGTTGTTTAAATTAAGTAAGAGTTCAAGTAAATTTGCAAATATATTTCAGAGTCCATTAAATACACAATATACAAGTATTATATATATATATGTAAATGGATGTATGAAATTGCGGGTTAGTAATGATTTGTATGCTTTGTAATAAGATCTCGATCTTCAGAGATAAAGGATGGGGAGAGCAAAAGAAAGAGAGGGTATGAAAATTGAAAGTTTCTATAAGAGGGGGACAGAAAGATTGAGGAATGAATTACTTTTATATTTCGCAGTTTACAGTGTTTACAGAGCTGTCAAAATTACAGCCGTATAACAGATACTGTTATATTCACATATATTCACTGTTGAACGAATATGGCGTAGAACATATTAACACTGTTCAACGAATGTTTCGTATAACAGTTACTGTTATATTCCTATAAGAGTTACAGCCTTTGTTATATAATGCTAAGTATAACAGATACTGTTATATCCATATATCCGTTAGCCACTGTTATATTAGCACTATTAAACGAATATGACGTATAACAGATACAGCTACTGTTATATTAACACTGTTCAACGAATGTTTCGTATAACACTTACTGTTATATTCACATAAGAATTACAACCACTGTTATATTAACGAATACTAAGTATAACAGATACTGTTATATTCACATATCCGTTAGCCACTATTTTATTAGCACTATTAAACGAATATGGCGTATAACAGATAAGCTAACACTGTTCAACGAATGTTTCGTATAACAGTTACTGTAATATTCACATAAGAGTTACAGCCACTGTTATATTAACGAGAACTAAGTATAACACATACTGTTATATTCACATATCCGTTAGCCACTATTATATGACGTATAACAGATAAGCTAACACTGTTCAACAAATGTTTCGTATAACAGTTACTGTTATATTCACATAAGAGTTACAGCCACTGTTATATTAACGAATACTAAGTATAACAGATACTCCTAAGCGAATATGGCGTATAACAGATACAGCTACTGTTATATAAAAAGTGTTAAACGATTATCGTGTTTAACATTGATTGTTATATTCACATAAACACAACATAATCGACTCTGTTCTGAAAACAGATATACATATTAATTTCATAACAGTCTTTTAACATTAAGGTGCATAATATGTAATGTTATTTTACATGAGTTTAACAGGTAAATTTGACTGTTAAGATAGCTGATGCTGGGAATTGAATAGTTTTTTAAGGAATTGGGTTACATTTAAGCGAATTTTGGAATTGATTTTGAAGGAGGAGAGTTATTACGTCATGCCTAATTAAGCAATTGGTTAACTTGGCTTGTTTCGCTGAACATGATTGTGTGCAGTGTGTTAGTTAGTTGTTGACCTTGTTGTCGCTGTTATCTAATCAGAGTAGAGCGTATACACGACGTACATACGAACATTGAGGACTTAGTCTAAGCTAAGCGAGTTTAGCACTCACTGACGATATTCATTTATAGATATATATTTATATATGTTAGACATAGATATAGATGGAGAATAGATAGATAAAATAGCTTTGTACGCACCTCGTCGCCATTCTCCTGAGTCTCCTGCTTCTCGGGATAGACGCCGGCGCGGAGGAATGATGCCTTCCAGGACTCCACATCCTCGACTGTCTCGCACGACAACTCCAATTGTTTATAATCCTAAATGTGTGGCAAGTAAGTGTGTGTGCGTGTGTGTGTGTGTGTTTGCGAGGGGGAGAAAGAAGAAGAAGCGTCCAAGCGCAAAGAGAACAAATGGATAGGTATTTTCGTCAAGCATTTGGTAAATGGGACAACGTTTTACGATTACGATTACGAGTACGATAACGATTACGAGTACTTGGACGGGTTGTGGTGGCATTTGGTTGGCTATCGGTTATCGGTATTCGGTTTATCGGTTTTGGATTGGTTTTATCTTAACATTTTTTAACATATTAGTCTAGTGGTTAGTTTTTTTTCGCAGCTGCGTGTGTCATTGGACCAAAAAGGTTAGTTAGTGTTCTTGTATTCGGTGGCTGTATATATAGTTTATATATATATATATTGATTGATTGATTGGTTATCGGTTTAGCGAGGGATGTATATACGTATATATAGTTTCATTGATTATGCCTTTAGCTTTGGTATCGATTGTATTTTCAGGCTTAAGTTTTGGTGGTTGTTTCATGCTCGACAAATCAGAGGCACAAAAGGAGCTCAACGCAAGAAGCTCCTTTTGATCCTTTGACTTGAATCTAAATGTTGATAAAAACATAGTAATTTTTATCTTATACAAAAAAACTCAATCAATTAATGAATTCATTGCGTGCGATCCAAACACAATGCAAAATTTCATGAATGAAATTTGCCAAAAAAAATAAATTAAATATTTGCTACATTTTTCTTTTTTTTTTTGTACTTTGTTTTGGAACGCAAAACTTGAATTGTCAACAATTTGAACAAATTTCAAAGGAACAAAAGAAACACAAAATGGTTGAAAATAATTGGAATGTTTTTTTCGTTAACATCATCATCATTTTGTTGCTACAACAAATAAATATCGCTTGAGAATTATTTGTTCTAGCACAAAAAAAATGAATTGTTCGCATTTTTCTGTTTCATTTCATTCTCTTGTGGTCTTCTATTAGTTTTTTTTTCTTTTTTTTTGGTTTTTGCTTGGAATTTGTCATTTTTTTGTATGCTAACAAAAATTACTAACCTTATAAACATTACGTCCATCGGGACTGAATAAAGCAAATGTAACACGTCTAGACATTGACATAAAGCCCTGCTCAATATCGCGCAATTTCAAACCATCCAACGGCAACATGAATTTCTTCTCCTTCTCATCCTCGTCCTTGTACCAGGAGATGCTCTCCGATGTGAGCACAAACCAATAAGGACGCGATCCGCCTGTGAACAAGAAAACATTTCATTGTCAACACAATTTTCGAAATCAAAATCGAATTCCCAACACACAAACACACACACACACACACAATTTTAGCCCAGGCAAATGCAATGATCATGATGATCAGAATGTGGATTAGAAGAGATGTGAGGAAATGAAATGAATTCTTGGAATGGAGAATGTTAAGTTTTAGCTTTCGGTTTTAAGCTTTTAAAAGCAAGCACAACACAATGTCGTTAAACGATTCAAATAAAAACTACACAAAAAAAAAAAAAAAAGAAAGTTGGCAAAGAAATCATTGCATACAAACCAAATAGGCGTGGCAAAAACCTCAGCAAAGCTTTTAATATTCCACACCCAAAGTTGTTAGAAGTGTGTGTGTTGAGGTTCGAAAAGGGCAATATAAAAGTATAACAAGAGAACACAAAACCGAAAGGAAGAAACGAAAAAAAAAAAATAAAAGAAAACTAAATAATATAACTCAATGGAAAATAAAAGAGAAAGTAAAGCACGTGATAAAGCACATAGAAGCAAATTAAAGACAATAAACAAAACTCAAGTAAAAAGTTAATTTTGAAAACGATAGAAAAGAGTGCTAAGAGAGCTTAAAAATTCAACGTTGGCTTGAGCTTTGTTCGAAACATGCCGCATGCCACATGCCTCATTGAGGGAAAAGTGCTATTGAGTAAGAGTGAGAGAGCAAGATAAGAGAGAGACAGAGTATTAAGCTAAATAATCGAATCGATTTCACTAAACAGAACTAAAAACAAAAAATAAGAAAGCTACAGTGCGGTATTAGCTTAAAAATATACCCCAAAAATACTAACAATATACCAAAGTATATAATTGGCACATTTATATACGCGGCCTTAAATTATACCAAATTTATATACCCCAAAAATACTAACAATATACCAAAGTATATGCTTGGTATATTAATATATGCAGTATTAGCTTCAAAATATACTAAATTAGTATACTGCAAAGATACTAGAAATATACCAAAGTATAAATACATATATATGGTATATTAGTGTACGCAGTGTTGACTTAAAAATATACCAAATTAGTATACCGCACAAATACTAGCAATCTATCAAATATAGTTAATATAGTTGTAGGGAGATGATTATTTTGAAGAAGATTAAATTGATTTAAAGAGTTTTCATTTTACAAACGAACTTCAGCTTACTTTTTTATCAAGGGACTATAAAATAATTACAGCAATAAAGTGTGATCAAATGTGATCAAGAGACAGCGTGCAAGTTAGTTAATTGATTAGTGGGCGGTGGATTGATTTGTCAGTGCTCTGTAGGTGCGGGAAGTGCGTCGATTGTTGGTGATGCAATTGAAGAGGGAGACAGAGAGAGAGAGTTGTGGGTGTGTGGCAGGTGTGGCAAGTAGAAGGTGTGGCTAGGTGTGAAGAAGTTGACTGACATACACAGACACAGATACAGACACTGAGACAACAACAGGATGCTTGCGTAACGCGGCGTTCGTGTTCGATTGTTACAAACTCATGGCTGGAAGGCGGCTGAAAGTGACGCTTTACGCTCTACACTCTACGTACCTTTCATGATGCCCAAGTTTTGGATGACCATGTGACCCTTGCGAATGACTTGATTGCCCAACTGTCGGGTGCCGGTCTTGTTAGCATTCTCAGATTTATTCTGAGCACTGCAAGAGTCGAACAAAATACGAGAGTAAAGTAATAACAAAAGTAACAAACAAAAAAAAACAAATCAATCATCTACAATTCTCATTATTCACATACTTGGCAAAGCCAATGAAATCCTCGTGATTGGTATTCATGTAGGCGAGCTCAAAGTCAATCAAGAGCAGTATTTGCTCCTTGCATCGCTGCTCACGCTGTCGCACATGTGTGGTAATGATGCGTTCAGTTTCCTCACGCAAGCGTGGATAGCGATTCATCTGGGGAGTAAGAAAAGAGCAATCAGTAATCGAACATAGATTAAAAAAAAGATATTCGCACCTTATCGGTGCACATGCGCACGACTACGGACAATTCCTGCACGACTAGATCGACACACTTGATCACTGGCTCCTTGAGCAGCGCTATCTGCCTCTTCACAATCGCCTCGAAGGCCATGTCGGGCGTGAAGAGACCGACACGAATACCATGAATGTTGCGAATGGCAAACGAGATCTCACGGCGCAGCTCCTTCTCATCACACGCCATTTTCACAATCTCAAAGCGTAGACTGCAAACCAAAAAAAGAGCGAAAAGCAAATTAGTAAATATATACAAGTTTTTGACTGTTAATCAATACGTTAAACAATTTAGAAACCTACTCAACTTTGAGATACCCGCTACGCATCTCTAATAAAACCATATTCTACAAATATATACCTCAAAAAATAGTCAAATATACACATGCCCAACTGTAGTCTACAAAAATATACCACAAAAAATTATCAAAAATATACCCATCCCGAATTAAACTATATTCTACAAATATACTAAAAATATACCGTATAAATACTGAAATATACCGACGGATCTATTTGATATATTTATTTCGTACTTATATTATAAATACACCATAGAGTACTAAACATTTCACATTATCGCTGTCGAATAAGAATGATAGCTGTCTCTCTTTCTCTCTCTCTCTTTTATAGTCTCTGAGATCCAGTGTTTAATAAGGACAGACAGACGGACATGGCTATATCGTATAAGGCTTCCTTCTGCCTGTTATATACAATTCTATCAGGCACAAAGTTGTAGCAACCTTTGGGTGTAAAAACCCAGTCTTTACCTTCAAATTTAGGCTCAAAAACTTGTAAATCAAATGTCTACTACATAAGGAAATACAAAACAAAAGTATTGTCAGCTATATTGTTGTTAGATTTGTGCTGAAAAACGCAGTTTTCATCTTTAAAATGTTGCTCACAAGTTGTAGATTAAATTGCTTTCGATATAAGCTTTGTAGACCTCATCTACATCGAAATCTTGACAATCTTTAGAGACAGAATTCTATCATAGTTGATACACTCAAAATTGTAGCGCATGAAATACTTAACACAAATTGAAATGCATACAGAGCTATATTCTATCTATTCTAACTATATTCTATCTATCTATTCTAACTATATTCTATCTATCTACATACTATCTTAACGCTAGTTTCTACACACAAAACTATACAACTTGAACTGCATTTAGAATAAATCTCAACCAGTTAGTTAGTTGGCTCTATTTCCTACACAGATTGAATTGCAACTTTCAAATAAGATAGTTGTCTATATTCCTTATAATCTCTCTAAGCTCTCTTCCCTTTACACTACACATTAATGATTAATTTTTGAATGTATACAGATCGTGGATTATGCCATTGTTCTTAAGGTTATATTATAAATTCTTAACACAAATTAAACAGCGACTTTCAATCAGTTAGTTGGAGGCATAGATCATTCCTCTAATCTCTAAGAAATCTTCCCTTTACACTAAACATTCCTTAATAATTAATTTGTGAACGCGTACCGATCGTGGCATATGCGATTGATCTTAACTATCCATCTTAATGATAAACACATGAACTCTTTTCAATCAGTTAGTGAGTTGACTCTATTCGTTGTAATCTCTTTTCAACTAGTTTGTTTTGCTCTATTCCTTATGATCGCAATGTTCTCTTCCCTCTACACTACACATTAACGATTAATTTGTGATCGTTCATACCGCTCGTGGAATATGCGATTGATCTTGGCGCCGCCAGAGAGCTCATTTGTGTTGACCAATGCGGAGCCGCTGCCCTCGATGGTTCGCTCAAAGTCCGACTGCAGCTGCTGTATCATTCTGTAAAAGCAAAACGAGAATTATTTATTGATTTCCGAAATACATATGATGATCGTAGGGCGGCAAATAACTTACTGCAACATGGCCTTTGTCTTGATGCTGGCATCGCCGGGCTGAAAATGCTTAAACTCCTCCACCTCCTTCTCGAGGGTGAGCATTTGCTTTTGCAACTTGTCACGCAGACCCGGCAATGTGTCGCGGATGTGATTGGTGAGCTGTTGGTTCAGCACACGCTGCAAATATGGTGTGCCCAGGCGATCGGCCATGTGGCGATACGATGGATGGCTGAGAAAGAATTTACGCTCAGCGGCCAGCGCCTGATGGATATCCTTCCTGCCCTCGATGTCCTTTTGCGATCGATTCACAACGCCAATGTAGCCACGCCGCAGCGGCAACAGCTTATTCTCGAGTATGTCACGGGCATCGGTGCCCTCGTCCATGAGATCCAGCTTGGTGATCACACCGATCGTGCGTACGCCCTGGGGATCGACCTCTTTGGCCAGCTTGAGGGCATCCGAATTGGCCAGATCGGTGTTGGCCGGCGTTACGGCCAGAATGAGACAGGTCTCTTTGCGTATAAATTGGAATATCATTTGCTTAATCTGCTGCTCAATATCAACGGGCTGATCACCGATCGCCACCTTCGTCAAGCCGGGCAAATCGATGAGCGTCAAATTGAGCACGTACGGCGAATAGACGCGCAAATTAATCGGAATGTTTGAGATGCCTTTGTTGCTGCCCGTCACACGATCCGTTTCATCCTCAATCTCTTTGCGTATCTCATCGAAGCTGGAGAACTTTTTGCCCTTGCAATGCAGAAATTCGCCATATTCTACAAACAAAATACATCGATTCGATATTATTATTATTATTCTGAATTATTATTTTGCTTTTTGTTATCGCTCTCAACTTACCGGTAATGCCGTTAATCAATTGCAAAATCAAAGGTCTGCGCGTTACAATGCCCGAACCTCGAGGTAAAAAGTCTCTGCAAATAGAATTGAATAGGGAAAACAATGAGCTCTCAAATTACAATTGTTCAATGAGTGTGCAAGTGTGTGAGTGTGAATGTATATGAGATTGTATGTATGTGTGTGTTTGTGTGCATTCAAGTAACTTTTTTGCAGGTGTTTTTTCTTCGTTGCAATGGAAAAGTTCAATTCAATTCAAGTGCTAATCGAACTATCGCACTGTTATGTTGAATCGATAACGATAACAACTTACAGCCAACTTAGCATATGCAAGTTTTGACGTGCGAGAAAGAGAGCGCGCTATCGCTGTGTCTATTTAACAAGGGAGCGCTTAATCATTATAAGTTATACTATAAAAAAAAAAACAATAACTTTGTAATGATATTTTGCTTTATGGTCATAATGATGATTTAATAGATTTGTAATAGATTATTGATCATATTTATTATTTTTGGAGATACGAAATTAAAAACAAATAATAAAAATTAACAACATTGTATAAAATTTAAAAAATTATTTAGTAAGGAATATATTTAAGGAAAATATTATATTTCATATGCTTAACTCAAAAAAAAAAAAGAAAATAATGATTATTAGATTAGATCAACAAAATTTTCATAATACAAAATATAGAATTTCAAAAATTATTTACTTTTTCGGAAAATATTAGCATTTTCATATAATATACAATATAATAGAACAAAATAATAATGACCAGATATTATATATAAAACAAAGTTTTATAATAGAAATATAAAATTTTAAAAATTATTTAGTTTTTCGGAATCTATTAGCAAAAAACAACGATTATTAGTTTAGATGAACACAAATTTTATAATAGAATAATAATAAAAGTTCAACAATTATTTAGTTTTCCGGAAAATATTAGCATCAACTCAAAAAATAATAATAATAATGGTCTCAAATTTATTTAATTACTTGAAATTCATCAATTTTCATAGAGGAACATTTTGTTTATTATGAACTGTAAGCAAATGGATAAAGATCCAAATCAGAAATAGCGATTTTATTGCAATTAATTTCATTATAAGTAAAATATTTATTATTTTTGGTAACAAGCATTTATAATTTATGATACTACCAATATTGTTTTTAGTTTTTTTCTTTTGGCTCGTGCCAAAGTCAAATTTACGATAGCTATTTGGAATGAGTCATTTTATCAGGCCACTCAAAACACTCGATTCGAAATGATCAATTGTGTTTTGATTAGCCGGGAAAAGTCGATGAAAATCAGCCAAACAGCAAACAGCAACAATGTGCGATTAATTGACTGGGAAAACGCTGTATGTGTGTTGTAATCAGCAAACACAGTTCAGATCCTCTGTCAAAAAAAAAAAAAAGAAATATGTGTGTGTGTGTGGGTGTAACCACTACACTAGAAATATTTCTACACACAACACAACACAACGTTTGACCTGTTTTCTTGTGGCAAACAAATCCGCCAAAGTCAACAAAATCCACATACAATATTCATATCAACAACAACATCGAAACAACGGGAGCAGTAGTTGAAGAAGAAGAAGAGAAACACAAACGGTTCTTATCGATATCGCATACAATATCAATTATAATGACACAAAAACATGAATCATCGAAAGCAAATTTTAAGCGCAGGCCACTTGTTCATGCTGAGGGGTGGGGCACCGAAGAGGAAGAGGAAGTAGAACGAACGAACGAAGAAACAAAAAAAAAGAACTTTGATAAAACAAAAATTATACAAATTGCGGAAAACAAAGTATAAATTCTAATCGCACACGCACTTGCATAGTTGTAAATTACATAAAAATAACTTGCGATGAGTAATAACACACACACACACACACACACACACACATACATTCCCTCATATGCAATGAAAGTTAAGCGCAGGTTGAAAATTAGTTTGATGATATCAACAGCTTTGCTATAAATATAATCACACAAATGACTCAAACACACACAGAATTCTCGGCAATCCAACATTAATAATAACAATATAATAATAAAATGTATAATCACATTACAAATTTTGTTTGCTTTTTCTTTCTGCTGCAAACAATTTAGCAAAGAGGTCAAAAGCACGCTGCTGAAAGATAAACTCACTCGTTTTAATGCTCTCTCTCTCTCTCTCTGTCTATCTTAGTGTAATGCAATACTTTGCCGGTTGCAGCAGTAAATTAACTGATCGCCTCTCTTTGGCTGCTGCTCCCACCACACACACACATGGGCACGCATACATACGAGATCAGCTGGTGCTCTGCATTCTTGTCTCCCCTATTTCGTTTGTTTCGTGCTTTCGCTGTCGTTTCATGTTTTGCAATTTTGATTTGATGCGTTTTAACATCTCTTCCAATGTGTTTTTTTTTTCGCTTTGTTTTATTTCAATTAAATGTGTGTTTGTGTGTGTGGCATGTGGCAATCCAAGGCTACAACTACTGTTCATTTTAATAGGTTTCATTTGTTTACTTGTTACAGTGATGTTCAATATATTGGGAATGCCAGCAAAGTGCTTTCAATATTGGAAAGTTAAACCGCAAGTCTGCACAGTGATTACTAAGTTAAAATTATGTATTGCAAATTGAATTTAAAAATAAAAGAAATTCCTGAGAATTTTATGTGTATATCCTGTATTACAAACTATTCTTTATATAGCGAACGCCGTTGTGTGCGTCCACTGTTCATGCATTCCAGTCCCCCCCTCTAACTACACAATCGCCCAATTGCTAATCGACAAGTAACCGTTACATACATACATGCAGTGTAGGTGTTTACATATGTATGTAGGTGTGTGTGTGTGGAGAAGACAGAGCGAGAGCAAGGCAGCATCAGAAAATGCCATGAACTATTGACATTTCGAACAAAACGAAGAAGCTTTTGCAGTTGACTGACATTGAATACTCGTTCTCTCTCCCTCTCTCTTGCACTTTATCTGCTTTTCTTGGCTCTCTTTGTCAGCTTACAGTTTGAGCTGCATATGCTGCAGGCAGCATCATCATTAACTGACATTGATGACAACAGCAGAGCGCAGCATAAAAAATAGCTGCATCAGCATAAGTGGGCATAAAAAAAAAAAGAATAAAACTAGGTCATTAACAACACTCTTCTCTACATACATACAGCGTTTGCTATGTATTCTTACATACATACATATATATGTATTAGCTATGTACTTCGCATGAGTGTGTAAGTGTGTGTGTGTGTGTGTGTGCGTGTAGCCGGCGCATGCGAAATCTAACAAACTGCGCTTGACTACAAAACTGCCACTGCAGTAGTTGTTGTTGTTGTTGCTATTGTTATTAACTGCAGCGCCAACTTATGTAAGCGTAACTGCATGTCAAACTGTATGTCACAAGGCACACACACATACATACATATACACATAGACATGCATGTGTATACCAAAGTGTCAAAAGCACCCACGTTTTTACTAATACACACAATTGAATGTTTTTGTGCGTGTGTGTGTGTACACCACCAAGGACTTGTGTTGAAGCAGGCCAGAGCATAGAAAAGCTACAAAACACGATGTGCATGCGTGTGAGTGTAATAGTAGTAGTAATAGTAGGTGGAGACACTGTCGCAAAGGATTATAGCGCAACATTATATAATTTTGCAATTTTGCATAGAACAAACACACACTCACAACTAGATATGTATGTATGTGTTCTGTGTGCGCTGCTTCCATTCATTAACATTACAACAGTAATCGAAGGGACGGGGTTGGTGGGCAGCATAAAGGGAACTACAGAAATGTAGGCTAGCGTAAGCGTCAACGTCGCAGTCGCTGTCGACGTCAACGTTGGCAACAATCGCGATAGCGATAGCATTGCATAAATGTCAAAGTGATGTGTGTAGCCAACGTATAACAGGGGCGAAGTGGGGTGGTGTGGTGAGTACGGTAAGGTAAGGTACGAATACAAAGCGCCATTGGGCAAACCGGGCAAGCGAGCAGGAAACAACAAAAGCATGTGCTGCGACTGCGACGCCGACTGCGACTGTGACAGCGACAGCGACTGCAGGAAAGGAAATGTCAACGTGCATTGATTTTTTCCCTATCGCTCTATTTTTTTTTTCTTCTTTTTTTGGGGCGTAAGTATTTTTGTGGGTTTATTGTATTTGTTTTTGGTCGTAGCATTTTTCAAGGGGCGGGCGAAAAGCCGATAGATAAAAACGAAACGAAGCGCATTGCGAGAGCGTGCGTCGCGCATTCACAGAGAGAGAGAGAGAGAGAGAGCGAGAGTGAGAGAGTGTGTAGAACGAAAGCAAGCACACATACACACAGCTGTAGTATCGTTAAAAATGTTTCGTCTTCTTATTGGAACTGAGTTTATCGCACTCATAACTTCCAACTCCCAACACATACATATATATGTATGTATGTGGGTCTGGCATGTATGAGTAACTTTTGAAGTTTGTAGTAAAGTTGACACAACATTATTTGAGTCCACTGCTGCAAGTGGGTGTATTTCTATGCATGTGAGTGCAAGGTGGTTGTTATGCTGCCGCTGCCGGCGTCGCTGCCAACGTCGCAGCTCACTGACCATATAGACATGTACATATGTATTTATACATAGGCAAAATAGGGGAATTATTGATGGCCACCTGCTGGCAGAAAAAAACAAAAAAAACACCCACTGACCAGGCAGCAAAAACAACAAAACAGGAATGCTGCTTCATTGATTATTCACCAAAAATTTAAACACATACACGCACACGCTTGCCGAAGTGAGAGCGCTCAGAACTCTCTCTCATTCTCACACACATAATTGTAGCGCTCAGAACTCGCACTCACACATACACTTGGAGAGCTCAAAACTCTCTCCAAGAGAGGGAAGCTTTTTTTGGGCAAAAATATGGATTTTCTTGTGTATGAAATTGTTGAGCGATGACTTAGGATTCTTAAGATTTTTTCGTTCTTGGTTTTTTTTTCATTCAGGTGATTGATTTACTTACTTGCCCACAAAGTTCTCCAGCACAGAACTCTTGCCCGCTGATTGGCCACCGACGACGGCAATCTGTGGCAAGTCCAGTTGCATGTGCACGCCCAGCGATGTGAACGCATCTTGCAGCTTATTGACGATCGGTATCAAATTATCCATGATGACTTGTTCTTAGCTCGTTTAGTTGACTTTTACGTTTCTTTTTCTGTTTTTTTTTTTTCTCTTTTTTGGAGGGGTTTATCGATAACGATCACGAATTTTTCGTGGTTACGACGTTTACGTTAGCAGCGGACAGCGGACAGCAACGCCTACGCCACACAGCCTCTCTGCCTGAGTTGTGGCTTTTTTTTTTTGCACTCTGCTTTTGCTTCGTTTTGTTGTGTTGTATATTTTTTTTTTGCCTTTTTGCTTTTTCAGTTATCAAAATTGATGTGTGAATGTTTTGCGCTTGCTCTCACACAACATACACACACACACGTACGCACGCACGCACACACGCGAACTGACGGACGAACGAACTGAACGCTGTTCTTCCTCTTCTCTCACTTGCACTCTCTCTCACTCGTTGCCGACACCAACAAACACTGCCACTTGTGTTTTCGTTGTTGTTGCTGCTGCTGCTGTTGTTGTTTTAATTGGAAGAAAGAAAATTAAATGCGTAAGTTGCGCGAAAAAACACACAGTGCATAAAAAAACAAAAAAAAAAAATTAACAAAGACAACAGAAAAAAAAAGATGAACAAATTTTCTTATAAGAAAATCCAGCACACACACACACGCACACACCGACGTGGTGGTGGGGGGATGACACGACACGACGTTAACTCAAGAGCGGCATCGAGCGCGTAAGCTTAACGTAAGCGACTTCTGGCTTGCTCGAGACTGCGCTGCTTTCTGCGCTGCTACTGCGCTCTACTGTTCTGCTGATGCTGCTTCTGTCTGATGACGACGACGGTGGAGACGACGCGTTGGGGCGGGTTTTAATGTTGCTGCTGCTGCTCTTGCATATGATTTTTTTCTTTTTCGTTCTTTCTTTTACTTTACTTTTCTCTTTTCGTTTTTGTTTGTTGGTATGTGCGCGCAGGGTTATTTTGTTGTTTATCAAAAAAAAATGTACTGCGAAATTTAGCTAACCGATACCGATAAATTATAAATGTTAAAATTTTTATACAATTTCATTTGATTTCAGACACACAAACAAACTGTATATATGTGTGAGGAAAAAAAAAACCGAAAACTATAAGCATTAATTTGCTAAAGACACATGCACCCACACAATGACACACTGAAAAAATTGGTTTTCAGCGGAATTATACGATAAACTATAATTATTTTTTTTGACAAATTTTGCAAGAAATATCAATACAAGTACCGCAACGTTTTGTCGAACGGACAATGACCAATTTATTACAAATATATTACGCGTACCGAGCGCTTTCTGCGTCCGCCCCTTTTGGCTTTGTTTTTGCTTCTGAGATTATTCGCTCATCGAATTCCGATGACAATTACCATTCATTTCTCTGCCATATCGATAACGTGCAACAGGACAGCAAAGAATATAATATCGCCATTGTTCCAATATCGACTGGAATGTGCACCCTACATATGGGTGAATGTGTCAAATTTCATGCGCAGCATAAACTGGAAATAATGTAAAAACTGAATTTCATCTGGCCAGCTGTTTTTTTATTTTTCTCAATGTCTAATTGGCACAAACGGTCTATCGATTTTTTCTGCTGGCCAACAGTGAATTAATGTTTAACCAATCAAAAAATATTTATACATAATATTAATTAAAAGGGTTGCAAAAAAATGTATGTATTCATAATTATACCAAAAAAAAGTTAATCAGTTTTCAAATATGTATGATATTCGTTATGTATGATATCGATATTTGAAATGTCAGATGCGCAAATGTAACAGACACATATTTAACATTATCTTAACAGTCAGTACTCGAGTAGTTGGCAACAGTTCTTGTGAAAAATCGATGACTTCTAAATCCAAAGAACGAAAGGTGAATCCTATTATTTAACATTATGAGGGCACTGCAATGGTTAGAAGAAATTATCCAAGATGGCGATTAACTTTTCACAAGGCATGAAGAATGTCGCACCTTTTCCAATGTATTTTGAAAATATACCAAAATACCAGGCAAACATATCGATACATCGAAAGCTATAAAAAAATGTTATCGTTTTTAACATCGATAGATTGTCTATCTCGTAGCCTTTCCAATGAAAAGTTAGCACTCTGGTTTCAGTGTTCAAACAGTGCAGACGATTATTAGCAAGTGCAATATTAAGATAAAGATAACTTGAATTAATTTATAGTGCGTCAAAGTAAATAAAGGTATGTACATATACATATAGATATAGCAATAGTTATATATTAATAGTAGTACATAAAGAACTCTCTAGAAACACATCAATTTATATTGATATTCGTTGATTAATAACTCACCACAATGCAGTTGCAGCAACAAAAGAGAACAAAGAAAAATGCCCACAATACATGCACACAATTGTTGTGTATCTGTGTATTATGGTAATGATTAGTTACTGCAGAAAAGATATCTGCAGTGCTAATTTAAATTTATTTTGTTCATTTCCTGTTTTGCAAAACGGGAAGTGTAAATATAAATATAACAAAGAAATGAAAATTTCTTGTTGACGCATACGCATGCAATATGCGCATTTGAAACGCCATTTTTTTCATTCGACTTCAAAATGGCGACAAAGGTAATGGAAAAGTGCAGTAAAGTGGAATGGTGCATACGCATATACTAGTGTGTATGTGTTCTGTGTGCATCGTATGGGGTTGATTAGAAAAACCGATTAGTCATCGTCTGGCATTGAAACGAGTGGTGAAATTAAGAGTCGATTAACATTTTAGCACCCGTTATGTTATCGCAAAGTGCTCAACTAATATTAACTGTTGGGTCAGGGGGCCGAGACGACGCCAATGCTCTAATTAACAAAACTAGGTCACGACGCAGAAAAAGTTACTGCGCACTTTCTTTTCCAACCCAGTGTTGTATGTATTCAAAATTACCAGGAAATATAAAATCCCCCACTTGGAATAACAAAAAGAAATGAGTTCCAAGAACTATCCATAAGAATTTTTTTCCTAATTTATGCTTTTAAACAATTAAATAATAATCGTATTTTTTCATGGGCAACAAATAAATTAAAGCTATAGTATTTATTTACCAAGACCCCAACGGCAATCGACTTTTATAAATAAATTTGTGTATTTACCCTTATTTTTTTTAAAGGAACAGGAAATATGCAGATCTTTGTAAAGACATTGACTGGCAAGACCATTACCTTGGAGGTTGAGCCCTCTGATACCATCGAGAACGTCAAGGCCAAGATCCAGGACAAGGAGGGTATTCCCCCAGATCAGCAGCGTTTGATCTTCGCCGGAAAGCAGTTGGAAGATGGTCGTACCCTCTCCGACTACAACATCCAGAAGGAGTCAACCCTTCACTTGGTGCTCCGTCTGCGTGGTGGCATGCAGATCTTCGTCAAGACCTTGACTGGTAAGACCATCACCTTGGAGGTCGAACCCTCTGACACTATCGAGAACGTCAAGGCCAAGATCCAGGACAAGGAGGGTATTCCCCCAGATCAGCAGCGTTTGATCTTCGCCGGAAAGCAGTTGGAAGATGGTCGTACCCTCTCCGACTACAACATCCAGAAGGAGTCAACCCTTCACTTGGTGCTCCGTCTGCGTGGTGGCATGCAGATCTTCGTCAAGACCTTGACTGGTAAGACCATCACCTTGGAGGTCGAGCCCTCTGACACTATCGAGAACGTCAAGGCCAAGATCCAGGACAAGGAGGGTATTCCCCAGATCAGCAGCGTTTGATCTTCGCCGGAAAGCAGTTGGAAGATGGTCGTACCCTCTCCGACTACAACATCCAGAAGGAGTCAACCCTTCACTTGGTGCTCCGTCTGCGTGGTGGCATGCAGATCTTCGTCAAGACCTTGACTGGTAAGACCATCACCTTGGAGGTCGAACCCTCTGACACTATCGAGAACGTCAAGGCCAAGATCCAGGACAAGGAGGGTATTCCCCCAGATCAGCAGCGTTTGATCTTCGCCGGAAAGCAGTTGGAAGATGGTCGTACCCTCTCCGACTACAACATCCAGAAGGAGTCAACCCTTCACTTGGTGCTCCGTCTGCGTGGTGGCATGCAGATCTTCGTCAAGACCTTGACTGGTAAGACCATCACCTTGGAGGTCGAGCCCTCTGACACTATCGAGAACGTCAAGGCCAAGATCCAGGACAAGGAGGGTATTCCCCCAGATCAGCAGCGTTTGATCTTCGCCGGAAAGCAGTTGGAAGATGGTCGTACCCTCTCCGACTACAACATCCAGAAGGAGTCAACCCTTCACTTGGTGCTCCGTCTGCGTGGTGGCATGCAGATCTTCGTCAAGACCTTGACTGGTAAGACCATCACCTTGGAGGTCGAACCCTCTGACACCATCGAGAACGTCAAGGCCAAGATCCAGGACAAGGAGGGTATTCCCCCAGATCAGCAGCGTTTGATCTTCGCCGGAAAGCAGTTGGAGGATGGTCGTACCCTCTCCGACTACAACATCCAGAAGGAGTCAACCCTTCACTTGGTGCTCCGTCTGCGTGGTGGCATGCAGATCTTCGTCAAGACCTTGACTGGTAAGACCATCACCTTGGAGGTCGAACCCTCTGACACTATCGAGAACGTCAAGGCCAAGATCCAGGACAAGGAGGGTATTCCCCAGATCAGCAGCGTTTGATCTTCGCCGGAAAGCAGTTGGAGGATGGTCGTACCCTCTCCGACTACAACATTCAGAAGGAGTCAACCCTTCACTTGGTGCTCCGTCTGCGTGGTGGCATGCAGATCTTCGTCAAGACCTTGACTGGTAAGACCATCACCTTGGAGGTCGAACCCTCTGACACTATCGAGAACGTCAAGGCCAAGATCCAGGACAAGGAGGGTATTCCCCCAGATCAGCAGCGTTTGATCTTCGCCGGAAAGCAGTTGGAGGATGGTCGTACCCTCTCCGACTACAACATTCAGAAGGAGTCAACCCTTCACTTGGTGCTTCGTCTGCGCGGTGGAAACTAAATTTGAACACAAGAAGTTGCTGCGATTATTACTGACTTCGCTTAGCAACCTTTCGTCGTCTAAAATGTATTCACAGTAATTAATATTCCATGTAATTCGCAAGTTAATTGATAAAAATATATTCAATGGTAAAAATAATAATAAAATTCATTTGTGTGCATTAAAAAATTTGCCTTTTTGTTATTAGGGTATTTGGGAAAGACCTAAGGAGCAATGGGGAGCAGTAACTAACAGTCCCAAGTTTACAGCGACTGTTATGTTAACTAACAGTCAATCAGATGTTTGAATATCACTGTTAGAACTAACAGCACTTGATAAATGATTGTTTATGATATTTTTGTTAAAGATTTTGATTTAATTAGTAGTTAAACCAGTACAGCAATAAAACTATAACAAATTTTAGGGAAAACTCATTCAGGTCAAATCTCATTATCAAATCCTAAGGACGTATTTAATGTAGTTCACATTTGAATAAACGTTTTGGTGAAACCTTGACGCTGTCAAAAATTAAGTAAATATTACAATACAAATTATTTGTCGTTCGTTGTGAATATTTAGAATAAAATAAATTAGAAGTTTGCTTTGAATTTGTATAACACAAAAAATATGTAAATTAATATTCGTATAATATATTTTGGTATTTTCCGGCGCAAATTATTGGAATGTAGTGCGGAATATTTTGAAAAGCGAGTTGCGGTCACACTGCCAGCGATTGCAGGCATCCACAGATTGTTTTACTACACACTGCAGTTAATTTAATAGCTATTAGCTACAACTTGATCAAAATGAGCAAGGAAATTAGTTTGGCCACCGTTAAGGAGCACAGCAAACCCAACGATCTGTGGATTGTGATTGACAATAAAGTCTACGATGTGACCAAGTTCCGACTTGAAGTAAATAGAACGCAATAAACAATTCGATTTACGCATTCACATGATGTGTTCACCTCTCTACCTATCTCTTTCGCTCTCTCTCTCTCTCGCTTTAGCATCCTGGTGGCGAGGATTCGTTGACATCGGTGGCTGGAACCGATGCAACCACGGATTTCAATGATGTGGGCCACAGTGCGGAAGCACGGTAACAATAAATGCAATTCAATTTGTTTGATTTGATAATTATTTTGTATTTTTTGTGATTTTAGTGAGCTACTAAAGAAATTCTATATTGGCGATTTGGCTGCCAGTGATATTAAAAATAAGAAGCCGCCAGTTGGGTGAGTTTAAAGTCAACGAGCGAACAATTCAAGAACATAACCAACAAATATGAATCGATGTGCGATTAACAAAGCATTCCAAGCATGACTATAAAGCTGCATTCCATTTAATCAGAAATAACAGCAACAGCATCATCATCATTGTCATCTAATTAAACAACTAATTATCACAATCTCTAATCTGCTGCATGACTCAGCACGCAAACTTGGAACTGGGTTATTCCTTTCTATTTCTCTTTCTCTGTCTTTCCGCCTCCCCTTGCATGCCCTCTTTCTTTTTCATTTGCTTTGCTCTTATCCATTGTACATTGATTCGCAACCAAACAAAATTTCCAGTGATTGCGATTACATGTGGATGCCATTAGAAAACGCCATTCACAATGCATGTGTGGAAATCAAGTTTAATGCATTTTGAAATTTGCCCAATTCTTAGTAATATTTAAGGAGTATTAGCATTTAATATGAGACTTTCGTCTGGATGTTTTTTTTTACTCAGCAAGTGTTTTTGTTTTTTTAGGAGTTTCTTTAATAGCAAATGTGCATGTTGCTGGTGACATTCAAATTGTACTTTAATTGGTTTACTCTGGGTTATATTTTTGCGAGCTTCACAAATAGGCGTTAAATTGGAAGCTATTTTAGTTGTTAAGCTATTAAAAGCATAGCCAAGGTCATGAAGGACAAACATCTATGCATGTTTTATTGGGTTAGTGGTAAGAAACTGTTTGAAAATATTAACTTTTATATGTCATATGTTTCTCAATTTTATAGATTAGCTAAGCTAGAGTCTCATAACTTTAAGGGAATATAACGAACAATTGTAAGGACCACGAAATTAGTAAAACTTTGCATCTAAATTTGATTTTTTAAGAAACTCAAAATTAGTAAAACCTTGCATTTGATTTTGATTTTATTTGCAAGCTACAAGAGTTTCTCCAGCACCAAGGTGCGATTCTACAGGAGCTAAGCAAAGCAAATGATCTTTATACAACTCATTTGTAGACTAGTCGTAAGTGTGCAGTGAACATAAGTGTATATAACTGTAGCATAAAGAGTATTATATACTGTATTATATAATATATTTTATACTGTATTATATACTACATTTTATACTGTATTATATACTATATATCAAGCACTTATTGCATGTTATTTTTCGTTTTTTGCACGTCTCTCTCTCTCTCGGTTCGTTTATTTCTTCTCTCTTATGCTTGTTTTTGCAAATTCTCTTTTGTTTCTCGATTGTTGGAAATAGTGCCACGCCCACTACTGACACAAGTGAATGCGGTGTTGATGCCACGCCTCCTGCTGCCCCCAAACAATGTTGCATTTTGCATTAATCCGCTTCCACATTTCCTAATCCTCCTCCCCCTATCCCCTCCCTTATTATTACTAATTGATGATCCCAAATGATATATTGTTAAATATGTTTTACCTCTTCTTTTCTCTTTGTGATATTCTTGCTGCAGTTGCAGAGAAATTGGCATCGCTGTGGGCGCTATTTTATTGGGCATGGCCCTTGTCTATGTGATCAAGCGTGGAACGGCCAAAAACTGAAGAACTGACGATGATCAGCGGACCAAACAACAAAACAAACAACTTACAATAAACAAAAAGGATATTATTCAGTGTGTGCTTAACCTCATTCCGTGCTGACCTACAGAACAAACAAATAGTCGTAAAGTTCTTTGATATTACATTTGTAAAGCTTGTTGATATTTGAACAAAAAAAAAATACGAAAACGATAAAAATAAAGCCAATACGTTACGTTATTATCGATAAAGGTCTGTCTCTTTCTAAGCGGTGTCATGGTATCGATAACGCTGCTAAATTTACCATTACCATATTTGCCATCTCGCTCTTCCGCATGAAAGGAATGCAGTTGCATTTAAACAGCAAGGCGAACAAATAGCCTCAGCCTGTCTCATCTATTTCGTTATTTAAATAAAATACAGTAATAACAAAAGTATTTATCAGAAAAAAGTTGAAATTTATTTCATCTTTGCGGCTTTTCATTTTCTTTTGCGCAACCCGCTCACAACAGTATTTTTATTTTGTTTTTTTTTTTTGCAAACATTCGCCGATCAAAACTGTTACTTAACATGGCGCTGTTAAATTTAGCATACGGCTTAACATGCCTATGTAAAATACATGTTATGTGTGTGTGTGTTGAAAACATATTTCTTGCAATAATATTTACGTTTTATTTGTTGTTTGTATATTGTATAATAATATATATAATATTAATGCTTGTTTTCTTTTAGGAGTTGCGTTTGTTGTTTTTGAGTTGTCCATTTTTGCTTAATATTTGTTTTGTGAGTGTACAAGAAGTGTGTGTTTGTTGTTTTGTTTTTGTAATATACTTAATGCCTTATGTATATTTCTAGTTTTTTTTTTTGCGTATAATTAAATCCTCCTCTCTCCGCCAATGCCAATGCCCTAGCTCTAGTTCTCATCGTAGAGGGGCGTGGCATCGCCCAGATTCATGGAGTGCGGCGAGGTATTTGTGCGCGGCGTGCTGCGCACCGATGACTTGGAAGTGCTGCCACCTGCTCCCACTGCTCCACCTGTTGCTCCACCAGCACCAGTTGCTCCACCTGCTCCACCAGCCGCCGAGGATGTGGCAACGCCACTGGCGGCAGCAGCAGCGGCAGCACTGCGACTGCTGCTGCTTGTGTGATACTCATTAGTGGGCGTGGAGCCAGCGCCGAGGCCGAGGCCGAGCTGTGACGATGAGGACGACGATTGCTGGGATTGCGACTGCTGTGATTGTGATTGCGATTGTTGTGTGGTGGGCTTGCGACGTGCCCACGAATCGTTGGCCAGCTGCCAGTCGAGGTTCTCTTTGGCACGTTGCTGCTGATGTTGATGCTGCTGCTGTTGATGGTGTTGCTGATGCTGATGATGTTGCTGATGACTCTGACTCTGATGATGATGGTGATGATGGCTCTGATGATGACTGCTGCTGCCGCTGCTGCTGTACGCATTCGGTGGCGCACCCATGTCATAGTAACGTGGCGTCCCGCCATAATGTTGCTGTTGCTGATGGTGACGCTGCTGTTGCTGCTGTTGTTGCTGCTGATGATGGTGCTGACTGCTGCTCGACTGCGAGCTGGGACTGGGCACATTGTGACCATATCGGGGCGTCTGTGTGCCATGCGGCGTATAGGGAGTCATGAACGGTGTCTGACCGCTGGGCGTATACGGTGTATTGATGTGGGCCGCAAAGCTCGGTGTGCTCCCGCTGCCATAGGGATGATGGGACATCGAATTGCCGCCACCGCCAGAATTGTAGCCGCCGGCCATGGAATGCGTTAGGGAGTAGGCGCTGCCACCGGAACTATTGCGGAGCATATGATCACCGCCGCCCATGCCGCTGCTGCTGCTGATCCCGCTGCGCGGTGTCCCGCCCGAGACGCTGCCAGCGCTGCTAAAGGCGCCACTGCCGCCGCCGCCGCCTCCCAAGCCGCTCAGCGAACTGAGCGACGCAATGGCCGGTGGTCGCATCAGTCCGCTCGGTGTATTGTTGCCCGCCGGTGTGCTGGACTGGACAATTGAGCTGCTGCTGCTCGTGTGCGTGGGCGCATCTAGCCAATGCTCCTTGAACCAGCGCAACAGACTGCTGACCGTATCAAAGATTTGGCCACGAAAACGATAACCCTCCGGCATCACGGTGACGTACTCGTGTCGCACCTTTGTCTTGGGCAGATAGGAGAGTAGGAATTTCCCCGGCATGCTCTTTGATGCGCTGAAGAAGTAATGTATCTTCTTGGGATCCCGTTGTTTCTCCTCGCGCAAAATCTGTTCCATAAAGTCGCGCTCGTTGACATTCTCGGGCGCCGTATTCGGTTTATAGTATTTGTATTGGAGGAGTTCGCGTGCTGCCACCGCCATGGGATTAATATGGCGAGCGATGATCTCATCGAGATCCTCAAACTCTTCGGTGCCAATCCACAGGCTGCGACCCAAACTATAATCATTCTCTTTGCCCTCCTCACGCACATCGATGTGCTGGAAAATGTCATCGGCCACCTTCCATGTGGCGGTCAAATGATCCTTGGACTTGCTGCTCGGTCGCAACGCAACCTCACCCTGATCCGCTTCCGCGAGCATTGCGATCACTTCCGCATACGATTTGTTGAAGAAACTCGGATGCGCGATGACACGACGCGCATAGGTTTTGCGTTTCATTGCCTTCGCCTTGGCGTCGGTGACTTTGCGATTGTCGAGCTCCTCGGTGACGAAATCGTAGAAGGCATCACGACGCGGTCGCCACTCGTTGTTCACGTCCTTGAGATCGGCCGTCTTGCAACTGCAATCGACCGAGAACCGATCGATGTCAATCTTAATGATGCGCACGTGTATCGTTTGCGAGACCCGAACACGTTCCTCCGGATTGCGCACCTGTTTATCCGACAGATTCTTGATGTGTATGAAACCCGGCAAACCGTTTTCGAGTCGCACCCGCACACCCGACGCTTGACCCGGACAATTGTTGTCATCGAAATGATTCCACACATCGGAGAGTTCGGGGAAATCATCCTTATTACAGAACGGACACTGCCAGCTATCCGTATCCTCGATGCGCACCGGATTCGCGTGGTCCAGTTGATCGCCCTGCGGCCGACGATAAGTGAAACCCGTGACCATTGCCGTCACACATTTGCCCACATAAAACGAATCGGGCGTCTCTTTAGTTAACATATCGAAGAGCTCCTCGCTGCTCGGTTTCGTGTACGCCGCTCGATAGTCCTTATACAGACTGCTCAACTCGTTGCGTATGTCGTAGAGCGTAATGCTCTTGCTGCCGAATCCCTGACGTTCCAGCTCCACCGCAAACGCATCCAGATCCAAGTCCTTGAGTCGCTCCGGTGACTCGAGTATCTCCTCCAAAGCACCGGCCGGATTCGTTTCCTCATCGTCGTACTCCATGGCATCGATGGCCATTTTGCGCGCCCATTCATACGTCTCGGGATGCACTCGGGACCCGTCCAAGACCTCCACATACGCCTCGGTGCTGTCGCCCAGCGAACTCGTATCGATCTTGATGAAGCCACTGCAATTGATGAACACCTTCGGTCCCAGATGGCACACCGTGACCAACTGTGTGCGATTCTCGAGCCGTTGATTGCTCTGCTTCAGGAGTTTGAGCAACGCTTGACCCTTGCGGGGTCCGAGGCCGCAGATGTACTGCAGCAAATTCACCGTACGCGAATTTTGCACCATCATATTGATGTCGAGTCCCACTTCGCTCGTCCGATTGATGAACTCCAAACTGAGTTGCTCCAAAAGCAGTTCACGGGGCACTCGCTCCTGCAGCGGATGGTAGCGCAGACACAGGATCTCATCGTCCGCATCGCACAGCTGTGAATACTCGACGAGGGGATCCTGCATTTTGCGTGCCAGCGATGCGGCTTGCTTCAACAGCGGCGGATATTCTTTGAAATCGGCTTCACCCTTCTTCGAGTTGGCATAGATTTTGGCCAGCTCATTGTCGACAATCTCGACCTCGATGGGTGGAAATTGTTCGTTCACCTCCAGATCCTTAAGTATCTCCCGTATGTCCGTCTGCAGCATTTGTGCATCCCGCGACTCGGCGCCAATGACCACAATGTGTGGCTTCTTCGACTTGATGAAATCACTCAGCTTGCGCAAATCGGCAATCTTTTGCGCCTTCTCCTCGGCGTTGTGCGAACTCTTGCGCTTGAGGATGCTCGGCAAGCGCAGATAATCGCTAATATCACCCTCGACGCTGGCGACAGCACAAAACGCGGCCACCGCCGGATCCGGATCGTAGGCCAAACCTAAAGCCCGAATGCCACGCAACGTGCTCCACTCCTCGGAGTTGTGATGCTGGGGCAACTCGGGTTTATACGGCGCCACCTTCAACCATTTGTAGAGCTTGGCGATGCACGAGCGCAACACAAACTGTTGCGCCTCCTCGTGCAACGTGGCACGCAGCTCTTTGATCAGATCGGGAATAACCCACTTCTTAAGCGCCAACTTAACGCATTCGGCACGCAGCGCATTCCACTCGAGCACATTCGTGGCGAACTGATCGAGATGATACAATTGTGTGGCATCCGTAACATAGTCCGTGGGCTGGCCATTGGCATTCGCATTGCCCTCGAACTCATCGAGGAACGTGAGCTCCAGCAGTTTCTCCTCCTCGGCCATCAGGAGCTTGATGAACTGATCGCCAAAGAGATCGCCAACCGGTTTCTTTGCCACATACTTCATCGAATAAACGGGCGAGTTCTCATCGATCAGGACCATGCCATTCTTGGTGGGTCGGATATTGAGACGCGCCCGATCAAAGTACACCTCACGCATCGTTTTGCGCAACAGCGGCTCCTGGGCCAATTGACGGGCAACCACATATTTGGCAGCGTGCAGCACCTCGTCGACGGTCATGAAACGGGGCGAGAGATACTGCTTGGCCAGATCGGTGGGACTGAGACTCTCCTGATTCACCTCGTTGCGCTGATAATTGTCACGCAAATTCTCCGCAAACTGTTCGGGCGTCAAGCCCACATGCTTCGCAAAGCCACAGATGCCCGCCTTGCGGAACACCGCATAGGGACTGCTGTTCGGTGCCTGTTTCAGCTGTTCATCGGCGGCGAGCTGGAGTTGTTCGGCCTCCTCGAGATCGAGGGCATCGCTATTGGGTTGTTCGCCATCGGCATCGCTGTTGTTCGCCGCCCTTTTGCGTGCTTCGCGTCGCTCTTGCAACTGTTTCCGACGCTGTTCCGCCTGCATTTTGGGCAACTCATGCGAGTAGTTGAGCAGAAAATACATGTGCACATCCTTCAGCTCTTCCATCGATTGCACATCGTTCAAACGCTCAAAATCACTGTCCAACATCAGCCGAACATCGTCGGGCAGCGGTTTATCGGGATCATCGCAAAGCGTTTCCAATTGAAATTGTCGCATCTTCTCAAACAAGAGTTTCAATTTGCGTTTCCGCTCGTTGAGCTGACACCAACGTTCGTCGTAGTAATACACCTTCCACAGATCATCGATATTCAGCTCGGGTTTTACGTACTCCTTGCGATAGAACGCAATGAACGGCACCTCCAACTGTTGATTGCGCAGAAACTCAAGCGTTTGCTTTATCTTACCCACAGCCGTCGGTGGTTTGCGCATCTTCTCCCGGTTATCGGATTTCTCTTGCTCCGAAACGGTTTGTTTGCAGAACGCAAACCGATAAATCCAATTCGCCTCATCGTCCAGCTCATGTGAACCCTCCGGCACCGGTGTGACGGGCACTTGACGGAGCTGCATCCGTTCAGGAATATCGGTTTTGCGTATCTCATTGTCGAGATCGGTGAAATGTCCGCGTTTGAGTTCGCTCGGCTCGTAAATGTCGAAGATGGTCTTTTTGGTCGCCTTCTTTTTGGGGGCCTTCTTCTTTTTCGCCGCACGAAACTCATCGCCGGGCAAATCCTCGTCGTACTCATCGCCCTCGGACTCGTCCTCGTATTCGTCCTCCTCGGGCTTGTAGAAATCATCGTAGTCAAAGTCAACGCCAAAGATGTCCTGACCCTCCTGCAGCGAGCTGTATCATAATACAGTAAGCAAAATGGCACTTGAATAAAATTGTGTCAGAGTTTCTTAGAGACAAATTGACACTAAATAAAAATGTGTAAGTTTCCTTTTAAAACAGGCAAAGAAATTACCACTAAATAAAAGTGTGTAAGAACTTTTTTGCGAAACAAATTGTCACTTAAATAAAAGTGTGCTCAAATTAGCTTTCCAATCTTGGAGATAAATTGTCACTTGAATAAAAGTGTGTAAGAATTTCCTTTCAAATCTTAGAGACAAATTATCACTAAAAAACTTTCTTGCGAATCTTGCGACACAAATTGACACTAAATAAAATTGTGTAAGAATTTCCTTTCTAATCTTGGACACAAATTGTAACTTGAATAAAAGTGTGTAAGAATTTCGAGTCTAATCTGGGAAAGAAAAAACTTTCTGACAAGCAAGGCTTTAAAAAGTTTTACCAATGCGCGAATTGTTAACAAAAATACATCCTAATCTTGCCATAAACTATTTTGGAACTATGTAAAACATTTAAACACGAATTTCAAAACAATTATAAGCAAGTTTTCCTTTGGAACTTAATTTCCCAATACCATAAAATTCCCCAGCAAAATACATTTTTAAACAGCTTGCATTAATTAACCTCGAACAATTTATAAGACATTGGTCAACTAAGGAAATCAACTGATAATAGAAATATATTCTATACTAATAGAAAATGGAAAAATATTTGTATGTATGCAGAGATTAAAATAACTAAATACTAGATAGATATTGTAATTATACAATATGATTGAAATTCTAGATAAATAAATGCAATACAAACTCGTAAATTGAAACTACAGAAACCTACATTCGATAGACAAGCTTGCCGGTATAACATATTACATAAATTCCAATCTAATCTATAGGATTACAAATTGTATCGCACAATAAATTGAACATCACTTTCTCGAAAACAAATTTCTATACAAAAACTAATTAAATGCCATGGGAGATAATCAAGTAAATGGCAAGCTGTATTTTACTTCAGTTTGCACTTAAAAATCAAATGATTTTATCGCTGACTGACACAATACAATGTAATGTAGATTAAACTAAGCACAAAACTGCCATAGAAAGAAGCTTAACCATAACTATTCGACTCTCCACTTGATTTTCATTCTATAGCAAACTATTTTGAGTGACAATTTAGTTCAAGTTTCACCCCAACTAAATGCTACTTACGCATCTGTAAAGATGGGCTTGCGTTTCTTTTTCTTTTCAGCAATGGGACGTCCATTGTCGTCCACAATAAAATCATCGGCATCGGACTCGCTGTCCTCGTCATCAAAGGCATCCGCCTCACGAATACTGCGCTCACTGCGTCGCTCTATGCTCTGCTATAAAATCGATTTATAATTAATCATTTGCATATGATTTTCTTTAAAATGTTGTGCAGCTTACATCATCGTTCTCATCGAAGAGCTGCTCGGCGATTTGTTCACGTGCCAATCCCTCATCCACGTGCTGTTCCTCGCCATCGCTTTCGTTGTCATGAATGCGTCGCAGGCGCTTGAAACGTTTCTACACCAAGAAAAACGAAAACAAATTCTATTAACTAATATTCATTTATCAACAATTTGCTCTCTACACTTACCCGACGTTCGACTTTGACGCCCAAATTCTCCTCAATCAGATCATAATCATCGTCCTCTAAACGATCATCCAAATCATCATCTTCGTGCTTTTTACGTTTCTTGCCGCTACCTCCACCGCCCTCTTCATCACCACCACTCGCTGTGTCTGAGTCATTGTCGCTGCCGTCGTCCTCCTCAATGGGATTGTCATCAATCAAATCCTTAAGTTCTTCGCGCAAGCGTTCATCATCATCTAAACAAAACAGAAATTTATTATAGCATTTGTATTCATTTTATTGATTTTTTCGACAGCTGCATTTTTATAGTTGTTTAATTTTTAATAGTTATCTAGATATTTTATAAGCATATTTTAAATAAGTGTGTTCGTAAGCTGTCTGTCTGTCTGTCCGTCTATATAAATGCCTAGATCCAAAATATTAAAAGAGCTAGAGCCAACAAAGTTATTGACAATAGCTTCTACGAGAATTAAAAAATGAACAATGAATAATATTTGCAGTTGCAGAGCGCTAAATAAATTTAAGTTTTTCTAAATTTTGTAAAAATCGTTTTCGTATTTCTCTACTTTCTAAAAAGAAACATTCAGTACGGTTGGTTACAAACTTCAAAATTATGTAGAAAATCAAATATAAAGCAAAAAAACATTGCCAAACATAAAATGTGTTAAAAATTGCAAGATAGAGTATCTCATAGTTCAGTAGACTCGACTATGTTTTAGTTTTCGTTTTTGCTTTTTTTTTTTGCCTTGCCCAACACGGGCTAACAAACATAACCTCAAAGTGGTAAACAAAACGTCGACACCTGCGCGGCCCCCAAAATGCATATAATGTGTTTATATACATAACTATATATACATATATTCGATAGTGCAACACTGGGAAATGTTTCTTTTTTTCTTTGGTTTAAGCAAAAGCGAAGGGGAAAGGTAAACTGATTTAGCTGCTTGCAGGCGGGCAAAAAAAACTACAAGAGATTTTTGCGATTGCGAAATTAGGCGGGAGTTGTTTGTGGTCCACAGACAATAGAAAAACACACACGAAACAAATACATACCTTCTTCCTCTTCACTGCTGTCGGAGACTGCGGCTTTTAACTTTTTCAGCTTTTTGCGTTCATGCACATCCAACTCTTCCTCGTCCTGTTAAATTGAAAAGAAAGAAGAAAAAATGCATTATATATATATATGTCCTCACACATACACTCGTACACACACGCGCAACACACGCAAACCGACGAGAGCAAGCGAAATAATTTAGCATTTAGCGCGGCGGCGGGGCGCTAATGAAAAAATGATGCAAACAAACATACCTCGGATTCTGAGGCATCGGAGTCCAGAAATTCAGCCATTGTAATAAATTAAATAACTAAATTATATGCTAAAAACGAATTTAACTAAAATGAATACACAATAAACGTCGCTTGCAGTGTCACAATAAAAAAAAAAATTTGCTGATCAAGAAGCAGAAACGTCAAAACGTTGTGTGCACAGCCAGCAGTGTTGGAAAAGCGCATGCCGCTCTCTCGAAAACACCGCACTCTATACGATAGTTATCGATTGTAATCGTAATGTACAGCAGAACAGCGTGCCGCTCACCGGCATAAATCAGTACCAATAGTAATCAATGCGACCATGTTCTTTTAAATTTTTTAATAAACATATTAAGAGAAAATTTTGAAATTTGTTAGTTTTAAATCAGTTAAATAAATTCAAGTATTACAAAAATGTTGAAGATATTCTCTAATTTTGTTTTTAGTAATAAAAACGGCAACCAAAGGCAAACCAAATACTAGCATACATTCTCAAGTGTGACCAGCTGCAGACTTTGTCACTTGGTATATTATCGACGTAAAATAGCGTATTTTGAAATAGAACTTGCGGTCACGCAACAAGCACACGACTCGAGCGATAATAAAAATAAAAAAGCGGTTCGTGTGTGCGGCGCGCTCGCTTGTTAAATAGTTATAAACACAGCTACTACCTACTACTATACTATATTAAAATAAATAAAATTAATTTTTTTTGTTGTTTATCGTTCGCTTTCAACGCGCTACGTTTTAATACAAAATCGGCTTACGCTCAAATCTGAAGTGTATTCCCATTACTGCTTCCAAATAATTCTATCCTGTGGCGGCCTCTGGTGTTTGTAATAAATATATATTTTTTTCGGCGCGTTTATAGTGCGTAGGTGTGTGTGTGTGTTTCTCGCAACTCGTGTTGTGCCTGAGTGTGTGTGTGTGTGTTTTTTTTTTTTGTTCTGTCGTTTTGCTCCAGAATTCCATGAAACGACAAAAATATGCAAAACATTAACTAAAAAAATTCACAATAGGAGAAAGCACAACCAATTGTTACAAAAAACAAAATTATAACAGCCAGTCTAAACCAAAAAAACAAAAAAAAATACCAAATAGAGAACAGGCTGTCATCATAATATAAAAGAAACTCCGCGCAGCATGGACATAATCAATAAATTCAGCGGTGCATTTTGGAGCACGCACATTTGGCTGCCGCCAAATACGACATGGGCAGATATTGCGCCCGGTTCGCGTCCCGATGTCGTTCATGCCGACTATCGGCATTTAATTTGGCCAATTCCGCTGGCCGCCGTCGTTATGCTTGTGCGTTACACATTGGAGCGGTAAGTGCAATGAATTTCTCATTCATCATTCACCAAATATCGACATTACTTTTATCGAAAAATACATACGCCCTTTTTTTTTCATTCCTTCTTTTTCCCCATTAAACTTATGCGGCGTCTGTTTGTGTGTGTGTGTGTGTGTGAGTGTGCTAGTTCCCATTGACCGCATCACTTCGCTTTCCAGCACACGGGCACACCTACACTCCACTCACACATACACATATAAGCATTTGTTTGTTTGTGTGTGCATTGTGTGTGCAAGACGCCGTCACACACACACACATACACGCAAGCGTGCATATTTTTTTTAAGCCAAACATAACCTCACGTGGAAACGCCCAACATTGTATGCGTGTGTGTGTGGTGTGTGTGTGTTTGTGTTGTTGCCTTGCCTTTTCTTTGCAACTTTATGTTTTCCTTCATCCACTTCTTCAATTTCAATTCCACAAACAAATAGCAACAACAAGAGCGTTAATAGGGTCACACTGTGCGCTACGATCCAATACGAATACGAGAGAATCTCAATTTCCCACAATGTACACAAAATATACGGATACACATACCCTCCCCCTCCTCTCACTCTGCTTAGTTACAATGCTGACTAATTGTTTAGTTAAAAAAAAGAGAGAGAACGAAAAAATGCTATTTGTTTATTCTTGTATGCATTATACGAACACTAGCATTAACAGTAAGAACACTAAAAACAGCAGCGGACGCGACGGCTGCATGTGATTTTTTTTTTGTTTTATGTATGCCGCACACTGGGCTCGAACTGTGCGAAAAATGAGAGAAGCATAAGTTACTGACTTCTCCGAGTAAAAGGAAATTGATCTATTTACTGTCAAAAAAAATATATTAATTTTTCCGCTGACTGAAAAATTTGTATTCAATGTAATTATTTACTTAATTTGCATTGTTTTCGATTTATAATATAAAATTCCATACTTTATCTTGCAAAAATTTAAATTTCAATTGCTTTCCACAGTTCCTTTATAATTTGTAATAACTAAGCAGCTTAGCTTATTGTATCACGCCATGTAAAATGTTCTGCTTATCATCATTACCTATGCTCTTTTCAATAAACGAATTCGAAGATAAAGAAGAAATTATTTGAATTCGATTGCACTAATTTAAAACAACAATATAAATTGCTGAGTACAAACTTGTTGAATTTATTTACTTTGAAGGACTCTTTTTATTTGTCTCGCTTCATGTAATTGTGTAAACGGTTTTACTTATCATCATTTTAGTTAATCAGCCAATGAATGAACCGATAGATAAAGAAATTCTTTGGATTTAATGGCTGTAATTTGAAATCAAATTCGAATTGTTAAGTACAAAATTTGGTTGCAACTGAGAACTATTTGTAATTGTTTTAAAATAACATTGTTATTCAGTTTTGTTTGTTTTTTTTTTTTTTTTTTATGTTGGGGACTTTTTAAAGAGAGGGGAGAGCGCGGTTGTGGTGTCGCTTTTTAATTTTCGTTGTCTCTTGGCCAATTAGTCATTTGGTTGGCTTATCATAAACATTTGCTATATGAATGATGGGACTAATTTGTGGCTTGATGACAATGTCATTCGGTGTCAGTGTGCAGCAGACCATTTGTCGCTTTTTGGGCCAGCACTCTTAACGTTTGTTTAGCATACAACACACACACACACACAGATGCAAAGATCTACATACGTGTGTTGCGTGTTAAGTCGCCTGCATTTTGCATGTAATTAACATAATTACAAGTGTTCACGTGAGTTTTTCGCTAACCACCACACAAACACACACACACACACACATACATGCATACATATGTACGTACTTACATACGTACATACATATGTCATTGTTTTCCAGTGTTTCCACACCTGCAGATTAAATGTCAAATGGCGCCAACTTGAGGTGTTTTTTTTTTTTTTTTAAATTAAAACCCTATTTTTTATTGACGTCGAAACAGCAACTAACACTTAAATTTTTATCATGGCAGTCTGGTTTTTGGTTTTTAAATTCATTTTTTTGTTTTTTACATTTTTACTGATTTTTCTAAGACTTAAACGAGAATTGACTTTCAGGGTCGTTAAGCAAGCATTAATTGTGAATGTGTGTGTGTGTTTCTTTAGGTGTGTGTGTGTGTGTGTGTGTGTGTGTGGCATCGACAGAAATTGAATAAAACTTTGGCGCCTTCGTTGTTTCCTCTTCTGTTCTCTCTTTTAGACACAAGTTGTTGTTTTGTTGATAAGATTTGTGTGCAAGATTTACGTAAAAGTGAAATAAATTTGATAATGCTCGCTATCGCGATTACGTTATGAGCATGTATGTGTGTGTGTGTGTGTATGTGGGTAGTGAGTGAGTGTGTGTGTGAGTCAGCAGTGACTCAGCTTTCGTTGTATTCCATTCTTGGATTCTTGTATCCGAAAAATTGTCGCACACTGGAATGTTGCAAACCTAATCAAAATGACAAAAGCAGGCCAGCAAACATATAAAAACACCAACACACACAAACAGTTTACTTTGTGTGTGTGTATGTGGGTATACAGCGATTACGTATCACACACAAAGTGCGATATAAATTTTAAAGTTCGCTATTAAAATTGGCCTACCTAACATACACACACACACACATAGACAGATAAATGCTCAGCCGCAGTCGCAGTCGCATCATTTTAACAGCTAAATCTAATCAGGGTCAGTGAGCCGGCAACAACAAAAATCCCCATGCATGCGCTTGAATGTGTGTGTGTGTGCTTGCTTTGGTTTGTAAGTGTGGCTGCACTTTTTGTATAGTATTTGGCGCATCTTGTCACTTCAAATTTCCAAGAATACAAATACAAACAACAAACACATAAATCACACATACAACGAACGCATACATGTGCAAACATGACACTTGTAGTTAAAGTGTTGTTGCCTTTGCCTTTGCTTTTGGTCTTTTGCTCTCTGCTGTTCTCGTTAGTCTAAATCCAAACTTGTTTTACTGTGCTGCTTTATTTTATTTTCATTTTTTTTTATCGCTTTTGCCGATTGCTCAACAACAGCAAAAGGCCAAAAAGTGCACGTGCTTTACGCACTTAGAAGGTCACACACACACGCACTTCGAGCATAGCGCTGGTGGTGTGGAGTGGGGGGGTGCTTTAGAGTGCAATATGTTAAATGTCCAATTAGCATACATATCATTCATCTTTTGTCTGCTTGCTCGTTTTCTTTTATTTCTTTTTTTTTTTTACTTTTGGGGGTATCAGCTGTTGTGTCCGCGGCCTTTGAACAGCGCAATCGATAACGAAAACGTTGATTCGAAATGATGTTATTATCGCTGAGAGTTGAGCGTATTATTTTGGCTTGGAGATGGCCCGAGACTAAGGCATGACTCATGCAATCAAAATGAATAACATCAAAAACATGCATACGTTAATATGTATGTATGTATGTTTCCTTTTTTGTTTTTGTTTTAATGCAATCGTCCAATCGCTTGCGTGTGGAATTATCGCCGGGCAAAAACAAAACAGAAATTAAGGGCATGAGTCTCCCTGTGTAATTCGCCAAAAAAAAAAAAACAACAACAACAACAATGAAATAACCACTGCATGTTGGTTGCTTGCTGCGTCTGATAAGAGCGAGCAATTGCTCACTCGCCTTGCAGTTAGCTTGGCTCGTTGAAGCGATGTAATAATGTGTGTACACACTTTTGCCGCATTTGCTGCAGGGTCCAGTGTTGCTCTACTCGCCTTTTTTCGCTACAGAATTTTAGCCTTTTTCTTGATAAGCGATAGCCATTTTTAGAGATTTTAAGTATGTCAAGCCTTTTTTGAGCGCAGAAAAGTACTGAAAAATTAAGCTGAAAAATAATATTAATATCTTTATATCTTTTATCAAATTTATATATAGAATCCGAAGCATTATTTGTCAAAAAAATGGGACTGATAATAAGCCAGAAACAGAGATATTGTTTTCCGCATATAATTGTTGCATACAAATAAATAAAAGAATTATATTTTTTTTTTTTTAGAAGAATCTTCAATTTTAGCTATATAAAAGCGCATTTATTTTTAATAGATAAACGAATAATTATTTGAAGTATAGCTTCGCTTAAATTTTTAGCTATATTGAGCATTTCTTTTAAATAGATAAACAATTCATTATTTGAAGTTATAGCTTTGCTTCTGTTTTAGCTTTTTGTTTATTAGCTGTTACAGCTACTACTTGTGGCATCACTGGTAAGGCCCCCGTTTTGCTTTGTCAATAGGAATGGTTAAATAATTGTGGCATTTATCGCTAATTGCTAATCGAGTAACCGCACTTACACAAACATACAGTCATAGAGGTAACGTAACTATTATTAACTGCACGCACATCGATAAACGATAAACGCCGACTGGGACAGACTGTCTGATTGTGTATTAGTAACATCATAACATATATCGTTATAAACAGAAAGGAAAGATGAGGATGCGTATTTTTAAATGGTTTTAGCCAAAGACGCTTATCGGAAACCTCGCAGCAATTTATTGCGTAGATATGTGTTTGATAAATTGCTGATCGTCGTCATGGAATTCAAATTGTATTAGATATTCCCGACAGAACGTGATGGCGGCAAAACCAAATGTATTTTAATAAACCCAAAGATGACATCCATATTCAGTTGGTTGGGTTCCCGATTAGCGCCACCTGGCGTTCACGGTAGATCACCAGATCATCGTTCAAAAGTGATCAGCATTTTTTGAAGACTTGCTACTTATGATTTTTGTGCTTGAATTTCGTTAAAATCAATTTTTCAAGGTTGCTTTGTTGTAATTATTTGTACTTGCTGTTGTATTGATTGATTGATTGATTGACAGCTGCAGGAGCTGAAGCACGCACCCATAACGCTTCCTAGAAGTGAGCATTCCGAATTCTAAACATGTCGCTCCAAACGAAAAATGTTCAGAATTATTTATGTATAAGCGGGCTTTTAATAGCAAACACGCCCCAATACACATGCTCGAATATTTATTCGTATATTTATGTTGGCCTATGCGGGTTGCCAGAGTAAATTCAATGCAATATACACTGTGAACCAATTGGATACATTTGCAATTGCAAGCCAATTGGTAATCCAATATCACTGAAGTGACAATGTCCAATTGGTTGTGGTTTATGTTGCAGTTCAATGACTTGGAATGATATGCGATCAAAACTGCCAAACAATGCTTGTTGATTCAATGCCCAATGCGCGCTGTTGCCAAATTTCAGCATTTTACCTCCACTCCGCGCTGTTGCCAAATTTCAGCATTTTGACCCACTCTACGTTGTTGCCAAATTTCAGCAACTGTCTTTACAACACAATGTATTCATTAGATTCTTAGCGATAATTGTAACTTTAAAAATTAAATGCAATTTATATTCCCTACGTATAGAAGAGCATTTGTTAGTCGATTATAGCTACATTTGTACCATTTCCTGAACTTGAACTTGATTCAAACTGTTGTGCTGAGCTATGCGATATGGGTCATCGGCTGAGTAATGAACTTAAATGTGCAGTAAATCAAAATGAAATTCAAAATTAATTGGAAATTAACGTGAAACCAGAACGAGCACTAACCGACTGCTGACCCTTTGACCTGCCCCCATCTCCATATGCCACCATGAAATGGAGTTGTATCGATCAGTGCTTCCTTAATTGCAACTATGGTTACGACTCGCGTCTGCTTTGCATATGAAATTAGTTAGAAAACTGTAATCGAGTGAGTGCACGACTATGAAATACCCGCACCCATCTATGATGTGTAGAGGAATATAAAATATAGAATTATATATAGTTTTAGTAAACGTTTATTATGCAAGGCGAGATTCTAACTCAACTTGAGCTTCTAAAACTTGTGTCTGAGATTTCAAACGTCGTTTATATGCTTCGCACTAACTTGTAATACCCTTCCACTCAATCCAATTGAGTGCTGGGTATTAAAAAAGGGGGAAAACCAAACCAATGAGGCTGAAGCTGGAACTGATTTGAAATGCCAGACGCGCAAGCTGGCAAGCTGGATGTAAGGGATTGTGATATTGAGGGAGCGTTTCGAGTATTGAGACGACTATTGTTATATTGGGGACTGGCCAATTTCGTTTTCATTAGCAAATTAACTTCCGAAATGCGTCGCAGCTGCTTGTTAGAGTACATAGTCGCAAAGTTTGAGATGTGTTCGTGTGCCTGGCACACACTTGATTATGCATGGGCGCTAGCATGCGAGCTGTCAACGACATCGAGACATCGACAATCGACGCGGGCATCACATCACATCAATGTCTTCTTCTTTTCTCCATCCAGCAGCTGCCGGTTGCCATGGAATTCGTGCTGAATTCAAATGGGCACCAGAAACAAAAAGAAAAACCCATAAAAAACAATGTCCGCAATTTATAGGCACAAATTTTGCAATTTTTGGCCATATTATAATTCTTGCTTAGCCAAATTTCGACTCTTTCCACTGCGCGTTGTTGCCAAACTTCAGCATTAAGCTCAACTATGCGTTGCTGTCAAATTTAAGCAACTTTCTTTAAGCTGTGGTGCTATAAATAACGAAGTTGGCAAACGCATAATTGAAGAACATCAAGCATTTAATGTAAAAGACTGCAAAACAAAACGAGATTCGAGGCGTCGCTTAATAGCTTTAGTTGGGCTATAGTTCTATTTACAGAGAATGAAAGTACTTGCATAAATGAGTAGAATGTGACTATTATAAAAAGCTGATTTTGTAGTCCGCCAGTTCTTTTCTTTATCCAAAACTAAAAGATATTAATAGATACTACGAATCCAGTTTGGATTGACATGTTAAACTCTGCATGACAAGTAATTCTCTCTTTTATAGTATATCTTTCACTGCCTTGTGTGCAACAAAACTTAATGATTTGCCTAGTTTTATGAGTTGATAGCACCATGCAATTTGTCGGTCAAATGAACTAATGCTGATGGGGTGGTTCTGGTATTTCACAAATTACCATGTGTATTACTTTTTACGGTCGTCGAGTTGATAAATTTGTGCAAGTCAAGATATATTTGCAAATCGCCTATATCTGAATATGCCATAAATAACTATCGAATGATGTTGACACTTATATTTGTTTTGTTGTTGTAACTCGTTTCAGCTTTTGGATATCGCCAGTGGGTAAATCGCTGGGCATACGTAGCTCTAGACCTAAGAAAGCGGCAAATGTTCCTGCATTAGAGTCGGCATATGCCAAGTCAACCCGCTTGGATCACAAATGTGTATGTGTATACTATCGCCTAACAATCGATAAATCGATTAACAACTTTTACATTTTATAGCTGGCTCCGCTGGCGAAGCAGGCGGACATGAGCGAACGTCAAATTGAACGCTGGTGGCGTCTGCGTCGTGCTCAGGATAAACCATCGACTCTGGTCAAGTTCTGTGAGAACACATGGCGATGCATCTACTATCTGTATAGCTTCATCTTTGGCGTCATTGTGCTGTGGGACAAGCCCTGGTTCTGGGATGTCAAGAGCTGTTGGTATGGCTATCCTCATCAGGTGAGTGGAAAAGCGTTTAGCAGATAGAAATTGATATTTCTTTTTTGAGCTAGAAAGAATCTAGTAAATAGACAAATACCAAATAAATAGCATTTGAATTGAATCAAAAATGTATTTCCCAATAAAATTAAATCAGTATTTTGGAATACATTTTTTTTTTAAGGAACAAAAATCTAGTTAATTAGGAGAGTACAAAATAAATAGCATTTGAATTTAATCAAAAATGTTTTTCCAAATAAAATAAATGTGGAATTTTGGAATAAATTTTTTTCAAGGAACACAAATCTAGTAAAATATGAAAATCTAGTTAATAACTACATAAATAGCATTTAAATTTATTGGAAAATGTACAACGCCTTCCAAAACTGTTAAAAAGAGAAAATCAGAAGAACACGCTCTCTTTGCGTGCGCCAGCGTTGCCACCTTGTCATAACTCGTTATTCTTGTATTTCATTGCTTGATTATTTCAATTGCAGTCGGTGAGCAACGACATCTGGTGGTATTATATGATATCGATGTCCTTCTACTGGTCGCTAACTGCCACGCAGTTCTTCGATGTGAAGCGCAAGGACTTCTGGCAGATGTTCATCCATCACATGGTCACACTCTTGTTGATGTCCCTCAGCTGGGTGTGCAATCTGCATCGCGTTGGCTCCCTCGTTCTCGTCGTCCACGATTGTGCCGACATCTTCCTGGAGGCGGCCAAACTAACCAAATATGCCAACTATCAGAAGGTCTGCGATGCCATCTTCGCCATCTTCACCGTCGTCTGGATCGTCACTCGCCTGGGCTTCTATCCGCGCATCATCTACAGGTTCACAATTCATTTCTTTCTTTGATCGAGTGTGTTTTGGAATCAATCCTAACTTGATTCTCTTTCGTTTTGCAGCTCATCTGTTGAGGCACCACGAATTCTGCCCATGTTCCCAGCCTACTACATTTTCAACACGCTGCTCTTGATGCTGCTCGTCCTGCACGTCATCTGGACCTATATGATTCTCAAGATTGTGGTCGACTCATTGCAAAAGGGACTGGTAGGTTTCGAACTCTAGTAGTTCAAAGTTTGATTAGCTTTCCCAAATAGTTGTTTAGTGGAATTGAAACAGAAACTTATAAGAGAGCAGAATATTTAAAAAGGGCAGTTTAGTTTTTTGTACTTTAGCAATGTAGTTAAAAGAATATATATGTATGTATTATTTTTTTTAATATTTATTAAGTCAAGAACAATAATTACCTTAACAACACAGGGATTTTAAATGAAAATTAATCTACATTATTATTAAGTAGCAAGTGATTGTAATGTCAATGAAAGAGCAACTATAACTTACAAGCTGTAATTAATTTACAATGTTCAATGTAATTCGTTATGGGCAGATCAACAAAGTAATAGAAAATCATAGACTGAACTTCTTAAATAGTATTCATTAATAGTTGAGAGAAAATGTATAGAGAAGTTTTCAAATAAAAGCTATTAAATTTATATATAATAATATATATCTCATATAAATTGATAATAATCATGACAGACATAAAAACAAAATATTATTGGTCTTCCGAGATATTATTCGTTAATAGTTCAAAGAAAATATAGAGACAAGTCATCAAATAAAATAGTTATTGTGATCTATATATACCATATATCATATAAATTGATTAACTTGCTTTGAATAACCAAAATGTAATGTAGTTGTTTGTTCTTCAGTAATGTATTTTAAAAAATATTCATTTTCCATATTTCATATGGCGCTTTTAATTATTATTGTAATGTTAGAAATAGAATATAATAGAATAGAATATAATCATAATAGACCGATCAACACAGTAGTAGAAAATATAAAATAGACTGAATCTTTATAAATGGTATTCATCAAATAAAAGATATATTGATCTATGAATAGGTAAATCTCTGAAGGAATTTATCGCGTGCGACACTTTTTTAAGTGAAAAAAACAAATACTGAAACCATTTTAGAAATAAGTACAGTTTATTCGTATAGCCTCTGGATTAGCACCATTAGATTTAAGGAACTTTTCCTGTTTTACGATAAATTATAGATGTAAATTTGTTAATTTTTCGGTTCTTAAAATCTTATCTTAAAACAGAAAAATAGTTCCAAAATCTTTCTTTTGCTTTAATTAATGTGCTAATCCAGAGCTATAGGATTTATCTTTACTCAAAATAAAACAATGTTCTGGCACGCGACATTTCCACCAGAGAATTACCCATATATAATACCTATATATTATACCTATACATTACCATATATGTATATAATGTACTCATATATTGTATATCATAAAAATTGATTAACTTGGTTTGAATAACCAAATGCTATAATTTTTCCATTTCGTATCGTATATTTAATTGGTACACTATAATTATTGAGTTGAGGTAAAACACAAGTTAGAAAGAGAGGCACTGATTATAGAACTCTCTTCTGTTCTGTTTTGTTCTGTTATTAGCTTCCTTCTGACGTTGCTTCTTTATTTTATTATACAAGTTGATGTAGAAATACTCAATAACTAGTCTTAATTAGTACCTTTGTAAATTATGAATGCTAATTTTGTGAAGATTTCAAACAACTGTTTTGCCAAGTTCAAGTTTAATGTTTTAGCTTTAACTTTAAACTTGAAAAGAAATGCATATTTATAATTGAATTTTCGTTGCAGATGTCCGGCGACATTCGGTCGAGCGATAGCGAGGATGTCACAGATAGCTCAGAGAATGTGCGCGTTGCCAACGGAGGCTCAACGCGTTCCAAGTCAAAGGCGGCAGCCGCAGCTGCTGCAGCTGCAGCGGCAGCTGGAGGAGCCGCAGGATCGGGAGGCGTCACTCAGAGGAAGGTGAACAACCACAACACAGCTGAGGGAACGGCGGCGACGGCAAAGTAAGAAACTTTTAACGAGGAGGAGTCCAGCAGAAGGAGGAGGAGAAGAGAAGCAGGAGGAGCAGGACTAACAGACAAACCGAGACCAGTAAAAAAAAAAACAAGCATAAAACACAAGGAAACGGATTAACACCAACACCAACAACAACAACAGCTAAAGAAGAAACAACAAACAAACAAAATGAAAACGAAAAACAAAACAAACAAAAACCAAACCAGTTGAGAACGTTTTTTTATGTTAATTATTATTTTTTATATATTATAAAAAAAAAGTATATAGTATATTTTTTTTTATGAAAAAAAAAAACCAACTAAATTTGAATAAATGCGAGCAAATAAAACGCAATTAGCATTTCAAATTATTTATTAAAACCAAAAAAAAAAAACAAACAAACAAAAAACGAGAAAAAAATGAAAAAACAAAAATAACAAATACAAAATGAAAAGCTAGGAGTTAAATTAATCAAATTAGTTCGAGGCAAAAGGGCAACAACAACAACAACAACGGAAAAAACACCAATTCTACAATACGAATTATTGAATTAAACTCTTAAATCGCTTAGTCAACTACTATAAACAAAAAAAAACAAAACAAAACAACGTAAATAAAATTAAATTTAATAAATTCAATTGAAGAAAGAAAAAGAGAAAACAGAAAAAAACCAAATACATTCAAATTCTATTGTAAATATTTTAAACTGTACGTTTCCAAAGCAAAATAAATAAATGTATGCCAAGAAAATTTTTATTGAATTTCAAAACAAAATGGTTAAACTGAAAAATACAATATTGTAAATTTCTTTTTTTGTGGCATTTATCCAATGCTGAAATTGTTCGGATCTCATATGAAGAACCTTAAAAGAGACTCTTGAAATTATATTTCGTTTACTTTTGTGTTAGGTTTATAAAAGCATACTACCGCTGATGCTTAAGAAGAATCTGTCATATTTACGATTCTTCAAGAATAGCTAAGAGTTCTTTAAAAGAAAGTCATCGTAGGTTTCTTTAAGGAAATTTTTGTGTAATTCATTTAATGCTGCAATTCTTCTGATCTCATAGGAAGAAACTTTAAACAGAGACTCTTGAAATTCTATTTGTATGGCTAGCTTAATATGAACATGATATCGATTAGGAAAATATTTCCTTTACTGCTTCAAAAGAATGAGAACGTTCTACCGATAAAGAAAATATTTCCTTTACTGCTTAAAATTAAGCTGTCGTATTTAAGATCCTTCAAAAATAACTAAAAGTTCTTCAGAACTAACTATTATTTTGTGGTTCTTGTTTTCATCATGTTATTAAGCAGCGTTTGCTGTTTAAGAAAACTGACGTATTTAAGATCCTTCAAAAATTACTAAAAGTTCTTAAGAAGAAAGTCGGAGCAGGATTCTTTTACCTAACTAATTTGGTTATCCTAGTAATAGAGAAATAAATATAATACTATACATATGATGCTTCCAAGGAATGAGAACATTCTATCGATAAGGAAATGATTTGCATTTGCTGCTTAAGAAAACTGACGTATTTAAGATCCTTCAAAAATAACTAAAAGTTCTTAAGAATAAATTCGGAGCAGGATTCTTTAACCCAAAACATTTACGAAATAATTCGTGGCTGTTGCTTTCATCATTGTATTGGATCGTCTAATAAGAATGAGAACATTCTTTCGATTAGAAGAATCTTCAGGATACTCTAACACAAAATATGTCTAAGAACACTAATCCAGTTATCCAAATGAAAGAGAAATCAATTTATTTGATTTTTTCAAGTATCTAAGCACATTCTCTTATAGATTACAAATTTTTGTGGTTTCTTGTTTTCATCTTTTTATTGGATCGTCTAAAATTGTATAACTACATGCTAGGCGCGCGTCTGTGATTCAGGGATGGGAAGAGACATTAGTACTGATAGCCATCGGGTTGATAGGGACGAGCATAGGGCGCTGGTGCAAAGGGAACGGGCGGAGGACGCCAATTCGTTGGCGGGGGACGCGGCGGCGGCGCTGGCATGCCGGGAGGTGCCCACGCATTCGGTGGCTGCATCATGCGTGGCGGTGGCGGAATGCCCATCGCTGGCGGCAGCGGCGGTTGTCCACCGCCCATGGGGGGCAACGGAGGTGGCGGTATGGTTGCTGGGAACGGTGTCGGTTGTGGTACAGGCGGCGGTGGCGCAATCATACTCATGTTGGTCGTGGACACGGGCACCACGGGCGGCGGCGGTGCCATCATCGGTGGCGGCATCATTTGTCCCGGCATTACGGGCATCATATTCTGCACCGGCGCATCGGCGAACAATTGATGCGGACGATCCGCATGCGCTGAGGGATTTTGTGCGGCCAAGAGACGCTCCGCTGCGGAGCCATGGCGTTCGCCCTTGTGATCCTTTTTGAACGCATACGACACGGAGATGGGACGATTGCATAGATATTGGCCATTCATGGCATCGTTGGCCGCATCGCTGGCCTCGAAACTGGCGAAATTGATGAAGGCAAAACCCTTCGATTTGCCCGTCTCGGGATCACGCATAATTTTCGGTGTTTGCAGTATCACACCAAAGGCGGAGAATGTATCGTAGAGCAGCTTTTCATCGACTTCAACGTCCAGATTGCCAATGAATATGTTGGCGCCGACGTCGAGATTCTTTTGATGCGCCGACGCCTTATTCACACGTATGGGTTTGCCATACAACTTGATCATGTTCATAATTTTGATCGCATAATCGGCATCCTCCTCGCTCAGGAATTCCACAAAGCCGTAGCCTTGATGCATCTGTGTGACGCGATCCTTGGGCATGTGTACGTTGACTGCAAGAGTCGTGAAAAAGATTAAGCTAATGTTTCGCAATAATGCGAATGTGTTTGCATTTTGCTTACCCACTGGACCCGCCTGAACAAACAGTTCCCAAAGCAATGTCTCGGACACTTTGTCGTCCAGGCCGCCGGCATAAATGGTGGCATCTGATAAAAATGGGAGGGAAACGCGGCATGTTAACTATAACGTCTAACTTTGGCTAATAGCTGCGTATGTGTGTTCGCTTACCTTGATTGCGTTCGGCAATTGGACCTGCAGCCATTTTGCAAGTCAAAATAATAAATAACAATTACAAAATTATTTCTACTATTCAGTCGTGTGCCGACAAAATCCAAACACGGCGTTTCAATGTTATCGCCCACAGGGTTGCAATTACATTCACTTGCAAATATACCAAAAATAAATGAGTGCAAATAACACTACGGTCACGTTAGCGCTATCAGCTAGTCGACAACAGTGTGGCCACAGACTGTTGTAACATACTCATTGTGAGAGCCACACATAATGCAACAATTAACGAAAATCAAGTAGTAATTTTTTAAATCACATTTGTGTACCGAAATAAAAGTACAAAAGTGAACTATTGAATTGGTTGCTCGCCTGTATTCTGCAGTATATTCGTAGTGTGGGTGCAAAAGTAGTACATTTCGTACATGCGCGCGCGCTGGTCACGCTGGCTAGCGTCCATCTGGCCTACATTTTTTATGTAATGTCACTCCACTTTGTTGTCGTTTTTACAAAGAAAAAATCGTGCTAGTAACCAAACCAAAGAACCCAAGAATATTACTTTGTGCGCTGTGATGTGATATCCAATTAGAACACAATAATGAATTGTCATCAAATACTGAGCGGTGCCTGCAATGCAGGTGACCGGTGCTTCGCAATTGGCTCCGTGGAAGGCATACCTTTTACAGTAAGAATTCAATATTACGATTTTACACACACTCTCTACTCTATACTCTGTACCTGAACGAGTCAACCAAGTATTCAATTTTTTTGTTCGTTCTATCATTTCTATTCGATTTTAACGTTTTTTTTGTTGTACGTTTTCGTTTTTATCACGCATCTATCATACACACGCATACTATGAAAAATAGTGGCGACACAGTCATGCAAAAGTATATAATGTACGTACAAATACATATATACAAAGCTATGTATGTATGTATGTGGGCGACTAACGACGTTAGGTACTATAAGGGTACCCACAAAACTATGTGTGTGAGTGTGTAGTATGTACCACATTTTCCAACATTGGTTGGCATTTTGGTGTTCCGCAAAAAAAAAAAACGATTCCAATTGGAATATCCAATTCCGATCAGAGAACACAGCCACTGGGGGATTTTTTAATGTTTTTATTTACATATTCGTACTTGTACATTTATACTGAGAATGTGTGCGAATGTGTGTGTGTGTGTGTGTGTGAGCACATATAAATAAATGTGATGCTTGGCTGTCTCTGCTACTGCTGCTGCTGTGTGGTCAATTAAATCAAAAGCAAAAGGCGAATGATGAGTTTGAGAACTTTTGTTTTTTCATTTGCACTTTGTGTTTTTTGTATTATTTAGTAGGGGTAAATTTGTTTGTTTCTTACAACAATTTTCCATTTGAAATCGAATGTGTATTTAACATGTTTTTTTGTTTGTGGGCTATTAATTACATTTAAAGGTCAAGTGCCTGGCTGTTGTTGTGTGCATGTGTGTGTGTGTGTGGCTGTAAACAAGCCTCTCACGTTGCCTTTACGCACTCACACATACACACGCGCATGCATTGCGATACATACGAATGTATGCGAGTGTGTATGTGTAGCATTCGATTGGTCAAATGGCCTTTGATGCCCTAAATTCGATAAACACACTAACACACACACACATATATAAGGTTGATGCAGGTGTGTGTTTGTGTGTGTAGATTATTTATTGCCTGCAGCAAAAATCCTATTCCTAACAAGCAGAGGAGACAAATTATTATTTGTTGCTGGGAAAGACGAACCAAACGTCAATAACAAATAAATTATACACGGCCCATAAAATGCTGCAAAAAAAAAAAAATGTTTTTTTTTGTCGTGAGCACGCATTTATAATGTGCTCGCGAGAAGGGAATGTGGGCGGGGGCGGAGGGGGGGTGCTTATTGGGTGTACTGGAGTCGTTTATTTTTATGATCGCATACATGCTGTATATGCAAGTGCCTGTGTGTATGTGTGTGTACATACATATCAAATATTAATTACTAACCGCCAACATCCCCCCTCCCCCTCCCCTATCGCAGTCGCAGTCACAGTTTTTGTGTTTGCGTTAATATTTGTTTACCGCTATAGCGCCTGAGGTCTGTTTTCTTCTTCTTCTCGCGAAGTGTGTGTGTGTGTGTGTGTGTAATTTACCAAAGCCACAAGCATAATTAACTTATAGTACAAAAGTGTCCCGTGTTCCCTGCACACACACACACACACGCACACCCTTTGGTGAAAAATTCATTTGCAAAGCCAACAGCTGTGTGTGTAGGTGTGTGTGCGGGTATGTGTGTGTGTATGTATCTGCATTATTTTCTGTAATGAGCTGCTTCTTCTTGCTGCCGCCCGTTGTGTTGACATTATTGCCACCCCATCATTTTCATTTAACTAAAATGCTATCATTTCAATTGTTATATTATTTAGTATGACTTCGAGTGTATGTATGTATTATTTGCATATAATATTTATAAACACGTTGCGACATGTTCTATCTGCCCGCTAACAGCAGCCACAACAACAACAACAACGAGGCACGGGCATAGTTTGAACTTGAAAATAGACAAAACACACATACACACACACACACAATCACATTGGCAAACAGATACAAACACACACACACACATTCACACGTACGCAGACACAGTGGCGCCATCTGGCCATGACGTGCTGGTGGTTGGGAGTCGCATGTCCCCAAGTTAGTCCAATAGAGTATCATAGCAATCAGCTTTGCGTCAGCCACAAATAAGAAATGTCCGCAGCGATATCGTTGTTCTTGTTGTTGTTGTTGTTGGTTTTGCTGTTGTCGCCTTTTAATCGCCTTCGTCGCCATCTCACACACACACTTGAGATAATGTACATATCAGAGAAAACCAGAACTAGCAAAAAAATGTGTACCTTAATTTTTCTAGTTAAAACTAACGAAATCAAAGCACACAAAAGGCAAACAATACCCTGCAATGGCAATAAATATTATGACAGCGGCGCGGCGGAATTTTGTGTTGACATTTTTTGTTCTTTTTTTTTTTGCATTGTGCACTGACAAAAGCTCAACGACCTGCATACCCTACAAATTGCTTTAGCAAAATATCTAAATAGTTCTATGAAATTCCTCACGATTCTGTCCCATAAATAGTTCGCATTGCGGGTAAAAAAAAATGGCAAACAAATCTGGATTAAATCTGATTTATATCTAAACTTCATTTTTAACTCTCAACTAACAGCATACCCTATATTATTTGTTAATTTTCATTTATAGAAAGTAGAAATTTTCAATTGTGATTGATGGATTAGAAAATAATACTATTTATCTATAAAATTCAGTTATTTTTAATTTCTTAATCTCTTCAATGTCAACTTATAGTTGACAAAAGAACTGAAAGTAGAATTATCAAATTGATTGATGGATTATAGTTAATAATACTATATTAACTTGAATTGCATAGTCCCATTTGTCTCTCCCTATGGGGTACAGGGTATATTTGATTTCTGTGAAGAAAATAACCGCACAATTGGGCAAATGTTTTTTTGCACACACTTTTCACTTAGAGATAAGACTGTCGTTGATTGGCGTCACCATTGCGATAGCCGAAAGACATACTTATGATGGTATGGAAAGAAAAGTAGAAGAATGTACGGGAGAAAAAGGCTGAACAGACTTAGCTCAGGGAGGAAAAGAAATGAGGGTATTATGTGTTTGTTTAAACCCTTTCTTTCCTGTGCGATCCGGAATCAATTCAAAATTCCTAAACTAAATTGAGGTTCCGCAATTGACGCCTACATTCTAGTGGGTTATTTAATCTACATACACATTTTTCGTATACCCCAATTTGTGACTCAGTAAGCTTATTCTCTTGGGGGTCCTGGAAAAATGCCAGCAGTTTTTGCAGTCTCTCCATAGAATACCTTTCTAATTTCTAGCTTGACCTAGGTCTCCAATGTTTACTTAAGCAATTAACATTATCGTCATGATGTGATGATGATGCCTTTTCATTTATATATCTTTTATACATACTCAATATTACTTCCCTTATGCATTTGAATTAATGAGAAAAACGAAATGAACACCCATAATCCTTTTTGGTAGATAAGTAATTCCTGCGATTGTCCAACTAAAATCCCATCAACTGTTGTGACTGAGATTACCGTTGTCATCACATTAATTCCTCACCTTTATGAAATAATCAATAACTGTACAATCACAGATAGCTTTAGCCCAGCAATCGATGGCATATTATAAATATACGTAATAATTATTATATTATGCAATCTTTATTCGATTCTTCGATTTGTAGGTGATTATATTAAATATGTCTAATGAATTAATGTGTCAATAATATGAGAATTCATCAATTGACATTTGATTTTATTAGCTTATCGCATTTAAACCAACTCCATGGTTACGTTTATTGTATAATCATAATTATAATGACACATTTTTTTTATGCCTCTTGCCCCGATAAGTTAGTAGTCAATAAAACACAAGCTATTATATTTATTAAATCAGCTGACAAGGTGTAGATTAAGAAGGGTCTAATCATCATTGAATCCTCGCCACATTATTGCCAAATCATAAGCGTAATCGAAACAGATAAGCAAACAAAAACTGAATGAATTGATAAGATTTAATTGTGGTTGTATGGTTCATTATTTTTCTAGGCATACGCGGCTGGCTGCAATGTGGTCATCCTGGCGAGCACATTTGAACGCGTCCAAATCATACCGGGCGCCAATCATGGCTATGTGAAGATCTCCGCCTTGGACTGCAGCACCGATACGGGCAAAATCGCGGCTGCTTATGAGAATAAGATATGCATTTTTGAGCCGACGCCGGTGATTGAGTCGAGCAAGCACAACACACACTTTCTCGACTACAGGTGAGTACAGCACAAGATGAATGATAAGGGGAGAATTGATCCACCCACTTCGAGAATAAGTGCAAAGAAAGATGACGGCAGAATTTAACCCACTTCGGGAATTAGGTGCAACGAATAATGGCAACAGAATTTAACATACCTTGAGAATTACATAGGTGCAAAGAACAATTAACTTTTAAAGAAGTCTTTAAGAAATCGTATTCGTTATTACAATAAAATAATAATGAAAATAACAACATTATTGTTCGACAGTAGGATAATCGAGTCGTAAAAACCATTTAATAAGTTAAATTATGTTCTCAAATCGTTAGGAAATTTCAATATAGTAGAAACCCTTCGAAAATATTTGTAATAATAATAATCGTTTGATTATATGTAGTTTAAAATTCAAAACTATATTCCTAAGATAAAACTCGATCTATAATAGATCTTAGGCAGAACCCAGGGCTAGGGCTGCCCCTAAGTGGGAGGGAGTATAGACTAGTGGAGTAGTTGTTGGTTTTATCTTAGAAGTCACATATTATGGATGGATGCTAGCCGCGAAGAAGATTGTTAGACACAGCGATTCAAGGTATTTCAGTCTGAGTCAGGATATACACAGAGGATATGCTACACTATTTCCTTAACTACGAACTCGTTATACTATTTCCTGTCCCGATCACTATTCGTGATGCTCTCAAGCTGATAAACAGCGCCTTGTCATTATTAAGAGCTTACCCAAATTATGTTCTCAATTCGTTATTATGACAGCGTGAGGAAATAGGAAAAATAAATAGTAGAATTTCTCAGCTTTTAGAAGAACCTCTTGCCAGATGTTATTAATAATATTAGCCATTTGATTATGTAGTTCAAAATTAAAAACTAATATTCCTGAGTGAAAACGTAAAAGTCGAGCAATAAGAAACCTAGCTAAAAATATTTTTTATATGTAAGAGAATTAATTTGATTTGTTTATGACATCACATATCATAACCATCAAAAGTGCACATTTTAATGAAAATTTAGTGAGTCACTTAGAGAATAATCGTAACGAAGCACGAGTGTTAAAACTACGTTCATAATTCGATTTTAAGAGCGCGTTATGCAATTCAAAAACGAATTTAATCTCCATGTTATATCGAGTATCGAGCTGGCTTTAATACTTGTTGAGAGCTCGAGACTAATAAAGCTGGCTATTGACATCAAAAATGAGGTGGGTAGGTAGGTAACTCATATTAAGTATGATTGCCTTAGATATGACAAAGCGTGTTTAGGCAGAGTCGTGTGTTTGAGGCAGCTAAACATATTAAATGTTGTACTTTCGAAATACTTTTCATATGTCGTAGTCGATAACATTTTGCAAGCAATTAAAGTGCACATCGTCAGCGATGAAATTGCAATTTTTTAATTTCTTTACGCCGAACGGAAAGATTAAAGATTAATACGAGATTGTCGTGGGCAAAAAGTAAAAATGTTTGTAAACAAAACTCTTTATTAATTCTTCTAAATTAATTTCATTCCCTTATGGCAATGTTTTTTGAAATTCTCGAAACATGCCAAATAGTCTCTTTCCGATCATATCAGTAATTGACGAATTTTGAGCAATAGTTCTATTGTTCCAAGTCAGTCATCATCACGTTTCCGACCCCCTTTAAATTCTTTGTACCACTTAAAAACATTTTTCTCCGAGAAAAGGCCTTCCGCAACATCCTCAACGTTTCCGCAGCCAAAATTTCATTCCGTTAGCAAAATTTGATAAACATATTACCGATAATGACAAGAAATTTCGCTCTGATGTCATTAATAGTTTTGCCAACTTAAGAATAAGAGAACTAGCCCGAAATTTGAAGCCCGTAAAGTTAGGATTGAACTTTACTCCTTACTTTTTGCCAACAGTTGTTGTTTTATACTTTGCATACATGCACATTATACTCCCCACACTAATCTGATCAGTAAATTTGCTCTCTTGATCGCTTTAGATGGGTGCAGACGGGCTCGTTTACCAGCCACTCGAATGTGGTGACATTGTCGTGGAATCTGGAGGGCACGCGTCTGCTCACCGGTGGCACCAACATACAGCTCTGGAAGAGCAAATCGCCCACACATCAGCCCGAAGAGGAGCACACTGGTAAGCAGACTGCTTGAATACCAAAACATATACAAATTAACTTACCAAATAACTCTATTTTTTTTTCTTTTAGGCGTCAAGTTCGAGATTGGGGAGAGCAAGGAGCCCAAAACGCCGGCGGCGGGGCAAACGGATGATGTGTCGACGTGGGAGAACATTTGGTCGTGCCAAACAGCGATACCCATTTACCACATGGCATTTAGTCCCGATGGCACGCTCTTTGCCACCTGCGGACGCAACGATCGTCTAGTCAAGATCTGGTACGAGAACAAGCAGGTGCTTTTCCCAGCCAAAAGCACAAGCACTGCTGCGACCACCAACAATGCAACAACAGGAGCAGGAGCAGCTTCCCAAGGAGCACCAACGAGTGCACACGATGGCAGCGGAGGCATCGCTGGCGGTGAGCTCAACTTTACGTACGTGTACATTGCACATCCGCGCGCCGTGTCGAACATTGTGTGGCGCAAGACGAGCAAATATATGCCCAAGGGATCGGTGGCCAATATGCTGGTGACCTCGTGTCTGGACAACATTTGCCGCATCTGGATTGAGACGGTGCTGCCGGACGATGGCATGGTCAATATGACCCAATACGATCCGTTGGCCTCGCAGAATCCCAAGTTTCGGACGCATCGGCACAAGCATCGCTTTATGCAGCGCCTCAAGCACATGAAGACCTGTTTCCATTTGCGTCGTCACATCAAGGCCGGCGCCAATGCGAACATCGGTCCCGGTGGACCTCATGGACCCGGCTCCGCTGGCGGTGGTCCCGGAAGTGGCGGAGGCGCTGCGGGAGGTGGCCAAGGGATGGGAGGTCTTGGTAGCTCACCGGCGAGTTTCAGCAACTATCAGGGACCGATCCCTTCGCTGCCGTCGTCGTGCAGCGTGCATGACTTCCATTCGTATGGCTTTCAGGGGTCGGGCGTTACGCCGGGCATGCATTTCCATTTGGCGGCGTCGATCAATGCCGAAACGGATATACCGCTGGTGCCGTCGATGCAGACATCGGATCCAACCAATCAGAATGTGTTTATATTGCACTGGCTGAACAACAAGGAGATGCATTTCACGCTGCAAGCGGAGGCCATACTCCAGGAGCTAACCAAAAAGGTGATTGACGAGGAGAATGGCAACGTTCATGAACGATCCACAGCAGCAGCAGCAGCGGGTGTTGATCTACCCGATGATGCAGCCGTCGGACATCATAAGAAACAATTTATGCGCAATTCAAAATCGGTTTCGGTCGATGACAGCGGCGAAGAGTTTAGCAAGTATTCACAGCATACGGCGGCGACAGCGGCCGGACTCCAGCTGAATTCCATGTCGAATACAACATCACAGAATTCGCTGAACAACGATCAGCAGCAACAGCAACAGCATCCGATCACCCAACTGGTCGATTCGCTGGACAATAAGATCGAGTGTCTGCTACGCGATTGGCATCAGAGTCCCGATCTCTTGTTTGCCATCCATCCCGTTGATGGCAGCTATTTGATCTGGGTGATTGAGTGGCTCGATGATTACTATCCGGGTTCGTATCGTCAGGCGCAGGTGTCGTTCTCGACACGCATACCTTCGGCATTTCCGCTGGGCGATGCCATGTCGATGTCGACAACGGTTAGTCTCTTCAATACGGGCACACATCCGTTGGCCTTCCGCGACATTGCGAACAATGTGCGGAGCAAGGATGAGTTCCACAAAGGCGGCGGCGGTAGCAGCGATCAGAACTCGTTGCGCAGCGATCAACAGCATTTCGACAAACACGACGAACACGACGAGGATGGCGAACAGCCGGATGTCGATCAACCCGATGAGGATAACGACGATAACGGTGGCGATGCCAATGAACGCAGCGCTGCAGCGAGCAGCTCACAGGATTCGGGTGCCGCTGGCGGTGGCGCCACAGCGGCGTCAGCACTTCCGCTGAATGTGTCGCCATCAGTGTCGATGGTCACGAAGCATTCGAACGGCACGCTCAATCTGTGGCAGCTGACGTTCGCCTTCAAGACGAAGTTCACACAAGTATTAAGCATCGGCCATGTGAGCCGTGCGTCCGGACATCGTTTCCGTGTCAATGACATCACCTGTCATCCGGTATTGCCGCTGCTCGTCTCCACATCGCATCACAATCTGCCCGACTCCGAGGCCAAGTCACCGATGTCGCCCTTCGAACAACCCCTTGCCGGCAGCTCAGCCATGGGAGGAGCCGGAATTGCTGGAGGCGCCGGTTCCCCAACGGGTTCGGCCAATGGCGGGGACAACAAGGATGTGTTTACGCCCACGGGCTTTTGCTCGGAGCTCATATTGTGGCGTGTCGACTCCGTCGGACCGTTGTGTCATTCGGGTGGAGTCAGTGAGCTGGCGCGCATCAATTCGCCGGAGATATCAGCGTTCAGCAACGTCGCCTGGATACCCACGCTGTTGCCGAGCACCACCTTGGGCAGCTACAGCAACTCACCGTCGGCGTGCTTTGTGGCCAGCGACGGGGAGAATTTGCGCGTCTATCAGGCGGTGATCGATGCACGCACTTTGCTGGCGGAGATCAGTTGCTCGGAGAATTTGAATACGTTGCACAAATCGCATTCGTTGTCCTCGATGATCTCGAATGCCTCGTCCACGTTGAAAGCGCAACGTTCGGCGCTGCATGACAAGCTCAAGGTGGTCTCACAACAGTCGACCGCACGTCCCGGTTGCATACTGCAGCTGGATGCAATATCGGATGCCAAACACGATTGGCAGAACACACAATTTCTGCATGTGTTCCAGGCGCAATTGATCACAGGCGGACAACGTGCCGTCTCGATTGATGCGCACGATTTGGAGGAACCGAAGATGAATGCACTGCTTGAATCGGACATGGATGCCATTGTCGATTTGCAACGGAATGTGGACTTTGAGGAACCGTTCTACATTGTGAACATCGAGAAGACGCTGCGCGGCAGCACCATCCACATGTGGCGCATTGTCATCAGCTCCAAGCAGCAAAGTTCGTTCCTCTCCGAGACCGCAATGTATGTGCCGGACAGCAATCTGACGCAGGAGACCGAGGAGCAAGAGCAGCAGCCGCGTCGCATGTCTCAGGGCGCCGAAACTTTGACCGGAGCCGAGCATTTTGGTCCCCAAGTCGAGGCACCGCACATTTCGATCACCACCAAGAAGGTGTGCACCCAAGAGTTGCCGCTGCCCGAAGGCGTCGATGTGATACACGCCTCGCCCGCTGCGGGTCATTTGAGCAGCTCGAGCATTTATCCTGCCTGCTTTGCGCCTTACATCATTGTCACCGCGTGCTCCGATTCGATATCGCGCTTCTGGAAATGCGAACCCATTGGCACCGATGCCTATCACTGGTCCGAATGGAAGATGTTCAGTCGCATCCAGCAGTCGGCGATCGAGATTCCCGGCCAGCCGTTGAACATCAGTGCCGCGTACTCCGGTCGCATTGCGTGTGCCTACAAGTATGGCAAGAGTTTTACGCGTCCGAATCGCGGTGATCCCGACTCGCGTTACGTCAACCTCTGTGTGGCCATCTACGAGTGCGAAAGTTCCGGAGGCAGTGAATGGGTACTGGAAGATACCATTCACCTGAAGAACGTCCATTTGCCGCGCATCAACATCGGACATGGCATCGACTTGAGCTATCTGCATGACAGTCGATTGCTCGCTAAGAAGCAACGGTTGAATCAGGTGCTGCACAATTTCGCCCACGATCCGGAGAGTCGTTCACCGCGCAGTGGCGAAACCACACCGGAGTTGACAACCGGCGGCGTTGGCGGTGGCAAACAGTCGGCGAATGTCTCGGGTTTGCTGACGGTGCCCAGCTTTAGTACGTTGCAATCGTTGCGCAAGAGCATCGCGGAGAATGGCAACACGTGTCCGCTAACGCAAAAGCATCTCGTCCAATTGGATTGGGTGTCCAAGGAGGATGGTTCGCACATCTTAACGGTTGCCGTCGGTAGCAAAATACTGCTCTATACGCCTGTTAGCTCGGATATTGCACAGGCCAACATAAAGGCAATGAAGGAATCACGTTCGGTGAATCGTCCCATCCTGAGGAAGGCCAGCAGCTTGGCTCAACCGAATTTCGTCGATGAGATACGTTGGATGAAGTTGCGACAGATTGATTTGCAGACCGCCGACGGTTTGCCGCCGCTGCCAATGCAAATCAGTTGGGTGCGCGATGGCATTCTCGTGGTGGCCATGGACTCGGAGATGCACGTCTATTCGCAGTGGAAGCCCCATTATGGCGCTCACTTTATGTCCGTTCAGGGATCGAACACAATGGGCGACGATGTGCCCGATACGCGAAATTTACGCGATGAGGATTTGCGTTCGTTGGCCAACGAGTCGACGCAGCTGCGACTGAAGAATGTCGCCTCGATGCCGCTGATTAGCAAGGTGAGCACCGCCAATCTTCAACTCTTGTCGCACGACAAGAAACGTCGCTTGGCTGCCAACAGCAGCATGGCCAACATGAATGGCGGTGGGGTTCAGCACTCGGATGGCTTCGGTGGCGGTGGGAATGAGGCGCCCGCTAATGATGATTATATGACCGATTTTGGGCTGTTTCAAGCGTCGCGCATTGCGTGTCCCGTGCTGCCGCAATACCATCCCAAGCAGCTGATGGAGCTGCTCAATTGCGGCAAGATCCGTTGGGTCAAGGCGATCTTGGCGCATCTGGTGCGTTGCATGAGCGGCACCGGGAACAGTGCCATCAGCGGTTTGCCCCACGAGGATGATGGCAGCACCGGCGGTGGAGCTGGCGGCGGTGGCGGAGGAGGTGCGGCTGGTGCCAGGCAACGCAGCTGGTCGCGATCCCGTACGCTGAGCATTAGCTATACGGCGGACACAAGCAATATACAGGCCGAGCATCGGGGCAGTACAACGCAAATACCCGAGGAACTGATGTTGGACTATGCGGAGATCAACTCGATTCCGCCGCTGCCGTTGTGGGTGCTCCTCAATGCGGATCGCGAGCAGCTGGGTGGCAAGGCGCCGCATGCGGCCGAGAGTGATAAGGACTATGATGAGCTCTTCGATATGCACAACTCGGATGACAATCTGGATGATCTGCTTAGCGATGGCGAACAGAAGCGTCAGGAGCGACGTCTCTCGCTGCCGGAGAAACAATCGATATCGCATTTCGGTCCACGTCAGGGACAGCTGTTGTCGCGTCTCCTGACGCACACCCATCTGCCGGGTCTGTCGTCGCTGGATCAGATGCATCTGTTGGCCCTCGCCGATACGGTGGCCACCTGCAATACGGACTTCAGTGATAAGTTTGCCGCCGACCTTGGCAAGAGTCAGGCAGCAGCCGGCGGTGCCGTCGGTGTGGCGGGCAAGGCGCAAGCGACCGATTCGCTGGATGATTGTGGACTGCGCTTTTTGCTGGCGATGAAGCACTTTACGTACTTGTTGCGTTGCCTGCCGCTGGCGCAGCGGGCGCAATTCCAGCGCCAGGGCGTCGGCACTGCAAACATTGTGTGGGCCTATCACTCGGAGAGCGAGGAGGAGCTCCTGAATCTGATACCCAGCTACACCAAGGGCGATTTGCGTTGGGGCACGTTGCGTGATCTGGGCGTTGGCTATTGGCTGAAGAACATCAATACGCTGCGACGTTGCGTCGAGAAGCTGGCCAAGTGCGCCTATCAGCTGAAACAGGATCCCCTCGATGCGGCCATCTACTATCTGGCCATGAAGAAGAAATCCCTGGTCTGGGGTCTGTTCCGTTCGAAGCGGGACGAGAAGATGACCACGTTCTTTGGCAACAATTTCGCTGAGGATCGTTGGCGCAAGGCGGCGCTGAAGAACGCTTTTGTGCTGCTCGGTAAACAACGATTCGAGCATGCGGTCGCCTTCTTTCTGCTGGCCAATTCACTCAACGATGCCATCGAGGTGTGCATGAATAAGCTCGAGGATTTCCAGCTGGCCTTGATCATTGCTCGGCTGTACGAGGGCGATGCCGAGGGCTGTTACTATCATCGGCTGCTCAACGATCACATTTTGGGCACCGATATCGATACGGGACGTTGCGACTTGACGCGTGCCCATCCCGATCCGTTTTTGCGCTCCATGACGTACTGGAATCTGAAGAAGTATCAGGACAGCTTGAATACGCTGCTCCTCAATGGTGTCGGCAATCTGCATAGCAGCTATCGCGAGGAGGATTTGTTGCGTCCCGAGATGCCGCATGCCACCAATCCGAATGTATTCAATTTCTACATCTATTTGCGCACACATCCCTTGCTCATCCGGCAGAACATTGCGATATCGGCGCAGGAGAAACGCATCGCACATGTGGTGCTCTCTGGTTTTAGCTATGCTGGCGAATCAAGGAACGCCACCGCGAATGCGGCAAGCGATAAACAGCTGCAGCTGGAGGACTCCATCACACCGATCGAGCGGCAATTGTACTTTACCACAGCGCACGGACATTTCAAGTCCGGTTGTCCGGCCCTGGCGCTTGAGGTGCTCAACAAGCTGCCTATGAAGATTAGCGACAACGATGGCGCCGCCTCAAGCATGGCGGGCAGTCAGGCACCGGATTCGGAACATCAGGTGGGCGCCAAGGATGAGCTGATCAACTCGGGTATTATGGATCAATGGCAGACGTCGTCGCCCAGCCAGGCGGAACAATTCGATTGGAGTGCGCCTGTTGCCTCGAGCAGTGCCAATGAGGCCAAGTTTGAGATCAAATGGGATGACGAGGACGAGGATGAGGATGAAGATGCTGACGATGGTCAGCTTGATCGGAATAATGATGCTGCAACACCGCAACCAGAAGCAGCAGCAGCAGTGGATCATCTGGGTAAATCATCATCGAATGGCGATTGTAAAATGGACATTATGGCGCAACAGCTAAAGTTTGTCGCCTGCCTAAAGATCCTCATGGAGGAACTGTCAACGCTGGCCACCGGCTTCGAGGTGGATGGCGGCCAATTGCGCTATCAGCTCTATATGTGGCTGGAGCGTGAGGTGGAGGCTCTCAAGCAGTTGTGCAACTATTGCAGCTCGGAGCAAACGAACGATGCCAACGATCCGGATGCTGGCGATGCCAAGGATAAGGACATGAATGCCAGCATATATCCGAGCACGGAGCGACCGACACTGCATGAGATCCTCATGCAGGACAAGCAGGACTTTGAGGCCAAGGTGATGCGGGCGGCCAAACGCAAGCGTTGGCTTAAAGGTGAGTTGGGATTGGAATTGGAATTGGGATTCAAACTAGGAATAGATGCGAGCTGAACATGTTAAAGGAGTAGTTTTCTAGGCTATTTTTCTGTCTGACTGTCATCATTGTCATTGGTAAATTGTTACCTTTAACCTAAACGTGATTTTCTCAAATGTGTGCAAACCGCAAATTCAGCTTAATCGATTTGCTTACCTCATTTTTACAGGCATTTATTTAATGTTGTTTGTTTGGAATAGTTACAAAGCTTTATCATCCTACACATCATTATAGGCTGTCACATAGAAACTACAATTGATTGCAAATTCTCAGTAAAAGTAAATATTGCAGCTCAGTATAGGATAAATGAGTCATTTCAACCTTTTTCCCCATAATTATCTAATTAACTTTTAGTTTTTATGAAGGCGGATTCGCACAGTCAGTAAATCATTAAGAGTAGAAACTGTTACTGCTACAACACCTACATATGTATATTTATAGTATTTACTCATTGACTGCATTTTTTTTTACATAACATAGCTTATGAGATTTCCGGCATTATTGAAAAAACTAAAGCAACAAATTGATATTCGTATTGCAAGCAGTAAAGTTGTGTTGTAGCTTTTAGCTTTTGTACGCACGCACTGTCCTGTGCATTACCATAACGGTTAGCTGTTGAGCAAGCAGTGCTTGCATAAGCAGTGCATTCCTGTGAGGAAAGAGCTAGAGTTTTTTTTTCTTACCATCATCGGACCTAATTTTGAAATATATAATAACTTCTCTATCCTTTGCAGCCAACGAGACATTGTTGCGAACACTGCTGAGCTACTGTTCGCTGCACGGCGCCAGCGGCGGCGGCTTGGCCTCGGTGCGCATGGAATTAGTATTATTGCTGCAGGAGCTGCAGCAGGAGAAGACGCAACAGCAGCTGCTCAGCCCGTTGCCCTTCCCCACCACCCTGCCGCTGTTGAGTGCATGTGTGGCGGGCAACAAGACGGTGATTGCGGATCCCATCAAGTATCTGCAATCGCAGACAGTCGACATGCTGCAGAGCATCATCAAACTGCTGCCATTCCCCGGCATCGAAACGAGCGCGCTGAGCGAGATCTTTGTGCTGCGCGATTTGGCCGTTGCGTTGTCCAGTTGCATCTATCAATCGCTGTGCGATTCGGAGAGTTTTGTGGTGAACAATGCCAGCTTCAATGGCTACCCCAGCCCAGGGATCGAGAACATTGCCAAGATCAATTCATCGTTCGAGTGCAGTTATCTTGTTGGCAGTCGCAATGCCTTCAATCGTCGTCGCAAGTATTCCACCGATGAGCCCGCGGGCATTTGCACCACCCCATCCAAGTGGCCGGGTGTCACCAATCTGCGAGCGCTTCTGGCACGCGAAAAGGACGAGGATGTGCCCAAGTTGAATGTGCTGTTGCTCGAGTCCTTTGTGTCCACCTACATGGCGTTGTTCATCTACTCGCTGTCCACCTGTGACAGTCGTCTGTTGTATCGCCTGAGCGGTCAACAGTTCTCCAACGACACTTGGTCCACGCTCTTTGGCGGCGGAATGAAGAAGCTCCTCATCAAGCCAGCTGCACAGCCTCAGCAAACGCAGGTGCAGTCGCAGGCTTTGGTCGCGGGAGGCGAGCCAGAGGATGAGAACAGTGTGTGGAATACGGTGACATCGATAACGAAGCAACGGATGAAGCTCAACATGAAGATACTGGGGAGCTTCAGTCAGAACAGCACATCGAGCAACATGAAGGAGGACAAGCCGACGTATCGCGAACAATTTATGCCCCCGGAGACATCGATGCTCTCCTACTTCCTGGCCAAGCCCACCAATACAGGTAGCGGTCCCTCTCTATCTCATTTTCATCCTAACGAATTGAATTATTCACCACGAGCTTCTCTTGCAGATTGCGATGAATACGATACGGATGATTCGCATGAATCGGACGGCGAGGAGGAGGAAGATGATGATGATGATGTCAATGTGAGTCGCTCACAATTGAAATCCAAAGACAATACCGAGCACGCCAATCCCATGTCCTACTCGTGGAGTATATTGCGCTTGGCGCTCATCAAGAACAGCACACACAAGATCCAAGAGTTTGTCAAAGTCGCCGGCATCGAATTGCAAGGTAAGGGAAAGACAGAGAGAGAGAGAGATCAGTCGATCTTTATTAATCACTCATTACCATTCAAACAGATCTGCCTGTGATCAGTCCACTGTCGCATGAGGTGCTGCGCACCTTGAATCGCTGGCAGGAGTTCGCACTGAACGATCTGATCAGTCGTGGTCCCCCATCCCGACATTATATACCCGGCTGTTATGCGGAAAGCGGCATCAATGGCCTCGCCATTCACAAGTATCGTTCGCTGCTGAACAAGGACAACACACCGTTCATTTCGGGCTCGGCGGCGGGTCCCATTCGTCGGCTGTGGAACTATTTGGTGCGCCAGGAGCCGACACAGGAGGTCTTCATCAAGAGCATCTTTGGCAAGAGCTCGGACGCGAGCACGCGCAGCTCGCATCATAACCAGCATCATCAGCACGACAACGAAACCGATGAAGGTCGGTATTCATTTTTCATTCTTATTTGTTGCTGTTGCAATTGAGTTTTTTTTTCTCGTCGCGAGTTTTTTGCCCGTTTATTTTTTCTTTCCTTAATTAGTTTTACACGATTTGCAAGTATTTTTTTTATTATTATTTTTTGGTTGTTGTTTTCCTTATTCTTTTTTTTTTGTATTGTATGAGATAAGTAGCATAACTTGCACCTTAGTTGTTCGCCATTATGGTATTTCTTTAATTAGTTTTAATTTTGGTTTTTTTTTTTGGTTTGGACACTTTACACACACACACGCAAACACAGAACACAACACACACACATATATATATATATTTTCTTTAGAACAATTTTTTAAATGGCGCGGGCAAGTTAAGCAGTGTTGCACTGCTTGACAGTATTGTAGCACTGCTTAACGCAGTGCAGCTGGCCAGTGTGACCCAGCAGCAGTGGAAACACTGCTTTGCTTTGCAGCACTGCTTTGCTTTGCTTGTTTGGCGCCACCTTGTTTGAAAGCAATGTAAATACGTATGTATGTACAATTTGATGTATGTATGTATATATAAGATTGCAATTGCACAAGAAAACAAGTTGTATTATTTTCTAAGTCAAACACGAAAATTGTCAATGTCAATGTGAACGTAGCAGTAGCTGTAGCTGTAGCTGTACATGCAACACACACACAAACACGCACACGCACACACGCGCGCTATACACAGCACACAGAGAACACACAAATGCAATGCTCACACACTAGTTAACATGCACAAACAACAAGAACAAGAACAACAACAATAACAGTATGCAACACAGTTGAACAGTTTTTAAGTTTAAGCTTAAGAAGAAACAAAAGTATAAAAGAATAAAGTATTCTGCCTGCGACAGCGAAGAAACACACACACTAATGGAATTTATTTAATTTGTATACTGCACCTCACACACACACACACAAACACACACATACACATACATTGCATGCACCCATACATATTTATTTAATTTGGTCACACTTGTTAGCGAAACAGAACAACAACTACAACAACAAATTGCCTTCATTTCTAATTCACACACACACACACACACATAAAAACAACAATTAGAGTAGTGGAAAATGAAATTGTTTGCGAGAAAACTGCATGCTAATGATTGCCTATCTCTCTCTCTCTCCCTCTCTTTCTGTGTCTCGCTCGCTCGCTCTCGTTCTCTCTCGCTCTCACACTATTTTGTGCATTCGTCGACTTCACTCTCTCTTTCCCTCTCTCTATCAATATCGCTCGTCTCTGTCTTTTTGATATTTGCTTTTAGGTCAATCGCATTCAACGAACGAGAATACCGATCACATTCGGATCATACACAAGGATCATGAATCGATACTCACGTTCTGCCTGAAGAACAACAGCTCCTCAATGATTGCGTTCGCGAATCCGCGCGAGATTCAGGAATTCGATATTTCGCTGCTGCTGGAATCGCCCAATTGGTATGAGGATGAGTGTGACTATGATATGATGAATCTGTCCAAGGATGCGGACACCAACAGTTCCGCCTTCCTCATCATCCAGTCGCAGGAGCAGTGAGTGTTCTCCATTCTCCCTATTCTATTCCTCCCCTCCCCATTTGTGATCAACTTATTTCCTTTTCTGTAATTGCTAATCTTTTACTTTCTCTCTCTCTCCATCTAGAGCTCAATTTGGAGCTGGCTCCACGTACAGTGAAGCTACGGTGAGCACGCAAAGCGCTTCGCAGTCGGGACGCGGCACATCTATGGTGAGTTTACTCCCGTATTCTTTCTTTCCTTCCCCTCATTATAACCTTCGTTGTTCCCTTGCTTCCAGGTGCTGCGTCACAAGGTGGACAATGTGAAGCGGATGAGCGCACATCCCTTGATGCCGCTGTATTTGACCGGCGGCCAAGATGGCTCGGTGCAGATCTGGGAATGGGGACATCAGCAGCCGGTTTGCTGTCCCCGCACCTCGGGCACCTTTGCCAAGGTGACGCGCTGTCGCTTCTCCGAGCAGGGCAACAAATTTGGCGTCGGCGATGGCGATGGCAATCTGAGTTTGTGGCAGGCGGGCATCGCCTCCCAAAACAATCGACCCTTCATTGTGAGTAGTACTAGTAGCATCTCCCTAAGCTTACAATCTTCTTCTGGATGATCTTCTAATGCATTCCATTTCACCTTTGCAGACCTATCAGTGCCACAATAAAGCGCTCTCCGATTTCGTATTCCTTGGCTCTTGCAGTTTGCTAGCCAGCGGTAAGTTAAAGCGATGTTTACACCACTTCAGGATTCCCTTGACTAATGTAAATTGATTCTTCTCCCTTCGCAGCTGGTCAAAGTTCTGAGAACAAAAACATCAATATTTGGGACACTCTGTTGCCGCATAAGAAGTCCTGTGTGTCTGGTAAGTTTTGTTTGCTAAAGACTGAGGTATTAACTCTGTGCTCTGCTTCAGAAAAGAAATTCATGAATTGTAATTCACTTTCTCCCTCTCTCTGTGCAGCCTTCACCTGTCACGATCAGGGTTCTTCGTGTCTGGTCTTTGCGCCACAGCATCAGGTGCTCATTTCATGTGGCAAACGCGGCGATGTTTGCGTCTTTGATGTGCGTCAACGCACACTGCGACATCGCTATCAGGTGAGTCTCTTCGAAGTGGGGAGAAAACTCTGGCAAAAAATGTCTCTTGAGGCAATTTTGGATAATAAGTAAAGTTTATTCTTGCAGCTCTGGATTAGCAATCAATTTAGATAGCTAAGATTGATTTTAGAAACGTTTTTCTGTCTTACGATAAAATACAAATTCTTTAATTTTTTGGTTTCCATATGAATACATTCATTCAATTCAATTAAAACATAAAAACAATTTCAAAATCATTCTTAGTGCTAATCCAAAGCTATGAGAATTTATACTAAGATATACCGAAGGCTATATTTGGTATATCGATGAAGTAGTACATTCAAAATATATACTGTAAAAGAAAGAAGTAAGAAATCTAGAGTTGAGTGTGCTTGCTACCCATTTTAAATAAAAGCAAGCAAATACCGAATAATATAGAAAAAAATACTGAATTACACCAACGGTCATATTTGGTATATCAATGAAGTACTACACTCGAAATATACCATGTCAAGAAAATATACCAAACGAGCAAATAATAAAATATACCGAAGGTCATATTTGGTATATCGATAAAATGCTACAATCGAAATATACCATTGAGGTGAAAATATATAGAATTACATACCGAATAATGCTAAAATATACCAAAAATATATTGATACCGTAGTACTACATTCGAAAAAGGTCAAAATATACCAGATTGTGTACCAAAGCAGCTAGAACTTGATTGCAGATTCTCACCAGAGAATTACCCATATATAAAATATATTTAAACTTTAATTCAAATTAAAAAAACACGTTAATTTCTTCCAACAGGCTCACGATAGCACCATCAAGTGTATTGCACTTGATCCCCACGAGGAATTCTTTGTCACCGGCTCCATTGAAGGCGACATCAAGGTGAGTTCTTAAAACTTGAGACTCCACATTTCTTCCACATATTACATCTTCGATCATTTTCAATTACAGATCTGGGATATGAATCAGTTTATGCTAATCAATACGTTCCCCCACGAACATGCCAAAAATGGTTTCTTCAAGCACACTGGCCAAGGAGTCAGTCAGGTGTATGTGGATCCATTTGGACGTCTCTTCTCCTGCGGCTCCGATGGCTGCATGAAGGTGCGCCTGCTCGTCGAGAAGGACAACATTGTGCACTCAGTGTATTAAACAAAGAAATAGCAGCAGCTACAGCAGCTACAGCGGCAGCAAAACAAACAAAAAGAACATTATGATGTAACTAATTAAGCATTAATTGTGTGTGCATTGATTGTGTCCGTGTGTGTGTATTTTGTTTTTTCCGCGTCTCCACGTTCGCGTCTCCGTTTGCCACGTCTCTCGTTGTCCTGTTTGTCCCCCCAACTTTATGTAAATTGTAGCACGTGTGCCAGAGAGAGAAAGAGAGTGTGTGATCTGTGTGTGTGTGAGGAGTGTGTGTTGTGTGTGTGTGTGTGCACACGTGTGTGTATTTTATTACTCCATATATATTTTTTTTTTGTTTGTTAAACGTTGATTATTATATTTCATTATTATATGCATACATGCGATATATATATATATATATAGTATATATACACACATATATATATATATCTTATCTTTATCTTTATATATTCTTTCGTCGCCTTTTCCAACAACAAAAAAACGAAATGCAACTACAACAAAAATTGTGCGAAAACGAATTCGTTTATATTCTATGAGTATTTCCTAAACAGACTATATACATACAATACAATACTACTTATATGATTACTATATACCTATACATATAAAACAAGAAAAAAAAAAACATACATATACTTAGATCGGATGTAGATATATATCTGCACAGATCGAGCGATGTATACATACTACTTATATGCTTTAAATCAATTATTAATTATTATATACAAGACATTCTGCAGTATGAGATATAAATGATATGCTTATTCGGAATACATATTCTATATATTCTATATACAACACACACACACAATCTATTATATGCATATGCATATGCATATGTGTGTGTATGTCTTTGTGTTAAATATATATATACATACTTACTTTGTGCAACTATTTTGTCTGTTAAATCAATCAAGATCTATGTATACCTAAATCAATTACCTAAATAAAGTGCAAAATAAACAACAAAACGAAAAGTATTACAACAACATACACACACGATTTGTGTTTCCACTTCTTCCACGATTTATCGAATACTACTTACATACGTATTTTAGATCTGATAAACGGAATTTTTGGAGGTAGGTATATTTGTATATTCCAAATTAGTGTAATCGCAAGTAATTCAGCATTTCCGAAACTGATTAGTTTTCATTTATTTCATATTTAGTTATGTATATAATATAATATTTTATTATATATTTGTTTATTTTATATTCAGTTATGTATATAATTACCCATCTCTAGCGTAAATTAAAAGTAAAAAAAAATATATACCAAAATATTTTTTTTTATGTTTTGAGTAAAAATTAATCGTATAGCTCTTGAGTAGAACGTTAATTAGAGCTGAGAATGATTTTGGAATTATTTTTCGGCTTTCAGATAATTAAAAAAATGAACGAATGTGAACGAAAATAAATTTTATCTTAAAATTAAAATAGTTCCTAAGAACAATCTTAGTTCTAAATGTAGTGCTAATCGAATTGTTTCAGTTTTAAGTTGTTTTCACTGCAAATTACAAAGAAATGCCCCTATATCATTCTTTTTAAGTATTTCATTCTGACTCATCAATTTTAAGTTGAAATAAATTCGCCGATTTCAAAAAGAAAACTAAAATACATAAATAATAAATTATCCAACATTTTGGTTGGTAAAAATGTTCAGTAATTGATTTAAAATTTAAATTTGTATTAATGCTACATTTCAAGTTATTCAAGAGGAAGTGAGTTAATTGCTAAGCCTAACGGAAACTGTATTCAAATTTGATATTATATGATAATTGTGTTTGTGTCTGATTTATGTTACGCTATATGTTTTGTTGTATCTGTTGGATTATATCATCTCTCTCTTTCATTTGTTTTATTTGATCTTATGTCTTAACACATCTTTCTTTTTAGAGCAATCATAAACACGAATCTATCGAAACATTTAACACAAACATGTTAAAGGAAATCATGCTGAAACATTTTATAAACATGTGCCTTAAACAATTTCAACTCACATGGAAATCATGCTTAAACATTTAACACAAAAATGTGCTTCAAAGAATTTGCATTAACATAAAAATCATGCTTCATCACATCCCTATATCATCTAAGGAAACTTCTTTATATAGTACATAGATGGGAATGCCAAGAGCATCTGCGGTAAGTACTTTTTCTTTATACTTTATATTTAAGATTTAAGATTTATGAGCATCATATTTATAGCACGATCATCATCTATCTGAATTATCCTTGATCGTGTTTCCTCTTATACGCACAGCTGTGAACGTTGAAATAGCAGTGCGACAGAAGCAGAACTACATAACGGTTTTTTTTTTTGCATATTCCTTTATGTTAGTTGATCGCTGGCACATTGCTTTTGTAAAACGAAACATAGAGAAAAGAAACCAGCAAAAATCCCGTTAAATTTGGTTTGTTTCTGTTGTTCACAGAAATAGCAGTGTTTTATTTACTTCACACACATTTTTCATACGCCCCGTGCGCCCTCAAGCCCTCCCGCCCCAGCCAAAATCAAATATCTCTTTGGATATATATTTTCAATTCGTTTCCATATATAGGTATGATATTTGTGTGAGAAGCGTGGGTGGAATTACATAGATAGTTGTTTTTTTTTGGGGTTAAGGCTTGAAAACGATTTAATTGAATTAGTTTTTGACGGTTCATTTCCGTTTGCCGTTTGAAAAGTGTTTTTCTTAATTTTTGCTTTTTTTTTTTTGTTTTTTGTATAGTATTTTTCTTCATTTTTGTTTTTTTCTGTTGTTGTTGTTGTTTTTTATTATTGTTAGACAATCAAACAAATTAGACGCTAAGCCTTTTATGGGCCTTTAATGATAATAGAGCAAAAGAAAAAAAAACAAAAAAAAAAAAAAGAGTTTGGAAAATGGAATTATTTTGTTTGTTTTTGTTTAGCCAAAAGAGGAATTATTATTATATGATTATAGATGTAGTTGTTGTTGTTGTTGTCGATTCCATCCGTCTACAGAATTGTTTTTTTTTGCTTAGCTAGCCGGAACATGTGGGGTTGTCATCATCATCATCATCATGATCATCATCAACGTTTTTTTTTGCCGTTTTGACTTATGACCTCGGTGGCTTAATTAGCTTGCTAGTGGGCGGTGGCAGCTTGCAGAAGCCAGCTGCATCGAATACGGGCAAAAGTTCGCGCACACGCCCCGGTATCGAGCCATCAAGCATGCTGCCAGACAGAGACAGAGATAGAGATAGAGAACGTAGTTAGACAGAGACACAGACACAGAGAGCAAAGAGAATGGGAAAGGAAGTTGTTGCTTACCGACGCTTGTAGTCGATCTTGGCGCCTTTTAGGGAGATGTTCGCCTCGGTGGGAAAGAATGTGGCATCGTAGAAATTGAGACCGTTCTGCAGCAGTATGTTGTACTCATCCATCGAGGCCAGTGTGATGCGTATAACAGCTGGCGGCAGCTCACGACGTTCCGGACGCTCCGATTTCTCAATCGCATCCGCCACAATTCCGACCCCTCCGCCGCCTCCTCCGATAACGCTCTTGGCACTGCTGCCTATCCACCGGAAATGTGCATAATACAATTTCAAATCAAATTCATATATTCGAAATACTATATCGATTAACCTATTAGCGAATAAACTAATACTGCTTACTGCTTACATGCAAATAAATCTAGTATAGAGTGCAAAGAAGTTTTCAGGGAACAAATAGGAATCGATATAGGAAAAACATATTTTTATGTGTACTATATCGAAACTTATTAATCAAGCCAATAAATTTAAAGTTAGTTAAGAATAGGAATCGATATATAGGAAAGGAAAGGAAAATATATTAAATATATACTAAGAAATCAAGCATTGAGAGTTTAAGTTAGAGTTTAGCGCAAAGAAGTCTTCAGGGACAAATCGGAAAATCGATTATATAGTAAAGGAAAGTAAAAGAAATATACATATGTGTATTATCTATCAAAACATATTGGTGAAAAATCAAATCAAAATAATAAAGAAAATAAATTGATTGTTTTAGTTAGGAATTGGAATAGATATATAGTAAAGAATATACATATATTATATAAGAACCTATTAATAATTACTGACACAAAAGAAATCAAGCAATTCAATTCAGAGTTTTAGGTAATTTAGAGAAAAGATAAGTTTTCGGGGACAAATGGGAATCGATAGTGAAGGTATGGAAAATATATTGTGTGTATTATAATCAAACAAATATATTTTCGGGGATAAATAGGAATCGATACTAATGAAATCGATAGTAAAGGAATGAAAAATATATTATGTGTCTTATATATTGAAACATATTAACAAAAAATCGAATATTACTGACACTCAAAATAATCAAGCAATTAAATTGGGAACTTTAGTTTAAGCAAATAAGTTTTCGGGGACAAATAGGGAAGTCGATATATATAATAGGAAATGGAAAAATATATCACTATATGTTATATCGCAACCTATTATCCAAATTGCTTACACAAAAGAAATCAATCAAATAAATTGATAGTTCCAGTTAGTTGAGAAAAAAGGAAAGTTTTCGGGTAAGGAATCGATAGTAATGGAACCGATAGTAATGGAACCGATAGTAAAGGAAAGGGAAATATATTATATATCGAAACCTACTATATAAATTGCTTCCACAAAAGAAATCAAGAGCATAAATTGAGAGTTTTAGTTAGTTCGGAGAAAAGAAAAGTTTTCGGAGAGAAATTGTAAAGAAAAGGAAAATATTTTTTATATTATTATTATGAAAATTGCTTAGTTTTCGGGATAATAGGAATCGATATATGTGATATATGATATATGATAAAAGGATAGTTGTGGATGTGGAATATTGGCTGTTGGGATATTACTTCGTATGGCGGCGCGACGTAGGGTTTGCATTTGAGTCTGGCTGCTGCTGATGCCCGTCAGCTGCTGCTCACCTTCAACGCCTCCCTTGTCCAGGCCGACGCTGCCGGAGATGCCTCCGCTGCTGCTGCTGCTGGCCAAGCTGGGACTCGAATAGATGTGCAATCGGACAACCTCGACAACCGAATCGAACTTGTACATCGCATGCCTGATGTCCTCCACAGGCAAATCCTCGGGCACATCGAGCACGTAGAGCGTGAATGTTTTTCTTGGTCGACACGGTATGGCAATCTATGTGGAAATTATGAAAATAGTGGAAAATAGTCTCAGTAAACCAAAGAGAGAAAGAGAGAGGAGAAAAGAGAGAGAGATTAGTGTACACAAATCACATTTGAATGGCAAAACGTTTCTCTACTATGATTTTTGGTTACAGTTGAATGAATTGATTTGTTTTTTTGTTTTTTGTTTTTTTTTTTTTGGGATGGTGATGATGTTGGCGATATTCTCGGTTTATGTCTTTGCCAATATTGTACTCACACTGCGCGAGAATGTTTGCTGCAAAAATGTGGGAAAGATTCAAGTTTCAGATTTCAGACAATCTCATACTAAACACATATTCATATTTGGATGATGGTGCCTGGACAGAATGAGCGCTACTACAAGGAGGGTTAGACTAAGCTACAACTACTTGATTATACTCTACAAATTTTGGAATAGTTATTTTACACAAACATAGATCGTTCATTTACCTTATTACCTTATTGCATATGGGGTAGGGTCTTAATTTAATTTGAATTTCTTTTTCTTTTTAAAAACAAATATTTCAGAGATTTCTTTACTTTACTTCGAGTGAATTCGTAAGATTGTTAATCTTAAGTTTTTTTATTCAATCAACTATTTAAATCGTTTCAAATTTTAGTAGCAATTATAAATAAGTATGATTATAAATAAGTGGGAAATCTTTATGAAATTTTCGGTAAGATTGTTGATCTTAAGTTTTTTTTTTAATTAAGTTTCAATTAATAACTATTTAAATCGCTTAAAGAATTCTATCCTAGAATTCTTATGTCTATAGCAATCCTATTTTATTTTATTTATTTCTAATCGACAAAGGCATACAATTTATTTAACTTCCCAATTGAAATCTTACTAATATTAACTTCTATAGCTATTCCTAACTTTCTTATTTAAGTTTTGAAGCTACAATATCAATACATTTTCGATATAAGGATAGTATTTATTAGAATATCCTAGATTCCTCAAGTAATATAACTTTATACTATTGAAAGAGGAATATCTTAAAAACTACACATAAGATCTACTCTAATTTCATCTTAGTACATTTCATGTTGAAATTTCGTACCCATTTTAAAGCGACCTTCAGGAAAGTGTAAATGATTTGTGTGTGTGTGGGAGAAGGAGGAAAATAATAAACTTACTTTGCGATAGAAACGTGCACCGGTCACTTTGTGGAATCCCTTCTTGAACACCGCCTGATAGTCATCTGGATGTGAGAATTTAAACAGAATTCCTGTAGCCGTTTTCGTCAAGCTGAAACATCCCTTGAAACTCATTTTTTCACAAATTAGAGCAGCTCGTTCCATGGATAGTTCATAGGATGGTGTCAGTAGAAAGGCGCCTGTAAGTTGTGATGAAGTTTGTTTTTGTTTTGTTTGATTTTAATACAGTTAGTACACTATATGATGGATTTTTTGCTAGTTCTAGTTGATGATGCTACAGTTATAGTACTTTTTTACACTTTAACCATGCAATTATTGGAATTATCTTGGAAAATATTATAAAAAGCCAATGAACTCTTTAGTGAATTTCAATTACAATTGATTGAGCGACTTGTTAAGAAAAATTTGATAACTGTAGCTCAATCCATTGCTGAGTTCAAAAAGGTCAAAAATACATATGGATAGTACTTAAAGTTGGATTTTCGCCTGGGCACCTTTGGTTAGGAAATTATCAGGCGAGGAGACTTCGGAATCGGAATCATCCTCCCACTATTCTTTGTTACACTTTAACCATGCAATTATTGAAATTAACTTGGAAAATATTGTAAATTTGCAATGAATTCTTTAGTGAATTTAAATTACAATTGATTAAGCTACTTGTTAAGATAAATTTGATAACTGTAGCTCAATCCATTGCTGAGTTCAAATAGGTCAAAAATACATATGGATAGTATTTAGAATTGGATTTTCGACCTTTGGTTAGGAAATTATCAGGCGAAGAGACTTCGGAATCAGAATCATCCTCGCACATTTTTTTTTTTTACACATTAACCATGCAATTATTAGAATTAGACAAATTCTTATCTTTAGATAACTTTGAAAATATTGTAAATTTGCAATGAACTCTTTAGTGAATTTCAATTGCAATTGATTAAGCTACTTTATAAACTAAATTTAATAGCTGTAGCTCAATTCATTGCTGAGTTCAAAAAGATAGTACTAATAAATTTGACTTTTGAGTGGGCACCTTTGGTTAGGAAATTATCGGGCGAGGAGACCTCGGAATCGGAATCATCCTCTCGTTTGTCGGCCCACTTCGGCTCCGACGAAAGCTTGTGGGCGGCCATTTTGGTAACGATGCCCGTCGGACGTTGCGGCCTCGGGAACTCGTTCTTTTCACACTCCAAATCCGATGCGTTGCCGATATAAGACATCTTAGTGTTTCGATTTATATATATATGATATATCTTTTAACGATTCACACACACACACACACACAAAAAAAAACAAATTTTAGCAAAAGAAAAAAAAAAGAAACGACAAAATCAAAATCAAAGAAAATTAAGTCGACTTGAAGAGTGCACGAAAATTTGGAAGCAACTGAAACATGGAAACGCTTCTGCCATGGCTTTTATATGCTTCGCTGAGTCGCTCGATCACACAAACACAGATCGCAGATAGAAATGAAAGTCGAATCAAACACACACACACACACACACTTAGACGAGATCTTTTGGTGTGGCAAAATGTCGGTGTCGTCGGGTTTTTTGCTCAAATTGGAAGTTCTAACAATTGGAATTAGATGTTGTTGGGTTCTCCAACGTGTAGAACGACTTAAATATGTTTTTTTTTTTTTTTCATTTTCATTTCGTATTGATCCTCGGTTTAAGTGGGCGGACATGGCCATTGCTGTTTGTGCTAGAAAGGGGCGTGGGCGATCGATCCGGTGTCTGTCTGTGGGAGGAGGAAGAGAATGAGAAGAGCATCGGGTTCGGGTCTTGAGTTCGCTTACGTTGTTGATAACGATGCAGGTTGACGCCATCGTCGATCGATCGATCGATCGTTGGGTCGATTGCCAACAATCGTCGTCAAGATCACGCGTCAAAAGAAGCGCCAAATGTTGCGTAAATTTCAAGAACACGACTTTATAAGGCCAATTGGCAAAATATATTGTGTTGTCTATATAGCGAAACGCATCTGGAGCTTACGTATAAAAATACAGCTTGTATATGGGCGATAAACATTCTCATATAAGCTCATTTCTTGTTATAGTTATTGGGCTTTTAATCAAGCAACTAAAAGTCAACTCGATTATACATTGATTGAAGAACATGTGCTTAGAATTTTGTATCATCTGCTCCGCTAATCTCTCAATTCCTACGGCATAGTTCATATAAGATCATTTTAATTGCTATAAAATTTAACTTATTTTGAATTTAACCAAATAAATTTCGAAACAGCAGCTGTTATATTTATTGGGGATACAATAATCCCTATCCCTTTCTTATTAATCTCTTTTATTCTTAGATATAGGTTTCTTCAATTCATAGTTTCGTTTTCGATACAAACCTGTAATGTTTTTATTAAAATAGCTGCGCAACAAATTTTATAACTCTCACGTTGGTAATCTCCAAGATCCTTAAGGATAGTTGAAGTTCATCTGGTTTGTTAATCTCTCAATTCCTAATGAATTTGAGATTATCTTTAATTGCTATAAAATTTAATTTATTTTGTATACCGAAATAGCAGCAATATTTTATTTTATACTAAATGTAGCTTTTCTTATTGCTGATTTTTCTTCGATATTGACATTGCATAGTTTCGCTTTCGATACAAACGTTTAATGTTTTCATTAAAGTTGCTGAACAAAAAATTTCATAACTCTAACTTTGCTAATCTCACAGATCCTTCAGACTAGTTAACATTCATCTGCTCTGCTAATATCTCAACTCCTAAGTTTTCAGATCAATTTTAAATGTTATAAAATTGAATTTATTTTGTATTCCAAAACATAAACTGTTATACAGTTATTGGGCTTCATTAATCTCTTTTATACTTAAATGTAGCTTTTCTTCTTGCTGATTTTTCTACGATATTATCAAAATAGTTTCGCTTTCGATACAAACCTTTAATATTTTAGCTAAATTAGCTGCACAACAAATTTCATATCTCTAACTTCGCTAATCTCCGAGATCCTTGAGACTAGTTCGATGTTCCCTTGTAATATGGGCACTAAATAATACAACATGGTTTGGTTTTATGTCATTTCATAATATGTGGTTTATTAATAAATTATTTTATTTAAATTAATATTTCAGTTTTTGAATATTTATAGTATTTTTTATCTTTCAATTTTTGTGTTGTTTTTTTGCATTTTTTGTTGTTTTTTTTTTATTGGTTTTTCTTGCTTCAAATTGATTTGAATCGTTTAAACAAAATGTGTGTGTGTGTTGTTCCACTTAATAATATTATAATAAGTATAATAAACTACTAAAGTGTTTACATGGCAACTATAATTTCATTTTTTCATCTGTTTTGTATACATCTTTTGCAGTTTTTTTCGCTTTTTTTAAAGTATTTTTTTTTTTACTATTTTTTCATATAGATAACAGAATTGTAAATCAAAAACAAAAATATATATGTATAGATATATATATATAAATATGTATATATATAGAGATATTATAAAGAAGCCAAAAACAAACGGAATCCGATGAGCAACACTTAAGAACTGAGTACAGTTTAGGCGCAAAAGGCAAGCGGTTGGTGCGGGGGGGCGAGGGGGAATGAAAAAGGGGGCATGGCCAAAGGGCTGAGTGATGTGTGTTTAGGAGGAAGTACATGTATATGTATTACGATTGATATACATTTATATATATAGTATATATATAAAGATATATATATATATATTTAGGTTCCTTATATATGCTGTATATACCTTATATAGTAATATTTAGAAGCTTTGCAGCAATTGCTTGGGGGGGAGAACGGGGCGGGGGATCAGGCGTAACATTGAGAGAAAAGATGAAAATCGGGAATCAAAAGAATTGGAACCAAAAAAATACTTAAATACTATCAATCATGCGCTCCAATCACAATTACAAAAAAAAAAAAAAAAAAAAAAAAAAGAACATACATTTGTATATAAACAGATGGAGAATTATCGATTGATTTATCGATATATTCGAAGCACACATTTACACATACCTTACATACAATACATACACAACAACTACGTAATAACTGATACAATGTTAACAATTATGCGGCGGTGGCTCTTCTTCTTCTTCATATTCATCTTGATCTCTTCTTCTTCCCCATATATTTCTTATTATCATAGATTTTTGTTTTTTTTGGTGTCTTACATTTTGAGGCAAAGGTGCAAATTAGCAGCAGCGAGGGGGAAAGGGGCAAAGGCAAAGGCGAGGGTTGTTTTTTGTTCTTATTTTGTTTTGGTTTTCAGTGAGCGAGACGTTAAGAAGCGGGGGAGGGGGGGATGGCCAGGCAGGTGGGACATTCATGGAACTTACATACTTAACGAATTTCGATAATTATTAATCGATGCAAGCATCGATAAATGTGTGTGTGTGTATATATATGCGTATGTATATCGAGGCGTTTCACATCGATATTTTACACATCGCTCAATGCTTATCGATATATCTTTTTTCTTTATATATTTTACTGCTTTATCATATAGAGGGAGGACTCGTAGTACTTTTTTTTTGTTTAGTAGTCTCGTGTGCCAAGCGAATTAATTTCTTACGCGTTTGTTTTTGTGTATGCGTGTCTGTCTGTGTGTGTGTGTGTATCGAATACATCATACACTCACACATACATCAATGTGTTGTATATAAATGTATATGTAAGCAGCTTAAACAATTTGCATTTGCAATTTTTTCGTTTTTACGTTGATAATTTAGATGTATTACGATTTTTTGTTGTTGCCTCTCTTTATCGATACACACACATATACATATATCTATATATATTGTTGTTATCGATATATTTTTGTTTTTCCTTTTCGTTTCTGTTATTATTAACTATATTTTTTGTTTATTACGATTTTAGCCAAGGAAAAAAAAAACAAGAAGGGAAACACAAACAGAAAAATTAAACAGAAAATGGAATCATCTTCTCGGTTTCAATTTCTGTTTTACTTTTTCTTTTCCTTCCGATTTTTTTTTGTTTTTTTGATAATACAAATAGTACATTCATATATGTATATATATATATATATTTATATATAGCTTAGCCTTAGGATTGTGTGTGGTTTCATTTTCTTTGTTTTTGTTTTGTTTTGGGCCTGGTAAAAAGCATGGCAAAAAATAATGATTGATTGATTGATACTACAAGTACAAGTACATATATGTATATATGATGTATATAATGAATATATGAGTGTGATGTAACAAAACGATTTGTACGCTTCGAACTGACTAGAAATTCGAAAATTGTTTCTTATCATATCATAAATTTCTGAGATATAAACAAATAAAAAAAAAAAAAAAAATAAGAATACATAATTTATTTAAATAATTGTTTATAAAATATATATTACTAAACATAATAATAAAAAGTCTTTGTATTGGAATCGTTACACAACTTAAGTGTGTGTGCTTTGTGTTTGTGTGTTGCATGTAAGTGTAAGTGTGTGTGTGTGTGTAAATTTGCTAAGTTGATCGATTGATCAATCATCGGTCGTCTTGGACGCGATTGAATGGTGTGCCGATGCGACTGTATTTTATGTTATGTTTTGTATTATTTTGTTCCTTTACTATTCGCCAATAATCAATGCTTGATTGATCAATCATAGCTTCTTATATCGAATAACATAGAATGATGGATGCTTGCAATACGTTTCGATTCGCTTCGCTTCGTTTCGTTATATATACAAATACGGCTATTTTTATGTTTGTGTGTTATTTTGGCTACCATCAATCATACATCAATCAGCCGTCAGCCAGTCAGTCAGTACCTCGGCGTATCTCTATTCATATTTTAGTATTTTATGTTTTTTTTTTTTTGTTTTGTTTTAAATGATTTAATTCTACGCATATAAAGTATGGAGGGAGAGAACAAGCGTTTCAGCTCGTGTTAAGCTCTAGGCACATACAATAATATGCCAAATGATTGACGTCCTCTTCTCTACGAATGATTGATTTCTAAATATGGCACTAGCACATAGCACTGGGGATGGTTTTGGACACGGCAAGCACTACTGCATTGGTGTGTGTGTGAGTGTGTGTGTATTTGTGTGTTTCTCTGGGTCTGTGTGTGTGTGTGTTAAAGAAATGGCCAAGTCTGTGCAGAATTTGAGATACGATAAGTTTTAAAACATATATATACTAAAAGATTGATCAACAATATATATATATACGTATATTATTATAATACTCTGTAGTCTCTAATATGATTGAAAGCGATATAGAGTGAGAGAGATCTTTTGCAGTTTGATTTTGGGATAGACTCTTAACCATTTTATATTGTCTCTTCTTTAAGTATTCATTCTGATGCCCTTTCCATATTAACTACATTTCACAGATCGATTCCTCAGGCTTCTCAATTTTCATTTTCTGAAAATGTTTTATAATTAATCGTTTTTGCGGGTTGCTCTTATTTCTCAGGGAGATAATTGTGTATCATATGGCGTCGTCTTAAATCTAAATGCGTTCATAAAAGTACAGCAGAATACTCAAAGAAACATCTTTGTGAAATTTTTACAGATCTCTTTAATTGATTGATATATAAGAAGTAATTTCAGATAATTCTTTCTGTATCTTTTCGTTCCCTGCGATTTTTTAAGAATGGGAAAAAGGAAAACACTTTTTATACATTTTGTTGTGGAAGGACTTTGGACTACAGAGTTCTATAAGAATAAACGTATATAGATATATAGTTAAATAATTCGAAATAGATAATAATAAATGATTTTTGTGATGTATGTGTGTGTAGTTAATTTCGATGCTGAGTTGTTTTCTTGTACATACAAAAAACGTCAATTGCTTTTTTTTTTTTGCTTTGCGCTTATTTAGTTTTTTTTTTTTTTTTTGTTTTAGTTATTCAATGATTTTGTTTAGTTTTTTTTTATATTTCGTTTCGTTTCTTTTTTTTTGTTTTGTTTTTCGTTTGTTGGACGGAACAATTTACAACATATGATTATGAAATAATGTTTAAAATGATGTAATGATGTAACACAAAGTAATACTTCAACTTGATAATAAAAAAGAAAAAGAAGTCAACAAATATAAAAATGGATATTAGCTATCAATATATATATCGAGATAGATTATCCACGATGAGTTAATGTGCGAGATATTAAAAACGAAGAAGAAAACTTTTGCTAATGGAATGAATTAGCTTTCGGGTTGTTCTAATATATCCTTCTCTATATATCGAAACGATAAATTACACAAATCATATAGCTTTAGCATTTTGTTATACAGTTATACACACACATATATATATCTATATATATATATAGGGATATGCGTATACCATGGGTTCATTTTTTCTTGTATATATAGATCGTGAGTGAGTTACACATACAGTTAGTTTATACATACATCTATATACATATATAGTTGTACATATATATATAGCGAAAATGTGGCATATATATATTTTCGTAATTCTTTTTGCATCAGCGTTCGAAACGATTTTTTTCTTTTGCTTTTTTTTTGCACTTGATTTCTCTTTTCTTGTATAATAATTGATTTATGTGTTTTTTCTTTTGTTTTTTTTTTTTTTTAAAGATTTGTTCAATAATCATAATCCAAGTATAATAATAATAATAATTAAGTAATCATCAATGATAATAATAATAATAATAAATACGCATGTATACCCTAGAAATAGTTTAATATTAATATTATATAAAGCTTAAACGCTCGGTAATATCATATAATATTTTTGGTTACACATTTCCCATGCTTTATCGTCGCTTCGGTTATGCAAATCGTTCAAATAAAGCTCATAAGCGTCTATATACTTTTCATTTCTGTTCTGCTCCTCTCTTGATTCTTTCTCCTTTTTTCGCGTTTTTTTTTTTTGGATTATCTTTTTAATAATATTTTGTAATTTTCATTTTTATGATTGCGTCAACTTATATAGTTATAAAGCGATCGATATTTTTGTTTGTATTATAAATATTCATATCATATTTTTTGTTGTGAAATTCTTCCGCGTTCCCCCAAGAGATATACATACAGTTTTTTTTTCCATTTGGGGATCGTACACAGACACATAGCACAAGTGGGGGGCGTGTCATACAATACATATATATAATTCTTGATTTTATTTAATTGGTTTTTTTGATTTTCAAAAAGAAACACGAGAGTTACACCATAACAAATACACAAATGCAAAAATTCAGCTTGAATGGTTTGTTGGATTTTCCTTTTTTTTGTTTCCTTCTGGGTTTTTCCCAGAGTTCTAATAAGAGTTTAGAGATATGCATTTGAGGCCGAAATCTCGTACAAAATATGTCCTTTTTTTCTTAACACTTGTCCGTTCCTTGTTTTGTTTTGTTTTTGTTTTTGGGTTAAGTTATTCATTAAATTTGTTCTTTATATATAGTATTTTGTTTTTGGGGTTTTGTCATTTGCAAAAAGCATTTTCATAAGCAATAATTGTGTGTGTTGAAGCAATTGGAACAAGCTATGCTTTCAGATGCTTTCATTTCAAGCACTTTATACTAAATATACTGCAAATATACCATAGTTAGTATATGGTATATAAGTAGTACAGAGTTTCAAAGGTGTGACACCCACTTGTGCTAGGTGTGTGCGATATTTTGTTATCGGTATTATAACTATACGTATATATAAGTACATATATATATTTGCTTTCTATATGAACTTAGTCTAGGCAATAAATACCTTTGTTTTTTTTCTTGTTGCTGTTGCTGTTGTTCTTGCTATATACTTGTTAATTTTGTTTTGCTTTTTTGACTTGATTTCAGCGTCGAGAGAGAGTATTTTCTTTTTCTTATTTTCATATTTTGTTGCTTGCTTTTTAAACATTTTGGATTGTTAGAATTGCGTTGAGAGAGAGAGAGAGAATTGTGTGTTGTTGTGTGTTGGTGTGTGTGTGTGTGTGTATTTTAGTTACCCTTTTGGACACCTGCAACGGCCACCTCGACGAGCTGATCAAGCATCTGCATTTGCTTCCTCGTCGGCGTTGTCATGGGCGTAACGACATTCTGATATCGTTGATGAAATGTTGACAATATCTCGCGAATTTTAGCAATTATCTCTTGTACTCAGGCATTTGATTCCTACAAAAGATATAATCATTATTATTATTATTATTATTTAATATATTATTATTATCATAACATCATTAAGGACTAACTCCACAGTAGAATTTTCCAAAAATCTAATTCTTTTTTGAAGAACTTTTCAAGTAACGTTAAAAAAAGCCAAAAATATGTAATTTTGTGCATTTTCTCCCTTAAATGAATATGAGATTTGGTTCAAATGAGTTTTTTTCCTGTGTTGAACTCTTTTCTTTTTGATATACTGGTTCAATACTTAATAATGACATTAAATTTAATAAGGAAATTTTGGGCATTACGCTTTGTGCTATTATTTCTCATACTTTTTTTTTTGATCATTTTCGTTTGATGACACAAAAATTTAAGGTGTCTTATAATTGTAAGCAGGAGTGTACTGGGCAGAAAAAAATCTTCATCTAAATCGTTATATCTAAAAATGTTCATACGCATTTCTGAAAATATTGTTTTTTGTCATTTTGGAAAACCCTTGAACAAAAAGTTAAAATTCTAGATTTTAGTTAACACAACTTGAGGTGCGTTTTGGTTTTTGTATTTTTATGAAAAAAAAAAAAAAAAAATATGTATTAGTACTTTTAAATATATGTTTCACAACATACCCAAATTTTATTCATTTAACCCTAAATCTTCTGGTCACAAAATAATGCCAGAAAAGCCAAATTTCATTCATTCCTTCTGGTCAAAAAATAATCCCAAAAAAATCCAAATTTCTTTAATTTACCCCCATTGCTTCTAGTATAAAACAAATCGCAAACAAACTTTCCAAAATCAACGATTAGAATATTGTTGCCCCTTAAAACATTTCAGTTAGTCTCTTCTTACCTTTAGGTTGTCGAAATAGTGCATGATTTGCTCGTAGTCCATGTCGAGATCATCGAGTCCCAGACGCTCGCCAGGTGCCAATGTGTCATCAACAGTTGCCGAGAACATCGGATTGCCCACAACTGTTGCCCTCTTCACACGCGATGATTTTGTTGTTGGTTCGCTGCTGACAGCAGTCGAACCTCCTCCGCCTCCTCCGGCTGATGAGGTCAAGGTGCCCGGCGGTGTCGGCAGCCGTACAATCTTGTCCGTGGCATTCGAATTGGCCGCATCGGCAACGGTGCTCAATATGCTGTGGTTGTGATTCTCTGTAAGGCAAAAGAGATTTTGTAAAACTGCACTTTGTATTCAATATAAATCAATCGATATTATGCGCTTGCCAAAGCTCTATCAGCTTTACCTGAATAATTGGCAAATATTCTAAGAAATTGCATAAGCCGAAGTCTGTTCAATCAGATTACTATTTCAAAAAGTAAATTCTCAGAAATTGCACAAGTCAAAGTCAGTTCATCAATCAGATTACTTCTTCAAATACTAAATTGAATTATTCGTTGACTGTCTAGAAATGAGTTTTGTCCACATTTATTCTTAATTTGTTTAAGGCCTTGAGTCAAGTCTGTCTTTCTATTCTAACACAAAACAGTCTCTTAGTTCTCGATTAATTTAACACAGGCAAAACAAGATTTAAAAAGCTTCACTTTGTATGCAATAAAAATCGACATTATGCGCTTGCCAAGCTAACAGCTTAACTGAACAATGGGCAAATCATTAACAGTCCTGAGAACTAAAGGAAAAAAAAAACTAGCTCACGAAGTTAAGATTGCAATTTCTCCTTTGTTTGTAGCACACAAATTCATCATTAAGTTTACGCCTTGAGTTCTTAAACATCAATTCAAGTCTGTCTTTCTAATTTTCTGGCAAAAGCACTCTCTTAGCTCTCAACTAATATGCTACAAAGCAAACTTAAATATTCTTTTCATACAGCTCTATTCTAGTTCTCCAACTAATATGCTACAAAGCTAGCTACAATATCCATTTCACATAGCTCTGTTTAAGTTCTCAACTAAAGTGTTACAAAGAAAGCTAAAAATCCATTTCACATTGCTGTCTTTTTGAGATCTCCAAAGGAACTTTTAATATCCTTTTCTCGTCAGTTTTCTCTTGCTTCGTTTCGTTTACCTTTAATTTGTGTTATGGCTGGCGATGTTGGAGCCACAATTGTTGCTGCCGCTGCTGAGTTAGCAGCTGCTGCTGCGGCAGCTGCTGCCTGAGCAGCCTGAGCGACGGCCGCTGCTTTGGTAACTCTCTTTGGTGTCAGCGAATCGAATTGAAATGCATTCTTCTGATGCGGATTTGTGTACTCCACCAGCTTTTCAGCATTGTGCAGCTCCTCGTGCTGTTGCTGCAGCTGCTGCTGCTGTTGTTGTTGCTGCTGTAGCTGCTGCTGCTGCTGTTGTTGCTTCATCTTCAAGTGAGCCGAACGCAGCACAGGCTCATGCATAAAATTGTGGCTATGACTGTGACTGCGTTGATGCTGATGATGACGTTCCGGCTGCTGCTGCTGCTGATGATGATGATGCAACTGTGGCGGCTGCTGCTGCTGTTGTTGTTGATGTTGTGGCTGCTGCTGTTGTTGTTGATGTTGTTGCTGCTGCTGCTGTGGCAACGACTGCGCAGCATTGTTGTTCTCATTCAGCATATGCTCGCGCTTAAAGTGCTGACTGTGCCGCTTGTTCAGCAATTCCTTGTCCTAGCAAAGTGTAAAGTATAATGTAAATAGATCTTGGTTGGTTGCAAGTTTAGTTGCCTCTCACCTTGATTGACGCTGTCTGCGGTGGCAACTGCGGTGGCAACATTGCACGCGTGCCCACATTGCGATGCGGCGGCACTGGCGGCTTATAATCCAACGCTGTTTCCTTGCGCTCATTGGCCAGATAGCTAAAAAAGTTATCATTGCATTAGTATTCTTGGTTGCAAATTACAAGTTGCTGTTGCAACTTACTGTTGTTCCTGGTGCAGTTTGTTCAAGTTGGAAGCGGGCACAATATGTGTTTGCAGCTTGGGTTGCGGCTGATCAAACGAGCTGATGCGTCGTCCATTGTCGTACGTGATGATCGGATTGCTGGTGATCCGCATGCGAGAATCTAAAGAAAAAAAGGATGAAATCATTTAGAAGACAAGTAAGAAGAAAGCAAATAAACCACATTATTATACATTACTTCTATAATTGATATATTGATATGGTATTACATTCAAAATATATCAGACTGTATATACCAGAGACTATAATTGGTATATTGGTATAGTATATACCATAAATTGCAAAATATACCAAATTGTCTATGTGAACAGTTGCATTTGGTATATTGATAAAGTAATACATTTAAAATAGAATATAGAATACACCAGATTGTATATAACAAAGGCTATATTTGGTATATTGATACAACAATACATTTAAAATATACCACAGATTGCAGAATATACCAGATTGTCAGCCAAAGCAAATAAGATCCCATTGCAGTAGGCATAATTTGCCATAGTTCTTATTGTATTTTCAAAAATTGCGAATCTAGCTTAAAAATTACGCATGTTCATCGATTAGCGGGGGCGGAAGTGGGCGTGGTGAAAATTTGAAGCATATTTGATATGCGTGCAAACATAACAAATGCTGTCGAGAAAGAATGAAAGCTTTAGCTCTTATAATCTCTGAGATCCAGGTGTTCATACTGACGGACGGATGGACATGGTTATATGGTGTCTCGGCTGATCAAGGATATACATTCTATGGTTGAAGATGCCTCCTTCTGCATGCATTCAAATGTATGTAAACATTTTCTGCAGTCATAAAGTTATAAAAGCCTTCCACCCTATGGATATTTTTGTTTTATGCTTACCACGCGCATTGATATGCTGCTGTTGCTGTTGCACTGGCTGCTGCTGTTGCTGTTGCACTGGCTGCTGCTGTTGTTGTTGCTGCTGTGGTGGTGGTGCATCCACGGCCACCGACTGCCGATCGATTGTGGAGCGTCCTAGCCAGACCCAGTCATGGGCATTCGTCGTCGACTCCTTGAGACGCACATCACGAAAACCTCCGCCACCGCCAGCTGCACCATTATTGCTGGCATTTCCCTTGCCACCGCTGGATAAAGGATCCAAGCCCGATTCAATCATGGCCGGACGAAATTTGGATGCATAAACCACGCACGAGATGACGAAGACAATGATGGCAAAGCAGAAGGCGGTCAGGAGGACATACATGCCCAGCTCCATGGAGGACATGTTGCCCCCAGCAAATCCACGATTACCATAATGTGACTTGTGCACAGCCTGAATGCTGGCGCGATGTTGACGCGCCTGTACAGTGGGCTCATACTGCTGACTGGAGTCACGCAATGGAATGCCAACTGTTAAGAAAAGCAAAGTGTTTTCAATGATGAAGTGTTTTTTTTTTTTGAGAAAGACAACTAACCAATAATGTCCGCTAGATCGCCAGTGTTGCGATAGTTTTTGCGTTCGCGTCCCACGGTGCCATCGTTCTGTATCGATTCCTGTTTGCTCACAATGTCCACGTTGTTAAAGTCTACCTCAATGGAGGCCAAAGCACTTGCCAGCGGCGCAGCATTTGGTTTATTCTGCTTGACAACGCCAACCGATGCACTCGATGCGGAACTGGAGCCGGCTCCAGAGCCACGACGCAAGCGACATTCCTCAGAGAGCAGCAGAGTGACACGCAACAGATTTCCATTGCCCTCGCCGACGGCAATAACACGTGGATGATGCGATGCCAACATGGGTGCAAAGGCCACCACCTCAGTGTCCAGACTCTCCACAAGCAGAAAATAATCCTCGACAGCAATGTCACTATAGTGAATACAATTTTTCGATTATTACAAGTCTTATAATTCAATCGCTTTTTGACCTACCGCAAAGGCGTCTTTGAGCCATCGCTAAACTCTAAATCAATGTCGAGCAATCCCTCCTGATATTGTGCCGTCAACTTGTGTGTAACTGATGTCTCGGCTAGATAACCATTCTCAATGGCATTCTCCGGTGTTATGGTCAATTGCAATCCCGATATTACGCGCACAATCAACTTGGATAGATTGACTTTGTCGCTACCGACTCGGATCTCCTTCGTTCCTATCACTCGTCCTGTGATCGGTGACAACACTTGGACATCGGTGCGTCCCATCGATTTGCCCTGCAGTATGCGACCCTTGAGTGAGGCAATCTTGGGATCTGCCACGCGAAGCAGCGGCTGCACAAGATCTGTGACACGCAGTCCGGTGCGACGGGATATGAAGTAGCTGATGCGGCCAGAGTTCTGTAAACAAGTATGAACACAAGTGTTATATGTTTGGTTTGCTTTCAGTTATTTGTTGCTTTCTCCCTTAACTCACCTGATCGATGGCCAAAAACTTGGCGTAGACCTCAACGGGACTCTGCTGGTAGCGTGCTCGACAAATGCTCTTGTCGGCGCCCACATTGTTGTAGTAGCTGGTGCCGTGCTGACTCCACATGTACGATCGCTTCTTGCGACGACGCGATTGTTTGTTGTGGCTAATTAAATAGAGGGGGAGACAGAGAAGGATTAGATAATGTCACATGTATTGCTACTCGTTTCATAGTTTCAGATCCCTCATCGTTATTCACTTGTTTGTGCTAATCCTCAGTCACTCGTTAATTTAATCGAATCGTTACTCGTTAATTTATCTGAAATTAATTCTTACTATTCGTTTGGTTAATTTGAAGCTTTATTCCTCTTTAGTGCATTAGTTCATCTTGTTTTTTTGTTCTTCAGTTCATATTTTAATCGTTACTCGTTAGTTTATTATTCCTGCTAGGTTTCTGATTTCACTTCACTCGTTACGTTTTCAATTCGATCCTCTTTATTGTCGATAATCTATCATTGAATTACCAACTATTATTAATTGATAAAAAGAGTATCGACAATAAAGAGAAGCGAATTAAAAAAATAACGAAAAGTAAACTTTTTGGCTACTCTTTAGTTATTGTCTAGTTGTTTTCTTGTCAGCTTCACTATTTGTCAGTTATTTGCTATTAGCTTATTCGTTAATCGCTACTCGTATTTTAATCGTAAAATTCTGTTTTAAGTTTTCATTACTCTCGTATGATTTTGCGACTCGTTACTTTTTTTAATTCATTCCTCTCTCCGTTGTCGAAACTCTTTTTATTATTGAATAATAGATGGTATACTTTTAAACTTTTGACTGGCCCTGCATCGCTACTCGTAAGTTCTTTCCTTTGCTTAACACATTCGCTACTCGTTAGTTATTTTCTCGACACTTGTGAGCTACTCACATGTAGTGATTGTCGTCGGTCACCTTCCATCCCTTGATCTGGGACAAACGGAAATCGGATATGTAGACTTCAAGTGGAAACTCGGGCATCCAGACAATAAACTTGGCCACGCCCACATAGGTGCCATACTTCACAATGACCGAGGCATTCGATGAGCCACGCTGCTCGGAGCCATCCACGTAAACGGAACTGCACGACGATGAAACCTGTGTAAGGGACAAGATTATTGATTAGAAAATGTTGAAGCCGAAGGATCTCTCTATGTCTTGGGACGCACCTTGATGACGCTCTCGTCTTCGGCGTGGCACGAACTCTGAAGCGTAACGTCCGCCACTTTGCCGGCCTGCGAGACAATGAAGACCTTCATGGCCTGGGCAACTTGTCGGCCGGTCAGCACCGCTGTGTTCATCACCTCCCAAATCTTGGCCATCGGCAACACGGCCTGAATGTCATCCTTGTTGATCTCGAGCTTGGCAATCAAACGTTTTTTCGTATCATCCGGTGCTATCAACTCCGACGAGTCCTTATCCTTGGGTGCATCATACACATGGGTGACGGACCAAACAATCTTGCCCCCATCGAGTATATCGTTGCTATCATCGGCCACCTCCAGCAGCCACGAAAAGACCTCATAGACCTCGTTGCCATTGCCATTTCCATTGCCACCGCTGCTGCTGCTGCTGTAATTGGAGCGACTCTCCATGCTGGAACCGCTGCTGCTGCTGGCCGAGGAGTCAATGTCCTTGCGAAAGGCTGTGACACGTGCGGTGGTATGCTTAGGATTCTCCTTCTCAATACTAATGCTCCACAAATCACTCGACGCACTCGCACCCATAATCCTCAGTCCGGCCTTGACGCGAGCGCGCACCGTAAATGCAGCAACTCGTTGCTCCTGCTCGGCATATTGATGCAGAAAGACGGGCACATGCAGCTTGGACATGGGATACAACGGATGTTGGGGCAACAGGAACGTAACCGAGTCATCGGCACGCAATTCTTTGAACGCAGTCTTGGCGGCCAACAGCGGCACCTGAGCGAACGTGGTCAACGGTTGGATTTGTACCTTGGGCTCGCATTGTTCGGGATTTCGCAACGGTGGCTCAAAGACGCTGTACGAAACCTGGGCGTAACGTTGCGGCGCCTTCGGTGGGGGCAGCGGTGTTTGGGCCGCATTCGAGCCGTGACGTGGCGCTGGTAATGCGGGCCACCAGCTGAGGGGAATAACAACCTCGGCAACGCAGACCCCATCCTCGCCCTCCGGCATGCAGCGACCTTTAAGAGGCTGTTCGTTGGCCATGGCCACGTGGAGGAGAACACACACCTTTTGGCGCTGCAGATGGCCGCCAGGATCGGCGCCGGCATGGAAGAGGACACGCAACACGGGGGAATCCTGGGAGACGGTGTTGCGTACCAAATGCGCCGAGATGTCCAAATGCATGTTCGGTTGCTGCAGCTCCAGCAGGGTCGCCGTCGAGTTCTAAAGTGTGTAAAATGATTGAGTGATTGATGGAGAGCTGGGAAGATGGAGTTTACGACTTACGTTCACATAGTCGCCTGCCTGATTCGCTGCGTCCATAGTGTCGGGCACAATGTAGCGAGCGGGCACAGTTTGCTTCGTCGAGAAGGGTCCGTAGCTGGCGCGGATCGAGACGGGTTGCGTGGTCTCGACGACGGTGAAGCGATCCAGCGACAGCACCGAGTCATAGTTGGAGCGGGTCTTCAGCGGTGGCAGCGACGATGATGTCTGTTGCACGTTCGCGATCTCCGGTGTCACAGGTGGTTGGCGAGCATGCTTCAGAAAGAAGCCGCTGTCCGGTGCCTCGAAGTGCACTTCAACGCAGGCGCAGAGCTCTAAGAGGCAGGATGACGATGATGGTAGGCGCGGGGGAAATTTAAAGGAAACGTCGAGAAAAAGCATTTCAATCAAGGTGTCAATCAAAAAGGGGCACACCCTTGGGAGCGGGGTACATTATCGAAGGGGGAGGGGATGGTGAGAGGGGTAAGGGGGAGGGGGACACTCACCTGCAATCGCCAGCAGCATCCACGCAATTATTACGCAGCACTTCATATTGTGCACTGCTTACTCGACTGCTTGCCTCACTGATTGATTGATTGATTGATTCAAGTTACAATTTCTCTGTTACTACTGCTTCTCTTTCTCCTTCTTCTTCTACTTCGTCTCCTGCCACTTGCAGTTTTTTCTCTTCGACGTTTTTTTTTTGCCTTTAGTTTTTAGTGTCGTGTGTTTTTTTTCGCTTTTAACTTTTGTGGTGTTTTCTTTTTATTTTTGAATACACAAAATCGTTTTTGAAAATTACATTGCGAACGCACAAAATAGAATGCACAATATTTTGTTGCACCTGCAGCTGCTAAATTGAAGCAGTTGTTGTTGCTGCTTTTGCTGTTGCTTTTCCTTGCTTCACAGTTGCAAAAATCTCCAGCACATCCTTTATTGATTCTTTCAGTGTGCAGGCGCTCACACCAACACCAACACCAACACCAACACACACACTACGTATTCAGGCAAATACGCATGCACATACACAAACACCAACCAACTCACACACACTCACGCGCGCTCGGTTGGTCGCCTGCCTTGCCTTGCCTTGCCTTGCCTTACATATACACACACACTTTTCACATTTCATTCATTTAGGCCGTAGTATAGACACATCTTCCTTCCCGAGAGTCTCTTTTTCTTTTCTTTGGTATAGCTCGCTCTCACGCACACACAATACTGCTTAATGCTTTGCTCTCTAACGAAATGCGCTTATTAATTTTGTCGTATTTGGTGTGCACTTTTTGAAATGGTTGCGGCCACTTCACTTAGTACTAATTAAACTAAGCGTTTAATACATAGTTAGTTTCGTTTAACTTTGAATTTTTTACGCAAATATCGAACATTTCCAAACACCCCAAAACCAGCGTGACCGCACGTTGGAATTTCAAATATACCACCAATATGTATTCGATGAGGAGCTAAACATCGCATCGCACTATCGATGCAACGATGAAGCACTGAAAGCATTCTTGTTGTTTTTGTTTTGAGGAACCAGTTAATATAACTTCACAATAATGCATAATAAGATATTGTTCTATTCGGTATTTTAAGTCTGTATTTTAAATTTGAATTATTTTCAAAATCAAGCCATCGATTATTCTCCCTAACTAGGAAACGATTCTTTTTATACCGTAAATGGTCACACTGCTTGCAACTTCACTTGCATTAGTGCTATCGATACACATGGTTGCCATACCAACACATGTTGTGCCACTCGATGCTGCACACAGGCGCCACCGTTATTTTCATTGTTTCAGTTGACACATAGAGGGCGCCACCGGTACTGCAATGAAGTTGGCGCGTAATAACAAAATTTTCAAATGTGTAAAACGATGAGTACCAAGTAGAGCATTTTTTCTTGAGAGCGGCTGCAATTGCTACTACTGAAGTTGCTTTGATTTCAAGACGACCAAAATGGCAAATAAATATCAAGGAACGTGCGAAGCATATTTAAAATGACAAGAGCAAATAAATGCACTTTATATAACTGTAACTCCGAGAGCAACTGCATTTAATATTGCCCTCCCACAAAAAAAGAAAGAAAATAAACATATCAGGCATAAACCTTAAAATGCCATGCACTTTGAAAATGCACGCCATTTTGTTGGTGCATGGTGCAGAAGGCAAGCAGGCAAACGGGCACCCATACGTATGTATGTATGTAGGCGTAAGTGCGAGCGAGCTAGCAAGTTGCACAGCATCCGATGCATGGCCAAGTGTGTTGTGTATGTGACGTTGCATTCTCATTGGGTGCAGCGAGCATTGATTTCTTGCAACGAAACTTGTTATGACAACAAAATGAGAGAAAATATGCAGAGCTGTGTGTGTGTGCGTGTGTGCAATGCAATCTGTTGTTGTCGCTTACACTTACCAGACAACAACAAAGCATGCATATCATTAAATGAAACTTTGGCAAATATTCAATTTAAACATGTGTGTGTATGTAAGTATGTATGTGTGTGTGTGTCAAAATGTGTACGCATGAATTAATTAAAAATTCCGTTGGTGCCCGCTACGCGAAAGTGGCTGGCAACAATAACAACAACAACAATAATAACCAATTCAAGTCTTTGTGCTGTTTCATCACCCTTTTTGCCCATTGATCTCGCAATATTAATGAAAGTTCTTGTGAATTTATGTTTTCCTGCCTTTCCATCTCTCTTTCTTTCGCCCCAACAACCAACACTGTTGAGCGCCATTATTTAGCACTGAACCTGTCAATCGCTGCCAATCGATAATTGCATGTTAATCGATAATTGCATGCATAGAAATGTGTTTGCGAAAAAAGTGCGTGCAATTGTGAAAAAAGTTAGCAAATCGCATAAAATGCGTGATTTACGGCATCTAATTAAAGTGAATTGTATTACTTACGTTCGCGGCATGCAGCATAGATCGTGGCAAGCGCGTCAAACTAGAATTGAAATAAAAACCAGACAATTGTGCTTAAATTCAATGCAAGTACGCGTGCGTGTGTGTGTGTGTGTGAGTGAAGTGCAAGACCAGCTGTATGTGTGGGTAAGTTTGTATGGCTGTGGCCTATTGCCCGCCTACCTTTTTTCTTTGCCTTTGCATGGGTTTGTGTGTGTGTGTGTGAGCAACGCAGCTACTTACACACACATTAAACTGAGATACGATCGAGAAAAGTTGCGCGCTGTTGTTGTTGTTGCTGGTTTTCGTTGCTGCTGCTGCTGCTGCTGTTTTTTGTTGCATGTCTGCACGCGCAACGCACTTGACTTGAAGTTTTGTAGCTGGGGCCAGTTGAATGACGAGCATAGCGACACCTTTTCCATACCAAATCAACTCAATGTGGCTGCGACGCCAATAGAAGCTGCTGCTGCTTCTTCTTCTTTGTCCGTTGGCTTCGTCTTCTTCTTCTTCTTCTTCTTCTGCTTTGCTGAAGATGTTTGTAATTTAATGGCCTCCTTTTGTTGTTGCTGTATGGTGTGTGGTGTGTGGTTGCCACTGTGCACAACAATTATTATTCAAGTGTTGCGCAGCCGCCGCAACATTTCTCTCTGTCAATTGATCTTTTGTTCACTTTTCTTGATAAAAATGGGCCTCTTTACACCTACCTCCCCCACTTCATTCGCTGCCTCTCCCTCTCCCTGTCTCTTTCTCTCACTCTCTCGCTGCCCCTTCTGCATTGATCTCGCTGTCAACTCTAGCAGCAAAGCAGCGTTTAGCACTAAAGACCCAACTGTATAAAATGCGAGGAATTGCTGAAGGACTTGGCATCTACTTTGATAGTTATTGATGTCGTTTGTCAGAATGTAGCTTTTACGCAATGTTCTACAAATTTTAAGTATTATTTTTGTTCTATTATTATTTATATATTATTTATATTATTTTGACTATATTAAACTAATACTACTATATTTTTACAACATTTTGAATGAAGGTTATGAAAAAATTTCAATACATTTTAATTTAGAGGCTAAATATTTTTTGTTTATAACACATTTTTTACACATTTCAAAAAAGAACGCTTTACAACCACGATCAGTTTCCACTGTTAAGCAGCTATGTTGTCCGCTGATCAAATACAATTGGGTCTGTTGGCAGTTTTGGGCTCGTCCACACACTATAGTACATAGAGGGCTTCTTCTCTGTAAATTTATGATGTTTCATTAGCATGCAAAAAGAGTGGACAGCCAAATGGCCAACGACAAACGAGCCATGTTCTTGATGATGGCTAAATCGATGGGAGGGGGGATTAAATGATAGGGCGGGATGGGATAGCACTTGACCAAATCCATCTTGGGCTGGGTCTCGTTCGGTTCGGTTTGTGGTTGGGGTCAAAACTTGGCGGCATTTGTGCCCTGATTTATGTTTCTATTTTGGGCTTAATCTTTACAAAATACAATTTACATATTCCGATCCGATCCGATGTAACCTCCATTCATAGTACAGTATTTTTGTTGTTTTTGTGCGTCGCTTTATTGTTTTGTAGACAATAAATTTGTTGTTTTGTATCGCGCGCTGGTAGAAATCTTTTAATATTGCTATTTATTCGCTGTCATAGGTCAAATTCGCTTTCCTTCTACCACTACCATAATAATTATACCCTGTAGGCATACAAGTGTGACAAATCGGGTAGTTTAAAGTTGAAAATTTACAATTTTTACACATTTTTTTTATTGTAAAGTTAAAAATTACAATATTTCTTTTTATTTCAATTAAAATTCCAAATAATGCGTATATTAAATTTCGGAATTATTTAAGTTCTTTATTTATTAAGTTCTTAAAAGTTTGCATAAGTTTCTCCAATTTTATCACTATTAAAAATATGAGCTGAAATTATCTACTCAATTCTTCTTCGATTATACAGGGAATCAGCTCGTTTAGCAGTCTGGTTTAGTCGCTGCCTAATGGCTTGACTCAGCGAATGCTGCAGGGTCGCAATTATAATTAATTTCTTGCACCTCGGGCGCCCAATATGGGGCGCCTAAAAATCAGCATATAAAATTAGAGAATTGGATATACTCGTTGTGGGTAAATCACAAAGTTTATTCTCTTTTTGCGTGATAACTAATTAAGAATTATTGGAAAAATTCAACAATTTCTGGGACTTTTAAATGAATAGTAAAACTGTGAAATATATAGTAATATCGTTTTATTTATATTGAAAGTGAAAGTTTTTGTAATTTTTAGAAAATTGTGTGAGTGTTTCAAGGGAATATTATGAAAGTACAAACAGCGAATAGATTGTTTAATATTCAAAAGCAGCCTAGCAATTTTAAAGAAATTTCATATATTATCCTGCTTTCAATATATGCTTGTTCTGTAGATCAAATTTAAACTCTTTTGACTTATCAATGCGCCCAAAGTGGGGCTTCTTTGCGTACAATCGATTCCGGCCTATTCGAGATAAGCATAGCGAGGCATGTAGAAAACTTTCGATGTTTGGGCTTAATGTGTTTCCCAGCCGCTCGATGGTTTTTGCGCATAGATTAGCGAATATGACAAAGCGACACATGCCGCAGCCCAAACAAAGAAGCTCGAAAAAAGAAAGACACTGACGATCGGGTCGAGAGCTATTTTAGCCCTTTGACCAAAAAACTTTCTTCCGCTTTATGTGGCCACAGCACTTTTTTGGGGTTATTAATTGACCATTGACCCCGGCATATACCAAAAAAAAAAAACGATCGAAGCGATCGATCGATCGGGCCGAAAGGCTGAAAGTGTGGTTGGCGAAAACGAGTTCTTACAAAGAAATTATGAATATTTATCTCTGTGCACATTCTATGCGTGTAGAGTGAATCGTTCACTCTGACTTGACTGTTTGTTGGCCTGATGAATAATTCAGATCGCAGCGTTTTTCTACTTTTTTTTTTTTTTTTTGTGCTTTTTTGGCAATTAGCTGTGGGTCAATAGGTCCAACGGCGGCGAGCTAATATAAGTGGCAGCCACAGCAGCTTCGGTTCAGTTTAGTTTTCAGTTAAGACGAGATGAGGCAACGCTGCTTCTTAACGCTATTTGTGGCCAGCATTGTGTGGCTGGCATTGGCCAACAGTGCCGCAGGCGAGACAAGGATCGAGGTGGACGAGAATGGCGATGAATACGAACTTAAGCGTTTCTACATCCAGGGACGCCAACTGAGCGGCACCGGCAGCAAATCCCAATGCGTGGTGACGCGTCGGAAGCGCGCCAGTCGATCCATGGCATTGCCTGCTGCTGGCGTGAGTGTCAGCTCGCAGTCGTTGAGCTTGAGTGGTGCTCTGCCAAATGGAGCTCCCGAGCATCGGGAGGTCGTAACGGACAACAGTGGAAAGCGTCGCTATGTCGCATTGACTGCGTTGCAACTTGAGAATGCCGAGGACGATGACGAGGAAGAGGATGATGACGATGATGAGGAACAGGATGATGAGGAGGAGACCCAGCATGATGATGAAGAGGAGGAGGAGGACGAGGAAGATGTCCAGCAGCTACCACAAATTGTGCCAGTCAAGGTGGTTGAACAGTCGCCCCCACAAACGAATCTGTTGGCTGCCACCTTTGCTCTGCCCGCCACCTCGCAACCGAATGCTGCCCACTTGCCACAAGGCGTCAGCGTCGTGGCCAATGCAGCGACGCATGCCAATGTTGGCGGCGATGCGGGCATTGTGGTCATTGAATCCGAGCAGCCACCCAAGGTTAATCCCAGCACACACGCGGTGTTCGAGCTGAAGCCCCTGAAGCAACAGTTGGCCCCACCACAGCCCCTTGAGCTCCAGTATTGGCCACAGGATATGCGTGAATTTGTGAACGATGCCGAAGCTGATGACGATGATGATGATGAGGACGATGAGCTGTTCTACTATGGACCGGGTTACTATGATGAGTACGATCATTTTGTCACCGAGGACAGTCCGGTGAGCACCTCGGCCATTTGGAGCACCGATAATAGCGATATTCACCCGGTGATCAATGAGGTTAATCAGCATGTGGATGAAGACAAGAAGAAACAGAAGCAGAAGCGCAGAAAACCCAGCCAGGAGTCCACGGGAGTGAAGCGCAAGTCGCAGCAGCAGAAGAAGAAGCGTCCCATTCAGCAGCTCGATGAAGAGCAACCCGTCAAGGAGACATCTCAGAAGCGTAAGAAACAACAGCAGCAGCAGAGCAACAGCGTCAGCAGCGGTGTCCGACGCAAGCCAAGCAAGAAGCCAGCTAGCTCCTCTGTCGGTTCTTCCTCCGGTTCAGCTTCCGCTGTGAGTGCCGCCTCCAGCTCCGATTCCGGAAGCTCTTCAGCCGTGTCCAACTCGAACAAGCGCAAGCGTCCATCGAGCGGCGGCAACAACAAGCGCAAGACGAGCACTAGTCAGCGCCAGAAGCCGAAGAAGAAGAAGTCAAAGAAGCCCAGACCCAGTAACGGTGTCTCCAACTCTAATCCGAACAAGCGCAGACGTCCCAGCGGCTCCTCTTCCTCATCCTCATCCTCAGCCGCCATCGGTGGCTACAAGCGTCGTCGTCCCCAATCGGGAGCTGCATTGGGAGCTGGCGCAAATCTGACCCCGGCGCAACGTCGTCGTCGCAAGCAACAGCAGCAGGAGAAGCGTCGTCGCCAGGAGCTGCAGCGTCGTCGTCGTCGTCGCAACAAGAATCGTCAGAATGGCGGTGGAAACCGTCGTCGCTATTACGGCGATGAGCCCATCATCAATTGCATCTACATCAACAAGGATCCACCAGCGACCACAACCACAGCGCGTCCCTTCTGGAACATCCTCGGACGTGATGCAGCCAATCCTGCCAAGCCAGCGTCAGCTGGATCATCAGCTGGAGTAGGAGGAGATGTTGCCGGTCCAGTTGCTGGCGACTTTGGACTTCGCAAGCGCACAAATCTGCGCTTTGTTGCCTAAGCGGGGAAACGAGAGAAAGTGACGGGGAGAAAGTGTGTGTCCCCATCCACATAATTTATTTATTTATTTTGTTTTTTTTTTTGGAATTTTTTTTTCATATTTATTAATTAATTTATTTGCGAGCAAACTGAGTTTTTGTTTTGTCGACCAAAGTTCGAATGGGAGGGAAAGTATTGATTATTTTGGAGTGAAGCTCATCTAAAATGTGCAACGCTTCCCCGCCCCCACTTCTCCCCTTGCCACGCGCAGGTGTGTAACTTGAATCCTCCCAATTCTCGGCTCAGCCTTGTGACGTGTCCACCCCGAAAAGGACAATGGAACAGGGTGGGGGGTTGGGTCACACACAGGATATATGCATGAGTGCGCGCACACAACAATCAAAGAGACAGAGAGTGAGCGGGAAAGAGTGAGAGAGAAAGCGAGTTTGTTTACGATTTCCGACGCTAGATGGCGCCATGGCTATTGAATCGCAAATGTCATCGGACAATGGACAAAAATGCGCTCGCTGCCTGACGCTGCGGCATTTCCGTTGAGCTCCATTCCTTTCTCCCAACCTTTTTATAGGTGTCCTTGCTATGCTATACAGTGCGTGCTAAAAGTGTGTGCACACACTTATTTTTGATTCATTCTCCATTCTGATGCTTCAGATTTCATTCATTGACAAAGATTTCGGTTTATGAATATTTCAAATATTCGCATTTGATTTACATATTTTCGGTATTTATGCCAATTAGGGAGAAGAGTGAAAGTTTGGCTTGTTTGGGTTTTTTGAATATGAATCATCGCTCTTCTAGATTAAAGTTGATAACATACTGGTGGCCATCACTGTAGGCGAGACTAGTATATATATTTACACACACACACACAGTTGTAGGTGGGTGTGAGTGTTTGAATCGATCGATATTCGTGTCCAGCAGCAGCAGCAGCAGCAGCCAGGCAGCTGTACATTTCGTGCTAGTTGCGGTTGGCAAAAGTATCTATAAGATACTACACACACACACACACACACACACACACTCTCTCCTAGTTTGGGGCGTTTTTGGTTAGGCTTCCGCCCAAGGCAAAAGTTTCCGTTCTCGTGTTTTTTGTTGTTATTTTTATTTGTTTTGTTCCTGTCATTTTCGACGTTGTTGTTGCGCGCTCTGCAAATAAAAAGCGTGTGTGCGCACACAGGACAGAAAAGAGCAGAAAGCACCAAAGCGGGGTTAAAGGTGCTCTCAGATAACGGGAATGACATGGAATTGGAGCGTCATGACTGCATTATAGTATCAAGTGAAGCCCTAAAAATTCATTGCTTGAAATGCAGTTGTTTTCAGGGTGCTTCTTTTCTCCCTCTGCTACAGAAATACAAGTAAAATAACATAAATCCCGAAGGAATTGTAAAGAATTCAAAAGCACTTGAAGAAGTTTTGTCCAATGTTCCCCTATCACCAAATATCATAATTCTAACTCGTTGCCATTCTTTTTTTAACATTTAAAAATTACTAAGATTATTAATATTTTATTGAAATAACGAATACATTTCATTGCAATGCGATGAGACAGAGCTTCTAAGGACATTAGGCAAAATATTCAAATTTGCTGGCAATTATGTTAGGTACAATTTCTATGAAATGTATAACTCATATTTACAATCTCTTCTTGATATCCTTTCTTATACGTATATCGAAACTATTAATGTTGTTTAATCTCTATTTAAATATCCTTTCTTAAAAGACTATCAAGACTATTTATATTTGTTCAACTTCTTTTCCAAGCTTGGGTACATAACATTTAACATTTAATAATTACTAAAATTTGCTGGCTTACTTGTTAGCTACAATTTCTATGAAATGTGTAACTCATATTTACAATCTCTAATTGATATCTTTTCTTATGAGTTTATCGAAACTATTAATTTTGTTCAACTCCTTTTCCTGAGCTTTAATCGAACCTATTTCCCAACTTTGGGTACTTTATCATATTACACTTGCGGAATAATTTATATCTCATGCAGTCTCATTATCTTAACTATAGCGCATGGGGCGGGCAATTGTGTAAACAATTTCGAGGTTATGTTACAATTATTTGAGGTTAGTTTAGGCTTTCTCACGCTTGCTTTCTCGGGGGTGTGCAGTCATCGAATAGGGATAACAGGGAGGGGGGGTTTGAGTCATTGATATCGTGCGATGATTGTTACTTTTGCTATTGGCACGCTTTTTTATGGCGTGTATTTTTTTGTTGTCGTTGTCGTTGCTTTTTTGTAAATATTGACGCGACTGCGAACGCTCTTTTGCGGTATTTGTTTGCTGGAACACGAGTGGGGAGAAGGTCCTGTGAGAAGGTTCTGAGACTGAGACTGTGACTGTCAGGGCGAAGAGCTAACTGTATGCTGCCGCTTAATGCGACTAGTTTGTTGTTAGTTTATGGCTTTGTTTGGCTACTTGGCTACGTCTTGCTACTTTATGTAATTAATAACTGAAAGAGGTCCTTGCACTTCGGGTAGCAAAGCGAAACAGGAGCTGTAGGAATTGTAAAGAATTGAGCTGTTCGAGCCGGCGGGGATCGCAGCTGCAGCAAGGAGCAGCAGCAGCAGCAGCACCGCAAGCAGGTCATTGGCCACATGAAACTGGTCCTAATTTGTTTTTGCGGTCACTCAGATGTGCCCCACTTTGTGTGGCACGAGCCAAAGACAGACGAGGCAAAGAATAATACGCAGAAAATACGCTACAGTTGAGTGTGCTCGACTGTGAAATACCTTCAAATTGAAATACAAAATTCATTTGATATGTTGACGAATTTATTTAAGGCGAAACTAACATAAAACACAGAAGGAATAATGAAGTTCTTGAATTAAAAGAAGTTTTCATTCTTATGACAAAATGTTCTTTAAGTATAAAACTAAAATACTTAACATTCAGAACTTGAGAACATCTTATCTCTTCTGAAGATGAGTTTAAAGTTATAAAAAATTTTCTTTAAGGCAAAACGAACAAAAGATTCAAGTTTTTGAATTAAAAGAAGTTTTAATTTCCACGACAAAATATACTTTTAGAATGATTTTAATACGAGAATTTCAGTTAAATCATTAATATTTATCAGAAGAATTGGAATTAGGACTTTTTGTTTATAAATTAAAAATCTTATCTTATCTGAAGATGAGTCTAAAGTTATAAAGAATTTTCTTTAAGGCAAAACGAACAAAAGATTAAGTTCTTGAACTAAGAAAAGTTTTCATTCTTATAAGTATGATTTTAATTTTAAAACAGTTGCTAACTAAAATAAGTATTTTTCAGAAAACTTGCACTAAGAAATTGAGAATCTTTCTTATTTTTCTGAAGATGAGTTTACAATTACAAAGAATTTTCTTTACTATTCAAGAATTTTCTTTACTATGCAGTTCAATGTTAAAGCTTTTAGCATCGATCTTGATTTAATATTTCGTTCATGATTTTGGAACCTTTTCTTTTCGCTCTGTGTATCAAGAAGAGGAGAAAGCAATTGGAATTGTGGAGCAAACCGTTCGCTTCGACCGCGTTTCGACACACTCAGTTAGTCCCTACTGATTTATGGCAGCGTATTGATTAAGTATCGAGCTGCGACTCTTCAACTGCGAGTGCGCGTCTCTCGAGAGGTTCCTTGGCCCGTGCCCTGTGCCCCATTCCCCATTGCCCCTTCTCCCCTCTAGCTGCCTCAAGGTGTGAGCTCAACCCTCGCAGCGTATTTTGTTGTGTGTTTTTTTTTTGTTATGCCAGTTGCTGTCGACAGATTGCCCAAGGGTTCGATCCCTTTGGCAGTTTCAGTTGCCTCGGCAGATGTTTCACGAGCTGCTCCTTTTTTCTCTGTCTGTCTGTCTGCCTGTTTTTCCTTCTCTTCTTCCTCCTCCTCCTCCTCATACTCTTTGGCTTGCTCTCGTTCCTGCTGCTCTTGGCTTGTGCCTAGTTACGCAATGATTTGAGCAAAGTCAAGAGCAAACGCGTGGGCGTTGTCCCAAAAAAAAGAAAGAATGAAAGAAAAAAAGGTGCGTCTATTTAGTCATAATTGGATGCGTAATTGGGCAACTGACGTCTGCGATGCCTTTTTGTTTGTCTGTCTGTCTGTCTGTCTTATGATGATGACTGCAGTTGTAGATGTGCCTCACATTAAATGCACATCGTAAAGATCAAAAGGTGTGAAAAATCAGCAATTTAATAAAGTTTGAATGAGCGACACCGTTAGGGATCAGCTGCCAGAAACTAATTAGCGGAAAAACTGACTGACTGACTAACTAATAAAATGCAAAAATTGTTATACCCACTATCTGTAAGAAAGAAGGGTATTATAAATTTGTGCCTGCAGGAAATTTATGTAATAAGGTATACATATTCTTGATCAGCGTCAACAGCCGTCACGATATAGCCGGGTTTTAGTAGTTTTAACTTAGAATCTAGTATATTTTGCATTTTTTGGTATATTTTTTAGTATAATACTACATCAATATACTAAATATAGACTTTGGTATATACAATCTGATATATTTGACACTCTTCGGTATATTTTGAATGCAGTATTGTGTATAATATATCAAATATTTGGTTTATTTTTAGTACTCTTGTGGTATATTAATTTGGTATATATTAAAATTAATATCGCACTAATTTGCTTTTATTCAAAATTCGAGCACACACGACTGTAGCTTTTTGACTTGTTTTATATTTCAATTGTTAGCCAAGCATTTTTACGAAGTCCTTTATAAAATTAGTAAAGTTGCCTTAATGAATGTTTAATGATGAAACACAATTAATTTTGTGCTTCACGGATATCAACAGTTTTATGCAAAATATCTTACTGAATATTTGCAGTATTCAATATAATTACTAGATTTAGCTGCAGATCAATTTAAGATCTAAGATTCTTTTGCTTTTTGTTGACTAACAGCGACAGCCTTTAAGGTTTCAACTGCATTAAGTTGCATCAATTCGATGCTTGTCTACCACGCGAGATTGACATTGATTAGTTAGTTAGAAAATAAAAAGATAATAGTAATAAAAAGGTCGTCAATCTTTGGTGCAAAGATCAGCTGTTTAAACCTTGGAAGATCAAGGCGCAGCACAAGCCAAAGGAGCAGCTGCTTTTCTGGCGCTCCTCTCGGATGCTGGCAAAAGACAAGAGAGGCAGAGCCGCAAAACAACCGTCGTCAAGTTAATTATAAAGCAGCAACAGCGGCAGCAAGATGCAGACTAACCACTCAATGCTGTTGTCCTTGCCACGCGTTAACTTGGAGCCTCTCACGAGGCAAGCGGTGAAAGGAGGAGGAAACAAAACCAAAGATCAGGGAACTTGGTAAACGGGAATTGGGAATTGAGAATTGGGCACGAGCCAAGAGTGGATAAAATGCAGCTTGCAGCTTGCTGCAAATGGTCAACGGTAACACAACAGGTAACAGGCCTGCAACATGATGTTGCAGTTGCCCAAGATGTTGTTCATCACGAAGATGATGGAGCAGGGGCAGCTACAGCAACAGCAACAGCGGCAGCGGCAAGTGCCGACTGCAGACAACGGTTTAGGGGCAACTTTAGATGATGATGATGACGAGAGTCGAGCGTTGAGCGTCGAGTAGAACAAAAGGGGCACGTGGCCCGTGTCTTGTTTTATTTACGATACGATGCAAGGATGCAAAAGGACCTCGCTGAATGCAACATCCGCGCAGAAGGGACTGTCTGGCAGAAAGCAACTGCACCTGTTATAGCCCTATTAAATGGGGTCCAAAGTGAGCAACAGAGTGAGTAATGCAGTCTGCCGTGTCTTCTCCTCTCTGCACGCTGCACTCGCCACTAGGTTCATTGCACCGAGCATCAATGTAGAATGCCCCCGTTGCGACTATCGCTAAGATCAACAGGCTGTTGCTGCAGCGTCCGTTCTCTCTTGTAATTGTCCTGCGGGAATAGTGCGTGCTATTTTTAAGATCCTCTTGCAGATAATTTCGATCTCAAGGCTAACAAAGAATTACAGCATTTGTGCTTCGATGTCCTCCATAATTCTCCTGTAGCTCTTTCGCTTTTGAATATTTTGTCAGTCTATCAAAACGTTTTTCCTTATCGAAAAGCTGGAAAACTTTATTGTCTAGCCTAATTTGTAAGTTGCTTATAAGATTACTAACAAGTATCATACTTTACAAAGCTTGTGTATTTTTTTTTAAATATGTTACTTTTTTCTCGTTTTGAATAGAAATATCCTCAGTAAAAGTTTCCATAGAAATATCCTAAATTTGAATTTCAAAATTAAAGCATTACCATTTTGCAACTCAATGTTACTGAGGATAATTCTAAGGATATTTTTATTCTAACTAACTCTAACGATTTTTAAGGAAAAATATTTATGACTTGCTCTCAAAACAATTCTGTACAATGTGTTCAGAGATAATTGTGATTGTTTTCCACTTCTTCGTTTAAGCCGCTATCCATAGCATCAATAACACATTAATAATATACCATAGCAGTTATTCAGTTTATTTAGATTGTTTAAATTAGCAAACAGCTTAACCTAATTATATATTAAAAATTTCACATATTGATTATTATAACACAGTAGTAGATCAGGACTAGTTTTACAATACGTTTAGAGTAATTTTTATATGTATATATACATCACAGACAGATTAGGATATAAGCCCAGCTGACAGCCTTTTTTGACGCCGTTTGCCCTTGTAAGGTCGGGTCATTAAAATAAATCTTGCTCTGCAACTGCAAAATATTTCCCATTTTTCGGAAGCTCTAAATCTCTTTCGATACCCTTTGGCCTCATAAACTATCGGGGTTTGCATATTTTCTATTAAATCTCATCAAATAGTTGCAACCGCTTTTGATTCTTATTCTTTGAAAATATGTTTCAATTTCAAATATAAGATAAAGTCATTAGCTCAAGTTGGTTAATGGAGCTTCTTTCAGCAACAGCTGGACAATGTCTATGATTATCAATTAGAGCGTAGAGTCAACCGATGCTCTTCCCCCTGTATCTAGCTGCCGTCTGTTTTTTGTGTTTCTTTTTTTAGCCATGGCTCAAAGTGTCCCCATTGCGGCTCGAAGGCAACTGGAGACATGTGCATGACTGCTTAATCTAATTTAGCTGCAGTTCGGGGTTCGCTTTAATAGGAATACAAAAAATACACTCCATTGTAATAAAGGAAAAGAGCGGGAAACGTAAGAAAATAAGGGAAAACCTGCGGGACAGGATAGTCCCTCTGTGTGTGTGTGTGCGGAGTGTAGAGAGCAATTAAAGAAAACAAAGTCAAGAATGACAAAGAAGAAGATGATGACGATGTTGATGATGATGATGATGATGAAGTCAAGGAACGGGTAGGAGAGAACAGTCAACCGCAGCGCCGGAAGTGCAGGTTACGCGACACACAGCTACCAGAGGGAGCGAAAAAAGAGAGGGAGTTTGCTAAGGAAATGTGTACACTGGGAGAAAAGAAGTGGAGAGACTTGGACTTACTGAAAAGGAGAGACGAGGAGAGACTTAAACTTCATGAAAGGGATTGAAGACAATAGACTTGAAAGAGATTTATAATGTAGTCAAGGATGATTTGAGATAGACTGACTGAATAGATATTTCATTTAAAAAAAAAACTGTAGGTTTGATTAGGAGCGGATATTTGAAACTGTATTGGAATAAATATTTGCATTCAGATATTGGAAATTGTGAGGTCAGGATATTTAATATTGTATTACGAATGAAAAGTGAAGTCAGATATAAATTGTGGAGGTAGGAAATTTGATATTGTATGTGAAAGAAAAGTGGAGTCTGATATTAGAAATAACATTTAAAATTATAAGAAAGTTTATAAAATTAAGCGGACTTCACATCAAGGACAAACTTAAACATTAGTTAGATTGATTGAAAAGGGATATTTACATATTAAAGAAACTAAATATTTAATGAACTGAAAATGTTTTTATATGTACTAGTATGTATGTTTTTTTGTGCAGTGTACAGGTACAACAAGGGCCTGGAAGTCGAAACAGGCATTTCGAGAAAGAAGCAGATGAAGAAGCGCTCATAAAGATAGTGAGAAAGAGCGGGAGTAAGGTAGAGGGAGTGAGGGAGAGTGAGTGCTGGAGGTTGCATCGGACAGTGCAAGTTGTTCTTGTTTTTGTTGTTGTTGTGGCATCTTCGCGTGGCATCGACGAGTTGCATTTGTCTCGTCATTCGGTTCGCTTTGCGTTTCGCGCTTCGCTTGAGAGGGCACGTGCCCCTTTTGAGTGGTGCCCTCGATGAACCCACATGACATTTTTTCTTCTTCTGTCTTCTGCTCTTCGCTCTTCTTTGGTCAATCGTTGTTGTTGATCTACCCTGAAGCTGAAGCGTCAAGCGTCAGATGTTGTGACTCGGAGTCTTTGAACTCGGGGCTGCTGGGCTATGGGCATAGCGCATAGCACAATATCTTCCATGTAATCTGTCATCTAAAGGTAGCATAAAAGAGAGTAGGAGAGCGAGAAAGGTCAGGTGTCTGCTGCTTGGTGAAGTTAAGCAGCTTTACTGGCAAAAAACGAAAAGAAAGAAAGCCCGAGAGCAGCGACCCTCTAATTTGGGGTGACCCTCGACAGCAACCCACATGAAGCTATCAAGATGACAAGTTGCACGTTGCACGTTGCATATTGTGTATTGCAAGTTGCAAGAGTCTTTTGCAGCTGGTCAATTTGTGGTGCTTCTTGACGAGTCGGTGTCGAACGCTTGAGTGATCCAGTTGATTCTAGTCCTGTGGGCATGCTTCTAATCTCTGGCTTGGTACGCGCCAAACGTCAGCTGGAACTGTCATAAAGAAACAAGGAAGAGTTAGACGTGTCCTGGCGTTCCTTCATTTAATAAGCCACAGGCCGTTACATGAGACGCAGCAGGCCATGTCAGAAAGAGAGAGAGAGAGAGAGAGAGAGAGAGAGAGAGCTCGGACTCTTATCGCAGGCACAAGGCACAAGAAACAACTGTGACGGTTTTTGTCTTGGCGGTTTGTCTTCGCTTCGCTGAGCAAATGGCGGGAAAAATCCACGCAGCACCTTTTGACAGTCGGAGAAACGAACGAGCAGACTGACGATGGAGGCAACCTTTATGAGGCTCGCTTCTTATCAGCCAAGTAGTTAGTCGTTCGCTTGGTGTTTGGGAATACTACTCAGCGCACACTCATCACTTGGTATTCCCTATTCAGTATTCAGTATTCAGCACTCAATGCGGGTCTGCAAAGCTCCAACAAGATAAAGTTTGCTCTGGTTGCGTGGGAAAATCAAGACGCCCAATTGTGGGAAATTCCATATCGCGTTTGGGGATATAAAAGTTGCTAAAGTAATCAGCTCCTTAGTCAACCCTAGCGAAAGTTGAAATACAATACCGAATCGGGTATTGCAGTAAAAGTCTTTTGGGATCTTCTTCTTAGCTGAGCTTCTGAGTTAAGTTTGGCATTTACTGATTTCATTTTAAACTCAACCGAACCAATACTCCAGTAAAAGTCTTTTGGGGTCTTATTCCTAGCTGAGCTTCTGCATTAAGTTGACTTTAACATATACTGATTTTATTTTAATCTTAATCACTTTATTCCTATCAATTTATATTTATACTTCGGGTTTAGTAAATATATTTCCCTTGTTTTGTTGAATGTATGCATTTATTTATATGGTATCTGTAGTAACTACTCATAACACATAATAAATCGTTTGTAATTTGCCTTTGATGTGCCAATGTGATGAGCCTCAGTCGAGATACTGAACCGAGTTTTTGGGATCTTATTCCTAGCAGAGGTTCTCAATTGATTTGAGCTCAACATTAACTAATTTCATTTTAATCTTTAATGACTTTATCCCTATTAATTTCACTTTTCTACTTCAGGTATAGTAAATATTGTTTTCTATTTATGTAGTATCTGAAGTAAATACTCGTAACACATAATAAATCGTTTGTAATTTACCTTTGATCGTTGCGTTTTCGATGAGCTCAACTCAGCTCAGACACCTTGAGATATTGTTATGTGATTTGGTAATCTGCTCATTGCGATTACCTCTTACTTTTTTTTTTTTTTTTTGCTAGTGCAGCTGCTTCTGCTTCTTCTCCTTTACTGTACTGCATTGCGCCTCTCTCTGCGCTTCTCACAACACGCTTCTCTTGTTCATGGCATGCACGTGATAATTGCGTTTGCATTTTATGTGATTTTTGTATTACATTTATTTTCATTTCTCATTTCTTGATGTTTCTCCCGCTTGCTGCAGTTTTTATCTCGATTTCGTTTTCGTTTTTATTATTATTTCCATTTTCATTTTCATTATACATGTAGCTGGATTAAGTATATATAATATAATATATATATGTGGGGAATGCTTTGTAGCGTAAAAAATGTGAAGAGGAAGCCGTTGCTGAAGTTCCTGGTCGACTTGTGGGTTTATCGGCTGAACGGAAGATGCCACTTCCCCAATGTTGTTAACGTTGTTGCTGTTGCTGTTGCTGTTGCTGCAACTGCTGCATGCCCCGAAAATGCCAGTCTCAGTCTGGCACTAAGGCCCCAGAATATGACTTTGTTTGTTGTTTGTACCTTGTGTGTGCCGTGCCAAATGCAATTAGATGAGATAGAGAGCGCAGAGTCTGCAGTCAAATGCCAGAACCTCTGGGATTAGTCAGCGAGTGTTGCAAGCACTTCAATCTGTTCTGACGCAATTTCAGTCGCAGTCTCATTCGTTGTGCAGTTGCAGATGCTTTTTGGCTGTTGCCTGCCACACCCTGACTTGCCCCCGCCGCCGCCGCCTCTCGTTTGGACACCCTAATGTCAGGCATTCAACTTTAGCCCTTAACGCTAACGCAGCGTTAAAAGTCACGATTAAGCGTCGACACTCGCCTTATGCCTGCTGTTTCCACCTTTTTTCTTTTTTGTTATGCCACTCCCCCACTTATCCTCTTTTAATATGGCAGCACCCCCGCTACTTCGTAATGCTGCACATCCCACAAGCTTACATCCCGCCCCAGAAGAGTTTCAGTTTCAGTTCAGCGCTCCCTGCGCTCTAATCCTTGAGGGATGGTTTGGCTTTCGGGTTCTGGGCTTGGCTTTCGACACATAAACTGCGTGAAATTAAGTAATTAAATGTGTGTAAAGTTCAGGTCACATCATCATCATCATCATCATCATCTGCCTTCTCCTGCTCTGTGTGCTGATCATCCTGTGGCGAAAGCCCATTAAATTGATGAATGTCCTTAGATTTCTCAACTAAACTAATTGGTATACTTTTTGTTCTCTATCGATTATTCATTGAATATTTAGTTGTCAAACAAGCAGATGCTGCAATTACTCCATAAAATAGTAACAACAAAGAGTAATAAGCAAGAAAGCATTTTGAATAAATGCAAAATAATGGGGTATTAATTTTCAAATATACCAAATTAATATCCTTTAAAAGTAATAAAAATATTGGTATTGGCTATTGGTATATTGATAGAGTAATATTTTTATAATATATCATAGAATAAAAGTAAATCAGTAAGTGAGTAAGTAAAGTATTATTCTTAAAATATATCAAATTAATATACCACAAAATACAAAGATAATCAGAACGCTATATTTGGTATATTGATATAGTACTATATTCAAAATATACCATAGAGTCAGAAATATACTAGATTGTTAGCCAAAGTAACTAAGACCCGTTATAAGTACGCATTTTTTGCCATACAAAAGTATTCCTTAAATAACTTTTACCATTTGTATTTGTTCGTAATCAAATCAGGAATCATAAATACTGTAGTTGTTATTGTATGTATTTAAACTCAGGGCACTAGCTTTAAAATTATGCTGTCTGTCTGTCAGTGTGAAACACTGGATCTCAGAGACTATAAGAGATAGAGCTATAATTTTTTCGACAACATTTGTTATGCTTGCACGCAGATCAAGTTTGTTTAAAATTTTTGCCACGCCCACATCCGCCCCCGCAAATCAAAAAAATCTAATAACAAGCCTAACTTTAGAGCTGCGAATTTTGGTGTGTACCATAATATTTATAGTAATTGAAATTCTGAAAATTTGGTTGCGATCAGATAAAAATTGTGGAAGTTATTAAAGAAATACTTTTGCATGGGCAAAAACGCATACTTACTAGGGGTTTTAGTTGCTTTGGCCGACAATCTGGTATATTATGCCGTCTATGGTATATTTTGAATGTGGTACTATATCGGTATAACAAAAATACCATTTGGTATATTTTTAGTATTTTTGATATATTTTGGAAAAACACCGCAATTTTTGCTTTTATTCAAAATGGGTAGTGGGTATCTCACAGTCGAGCACACTCGACTGTAACTTTCTTACTTGTTTTTTTTTTTTTTAATTTTATGTTGCTTATTTATATCACAATTCAATTCCTTATTGTAGTAAAATGAGCCAGAGAGCGTCCAAGGCCTTAAGGCTTATTTTATGGTTTTAACGGTACAACATTTCACAATTAACAGCTCAACTCTAAAATTATCAATATGCTACGAGAGCTGCAGTCAATGATGCCAAAGCATTTCATAATTGTAAATAACTTCCAATACTTTTAAATTAATTATTAAATGGCTTTCGTCTCTTACAATACTGCATACATTAAATTCAGGATTGCACAATTTAATGAATTCGTTTAGAGTTTGGCGCCAAAATCGCATCAAAGCATATAATTGAAGTGGCTGAGCAGTGCAGAGCAGGGAAGGGAACTAGGATTGAAGTTGGGATTGCGATTGGGATTGGGTTTTGCACTAGGACCTACAGCTGTGTGACTGTTGATTGCCGCGAAATATGTCTTATTTCTTGTGGGCTAGACAAACGAGTTTCCTCTTCGACTGAGAGAGAAACTTTTCTTTGTTCTGTCTTGTCTAGTATGGACAGTATTCTAGAGTTCAGTGTCCAATGTCCCATGTCCTGTGTTCTGTGTCCTCTCCAGCTTGGTGTCCGACATGACATAAGAAAACAAAAGACAGCGTCTAAACAATAGGCCCAAAAACTGCAGCAGAGAGAGAATATTGAAAAAGTAGTTGACCAACGGTCAGTTCCCATCGCGTAAATAAATAAAAAGCTGAGAAGGCGCCAAATGCAAATGAGAAGCGAAACGAGAACGAGGCCGAAAACAAAAATGAACTCAAACTCGAACCTGAAGACCTTAGCTCTATCTCTCTCTCTCTCTCTTTCTGTATAATTTTCTCTGTCTTTCGGGTGCCACTAAGTAGCCGAAGGAGGGTCGCGGGTCGTGGACTCGCTGACCACTGTCCAGTTTGCTGCGAAGGGTTGCTTAATGCAATTTTCTTACGCAATGTCCTTTGCCCCTTGCCCCTTCCCTTGCTGATGTCCTGTGCTGCTTTTGCTCCCATTGTAATGAGTTGCGCTTGTTTCACCCTTTTTTTTTTGTTGATTGCGCTGGGCTGCTGGTCAGTTGGCCTGTTAATTTACGGACTCCTGCCCCTGCCCCTGCCCTTGGCTCTGGCCCCGGAACTGATCCGGTCGACCTCATTTGAATATTAGTTGGGTTGGTCAAATGATCCTTGATTTGCTCGCTGTGAAATTGCCCTAGAGTCTTGCTCTTGCTCTTGGTCTTGGTCTTCGTCTTGATCTCGGACAACTTGCAACTAGAACGCATTCTCACATCCTTTGGCATTACACGCTTGACCAAGCCTCTTGCCTCTTGCCTCATGGCCCTACCCCTGCCCCTGCCCCGGCCCCTGCTTCTTGCGACCTGAACTCATATTTCATGCAGCGAGGTCCAGTTTAGAAGATCTCGACCATCGCTGGGAGGGACATGCGTATTACAATTTTATCCTCGATCCTCCTGCAGTTAATTCAAATTTGTTTTATGACTGCGTAATTTCTCGACCGTGTGTGTCCGTTAAAATGATAATTTATGGATTGATCCGGTCAGCCGGTCTTTTCCTTTACTTCGGGTTAATGAGAGTTTGAACCTTTGCCCAAGTTTTATCTTTGGTTTATCGCCTTAATTCCACTTCATTAGCTCAAGGTTCAAGGCGATGGCAATTGTGTTATTTATTATCTCATATTATTATCTTGTCATTAATTTTAAAACATCGTCTTATAGTTGATTGATATTATTGATGGGTGTAGTGCTTATTGAAGCGAAATCACATCATATTAATGTGTTGAAAGCTATTTTTAGTTTCCTTTTGGGTTTTTCTATATTTTGTGGCTTATTTTTCTGATAACTGTAGAGCAAAACTTTAAAAATTTACATTTACTCGGCGTTTATAGACTTTGGGTTTCTTGAGATTTTAAAATATTTTCATAGATTTCAGTTTCCTTTTAAACCTATTGCGAAATTTTGAATTTAGTTTCAGGGGTTTTAGGGATTTCGATCGAGTTCCAATCAGCAAAACTAAAAAATGTATTTTTTTTGCTGTTTTTTAAAACTTACTTATTCTTTAAAGTAAGCATAAACATTTCTAAATGAATATCCACATACTAAAATGTTACATACTTTATATCATCTTTGGTTTTCTTAGAGCATTATTTTCTAACTTTTCATCTTTCGAATTGAAAATCTGTTCTATTCAAATTTACTTATACTCTAAACTAAGCATAAATATTTCCAAATGAATATTTATATACTAAAATACCACACACATAATATATATATTTATTTATAAGGCATACTTATTCTGTAAAGTAAGCATTAACTAAAATATTACACACTATATCATTTTTCGAATCGCTCGATTTCCTCCCTCTTCTATCTCATCTGTTGCCCTTTTGAAATCCCAAAGGACTTTGCGCAAAGGGCAAATCTGAGGACGAACTCGATTGAAATGAGGTCAGTGACTGCGCGGAATACGGATAGTCTTGTCTGTCTGTCCGTCCGTTGTCCTGACGATCTGCCTGCTTGTCTTTGAGGGTCAGTTTCTCGGGGGCTTTGTTTGTGTTGAAGTAACGGTTTTCGTTTTCTCAGCACTCTGCTAAAACGGGACGTGTCCAATAAAAAATGAATGAAAATTAGAGCAAGGCATCTAAGACAGGTTTGCCCTGAGATTAAAAACAAGCTAATACCTAACGGTCAGTCGAACAGAGAGAATAAATTAGCGAGACAGCGAGAGAGAGAGAGAGAGAGGGAAATAAGTAGAAGACAATATAAAATAAGACACAGGACGTAGTAAAGGGAAAACCGAATGCAGAAAGTTAGAGTACAAAAGAAACTTTGAAAATAATATTTGAAAAAAGTATCACATTAAAATTATTTTAGTGATGTTTTAAAGAAGAAGCGTAAGAACGTGAAAAGTAATACTAATAAATATAATATTAAATAGAGATATCAAAATTTCGCATTAAATCAAAACAACTTTTTATCTCTTCCTTACAGGTCAAATGCACGCCATTTTGGGTGAGCTCAGTTTTCTAATTGGTCCAAGGCTATCTTGACATCAACATCATCATCATCATCATCATCGAGGGCAATCATAATGTGCCAAGAAAAACTGACATTTTCTAACCCAAAAAGCCATGTTTAATTGCCTTGATTCGCAACCCTGCTTGACTAAGGTCATACACTCAGGATAGAGGGATGCCACACCCCAGAAGAAGCGCAAAAGGTAAAGGTACAAAATAGGACATTTTTAATGAAAAATGTCGAGATCAAGATCAGGTTCAAGATTCAGCGATCAGAGATCTAAGAGCAGCATATTCAATTAATGTTGTTTTGTTTTTTTTTTTCCATTTTCATTTTAGCTAAAAACATTATCATTTGCGCACTGGACATTGGTCAGCAGTGTTGTTGGGATCGTTCTAGCGTGACGAAAAGGACATGCGGAAAAGAAAAGAATACCTTAAGGTAAGGCAGCAACAACCCTTATAAGAAAAGTGAGAAAGGTGACCTAAGTCGATAAACTGGTTTACATTTGTTGATTTATGGGTTCGCGCAACCCTTTCGGGATGGAGTTTGGCCCCTTTTTTGTTCTTTATGGTATTGCGATGCCTGCGGCGAAAGTAGAGCGAGCATTCCAGCATCCCATTAAGATGATGTTTAAGATGCAGATGAAGTACTCGGTGTGTGCATTGTGTGTGCATTGTGACTGGCCGCAAGATCTTTGCGTGTTAAAATACCTTGTTTGGGGTGGCAGCTTAAGACGGATTGTCCGTGCGATTAATTGGGTTACATTTCAGGTCGCAGTCGCAATCGTAATAGTCTCAGCTTCAGCTTCAGCTGTCGCCTAATTAGTCAAGAGGTTCTTTCGGCGCCTCGTAAAAGAAACTGTTTCTTTAAAAAGCGAGCTCGCGCTCCATTTGGGAAACTGTGAAACAACAATTTCATATTTCCCAAAACAGAACAGCTCCCAAATGTGAAACAAGTTTTCGTTGGGGTTAGCACAATTTCAGCATCATTGTCATTATGATCATCATAATTTTATTTGCTTCATTTTTGTGGACATCGCTCTTGGGGTCTTTTCCGTCTTTCGGGTTCTTTCTCAGCACCTTTTGACCCGTGTCGTTGGATTTTCGGTTTTTTTTTTGCTTTTTTTTTGGTTGTTTAACTGCGCCCCAGACTAACAAATGAAGCGACAAACTCCACATGTTTTATAGCCATAAAAGATACTACACACAACATATACACTAACATTTTAGATGAAAGCTAGCCGAGCTGCTCCGCAACTGGGAAACTGACCAACTGTTTCCAACTGTTTGCGGCTACACTTGGCCAAAAAAATGCGGCAGTTGTTGCTGGCACAAAATATATATTTCGGAAAAAATTATTGTGGAAAAACTTTCTAAAGTCATGCATGAATTTTTCGTTGCTTTACGATATCCTTAAATTGTGCATTTTCTTTTAGAACTAATTACAAAATAACTTATTTATTTTACTATAGTTTCCTATTTTTCCCCTCTTTTATATCATAGATAATAATAAGTATTCATCACATACTCTCAAGTCTTTCTTATTCTTGAATTTTGAATATCAAATTAGAACTAATTATATACAAATTGTTTCTTTTCTTACTTAAATTTCCTACACTTCAACGACTTCTTCTCTTTATAGCAATCTTAAGTATTAGTTAAAATCCATAAGGATGAACACACTCTTTCGCTCAGTGCACCAATTGTCAACTACCGATTGTCAAGTCAGCTCAACTGGGCGGTCGCTTGGTCGGTCAACAGTTTCCGTTAGCCCTTTGCAACTTGTCCAGCTTGTAGCTCCAGCTTTGCTTGATATCTGGTCTCTTGTCTCTTTGGTAGCTGTAGCTCGTCTCGTTGCGTTCATTTGTCATAACTCAAACGACACAACACACAATTTTTGTTTTAAGTTTTTTTGGTCTGTTGACAAAATCACAAAGAAACTTAATTATGTCTTACATGTCTGTCGCATTGTCTCTTTGTCTGTCCGTCTGCGTTTTCCATTTGGAAGCCACTTGAATTTGCGCCCAAGCTGGGAACACATCGGATAACAACATCTTTAGCACCGTCGAAAGCCTTCGAAATTGAAGGTCAACACCAGATTAGAGCTGAGCGATTTTGTTATGCAACGTTCATTTGAGTTTTGCAACTATTGCAACTGTGTATTAGAATTTTACGAGTAAACTGAAAGATAATATTGTAGCCATAGCAAACAAGCTGTGATGTAATTTAACGGAAAGGTTTTTGAGCAACAATTTGAAATCAAGAAATTGAGAATATTTTGAATTACTTTATTTCGTCATTCTATCGCTATTATACATTTTATTTCAATTTCAATTGATATTTATAATTACAAGAAATATAAACAATTTCTTAACTTTTGTCATAGAGCACCTTTATTTATAATTTCTGACGCTTTGATTGCGTTTGGATAAATGTTTTCAAAGTAATTTAGCTTTGGCTTACAACTACTTACTATTTTTTAGTCTATCAGTATACCAAATTTTGCCTTCGGTATATTTCAATATATGGTACATTTTGAGTGTAATAGTATATAAGACTATCAAAGATAGTCTTTGGTATATTTTAGTATTTTTGCAGCATATTTTTGCATTATGTATTATCATACCCCTTGTTGATCTCTATGATATATTTTAAATGTAGTACTTAATTAATCTACCAAATATGACCTTCAGCATATTTTTAGTATTTTTGTGGTATATTAATTAGGTGTATTTTACCTTTGCTTTTATTCAAAAAGCATTGTTGACACACTTAACTGAAGCTTTCTCACTTCAATATATTATATAATCTTATTTAAGCGCTCTACCAACGAATATTTATATATCAAAAAGCGTTTAGATTTGCCAAAATATATATTTTAAAGCGATAAATTAATATTATAATTATTTTGTCAATCAAAGCCAGATTTAAAAATTAGCATTGGGTTGAGTTGAAATTAAATTGCGATTGAGCTGATCTATTGGTCAGCTCGTTAATGTGGCATGTGGCGTCGAGCTGGACCGGTAGACTTTTGAGGCATTAAGCGCAGTCTGCACAATTTGCCCAGTTTTGCAGTATACTTCCTCTTGAGTTGCATTTTTGTGTGTTTAATTACAACAGAGGCAACAAGATGCCGCATTGCATTATTAACGAAAATCAAACATGCAACACACAGACGGACAGACAGACGGACGGACGGACAGACGGACGGACAGAGGAGCAGACACAGATGGACAGTTGCAGTTAAAGGGGGATGAATGGATGGATGGATAAGTGACGCGAGTTGCTGTTGAAGTTGAGCTGCCTCCATCATAAACTCATACTCAAAAAAAAAAAAAGAGCAGCCAAATAGTTGCGCCATTTTTCAATTATGAAATTGTTTTGTTGTTTTATTATTTTGGTTGCACTTGTTGTTGTTGTTTTTGTTGCTGTTGCTGCTTTCGCGAATTGAGAGCTGGTTGTGTTTGTGTGTCTTGGCAAAGTGCGCCCATGTGCAGTGATTGCGGATTATATAAAGCGAAACGCGAGCGTAAATCATAAAATATATAACAATTTGACAGGCAATCACCTAGCAGATACCCTGTACAAAGCAGCTACAAAAAAATCTAAAATACTTTTATACAAGAGTTTATCAAGTATTCAATGAAAAGATGATGATTGTGTTATATTATTCTATTTTATAACATTAAAAATACTAATAATAATTAAGTGTAACTAGCAAAGTTGTTGATTATGGTACAAAAATAATATGATAAAATAATAATAATAATTATAAATGAAGTTTAGTAAGCTTTTACAGAATAGTGTAGCAAATATTCAACTTGGAAAAATGTTGTTGATTATGTTGCTCAAACAAAACTATTTGAAGAAAAGTCTGCAGAGAATGGATATATCTGTATTATAAATTTGTCAAGTGAAGCCATCTAGTTATTATTGAAATTTATAGTAATTGTTTTGGAGTGTCTCAAGTGGGTTTAGAGTATCTCAATTTCTGAAAAAAGTTAAAAAAATTAAGAATATCTATTAAATAGGTCGCCAACATAATAATTTATAATAACTACTATATGTAAATAAGTTTCTGTTTCCATTTCAATAGAACCATAATCTATAAGTATACCAGAAAAAATACTAAAACATAGGAAAATACTGAGCTTATCGATATTATAGTACATTACCTATTATCAATTAAAGCAATCTACAAATATACCAAAAATATTCCAAAAGAATAATTAAATAAACAAAAAAATATATATTTGGTATATCGATATTGTTCTAAAGTACCCATTCAATTCAATTAAAACATAATCTACAAATATACCGCAAATATACTAAGATATACTTAAAGTTATATTTAGTATAACGATATTTTACTATGGCACAATTAAAACTTAATCTACAAATATACCGAAAATATACCGCAAAAATACTAAAATATACAAAAAAAATATATTTGGTATATCGATATTGTTCTAAAGTATACATTCAATTCAATTAAAACATAATCTACAAATATACCGAAAAAATACTAAAATATACAAAAAATATATTTGGTATATCGATATTGTTTTAAAGTATCCATTCAATTCAATTAAAACATAATCTACAAATATACCGCAAATATACTAAGATATACTTAAAGTTATATTTAGTATAACGATATTTTACTATGGCACAATTAAAACTTAATCTACAAATATACCGAAAATATACCGCAAAAATACTAAAATATACAAAAAAATATATTTGGTATATCGATATTGTTCTAAAGTATACATTCAATTCAATTAAAACATAATCTACAAATATACCGCAAATATACTAAGATATACTTAAAGTTATATTTGGTATAACGATATTTTACTATGGCACAATTAAAGCATAATCTACAAATATACCGAAAACATACCGTAAAAATACTAAAATATACCAAATGCTATATTTGATATGTCAATATTGTACTACATTTAAAATATGTATACCATAGAGTTCAAAATATTCCAGATTGTCAGTCAAAGCAACCAAGTATTTCCTAAATAACTTACAATTTTTATCTGTTCGTAATGAAATTGGGAAACATAAACACTAGAGTTGGGCTGTGTAAAATTTGTATCTTTATCTACTTCAATGCCTGTTGTTGCTTTCCTCTTAGCAGCAGGCAACACTTGCTGTGCAATTACAGGGTATAACAAGTGCCAAAAGCTGTGCTGTGCTGGTTTGTTGTTTGCGCCAGCAGCGTTTGTATCTTGCAGATACGAAAATTGCATCGCATCGCAGCTCGCAGCTCGTAGCGCGTGCCGGCGCCGTGCGCGCCAAACGGCCGTTAAAACAAAAAGCTGCAAAAAGTGCAGAAAACACAAACAAAAACAAAAACAATAACAAAATGAAAATGAAAATTGTTGTTAGCTCATCGCCAGGCAACAACAGCAGAAGCAGCAGAGGCAGAGGCAGAGGTAACTGTGGCTGTGGCGGCTGCGAAGGCGGCAACAATGTAGCACGACAACGACGGGGTGGGCGGGGCAAAGCAACTGCCTGTTGTTTTTATTAATTACACGGCAACAGTAGCTACGGTGGGTGGAAGGGGAATGGGGGAGGGGGAGGAAGTGGGTTGCGGGATGGCAGCAGCTTCGTTTTTGCTTTTGGTTGCGCATGCGCCACAAATTTGTTGCATTTATGCGAGATTTTTATTATGATTTCATTTTCATTTTTGATTTTCCATTTTCCATTTTTGTTTCTGCTGCTGCTGCTTTTGTCTATCGTGTTTGCTTTGCGTCTCTTTGTTAAATCAACAGCAACAAAATGTGCAGCCAAAAAAGATTGCATTGCAGCGCTCGTTTGCAATCATTGAGTGATCACAGCTAAGCACTGAAAATAAGCGATAAGTTGATCACTGAGAACGCAGTTTGCCAATCAATTTGAAAGCGAAAAAACCGAAAGAATCGAAAGATTTACAAGCGAGTACAAAGTTAATGCATTAGTCATTGGAATTCCCCATCATAATTTAGGCATTTCTATGCCTTCGAACATTATCATAATGCTAATCAATCATTTGAGCCATAAAATAACAAGTAGTTTCAGAATAAAATCGATAAAGATTTCACTAGCACTTAATGATTGCAATTTATTATATTGCATCATTTACATTGAAAATAAAAGTTTTAAAAACAACATTTTTGCTATGAATTTTGGTCTAAAAAGAAGAAAAAACGTCTTGATTTCAATAAGAACCGAGTTCCTATTAATAAACGGAAAAAATCGAATAGTTTTAAGACCAAAAATCTTATAAGATCGAACAAGTATAACATATTATTTATTTTATTGTTTTTTTTTATACTTTTAATTTTGTATATTACAAAATGAACTTAAATCGACTAATGTTCTTAGTTTCAAGAATTTGTTTTTAAAGTGGTCTTATTTTAAGAACACAATTTTGATGACGAATGTTCTTGACTTTAGAAACTTTGTAATTTTTCCAAGTGTAGAGTCAAATATTAGAGCAGCAAAAGTTTTCAGTAAATTAACATAATATTTGCAAAGTAAAATGCGAATAGTAAGACAAAGATTTCCAAATTTACAATTTATCTTAATTGAAAGTCATCAGCTTTCTTTATTCACAATTAATAATTAAATAAGCTGCAATCATTTAAAAACCCAATTGATTTACGTAATGCACTTCCTCAAGTGAACACTGAGATCAACTTACACACTTTGCATACAACCGGATAGACCTTGAGAATATTCTGTCAAGGTGATCCATATCGCTTTCCATACACGCTTTGAGAGTTTCCTCTGCAGACCACAAAGTCGCTGCCAATGCAGTTCCCAAAGACTGCAGCAGAGACTTATGCTCAGATTACCACACACTCCATGCTCAAAGTTCTTTTGGGCTTTTGGTAAGACGATGCTTTTCCTTACGTGCCAGGAAGCTGTAAATTAGCTTAGCTGACGCACGACTTTAGCAATTTAAATAAGTTGCAAAATGAGAAAGATTATTATGTATAAATTTGGGGAATTATTTAAGAATAAGGCTTAAAATTCTTTTTCAAGGCATTTTTTATTAAACTAACTATTTGAACTCAGTTGTGCATTAGACTTAAGCATGTAATTTTGGTTTAAGCAGTATTTTATCGTTATTTTAAAGGGTATCACCTAGTTGAGTTTGCAGGCTTTAATTTACCGTGTGAATGCAAATAACACATTTTTAAACCTGCTACCCATGGGGTGGAAGGGTTTCATAACTCTGTGTCGGCGGGAAAAGTACATATGAATATAAAAGGGAGAAGAAGGCATCTACAATGGAGGTTTAGCTGCTTTGGTTGACAATTTGAAATGTTTACTACTCTATGGTATATTTCTAATATGGTACATCATTGAAATACCAAATATAGTATTCGGTATATACGGTATATATGTGGTATATACTCTATGGTATATTTTGAATGTTGTACATCATTGATATACCAAATATAGCATTCGGTATTTAGTACTTAATTGACCAAATATCGCATTCTGTTTTTTTTTATGTATTTTTGTGGTATATATTATATGGTATATTTTGAATGTGGCACTTCATTGATATACTCTATGGTATATTCTGAATTTAGTACTTCATCGACATACCAAATATGGCATTCGGTATTTTTGTGGTATATACTCTATGGTATATTTTGAATGTTGTACTTCATTGATATACCAAATATTCGGTATTTAGTACTTCATTGACCAAATATCGCATTCTGTTTTTTTTTTTAAGTATTTTTGTGGTGTATACTATATAGTATATTTTGAATGTGGCACTTCATTGATATACTCTATGGTATATTCTGAGTTTAGTACTTCATCGACATACCAAATATGGCATTCGGTATTTTTGTGGTATATACTCTATGGTATATTTTGAATGTACCACTTTATCGATACATAAAATTATGACATTTGGTATTTTAGTACTAAATTTAGTACTCAATCGATATACCGAATATGTAAATCGGTATTTTTAGTATTTTGTGGTATGATATTTGGTATATTTTTAGAATAATATCGAACACACTAAACTGTAGCCTTCTTACTTATTTGTCAATGCTTTTGAATAGCGTGCTACGCCTGCAGCTTAAAGTACCTTGGAAGCCTTTTACAGGGTATCTAATAGTCGCAATTCGAGTGCTAAATTTTAAGTGTATAACTTTATTTTTTGTCTATTTACATATTACCATAAAAGTAACAATGCAATGTGATCACAACGTAACTGACGCGTCAAATACTTTTCGATTCTTTACAGGGTAGCTGTAAGTCAAGCAAATCATGCAGCATGCAGCACGCTGCTCTGTGGTTATCAACTTTCAATTGCCGCTGCCAAATTGTGCTGAGTGTGTCTGAGTTTAGTTTTCGTAATCGGATGAGAAAATGAGAGAAAGAGAGAGAGAGAGAGAAAGCGCAAGAAGGCGACAAAGTCTGGGATGGAAAATGCACACGAGGTGAGTTTTACAGTTAATCGTAGTTTATCATGATTGTGAAAGAGGTTTCACACTCCACATGTGTGTGTGTGTGTGTGTGTGTGATATTAGATGTTGTGTGGGTGAGGATTTCCTGCAAGACGAAATTAAAAATCGCCTGGCGTTCACCACCAACAAGAACAACAACAAAAAAATTGACAGCAACTCTTTTTGAAAAAGTTCTTCGGAGTCTTTTTAACTAAACGTTTTCAGTTACTGTTGCTGCTGCTGCTGTTGTTGTTGTTATTATTTTCGAGTGTGTGTTGACGACTGTCACGTTCCCTACATAAATATCCATAAAAAGTAATGCTCACATCCGTCCGGATGAAATGCGTTCGTGTTCGGGATGAGAGACAGAGAAAGAGAGAGAGAGGGAGATGGCAAAGATTGTTTTTTGAAAAAGATTCTTCAACACTTTCGTTCGGTCAACTCTCAATTCTCAGCTCTCGAAAGGCATTGCACAGTGTCATAAATACAAGTAATAAACGATAAGATAACGTACCATAAACAGCAACAACGAACGTCAAGGAAGCATTGAATTGAGAATTGAAGCATCCGCTGGTCGACTGCTCAAATACCCTTACCAGCTAGAACAGTCTGACGATATAATTTTCTTTCTGATAAGTTTGCTATCAATAGCAAGTATAATTGAAAAGAATTTAGGTCACAATAATATAAATTAAAACAAATAAGAAAGTCGAGCACACTCGACTGTGAGATATTGCTGTACTACAGATATACTAAATAAATACTAAAAATACTGAAATATATCAAGTAATTGGTGTATTGATATACTACTACATTCAAGATATACCATAAAGTACTAAAAATTCTAGATTGTCAAAGCAACTAACACCATATTGCAGTAGGCGTGCCCGAAGCAAAATAATATCCTTCTACTCTATGACCAACGACCGTACTAACTAATTTTATAGGTATGATATTGCACTTCGCAGTTCCAAGATATAAGATTCTTGTTTTAGGAAACAAGAACAAACATTTTGAAATTTGGGATCTCTTTTTGAAAGAAGATTCTTAAATTTTAAAAGAAGATGTTGTTTAAAGTAGATTACAAAACTTGATTTATAAAAGCCCTCCGTTCTGAAAATTCAAATCTTGAAAAAATATGACCAAAATAGTTTTAAACAAGACATTGTTTTAAGACTTTTTCAAGATTTTTCTTTTAAGAACGAAGAGTTCGTAAATCAAATATTTGTAATTTACTTTTCAATCTATATATATTTTTTCCTCTGTTATAAACTTATGGGAAATTCATTGTTTTAATCAATTACTTTATTTAATGTTGTTTATTTAAGATTGTTGGTTAAACTGTGTATATAAGCTAGCATACCCGTTGCCTAAGTAGAGTGCAATAACAATTTGGTTTTGCGGCATTCACACGATCTGTAAGCAAATTCAAATAGAGATACTATAATCACAAACACTATTTACCTGGGATGCCGATGACGATGACGATGACGATGGTAATGATGATGTCAATGTTGATGCCCCATGCCCACAGCATGGTTACAGATAGATAATCATATTATGTAGGAGAAGGGGAAGAGAGAGAGAGAGAGTAACGGACAAATAGATACGAACGTTCTTTGGCTCAATTTTTGAGTCAAGACAAACAAATTCGATTGACTTTGCTAACTGATAACGACACATGCAGGTGTCCAGGTGTCTTGTGCAATGGAAATAGTGTCGAGAGAAAGAGAGAGATCCCAGTTTAGTCCCGCGCTTCAGTTGATTCAATATTTGGCCAGCTTATCGAGCACCCACATAGACCACATAGACCACAGAGAGTACCAGAGTTCTGTGTGATGTGTCAATAAAGCAAACTCGATTCCTATTCCTATCATAGATCAACAAATTCTGTGTGTGCACGCGCTTGTGGGAAATTGTGTTGGGATTGTTAAGCCTTTCTAACTGGATGCCACGCAAATAGGGAAATGGGTGAACGGGCAGATGGCCCATTAGATAGATGAACTGATTTATCTAGCTATACACATATACATATATACATATATATAAAAATGAATGCTACCTCTTTGTAATTATGAATTTTCTATATTATTTTAGATAGAAAGCATTTATTGTTACTACTATAATAGGGTAGAACGTTTGTGATATTGAAGTTAGCATCGTACAGTATTAACTACAGTGTTTATAATTCCTAAAAATTAGGTTACGATCAGAGAAAAATGTTTGACTTTTGTACTTTTGTATGGCAAGAAACGCTTTTTGCAATCCTTTGGCATATTTTGAATGTAGTACTATATTAATATACCAAATAAAGTCTTCGGCGTTTTTAGTACATTTATCGTATATTGCTTTTAAGTATATTTATTGTATATTTTAAGAATAAAACCGCACAGTTCGAATGTAGCTTTCTTATTTGTTTACATAATGGTATATTTTGAATATAGTACTATATCGATATACCAAATATATCATTTGGTATATTTTTGGTATTTTTGCTGTAAAATTTAGGTATATTTTAAGATTGTTTTGTTTTAGGTATCGAATGGCTTTCTTACTTATTTACTCTATGGTATATTTGGAGAGTAGTACTATATCGATATACCAAATATAGCATTTGGTATATTTTTGGTATTTTTGCCCTAAAATTTAGGTATATTTTAAGATTGTTTTGCTTTAGGTATCGAATGGCTTTCTTACTTATTTACTCTATGGTATATTTGGAGAGTAGTACTATATCGATATACCAAATATAGCCTTCGTAATATTTTAGTATAAATTCTTCTTTTATCTCCTCACATTCAATCAATAGAACAATCAATATAACAACTATAACTCTATCAATATATATTGAAGACAATTTATTGCATTTGAAATAATATATTGATGCACTTTATGAGTAGTTGGCTGTCTCTTCTCTCTTCAATTCTCGTTCAATATTTCCAATGAGTTGTAAAACTTCCAAGGTTGACAGTAGATGGCGCCAACGTCAATTGACTATGTATATATTTAATATTGAATCTCGTTCGCATAACTCGACTAATTAACTGCAGCGAAGGTTCTTGGTTCTTGAACGCGTTTCGCATTCGTGTTAGCCACATGCAATGCCAAATGGCAAGTCAAGCCAAGTTAAACTGTGCACATCCGCCCACCCAACAACCGAACACCCCTTAACACATTAAAGACTTGAAAGACTTTAAAGACTGAAGACTCGTCTCCAGCCGCCCGATTGAACGATGATGACTCATTTGGCGATGCCTTGAGAAATCAGCGAAGCAATCGAACGGCTCAAGTCAAGGGGAGTTAACATCCTCCTAAAGAGCAATTATACGTACGGTATTATTGTATTGTATTGTATGTATTATTATTATTGTTATTGGATTCTTGGGTTTTAGTTTAATTCAATTAAAAGTCGATTCGCAATGAATCAATGTTGAAGTTATTAGAGCGCTGAGAGTTTGCAAGCACAGCTAAAACGAAGTCATTGCTAAAACTCTAAAAGACAATTAAATTAAACAATTATTTTATAAATAATTATAGATATTACAGTGAAGCTACGTTTATGAAGAAGTTGAATATAATACATTTATTCCTGTCTGTCCGTCCACGCTTTTGAAGACGGATTTCTCAGTGATTTCTTAAATTCAGATCAATCAAATTTATTTTGCAGGCTTCTACAAGTATTAGTAAATAAATATAGATATTACAGTGAAGCTAAGATTACGAATAAGTAGAATCTAATACATTTATCTCAGTCTGTCTGTCCACGCTTATGAAGACTGATTTCTCTGTCACTTTATAAGGCAGAGTAATCAACTTTAGTGTGGATATTTCTACAGCTATTAATGAATAATAATAGATATTCCATTGAAGCTATTTAAAAAGAAGTACATAGCTATTACATTTAACCCATTCTGTCTGTCCACGCTTTTGAAGACTGATTGCTCAGCGATTTCTTAAAGTAAAGCAATCAAATTTGGTATGCACATTTTTAGAATAAGGACACATCAAGTTGCATCCACAAAAGTTAATAAATCGTAGCTATATTTAATTTATGCGTTTATCTGCCGCAAAGAGAAGGTTCCACCGTACCGCGTGTCAGTCTGCGTTAGCGTTAGGCACATCATATAAATTGTATGCCCATTGGGCCGGGGCCAACAAACCCATTTAACCTACAAGTGGCCAATGTCTTGAGCTGCGTCCGTTTAATTATGGAAAATGATCGCGGCAAAGAGCATTTCCTGTCGCATTGTCATTGCCTCGATATCTCGCTCTCTCTCTCTCTTTCTCTCTCTCTCTCTGTCTTGTCACTACTACACAAAGTCCATTTTAAGAGGTAGTCGTTATATGTAGTCTCCCCTACCCCTCCACCCAGCCAACTACTTACTTACCTACTCCTCCACCCATATGGCACACACACAGAGAGACATCGCTTATCTTTTGTGTTCGAGTATTTCTTCATTTGGCCTGTCTTTGGGGTCTCTCGTCTTTCACTTTGATAATTTCTCCGCACTTTGGCGGCAAGCCATTGCCCATTGCCCATTGCCCATGGCCAGTGAACAGAATGAAACAGAGTGAATGGAGTACTCAATGTACTCACAGTGCCCATTGCCCATTGTCCGATGTCCGATGTCGAATGCCTTTGTCTGGGTCTCTGATTTGCTCTTAGAATTTTAAATAGGCTGCTCAGATCGGTCTATTGAACAGAAAATCTGGCTGCCTGCCCAACACAGTCCAAATTTGTGTGTGCCTAGCCTCCGTGTATTGAGTAAATGGCTTTTTTCTTCTTCTCTTCTTCTTCTACTACTACTTCTTGTTCTTGTTCTTCTTTTTTTTCCTTATTTCTTGATCGCTTCAGACAGGAAACTTTGCCTAGAGATCCAAAAGTGATAACCAACTACAGAAGCTAAGAGATCTCAATCAAATCAGAAAGAGTAGATTTGTTCATAACGTATGCCAGATCACTTTTTAAAAGGGTTATTTCGAATTCAAGGAAATTCCGATCTAATTCTCTAAATTTGGTATTTGAAATTTGAAGTAACTTAACTTAACCACAACTTTGTATTCATTTATTAATTTAGGTAATGATTAAGTATTTTTCGCTTTTTTGTTTCAGGAATTTCAGGAATCACTGAAAAAGTATTTGCAACTTATTAATCGGTAAGTTGAAGGTTATTTCGAATTCAAGAAAACTTAGAACTAATTCTTCAAATTGTGAAGTATTCAAAAACATTTTCAGGATTTCAAAATTAAAAGAAAAATCTCTTGACTTAATACCAATTTTATTTTCATTTATTAATTTAAGTACTGATTAAGTATTTTTCTCTTTTTTATTTCAGGAATTTGAGGAATCATTTTATTGCCTCACTGAATAACTATTTGCAATTCATTGATCGGTAAGTCGATTACAATCTATCTATATTACGTCTGTGAAAAGGGTTCTTTGGAATCACTCAAAAAGATTGAAACATTGTAGACAATATTTACGACGCTGCAGATTCGTCTGTCTGGATAATAAAATGCAACGACTCGGGATGGTTATAGCCAGCAAAAGAAGAAGAAGAAGAAGAAGAAGCTGTAGAATATTAGAGGCAAAAGGTAGTTAAAGCAAACGAATCGTCAAACGTGTCAAACATAAAAAAACAAAGACGTCAAGACTTGCTTAGATCAAAGGTAAAGACAAAGGCGTGGGCGTGAGCAATGAGAGAGTGAGAAGGAGAGGGGGAGGGAGTGAGAGCATCATTACGAGATCCTCTTGAGCGAGAGAGAGAGAGCCATTTCCTTTTTGGGGGCACTTGACACTCGAGCAGAGGGGGGAATGGGAATGCTACGTTGCTCTTGGCATACTAATTGGCATTTGGAGCTGAGTCTGTGTGCCATTAAATTTGGTACTTGATGGCAGGAGAAGTGAAGTAAAGAGAGGGAGAGAGAAAGAGAGAGAGAGAGAGGATGATCATCATCAGCGTTGATCATGAGCATGATCATTCAACATGTTTGTTTGTCGTTGCCATTTTGAGGTCGTCTCTTGTCGCATCGTCGTCTCTCCGCACAATTTAATGGCCCCTGTCAGCCCGCTCATCGTGCTGCATACTAATTGTATGATTTGGCTTTGCCGGATGATCTGTGCATCCGATTCCAAAACCAAAACCGATGCGATGCGATGCGATGTGATGTGATGCGTTAGGCAAGCCTCAATGTGAGAGGCCTCTTAACTTAACTCAACTGCGACTCTGACTCTGACTTCGACTCGCATCTTCCTTTTCTCTGCCACCGACCGCCTACACTCTTCGGCCTCTTCGGTAGCTGCGCTGCGTGGGAATCACTTAAACAGGCAAAACAGCTACCAAAAAAAAAAACGAAAAACGAAAAAAACAAAAACCTCAAAACAAATTTAAGTCGAAAATGTATTTTATGTGGAAAACGTGAGGATGCCTACTCGCTCCATCTCGCTCAAGCATCTCTCTCTCTGTCTCTGTCTCGCTCTCTGTGATTTTTGGGCTTATTTATATGCCAGTCGAATCATCAATGGCCCTCATAATATGCGCACGCCAACTGACATTCACCGACGACTTCAACTTCCATTGCGACTATTTTTTTATATACCGATTCCAATTCCGATTCCGATTTGGTTTCGGATTTGGATTCGGTATTCGAAGTTTTGTTTTTTGTTTTCGTCATTGTTGAGGTAACATAATGAAAACAAACAACACTGATTGCTATCGCTGAGTACTATCGACTTGCAGAGACCCTTTACTAGAATTATATGAATTTTCTAGTTGTTGATTATTTCTGTCATTGCTTTTTAAATGAGGACTAGTCACGACTATTGGCTTTGAGTTAAGGGGGAAGTTATCGATATTGTATATTGTAGAGATAACATATTTGAAACAAACAACACTTATTTAGTACTATCGACTTGCAGAGACCTTGTTTAGCTCTAGAATAATTTGAATTTTCGATGATTGGTTTTGAAATGAAGTTTAGACAAAACTGCTGTTTTTGAGTTAAGAAAAATATGCTTTGAATCACCTGTAATTATCAAATGGCTTTTATTTAAAATATTAATGTAATACATACGATACGAAGTATATCATGATCAAGATATTATATCGTGATTGTTATGCAGTCGCATCACTTTTTGCAAATAGTCCTTGGACTAGAATAGCCTTCGAGTACAAACATTCCTTTGCGTTCAGCACTGAAGAGTTATAGTCGAAGTGTTGTAGTATGTAGAGTATGCTCGACTTTAAGATGCGCCGTAGGAAAGTTATAAGATTGGACTTTACTTACATTGTTAAGATTGTTGTTGTTTTGGATACTCTGTACATTTTGAGTACCTATTACTTTAAGCACAATGTACTGTTCTCACATACTGTGACGTTTTTTTTTGGATACACTGTCAATTTTAAATACCTATTACTTTTGACACAATGTTCTGTTCTCACATACTGTGATCTTTAAATACCCTGTAATTTTGGCAGAATGTTGCGTACATCTAAAATTCCTTCATTTTTGAGCAACTTAATAGACAATGCTGATGCTTGGTATTGTTAAGCTTGTTATATGAGCTGTTGTATTTGGTTCTCACATACGGGATACCCTGTAAATTTTGAGTAACTATTACATTTACACAATGTTGCATACTTCTAAAATCCCTTCAACTTGATATATAAGTTTTGCTTCTAGATAGCTGATGCTATGATGTTATATAAACCACCCCATTGCGTTGCTGTGTATAGGGTATAGGGTAGACACACGCTGTGACAGATAGCCAGAGATACGCACTTGAACCTCAGGCGCGTGAATGTGAGTACCGTTGTTGCTGCTGCGGCAACAGCAACAACAGAGCAACAGCAACAACAACACATCCTGAAAGAGGTCAAGTGATTGCCCAATGCTGGCTCAGTTTCTGTCGCAGTCTCTGCCTTGGTACTTGTAGCCACTCTTGTATCTCATTGTGTTTTCTCATCAGGTGCCGTTGCTGATGTTGATGTTGATGTTGCTGTAGATGTTGCTGTTGCTGTTGCCATCAGCGTTGCCATCACCGTTGAAATATGATCCACATTGTGTATGCATGATCGTATGATCGTCCAATGTCCATTGTCCAATGTCCAATGTCCGTTGTCCCAATGTCCATTGTCATCATCAGGCAGCATGTTTCACGAGACTTGACACAACAACCGTTTCATATAGTTTCGTTTCGGATCGATCAACGAATCATCCCCCAACTACTACGCATGATCATCACTATCCCTAATTTAATCCCAGACTGCTTGGGATGCGACGTGATCAGTTACCATTCTCCTGTTGTTGTTGGGGGCATCCTGAGGAAGTCAGGTGCCTAATTGTTTCCGTTTATTGTCGCCAGTTCACAGTTTTTTCTTTTTTTTGTTGCTTGTTCGCTTGTTTTTTCAACACTTTGTTCTTTTTTTTGTATTGTCGTCTTATTGATTTCATTTGCCGCTTTGTGTGGTTTGCGTTAGCGACACCTGATCTCGATTGATAAGCTGGAGTCGAGTCTTCTACAACTTCTACTTGATCTCTGCTGCTCTTTTTTCGTCAACCACTTTTTCTGGCTGTTGAGTCTGAGTTGTAACCTTTTGACATGCCAGCAATGATGGGAGAACCAAGCCAGTTAGGCTTGGGAATCTGCAAGCGTAGGGTTTCTGCAGCTACACTTTCCTTCTTCATCTTTTTCTTCAGGTTGTCAGCCGAGTTCAATGGAACTTTCCAAGGAATTTTTGAACACTAGATATAGTATATCGTAGGGGAAAAAATTTAAATTATGTAAAACTAAGTACACGCATTTTCCAAGAAATTAAACTCCAATTGTCAGTGGTCTATTTCTTTTTTGAGGATGCCACACAAATGCGTTTAGGTCGAAGTTTTTCCTTTTTTTTTTTTTAGAATATTCTTCCTTGTTCCTCTTTTCTTTTTATTTTATGTACTGCTATAAACAAATTATCTTCTTAAATTTTTAATGAGCTTCTGGAGTTGTAATCCACTTTCGTTCAAGAATATTTAGATTATGTAATGTACGATTTTTATACTCGGTAATCGTAGGGTATTATAATTTTGTGCCTTCTTCTGGCATATATTTCACTCTAGGGTATATTTTCAGTTATGTATATCAATTATAGATTATAGTATATTTTTAGTATTTCTGCAGTACCGCACTGATTTACTTTTACTCCCAATGTTGAGCTCTATATGATATATACTATAACAATATACGTTATATGCTAGTATTTTTACGGTATATTAATTTGGTATATTTTAAAATTAATACCGCACTGTTTTACTTTTATTTACAATGTTGAGCTGTATGTGATGTGATACATACTATACCAAATATACATTTTGGTATATTTTAGTATTTTTACGATATGTCTATCTGGTATATTTTAAGAACACTATGGAACTGTTTTGCTTTATTCATAATGTTTAGCACTATATCAATATACCAAATAAAGTTTTTGGTATATATTAGTATTTTACGGTATAATAATTTGGTATATTTTAAAATTAATACCGCACTAATTTGCATTTATTCTCAGTGTTGCGTACTTCTTTCTATATTCAACATTCCACATAAAGTTTTGGTATATTTTTAGTATTTTTGCGGTATAATAATATTATAAAAATGAATAAAACACTGTTTTGCTTTTATTCACACTCCACTGTAGCTTTCACACTTGTTTATACATTCATCGGTTGTCTGTAAATCTCCAAAAAAAAAAAAAAAAAAAAAAAAAAAATACTAAAAACTATCTTAAATGATTCGCTAAAGAAACTTTTTAGCTTTACTTATCTGATAGCACAAAGTAATTGGAAGCAGCAGAAATTGGTATTGAGGAGATTGGAATATTGAGAATTGCATTGGAAATGCGATATGTCAACGGGAATGTTTACATATGTGTGCTCATTAAGGTGACAGAGTCAGAAAGAAGATAGTATTGCATAGATAATAATGTGAATTTGTTTTTGGGTGAAGCTTTCCCACTTGATATGCCACATTGGATTATTCAAATTAATACGCTAAGTGCTGTGCTATAAGAATATCTTTTACGAATTGGAGCAAAACCGACTTCGCTGACAAGTGTTAGAGATAAGAGCATTCAGTCAGAGGGGTGATGAGGGGGGGAGGAGGAGGAGGTTGCCTCAATTGCAGTTTTGACTTGGGACACTTGTTTACCCAGGTACAAGTACAATTTGGTCGATAAAGAGCAGACGACGAAGACGGGACAAGACAATTGACACGCTGCATGCTAATTGGAAAATGGAGGCGCGTTTCCATTTAATGAACCCAACCAAAAAGCTAGACGCGAAAGCAAAGCAAAGCAATGGAAACCAAACCAAACCAATCCAAGTCAACTGAACTCAACTCAACTCGTAAATGTTGGGCGCTTTGTCTAATTAACATAAAATTAACTTATAATCATTGCGCCAATTGTCGCCACAGACTTCAAAAAAGTAAAAAACACTCGCAACATGAAACCCACAAAAGCGGGTTAGAGTGAGAGCGAGAGAGAGAGAGAGCACGAAAGAAAGATAAACAACGGAAAAACTGGAGCAAAATGGGCTGTGTGTGTGAGACCGTGGGAAACGGCGAGATTAATTTTATTTTAATTATTTTATCAAAACGTTTGCGGCTCCTCTGCGCTTCGCGTCGCGTCTTTCTTTCTCTCACTTTGACAGTGGCTGCGACTTTTGCATACCCTAACCAGATATCGGGCTTAACGGCTATTGCTCTTATCTTTTGTGTATAAATTTCGAATTCGAGGTCAGATCTTGACAACTATTAGCGTTCCTTTTTTTGCTGAAATTTGACAATTGCGCTTATGAAACTATGATTTGTAGCATTATAAAGTGGTATAGATTGAATCACATAAATTGGGGGTAAAAAACTAAATATTTTATAGATTATTGTGGAGAGAATTCAGAGTTAGCGTACAAAGCATGGGAGTATATATTTGGACTGTGTTTGGTTGATATAATAATAGGAATACATTAAAAAACTAGTTTGTGTTAGAAAAGATATTAGTTTATTGTTAATAAAGAACTTAGAGTGGGAATTATAATTAGACAAAATTTAATTTTGATTCAGAGTTATTGCAAAAACCATCGGTAAATATATTTTTAGTAATGTATTTAGAAATGACTAAAGAAACACCTAAAGTAAAATGAAAATGAAACAATTTAATCTTCAATTCAATTTAGGTAAGAATAATAGATTATCATAGAGAGAGAATTGAGAGCATCGCTGATTGTGTTTGATTGGAATAATATTGTCGAAAAATATATTTGGTTTGTGTGTAGAGTGTAAAGTATTATTAAGAAATGGTTAAAGAACATCTTAAACTAGATAATCTTCAATTCAATTTGGGTAAAGATAGAGAGAGAATACAAAGCATCGAGAAATATGTTTTAAGGAATGCAAGAAAAGTTACATATTTAAAAATTATTACAGAACAACTTAAGGGCAAAATGAAATTGAAACTAGTTAATGTTTAAATAAATTTAGGTAAATATCTAGTTAGTGTATTTGCTGCTTCGGTGTGTCAAATTTGCAGTGTTGTTTCATGTTTTCTTGGCATTTTATTACATGAGTTATTTGACTGGCGATGTATTATCAAGCGACTTGTGAGCTGTTAGCTGTTCAGAGTGACGATGGAGAGTGACGATTGAAGAGTAGACAGTAGGGAGGCAGCGGGAGGGGAGAGGGGGAATCGAGAGTTGTCGGGCAGGTTGTGGGTAACCTCTGAATGGGTCTGCTCTGCTTTTTGTCACATAATGTGGCCCAGCAATTAAACGAAACGGCTTCGAATTAAGCCAAGTAGCTGTGACGGACTGCGCACTTTGCATACCAATTTGCTGCTGTTGCTGCTGCTGCTGCTGCTGCGATTTGCCCACAAAACAACGAAATGAGGGCGAAATCGAAAACGAGAGTGCTACAAAAAAAACGGAGAAGAGAAAGACAGAATGATGGACCACCAAAGTCAATGGGAACTGCAATTAAATGCATTTAAAAGTAAATGTAAAGCATGGATCTGTAACAAGTTCCCTAAAACACATAAAAACAAAACGAAAAACAAGAATGGGAAACATTCACCATAGTCATAAGAAGTCATAAAGGATGAACAGTAGCGCACAGTCCAAAAAAAAAAAAAAAACAAAACGAAACGAAATGTTGTAGAGCCTGTGTCATAACTTTTATGAAGATGATTAGAGCCGTAAAACGAGAACTGCAGCGGCGACTTACAAAGTGAGAGAGAACGACTCGAAGTTGGTCTAAACGGGTGGCCTAAAATCAGATATCAGATGAAGATCACTCGCTGCGCCGTCCGTCGGCTGCTTTTGGTCTCTCTCTCTCTTCCCTTGGAAGGAAATTGAGGAAACAGAGGAGAGGAACTGTCGCTGCCTCAGCTTATCGCATCTTGTGAACAAATATTAAACATCTCTTGTGCCAGCTTTGACGCCGTTTAATATACAACTCTGTCTCTCTTTCTGTCTCACACTCACATATTTTGGCATCTCAGTCGCTTTTTCGTTGTTGACTCTTGGCGGCCTTTTGATCTTTGTGCTTTATCTGCTACACTCTGTGATGCTCCATATATCTACATACATACATATATGTTTGCCATATATATATGTGTATATTCATCATTATGATCGTAAAGATGTTGGCAGGTTAATGTTGATCATCATTATGGCCGGAACTTGCCACATGCCAAGCTCATTGCGTGGCCAACATCTTTTTACGGCCTGTTGGTTCCTGTTTAACTGTTTAGCACTCGCTCTCGATAACGAATATCATTGTATTCAAAGAGACTGCAGATCATTTTGTGGGTTTGGCAATGCCAAAAGATCAGACGACACAGAAGATCAAATTTTGTGTGAGATAATGAAGCTGAAGATCACTTTTTAAGATCACTTTAAACAAAAAATAAGAAGATAGGTAAATTACTATAACAAAAGCAGGAATAAACAATTTAAATTTATTTGTTGGATAGATCATTTTCGGCAAAGCAAATATGGAGATCATTTCGCAGAAGATGAAAAACTTGTAATTCAATTTGACGATCGCGAAAGTCTTGTAATTGACTTTAACGATCGCGTTTAAAAATGTTTTGGAAATTGGTTTAGCACTCGCCCTCGATGATGAATATCGTATTTAAAGAAACTGCAGATCACTTTGTGGCTAAAAGATCAGTAAAACACAAATCCGATTACACAGAAGATCAAATTTTGTGTGTAGAAAATGAAGCGAAAGATCACTTTAAATAAAAAATAAACTTGATATTTGAGGATCGGTAAATGAAAAGCAGAAATAAACAATTCAAATTAGTTTTTATGATAGATCACTTGCGGCTGAGCAAATATGAAGATCACTTCATAGAAGATCAAAGACGAACGCGTTGAAAAATGATTTGGAAGTTGTTGAAATGAAATGAATTAAATATATTGATTTTAGCCAATGAAAGAACAGATTTTATAACCAGCAGCAACTCAACTCTGTAGATCACTTTAATAGACCTTAGACAAAGATCATTAAAAAAAAACACGCAAAAGATTAGGAATAAATAAATTGCTGATTTTCTTATGGACTGTGCAAGATTTGTTGTCATTCATGGATCATGGTGTGATCGAATGTCGCGTGTCATTTAGCGATCATTGGCGTTAATAAAAACAACAACGACAACAACAAGATCGGATAAGTACTTAAGCTGACGCATTACGTTGCGTATTAATCGGTTGACAACTTGCTTCGGGTTCAATTGGGTCAAAATCAGCATAAAAATCCGTATGTGATGGGCCGTTGATTTCAACGGATCGTATCGGATTGTATCGACTCGGATCGTATCGGATCGGATTGGATTGGATCGGATCGTTCGCTTTGGTGGAACTTGGTCTGTGGCAACTTATTGCAATTGTAATGCGTTGAATATTGATGAGTGACAGATATTCAGATAGACGAAAAGGTTGCGAAGTCGCCACACAGACAGACAAACACGCACAGAGACACAGACAGAGAGAAAGAAGACTCATAAATGAGACAATATTAGTAGCTTGTACTAAAATGTGAGCTGCATATATTTTATTTACTCGCTTGGCGATTTACCTTGAAATTACAACCAGCACAAGCCAAGCTCTATAGTATTTTCCTTTGTGTGTCCGATTTCCCACTTGAGGAAACGAAACCAGAAGACAGAAGCCAGAAGACATGCCATTAAAAAGTGAAATGAATGCTTGCAAATTTCGAAAATTTCAACACACGATGCCTAGATTTTTGACTAGGCCTACAAACAGACAGAAAATAATTAAACTAAATAAAGTAAAGAGTGAAATTCTGTGAGTCTGACAGAGCTAAAGATGGGGGCGTGAGTAGAACTATCGCAAAGCAAAACGATCGTTGACAAAGCGAAACGGAAAATAAGTAGAAGAGAAGGAAATATATAAAATATTTATCGAAAAAGCCTACATACATATGTATATACATATATCTAAATTTGTGATTAGCTAAACAGAAACGGGCATCTCTGACCCCATAAAGTATATAGCGTATATACAGCGTCAATCCGTTAAAAATTGTAAAAGTTATTTAAGATAAAAGATGAAGTTTTTTTTTTACTACGGATCTTGCAACCAAATATAACCTTTTGTATATTTTTAGTATTTTTGACATATATTTCAAGAGTAATACCGCATTATTTTGCTTTTATTCAAAATGTAGCAAATATAGTCTTTGGTATATTTTTCAGTATTTTTGCCGTATATAAATTTTGGTATATTTTAAGAATAATAAGGCACTTTTTTGCTTTCATTATCTCACAGTCGAGCACACTCGATGTAGTACTGTGTCAATATACCAAATATAACCTTTGGTATATTTTTAGTATTTTTCGAGAATAATATCACACTATTTTGCTTTTATTCAAAATGTAGCAAGTCTTTGGTATATTTTTTTTTTAGTATTTTTGCAGTATATAAATTTGGTATATTTTAAGAATAGTCGAGTACGCTCGATGTAGTACTGGGTCAATGTACCAAATATAGCCTGTGACATATTTTTAGTATTTTTGTGGTATATTTTAAGAATAATGCCACACCGCTTAACTTTTATTCAAAGTGAGTAGCAAGTATCTCACAGTCGAGTACACTCGATGTAGTACTGTGTCAATATACCAAATATAACCTTTGGTATATTTTTAGTGTTTTTGCGGTAAATTTGAAAATTAATACACCGCTTTGCTTATATTCAAAAAGTATCTCACAGTCGACTGTAGCTTTTTTACTTGTTCATTCCTATAATTGATATTGCATTAGTCAAATTGTACTTTAAGCTTATTTATTTTAACTTTGCGTTTTCTAGCTGAATCCAATGATTAATTCAGTGCATCAAACAAATAGTTTTAGACTTTTTTCGAGTAGATTTCTTAGTTGTTTTTACTAGTGTTATCAAAAGAACTGAATTACGTTTATATGTTTATTAGATTTGATCTTGAGGCGTAACCTTTTCGCTTTGGCTCCCCTTTCGCATCCGTCTGTCTCTCTTTAGCTTAGCCTACCTCTGAGCTTCCCCTCATTGTGTGTGTTGTTGAACGCTGAATGTTTCGCGTGTTGTGCTTGCTGCTGATCTATGCAAATGAATCGAGTCGACAGACGACACTTTGCCCTATGGAGATACGAGCAGAACCTTCTCGTTGCCGTTGCTCCTCTATAACGATGTTGTGTACTTTTAAAATATGCAGAGACAGAGCAGGAGACAAACACACAGAGAGAGAGAGAGAAAGCCAAAACCCAAATGAAATAGAATTATAGAATTGCCAATTGTCGTTGTTGAGGGCTAATCGAATTTCCGTTTCTGTTTCGGTTTCTGTTTTTTATCTGCTGCTGATGTTTTGATGTTGGTGTTGATGTTTATGCCGAGTTCACTAAGTGCTCCCAGTTTCACTAAAAACTCCATTGCGGGAAGTACTTCCTGTTGTCTGAAATTGTTTTCGAAAATGTTGCTGGAAATGTCGTAAATGTAAATGTAAATGACATTGGCATTTGGTTGACCTTCAATAAAGATGTCAACCGCAAAATGGGCACAACAACAACAACACACACACACACACATCAGGATCAAACTCGGTTCTCTCAGGTAGCTGGGCAGCTCATTAGGCAATCTCGGTTTAGCAATTTCCGCTACTGATCATGATCATTGCATTTATTATATGCACTTCTGTTCCGCTCCGTTCTGTTCTCTGTTCTCTGTTCTATTCGGTAGCTGACTCAGTTTCCTATCCCGCCCAAAATTGACCCACAACATGGGTAACTCAACTCACCTGGAGTTTTAACGCTGATTCATTTTGAACTACCTAAGCAAATTTGATATTAGTATTGATATTATCAATTTTTATGTTTATTTTAAATCATTAATTGATATTTCACTTTAATGAAGCGAGTATTTATATAATAATGAATTAATGCATTGACATAGAATCCCTGACAAAGAATTTAATGAATTGCAAGAATAATATAAGTCAGTAAAAAATGCTTTTAAAATATAAGAGAGCACATACCTGACAAAGAAATTAATGAATTACTCTTATATGTAAGTCATACTTCATCATAGCTCAACTAATCTTTCACAAACGTCTCTGATTATTGTTTTTATACACGCTACCCAATTTGGTATATTTCACTCTTTATATATTTGATATATTTGGAATGTAGTACTTAATAAATACACCAAATATAGAATTTGGTTTACTTTAAGTATTTTTGCGGTATATTAATGTATGTGGTGACACCTTCTGCCTGTTAGATAGATTTTATGCTATCCCAAAGTTATAGAACAACACTTTCTATATAAAATATAAACTATGTTTGCAGTACACAAAAAGTAATATTTTATAATTTATTTATTTTATAATAAATAATAAAGTTTAGGTTTTCTTGATCAGCCTCAACATCCAAGACGATATACATATAAAAATTGTTGAATTTAAGTTGATTTTGAACTCGTATTTTGAATGAATATTTATATACCATATATAGCCGGTATATTCGGTATATTTGTTTGGTACATTTTTAGATTATGTTTATACTCGCTTTTCTACTCTATTATATACTATTCATATATATTCAGAATGTATTATCAATATACCAAACATAGTCTTTGGTATATTTTTAGTATTTTTATACTCGATTTTGCATTCTATGGTATATTCGGAATGTAGTATAAATATACATACCAAACACAGTATTTGGTATATTTCTAGAATTTTTGTGATATGTTAATTTGGTATATTTTATAATCAATTACAGAACTGTTTTTCCTTTTATTCAACATGCGTAGCGAGTATCTACTAACTTTCTTAAGTATTCATTCCAATAATTGATATTAAATTGCACTTTAAGGTTCTTTACTTTGCTAGTTCGAAAGAGTTTAACATGACTAGAAGATCCTCTTCTAGCTTGTCGTAATTGAATACTACGAATATACGAATTATAGACAAACACTTCCTGCTCCCATTAGCCAAGGCTTTGGAGATAAGTCTGACTGTCAGACTTTCTGTGGCTGTCATTCGTGTCACGCCTGGCAAAGACACATTACGCGCTGTCATCTCTACGCTTAAGAGTCTTGAGCGTCTTCGACTCTCTGGTCATTTAACATTATATATTCAGTGCGTTCAGTTAGGTAATGTAAGATCTACACAACCACAAGATTTCCAAGACTACAACCATACAACGTTAGTTGTTGCTGCTGCTGTTGCTGTTGCTGATGTTTGCTGCTGTTGTTGAGGCATGGTACAGCATTTTAATATAGAAATTTTCTTATTATTTTTAGGCCAACGGCCTACAACGGCCCCGAGGCCTCCAACTGCGATGGCGATGTTGATGGCGATGGCGACGTCGTCGTCGTCGTCGTCGTCTTCGTCGAGTGCCAACATCAACAACATCCAATACACAAATTCCAATTGGAAACCAACGCCAAAGCCAATCAGACGAAAGCCAAACTATACAAAAGAGCTCTTTGCTGCAGAGTTGACTCGCGCAGCCACAGCAACAATCACAAGTCGAAGTCGAAGTCGAAGTCGCAGCCATTGAGCAGCCATCGACAATGCCACTGTCTGTCTGTCTGTCTGTCCGTCCGTCTCTCGTTTTTCTCGCTCTCTCTCTATCTCGCTTTTGCTTGCTGTCTCCCAATGGCAAGCACACAGTCCATAGATGGGGAGCTGTACCTCCTGCTCCCCCCTTCTTCAATCTTGACAGCTGGCGACAATTTGGTCAAAAAGAAAGTCGTTGTCGTTGTTGCTGCTGTTGCTTATGTTGCTGCTGCTGCTGTTGGCTTATACCCTGTAAAAAGCTCTGCTCACTTGTTAGACATGCCAATCAGTTAGGTGTGGAGTTAGAAATATTTTTATTTATAAAAAAAAATTAGATATAATTTAAATTAACACTATCGTCTTTCTAAAGTCTTTGGCTTGAATTAGAAATTTACTTTGGCTTTAATTTATGTATATATTTTGCTTCGACTTGTTTAAGTAAAGACATTTATTTTACGAATAACTATGCTTTGAGTTTTTCGTTTATGCTTCAACTTTTCCCACTGAATCTGTATCATTTTTTTTTTACGTCTACTTTTTTTTTTAAGTTCTTTCCTTTTGATTATATTTTTCTGTTCTTAGAGAGATTTGCTTTGGTATCAATTTGTTAGACTTGTTCGAATTGTTTTAGCAAAGAATTTTATTTAAGAATAAGCATGCTTTATGTTTTTGCCTTACAGTTTTATGCTTCAACTTTTCCCACTTAATCTCCATTAATTCTTCTTTATTTATACTATTTTTAGTATATCATTATATCTTAGTATGTGGTGGCACTTCTTCGGTATATTTTCAGTATAACATTCAGTAAATTTTAGTATTTTCTGGTATAGTTCTGTATAGTCCTTGGTATACTTTAGTAGTTTGTGGGTATATTTTGACACACTCGTCGGTATATTTGTAGTTTTTTGAAGTATATTTCCAATATATTTTTAGTATGTTTTCATAAAAATTTTAGCTTTCTTACTTGTTATTTTTTGGTAAGAATGGTAAATTCTATGCAAAATTTGTCAAATGTTGATTAGAACTGAACATTTACTTCTTTTGTTTAGTTGACCCTCTTAGGGTATTGGCTAGTCGATGTAGTCTGCTGTGTGTCTTATGATTGGACCTTGGGCTTTGATTTTGGCTTTGGTTGTTGGCCCATCACTCATTGAAGATTGGCGTCGCAGCAGCAGCAGCCACGAATCAACGACAGCAGCGACTTCGACTTCGACTTGGACAGCAACATATTGTTGTTGAGACTGAGCGAAGAGGGGGAGAAGTGGAGAAGTGAGGACTTATGCAGTTGGGAGAGCTGGTGGTTAATGGGGTACGACATCGCCATCGACATCGGTTGAGCCATCGTTTGGGCCATCGGCTGTCATGGCGTACGTTTGGCTTAAAGAAAACACACATCATGAATCTTTAATGAAGAATCACCAAGTTTGGGGGGGCAAGCAACGCTGCTGGTGGGGCACGACCATAAACGTTGCCGCACATTTTCTTTTATTGAGCCGTAAGATTCGAATTGTTTGTGCTGCTCTTTAACGAGTAGTGGAAATACCCTGTAGCTAAGCGACAACTTTAAAGAGTCAGACTTAGCTAAAAGATTTGTTATGAAAAGTTAGATGAAAAGTTAAAGAAGTTAGTTGCATAGAACTTTATGCTTTAATGTCGCGATCACTTAAAGAAATATTTTTGATTTCATTAAAGTTCAAGTTCAATACAGGGTCACTCGTGAGTCGATCAGCCTTTGTTGTAGCATTCTTTCATGTTTTGAAGTTTTGTTGTTTTTGGTTGTGATTTCGTATTTGGCGCGGCGTTTGAACACCGGCAGTTGAAGAGGCAGCAGCCATAGCCACCGTGGTGATCGTGAAATTGCGGATCGCTAGAGTCGCCGCGCCGCCATCAGACATATGTATGTACATCTACGTAGGGCTCAGCAGCAGGTATTGATACCTGTGCTTAGCTGTGCCCATGTCGATGCCCATCATCATCATCATCATCGTGCACCCATCGCAATGTTAATGTATTTGGAAATCGTGATCGGCGCATTGAAAAAAAAACAGAATGGAGTGGAAAGCTAACACCCCACACACACACACACACACACTACGACGTGTGTATGCTTTGTTTCCGCAGTTGGCGATAGATATCGATAGCGATAGCGATAGCGATTAAACTCATCGAATTTCGCTATTGTAGCAAGTAGTTGCTTGATTCTTTCCGGTGATAACTATCCTATCGATAGTAGTTGATCGATATTTATTTGGTTTATCGGTTTATCGATATTTACTACATACTTAATAAAAGGAGCTAGAATTTCAATATTTGTTATTACATATTCGATGCTTTCAGGTCATGACTTCGATAACTTCTTCAGTTTATCGTTTCAATGGCAATAATTAGCCAATCTATAGTAAGGTTTATCGATATGCATTTTGAAGTGAAGTATGCAAATAGTATTTCAGTTCAAATTCTGGATTTGCTTTGTGTGTTTAATATCATTTTTGTCTGCCGACAATCGAGTTTTAAGTTATCGTTACGTTATCGATATGATAGGTAAATATTTTTACATTCTCTCTAACTTGTACAGCTTATCGTAATAACTAGCGTATTGATAGTAAGGTTTATCGATATTTAGTTTGTTCATTTGCAATTCAATATGTGCTTCAATGTGTATTTAATACTATTCGATTGTCAGCAATCGATTTTTAAGTTATCGTTGTCGTTATCGATATCATTATAGGTAATTATTTGCCTTTCTCGTCTAGCAAACAGATTACGGGGCTTTGCAAACTATTTCTGAGATTATTTTCGCAGCATTATTGATTTCCTCACCTGCCGATTGTTTGTTAGTTGACAATCGTCAATAATCGATCATCGATCAGTAATCGTTGATCGTTGATCGACTCGCAGAGATGCCCTACAAACAGCAAGCGACAAAATCGTGTCTCTGCTGAGACGTGCGACAGCAGAAAGTGGCTGAGGAGGTGGAGCTGAAGACGGTGGAGGCATCATCATAAAAGAAATTTATTGACAAACTATGCATTATTAAAAAATTATATGTACATGTGGTGTGTGGATTGTGGATTGTTGTTGCGGTGTTCGATGTGTTCGGTGTTCAGCTGCGTTTGAGATTTGTTTAATAATAAATTCATTATGCGAGACGAAGGCGGAGAAATTAAGCATGCATAGATATGTATGGGTTTTGGGTATGCTTTTTGAGTTTGAGTTTGAGTATGGGTATATGGGTTTGGGTTTGGGCTTGGATTTGGATTTGGATATGCGTATGGGCGCAATGCGATATTGATATTGGCTGGCGGTATGAACAAGAAGGTGGCCCATGGTCAACGAACTGGTTGGTGGACCGAGAAAGTTGTCTGCGCAAACGCACACGATTCTGACCCAAAAAACATGAAGACGACAAACATTAAATGTTCGTCGTCGTATGCAGCACAGACAAAAAAAAATGAGCAATTCCAAGTGATTTCATTATGATAATTGTAGAAATTAAGCAATTTATTGATGACAACAAAATATTCAAAACTAGCCAAGAAAGCAAGCGATGAAGTGACATAAAAATTTAGTTTAGCTATCATTTCACTGTATTTCTCTTCACTCGGGTGGAATTCCAGCATCCCTTGGAAGCTTAACTAGCTAAGTTTGAGTGTGATAAGTTGACATCTTTATCAAAAAAGACATTGCAGAAGAAATTGTTTAGCTATCCTTTCACTTTATCTTTGGGAATTATCGCTCTTCACTTGGGTAAAATTTCTAGCATCCTCTCAAGCTAAAGATCCCACTGAATCTGTTGAGTTGATTTCTTTATCAAAAAACGCTAATCTAGCTAACGATCTCATTCTATCTACTGTTAGTTGATTTCTTGACTAAGAAGTTGCTGCAAATTAAATAGTTTAGCTATCATTTCACTCATTACTCCGGTGAAATTTCAGCATCCCTTCGAATCCCTTAAGTAGCTAAAGATCCTACGGAGTCTGCTATCATTTCACTGTATCTCTCTTCACTCAGGTGAAATTCCAGCATCCCTTCAAAGCTTAACTAGCTAAAGATTCCTCCGAGTCTGTTGACTTGAGTTCTTTATCAAAAACTTCGATGAAGATGAAATTGCTTAGCTCTCATTTCATTTTATGTCTCTCCACTCTGGTGAAATTCCAGCATCCCTAAAGCTAAAGATACCTCCGAATCTGTTGAGTCAATGGAGATGAAATTGTTTAGCTATCATTTTATATCACTTTATCTTTCTTTACTCAGCATTCCTTCAAAGCTTGAGAGATCTCACTCTGCAGTTAGGTGATTTCTTTACCCAAATCGTCGATGGAGATGAAATTATCTAGCTAGTTTTTCACTTTATCTGAATTATCCCTTTATTCACTTTGGTAAAATCGGTGCAAATGAAATTGTTTAGCTATCATTTGACTTTATCTCTGTTCACTCAAATAAAATTCCAGCATCCCTAAAGCTTGAGATCCCACTGAGTCTGCTGTTAGTTGACTTCTTTACCCAAAACGTCTGTGCAGATGCCCTTCAGCTGGTGCATGACATGGGATATGCGCCTTGTAAAGCTTCCTTGGCTCAGGCTCAGGCAAAGGGAAGCAGCGCAGCAGTCGAAGAGTGGGGCATCCAAGTGCAAAGTCCAATCAAGCATTACAACGCCACGTTTCCGACTTCCGATGTGAGTTTCATATTGCTGAAATGTGAGCAATGCCAAAAAAAATAAAAACAAAGAGATGTGTGAAGGGGTCGCAGCAAGTGCAAGTGGAAGTTCCTCTCTCTCTCTCTCTCTCTCTCTCGACTCTCAACTGAAGTTTAACTGCCGCCTTCCACTTGATTAAACACTTTTATCCAAGCAAGTTGTGTGTCTCTCTCTCTATCTCTCTCTTTGTTGGCGATTCTGTGAAATGTGTCAGGGGTCTGCCAGGACATTGTCCGAACATCTCTCTTCCTCCTTCCTTCCACCGTTCTTTTGCTGTGTAATTTGATGCCAGACAATGATCCGTTGACGCTTGATCTTCAAGCTGCGCTGAGTCAACAGTCGGTTGGAAAAACGGTTACCGCAATGACAGGTGCACTATTCCAGCTACAGCTACAGCTACAGCTGATCATCATCATCATGATGATCGTGATGATGCAAGGATGCACCTTTCTGCAACTGCAGCCACTTGCCACCAGGGGTTGCTCGAGTCGCCTCCTGTTGTTGTGTGCGCTCGAGTGTAATGCAAAACGTGTGTCGGGCGTTAAAGAACTCGAACTCGAACTAAAAGGCAACAGCAGACGTCGCTTGCAGACGTAACTGAAACAGGTACAACGCAGAAAAACCGTTCAAAAGGAAGCAGCTCGGTCAGGTCCAGGGACAAGGGAAGGTTCGGGGGAACTTGGAGTTGGGGGTAAACAGCCTCTCTCATCCCTCATGCCAGGACGTTCGGCGTTCATTCAACTGCTGGCGCAGAAGCAAACGCTGTTGTTTGTCCTTTGACTAGGCCAGGATCAACGGTCGCTGGTCAGTTTATTGAACTATAAAATGCAGTTGCCTTCATCATCATTATTATTAAAGTAGAGTTCTTCAGCTGACACACACACCACACACAAGGAAGACTAAGAAGCAATGAAGCAGGAGCAGTAACAACGCCCTCTGCTCGTCCGTTCGTCTGTTCGTTCGCATGCCTCGAAAGGTCAAACGGTTTAACGTCTCTCAAATTGCGAATGCCCATGCAAAACTATTCCAAATTATCTATATATCCATTCTCATTGTATTTACAAATTCCTTCTACACAATTTACTTGCTGCTTTCTGCAATTGTAATCGGCTTATCTTGCAAATTATTTATAAGTTTCTTTTTGTGAAGTTGCACAAACTTTCTACACTAAACACAAAAGTTTTAAATGGAAATTTTGGTCTTAGTATTAAGAATTTCAGTCTAAAAAGTGTAAGTTCTTAGAAGAGAAAACACATCTTGATTTTATTATTTTTTGATTTTATTTTTATTTATTTTATTGTTTATTTTTTCTACTATATACAGACAAAGATAAAGTTAAGATCAAGTATGACCATACAACAAAGTAAAGGATTTTTTTAAAACTTAATACGCTCGTGATACATAATAATATGCTATTATTTTAATATATATTTACAGATAACAAAGACGTTTTATGTATACGTAACCGATGACATCTTTTATTCTTATTTATATACAGAAGAAATTCAGGAATATTTCTCATTTGGTTCTCGAATTAAAATATGGTAAGTTCTTTTTTATTTACAATCATCATAAACATTTACTAATATACATTTTTGTTTTTGTTGTTTAGGTGGATGACTACGCTTATTCTGGAAAATCCTTTTAGCAAAAGGATGCTTCGACTTCAACATTCACATCCTGGACATTAACGTGGCATTGTTCACATCCTCGACATCAATCATATATACATAATTTGCTAATTTACAAGTACAGCATTCAAATGACCTCTAATCTAATTGCATTAATTGTTGATATAAATACAAAATATGTTTTGCCAAATAAGTAGTGTTAAAAATTAGCTAAATAACAAACATTTGTATATTGTTAATATTAATATATATATATTAATAATATTTTGTAAAATGCACAGACTTAAAATAAATAAACAACACATTCCCAATTAAAGAGAATATCCTAGAAATTTCGATTCATATCAATAGCTTTGGTCCTTACGAACCCAGTAATATGTGTCCTTTGCAAATGCGCCAGGATATGGGAGAGATATAGCTTTTTTTCTAAAAAGGACATTCGCTTATTCGCTATAACTCCGCCAAATCCTTAAGGATCCGGCAAGGACATACTTTTTTGTAATCATTATAATTAGTATTATCGATTTGCATTCAAGGATTTTTAATAACGTTGCCAAAATTACATCTGAAAATTTTACAAGGGGTATGTATAGAAATTTTGACAAAATTTTGAAAAATCCGCCATATCTCAGCCATTTGAAGGCCGATCGGGATGTCCTTTGGCACAAGGATAGCTCTATTCAATATTAACCGATTGACATTTTCAAAAGGACGAAAATCCTTACAGGACTCGAGATAATAGGAAATTTTTTCATACAGAAAATAGGCTATAACTCGCGAATGTCCTTGCGTATCCTGGCAAGCGATATGTCAAACGGTGCGTATTAAGGAGACCTATCGATTGGCCAAAGGACATTCAAATCGTCCTTGCAGTTCTCGAGATATCCTGGATTTTGTGATTTCGGCCTGTTTCCTTAGGCCCTCGGACTGAAAAAACACAAGTTTTGGATTCTTAGATGACCCCATATTTTTTTAATGCCGTTCGATAGAGGAGGTCCTTGTGATCCTAGCAAGATGTGTCCTTTGAAAATGCGGCAGGACATAGCTGAGATATAGCTTGTTTTTGAAAAAGGATATGCGTTTTTTCATTATAACTCGGCGGAATCCATAAAGATCTGGCAACGGCATACTTTTTTGGAGCCAGGATAACGAGTAGTAAAGATTTGCATTCAAAGATGTTATTCTTAAAAAAAATTACACCTCACATTTGCTTTCAAGCATTTTAACTTTGCTTCGGTTTTTTGCTTTTTTTGTATTTATTTTTTTTATTTCACAATTTAATAATTTTAGTTTAATACATTTTAGGAAATTGAAAACAAACATTACATATATGGTATACAGTAGCTGCCTTTAGTTTTTCATGATGTGAGCCAAAGCGATGATGCATAGTAGACACTTTACTGCAAGTACAAAAAGAAAACATACAAATTAGTTTAAAATGAATTGTAAATTCAAAGTATTTTTATGGCATAGATTATTTTCGATCTTACAAATCGTTCAATTTAGTCATCTTAATACAAAATCAAGTAAGAAAGCTAAAGAGTGTACTGGACTGTGAGATACCCGATACACATTTTTAGTACCATCAAAACAAAGCGATATTATTCAATAAATATACAATATTAATATACCGCAATATACTAAAAATATACCAACGTCCATATTTAGTCTATTACTATAGTATTCCATTTTAAATATACCACTATCGTTAAAAATATTTCAGATTGTATGCGATATTATTCATAAAATATGGAATATTAATATACCGCAATATACTAAAAATATACCAACGTCCATATTTAGTCTATTACTATAGTATTACATTTTAAATATATCACTATCGTTAAAAATATTTCAGATTGTATATACCAATAAATTTACCAAAAGCTGTATTTAGTATTTATTATAGTTCTAAATTCATAAATATACTCGATGGTTGAACCTGATCAAGAATTTATATACCTTATAGGGTCGGCGATAACTGATTCTACCTTTTACATACTTTATCTGGAAGCACAAAGTTATAATCCCCCTCTATCCTATAGGTAACGGGTATAAGAATACATTTTGATTTCATTATTGCTGATAGAAATGAAAAGTTCATTCTGTGTAAATTGCACATTATTAATGCAATTACTGTTAAATTTGAATGTTGTCAATTTGTGAACTGATGACATCGAACTATTTTCTGTGAAACTTGCTTGGGATGTACCCGAGTAATAAAGTTGAGGAAGATAACTCATCTGTGTGCAAACAGAGGTGCGTCAACTGTGACTATAAGAGTGTGAGTATTGATTACAAGGGCAACCTTAACCCAAGCCAAAAAAGAAAGAAAAAAAAAACCAAAATCTAAACAACATTGGCAAGAAGGTGTGTTTTGGGTCTCTCAGAGACGACAGTCGACAATCGGCGTTGAGTCAATAGTTTAATCAGTTCAAATACGAGATACAAGATACAACATCAGTCTTTGACTATGAATTGCGAGTTTCGTTTCGTTTCGTTTTAGATTTGAATACGCAATGCAGCCGGCGTCGATTTTCTCCAGCTCCTTTTAACTCCCTCAATTTAGGGTTGGGATTCGTTTTTTTGGGATTGTTTTTTGCTACGCTAAGTAAATATTTTAGTTGAATGATAAAAACGAAATGAAACGAGTTGCAGTTGCTGCTGCTGCTGCTGCTGCTACAAGAGTGGGAGTAACAGGAGCTGTGGCATGCGACGTGTGGCATGCCATACACACACACGAAGGGTAAAAAAAAGCGCACGCAGATGCATTTGTCGAGCTCGTGTTTATTTTGCTTGTCGCCTATTGCGTGGGACAGCGACATGTTCGACTGCTGTAGCTGCAGATACAGATACACATATGCGACTATAGATACAGATACAGATACGGATAGAGATAGATACAACAACATGGAAAACTTAACTAAAGATTGTTGCCATGGCTATCGAAGTCGAAGCAAACACATGAATATTCAATCAGTTTGTAATGTTGCGAGGGTGGCTCGCAATCGTGGCTTGAACCGACCGTTAGCACCGCCAGAGGGTGAATTTTCTAGAGGGGTGAGTTCAACACAGTTGTTGGTTGGGGAATGGAGAAGACGAAGGGACTAGAAAGCGGGGAAAGAAAAAGGCAAATAAGTCACACGCTTGTCGTGAGCCGCGAAATTGAGCGCAAAGCAAGAGAAACTAAATAAATCCAGCGATAGATGATATTACAAAGAAAAAATATTGCTATGAAATTGAAAGAGAAATTGTAACAGAAGATAGAAGAGATGAAGAAAGAATGAAGTCCTATAAAGAAGGAGAGAATAAATACTACTGTAACATATCGCAGAATAGATGAAATACAACTTGGAATATATGTAGTTCTATAAAGATAAAGATTCTAAAAACTAGATGTGACAAGAAGCCTATTAAGATGTTATGATATTTGGTGAAAGGAGTGAAGATCGATTTAATTGAGAAAAGAAAATCAAGGGATAGAAGATATAACGGAGAAAAAATACTTTTACTAGACAGAACATAACAGATGAAAAAAAACCTAGATCGAAGTTCTATAAAGAAAGATATGCTAAAAACTAGATGTGGAAAGTTGCCTATTAAGAAGTTGTGAAATTTAGAGAAAGGAATGAAGATCGGTTTTATTTCAAAGAAGACTAAGGAAGTAAGCCAAGAGATAGAAGATACAACGGAGAAGAAATACAACTACGAATTAAAAAAATATATCGAAATGACATACTAAAAATGCTAAAATATGTCAAAGGCTATATTTGGTATATAGATATGCCAAATATTCTCTACACCAAAGTTATCTTGAATAACTTCTAGAATTTTTATATAATATAAAAACTTAGAATGAACGGAAAAAATGACTACAAAATTGAAGGTGATTAGACAGAAGAGATGAGAACCAAACTTGCAATGAAGTCCTATAAAAATATACCAAAAAGTAGATGTAATTTTGTAATATTTAGAGAATGGAGTGAAAATCTGTTGCATATGAAGCAAATGAGACTATAACGGAGAAGAAATACTGCTAAATTGAAGAAGACTGCAACAGAAGACATAAATATTAAAAACCAAACTTACAATGAAGTTCTAAAACGAAAGATATTCTAAAAAACAAGAAACCTATTAATAAAGTGTGATATTAGAGAAAAGAATAAAAATCGTTTTCACATAGAATGAAATACAAGATGACAGATAATAATTTAGACAAGTTTTGAGTGGAAGAGAAGGTGAAAGTTATTTTAACATTTGTTGAAAGAATCGTATGTTAGCAATGCTTTTTATAATATGTAAGTGCAAAAGAATAATCCCGAAAAGCAATCAGCGAATGACTCACGGAGAATGAGAAGGAAAAGACAGCTATCGACTTTAGTTCGCCCTTACGAAATATCTATAGGCGATCCATTATCAATATGTTCGTCATCCCCTCCTCCTCCTCCTCCTCCCACCGTTCAATATTTTGATCTTGATCTAAGCGAATCGGGGTTTCCGTCTCGTTTGTCATTTGTCCCAGGCAAAGGCAAAGGCAAAGTCAAAACGCGCAACGCGTATCGAACATCAGGCAATAAGCCAAAGTCGAAACCTATCTCCACTAATAATATATACTCTACACACTAAACTTTACTCTACTCATACTTTATTATTATATATACTTACGTCGTTTCCTATAATAATGAAAATAAGTTTTGTATCTGTATGTAAGTCGGTAACACACTATCAAGAGAATAGATAACGCGTGAGCAAACGTCTCTAGCTTCAGCTCTAGCCTCGTTTCAGTTTAACTCTTAAAAGAAAAACCCAAAGTAGTAAGCGAATTGAGTATGCACGACTGATTGTATACCCTATATTCCTTCAACTAGTATTGTATTGTAAATTGTATTGATAAATTGATGTGCTATAAAATGCTAAGGAAAATACTAAATTGATATGCTATAAAATACTGAATAAAATACTGAATTGATATGCTGTAAAATACTAAAGAAAATACAAAATGTGTATGCTGCAAAATATAGAAAAATTCTAATTCGATATGCGATAAAATATTAAAGAAAATACTAAATTTGAATGCATTAAGATACTGAATAATATACTAAATTGATATACTACAAAATACTAAAGAAAATACTGAATTGGTATGCTAAAAAATACTAAAGAAAATACTACATTGGTATGCTAAAAACACTAGCACTATGCTGCAAAATATTAAAAAAATACTAATTTGATATGCGATACAATACTAAAAAATACTAAATTTGAATGCATTAAGATACTGAATAAAATACTAAAATGATATGCTTTAAAATACTAAATTGCCATGCTACAAAATACTAAGTAAAATATTTAATTGATATGCTATAAAATATTAAAGAAATTACTACATTGATCTACTACAAAATACCAAAGACAATACTAAACTTACATATATGCTATAAATTACAATAGAAAATACTAAATTGACATCATATAAAATACTAAAGAAAATAGTAAGTTGCTATCCAAAGAAAATACTAGATTGGTACGCTATAAAATACTAATACTGATATACAATATTATACCAAGGGAAATACAAAATGTATATGCTATAAAATACTAAATAAAATACTAAATTGAGAAATGGATTCATAATAAAAGCTCTTGCTCAAGAGACATTAACTACATTTGAAGTCAGCTCAATGATTCTTTTATTATAGATTGAGGATTGTATTTTTCAAATTTGATATGCTGTAGAATACTAAAAAATAATAGTAAATTGATATGCTCCAAAATACTATTATTCGTAATTTGTATGGAGGAATGTATTATATTTATATTTAAAGCTGTTGCTTAAGACAATTCAAAGAATTTTAATAAGAGATCTCTGATTAAGGTAAGGGACAAGCTGCACATTTAATTTCCTAGTTGACTATGTTACCCTCTCAGCAGTCACTAATAGATTACAGGGTATAAACACGCAAACAGAACCGAACAGAAGAGAACAGAACAGCATAGAACCCAAAAGCCATCGACAATGCCGACAACAAATTCACCTGATATCAAAAGTCGTCAGCGTCAGCGTCGTCGGCTTAAATCTCAAGAGCGCGCACACATACAGGAAATCTTCCCCCTTTGGCCCCCATCTATCGAAAGAGGTGCTGAGTGCGGTGGCTGCTTGCTTGCTTGCTTCGTAGATTGTTGAAGGTGGAAAGTATATCGCTTATCGCTTGGCAAAATCATCGATCATCTCAAATTCACGATCCATCATCATTAGCGATAAGACTCTGTGTGTGGACTCGGTTTGCTCCAAATACGCTTGAAGTTTCCACAGTTTGCCGCAAGCTTCGCACTCTTTATCCCCCCTCCTAGCACCTTAAGGTCATCGAAGCAGCCAAAGTGCAGATCATCAAATCAATAATAACAACAACAAGAAAACAAAAGAACAAAAATGATCTATTGTGCTCTAAAGGTGCTACGACTATCTACTATCCACCTATAGACTCTGTCCTCCAAGTCCGAAGTTATCTCTTGCATTGCACCGACGTATCGCTACACAGCGAGAAAAACAATAGTAAATACAAAATTAGAATATATTAAATTACATTCATATTAATCATATTGTGATCGATTTAGCAGTCAATTATGTTTAAAGTGACTTCTGCATTAACTTTATTAATTATATATTATATTATAAATATTTTTAATTTATTTATTTACTTATATTTCGATTTATCTATGCCTATTTATTTTGTATATTTGTTTATCTTTATTTTATGGCTTATGACTTTTTTATATTAAGTTTCTTTCAGTATTTATTTTCTTTCTTTTTTTTATTTATATAAAAGTGAATTTCATGTTATAATGATAATGATAAAAACTACTTCTACATAAACTTTATAAAATAAATCATTTTTATTTGTTTATTTACTTTAATTTGGCTTAAATATATTTATGTTTATCTACTATGCCTATTTATTTTTTATATTTGTTTATCTTTATTTTATGACTTGCATTTATTTATTTATTTTTTTCTCTCAGTATTTTTTTTCTTTCTTTATATTAAAGTGAAATTAGTGTCACGTTTATAATCCATTTTTACCGATTGAATAGTTTTATTATACATAAACTTTGTTAAAGAAAGAACTTTTTTATTTCATATTTGCTTTTATTATATAATATTTATGTTTATCAACGTTCATTAATTTATATTTGTTTCTCTTTATTTCATGACTTTTGTTTAGTTTTGCTTTATATTTGTGATATTAAATTTTCTTCTGTATATTTATTTTTTAATTTTATTTCATTTATATTTTATTTTTGTGTTTTTTTCATATTTTATTTATATTTTATTTTTGAATTTTTTATATTTGAATATTCAAGTGTATTTAGTGTCACGTTCATAACCTAAATTTGAATATCGCTTGCTTAGCATTACCAACTTTTTCTCGCTGTGTAGAAATCTATTCTATTGATGGGTACAAAGCTAAGCAGAATAACCCGTAACCCGTAACCCGTAAACCGTAAACGTAGCCGTAACCGCAACCGTAAGCAGAGCCGTAACCGATTCCATGGCTCGATTCGCCTTGAGTCTTGTGGCTGGCTGGCTGTTTATCTTTATTGTGGCCTCATTTTTCCCCACCTCGGAATTCGTTTTCGGTTTTGTTTTGTGTATTTTTTTTTTTTATAATTTCTAAGACGCGTTGCGCTCCCAATTGATTGGCCGCTAAATCATGTCACGTGCTCGATTATACAGTCGAGATATATACACAATAAATAATCATTCCGAAATGCACTTCTAATGCGTCTTTACTTCGACGTCTTCAGCGTCTTTTGCTCTCTCTATCTCGGACTCTTTACACTATATAACATATATATATGTTATGTATATATGTATGTATATCTCCTTCTCGCTCTCTATCTGCGCCTCGCCAATTTTTTATGATACCCTCGACTAGCCTGGTTTTCCAACTTGTTGTTTATGCCTCTTGTTTTTATGAAGCTATTTACACTTGACAAAAAAAAAACAAAAAAACAATAGCAAGAATATCAATCCATCATCGACCCAATGACTCATTGAACTGTGAGAAGTCTTCTCATGGTGTGCTAAGCTGATAACTAAAGTTGAACTACACTAAAGACAGTATTTCGCAAGAAATCTTCCCTTCTTTCTGATGGAAAATTCTCTAGTTCTTAATTTTACTCATCAGCAGCATAGCAAAGATGTAAAGTTAATTCTTATTTGATTTGCAAATTGAAATCATAAATACAGTCGATATATACTACAACTAAAGATTCTGTACTGTATTCTGCAGGACATCTTCCCTTCTTTCTGATGGAAAAGTCACTAGCTCCTAATTTCACTCCCACAAGCATAGCAAAGATATGTAGATACTTCTCAATTATTTTGTTAATTGAAATCATAAATATAGTCGATATATACTAAAACTAAAGACTGTATTCCAAAGGAGAAACTTTTCCTTCTTTCTGATGGAAAATTCTCTAATTTTGGCAAGTTTAAGATAAAATCAATTGTAAGTTTACTCACCAGCCGCATAGCAACGACTTCAAAGATACTTCTCAATTGAATACTGAAATTAAAAGAAGATAGAAATGTAGATTGAAGAAATTTACAAAAACTATTTAATTGCAGTGTAGTGGAATATTGTATAAATAAAATTGTTTTTACTTGTCGGAACACTCGATTAGCTGTGTGTGTGCAGATGTGTGTGATGTAAGAGGCAGCTGCTGTCATAAAGCGGCAAAAGCGATCGCTAGATCTATCTATCAATCGATCTAGAGATAAGAGATATTACAGTTGAGTTGGCCAAGATAGTCAGCACACTTTACAAATAAAACAAAAACACACGCTTTGAATTGCATTGAGCACTGCAAAGTTGAGTTGACGCCAATCGTTGAGCCCCAGCAAAGCCCCCCAAAAAGTATCTCTATCTATCTATCTATCTATCTATCTATCTATCTTACTAGCTACCTCGCGTATCGTATCTGTTTGTATATTTCTCTCGGGGGATTTAGTTCCAAAGACGCTGTAAACGATTTTTAAGCCTTTTTCCCCTGCGCGTGATAAATGAAAAAAAAAAAAAAAAAAAAAGGTACAACACAAAGTTAAGTCGATGTTACGATATTATGATATGCGATGGTTGTCAAATGTTGATTGAGACTTTTGTCAATACTCGATTGCATCAGTGATCGCAATTTGGTGATCACACACATTTCCTTCATTTTTCATTTTTGCACTGACTCAGCTGCCTTATGTAGAATGAATCATCCATCGGTTCAGGGTCTGTTTTGGCTTCTCAATGGGGGTTTTACGTAGTGCTTAACACTGCTCCCTATCAGTGCCAAAAAAAAAACAAAAAGCGAAACAAAAACAAACGAAATAATTTACGTTTACCTGTATCTATCTATGGACAAACCTAATCGCAGCGTACATCATTTAGTTGTAGTTTGTTTTTTTCGTTGTCTTGTCTCTTTGAATTGGCCAATGACGTTGTCGATAAGCGTCCGTGTATGTGTGTGTGTGTGTGAGTGGTGTGTGACCAACATTTGGGCCCATAAATCGTTTCCAGTTAAACTCATTATATAATTGACCATTTTGATGGCATATTACAATGTACTTTGGCTCCTCATACATAATTACCGAACCCAATTTCGAGTGCTTCCTAGTTGTCCTGTTCTGTCCTGTCCTGTGTCCTGTGTCCTGTTCCTCCCTCAATCAATAAATGCGAACGCATAATTCATGGAGAAAACCTCCCGAAACCGATTCCCACATCTATCTAGTTTGCCCACCTGTCCATCATTTATGTATTATCGATTGTACACTGAGTGAAACGACGAGTTTGCAATACACTAAAGTGCACATGAAATATTTGGTCTAAATAAATATTGATTTGTGTAATACTTTTATCAAATATTGCATATACATTTATTGAAAAGAAAAGTTAATTTGCGCACTTCACAGTATATATTAAAGATATAAAAACCAATGCAGCTGTTATGCATCTAGAATTTAAAGAAATCTAATACAACAACTAAACAGCTGTTATAAATCTATCACATAGATTCCATATGCCGAATATAGCTGAAAAAACTCATCTAATGAATGAGTTCTCTTGGTTAGTTTTGTTGGAAAACTAATGATAGTTTACTAAGTCAACAACTCTTTGTGTATAATAGTTTAGATGACTGCAATAAGCATATACCGAAAATTTCAGCTGCATAGCTCTCCTCTTAGTCGAGTTCAGTGGGTTAGTTCAGTTATAAAGTTATTATAGATCTGAAATATAGATTCCATATGCGGAATATAGCTGAAAAGCAGCATTTCCAGCAGTTTGCATCTCAAAAACTCATCTAATGGCTGAGTTCACTTGGTAAGTTAAGGTGCAAAACTAATGGTAGTCTACTAAGTCGACAGCTATTTGTATACAATCGCTTAAATGATAATAATAAGCACATCCTGAAAATTTCAGCTTGATAACTTCACTCTTGGCCGAGTTCACTTAGTTAGTTTAGCTATAAAAATGAATGTATGATAGTTTTATTTCCGAAACTTGCTTTGCATTAGTTATGCGATATTTCTATGATATATAATTAAATATCACTTATGTGTCTACTATTTTCACTCAGTGTACACTTTGCTTCACCCCCTCCCCCAACCCATCGCTGTCTGACCAACTGAAGAAGCACTAAAATGGGGATAACATTGGTTTTTGTGTCTGCTGCTATTCCACCCACCCATCCACTCTGTCTCTTTCTCTCTCTCTCTCTCTTCCTCTCTCACTCTTTATCATCCCCTCTGTGTATAGGTGTGTGTGTGTATCTTGCAGATACCCAGATACACAAGTGTTGCCCAGGTAACTAAAACCATGAGAATTGTACATAACAAACCAAAACGCAAGTTGGGAATGGGGCAGCTCTTCTCTTCCTACACACAACTACATACATACATATGCTTTTATATATAGGGGTGGATCCCCTTCTCCCCCTACTCCCCTCCCAGACTCGCTCTGCTCTGCTCTGCTCTGTGTGCTGCGGGTGCGCTACTTTTGCTGCTGCTGCTGCTGCTGCTTTGGCTGATGTTGTCATTGGCCAGCCGCCACCTTCAGTTTTGTTCGCCCGCATGATTTCATCTGAGCGAAGAAGAAGCAGCAGCAGCAGCAGGTAAAACAAGCTTACGCTGCTTCTGCTGCTGGATGCAATAACAGCAAATCGATAAACTGTTCTCGTTTCAATCGTCTCTGCAGCTGCGACTGTTTAGTGGTTCGTTGACTAAATGCGGGCGTGTGCGTTATATACACACCAACACACACACACACGCACACATACATCTGGCATGACTAGTCGGGCATTATGCTGTGTAACAAACAACAAGAAAAAAAATCAATGCGCAGCAGCAGCAGCAGCCACCGCAAGCAGAGCAGAGTAAACGAATCACAAAAACGCAAGTCACGCGGGAGATGTATGTACACTCACACACACACACATACACACACAGGCAGACAGCCGCGCCATCATTGCCCATGTGCGTGTGTAGAGAATAGAACGACGATGTAAATGGTCGGTCCTGCGCAGCAGCAGAAGCTGAGACAGAGATAGCAGCAGCCGAGAGGCTGCTGTGGTTGGTTCACACACAGACACAGCAGCGATACACGCACACACACACACATCAGCACAGACAGCGACTGCGCTGCTCCTGCGCCACAACGAGAACAAATCTCAAATAAGCAAAAGGAAATACATACAGACATACATACATGCATACGAATGCGAATGCGAAGGAAACACACGGCTCCAAAAGCTGTGCTGCTCGCAGCGACGTCGACGTCAGCTGCTGTGGCTGCTCCTCGTCTGCCCAATTGCCAGGCAGCAATTTATCAGCAGCGCTTCTTGCCCAACACAGATGCGACGTCAACGCAGCAGCAGCAGCAGCGTGCTGCCGTCGCCTGCGTCAGCGTCAGCGTCATGCGCTCTCTTGCTCTCTTCGTCGTGTGCTGCAGTCGTCGGTTGTGTTGCTCGCGCTCTCTCGTCGCTCGTTTTGTCTTCGTGCCTGCTTGGCGTATCTATGTGACTTATCTGTGTGAGCACTCGGCATGTGTGCGTTTGTGTTTCACTCTCTCTCTCTGCTGCTGCTGCTGCTGCTGCTGCTGTTGATGACGAGAGAGAGGAACACTCTCTGCTGCTGTGGCGGCTGGCTATGCGCTTTGATTATACCTAAAAGTGCTGCTGTTTGGTTTGTCTTCGGCAATGTCGTTGAACGCGAGCCTCGTGTCTTCTCGTCTCGCCTCGTGAGCCGACGACGTCGACGTCGCTGTCGCTACTTCAATTGAATTGTAATGAGCGTGTGGCGGCAATGTTGTTGTTGTTGTTGTTCTTGGTCTTGTTGTTGTTGTTGCTTTTGGAAAATTTGTTAAAATTTTCGTCGCCAGGTTTACGGTTTTTTGCTTTTGGCTGTTTTTTGTTGTTGTTGTTAATGCGTTTTACGCTTTACGTTTTATGTTTAATCTTTCATTTTCGTCGCCGCTCTCGCTGTTGTCATCTTCTCTCTGTCTTTCTCTGCTACCTTTTGTGACTCTTTCTTTCTCTCTTACTCCAAACTTCAGCTTGAACTCTAATTTGTTTAAATTGTTTTTTAATTAACTATCAACGACATTTTCTTTTCATTGTTTGTCAGCAAATTTTCGTCTCGTTTCGTTTTATTTCTTTCCTCCCCCTTTTCCCTCGTCTTCTTTTTCTTTCTTTTGACTAGTTGGTTCTGAGTCCCCCCCACTTATAATATTCATTTTGTAGTTGTTGTTGGCCATAATGAAGCTGTAGCGAGCGAAAGTTGATGACAGCGATGAATAATGCACAGTTAATTGGGATCTGTCTCATTTCGGATAAGCTGAGATCTATTATCCGAAAGTAGACGAAACATTATCCAGTACTGTACTAGTTTGTTTGGATAGTACTCGACATTGTTTTGGATATTTTCGGATAATAGATAGCAACTTATCCGACAAGTTGAGATCGATTATCCGAAAGTAGACGAAACATTATCCAGTACTGTACTAGTTTGTTTGGATAGTACTCGACATTGTTTTGGATATTTTCGGATAATAGATAGCAACTTATCCGACAAGTTGAGCTCTATTATCCGAAGGCAGCCGAAACATTATCCAGTACTGTACTAGTTTGTTTGGATAGTACTCGACATTGTTTTGGATATTTTCGGATAATAGATAGCAACTTATCCGACAAGTTGAGATCTATTATCCGAAAGTAGACGAAATACTATCCAGTACTGTACTAGTTTGTTTGGATAGTACTCGATATTGTTTTGGATATTTTCGGATAATAGATAGCAACTTATCCGACAAGTTGAGATCTATTATCCGAAGGCAACCGAAACATTATCAAGTTCTGTACTAGTTAGTTTGATGATTTCGGATAATAGATTGCAACTTATCCGAAATAATAATAATAACAATTATTTAATAGATCTCAATTTATCCGAAATAATAAAGATAATGTTAAAATATGGTACATTTTTTTCTTTTTGTTCGTCTATCCATGATGAGATTATGAAAAATGAAATGAATTTTATAAATATATTCGATTGTTTGGATTATACAAGTTAAAGACATTACATCTCACAAAACAAAAGAAAATCTTGAAATGACTAGAAAATTATTGTCCGAGAAATCGGAAAAACATATTAAATATAGAACATATCCAATTAAAATATGTTATTTAAAGAATTTGAATATGAATTTTCTGAGCTAATATCTGCTGTAATATTAGCTCTAGTCTGAACACTATTTGGAAAACAAAAAAATCATTCTAAATTTTGATTAACCTACTGAAACTTAACTTAAGACAAAAAAAATATATATATATATACGTACATATCTATTATGGTATATATAATCTATCTATAATCTACTATTGAATCTTGATTCAAACAATTATATAACTTCAAAGATTATTGCACTATCTATTGCACTATTGAATCTTGACAAGAATTAATCTCAACCCATGTTCTTCAGAGCAAAGTAAATAAAAATCGATTCTAAATTATTAATCTTAAAAAGAATAAAGAGTCATGTCTTCAGAGCAAAGTTAAAATGTATTCCTCAGTTATGGCAATTGGATTTCAAGTTCCAGCGAAACTATGAAATTAATCATTGATTATCCTTATCGATTTTGTTGCTTGTGGTTTTTCATTCTTTTTGTGTGTTGATGAAATCACAATGCTGCGATTCCAATGCACTCGTGACTCATGCGATTGAGTTGAATGAGTTGGCCAACACTGAGCTGCTGGTATAGCTAAAGATATGCCTTCTATATATACATATACATTTATAGTCTATGACTTATTTATAAGATTATTCAAATTTATTAAATTTTTCTTTTAAGACTGCTATTTTAAAGTACAAAGCACTTATCCATATTCGCTAAAATATTGAATTAGCCAAAATGAAAAAAAAAAATGTTTAATTATTAAAAATTAAATACTTTAAGCTGTTTTAACTAAATTGTCTCTGGAAGTTGTGTTTATAAAAGTATATTCGATAGCACTGCTATTTCAATGTTTAGCTCTAATCGCTTTGGCTTTCCCCGACTGCATTTTGACTGCGTTGTCCTTGACCCTGCTGTGAATTGTTGTTGCTGTTGTTGTTGTTGTTGTTGACTAATTGCGGCTGGCAGTTTTTCCAATTTCCACGCTCACCTCGAAGCAGACGCGACGGCGATGCTAGCGTCGCTTTTCTTGTTGTTGTTGTTGTTGTTGGCTCTTTGCTTGTTCTATTTTTAAAATTGAAACACGCCAACGAGACGCGTAATAACCATAAATAGTTCCAAATATTTCACTGCCCGCTCGCGTGCTGTCTCTCTCTCTCTCTCTCTCTCTCTCTCTCTCTCTCTCTTACTCTCTCTCTCTTTCCGTTGTTAACTCTCCAAAGTTCTTTTAGGTGCAACAGCAGCCAAGTTCTTTGCTGCTTGTCTCATTTGCCAAAAATGTTGTTGTTCCCCACAACCCCCCCCACCCCCTTGTCCCACTGACTTCTCCTACTTTATCTATGCTCTTTCTCCTTCCTCTTTATCTGCGCGTTGGCTTTTGGTCAGCTTTTTGGCCGTCTTTGTTGTCGCTTATCTCTGGGCCACAAATGATTGAACGGCTGCTGTTGCTTTTGCTGTTGTTGTTGTTGTTGTCCCCACATCCTGTAATTGTGTTTTGTCTTCTCATTGTTTTTAGTCTCTTCTAAAACACCCTCTTTTGGCATTGCTTAGAGAAAGTAACCTCTAACGTTAGCTTTTTGCTCTCCTTTTACCTATAATCCATTTCAATTTTTCCTCCCAATTTTTTAACTTTTCTCCTATTTATTCTTTAATTTTTTTTTCTTACTTTTTTCTTTTTTCTAACTTCCTTTTCTTCTTTGCTTTCATTTTCGTCTCCTCCTTTCTTGCCTTTTCTTCTCTGTTTTTCCCATTTCATCTTTCCATTTCCTTATCCTCTATCAGTGCTCCTCCTTTCCTTTTCAACTTTACTTATGCTTTGTCCTTTCAACGTTTTCAGCCCCTTATATAATTTACCTTCACTTTCTATATAATTAAGGCTCTCCTATGACATCTTCATTTCAATTTTTTGTTCACTCTTTTTTTTGCTTCATCCTTCTCCAGGTTATTTGCTATTTCTCTCCTTTTCCTTCTTTCTTTAATTTGTCTATCTTAACTTATCTTTTCCATTTTCTTCTCTTCTTTCCTTTCATTTTCATCTTCTCCTTTTGTCTTTTACTCCTCTTTCTTTCCCTCCTCATTTTTCAACTTAGTGTAAGTTCTTCTCCTCTATCGGTGCTCCTCTTAACTTTTTCTCCCGCTCTCCCTTCCCTCAACCATTCTCCATCAACTGTTGTTGCGCCTTTGATGTGGTCGCTTATCTAATCGACATTCATCAGTCGCCGTCGTCGTCGCCGTTTTCCTCTTTCTCCTCCCTCACCCCTTCCTCCCCACGCAAGATTAGCGAAGCTGCGACGCCACAAAACTGAAGATAGCAGATACCAGAGTGCGAGAGAGAGAGAGAGAGCGAAAGAGAGGGGGGAAGCTTTGCTGTGTTTGTTGCCTTGTTTCATTGGCTTCTGGTTTTTTTTTGCTCTGTTCTGTTCTGTTGTTGTTGTTGCCCCTTCTACCTGTCATCTTCCCCTCTTCTTTGGCCATGCAATCTCCTCATTTATTTTTGGTATTTTTATGACACCTTCCGATAGGCACAACAATTATAAGAACACACATACCGATTATTTAACGAATGCGACCAGATAACGATTCTCACTATCGACGCCTAAATACCCTGGAATATATTTGTTTTTAAAACATTTTTTTTAAACTTGATTTCTTTTTCAACAATTAAAATGTGACTTTGGCAATGTAAGTAATTAATTGGTAAATTAAATAAAATTTATTTTTAACAACTTTTCCCACTGTAGATTATTCTATTATACTATTTATGCAATATTGAATTCAAATGAAATAATTTTACTTTTAAACTATTGTACTTTAATCTTAAGAAATTCTGTATTACAATTTTTATTCTATACTTTTCTTAAATGAAAATATCAACTATAATTATGTGAAATCTATTTACGCAAGCTTAAATTATATTATAAAATTATATTTTTGCACAGACATATTTATATATTCCAGGATATCCCAATCAACAAACATTTGCAAACATTTAGTTAGAGCATAGTCTATTAATATTATTTTCATCGTTTTCAACCTGTTCTATAGTACCTTCTTTTAGCGTTACTTTCTGTAACCTTTAACATTAACTTTTTGCTCTCATATTCCTTATTATCCATTTCAACTCTTTTTTTCTACTCTTTTATTACTTTAATTTTCTCGTTTTTCTCGGATATTGGAAAAAGATTTCATAATAATAAAAGGATAGTTACCCTATTGTGCCTTCTGTATGATTACAGGGTATTAAATATACTTATATATTGATTTCACATGTTTTATGGCATATTTATCTTTTCTTTCCAATTTCTTTTTCTCCTCTTCCTTCTTTCTCTATGCATTCGTGTTGTCTTACAACAATTGCAGGGTATCTTAAAGCAAAATGAGACATTTTCAAACTAACGTTACTCGATACAGTTTTCAACATAATTAGAGGATATTAAACACCTTGAAGTTGTATGATTAGAAGTTACACAAGTTACCCGTCTTTGGAATGATAACAGGGTATTGAAGTGCATATATTTATATATTGATTTCACATGTTTTATGGCATATTTATCTTTTCTTTCCAATTTCTTTTTCTCCTCTTCCTTCTTTCTCTATGCATTCGAGTTGTCTTTTAACAATTACAGGGTATCTAAAGCCAATTTTATGTTAATACTGTTATTGAAACATGTTCAAACTAACTCGATACAGTTGTGAACATAGAACACCTTGAATTTGTGTGATTAGAATTCTCGCAAGTTACCCGTTTGTGCTTTCTAATTGCAGGGTATCGAAGTGCATATATTTATACATATATTGATTTCACATGTTTTATGGCGAGTTGCGTTGTCGTCAGTCGTCGGTTCCAGCTTCAGTTCTAATTCCAAAAGTCACAAGGCAAGTGACGAAGCGAGATAGAAGAATGGTGAATGGTGGCGTAAAGGATGGAGACGGGGTGGTGGCAAAGGGGTGGAGAAGAGAGAGAGGGGGGGTAAGAAAACGAGTGACGCACAGAGAACGCAACTGTACTTTTTACACATCTTGCGCAAGATTCGATCATAAACCACAAATGTGCACGGCTCTTTCTCTTTGCATGTGTGTGTGTGTTTGTGTGTGTGTGTTTGTGTGTGTGTGTGTGTGCGTAATCAATGAAACTGTGCGCTGATAGCGCTTGGCATTAACTCTATCAAGGTGTTCGAAACTATTCATATTAGCATAACGCTTCTAATCTTGCAGACTTGCCCCGCATGAATGCTCCACTTTTTTTTTCTGCCACTGTATGTGTGTGTGTGTATGTATATGAATATAGATAGGTATATATGGATGTATGTAGGTGTATATTTAGTCAAGGTAAATCGTTTATCTGGCGGAGGGAAATGCCAAACACTCAGATTTCGATTTCGAATTTGATTCTCATGCTCGCGATGTTCATTTTAATGCAGAAAATACACTGCGCGAAATAATTTCATTTTAATACGAAGCAAATGAAAAAATTTTGTTCTTAAATTACTTTCAATATAATTTATTAAAATGTGAATTTGAGCAAATGAGAGAAATTTGGTCTTAAATTAATATTATTATAAAGTAAGTTTGAGCAAATGAATTAATTTTACCTTTAAATTATTTATAGTTCAATACAATTTTATTATACATAATACGAATTTCAAGCAAATTACGGAATTTACTCTTCAATTATTTTAGCTTTAAACTAAAGTATTTCAGTATTAAAAAATATATTCTATTTTTTTTTTAAATTAAAGTAGAAACTTTAATTATGTGAAATAGATAAAAATAGAATACAAAAATCTTAATACAGAAGTATTTCAGTGTAATGTAAAAATAATTTAAAAGTAAAATTTGTCATATAGAAATTTATTAGTTTAAAGTATATAAAATTTCAATTTCAAACTAAAATAAAATTATATTTTTCCATTTAAAATAATATCTACTAAATTACCATATTTGATAAATTCTATCATTGTTCGAAAGCTGGCAACTTTATCATTATTATTATACTAAATTACCGATTTGAGAACAAATCAAATCATTTTAGTCTTAAATTATGTATACTTCAATATAAAATTTATTACAATATGAATTTTATGAAAGTGAAAGAACTTTACTCCAAATTTTTGTTTTATAATTATATATATATTATATGTGCAATTTTTTCTCAAACTCAAATTATAACAAATTTTGTATTTTTGCATTAAAATAATTATTAAAATAGGAATTGTACTATCTTTAGTTCATAATAACAATATTTAAAGTCCCTTAAATTGGTAATTCTGATAAATATAAAAATAAACTATATTTATGGGAAATCTTTTTGCTCAAACTCAAATTATAACAAAATTATATTTAAGCAAATCAACTTATTTGAAGAAGACTTTTAAGCTTTCATGAATAATAATATTATTTTCTTTTAAGTGCCTTAAAGTGACAATAATAATAAAATAAAAATATAAGTACTTACATTTTGGTATTGAATACGTTTAAAATATTCTGTAAAGAGAGAAAAATGTATAAAATAAGTATTTTCATTTTTGTTTTAATTGAATTTTAAAATATTTTTAACTGAATTTTAGAGAATTTCTTTCGCTCAGTGTATTTTGAATGTGAATTATTTTTGGTATCTGGAGCCGAGCTGACCGCTGTGTCACATCATGTTCTCTGTTCTCTGTTCACTGTTGAGCTATAAATTAATAAGGGGGCTGGCTTATGCAATAGTTGGTCAAAACAGGAAGACGTGTTCAAAGTCAATTTCTGTGTTCAATGCAATGCAATGCAAACAAAGTCAACACAATTCGTGCTGCTTTCCTCCGTTTCGACCCCTTTTTTCCAGCCACTTCTCCCCCCCCCCCACTTTGTACCGACCCCCCCTTGACTACTCTATAAATTATAGAGTATGGCATGCTGCATCAGTCTTCTTATCACCCGTTGAACACATAACAACTTAAACATACACTCACATATTTTCGCTGCGAGGGGAGTTTGTATAGTTTTCATAAGGTAGAGAATATTAAATAATAGTTGCAAATAATGAAAAATTATATGAGACAATATATTCAAGTAATTCAAATAGTTTCATATAGTACTTGATGGAGAGAATTTGAAGAAAAAATTGAGAGAAAATTTAAAAGCAGTCTACCGTTGAAAGTATTTTTTGTTCTTTAGGTAAAAATCTGATAAAATATGGCTTTCGGTATTTGAAGTATTTTTGCAGTATATGGAATTAATTTTAAATGTGACTAATTATGATATATTTTTAGCTGTTTTGCGGTATATTATTCAGTATATTTTTAGAGTAAAACTAATAGTATTTCATAGATAAACAAAAAAGGCCTTTGGCATATTTTTGGTATTCTTATTATTTGGTATATTCATAGAATAATACCTCCCTATTTTTCGTCTATTCAAAATGGGTAATGGGTATCTCATGGTTGAGCACACTCGACTGTAGCTTTCTTACTTGTTAAACATTCTAAAAGAAAAGACAGATCATGTTGTTCCTAAATTGATTTTTGAGGCTAAACTAATCTTTTTATTTGATTATACCTAAAAGTTATTCAAGAAATAATTATGTAGGCCTATTGTAATAACGTATTAGCTGCTTTCGTTGACAATCTGGTATATTTTGACCTCTATAATACAAAATAATGGACCGTAAAAATACTAAAAAGTAATGATGGCCATATTTGGTATATCGATGATGTGCTACATTCGAAATATACCAGAATGAAGTACTTTAACGATATACCAAGTATTTATTTTAGTATTATTTAGTATTATTTTTAGTATTTTTAGTATATTTTTCGATATATTATTAGAATAATACTTATAGTACTTCATCGATATCCCAAATAAAGCCTTGGACATATTTTTAGTATTCTTACGGTATATTATTTGGTATATTCTTAGAATTCGAGCACCCTCGACTGTGCTACATTCGAAATATACCAGAATGAAGTACTTTAACGATATACCAAGTATTTATTTTAGTATTATTTAGTATTTTCAAGGTATATTTTTTGATATATTATTAAAATAATACTTATAGTACGTCATCGATATCCTAAATAAAGCCTTGAACATATTTTTAGTATTCTTACGGTATATTATTTGGTATATTCTTAGAATTCGAGCACCCTCGACTGTAGCTTCCCTACTTGTTAAATATTCGAATAAAATCTGAGATCATTTTTCTCCTAAGCAAATCTTTTAAATTATTTTTTATACATTTTCAACTCTTACAAATAAACTGAAATGGCTCTAAAACATCAAAAGTGTAGCAAATATTCTGACTCCCACTTGAGGTGCCCTCGCAAATGAGTATTTGATTTGAGCGGGTATCTGCAGCTATTAATCCCCAGTGTCTGAGTGCTGTGATAAGCGATCGATTGGCAATAGAGAAGCCAGCACATATACGATTGTTGTGTGTTTATACTATATATGGAAACTGAAACTCATCAAGTATGAATTGGAAATGCCTGAAAGTCATAGAATGTAATCGGGCCATTAAATGTATCTCATGACATGAGCTCAACGACTCAGTCAGGTCTCTCGCCATATACAAAATATATTACGACTGCGAAACGTGCGCTACAAAAAAATGCAGTTTAGTTCCTCAGTTGCTCAGTTGCTCAGTTCTTTCCCCTCTCTTCGCCCTCTTTGCAGTATTCTATACCCTGCACCTGTTTGTTGGCTGCATCGACATCAGTTTCGTCTCCGATTTCGCATTTCACATTTTGCAGCCTCATGGCGCCACGTAACTAGAACACAAAAGCTCAACTCGGACAGTTTTGAATTGGTCAGCAATTCAATTTTTAGTTTTTTTAGTGGGTTTCGTTTGTTACCCAATTTGTTGCTTTTTGCTGTGCTCCATTATGCTCTCATCATTGCTCTCTATCGCTGACTACGTGCCACAAAAATGCTCGCATAATGCGTCTCCATGCGAGAAGAACGAAATTGTTGCACCTCTGTTTCTGTTTCTCTTTCTTTCTTGCTTATGGTTATTATAAAATATTTTCTAGCATGCGCCGCTTGCATCACAAAGGCAGCGCACAACACGCTGAATGCGAGGTGTAAAATATTACATGAATACTCGACAACAACAACAACAACAACAACAAAAGCGAACAAGTGAATTTGCTGCACTTGCTGAAAACGTTGCAAGAATTTCATGAGTCATGAAGCTGAATCTATCAGAATTTATATATCTCTCGATTCTTAACATAAACAACATAAATCTAATATAAATATTATATATGAAAAAGTCTTTAACAAATATAGCTTTTAATTATATGTGTCTATCTTTTTAAATAAAACAAATACAAATATTTCAAAATGCCTTGCTAAACTTGTAATTTAGAATGAGCAATTCATTTTCATCTTTTATTCAAAATGGATAGCGGGTATATCACACAACTAACTACTACAAACTACAATCGAGTGTGCTCGACTGTGCGATACCAACTACGCATTTGGAATAAGAGCTAAACAGTGAGGTATTGCTCTAAGAATATACCAAAAAATATACCGTAATAATACTAAAAATATGCAAACGGCTATATTTTATGTAAAAGTAGTATTATTCTAAAAATATACTAACTAATATACTAAAAAATATACCAAAAGATATATTCGATATATTAATATAGTGCTGAAATCAAAATATACTATAGAGTGCAAAAGCCGGTATCGAAATACTAATATACAAAAGGCTACATTTGGTATATTTATTTACTATGTACTAACACATTAAACATATAAATTAGAGTGCAAAAGAGGGTATAGAAATAGTTCAAAAATATACCTCCAAAATACTTAAATATACCGAATGCTTATTTGGTATATCAATGTTGCCAGATACCAGATATACCAGATTGTCAGCGAAAAGTATTTTATAAAAACCTCATGCAATTTTTATATGTACATCGTTTCGGTTGACTTTTACTTTCTAAGTAAAATTTAAACTTTTTTAAAAGTGTATTTATAATACGGATCAATGCTAACTTTTCTTAACGGATTGATAAAAGTTTAAAAATTCATATTTTATGTAAGTGCAATTTTTCGAATATTTTAAAGTGATCAAAAAGTTTGTCGAAAAGAAATAAGCAGTGGCAGGGTTAAAAGAAGATCTTCACTTTTTACTACCCATAATATAGAATAAAAAAATATAAAAGATTCGTTGGTTACTAATATTTATACAGCAAACGTTTATCATGTCCTTAATAAGGACTCTTTATCTACATCTACATAAAATAATATTTCATTATTTTGAAACCAAATAAAACAAGTAAGAAAGTTACAGTCGAGTGTGCTCGACTGTGAGATACCCGCTACCCATTTTTAATAAAGGCAAAATATTGCGGTATCATTTTCAAAATATACCGAAAATACTAAAAAAATACTAAAAATATACCAAATGGTATATTTGGTATATCGATATAGTACGCCATTCAAAATATACCAGTTGAGTTGGTACATTGTGCCGTCTAACAATGTACCAGATTGTCGGCCAAAGCAACTCAGACCCATAGTAAGTAGGCGTTTTTGCCCATACAAAAGTATTTCTTTAATAACTTCCACAATTTTCTTCTGATCGCAACAAAATTTTCAGGAATCATAACTACTATAGTAATTATTGAATATACCAAAATTCGTAACTCTAGCTTTAAAATTACGCTTGTTATTCGATTTTTTTGATTTGCGGGGGCGGAAGTGGGCGTGGCAAAAATTTGAAACAAACTTGATCTGCGTGCAAACATAACAAATGCTGTCGAAAAAAAATTATAGCTCTATCTCTTATAGTCTCTGAGATCCAGTGTTTCATACGGACGGACGGACAGACGGACAGACGGACAGACACACAGACGGACAGACGGACAGACGGACAGACGGACATGGCTATATCGTCTCGGCTGTTGACGCTGATCAAGAATATATATACTTTATAGGGTCGGAGATGCCTCCTTCTACCTGTTACATACATTTCCTGCCGGCACAAAGTTATAATACCCTTCTACCCTATGGGTAGCGGGTATAATAAATTTGTAATACTTCAATACTAAAGCCGACAATTTGAACATAAATCAGGAACAGATTTTCAGAGTTATAGGTTGCATTTTTTAACATATAATAAAGATTCTCTTTCCACTTAAATTGCACAACTCTTTAGTTAATACTCAACAAATAGAGCAATTATTGTCCGAGTTGTAAGGGGAGAAAGAATATGTTAAGAGAGTGTGAGAAACCTGAGCAAGTGTTATGCATATACATTATGTACATATATAACATAGGAGAAAGAGAGAGAGAGAGTGTGTTCTCAGATCTGTTGGCCTAGTGGAAGGCAAGTCAAGTGCCTTCGTCTCACTTTCAGTTTTCAATTAAGCTGGACAAATTCTTGAGGCATTGTCATAAGATAGTCGAAGCAACAACAGCAACAACGATAGTTGCTTGCTTTTCTTTTGCCGCGCATTTTCTTTTCATTTTCGTTTTCATTTGCAGTTGTTTATTTTCGTTTTCCTTTGCCCAATTTCCATTAAGAAGTAATTACGTTGCTGCTCATTAATTTCGTGATCGCATGCCATGTTCAAATGCACGTGAGACAACGAAGACGACGACGACGACGACGATGAGCTGAGAATGGATGACGGAGGGAGGGAGGAAGACTACTAAACTACTATTACAACAAATATGAGCACGAGTCCGGTCCGCAGGGACAACAACAACAACAGCAAGACATTGCTGCAACACCTGCCACATTCAACTGCAACGGGGGTAAAACTCAACTCACAACTCACAACTTGCAGCAAACTCGCAACTCGTTGCAGCTGCCTTATTTTATTTATTTCTCGTATTCATTTTTTTTTTTTTGGTCTCCCTCGCTTCGCGTTGCGCATACGCCACGTGGCACTCGAAATCTAGTTCAGTTAACAAGCTCCACCCAGCAACAAAATAAGAAATAATAATGAACAATGGCCAATGAAGCCACCCATCGGAGGCGACCGCTAATCAATCATGCCGCATGACCACAGCACCAACAACAGCAACAGCCACAACAACAACTACAACAACAACAACGGGTAACAACGAGAATCGAATCGTAGTTAACCTTCTGCGTTTAACACAGTTTAACACGGTTCAGCAAATGGCACTTTCCAATGAAAGAAAGTTGGCTAACAGAGAGAACATTTTTCAACAGGTGAACAACACAACACATCACAGCACATCACAGCACAGCACAGCAACTGCTTTTCATACGTTTCAATTTCAACTTCAACTTCACTTGAGTTGTAATCCAAAAGATTGAAATTGAGTAAAATCTCTACTACAAAAAAAACTTAAAATTTTCAAATATTAAATGAAGTTATTTTTGTTAAGTGTCTAAGTTATTGATTAATTAATAATCCAAAAATATACTAAAAATCGTAGGTGTCAACTTCAACTTCAAAAGATTGAAATTGAGTAAAAATCTTTATAAAAATAACACCTTCAAATATTAAGCGTCTAAGTTAATGAGAATGACTAATTTATGATATTACAGTTGAGAGGTTAATATAATCATATTGTAACATAAATACAAAAATATACCGCAAAAATACTAAAATGTACCGAAATCTATATTACAGAGTGTGTAGAAATGTAACAATATACTAAAAATATACCATTAATATACCGCTAAGGTATACTAAAACATACTGAAAGCTTCATGGCAGTTACCCATTTTCAATAAAACCAAATTCTAAAAGAAATAATAAAATATACCACAAAAATATACCGAAGGCTATGCGGTATATTGTACTGCCTTCAAAAAAATACCATAGAATTCAAAATATACCAAATTATCAGCCAAAAGTATTTCTTCAATACCAAAAAAAAAAATATACCAAAGCCTATATTTGGTATATTGATATTGTACTAGCATAAACTGTTCTGATCTGCTGACCTAGTAGAAGCTTTCTAATTTATCATTAATGTTAATAGATTAAGCTGAAACTTTTGGAACAATTTGAACAAACTGAAGCCATAATTATTCCGAAATTTTCATCTACTATACTACATCAAAGACTGTATTTGGTATGAACAATATAAGCAGACAATAAAATAATAATAAAACCCAAGGGTCACATTGAATAAAACATAAAACAAAAATGCAAATAAATCAAGCCAACACATATAAATTGAAGATTTAGCTGCTCAAGTAGCTAGAGAATAAAACTGAGCTGAATGACTGCAACAGTTGCTGAGTTCCTAGAGGTTTTGTGCTGCTGGAGAGGCAGATTCCAAAAGCTGGGGAACAATGGCGAGTCTGTCCAAAAAGTCGCAAATGTCCAATGAGAAAGAGCGAGAGAAGAGGAAGCACAGCAAAGAACGAAGAATGAAGAACGGAGCAGACCTTGAAACAGTTCAAAAACGTAAACGGTTCAGTGATCATTGGATGTAAAAATAAAAAAAAAAATATATATAAAAAAAACACACACACACAGAGAAGAAAAGAAATAAACGGGAGAAACTGAACAGAAACAGACAAAGCAGAAGCTGGAAGATAATGAGCATGAACGAACGAAAGAGTAAGAGAGAGAGGGAGAAAATGCGAGAAAGAGGGGGAGAATTGCGGCACAACATCCGTCATCTTGGCTGTGGATGAGCTCCGACTTTGACTTCGACTTCGAAGCTGACTCTGGCATGCCATGATGATGATGATGATGATATAGGGGTCTCTTTGGTCTGGTCTGGTCCGATCTTCGGTCTCGGTCTTCACCGGAGTCGGGGGTCTTGACTTTGGCGTGCGCGCTGATCTGCCTGACTGCCTCGCAGCCGCCCCGCCAAGAGGTCGACAACGACGACGACGACGACGACGACGACGATGTTGCCTCTAACTCTCCAGTCTGAGTCTGAGTCTCTGCTCTTGGTCAAAAATCGTTGAGCCGTTGAGAGAGGCAGTCAACAACAAACAGTCAAACAGTCAAACAGTCAGGCAGTCAGGGCAGCCTATTACCCATTATCAGTGTTGGTAAACGTCAGTCAGCTGTGCACCTTTGCTTAGCTGCAGTTGCCATTGTGGTTGTTTTTTTTTTTCTTTTTATTTCTCTGTTTTCCTTTTCTTTATGCTACTCTTCAACCTGACTCGCGGAATGGATGCGAAATGCGCAAGATCATAAAACGCCATTCAAATTTTGCAAAGTCGCACGATGGTTGTGTCAATGACTGCACTGCTAGATACCCTGTAAGTTCACACTTTTGTTGTCGATCATTCTATTTTGTCTTAGTCAATAAGAAGTTTGATTCGTTACTTGAATAAAGTAATAATAAATTGGGTGATATAATTTGCAGTAATTATGGAAAAAGCGTGTCACATTGTAATGTGTAAAAGTGCTTGACCGACTAGCAGATACCCTACAGGTTACTGACACTTCGCATTGAGAATGCAAATGTTGAATTTAAAAAACTGTTAATCGATTTCTTTCAGAGCTTAGTGTTATAAGTATGTAACAATTGGGGAATAGAATGAATATTAAGAAAGCGTTTGCTCGACTGGCAAATATCCTATAACTCTTTAACTTGCACATATTAATGCATATCGGCGATAACTTAGAATTTTTGATATAAGCAAACAATTTCTATAAGAACAACATTCCGCAAATGTTTGCAGAATATTAAAAACAAGTAAAAAAATCGAGCATACTCGACTGTGAGATACCCGCTAAGCATTTTCAATAAGAGTAAAAGATTGCGGTATTAAATGTAAAATATACCATATTGATATACCACAAAAATACAAAAATATACCAATGGATATATTTGGTATATTTATATGGTATAATATACTACCTCAAAATTACTAAAAATGGTACAACATTTAAAAATGATATACTGCAAAAATACTAAAATATACCATAGGATATTCAACACTATATACCGCAAAAATACTAATACATATCAAAAGCTTTATTTGGTATATTTATATGGTATATAATATTAATATACCTCAAAAATACTAAAAAATAGTACTGTATTTAAAAATGATATACTGCAAAAGTACTAAAATATACCAACGGATATTTTTGATATTTCGATATAATACCAAATTTAACACATATCAAAAGCTATATTTGGTATATTGATATGGTATCACGTTTAAAAAAAAATACTAAAAATAAAAGTTATATTTGATATATTGATAAAGCACTGAATTTAAAATATATCATAAAGTACAAAATATACCAGATTATCAGCCAAAAGCAACTTAGTACTAGTAAAGTATTTCTTAAATAACTTCTACAGTTTTTGCAGGAATCATAAATTCCTATATATGTGCTATATATAACTCTAGCTTTAGCTACAAAATGAATCTTGAAATCTACTTTTCTTGCTGTTAAAGTTACGTTCACACTCAAATAACTAAATCAAGCAAGTAATCAAAATGAAAGTAAAATAATTACAGGGTATGAATTGGTAGATTAACCTGAGCACTTGCCCAGCACCGAGGATCAGTATTAAACCTCGATCAGCGCTGCCATGGAGCAACATTACAGGGTATGTAAGCAGTGCGTCAAAGCTTTTCTGTTCGCTCCAACTTTTTTTGGGCGCACAAAAATTTCCATCTTTCGCTGAAGATGTGCCTAGCTCTTAGTGTTTTGTATCTTTCATTGTGTATTTGTATCTGTATCTGTATCTTTGGCTCTAGCAATGGCTGTGTATCTGTTGCTGTGGCTGTGGCTGTGGCTGTGACTGGCTTTAAGTCTGGGTCTGGGTCTCTTTTAAGTGCCCCTGGCAATGTTGGCTGCCTGACAACGCCCCGTCGCCGTTGCCAGTTGCCAGTTGCCAGTTTGTCGTTGTTGTCGTCTTCATTGTTGATGTTGTTGCTGCCGGTAATGATCTTTAACCAAGCGTAACGTTTGCTTTCAGTGCGTCCACATCTGCGTCGTCATCATTGCCGCCACCACCAAACAGCAGCAGCAACATCATCATCATCTCAGTCACAATCATCGTCATCATGATCATCATCATCTTCCAGGCAGACATTAACCTGGCTTCAACTCCTCCCGTTTCGTCGCAATATTTCGTTGCTTTTCTCCCTATTTTTTTTTTTTTGTGTTGTGTTGTGTTGTTGTTAAATGGCGTCGAGTCAGCGCCAAGCTTCCCGGCCAGATAAAAGATACACTCAGAGCTACAGATACAACTACAAGTACAGATACATATTTAATGTATCTGTGTGTGTGCAACATTAATGATCAGCGAGGCAGTCAGACCTTGATTTTTCATCAAGTTGCCATCTACCACTCTATCCATGTGAAGCCGGTTGTTGTTGTTGTTGCTGCTGTTGTTGCTGCTGTTGCGGTTGAGGGGAACTGCCCCTCGATAACTGCAGATACACCACAGAACAACTCTCGCGAGAGCGCGCGTTAAATGCAAAATGGGGCATCCAAGTGAGCAAATCATAAACTCAACTCCAACTGAACAAAGTCATAAAGTCATTGAGAAAACGAAAAAAATACAGAAATAGAGAAATATGTATAACAGCTTTTGCCGATGTGAAGCATTCTGGGTATTAACAATCTTAATTCTCGCTCAACAATAAATAAATATACGCAGACTTATCTGATAGCCTTCTCGGGTTTGTGTGATTGAATAACATATTTGAAACACTGTCGAAAAAATAAATAAACCAACACTAATAAATGAAAGAATATTTAAAGCGTTGTACAAAAAAATCACACTAAATAAATAAAATAAAAGTCACAAGCAAAAAAGAAAGCAAAGTTTGGAAAAATCCAAAAAATAAAAATAATAATATGCAAAGCAATCAAATGAACTGAACTGAATTTAAATAAGATAAAAAGAAATTAAATCAAATGGAAATGATTACAAATAAAATGAAATAAAATAGAAATGAAATAAAATCAAGTCAAATGAAATGAAATAAAATAAAAAGAATTAGAAGAAGAATTAAATACAATAATTTGAACAGTATAGAATAGAATAAAAATAATGGAATTGTATGAAATTAAATATAAATATAAATGGAATGGAAAAAAATAAGATGAAATTCAATGAATTAAAATAAAATAGAATGGAATCCAATGGAATTAATATAAATTAAGTTAAATGCAATGAAATGACATGAGAATAAATGAAATAAAAAGAAATGAAATAGAACAGAATAGTAAAAAATAAAATGTATTCCAATAAAATGAAATGCAATAAAATGACGTGATTTGAAATGAAATTAAATGAAATAAAATAACAATTATAAATAAATATATAAATGAAAAGTTCACCTTACAAATAAAACAAAAGTTTTAAGTAGGAAATTTAAGTTGAAGCTAACTATATGGCATTCAATTTATTTGCTGTAAATATAAAATTATAAAGTATTGATGTGACTATGGCAAAAATGAATGAATAAATAAAGGCAATAAATAATAACAAACTTCATAATAAATTAATAGGAAAAGTAAATATTAACAATAAATAATAAATATAATAATAAATGTAAGAATAAATAATACAAAAAAATTATAAATAATAATACAAATACTAAATAAATAATGCACATATCTATTAAGAAAAGAAATTTTATCAAATAGAGCAAAAAAAATCAAAAATTTTGCAATTTAAAGAATTGAAGTTTTTTCTATCGTCATCAATAGTGAGTTGAGCTTTTATATAGATACTAATATATAACTGGATGTATGGTTATATATATTCGATTTGTTTTCGCACTGTGTAGCTAACTAGCTAGCTGCTTGGTTGGTCAGAAGATAGCTTTTCAAATGGAATTTCAGAGAATTTCACAGCCACAGACAATGGCGAATTAAGAGCGCCAATACACAGTTTAAAGATATAGCTACAGCTAAAGATACAGATACCGAGATACAGATACAGACAAGAGTGAGAATCGCAGACAAAGTCAAAGTCAGGGATGCAGATGCGGATGGACAGAAATGCAAATGTTTTTGTTGTTTTTTTACTGCAGTCAATGCCAAGTGACCAAGCGAGGTGGACAACAAAAGAGGCGGAAGACTGAAGCGCAAGTGTGGGAAGATTGATTCCGCCTGCAGATTTAGCAGCTCATCTAAAAGATATTCAACTTCTGCTGCTGCTGCTGCTGCTCCTCCCCCCCAACGCCATCACAAAGTGAAAGAGAAACAAAGACAGAGAGCGAGAGAGAGAGAGAGAGAGAACGAGTGTTGATACTATAAATAGCTTTGTGTTTGTGGTGTGACTCGCCTTGATCTTTGCTTTACAGCCATCACAGCGAGAGAGCTATAGATACAGATATAAATACACAGCCACAGATACATTTACAGATACAAATACAGATACACGCACAGCTACCAAGCCATGATGAAGGCGTCGAAATCTCGGCAACCGGCAGCCAACAGCAAATAAACAAGCAGCAGCAGATGATGATCAACGCGCACAGCCGCCACAGATACAGATACAAATGTATCTGCGCCCATTCGTCTGTGTGTGTGTGTGTGTGTGTGCTCACCCATAAGTGCTTCATTAATCTCTGTCAGCGTTTGCTTCGCTGCTCCCCAGCTCCCTTCCCTTCCCTTCCCTCTCCCACGTTTCCTCCTCATCGCTTTTTTTTTTCGTTTCTTTCGCTGCGGCTTTAAATGTTCGCTGTATCTGTATCTGTTGCTGTAGCTCTATCTGTAGTCTGTATGTGTGTATCTGTATCTGTTGCTGTCGCTGCTGTCTGTCTGTGATTTCATGTCGCCCCACAGCACATGGATTTCCACTTTGACTTCATCTTTGTTTGCCACGCAACGCGGGCAAATGTCGCTTGTTGCTTTTTATTGGATCTCTGATTGCGATTGCATCTCAGCAACTGCAATGCGATTGGCTGCTGGTCCAGCACAACTTATTGACGGAGTAACTGGACAAGTAACTCTTCAACAACTTGTTCATAAATTAATTAACATCCGTTAAACATCATGAGTTCAGTTTAGATTTATAATTAAATTTGCTTCACATTCTTTTATAACTTTGTATCTTCAGAAAATATATTTCACAAACAGAAGAACGCATCTTCGACCCAATAAGATATAAAATATATGTATACTATATAAAGGATATATATATTCCTGATCAGCGTCAACAACCGAGACGATATATAAGAAGTTATTTGTGAAATACTTTTGGTTGACAGTCTGTTAAATTTTGCACTCTATGGTATATTTTGTATTACAATATGAATATACCAAATAAAGCATTCGGTATTTTTTGTTTTAGTATTTTTTTGGTATATAAATTAAGTATATTTTAAAATCAATACCGCGCTGTATTTTGCACTTTATGGTATATTTTGTAGTACAACGTCGATGTACCAAATATAGCATTTGGTAGACTTTTAGTATTTTTTGTGGTATATAAATTAGGTATATTTTAAAATTAATACCGCACAGGATTTTTTGCATATTTTGAATGTATTACAGTATTAATATACCAAATATAGTATTTGGTATATTTTTTAGTATTTTTTTGTATATCGTGTGGTATATTTATATACCCGCTGTTTTACAAACATCACATGTTAAACTATATACATAAATATATACTGAATATAGCATTTTGTATATTTTTAGTATTTTTTAGTATATTTTTGGAATAATATTAAATAATATTGAAGAAATTTATGAAAAGTGTTCGACAAATTAGATTAACACACAAATTTTAAATTCCCAAGTCTCTCTTAATATGAATTATTCAAATCCTATTCCTATTTTAGTAAAGCGTAAAATGCTTTTTTGAAAACCTAAGCATCTTTTTTTCTGTCGAGCAGTGTTTCTTCCTCTAGCATTGCGGAGCAATTCGCCTTTGAACCGGTTCCTCTTCTAGCAAAACTTGTTGATAAGCTGAGGGTCAGCCTCAGACTATGTTGGCCTTCTTCACCGTCTAGACTGTAGACGCATCTTCAGAGCAGGCACTTCATTGGAATCACCCTCCCCGTAGTCCCCCCCCTCTCTCTCTTCCTCTTCCCACTCCCACTCTTACTCACTCGATGTTTAACTGGCGTTACGTTTGAGTGCACAGCATGTAAAAGACGCTGATGACGACAAACGGACGGACAGACAGGAGAGGAAGTGGTAGCGGAAGTGTAGAGAGAGAAGAGACTGAACTGGATGCAAAGTGAAAGAGGAAGGGAAGTGGCAAGTGGCAAGTGAAGGAGCGAAGCATGCGTGCGTTTGTTCGTTCGCTTTGATCGCGTGCGCCAAAAAGGCAAAATACGAAAATCAATAGCCAAAATACTGTGAGAGGTATTGAGAGGGAGAGAGGGAGAGCGAGCGGTGGAGAGGCAGATGCTGGCTGTGTCTCTGTGGGGTTGCATGCCACACCCATGCATCCGCTGTGCCCACAATCATGGCATATTCCCTCTTCTCTTTCCATTCCCTTTCATTCCTTTACCTTTACCTTTCCCTTCGCTTCTTTTCCTTTCCTTTTCCTTACTTTCCTCTTCCTTCCTTGTTTTCTTTCCTTTCCTTTCCTTTCCTTTCCTTTCCTTTCCTTTCCTTTCCTTTCCTTTCCTTTCCTTTCCTCTTCTGTGCTTTCCTCTACTTTCCTTTACTCTCATTTCATTCTCCTCGCCATATTCCCCGACCCAATGTCATTGACACACCTTTGGCAAACAGAGAACAACGCAGACGTCGCCGCAAGGAAACAACTTCCCAAACTTTCCGACTTCCCAACCGAGCTTACAACGCGGAACCAACGACCATGAATAATCCTCAAAAAAAAAAACCAAAAACAAGTACAAAACATGCTCATACAAATACAGCAGCTAAAATATCTTTTAAATTAAATGCAAATTGATTTTATTGTTACTGTATACCGGATTTTTAGAGCTTACAAATCGAAATAGAGACTTAAAGCTAATTCTTGTTTTTAGAATGTTGTGCCTTCAGGAAATGTGTGTGAAAAAATCTCACTACAAATCTTATTTGCTTTGGCTGACAATCTGGTATATTTCGTACTTTATGGTATATTGGTATATAGACTTTGGTATATTTTTGTTTTTTTTTTGTGGTATATTTTAAAATGTAGTATTATATAAAAATGTAACAAATAATGACTTTGGTATATTTTTGTAATTTTTAGTATATTAATTTGGTATATTTGAAGAATAACATCTTACCTATTTCTTGAAATCTTGTGTCTTGAAATCAATATGTGTTTTCTAGCATTAAGATACTATATAAATATAACAAATATTGACTTTGGTATATTTTTGTAATTTTTAGTATATTAATTTGGTATATTTGAAGAATAACATCTTACCTATTTCTTTCTTTTATTATAAGTGCTCTTGAAATCAATATGTGTTTTCTAGCATTAAGATACTATATAAATATAACAAATATTGACTTTGGTATATTTTTGTAATTTTTAGTATATTAATTTGGTATATTTGAAGAATAACATCTTACCTATTTCTTTATTTTATTATAAGTGCTCTTGAAATCAATATGTGTTTTCTAGCATTTAAGATTTTCATGTTCGTTAGATCAAAATTTTGATTTCACAACAATTTTTTTTTGCAGTGTAAAAGTCGCAGTTGAAGTTGGAGTGTGCAACGCAGCATGTGCTCTGCTCCACACACACACACAGACATACTTTTCTCACTCCCACACTCACATATGTAAGCTCAGAGGTCCCCGAGCAAACAAAGCGCCATCAACATGAACTCACGCACACCAAAAGCAGAGACAGAAAAAAAGAGAGAGGAAGAGAGAGAGAGAGAGAGGAAAATTCTCCTGCCATGCGGCGACACGTTAAGCCTCAGCGTCATCATCGCTAATGGAAGCTCAGGGTCTGTACTTGCTATAAAGTACTATGTACAAAGAGAGAGAGGGAGAGATATAGAGCAAGAGTGAGAGAGAGACATATGTACTACATGTACAGTCAGCTAATGAGACTCAACTCCAGCAGCCTTGGCTTGGGCTGGGCTGAGTTGTTGTCCCAACCCAACTAAGGAACCATCCATCCATCCATCCATCCATCCATCCATCCATTCAACCATTCAACCATTCAACCTGAGTCACCTGAGTCACCTGAGAGTGTTGTGGTCGCTGATTATCAGTGAGGACATGCACACGAACAAGCTCATTAGCTGAATCCTTGGAGAGTGCTCTAGACACAGTCGAAGGGAAAGAGAGGGGATGGACGGGGAAGGGGGGACAGTTACAACGACATTTGTTGACTGCTTTATGATGGCGCTTTTGGGCCATATGAATAATGATGATGACGTTGCTGCTGCTACTACTGATAATAATGATGATTGTCGCCTGCCCTTTTGACCAGTTGATGGCACGAACAACACCAACAACAACAACAAGCGAAGGGTGGGAGGGTGGAAAGTGGAAGGAGGGAACAACATTGGAAGCTCTGACATGCAATTCAAGGCGAAATCGCTGTGAGTGTGAGTGAAGCAGAAAGCAACGCAAATTGTCAAATTGTATGCAAAGCTCGAGCAAGTTGAAACATTTCAGTTGATAACTGAGAGAGAGAGAGAGACTTAAGTGAGAAGATACTATACTATAAATGAAGTAGAAACTATGCTGCTTTTACATCTCAAACAAAATTATTCTTATCAACCGAACTATATAGTATTTTCTAACAAATCAAACAAGCTAAAATCAAAAAGCAAGAGCTGAACACTTTTACTTTATTATTTATTTTATTAACAAAATTTTAAATAAAAACAAGTAAGAAAGCTACAGTCGAGTGTACTCGACTGTGAGATACCCGCTACCCAATTTGATTGAAAGCAATATATTTAACGGTATTATTCTCAAAATATACCGAATATACTGCAAATATACTAAAAATATACCAAATGGTATATGTGGTATATCGATATAGTACCGCATTCGAAATATACCATGGACGGCTCAATATACCAGATTGTCAGCCAAAGCAACTAAGACACCTAATAAGTAGACGTCTTTGCCCATACAAAAGTATTTCTTTAATAACTTCGACAATTTTTATCTGATCGCAACCAAATTTTCAGGACTACTATAGTTATTATTATATATACCAAAATTCACAACCTTAGCTTTAAAATTACGCTTGTTATTCGTTTTTTTTTTATTTTCGGGGGCGGAAGTGGGCGTGGCAAAAGTTTGAAACAAACTGGATCTGCGTGCAAGCATAACAAATGCTGTCGAAAAAAAATTATAGCTCTATCTCTTATAGTCTCTGAGATCCAGTGTTTCATACGGACAGACAGACGGACATGGCTATATCGTCTCGGCTGTTGACGCTGATCAAGAATATATATACTTTATAGGATCGGAGATGCCTCCTTCTACTTGTTACATACATTTCCTGTCGGCACAAAGTTATAATATATAAAGTTACCCTTCTAAACTATTGTTAACGGGTATAATTAGCTATGAAAATCTAGAGTTAATTGGTCAGATTAAACAGAAAGTTAGAGATCTAAGCTTAGAATAAGAATGTCAACTAGACTTTTCTTGAATTAAATGCAGCTCAAACATATCTTTAACTTACTTTCATATAAGGGTTCAAAATAAACTGTTTTCATAATCAATTTTACTGCAAAAATCTTCTTTACTCGTACTTGTAATATTTACTTGATTTACAATCTATCTTGCAATAATAATTAAATGTTGTGGTTCAAAATCCTTTTGATCATAAGATATGGGTTGTATAAGATGCAAAACTGTATTGTTAAGATACACTTTCTGAAGAAATAAAAAAAACTATACAAAAAATAAATTTTACTATAGAAAAAATGACACGAAACTGTTTTGATATATTGAAAGAATAAGTTGAACACACTTGGATTCATTTGCTATGCGACAAACGAAAGTTTTAGGAATTGAGATTCATTTTCGAGGGTGTTAATGAAACTTCTGCTGACTTTAGCTAAAATGGAAATCATCATCTTGAGATGAACTCAATTCCAATTGGTGGCTACCAATGGAAATCATGTGGAAATCATCATCCACAACCCTGAAGAATTTGGCAAAGCTCAAAAGCGACGCCATTTTGTAGCTAAAGCACAGCAGCTCAGCTCAATGATGTGCTTTGATTTTAGCAACCCTCTCAGTGTATAACAAACACCCCCCCCCCATCCACCTCTCCCCACCCCTCTTTAGAGGGTGATTCGAATTGAAATCGCTGAAATCACGTGGTGTTGTCTCATTGCGTTGCGTTTTGCAGATTTGGCCAACCAAAAGCGAACAATTCGCCAGCTAAGCGAAGGCAATAAGCATTAATTACACACACACACATGCACACACATGCACACACACGCAGGGGTGTGGTTGCACAACCCTCGAGTGGCGACACGCAAAACAAAAAGCAAAGAAAACACAGAAAAAACTTTGCTGCTTTTTTCGGATGCAGACAAATGCGACAGCAAAAAAACAAAAAAAAACGAAAATAAAAATAAAGCGGATGATGGCAATGGGATACAAAAGTCTAGATAGGGTTGCTATAAGAGCAAGAGTAAGAGGAGGGGGGTTGTGGGGGTGGCATGGGTTGGGGGTTGCAACCCCGTGTCACGTACTCAATTCGTGTCCATGTCCATGTCCTCGGAGTCACCGTCGCCCCGTCTCCTTCACCGTCTCCCCTCGTCATTGTCCTCGTCACAAAAGTTGTCCTCTGCTTTTGGGGGTGAGGTGGGAGGTGGAGGTGATGTCGTTGAAGGGATGTTAGGGGCATACTACGACACTGTGTATCTGCAAAAGCACATTTTGAGCTGCAAACGGAAAAATCTATTAAATCAACGTTGCTGCGGCAACCAATTGCGGGCAAACGAACGAAACCACCGAAAAAACGGCAACACGAAGTGTTGTTCAACTGAACTGAGTGAGGGGGGAGTGGGGGGTAGGGGAGGGGAGGCTAGGGGTTGTATATGAGACGAGAGTCACCCCCGTGCTCGCTCGCATTGGTGTATCTAAGTAGCGCACAGATACAATTTACAGCTCGCATTTCGTATGCAAAAACGCTGCAAGCAAAGCAAACTAACTTGGCTAACGGACCGTGCAAAGTGTGCTCGACTTCAAGATACCCCAACATTAGTAGACATTCCGATTTTCTATATAATTCTATACATTTCAAGCGTTAAGAATGCTTGAAATAAATGTAATTTGTAATCGAATAAATTTAATAGAATATAAATTGTGATATGAATTGATAGAAAAAAACCACAAGTATGAAAGCAGTCGAGTGTGCTCAACCTTGAGATACCTGCTAGCCATGTTCAATGAAATCATTTTCTAAAAATATACCACAAAAATAATCAAATATACCGAAGATTATATATACCAAATAATTATACTAAAATCTCATATACAGCAAATAAATATACAAGAAATATACCGCCAAAATACTGAAATATGCCCGAGGCTATATAACAAATAAATATATCAAAATTATATCACAAAACTACAAAAACATTCCGAAAACTATACACCGAAAACATACCTCAAAATACTAAAAGATATCGAGGGCTATATAAGAAATAAATATGACGAAAATATACCGCAAAATGTAAAAAAAAATACTACATGATCCAAATAAATATACTGATATTATACCACTAAAATACTTAAATATACCGAAAATATACCGCAGACTGCAAAATCAAACCGAAGACTATGTACCGAAAATATACCGAAGGCAAATAAATATACCGAAAATATACCACAAAGTGTAAAAATATACCGTATGATCAAAAATTATACTGAAAATACATTGCAAAATACAGAAATACACTTAAGGCAATAAATAAATATGCTGAAAATATACCGCAAAATACATCAAATATACCAATAGCTTTATTTGGTATATTGACATAGTACTACGTTTTAAAAAATATACCATATGGTAAAGTACAAAATATACCATATAGTTATTTTAAATATACCATAGAGTAAAGTACACAACATACCAGATTGTCAGACTGTCAGATGGCTTAAACAAAAGCTTAGACAGATAAAGAGCCTAAGCAGACAGCAAATAATACAAATTCTTTATGTTCTCGGCTGCCACTGAACGATGTTACCCTTGCAACCCTTTTGACTAATGGGTATAACGAGGGTTACAACAACCTGGCGAACTTTTTTGCCGCACGCCAACCGCAGGCAGGGGCAACAACAGCGCTTGTTGTTGTTGTTGTTGCTGACTCTTGGCCCAAACGGCAATCGTCAGATACATTTGCCTCGAATTTATCGCTGCTGTAACTTGGGCCTCAATTTAATGCGCTCAGTTCTCAGCTCTCTCTCTCTCTCTCTCTCTCTGCTCGCTCTGCGTGTTTCTCAGTTTGTGTGTGCGCAAAACTTTGAAAGCAGGAAATTGTCGCATAGAGACACCCTCCTCACTTGTCTCTCCACCCCTCCTCCTCCCTTTGCCACATGCTGAGTGTGCTGCCCCTAACTACGACTCAAGTCTGTTGCCCACGCGTAATGCGACCTCCATTGAACATCCCTTGCGGCGCCACAAGATGGCAGACGTTTCGTTCTGACTGAAAAAGGATTTCGTAAGCTACGCTGATAGGTTGACTGACGAAATCCAGCTAAATTTGGCATCCCAAAATCAAAGCAAAAGGAGGATATAAAAGATTTCAACAGTCCAATTAAATTTGGGGTGCACTTGGTGGTTAACTACTTTAAATTATTAAGATTTATTCAAAACAGACAAACAAAAAAAAACAAAAAATATATTCTTTAAGCATCATTTTCTGATCTCTAAATTTCGAAACAATAGATTTCAATAATCCAATTATTTATAAGACCTAAAGGCAAAGGATATCTTAAACATAATTTTCTAATCTCTAAGTATCTTTTGATATTCTGAGACCCTTCAAATCTTTAGCAAAAACCTAAGAAAAAATTATAATTGAAACCTAATTTCGAACCTTTAAATCTATAAGATTTATTCTAAAACCTAAAACAAGAAGATATTTTAAACATCATTTTCTAATATCTATTTCTCGAAGATTTATAAGCAAAAACCTAAAGTACAAATACATTTTTTAAACATGATTTTCTAATCTCTAAATCTAAAAGAATTATTCTTTAGCAAAAACCTAAAACAAAAATGTGTTTTTTAAACATCATTTTCTAATCTCAAAATCTCGAAGATTTATTCTTTATCAGCAACTTAGGTTGCCAACAAAATATTTTTAACATTATTTTCTAACTAATATTTCTGGCAGATTTATTTTGTGGACAATATGAGACTGCTCAAAGCTTTAGCATAAACATTAAACAAAAATATATTTTTATAATTTTCTAATCTCTAAATTTCAAAGATTTATTGTAACCAGAAACCTAAACCAAAAAGATATTTTAAACATAATTTTCTAATCGATATTTCCAGAAGATTCATTTTTTGGACAATCTGAGACAGATTCCTTATTGCTTTTCGGCTCACATTTACAGGGTATTTTCAGCAGTCATCATCTTGAGTCCTCTGCCTGGGATGGCATTGCTATGCAAATTTTCTTCCACTAGAGTTGTATCGAAAGGCGTTCTCGAGCCTTACGAAATCCGCAAAACATTCGCATTGAGGATTTATGTGACATTTGTCGCTGCTGTTGCCAAAGACGGAGTAGCATAGACCAACTAGAAATCTAGGTATGCGGTTGGCGGTTGGCGGCGTTGCAGCTACATTTTGGGGTCATGTTTTGTTGACATCCAACGCTAGAATGCAGCTGGCATTTGGCAACAACGATGACGATGACGATGACGATGGCGACGCCAACGCGTAAATCATGTTGACTGCGACTGCAGCCTTTTTCTGACTGCCTTCAGCCTTCAGATAACGTTGCTACATGAGCTATTGCTATTATTATATGTCCTTGGAGACGATAGGAGGTCTCCCGCCCACTTTTTACTAAGAGTAATTTACACCTAAGCATATCATTTTATGTTTTTTCACGGTTTGAGTTTAACCTAGTTTTATTTTTGATTTCTAGGGAATTTTACTAAGGATATCAGGCATGTTTTCCGTTAGCTTTTTTAGTTAACTTATTTTGTTTTAATCCAGCTGCAACTCAGCTGTAGCCTAGGGAATTTTCCTCTGACTTTCACGCATGTTTTCCATTAGCTTTTTCATTACTTTTTAGTTAACAACTTATTGTTGCAGCTGCAACTCAGCTGTATCTTAGCTTTAATTTTGTTATCCTAGGAAAGTTCTTATAAATGTCATTCATGGTTTCCATAAGCTCTTTTATTACTTTTTCAGTTAAGCAAAGTTAACAACTTATTTTGTTTTAATGCAGCTGCAACTATAGTTTTAATTTTGTATTCCTAGGGAATTTTCCTCTGGCTTTCACGCATGTTTTCCATTAGCTTTTTCATCACTTTTTTAACTAAACGTAGTTAACAACTCATTGTTGCAGCTGCAACTCAGCTGTAGCTTAGCTTTAATTTTGTTATCCTAGGAAAGTTCATATAAATGTCATTCATGGTTTCCATAAGCTCTTTCATTACTTTTTCAGTTAAGCAAAGTTAACAACTTATTTTGTTTTAATGCAGTTGCAACTATAGTTTTAATTTTGTATTCCTAGGGAATTTTCCTCTGTCTTTCATGCATGTTTTCCATTGGCTTTTTCAAAGCTGCTCTTCTTTGCTTCCACACTATCAGCTTTAGTTAACTACATTAAGTGTGTTTATCTCCCGGCTTAATGGCCATATGCTCTTCCTTTCTTTTATGTTGATGACTAATCGCTTGGCAGAAGGTAAGGATATCAGTATTTCATCCACCTGCCGCACGCAATGCAGCAAATCAATGCGCAATAACCCAAAAAAAAAACCCAACCAGAGAAGAGGAGAGCAAAAAAAAAAAGAAAGGAAATAGAAGAAAACAATGTCCTGCCACCATTTGGAATAGCCAGCCCCTTGCTCCCCGCTCCAACTACCGCAATCTGCTGTACCTCAAACCTGGCAAGGCAAAACCCAGAACCCAGAGCCCAGAGCCCAACCCTCACCACCCCAGTAAACAACAAGCAGAAGAAGAAGAAGCAAGCAAGCGGCCCCACTTCATCACGGCCCATGTCAGCCGCTTGTCATTCGAGTTTGAGGCAAAAAAGCAGCAAAGAATTTCAGATTCATGGCTTTGGTTTTCTGCTCCTATACCCTGTCGGGGATGTCTACTAGAAAGGGTAGCATGTTGATCAAGCAGCAAGTTTTATTATATTTCAAATTACAATATTACAAATTTCTAAAAAAAAAAAAAAAAACACCTTTGCTTACTAAATTGTTTGATAGTTTTGAGACTTGACTTGCTATTCTGAAAATTTCAGCTGAAAACCTCAGCAGAGGTAGGGATGAAGAAAGTGTTTTTTATTCTACACAGCCTTTGTTATCTTTGTTAGATTTTCTAGCTTTTATTTTGCAGTAACTAAAGTTTTGAGACTATGCTTGATATTCTGAAAATTTCAGCTGAATAGCTCAGCAAATAGTCAGGTTATAAAGAGGTAAATATTGGTAGTCTTTCTTATTATTTTTAGGCTTTGTTAACTAAATTGTTGGATTTCCAAGATTTTATTTTGCTGTAACTAAAGTTTTAAGTCTTGGCTTGATATTCTGAAAATTTCAGCTTTGCAATTAGCCAAGTTACCAAGAGGTAAGGATTAGGAGACGTCTAATTTTTTATTCTAAACTGACTTGTTATCCAAATTCTTGGATTTCCAAGTTATTATTTGACTTTAATATAGTTTTCAGCCTTGGCTTGATATTCTGAAAATTTCAGCCGAAAAGCTTAGCTATTAGCCAAGTTATGAAGAGGTTAGGATTAGGAGCTGTAGTTTTTTATGGGGTGGCTGCTAGTCGTGCACGCTGTTTGGGCGTATGCGAACTTGTTGTATTTCTGTTTGCTCATTTCCGTTGCACACACACACACACACACACACACACACACACACACACACACACACACACGCAGAGTTGGGAATATGCGACGCGCCATCATTTAACGTCTGGCTGCGTGGCGTCGTCGTTGACTGCGACGTTAACAGCACCCGCATGCCTGCCCTTCCCTCCCCTTCTATTCCCTCCCCTCGCCTCGCCGCGACCTCCAACAACACTGCTTTTGTCCAGCCAGCCCGACTGTGCAGCCACCCTCGCTTGTCATTAATTTACCTGCCAGCCGTAAATCCCCAGCCCCAACCCCTAGGTCACCCCTCTCTCTACCTCCCTCCCTCCCACACACGCCCTTGGGCTTTGCTCTGCCTCCGTCTCTCATCCTACGCACGCAGCAGCGTAGCAGCGGAGCCTTCATTCATTCAGTCATTCAGTCAGTCAGTTTCAGTTTAGTTTGCCTTGTCAGCTCGTCAGTTTTCAATTCCATCCCCTCTCGCTTTCTCTCTCTCTCACTCTTGCTTAGCTTTTGCTCTCTCTCGCACTCTATCTCTTTCTATCTCTATCTCTTTCAGTGTGTGTGTGTGTGTGTGTGTGTGCTTTGACAGGTGAATTATTTCCCTCTGTGCGCATTTCTAATTGGATTTTCCCTAGTTCTAAGAAAAAATCTATGAAATTTCTGTTGCTCTGTTGTTGTTCTTTTCTTTTTTTTTTGTCGACCTCGCTCGCTGTTCGGCTCTCGGCTTCGGCTCGGCTTTCGTTGGGCGCTCGTCTCATTTCGTCTCGTCTCGTTTCGTCTCTTATTACAGGTAGCTTTAACTACCACCACTGAGAAATCACCCCCAGCAGCAGCAGCAGCAACAATAGCAGAAGCAAGAACAGAAGCAGCAGCAGAAGCAAACGGCAGCTGCAGCAGCTCAGCCACTACCCTCTATGTGACCTCTACTACAGCGCCCACCAAGCCACCTGACACAGACACCAACACCAACACCAGCACCACAACCCCTCTCCTCACCTCCCATTTCACTCCCCTTCCTTCCCACTGTGTCTGCTTCTTCTTCTTCACTTCCACATCATGCACGATGACGATGACGTCGTCGTTTTTAGTCGCTTGCTTTTACAGCTCTTCTCACCTGTCGCCTCCTCCTTCTCTCTCCCTGTCTCTCTCTCTCTCGCTCGCTCTTGCTCTTGCTCTGTTGCCACACAGTTGCCTTGGCCGATTCTCAGTACATACACAGCGCATATATACATATATAATATATATGTAAGCTTTATATATGCTTCTCTATATACTATAGCCACATCATGGCCACAGCGCTTTGCGGGAGGAGGGAGGAAGGAGGGGGGGAACACAAGGGAGGCGCGCAAGTTCTTCTGAATTTCTGATGTTATTCTGATAAATTCTCCCCCTGTGTGTATGTGTGTGTGTTTACTGTTGTTGTTGTTGCTGTTGTTGTGTATCCTCCTCTGCCTACCACGGTGGCCCCCTCTCTTGCCCCAGCACATCCGTAGCATTTGTTCTCGCTTTTACAGCATTTCCTGCTGCTCTTCTTCGTCTGCGCTTTCGTCGAGAAAAATCAATATAGATGGACAGAGACTAAATACATATATACTATGTATGTGTGTGTATATGTGTTTGTGCTATGTTAGGATGCAGGCACATTGTGAGGTTAGATTGAAGCCAGATTACACTGAGAATGAGGTTAGCCGAGACAGCAAGCAACAACAACAATAGCTACAGAAAAATAGGTACAGTTGAGCTTTAGTTGAACTAGCGAAACAATTGCGAAAATAGTAACGATAAAATAACGCTGATGTGTTTTGAAACATTTCAATCGAAAATAATCGTATTAAAATCAAAATTTTTTACATCAAATTGAAATTTATATAAACTGAAAATCACTTAATAGTTTTAATAATTTCAATCGAAAGTAAAAAAGTAGAAAATAAAGATTAAATCTGTCTTTTAAATGGAATACTTTATAGAAACTGAAGTCATATCCAACTCGCTTAATTTTTTTTATAATGTCAATCGAAATTAAAAAATTATATTTCATCTGACATCGAATTGTAATTATATATGTATATTCTAACTGAAGACATGCCTAATTTAAAAAATAAAGAACCATATTTAATCTGATTTCTAATTGAAATTATATATATTAACTGAAGTCATGCTTAGCTCGCTTAATTTTTTATAATTTCAAGATCTTACATTTGCAGTTATACAAAAAGAACTCTACTCTCAATTTAACTCAATTTCCACAGATTCAGCGAATTTTTTTTTTTTTCGAAATATCAAAGAGAAAAAAAGAAAGGGAAAGAGCAAAGTGTATAACCATCCAGCGACGGTGTCTGTAATATGATACACCCATGCGATATGGATCCGATATGGTAATATATCTTCTGCGCAACGCAAAGCGGTACCAAAAAATTGCATTCGCAAGATAAAATTCAGGCCAAAAACGAACGGAAAAGCAAAATGAAACACACACACACATACTTAACGAAGAAAGACAAAAAATCACTGATTATAATAAAAATACGAATACGAAAAGAAGAAAAAAAAAACTGAAGAAGAAGGCGACGAATAAAAAAAATGATATATTCGAGTATTATGTGTTTGCATATAGAAAAGTATTGAGTGCGCAACATCTTTTGTTCTGTGTTCAATGACATCAGAATCATTACATTGCGACATGGTCAAGAACATATTGAGAACACTGAGAACAAATTGTCGAGTACTAATTAGAACTAAGAATGATTTTGGAATTATTTTTCTAAAATATACCAAATTATATGTTTGGTATATAGATATTCTACAAACATTTTAAGATATACTAAAGGCTCTATTTGGTATATCGATTTAGTGTTACATTCTACAAATATTATTGAGGACAAAATATACCAGAACATATTCTAGAAATATACTAAAAATATACCGCAACAATACGAAAATATGTCAACGGTTCTATTTGGTATATCGATGTAATACTACATTCTAAATATACAATAACAGACAAGATATACCATATTCTAAACACCTACTTAGATATACCAAATGATCTATTTGGTATATACATATGTATGTATGTCAGATTTAGTAGTACCTTCTAAATGTACCATAGATCATAAAATATACCAGACCATATTCTACATATATACTAAAATATACCACAAAATACTAAAAGTATATATGGTATATAGATGAACAAGTACATACAAAATATACTATAAATCCCAAAAAATTCCATACCATATTCTATATATACACTGAGATCTACCACAACATACTAAAAATTTACCAAAAGCTTTTTTTTGGTATATAGAGGCAGTGCTACATTCAAAATATACAGTATTTTAATTGCATTTTCTTTTTGCAGTGCATCTTAATGAAATCTCTGAAACTGATTGATCCCCAAAGGTGTGTGAGTTGGTATAATTGAGTTGAGGCTATAGTAAAGTTCGAGTATGCTTATGGAACATATAACTGTAAGTGCAGCGACAAAAAGAGAGAGAAAGAGAACGTGAATGAGAGTGACAAGTGCATGTTCACAAGCGCATGATCCCCCCACATATAAAGATATTATAAACCAACCGCATGATCAGTGCAACTTTAGAGTGCAACAGAGAGAGAGAGAGAGAGAGAGAGAGAGAGAGAGAGAGAGAGAAAGTAATCAGATACTTTGTAGCACACATATGAAACACGTGCTATATTAAGAATCTCAGACAGTAAGTAGAGCTATAGCCAGACACAGAATCAGACTGACAAAGAGTTAGTCATTCGGTCGGTCAGTCAGTCATCATTCAGTCAGCGGCTGATATGCTTATTTATTGTTTACCCGATCTGCAGGTGAATGACACTTGCACAGCCAGAAAATGGAGTATGCAGATCAAAAATAAAAACATATTGCTCAGCACTAAATTCAAGTGCATATATTTTCAACTGTAATCAGCAAAAATCTGCGCAACACAATTTCTTTTCGAACAAATTCTCTCCTTAAAGAAACATTCTTAAATTTACTTTATAACTCTAACTTGAAAAATAAATGACACAAGTCTGTAAATGTTCAATGCTTCAACTTTGAAATCTCGTCATCATTTTAAAGAGCGAATCAGAGAGTCCCTCTCTATAAGAAGACATCCTATACCCAATGATATGTGTATACGCAAGCTCTTGTTACACATAAATATAAATGTACATAAATATATAGGAACAGGTAGAACGTTGCTGATATCGCTGTTGTTTTCTGTGTGATTTATCGTAGTTGGATTTCGCTGATGGTTTGCATTTCGCTCTCTCTCTCTCTCTCTCTTTCTCTGTCTATATAGATCAATGCTCGCTCGGCCATATAATCGGATTTGATTTTCACAAAATAAATTTTTTTGCCAACTCTTAAGAATTTTCAATATTTTATTCAACTTTGTTGGCACTTTTTTTCTCGCATTTTGAATGCAACATAATTCTCGGAAATTCTTGTGTTTTTCTTGTTCTTCTTGTCATCATAATCCAGCCCCAGACCAATTATCATCGTAATCACTTGTTAACTTCTGTTCCCATGAGCCAAAAGTCAAGCACTCACTCCAATGTCAAACAAGATGACCGCAAATTTTCAGTGTCTTTTATCTTAAGTATAACAAAAACAAAAAAAAAACGTACTCAAAATAATCATAATATTATGGTTATGGTTTTCTCTCATTCTGAATTGCTCTGTTAGGCTACTCGAAATGTTGTCATGCCAACCGCAAGCAAGTGACAATCTATGTAATTTGTTTATTCTCGAAACTACTTTATTTTATAAATTACAGAGAAACACCCTGGAAATATAAGGGGCTTATACTTTTGTACTCTACCAAATATACTAAATATAACTATTGGTATATTTTTAGTATTTTTGTGGTATATTAAGTTTAAATGTAGTATTATATCAATATACCAATTATAGCACTTGGTATATTTTTAGTATTTTTGTAGTATATTAATTTGGTATATTTTAAAATTAATACTGCTCTATTATGCCTTTTTTCACTATAAGTAGCGGGTATCTCACAGTCGAGAAATGCTTTCTTGTGTTTTTATTATTATATACCATATGTAGTTCTTGATATAAGTTAGTATTTTTGAGGTATGTATTACATACTATGTAAATTTGGTATATTTTACAAATAATACCACAATGTTTTATTCAAAATCAACACTGGGTATTTCAGTTTTCTTAGCTTTCTTAATTGCTTAAACTCCTTTAGATATTAAAAAGTCTTTACTAGGTATAGTTTTTTACCTATCTATTTCTATCAATAGAATTTCCCCAATTTAATATGGATAGAATAATGATCTATTAGCTTCATCTCGCAGTAGTTTATTCCAAATTGTATGGGAACTTTCGAGCAAGACTTGAGCTTCAGTTTACTTGACTTATCACACATGGAGCGCCATGTGTTCTTCAGCTGCTATCAGCAAAAGTCTTTCTGGGTCTCTGCTCTGATCGTCGTCTCCGATCAAAACTGTGACCACAAACACAACAAACCGCAAGCTTCAGTGCCTAAGTGTAGCATTAAGGTTTGTCTGCTTGCGGTTTTTCGTATTCAATTTGTGCTGGGAATTTAAAAACACAAAAAAAAATTGGGTATTCTTGTCTTATTAGTCGTTGTCACAGCTTCTTCAGCAGATGTCCAACTGCCAGCTGCAATTGACAGACAGACAGAGAGAAGGAGATAGAGAGAGAGAGAGAGAGAGAGAAAGACAGAGATAGAGCATGACCTTCGCTGCGTTTTGTTTACATAAACTCGGACTCGAAATGCTTCCTTATAGCAGTCATAATAATCTATCTGCACACTCGATACTATGTAGAGCCGATAGCCAATAGCAACATACTGCAAATAGCAGATACTTTGCGTTTGCCTTCGCTTTTGCCTTTGGCTTTGGCCGCTGCCAATTGCGCCTCCAATAGCACTTCTCATGCCAATACCCTAAGCGTGTTTTTAGCAGTGGAGTATGCTCGACTTTCTAAGTTCACAAGCGACTAAAGATCAATTCAATTAAAATTTAAAATCATTAATTCTCCTCATTAGTAAAAAGGAATACTATACAAAAATACTAGTATATACAAAAATACTAAATAGTATATTAAAAAATACTATATTGTATTATTGCATTATTTTATTATTAAATGAAATATTAAAGATCATTTGAATTTCAAATCGTTAACTGTCCACACTAGAAAAAAAAGGAATACAATATAGTATTTCTACATAGTTATAGTATTTGGGTATATACTACTCGTATATAGTATTTTTGTATAGTATTATAGTATTTCATTTTTCTAGTGTGAACACTTAATGAGATGAAATTTAATACTATACTTATACTATACAAATAATACTAATAATACTATAATACTATGCAAATATACAAAAATACTATATATTATGATAGCATTATTTTGAAAATGAAAAATATGAATGAAAATTTAAAAGGATTATGATAATTATAATAACTATTTACGTGTAATTTGTTGTTAAATTTCTAGAGTAATAAGAACTTTAGTAAAATGTACATGAATTTCATTTTTAATTGAAACATTTTTTTTGCACGCTACTAGAATTATTTGTTAATTAGCGTATTTAAAATAATTCAGCTATCTGAATTTCTTTTCAGACGATATCAAGTCAGACGATCAACAAATCAATTATCTGAGTCGAATAAATCAAATTTAGTATTTAATATATTATATAATAATAAATAAATAAATAATCCATTATCATTTATCCATCTTAATCTGTTTGTTGCCCTTACAGGGTATTAGGCAGTCAGTCAGTGAGTTCAAGTTACGTTTCACTTAAATCTTTGCTCAAAACATTTTACAATTGTCGTCGAAATGCAATTAGCTGCAGATTGCTGTTTCGCTATCGCCACACACGCTCTCCTTCTATGTTCTCAGTGCTTCCTCTCTCTTTCTCGCTTCCTCTCCTTCTCTATCTCTTTCCCTCTCTTGCAATCATTTGCAGTGTGTTAGCCTTCTTTTCGATGTGTTTAATAACTTTCAGCTTGCAGTTCTCAGTTACGATTGCCAATGCAAACACTTTGGCTCAATTATCCCAACCTAAATTCGACAAGAATTTTTAATTGAAACTCTAAATTCAATTTTAGCTAAACTATAGAAGAAACGACAACTCTAAGTTGGTTTAATCATTTAATAAACATTTCAAGTTTGTATAAAATACATTTTTAAAAAAAACAATACGTAAGCTTTGTGATTTCATTAAAATATAAAATGTCGAAAAGAAAATAATAAATTATAAATCTTTTGAAAATTATGCTAAAAAAAAATGAACAAGAAATAAATATAAATAAAATAGAACTCTTGTAAGAATGATTCTAAAAAGTTTGAGATCTCTTCCATATTTCAAAACGGAAATGAAAGTTTAAAAAAATAAATATAACAAAGAAATGTCGAAATGAAATTAATAAATAAGAACTCTTTTAAGAAAGATGCTACATAAAAATATATATTCAATACTCGGAATAACTTGAGATCTCTTCTCTACATATTTCAAAAACGGAAATGAAAATTTAAGAAAACAATGCGCATGCTTTAATAAAGTTGATCTAGATTCTAAAGATTCTCTTGCTGTCTCCCTCATTCCCTTTACCATTGCCTAGATTTCTTCTCTCTCTTTCTCTCTCTGCTGCTCACTAAACCTGGTTACACACACACACACACACACAATGAATACCCCAGTTAAGACCTTGTGTATTCGAACATGTCTATAGATAGATCAATTGTGACTGCGTCTGCCGCCTCAACAATCAAAGGGGAGACGTAAAGAGGGGTGAATCAAGTGGGGGATGGGAAGGGGAGGGGGGGGAGGAGGAGGAGGAGCAGCTGGGAGCTGGCTAGCTGCTTGCTTAACAGATGTTGCGCTTATCGCTGGCTGTCGTCGCTGCTGATACGAACAGCATTTTGTTCAATGTATTTCGTTGTGTTTTCTTTTATTGGCTCTTTTATTGGTTACACTTTACTCAACAACGACGACGACAGCACTAAAAAAACAACAACAAAATGAAAAAGAAAAAAAAAACAATCTGCAATCAGTTCGATTCGTGTTGACTCATTCGGTCTCTTCTCAAGAGCCAATATTCCGTAGAATCCAACACTCGGCACGTTCTTTGGATCATTGGCTCAACGAGTCCGATTCCGATTCCCATGTTCTCCAGAAATCTACACGTACATCCCCCACGAGCGGTACAAAGCGATGCCAAGCCTGACTTCAGCTGAAAGTTACATTAGAACCTCCATCGATTCAAGTTTCTCCGCTAAAACTATTGAGGAATTTTTGTGTATTTTGCATTGGAAGTGAAGAAAAGGTTTAAGAAGCAGCTATCACAAATATTTACATTCCTTACTCGAATAATTATTATTAAATGATTATGACATCAATATATTTTGCATTTTTCTCAAATACAATTCAGTGCCATCAATTTACCAGTACAGCAACATTGATAGACTAAACAGGTTCATTACAAACTGAGTAGTTTAACATATTTTATAATGTAGATAAGTTGTAATATTGATATTGTATTCAGATCTCTGCGGACATTTGTCTATTATATATTTGAAAATTTCATCACCCTTTCTTGAAGATACATTGTAAGCATTTGACCTAATCTTCTGCTGGTCATTTCATTTGTTCGATTTCTACGGCATTCTATCGCCATTTGTCATACAATATGTAGAGCCCCACAAGGCGAGTCAAAGTCGAAAGATAAAACAAGTAAGGAAGCTACAGTCGAGTGAGCTCAACTATGAGATACCCGCTACGCATTGTGAAAAAAGCAAAGCAGTGCGCTATTCATTTTAAAATATACCAAATTAATATACTGCAAAAATACTGAAAATATACCAAAGGATATACCATATATATATTGATATTGTACTGCAGTACAATACTTATTTTTAAATATACCTACTTAATATACCAAAAATACTAACAAAATATACCAAATGTTATATTTAGTATATTGATATAATACTGTATTTAAATATTAATATACCACGAAAATACTAAAAAATATACCAAATGTACCAACATTAATTTAAAAATATACCGAAATAATATACCACAAAAATACTAAAACTAATATACCATATATGGTATGTGGTATCACAGTACAGTATTAATTTGAAATTATACCAAATTAATATACCCAAAAATATACCGAATGCTATATTTTATAGTACTATGTTTAAAATAAATACAGCACAAAAATACTAAAAATATACCAAGACCTATATTTGGCACATTACTATATGTAGTGCTACAGTCAAGAGTATAAAATATACCAGATTGTCAGTCAAAGCATCTTCGACCTGGATATATCTACTCGCCGGAGATGCCTCCTTCACAACATTAGAATACCCTTCAATCCTATGGGTAGCGGGTATAAAAGAATAACAACGAAGAAAAGAATATATGGTACAATCATTCGGGGTGAAGGTAAATTAACTGTGTGTGTGTGTGTTTGAGAGTGTGGCTGCTCCCTGCACCCTCTCGGCTTCTTTTTTTTTGGGAGGCGAATTATTCATGTGGCTGCCACAACACCGAGAGTCGCAGAGTCAGAGTGACGACGGCGCCTAGCAACTTAACCAAAGCTAAAGCCAAAGCCCTTCGCACACCTTGGAACACGAAATGCTCAACGTCCAATTATAATGAGCCACTTGAGCTTCGGAAGAACGCAGAAGGGCGGAAGACAGAAGACAGAAGGCAGCGCAGAAGACACAAGACAGAAGACGACAACAACGACAACGACATCGACTCAATGGCAGCGATTGTTCAACACACACACACACACACACACACAGACACGGAGACAGTGAAAATAAACACGGCCCACATCGCTGGCCATTTTCTTATTTATTTTTATCAAAGGCGACGCCAGATTTTCTACATTTGATAAATGGGGGCGCACATTATGGATTTTGTTGGAAGTAAACAGCGAAACGCCCTAGAGACGCACACACACACACACACACACTGAACTAAGAGCCAAGTGCAAATGACAGAGATAGCTATAGCAGAATAGAAATCGAGAGAGAGAGAGAGAGAGCAAGGTGGCGAGAGAGACGCAGATCATGGCGAGGCAAAAGACGATCTATTTAGAAATCTATTTAGAGCAGCAACAACAACAAAAACAACAAGAATTTTGGGGTTAGGGAGCGATACGAAATTCAATTGGTAGAGCTGCTTAAGCGATCAGTCATTGCTCTACTCAATAACAAGATCCATTGTTGTTGGGGACACTTTTTGTTGAAAATGCTGACAGCTCCGTTGCATCACGAGAAATTCCAGCAGATATCAAGCAGTCTTTTTATTTTTTGATACTCCCCAGAAACTGAAATGATCATCGTGAGTCAACAAAAATCTAGCAGCTAATCTACATTTAAATATAAGCATATTTCTTTTGAAAATAATTCCCATTTTTATACAGTGATTCATCTTGGTTACAGAAAGAAAACCATTTGTGCCAATTGGTTCAATTTAATTCACTTTAAATCAAATTCAAATCTCGAAATAATATCAAATAGTGATATTCAATTTGTGAGAAGTTTTGTCGATGCTTTAACCTGAACTTGTATCTTAAGCAATAGTTAGTTGAACGATACTTGAAAAGTCAAGATAATAAACTTTGATACTTCAAAATATGGTCAAGAAAAGGTTTTGTAAGATGAACTTTATCTTATCCTTAACTTTATTTAAACGGTAATTATTATTAAGATTTGAAAGATAGTTAAACAATCTGGAAACTCTATGTAGTTAAAAATAATCTTTTACATCTCTTTTGATCCATCTCCAAAGGAGCTTTATCACTATCCTTAACTCATTTATTAACTATTATGCAATTAAGGTTTAAAGATAGTTTTAACAATCTGGCAACTCCCTGTCGGTAAAAAAACAACAAACAAAATGTTAATTCCATATTAGTTCTTCCTTGTCGTCCTTAACTTAAATGGCAGATTGTTAAAAAAAAACATTAAAATTTCATCTAAATAATTCTATGCAATGAAAGCATTCTTATACATTTAGCTTGTGCCAAGAGCAATAATATCTTAAAAGCGGTTCAAATTGTTCAAAATATATCTTTAAATTTCATGTTAAATATTATATGCAATAAATAAATACAATGATACTTTAAAAGAATTAAAATTCCTTAAAAAAAAAACATCTTTAAATTTCATTGTCAAAATTCTATGCATTTTTTCTTTTATTTTACAAGAATGCAAATTCCTTATAAGCTGGTCTGCTTGTCAGATCAGCTTCTCTGCAGCAGATCTGGCAACGCCGTGCGGCGTCTGTGGCAAGCAGCTGTAACGGTTTGTTGTGCAAAGCGAGCAAAGCTTGCCAAAGAGCGGATATCGGATGTCGACCAACGACCGACGACCGACGACACGCTGCAAATATTTAACCTAATTAAAGTTACACCTAGAAATAATAATAATAATAATAATAATGCTCTCGCTCGCTTGCTGACTGCAGATAACTGAGCTTCAGAATTTCAATAACTTTGGAAGAGAACTTCTAGGCCTTGTCAGGTTTTTTTTTTTTTTTGTTTCTGTCTGTCGCTAACCAAGTTACGCGCCCGCACATAAAAAAAAAGAACACACACAGAGGGGGGAGATATTATCTAATGCCACGACAAATCCCCCATGCTTATGGCGAGACAGAAAGAGCGAGAGAGAGGCAAAGAGGGAGAGGGAGAGGAAGAGGGAGGGAGCTAAGAGCTGTAGCTGTAGCTGTGGTAACTGTAGACATATGACAACAGCACATCATCATTCAAAATATCTTATCAGACTCAAACAACATATAGTATATATAGCAATGGAAGAGCGAGACAAAGAGAGGGGGGAAAGAGAGGGAGGGAGGAAGGGAGAGGTGGAGAGGTGCTTGGGCATCGAAATGTATTGAACAAAGTGCATGGAAAAATCATGGCGAAAATCGTGTCTAAAGGCGCGTAGCTTAATGCTCACAATCTCTCTCTCTCTCTCTCTCTCTCTCTTCCGCTTGTGTGCTCTATTTGCCAATAACTTAGAAGATATATGTGTAGCGAATGAGTTTGTAACTTGCACCGATAATTTGTAATACCTTTTGCTCTATATATTCCACTTTATTTTTTTCTGTTTGTCATCAAGTCGTGTCGGCTTTCCGTCTTAGAAGTTCACACAAAAATTGTTTTTTTTTTTTTTGTGTTGTTTGAAGACGCGCAACAGTAATAATATATCTATAGTCTATAATAATAATGCCACAGAGAGAGAGACGATGAGCAAAAACTTGGCGGATGGATGACAAAGTCATCGCCTCGCACTTTAAACAGAAATATCGTAAAAAACGCGTTGGGGGAAGATTTTTTTTCTAACAAAACGTCGGTGCAAAGTCGATATTTTTTTTTTCGGATTTTCTGTGGAAATTACGAGGCGCCAGCTCACTGATAACTGCACCGCCCAGAAACACAGCAAAACACGCCCAACACTCTACACTCATAATCTCTTCACCTTAAAAACAAAATCTAGTTCCGTTTTATGTGTGCAAAAAAATAAAAAAAAAAACTCCCATTGATGGAAAATTTTTGAGAAAACTATCGATTGTGATTGATTAGAAATTGCTTATAAAACAGCACAGATAAAAAAATGTACAGAAGAATAAATTATTCAAAAAAATTCATGATTATCAACATACTATTATTATTTTTTCGTCTCAAGTACAAATTTGATTTGATTTGATAGTAAAAATCGAAAAAAAAAGAAATGTTAATTTTAGTACAAGTGGAAAATGCGCGTCACATTTCAATCAAAACGTAAATTAGGCAAGAAATGCGATTGGGTTGGCAACAATGGGTTAACGTAACGCCCGCTTCGCTGCTATCACAAGTGAGTATCAATAATTTCGGGAATAGGAAATGCCAAACTTCTGTTGATAAAACTCATTTAACTTTAGCACCTGAAAAACCGGACAGAGGCAGTGTAGCTATCATACGGTGTATACTGCAATATATGGTATATTATGTGTATATTTAGTATATAAAGTAAGTTCAGAAACGGATTTCGGATGTGGCTTATCTAGGGACAACAGCAGTTCAAATAAAGTCGAATGTTGAACCGGACAGAGGCACAGTAACTATCATATATTTAGTATATACTGCAATATATGGTATATTATACATATATTTAGTATATAGAGTTAGACCAGAAACGGATTTCGGATGTGGCTTATCTAGGGACAACAGCAGTTCAAATGAAGTCGAATGTTGAACCGGACAGAGGCACAGTAACTATCATATATTTAGTATATACTGCAATATATGGTATATTATATGTATATTTAGTATATAAAGTAAGTTCAGAAACGGATTTCGGATGTAGCTTATCTAGGGACAACAGCAGTTCAAATAAAGTCGAATGTTGAACCGGACAGAGGCACAGTAACTATCATATATTTAGTATATACTGCAATATATGGTATATTATACATATATTTAGTATATAGAGTTAGACCAGAAACGGATTTCGGATGTGGCTTATCTAGGGACAACAGCAGTTCAAATAAAGTCGAATGTTGAACCGGACAGAGGCACAGTAACTATCATATATTTAGTATATACTGCAATATATGGTATATTATACATATATTTAGTATATAGAGTTAGACCAGAAACGGATTTCGGATGTGGCTTATCTAAAAATAGTCAAAAGACAACAGCAGTTCGAATGATGTCGAATGATGAACCGGACAGAGGCAGTGTAACTATCATAAAGTTAGTATATACCACAATATATAGTTTACTATACATATATTGAGTATATAGGGTTAATCCAGAAACGGATTTCGGATGTGGCTTATCTAATGTGGCTGTGACCAAGGGACAACAGCAGCTCGTATGATGTCGAATGTCGAATGTCGATGACGATATCGATTCGATAGCAGTTATCGGTTAAAATTTGTTTTTTCGCTGTCCCCGACGTTCACAACACTTGATATTTTTGATTTCCTACGCCTTCCGATGCCTAAAAATTCTATTTATACGAATCTTTCGTTGCAGATACCCTAACACAAATGAAGTCAATCTATTGTGCTATGAAGAATGTGAAGGAGAAGAGAACTTTTTGATAATGGTAACAAGGATTGATTATTGATAATTAGAGGTATACAATTTTCTAGCTGCCCAAAATTTTTATAGTTTGTAAGCTATTTCTAGTTATTATAGTAAAATTCTTACTATTTTTATTAGTGTCATTTATAAAAGTTTTAATAAAGACTCGAAAAAGTAAATTTTGGATATTGAATCATCGAAAATGTTCCGAGTTTTTTTAAAGGATTTTCTCTTTACATTTTCTATTTCAATATTTGCAATCTGTAAAGAGTTCTATATAATTAAAATTTCAAACAGACAAAAACGATAAGGTTTTTATATATTTATTTTTTTGCTATTTCTATATTTCAATCTTTTAAGCAAAGTTTTCTATATAAACAAAATTTGTAAAAAAAAAAAAATAGATAAAGAGGAATTTAAGTATTTCTACTTTTACTATATCGATATTTAAATTTTGTAAAGTAAAGTTTTCTATATAAATAAAATTTCTAACAAAAAAGATAGAGAAAAAGGGTATTTAACTGTTTATTTTTACTTTTACTATTTCGATATTTAAATCTTTTAAAGTAAATAAAATTTCTAACCAAAAAAAAAAAAATGGTATTTAATTATTTCACTGCAACTCTTTTCAATTTTTTCTATTTGAATCTTTCAAAATAAAATTTTCTCTATATGATTCAAATTTCTCAAAGAAAAAGGAAGAGAAGAGTATTTAAGTATTTATATTTTGACTATTTCAGTGTTTCAATCTTTGAAAGTAAACTTTTCAATATAATAACATTTTCTTACAAAAAAAAGGTAAGGGTATCTAAGTGTTGTGCAAGTGTTTGGTTTAATCAATCGAACATTTCTTTGTCGCTGCGGACTTTTGTTTTGCTTTGGAAATCGAATCGAAATCTGTAGCACTGTGACACGTATCTCGGAGCTCTATCTCGATGGGGCCCATCCGCCCAATGCGTGTACTTCTTCATGTGCTGTGTCTGCTATATTATGTGTGTGGTAAAGTCCATCATTGGTCAGTGTTTGATTGATATAGCTACAAAGTTGGTGTCAATTCTCAATCACACTTAAACACCTTGACTGAGAGGCAGTTTCAGATGTGGGCGGGTCGAAAGGGAAGAGTAAAGAAGGAGGGGGGAGAATAGACTACGTCTCATGTCGCATTCAAAGTATCTTTATCTGCTAATGAGTTGCTGAGCGATGTGGCGCGACCACCGATGATGATGATGATCATGATGACGATGATGATGACACACCACACAGTGTTGGGGCCAACACCCACCACAAAAGTTGTGAAAAAGATATCGGCATTGTGTAGCGAGCAAATACTTTGGGGAGGTACTTACCCCACATACATTCACAACGTATCAGCGCAGCAATATCCACATCCATGCATATCCACAACATCCGTTATCAGTCGCGGCTCCTTTGATCGCCCAAACTGACAAATGTAACTGTCGAACTCAACTCAAACAGCCAACTGCCTTCTGATTGCGTTGTTTTATATTTTAGCCACAATTATCACAAATTCACTTTCACTCACTTTATCCTTATTACATTTAATAATAATAAGAACACTTATATATAAACACATTTCACTTGCACTTTCTTTCACTTTATTATTGAATTTGTTAATAATGCCACTTTTATACATTTCACATGCACTTTCACTCACATTATTTTTATTACATTTCTCAATAATAATAACACTTCTTTCTATACACTGCACTGTCACATATATTTTTACTAACTTAATCCTTCTTCTTATTCACTTTATTCTTATGATATTTCACTTCCACTCACTTCAATTCCTTTTAAATTTATTAATGATCCCATTTTTCACTTGCACCTTAACTCACTTGTTCCTTATTAAATTTGTTTGTTGAAATCCGCATTCATATAATCATTTCGCTCTTTACTATGTTTCATTTAACTGCAAAGAAAAGTATAGGAAAGCAAATCAGATAAAACAAGTAACAAAATTACAATCAAGTGTACTCGTGGTATCATTAGAATATACTAAAATATACTAAAATGTGTATTTAGTATAATTATTCCCATTTAACTGCAAAGAAAAGTATAGCAAAGCAAATCAGATAAAACAAGTAACAAAATTACAATCAAGTGTACTCAAGTTATCATTAGAATATACTAAAATATACTAAAATGTGTATTTAGTATAATTAATAAAAGAAACAGAATTAATATGAGACGTGCAAATATATGTTCTTAAACTTTAGTTTATAGTTTTTAAACCTAATATTTATGAATATCAGATACCCGCAGAGAACAGTGCGTTATTATCATTAAAATATACCAATATACAAAGATACAAAACTATATATATATATTATATTGACTTAATGCACTTATGCTAACTTTACAAATATATGTTTTTCAGCTCTAATTAGTTTAATTTATAAACCTTATATTTATGTATTAGAATATACCAATATACAATATACCAAAAATATACCAAAATGTATATTTGGTATATTTAGTATAAGGCATAAAAATAACGAAATACAATAAAACTAACACAATTAATCTGATTCATGCGTAACTTTAATTTGTAGTCTATGAACCTAATATTTATGAAGTCTGTAAATATTCCCATTTTACCAAGTAAGTTTAAATGAATTGAATAATATTTTCCTTACAGCATTTTCTAGAATTTAAAGACTATTTCATTTTTGATATACGCTTACTTGCACAACTTCTTTCCTCATTATTCTAATCAAAATTCTAATTGCATGCCATGTTTTTCCCTTCGACAGTTGCAACTTTTACCGCTCAGGTAAATTTGAGCATCCACAACTAAGATATTATCATCAGACAGAAGATAGTTGGAGACACTTTGTCGCGTCAATTAACCGCAAATATTATCATCATTTCTTGAATTGATCCCAAACAAATGAAATCATAATGATGTTGTGCATGTTTTGTATGCATTTGCGCAAGTGTGTGTGTGTGTGTGTGTGTGTGTGTTGTGTGTGCTTGTGTGTGTGCAATGTGTTGTGAGTGTGATGAGCAGATGAATGAGTAAACAACAGCGCACAGAGACTGAGAGACCAATATTGTTTGCCATGCTTATTAGCAAATATTCTTATCAGTCTCTCAGTCCGTCTGTCTGTCTGTCCGTCCATGCGTCCATCTGTCAATCAGTCAGTCAATTGCGCAGGTCTTCAAGTCTGTGTTGGCGCTGAGAAAACAAAAGTGAAAGAACAATATGTAAGCGCAGGCTTAAACACAGCCAAGGCTCAAGACGTAAAGATACCCTAGAAAAAAGAAGAACACAAAAAATACGAAATAGTTGCCTGAAGATAAAATCATATAGAAAACATATGCCTAAAGAAATATAGATCGAATATATATACATACATGATTATCATTTCATATAGTTGAACATTTACTTATTTCCATCTTTAAATAGTTTACAGGGTATGCGTACAATATATGTATTTTCTACAGCACGAGAGATGCAATAATCGATAATAGGAAAGGGAACACTGGCTGCACAAGAAACCAAAGCCAAAACAATAACAAACTTAAATAAAAACAAGAAATTCAACGCGTCTTAAGAAAACAATATCCATCCACAAGATATGGATACAGATACAGCTAGAGCTACAGCTAAAGATACGGATACAGCTACAGCTACAGATGCAGATACAGATACAGATACAGACGCAAAGCTAAACTCGCTTATTTGCTTAAGTGTAGCTCCAGTCTCGAATTGAAATTGAAAACTTCCAACTTCCAACCTGGCAAAAGCAAGCGATGGATGCGACTGATGACTGATGAGTGATGTGTGATGTGTGATGGGAGCTGTTGTCAGAGCTGGGGGATGGATGGATGTTTTAGTTCAGTTCAGTTCAGTTGAGTTGAGTTCGGTTCGGTTCGGTAAGTAAACACCGATCAGTTGACAATCAACGTTCAAACAATAACGACGAACAAAAATACTTTGAACTGTTTTTTTTTTTTTTTTTTGCTTTTACTCTCTGTCTGTTTTCACAGATAAAAGATACAAATAGCGCAAGGTACAGATACAGATACACAGCTCAAGATACAGCTGCAGAGATACAGCTACAAAACAAAAAAAAACAAGAAAGGGGAGCACAATTTTGCGATAAGCTCCAAAAGCTGGCAACTCTCTTCCGCCTCTTTTCTCTTCCTCCCTCCAAGTGAAAACTCTGACCAGGTTCGAACCCGAGGCCATTGGAATCGAACGTATGTCGAATATATATATAATATATATCTCAAATAATGACACACGGTACAGAGCGCACGTCTCGCTGTCTCGTTATATGCTTTTTTCGGGCATATTGAAACTGCGAGTTCAGTTTAATGCGGATACCCTGTAAAGCCCTGTTCCAAATGGAGTCCATTGAATAAGATGCTAAGCTTATACATTTTGTTAAGGTCGCAAAAAATCCTAAATCAAGATTTGTAATCTAATTCTCAATCTAAAATAAAACATTCCTGAATAAAGATTCTAAATTTTTAGCATACAAATCTTTATTTAAGATTCATTCAACATAAAAATCTTACTTCAAGATTGTATTTTGTTTAGGACCGAAATATCGGATATCAAGATTTGCAATCTAATTTTCAATATAAAAAAAACATTCTTGAATAAAAATCTTGATTTAAGATTATTTCAAACTAAAAATTTGATTTCAAGATTTTTATTGAAGATCAAAAAAACCTAAATCAAGATTTGAATTCTAAAATTTAACATTCTTGAATCAAGATTTTAATATTAAAATAAGATTTTTGTAATCTGAAAATGCACATTTAGCATAAAAATATTGATTTATGTTTGTTTTAATTAGTCTAAATTTTTGTTGTGATAAGGTTTTAAACTTAAATCTTTATAAAAATTCACAATCACAACAATTATTGAATATTTTCTAACTATCTTAAATTTGCACTTAACAATTTTGAACTTTCGCTAACTTGTAGATTAATAGTTCAATTAAATATTCTACAAATTTCAGCATGATTAGTATAATATATTCCGATATTTTCCTAATAATTTTAGCTTAGTTTAGTTTGTTTCAGTAACTTCTAGTCTAGCAATCCTAGACTTGAAACATTTGTTGCTGCTGCTGCTGCTGCTGTTGATGATGATGATCAAGTCTCACGCTCAGAGCGAGCCACAATCATTACGAGCATCTGTGTTGTCGCATTTACAATTTGCAATTACACTTGAGTAAATATCAACAGCAACAACAACAACAACAAAAACAGAAGCAGAAGCAGAGACAATGACAACGGAGATGGCGTGAAGATCGAGAGACTGACAAACATGGAAACTCAAAACTCTCTAGTTGCGTCGCGTCGCGTCGCGTCGACAACAACCCAAAACCCCTAATGAGCAATGTTTTATTTTGGCACAGCCTCGTCAAAAGAGTGGGGGAGATGGAGGGAAGGGGGGGATTGTGAAGTCTAGGTGAGACGCTGCCTCTGATATCTCTCAGAAAAACAAAAACAGAAAAGCTATCGAGCTATAAACATTCTCAGACAACTTCATCTTCAGCTTCAGCCAACATCTCCAATTCGCTTGTCATGTGAGATAAATCTGGGCAGCAACAAAACCGGCGACGCTTTACGACTGATAATGCGATATGATCATGTCTATATATACATATATATACATATATATATGTACATGTATTTAGCAAGTATATCAACTATCTGACAGCTGTCTTTGCATTTGAGAAGCTGTGGGAAAAACACAAAGCTCTCAGATGCTCACCAGATGAGTAATCAAATGACAAACGCTTTTCTTAGCTTTTTATTCCCGCTATCCATGGGGTAGAAGGGTATTACAACTATGTGCAGGCAGGAGAAGACGTCTCCGACCCTATTAAGTATATCAATTCCTGAATAATACTTCTGTATAGGCAAAAACATCCCACTTACAACAGATCTTAGATGCCTTAACTGATAATATGGTATAGTTTGAACGTATGTAGGTCTTTATCAATATACCAATCTTTTTTGGTATTTGGTATATTTGGTATATTTTAGTATTTTTTGGTATATTAAATCGATAAAATTTAAGAATAATATATACTATAACAATGTACCAAATATAACATTTGGTATATTTTGTATTTTTTCGGTATATTAATTTGATATGTTTGGAGAATAATACCGCACTGTTTTGCTTTTATTTAAAATGGATAGGGATTATCCCACGGTCCAGCACACTCAACTGTACATTTCATTCTTTCTTGAATGTAGTACTACAATATATCAATATGCCAAATATATCCTTTGGTATATTTGTAGTATTTTTGGTATATTAATTCAGTATATTTTATGAATATCATGTACTATATTGATATATCAAATATAGCCTTTGGTATATTTATAGTATTTTTTGGTATATTAATTCAGTATACTTTAAGAATAACATTTACTATATTGGTATATCAAATATATACTTTGATATATTTATAGTATTTTTTGGTATAATTATTCAGCGTGTTGATATATCACATTTATATGTACGTTAGTACATTTATAGTATTTTTTGTATATTTTTATAATAATATTTATTAATAATATTTTCGAGCTTTATGAATTTGGTATAATTTATGAATTTTACCGCCTTTCTTTCTTTTCAAAGTCGCGCTCACTTGTTTGTCGTTGCCTCGAGGATTATTACCGTTATAACAATTGTTATGTTGCAATTTGAATTCTACTTAATCATTAATTAAAAGCAACAACTGACGCAATGCGGTGCTGCAATGATCAAAGATCTTTGTCGCTGATATGCGATCAATGATCTGTTAGTGGTCTTGTTCTTGTTTTTCTTTCTTGCCAGCTCTTATCAATGCTTATATGGATGTAGATATTGATCTTTATGATAACTTGGGCATTGGCTCGATTTCACACCCACACAGCAGAGCAGAGAGAGACACATCACAATAATAATAATAATACTAATAATAATAATGAAGATACACACCTTTGTTTGCGTCTCGACAGTCGAGTAGAGATGTCGGATCCAGAGACCTAGAAATATATACAATACAGATAGATAGATAGAGTAGGAGTTAGGGAGATAGAGAAAAAAATAAGAATGGATTTCACAAATTCGAAAGATCTGAGATAATGACAAGCGTGTTAACAGAACCAAGTTGTAAAATGAGTGCGATGATTTCTAGCGAAACCGAAGCTAAACACTCCATCAGAGTTCCCCTATCAGTCCCTCCACACACACACACACACACACACACACTTAGAACGTAGCAGCTGCTTATCGTTTACGAGCTTTGGGCGCGGTGGGGTGTTCGATATTCAATGAACGTTACTGCTGATGATGATAATAATGATGATGATGACGATGGTAATGTGAAGTGAAGAGGGGGGCGGTGAGTAAAGGCAACCACAAGTGTGTGTACTTGTCGTCGTCTGATTCATGCCCAGATACCAGATACAGATACAACTACACACAACTACAATAACCCAAAACTCATTGACCATGATGATGATGCATATAATATCAGATCGACAAACTGGAACATGATGTATTGTTACCGATTGACGAAATAACTTCTTCGATTCTTCAATTCTTTGAGTTCGCAGTTCTCAGTTCTCTTCAAGTATGGGAAAACCCAACACTCTCCCTCTCTGTTTCCAAAAATAGCACACAGTTATTCTTATAGATACTGGGGAGCTTAACACTCGCTTATCGAACAAAACCACACTATACAATTTTGAAAGAAAAGTAACACACACACACACACACACACACACACTCATCGAATCACTAAGATTTAACTGGAAATATGGCAAATTCATTCATTCTTATCAGTTCTCTGGTATTATTTTTACTGTCGCAAAAATTCATTTCATCTGTATTTCATATCGATCGAATTGAATCAACTTTTTTTCGCGCGTTTTTATCACCACCTTCTCATAAATCAACGAATCTGCTGACATCCCAATATTATCGGAAAGTTTGCTGCCGCATCATGTGCTGATGATCATTTGACCTAATTGCGATCGAAAAACCCAACGCAGAAAACTTGGCTCGTGACTTGAATTATAGACGTCGCTTATCACAAACTTAACTCGAAATGGTCATTCATGTTTTATCAGCTCTGTTTGTGTGTGTGTGTGTTTTTCTTTTTTCTTTTTTGGCCTCTCAAATTGCATCAGCATCAGACAAATGCCATAAAATGTCTGACCATATAATTTGGGTTCTACCTGCCCCGACAGCGACTGCGACTGCGACTCGTGTCGCTAATCGCTGTTCAATACCAAAACAAGAAAAAAAAAAAAAACAATACACAAATGATGGCCAGACTCCTGTGAGAGAGAGTCCTAGACCTAGAGCCAGACTCAGACTGAGAGACACCTCGGAGAGCTGTCAATGATCTGACAGTCTGGTGTCGTTGATCCTTCAAAGTCAATTGGTTTCTGATGAGCTTAGCTACCGTATTGTAAGTGTGTGTGTTTGTGTGTGTTTTGGAAGAGAGATTGCATAAGCTGCATATGGAATTTCAGAGTCTCGGTTATTAAGATTATATATACACATAAACTGTAAACTATTAATTGCCCAAGTGATAAGTACGCTTAGTGAGTCATATCTTGCATTCTTTATCTTACAGTCTAAGGTGCATTTCTCATCTAATATTTATCTGCAATTACTATTTATCAGTATGCAGTATATATTTGGTATACTGTATTTTTACCATTTTACTATGTGCAATTACAATTTTACTATATATTGGTTCAATTTAAATATAGCATTAATTTTCGGTATACTGCATTTTTACAATATTCTATTGGTTCAATTTAAATTTATCGTTACTCTGTTTATTTTTTTCAATTCTACTATGTGCAACTATCTATAGATTCAATTTAATTGTATCATTAATTTTCGACAAACTATTTTTTTTTTAAATTTTACTACATATTTACAATTTTATTTAAATTTATCGTTAATCAATATATTTTCAGATAAATCCTTTATTAACATTTATTACTATTCACAAATATGTATATGAATATATATATATGTAATAGATTTATTTCATCATTTAAATTGATTTATAATCAGCACTTTTATCAATAAACCAAACATCAGATGTACTGCATTTATATTTCACCTTTTTTTATATATTTAACCTATTATAGAATTATGAGAAATAATATTTATAAATACATATATGAAAAAAGTTCAATATAAACGTAAAATATTTAAAATTGCATGTAATTATTAATTAATCGATCAATTTATCGATTATATATTCATACATCTCATAGTCAATATTTACTCGCTCTGTTATTTTTACCCTTATCATGATGAAAATGCATTTACTCTCGCTTACTCTCTCTCTCTCTCTCTCTTCAGCTCGCTTATTCTGAAGCTGGCTCATTTAACCGCTGATCCACTTGTTGAGTCCCGCTATTTGCATTTTGTCTGCTCCCTTTTCGCTTAAACAGCTACCCCTTCCCCTCTCCCTTTCCACCTTCCTTTTGCTTAACTCTAAGGTATTCCGCCGTTAGCCGTAAACTCTGACTCATGCTAACGTAACGTACTTCACACACACACACACACACACACACACATGCAAAGCGCGGGTGGTGCAAAGTTTAAACACAAAAAAAAAGTAAAACATACGAAAAAAAAAAGACAAAAACAAAAAGAGGCGCGCGCGCGTTATTCAATTGTTTTACTATACACAATAATTTGTTGTTTATCAGCAACAATGACGAACAAATGTTTATGCTCCCCCCATCACGTTGTTGTTGCTTTCGTGTGTTGTTGTGTTGACTGTGCATGAATTTGCACAGTACGAATTTTTGAGTGCGTAGCTGTATGTGTGTGTAAGTGCGTGTGTTTGTGTACTCACCTTGACATGTCAGACGCCGCAATTCGAAGCTTATTAAATCCATTAACAATAACACATAATAGTTGTAACGCACGTTTAATTATCACAATTAGTTGGATTTTATTATTCCCGCAGACATCTCGATAATGTTAACAACTGGAAATCGAAAGTGCATTTCTTTCGCTTTGATTTTCTTTTTTTCTTCTCTCTTTTTTTGCTTGCATTGCAAAAAGGGCAAATCACAGACTAAAATGGAAGCTGCTGTTGAGCCGCGATTGCTGTTAATGCTGCTGTTATGGCAATGTTAATGTTAAGCGTGGGATCGAAAGAGCAGAGAGCTTTTGTCTATGAGCATGTGTGTGTGTGTGTGTGAGTAAGTTTTATGCAAAGTTAAATGCTGACTAAATGCTTGCAATTAAATGGTAATGTCGCGCACTCTTCTTGTTACTATTGTTGTTGCAGCTTTAATTATGTTATGTTGACTGTTGACTCGTTGTTTGCTGTTGTTGCTATTGTTGGCTGCCCATTATCACTTTCAGTCTCATTGAATGGCGAACAATTGAAAACAACAAAAACAAAAAAAAAAAGCGAAACCGAAACCATTTCTCAGCTGTTTGCAAACACACAGGCAGCAGCAAGAAGAGGAAAGAAAATAACGTAAAATAAAAATTGCACCGTTGCCGTCGCCGTCGTCGTCGTCGCCGCCATTAATGTTTATTTAACACGCATTGCCACACGCGCAGTCGACGTCGCTGCCGGCGTTGCCGTCGCATCGCCCGCCCACGCGCACACTGTGATGCGTGCCTAGGCGAAAAAGCTATTGAAAAAAAAAAAAAACGAAAACAAAACAAAATATTTGATCGACATATTCTGCAGGTGGCGAACCACGGTGCCAAATTGCGCATAGCACTTATTTCAAGTTCATTATAAATATAAAACGTAAATATTATTAAATTTATACAAACAGTGCTTGATCGACACTGTTATTGCACGTGTAGTGCGCTCTCTTTCACACACACCCTCTCCCACCACACGAGTGCGTGAGTGTAAGTGTGTGTGTGTGTGTGTGTGTGGGCGAGTGTATTGAACTCTTGCTGCATTTTTTGCACAATATCTTCTGCATTAATACATATGTATGTATGTATGTCTGTATGCTCGCATTTAATATTTTTGCTGCCTTTTGTTATTGCAATTGTTTTAATTTTGTTGTTGTGTTGTTGTGTTGTTGTTTTTTTTTCGTCGCCTTTTGTGCTTATTGGCAATAAATTTGCGTTCCGCCTGCTGTTGCTGCAGTTTATCGGTCATCGTGCTATCGATTGATTGCACATCGCGATGCTGTTAACAGAGTTATCGTCAGTGCAAGAACAAGCAAACAGGCGTACGTATGTGTGTGTGTGTGTGTGGGAGAGAGGCAAAATGACGCCAGCCCCTCTCACACTCATTTGCATTTTTCGGCAGCTGACTGCGTAAGTGTGTGTGTGTGTGTGTGTGTGTATGTCTTGCACACCTTTGTTGGGGCGGTCAACTGTGACAAGAGGAACAACAAGAACAGCACCATTAGCAGCATGAGCAACAACAGCAAGAGCGACAAAATCAAGCGAGAGTATGGGAAGGGGGAAGCGAGAGGGACGACTAAAGCGTCTTCTTTGACTTCCGTTTTCCGAATGAGTTTTTTCAAGTTTGAGGTGAAGGTTGAGGGAAAACGCATTGTGGACGCCCCTCTTGATGTGTAGTTCAAAGTGCAGACGATTAATGATCGATTGCAGTGACGGAAGAAACCAAATAAATGATCCCAAGAATAAATTTTAAAATAATGCATACATTAAGTAAAGGAAGAGTGCATAATTTAATACTTTAAATAACTTATATAAAAATTATTTTTAATTTTTAGTATCGTATAAGTATTTTTATCAATACTTTTAATACTTTATTTCAGAAAATAATATATTTAAAATTTTATTTAAATTAAATTGAAAACGCGGTAGACAAATCGTAACGAAAAACAATAAAAGGTCATTAAAAGAAAACACGAATTAATTCAACACAATTATCTTACGAAATTCAAATTTAAAATACTGCGAAAAAAAAGAGGAAAAACAATTCTAAAGAGAAAGCAATTAGTTAGCCATCAACTAATCTCCATAATTATCCCAACGAATAATTATCTTACAAGAAAATCAAAACACGTATCAGAAAATAAATTAAATAAAAGAGCAACACATTAATTGTGTATTATTTAAGATGCACGCTAATGAACTCAACGACAGCCAATAAGTAATATGCTAATTTAGCGAAACTTAAATTAAGAAAAAACAAAAAAAAAAAAAAAAGATACACTACCAAAAAAAAATAAAGAAAAATACAACTATCGCCACGAACGGCAGTAAATTGCATAAAAAAAAAAAAACAAAACTGAATTAACATAACGAATGCAGAATGCAGCAGATAAATCAACTGAACGAAAGCCAATAACTCTTGCATTAACTTAACGCAGCGGCAGCGAAGCGCAGTCGAGAGACAGTCCAGAGTATTGTAAATCTGTCAACCACCAAAAGTACATAACACAGAAATACATACATGACTACACATACATATATACATACATATGTGAAAAGGAGAGCACTTCTCTCCTGGTGGCTGCATACATAATATGCACAACCCAAGTACAGACAAACAAACATACATTGAATACATACGTATGCAATGGTACATAGCGCCCTCTCGCTTTGGCACACACGCGCGCACGTACGCAAAGCACGCAAGCGACATGCGTGTACCCAACACACACACACACACACACAAACACATCGAGCTGTAATCCTATTTGCCTCCAAAAATAAAACGAAAGAAAAATCCAAAGAAAGAAGCGGCAAAGCTGCTGCTGCTGCTCTTGCTGTTGCTGCAGCGGCTGCGACGTCTGCTTCCTTTTACGCCAAAGATTTGATGGGAGAGCGAACGACGTGACGTACGCGACGTCGACGTCGACGACGACGCGACGACTGCGCTACTCTGCAGGTTTTTATCTAACCAATACCAATGCAAGACAACCACCAACACAACAGCAACAGCAGCCGCAGCCACAGTCGCTCTCACACACACACACACATACTTACGAATGCTAAGCAAGCAAGAGGGGCAGCCATTGCGTTCTCTCTCGCATTTGCTCCGTCTCGGGTTTCGCTCAGATGTCCGATGTTCGTGTCAGCTGCTGCTGCTGCTGCTGCTGCTGCGCTGCCTCACGCTGCTGTCGACGTTGTGGTGGCTCTGCCGTGCGCTTTTATAAATACAACTTCATAGATGCGTTCAAATACAGTTCAGAAGTCGAACCGAAAAGACGTCTTGAATTTGTTATTTTCTTCTTTTTTTTTTGAACACACACGTTACTCACACACTTCGTCTCGTACGTGTCAGCAGCAGAGCAGAGCAGAGCAGCGGGAGCTGCACACACAAATTAGATAAAAAAAAAAACACAATCGAGACTCGACTCAAAGTCTTGCGCTGCGGCTGCGCTCAGAACTCGTGTGCGCGTCAACGTGAAAGCATCTGCGGCGCGCTCCGAAAATACATTAAAATAAAATAAACAAACACAATATAAATAAAATACAAAAATATACAAACACTTAACGGTGCATATATTTTTTTTCTTGGATACTTAATACAATTACTTCAAATATTTATTTTAATTTTTTTTTTTGTAAAACAACAATTTCAAAACCAAAGAGAAAAAGTGTATCAAAAAGTGCAACTAAAACTAAATTAATGAAATTAAATAAATAATTAAACAACCAAGTGACTTCAAGTGACCAAGTGAAACCACAACAACAACAGCAACAAGAGCTACAACAACAACTGCAGCAGCAACAACAACAATTTTAACAACTACAGCAACAACTACCAAAAAAAAAAAAAAAAAACACGGCTACCAAAAATTCGAATGCCGCCGCCAAATTGTTCAAATAACCAAAAACAAAACAAAGGTAAAAAATCCAAAAAAAAAAATAAAAGAAAATAAATTAGAAGAAAAGAAAACAAAAACATAAATAAATAAATACTCTATTATTTTTTTCTTGTGTCCAAGTGTTTTTGTCACAAAAAGTGCAATTAACTAAAAATGCAGCAGCTATGGATTATTAATCTCAAGTTTCAAAGTTACTTAAATTTGTTTCCTCATCGGATTTTCATCAATTTATTTTTTGGACAGGTTTTTCCTAGACTTAAATTTGCTTTTAATTTCCCTATTGGATATTTTTCAAATTTATTGTTAGGATTTTCTTAACTTAATTTGTGTTAATTTTAAGGGTTTCACACGCAATTGACCTTTCTGATGTTTTACGACCTTAAAATCCTGTCAAAGTTCATCTTTAATTGACCCTTTTTTTTTGGTTGAACTGTGAACTTTACCAAAAAAAAAAAAATACTATAAAAAAAGGGTTGAATTGTTGTCACAATTTGTAATTGAAAAGTGTTCCGACATTTCGTCAGCCACATCATAAAACTTTGTATCGTTTAGATATGATTATCATGCTGAATCGTAGTTCGATCCGTAATCAATGAATTTCCTTACGAAATCGATTCACAATTGGGGAAAACCTAAATACACATTTCGGAAAAGTTTAATCATAAAACTAATTGATTCATAAAAACATTTTTCCTAAGAATTTAATTAAATCATTTCGATTGTAAAAAGTTAAAAACTTTGAAACTCTAGAAATTTACCAGATTTTCATTCAGTATAAACAATTAACAACTTTATGAGAACTACTAAATATTTAAAAATAATTTGGAAATAATTATTATCGTAATATGAAAGTTTTGTTTTTATATTTACTAGATTTTCATTTACTAAAAACAGTTTAAAAACTTTTTGATAACTCTTGAATATTTTAAATATTTTGAATAATTTTTCTATAAATATATTTTTTAATTCTTCAAAGTTCAAAGTATAAGAATTTTAGAAATTTTGATAATGTTCACAATAATTTTTACATGATTATTATTGTAATATGAAATTTTATTATTTTATCAGATTTTCATTCAGTAAAAAACAGTTAAAAACTTTATGAGAACTATAGAAAATATTTCAAAATAATTTGAAAATGATTTTTATTGTTATATGAAATTTTTTAGCTATTTTTCCCATATAGGATTTTCATTCAGTTTATAAATTTATGAGAAATATTTTTAAAATAATATGAAAATTAATATTATCGTAATGTGAAATTTTTGTATTTATTCAATTGGATTTTCACTAAGTAATATATTGCAAATATTTAAAATATTATTTATTTTCATTTATTGTCATTTCATATTTTATTCTCATTGATATTATTTTATCTATATTAAATTCAATTGCTTTAAATTTGTCACCAATGGGTTAAACGTAGGCATCAATGGGTTAACTGTTTGTGGGGCTTTACTTAGCTTAAGGACTAGGGGGCAGTGGGCGTGGCTTTATCTCAATGGGTTCTCCGTGGCAATGAGTCACGGACGAAATTGAAATCAGCCAACCAAAATGAAAGAACAAGAACAAAAACAACGACAACAACAATAACAATAATAATAACAACAATAATACAAATAGAAATAGCGAAAGAGAGAGAGAGAGCGAAAGAGAAAGGAAGACACTCGTAGCTTGTTATCGCTAAAGTTTTATTTTTAAAAATGTCAAGTTGTCGCTGTTGTTTTTTTGTCGCCAATTCGAAATCCTAAGCGCCAGCAGCAAGCAGCAGCAACAGAAAGCAGGAGCAACAACAGCGACGCAATGAAATTGCCAACTGATAAGCGTTAAATGTTAATGAGCAGCAAATGGAAATGCAACAAATACGCAAGCACACACACACACATACATACATATACCGATAGCAAATCGATACGCACAGCGTGTGCAAGCGAGAGAGAGCGAGCGAGCAAGCAAACGAACAAACAAGAGAGCACACTCAAAGAGAGAGAGCAATTGCTCTCTGGCTGCATGTGCATTTCCCTTCGCTCTCTTCAACTTCGACTTCTACTCCTAGATGTCTTCTTCTTATACTGCTGCTGCTGCTATTCGCCTTTGACTTCAACTTGTGCACTTGAAGTGTGAATTTCATTTGAACTGAAATGATGTGAAATAAAATACAAAATATAACATATATAAAATACTCTACCAATTAGAATTTCTGCAACTAAATATGTGCGTATTTCAACATCATTTTCTATAAGTACTCAGTACTCTTCTACTTCGACTTCTACTCCTGGATGTCTTCTTCCTATACTGCTAAGCACGCTTCAAGTGTGACTTTCATTTGAACTGCCTCTTCTACAAGTCAATTTAAATAAAATATAAAATGTAATATATATAAAATAATCTCCAAATTCGAATTTCTTCAACATCATTCTCTACAACTATTTATACTCAAGTACTTCAACTTATATTTCCACTCCCACTCACACTTCTTCTTCTACAGCCTTCTGCTACTCTCTCGCTTCTTATAACTTGCTTTCTTTGTGCACTAGAAGGCGACGGCAATAGCAATAGAAGAGTGTGACAACTGTTTTTGAGCGTCTCATTTGACAAATTCACTGTAGATCAGCTGTTTAAACTTTTTTGAGCGTGATCCTCATAACGTTTACGTTTCTGTTGCTTTTCGCCAGAAATTGAGATACGATCAGCGTCTCAAAGATGTTGATGATGATCGTTCCCCTTAAATCAACAGATCTAATAACCAATTCCAATCATCAACGACTGATTTCAATTATTTATTATTTTCTTTTTGCCATTATTCGAGTTCTCCTCCGATAACTGCGCTTTAGCTTTACTAAGAACTTGCAAATTACTTTTAAGTAATTGCAATTGCATTTCACTTTCCACAACTCTTGTGTTTATCAAGAAATCTACATGAAATTTTCAGAATATGCAGCTAAAGTCGAAATCTTTGCATTTGCTTTTAAGCGAACGTTTCAACTAGAAAAATTGGTATCTTAGGAGGATTATAACAAATTGTTTATTATGGAAAATGTTGAATAGTTTTTGAGACTATTATAGAAAACAGTTAAGATTTATATTAACTATAAAGCGAAGCTTAAAGAATTTTCAAAATGTTTAGTTAAAAGCACTTTTCAAATAATATAATATAATTAGTGAATAAATTATCAAATTATCTAACAAATTTGAAATTTTTTTTGTAAAATTTCAATCCCTTAGCGTATTCTTAAGAACCTTAAAACATATTTTAAGAAAAGTTCTTGTTTTTCAAATAATTTACAAGAACCTTAAAAAAAGTTCTCACATTTTAAATCATTTTCAATCTTTAATATAATTTTCAATGCTTAATCGCATTTTGAAAAACCTTAAACATATAATATATTAAATCATTTGCAATCTTTTATCGTGTTTTTAAGAACCTTAAAACATATATTAAATAATTTTCAATCTTTTATCGTATTTTTAAGAACTCTAACCTTGTGACTTTAACTAACTTTACAACCTATTTATCTCAATCTCTTTCACAGCCGTTAACGATCTCAATTAGCCAAGTTTTAGCAGCCAAGTTCATAAGCAAAAGCAAAACAAAGCAGCAAAGATGCTGGCCACACAACAACAACAACAGCAACAACACACAGCGACAGCAGCAACAGTTGCTGCCGCAGCAGCAGCAGCAGCTGCAACAGTTGCCCACAGCGATGATGGGCATAGCTTTGATGGAGAGCGACAGCGACGTGATTCGACAACATCGGAATCATCGCTGGAGCATCTCGATTTGGGACGCACACCAAAGAAGCTCAGCAGCAGCAGCGGAGCGCCGCAGCCGACGTCGACGCCACACGAGACGTCAACGTCGACGGCGACGTCATCACGCAAACGCAAACTGCGACAGCAACAACAACAACAACAGCAGCAACAGCAACAAATGTCCGATGAAGAGCAAGAACAACAACAGCAGCAGCAGTTGGAGACAACAGCGCAGCGACTGCGACACAAGCAGCGACGCAACGTCGCAGCCAGCGCCAGCATCGTTGTCGACTACAGCGCCAGCGGCGATGCGAGTTCGCTGCGCAAAAAGTTTCGTCTCAATCGCAGCAGCAGCAGCGCAGCCGCCAATGGCGATCTCTCCGAATCGGGCTTCGTCGATGGCAGCATCGCCAACAGCGGCTATTTGCTCAGCAGCAGCAGCGGCAGCGGAAGTAGCAGCGCAGTCGCTGCCGCCGCCGCCGCCGCCGCCGCAGCCGCTGCAGTTGCAGCGCAGCAGCAGATGTCGTCGAGCAGCTCGGGCGGTTCATCGCCTCAAGGCGGACTGAGCTTGTCGAGTGCCGAGTCCGGCATCGGAGCTGGCGATGAGCACATGAAATACTTGTGCCCCATCTGCGAGGTTGTTTCGGCCACGCCCCACGAATTCACCAATCACATACGCTGCCACAACTATGCCAACGGCGACACCGAGAACTTCACCTGCCGCATCTGCTCAAAGGTAAGTGTTAGGGTATTCTATAGTCGACATCAAGTTGAAAGCATATCACAAATTTTTATAGAGACTTAGCCTTGAATACCTTGCAGCTGTCAATAGACCCTTCTTAAGTAGAAACAAAGGGTCTATCACAGTCGATAGCACTGCCATGATATGCTAAGCTAAGTCTCTTAATTTTTGAGAATTATTTTCTAGTGAAAAACGTTGAAATCAAATCAGAAATTATATTCTTTCGTTGTTACTCAAAAAGGGTCTATCACAGTCAAAGCTTATGAAGTATCTTCAATATTCTTCACTTTTAACTCAAAAAAGGGTCTATCACAGTCATAGGTTATTGGGTCTATAATTTAAAAAGCATCTTCTAGTCAATAAAGTTGAAATCAGATTTGAAATTTTACAAAATTAAATCTATCACAGTCAAAGATAAAATGTCTATACATATTTTAAGAAGCAGATCAGAAATTGTAGAGAATTGTATTCCTTTCTTTTCACAGTCAAAGTCATATATTCTATTAAAAGTGAATACGAAACTAACAATTACATAGCGATAAAAAGTCAAATAAGGCTCAAAAGGTCTTAACAAGTCGAATAAGTAGTAGGAAAAACGCTTTTCTTTGGCCTGTGAAACGGTTTTTCATGTTTGAAATATTGTTTAAAGCGAATAAGGCGATCAACAAAAAAATCAAAATATTGAAAGGGTTCTAACAAGTCAACTAAGTAATTAGCGAATAAGTAAATAATAATTGTATAGCAATAAATAGTCAACTAAGGCTGAAAGGGTCTTAGCGACTCAACTAAGTAGTAAGAACAACTTTTCTCTTTGTAGTCTATTGAAAGGGTCTTCACAAGTCAACTGTAATAAGAAAAACACTGTCTATTAGAGTTATGTTTGAAATATTGTTCAAAGCGAATATTGAAAGGGTCTTAACAAGTCAACTAAGTAATTGGCGAATAAGAAAATAATAATTGAATAGCAATAAATAGTCAACTAAGGCTGAAAGGGTCTTAGCGACTCAACTAAGTAGTAAGAACAACTTTTTTCTTTGTAGTGAAAGGGTCTTCACAAGTCAACTGTAATAAGAAAAACACTGTCTATTAGAGTTATGTTTGAAATATTGTTCAAAGCGAATATTGAAAGGGTTTTAACAAGTCAACTAAGTAATTAGCGAATAAGAAAATAATAATTGTATAGCAATAGTCAACTAAGGCTGAAAGGGTCTTAGCGACTCAACTAAGTAGTAAGAACAACTTTTTTTCTTTGTAGTCTATTGAAAGGGTCTTCACAAGTTAAGTAGTAGTAGTCCGTTTTTTACTTGAGTTCTGAACTGTTGTTGAACTGTTGCCTAATACCTTTGTTTCTCTTCCCTCTTCCCTTCTCGATGGAATGAACAGGTGCTGTCGTCGGCCTCGTCGCTGGATCGTCACGTGCTGGTGCACACTGGGGAGCGACCCTTCAACTGCCGCTATTGCCACCTGACATTCACAACGAACGGCAACATGCATCGTCACATGCGCACGCACAAACAGCATCAGCAACAATCGCAGTCACAGTCGCAGTCACAGTCACAGCAGCAGCAACAGTCACAGTCGCAACAGCCATCCGCACAGCAGCAGCAACAGTTGCACTCACAGCAGCAGCCACATCAGCGACGTCAGCAACATGCGGCAACAGCTGCAAGTGGAGCGCAGATGTCTGCGACATCAGCGGGACGAGCGGAGAGCTATGAAAGCGATGCCAGCTGCTCGACGGATGTTTCGAGTGCAGCGAGTCACAGCAGCAGCAACAACAGCAGCCACAGCAGCCAACGTTCCCTCCACAACAACAACAACAACAACAATAACAGCAAGTTGAACAACAACAATGAGTTAGACTTGGAGTTGGACAACAAACAGCGACGCCACAAGCTCATCAACATCAACAACAACAACATTGCCGAAGATCAAGATGAAGCGATGGAGCAACCACAGCTGAAATCCGAAGCCGAACACGATGAGGATGAAGATGAGAATGTGGACAGCGAATCGGAAGTGACACAAGTCATCACAAGCACTCCCGATGTGGCCACATTGCTGGCGAGTTCCTCCCGATCGGGGGGCACAACACCGACGCAGTTGCTCAGTTGTCCCGCCTGTGCGGCAGATGATTTCGAATCGTTGCCTGCACTCTGCCAGCATCTGGATGCCCAGCATGCGGATATACCGGCGAAGTGTCGCGAATGTGATGTGATCTTTGGCAGCCATCGTCAGCTGCAAACGCACAGCTGTCGCATGCAAATGTTGCCGCTGCTCGGTGCCAGCTCATCCCCGTTGCACAAGCAGGAACACGACGACGACGACGTCGGAGATGAGGACGTTGACGATGAGGAAGCTGCTCACGATGACGATGATGATGCGGAGGCAACAGCGCAGCGACACAGCGAACGCAATGACTTCTTTCAGCAACTGTATCTCAAGGGTAAATCCTCAGCGTTGGCACAACAACAACAACAGCCCTCGTTGCCCTCCCCGATCAAACACGAACCCCCGGCGAATGCGAATGATAGTCGACAGGATTTGGCGGACATTCAAAGCATACTGAACATGACCAGCTCCAGTTGCACCTCGAGTTTTCTGCGCAACTTTGAGCAATCGGTGAACACTCCCTGCTCCAGTCAATACAGCCTGGATGGTCGGGATGGTGATGAGGAGGCGCAGGATGCATTCACCAGCGAATTCCGACGCATGAAACTCCGCGGCGAATTCCCCTGCAAGCTCTGCACCGCTGTTTTTCCCAATCTCCGTGCGCTCAAAGGTCATAATCGTGTCCATCTCGCTGCCGTGGGTCCTGCAGGTCCGTTCCGTTGCAACATGTGTCCCTATGCGGTGTGCGATAAAGCAGCTCTGGTGCGTCACATGCGCACCCACAATGGGGATCGTCCGTATGAGTGCGCCGTGTGCAATTATGCGTTCACCACGAAGGCGAATTGTGAGCGGCATTTGCGCAATCGTCATGGCAAAACGAGTCGCGAGGAGGTGAAGCGTGCCATACTCTATCATCCCGCCGAGGATGCCAGCTGCGAGGATGCCAAGTCCTCCGGACAACAGGAGCTCGCTGAGCTCAGCTATCGCTCGACAACGCCGCCGCTACCGACGACATCGGAGTCAACGAGCTCTCAGCTGAAGCACATGTTACTCTCGGCCGAAGCACCCAAGATACAGGTGAAGAGTCTCGATCAGTTGGTGGAGAAACCAACGGCAGCCATGGATCTCAACATGGATGTGCTCGATCTGAGCAAGAAGCCAACGTTGGCTCAGGAGTTGCTCGAGCAGCGCGAACGTGAACGGGAGCGGGAACGGGAGCGAGAACGTGAACGGGAGCGTGAGCGTGAACACGAATTGCTGCTGCAACAGCAACAACAACAGCAGCAGCAGCAACAACTCTTTGGCGCCGGAGAAGCAGCCACACAGTATATGCAGCAATTGTTTAGGAATCTCATGTTCCAGCAATCCCCGGGATTTCCCTTCTTCGGTTTCATGGCGCCGCCTAACGCAGCAGCAGCAGCAGCAGCCGCAGCTGCAGCCACACCTGATAAGTCTAGCTCCACAGCAGCAGGAGCAGCCACAACTGGCACGCCCCTTGGACTGCCACTCCCCCTACCGAATGTGGGCGTTCCGGTGCCAGCCGGCGGACCCGTCAAGATGGTCATCAAGAACGGAGTGCTGATGCCCAAGCAGAAGCAGCGTCGCTATCGCACCGAACGTCCCTTTGCCTGCGAGCATTGCTCGGCGCGTTTCACGCTCCGCTCCAACATGGAGCGCCATGTGAAGCAACAGCATCCGCAGTTCTACGCTCAGCGTCAGCGCAGCGGACATCATGTGATGCGCGGACGTGCCGCGTCCTCAAGTGCCGCAGCCGCAGCAGCAGCAGCGGCGGCAGCAGCAGCCGCAGCAGCCATGTCCAATCTAAGTCAACAGCAGCAGCAGCAGCAACAACATTCGCATCATCCACATCATCCGCACATCTCGGATCAGGTGAAGTACGCGATACTCGCACAGCAGCTGAAGGCGCGCAAGGACACGGATCTGTTGCAGCAGGCGCTCGCTCATGGCTCCAGCAGCGTGGTTGGTGGTGTTGCCAACGCCAGCAATCCGCTGTTGCACTTTGGCTACAAAGCTGCGAGCAGCAATGGTCAGAGCAATGGACATCATGGTGCGACGCTCAACGATGACGATGAACCGCCGAAGTTGATCATCGACGAGGACGATGAGGATGAGTTCGATGAGGTGGAGGATGAGGATGATGAGGACGATGTCGAGGAGGAGTTAGATGAGCAGGAGCAACAGCCACAGCCACCGCAACAACAGCTGGAGGATCAGGCTGAATCCGAGCTCATCGAGGAGTCGACGCAACCCCGCAGCTCCACGCCCATTGAGGCAGCCAAAAAGGTGGCCGAGACCATACTCGAGCAGGCCATCAAGGCAGGCAAATCCGATACAGCGGCGCTCTCCAAGACTCCAGTCTCTGCTACTCCCACCCCCTCAACACCTCCCGCACCGCATTCGATGAAAACCCTAATAGCCCAAGCCGAGTCTGTGGCCAAATCGTTGAAGGAAGTGGCCAGCTCTCCGTTCAAGGATGAATCTCAGGATCTGGTGCCGGTGTCGAAGCTGGTCGATAATGCCACCAGCAATCAGGTGTCGTTCAACAGCTACTTTCGTCCCAGCGATGTGGCCAATCACATGGAGCAGAGCGATGAGGAGGGTTTAGTTGCCTCCGGTAGCGCCTCCGAAAGCAACAATTCCGGCACCGAAGATGTAACCAGCAGCAGCAGCAATGAACCGAAAAAGAAGTCCGCCTACAGCTTGGCTCCGAATCGTGTCAGTTGCCCGTATTGCCAACGCATGTTCCCCTGGAGCAGCTCGTTGCGTCGCCACATCCTCACACACACCGGCCAGAAGCCGTTCAAGTGCTCGCATTGTCCGCTGCTCTTCACCACCAAGAGCAACTGTGATCGCCATCTGTTGCGCAAGCACGGCAACGTCGAGTCAGCAATGAGCGTCTACGTCCCCACCGAGGATGTCAGCGAACCGATACCGGTGCCCAAGTCCGTTGAGGAGATCGAATTGGAGGAGCAGCGACGTCGCAAGGCTGCCGAAATCGAGTTGGAACGTGAACGTGAACGCGAGCGGGAATTGGAACGTGAGCGGGAACGGGAACGCGAAAGGGAGCGTGAACAGGAACTGGAGCGTGAACGGGAGCGACGTCAACTGGAGCAGGAGCGTGAACAGCAGCAGCTAATACAACAGCTGGCAGCAGCAGCTCAGCTCAGTCAACAAATGGCCGCAGCGGCAGCAGCAGCCGCCGTCCTCAATGGGGAGAATGCAAGCTCAAATGCTGCAGCTCCGGGTGCAGGCGAGGCACAAGGCAGCGATTTGCCCTACAAGTGTCATCTGTGCGAATATTCGTTTGCGGAGCGTTTGCAGTGCTTGGATCATATCAAGCAGCAGCATGCACAGGAATTTGCTCTGCTCCTCGCCAAGGGCGCCATCGAAACCGAGAGCGGAGACCAACAACAGCAACAGCTGCCTCCACCTCCTGCTCCCGCTTCCGATGAGGAAAACAGCACCACAAATCCGTCGTCACGCAACAAATATCCCGACTACAGCAACCGCAAGGTGATCTGTGCCTTTTGCGTCCGTCGCTTCTGGTCCACCGAGGATCTGCGTCGTCACATGCGAACCCACTCGGGAGAGCGTCCGTTTCAGTGCGACATCTGCCTGCGCAAGTTCACGCTGAAGCACAGCATGTTACGGCACATGAAGAAGCACAGCGGACGCAGTCACAACGGCGAACAGGGACAATCCGATTGTTCCGATGATGAACAGAGCGCTTTGAATAGTCCGCCCAGCACTCCTACGCCCACGCATAACAACAACAACAATAACACCAGTAACAACAACAACAACACTTGCCACAACAACAACAACAATAATAACAAGCAGAGCTTGCGTCTGCCCAAGTTGCATGAGCTCCTGGACAAGGCGAACGAATGGCGCGAAAGTCATCTCGGTGAGCACAAGGAAAACATCGGTGAGGCCAGCAAACCTTCCTCTGCTGCTACTGCAGCTGCAGCTGCGGCTGCTGCCGCCGCGGCGGCTGTGGCCAGCGGTGATCTGATTGGCAATCTGCTGGGCATCAGCGATCAGGGCATTCTCAACAAGCTGCTCTCCTCCGCTGACGAAGCAGCCAAGCTTCTGGGCGTCGACAAGTAAGCGGAAGAAGGGTGCAAGCGATGACCGCTAGGTTAAACTAACCCCACAAAACGTTGCCAGATACAACATATACCAACAATATATACTAAAGAAAAAAAGAAGAAAACTAACACCACACCCAGCTCAGTAGTCTATAAAGAAAAACCCCACACACTATAGTCAAGTCGAAAAAGGTGCTTCGGTCTGGCCGAATGATGGTTATGCCCTTGCAGTTGCGCACAGACAGTGCTATTGAGTTAGGAACTATTAGCCAAAAGCTATACCAAAATTCAACTCGCTAACTCAAGTGACAGCTGAGTTCCTTGAGTTAGGAGTTGTTAGTCAAAGTTGTATAGCAAATTTCAGCTCGCTAGCTCAAGGGGCAGCTGAGTTCCTTGAGTTAGGAGCCGTTAGCAAAGAGGAGTACCAAATTTCAGCTCGCTAGTTGAACGGACAGTCAAGTTCCTTGAGTTAGGAGTTGTTAGTAAAAGCTGTATAGCAAATTTCAGCTCGCTAGCTCAAGGTGCAGCTGAGTTCCTTGAGTTAGGAGCTGTTAGCAAAGAGGAATACCAAATTTCAGCTCGCTAGTTGAACCGACAGCCAAGTTCCTTGAGTTAGGAAGCACTGCAAAGCCAGTTCCAGTCGCCTAGCTCAATGGGAAGCTGAGTTCCTTGAGTTAGGAGCTGTTAGCAAAAGCTACTTCAGCTCGCTAGCTCAACAGGCAGCTGAGTTCCTTGAGTTAGGAAGCGCTGCAAGGGTTCTAACAGTATGTTCCAACATTGGAGCATTGCAAAACTTTGAACTGTATGCGAAAAACACACAGAATGTTTGTAATTTTCGCCCCCGTATACATATACCAAAGCCTAAATAGTTTTTTGCTAAAGCATAAAAAAAAAAACAACAGAAAAAGAAAACTGTTATAATAACTATTATTAAATTGATTATTATTATTATAATTTTTTATACAATTATAAATTTTTTTTTTTTGGTTTTTGCTAGCAGAATTAAGCGAAAGTTTTGTGTGCGGTACAACCGAAACTGAAACAGAAACAAAATGAAAATGAAAATGAAACAACAGTCAGTTTCAATTCCATTTTCGCAACAATTTCGCAATGAATTTCGCAAATTGTTGCCAACCTTGGAATTGTCAAATAATTAAGGAAAAAATCTGATAAATGTCAACGATTAATCAAAATGTGCATTAAAACGCTCTAAATTTTAAGTACAATTTTTTTTCAACTATTTTTTTTCGCTAGTCTTAAGTTCTGATTAAAGTTAAGAGAAACCAAAAAAACAACAACGAAAAAAAAAACAAAACAAAAAAAAAACAGTAAAAGACTTGATAGAAAGAGAAAATATAATAATAAGAGTAAAACTTGTACAAGAAAATTGCCTTGGTAGTGCTCTATGTGTTTTACATACGTATATATATACTATATAGATATATATTTCTAGATATAGATAATCTGATTGATCATTGGAAAATGTACATTTTGAGGCCTTTAACCGCAATGTGGCTTAATAATCATAATTGAAAATGCATGAAAAACGCATTCCATATTAATTGTAGTCGATTTAGTCTTAAGTGGCTTTTTTTTACTATATATATACAACTATATTATACATACTTATATACAATACTTATACTATATATATATACATTATTATGAATATTATTATTATTATATCACTTGGGAAAACTCCCTGAAGAAGGTCGAAATCATTTGCTGTAGCTTAAAAGAAAAAACACAACATTAATTTTTAAAATTATATAAATATATTATGCATACTTATACACATAGAATACATACACTCAAACACACACACACACACACAATTATACATAATTATATATATATAGAGAAAGCAAAATCATATAAAGTAGTCGACATTTACAGCAATAACCAAAGCATTTCACATTTAAACGAGTTTTATTCAAAAGCGAAACAAAAACACACACACACAAAAACCACATTATTGATCAAATTAAATTATATGTACTTAGCGATTATATGTACTTAATAAATTAATTAATTATTTTACGACAATTTGAATTATTACTATGGAAAATAAAATGTAACAGTTGCGAACAAAATATTTCTTAAAAGCTTTGTCATTTTTTGGGGCGGGGGGGGCACAAAACATTTTCATTTCAGGTGCAGGCAAAGGAAATTCCCAATTTCACTTTCCCCAAATTTGGTCAAAAATTATATTTCAAAGTAATACTATATTAAATAATGCAACTAAAAATAATAAAAGAGTCAAATATATGAAAAGGAGTTAGTAATATAATTCAACAAGAACATGAAAAGACAGTTCGGGATCGCTTTGAAAGAGTTTCAAAAAACGCAGCGTAAAAGTATGCTACACTTTTATTTACAAAGTGCTAAAATTTAGACAGCCCGAAAGTATGCTACACTTATTTGTTGCGGCTATTTAAAGAACGCACTGAAAGTATGTGGCTATGTTTTGTTTATTAATTTGTATTATACATGTGTACATCAATACATACAATTTATGAATGATGAACAATTGCTCATAATTGTTCATCATTCACAATTAAGTTGCCCTATCTACTTAATCATTCATTCATCATTCACAAACTTAATGTATTCATGAATGTACAATATGCATGTGTATACATACATACATATATTATTTAAAATTCAAAGTTCTTATATTTTATGCTCGTTAAATAAATATGAGACACATTTATGCACTTATTTAAGCATTAAAATATAAATACATACACACAAAATTGCATATATATGTACATATATACATACATATGCATGTATATATTTTCAAATGCAAAGCTGTAAACATAAAACATATGATTTTCGTTATACACGTGTCCACAATTGTGAATACATACACACATTTTCATAAATAGACATACATATGTATGTATGTATGTTTGTAACAGCGTATGTTAGTACAATCACACACATACACCCAATTGGAAATGGAAAACAAACGTCGCAAAAATAAACATACACACACAAACGAGCCCCCAACGAACGAGTTAGCGTAATAGACAACAACAACAAACAGCTGCGGCTTCAAGTTCTTGGCTGCGCCGACACACAAACATACATATGTATATCCACATAGGCACTTGCTTATGTATATGCAAGTTTGTATGTACAGCTAGTATTATAACGAGACGAGGCACAGTGGTATCGTTTGTAGTTTTAAAATATATGAAAATACATATATTAAAAAAAATAAATAATAATAATAAATTAAACAAATAAATTCATGAACAAATAACAAAGATTTACATCAAATAAAATTTTGTATTTCAATTTTGTAAACAATTACTTTTGCCTTTGCGCCCCACTGTGCATCGTGGAACACACGACGATTCGCCGGTCAGAACCGTTGTCGCTGTCGTTGTCGTCGTATATCAACAATCACACCACCACACACGCCACACGCGCTGGGGGCCCTAAGTGTTGGCGCAGCTTCAGCTTTTGCTTTCAGTTCTAGTGAAACCACCGGTTGGGCCAGCCGCACCACCAGAAGAGCAGTATTTCCATTCTCCAAAAGCTACCCTGACCTTACGCTCACCTGTGCCAAGATGTCCTTAGTGCGTTTAATTGGTTCCGAGGTGAGCACAAAAAATTCCACATAATTACGTTTTTCACTTTACGCTATGCATTAGCTCTTTATCGATAATTCGTCTTATTAGAATAAGTGTTGCAAAAGCTCAAACGCAACTGCACAAATTGCACTCACTTTAAAAGTGGGCGTGTGTGTATGTGTGAGTCTGTGTGCATGTAAATTTACCTTGCATGTAAATTTGAAATGCACAACAATGTGAAAGTGTGTTTGTATGTGTGAACTTGCAGCAATTGCTCAATTAAGCGAATAATAATAACAAGAAAAATAGAATAGAAAAGAATTGATATGGAACGAAGCACATGTTACGTAATTTTTGGTTTGCAGCAAATCAGATAATACGACGATCACAACAGCAAACAGAAAAACTCGCTGAAGACATAGAAAAACACACACACACACGCACATGGACACAGGCAATGTCTCCCTGGAAGGCGTGATAAATTGTTCGTGTGTGTGCGTGTGTAAAGCGTTTTTTATTTTAATTAGACAAGCCATATACATAAATGAGCCGCTGTTGAAGGCGGCTGCTGTCAGTGATAAGCATAGGCGTGGCGCACAGCTGTGCGCCCTTAACTATGCGAGTGTGTGTGTGTGTGTATGTTTATTATCATGTTGCCAGGCAATTTCTTACCTGTGTGTAGTGGCCATACTAAAGCTCTTAACTCGAAAGATATAAATGTGGTACAGTCCAGCCTACCTATGTTGACCAACTGCTTTGCATTTTAATTTAATAAAAGTGCACACATATTTCAATTTTATATTCGCATTGTTTTCGTTGTCAGTTTTTTCGATCATTTTCTCCTTTGCCTGTGCTTTCGATAATTATCCTGATTTCGATAAGCTACACCTACGCTTTGAATGTCGATAAGCAATTTGTTGCGTTTAAAATTCGATATGTCGCTTTCGATAATTATCCTGATTTCACTAAGCTACACCTACGCTTTGAATGTCGATAAGTGATTTGCTGCGTTTAAAATTCGATATGTCGCTTTCGATAATTATCCTGATTTCACTAAGCTACACCTACGCTTTGAATGTCGATAAGTGATTTGCTGCTGCGTTTGAATTTGCGTTGCGATGATTACATAACCTGGCGCCATCTTGCGGCCTCCTACACTCAACCGCTTAACTAAACGATTTGATTTGAATTTCGTTTCGACAGGCGCTGATGATGGCCAAACGTGGCTACTCATCCGCCGCTCCCACCACCAAGCTCTTCATCGATGGCAAATTCGTGGAGTCGAAGACCAAGGAATGGATCGATGTGCACGATCCGGCAACCAACAAAGTCGTCACCCGTGTGCCCAAGGCAACGCAGGACGAGATGCAAACGGCTCTGGAGTCGAACAAGAAGGCCTTCAAATCGTGGAGCAATCAATCGGTGCTGTCGCGTCAACAGGTCATGTTCAAGCTGCAGGCTTTGATCAAGGACAACATGGGCGAGCTGGCCAAGAACATCACCAAGGAGCAGGGCAAAACATTGGCCGATGCCGAAGGCGATGTGCTCCGTGGTCTTCAGGTGGTGGAGCATTGCTGCAGCATTCCATCGCTGCAGATGGGCGAGACGGTGGCGAATGTGGCCCGTGACATGGACACCTATTCGCTGGTGATGCCCCTCGGCGTCACCGCTGGTATTGCTCCCTTCAATTTCCCCGCCATGATTCCGCTGTGGATGTTCCCCGTGGCCATTACCACCGGCAACACAATGCTGCTGAAGCCCTCGGAGCGTGTGCCCGGCGCCACGATGCTGCTGATGGAGCTGCTCAATGAGGCCGGTTGCCCGCCCGGTGTGGTCAATGTCATCCATGGCCAACACGATGCCGTGAACTTCATCTGCGATGCACCCGAAATCAAGGCCGTGTCCTTTGTGGGCTCCGACACCGCCGGCAAGTACATCTATGAGCGTGCCGGCAAGAATGGCAAACGTGTGCAGAGCAACATGGGCGCCAAGAACCATGGCATCGTCCTCAGCGATGCCAACAAGGAGAACACATTGAACCAATTGGCTGGCGCTGCTTTCGGTGCTGCCGGACAACGTTGCATGGCCCTGTCGACGGCGGTGTTTGTCGGTGATGCCCAGCAATGGATTCCCGATCTTGTCGAGCGCGCCCAGAAGCTTAAGGTGAATGCCGGACATTTGCCCGGCACCGATGTGGGACCTGTGATCAGTGCCGCCTCCCGGGAGCGCATCAATAAGCTCATCGAGAGCGGTGTCAAGGAGGGAGCCAAGCTCATTTTGGATGGCCGCAAAATCAATGTGCCCGGCTATGAGGATGGCTACTTTGTGGGTCCCACAATTCTGGCCGATGTCAAGCCCAACATGCAATGCTACACCGAAGAGATCTTTGGCCCCGTTTTGGTGATCCTCAATGCCGATACCCTGGACGATGCCATCTCCATTGTGAATGCCAATCCCTATGGCAACGGTACCGCCATCTTTACCACCAACGGTGCCGCTGCCCGCAAGTTTGTGAACGAAATCGATGCCGGCCAGGTGGGCGTCAATGTGCCCATCCCAGTGCCATTGCCCATGTTCTCGTTCACCGGCACTCGTGGCTCCTTCCGTGGTGATCATCATTTCTATGGCAAGCAGGGCATCAAGTTCTACACACAGACCAAGACCGTTACACAGCTGTGGCGTGAAACCGATGTCACACACACACAGGCAGCTGTCTCCATGCCCACCATGAAGTAAGCATAGCACATATTACATATATACATATATATGTATGTGCGTCAACGGACGATGAAATTATTGCATTTATTTTGTGTGCCTAATTAGAGTTTAAGCTAAAATGTAAAGAGAATTAAAAAGTGTATAAATAAAATGAAACAAATTCTTTTTGTTAACAAACGATCCGTTTTTTCTTTTTCCGTTGCCTTTAACCATTTTCCCCAGCCAGCAGTGTGACCGCGTGGCTTCACCATTAAAAATATCCCAAAATAATTATACCAACAAGCATGGCACTTATACAAATATACCAGCAAAACTGGCACTTATACAAATATGCTGCTTACAATTTATAATTTTGAAACTAAAGTGCAAGTGCACAAAAGAAAGTATAAAAAGCATTTTTAATTCAACTATAACAGTTTTGATCATTGGCTATAAACAAATGTATGTAAGTATTAGCCTCTTCTCTATACAATAGTTAGCTTTTAATATAAAGAGAGCTCATCTGCAACATTTTCAATTCAATGGCGATCACAACTGTTTTTTTTGTTGCTTTTTCAAATTCATAATTGTACTATGTGAATATCTAAACTCAAACTGTCATTGTCTTGTCCCATTATTTATTTCTCTTTCAGTTTCTATATGTTTACTTTTTTTTTTTTTTTTGAGTGTGTGACATTTTCGTCTTAGCTTTTTCAATTTTTTTTTTTTCAATCTCGCTTTTTACAAAAAAAAGTCAGATTTTTGTCGCGATCATTAGTTTAGTAAGAAACTAATCAAATATCTATAAGAATACAATATACCTCTCTCTATGTATATATATGTAAAAAAGAAGAGCGTACGAAACCTTTCTGTTATCATCAACAAAAGATTTGAGAAAATCAGAATCCATACTGATCACATGTAATTTGGACAACTGAAATTTTTTTCGATTGAATATTTGTCAGAACTAGTAGAAATTTTGGGACTGGTCTAAGCCATCATTGTTGTATACTACTGAACGAACATACTCGATACCGCGCTCGTACTCCATATACTCGATACTTTACTGCGATCCGTTTTCCGTTTCTGTTCCTCTTTTTCAATAGGTTTACGCTTATCGTCGTGGTGGTCCTGGCGGTGGGGTTGGCGGTTGTCTCGTCGGTGTACGTTCACCTTCGCTCTCCGCGTCCGCATATTCTCCCAGCCGAGCGGGCGGCAGTCCGCTGGCGAAGGCTTGCATCGACACCAGCTCTCTAAATGCACCATCTGGATTGGCCATCAGTGTATCGTAGTTGCCCTGTTCAATCACCCGACCACTGTCGAGCACAGCGATATTATCGGCACCATGAATGGTGCTCAAACGATGCGCAATCGTTAGCACCGTACGTCCTTCGATTAGTTTATCGAGCGCCACTTGGACCAGCTGCTCGGACACCGAATCCAGTGCACTCGTTGCCTCATCCAGGAGCAATATGCTTGGGTTCTTGATCAGGGCACGGGCGATGGCAACACGTTGCTTTTGACCACCGCTCAGCAACATACCGCGTTGTCCCACAATCGTCTCGAGGCCGTCGGGTAAATTTTGTGTGAACTCAATCACATTTGAGTCCCGTACAACTTGCTGCAACAATTGCTCATTGCCTGCCTCACCGGGATCCAAGCCGTACAAGATGTTCGATCGTATGGAGCCCGAGAATAACACCGGCTCCTGACTGACAGCGCCAACGTTCCGACGCAACCATTGAGGATTCAGGGTGCGCACATCGACACCATCCAAATAGACGGCTCCCATCATGGGATCGTATAATCGCATCAGTAGCAATGCTATTGTCGATTTACCGGAACCCGAGCGTCCCACAATCGCCGTTGTTTTGTGCGCCGGCAGCGTTAGGCTGAAATCGGTCAGGACTTTGGTATCGGGTCGCGATGGATAACTGAAGTCCACATTCTCGAAACGCACTTCGCCAATTACTTTGTTCGTCGGTATGTGACCCAAATCAATGGGTATTTGGTATTTACGATCGAAGATCTCCCAAATGCGCTCCGAGGCGCCGATGCCTTTGTTCATCTGACTGTAGAAATTTGATAGACCATTCATGGAGACGGCCACATAGCCGGCATACATCAAGAACGAGGTCATCGCACCGATTGTCAGCTCATCGCCGAGCACAAGTGTGCCACCATAATACAGCACGGAAATAATGATAAAGTTGCCCGAGAAACCAGTCTGAAAAATGGAAGGAAATCAGTAAGAGAAAGACAAACAAGAAAACTACAGTCGAGTGTGCTCGACTGTGACATACTCGCTACCCATGGAGAGTCATAAATACTTTACTTTATCTTCTAGCTTCTAAAATTACGCTTGATATGTGATTTTTGTGGGCTTAGCAAAAGTTTGAAACAAATTTAGTGTTTCAAAGGAACGGACAGACAGACAGACGGACGGACATGGCTATATCATCTCGGCTGATCAAGAATAAATCTTGTTAATAGGGTCGGAGATGACTTTGTATCCTTATAATACCCTTCTATGTGTAGCGAGTATAATGATTAGAGTAATAGCGTATTTACCAAACCAAAGAATATGGAACGGGCACGTGTTTCCTTGTAGCCAATTTCCAGAGCCTCGTTTAGCTTTTGATTAAAGTCCTCGACTTCCTTTTGCTCGCGACAGAAGAGCTTGACGGTGCGCACATTGCCGAAACGCTCCTCGGCATACTTCATAATATCAGCGTATTTGTCCAGCTCAACACGGGTAATGCGACGCACATAGCGACCATAGACAATGGCCATGGTAGCCAAGGCGGGCACAACCATGGCACTCACCAAGGCCAGCTTGGGTGAGGTAAAGATCTGCAAGAGATATCATATATAATATAGTAGAGTAGTAGTAAAGAGTAAGGAATTTCAAATTAGAACTTACCATCATGGCGGAGCCAACGGTAATCATCGCAATGGAGCGCATACCATCGGATACATTCTGACTCAACGAGATGCCCACCAAGTAGGTGTCGTTACTCAGACGATTGACCAACTCGCCAGTACCGCGGGAATCGTACCAGCCCACCTCCTGAAGCAGCATCGATCTGTACAGATTGGAGCGTAGTCGACGCACAATTCGCAGAGCTGCAAACGAAGACAAAGATGGGAGTTAGGGATATTTTTAATTAGACTTAGAGATAGATACTACTGTAAAGGAAAAAGTCAAGTCAAACAAAGACAAAGATGTGAGTTAGGGATAATTTCAATTAGACATATAGATAATGCTGATGGGAGAAAAGTAAGGTGCTGCAGACAAAGACAAAGATAGGAATATTTTATTAGGCATATAGATAGATACTAATGTAAGCAAAAAGTCAGGTGTAGACAAAGATGGGAGTTATGAATATTATTGATTAGACATGGAGACAGATATTGATGCAAGGAAAAAGACCGGTGTAGCAGACAAAGAAAAGGATAGGAGATAGGGATATTAAATATATATGTAGATAGATAATGCTGGGAAGAAAAAAAGTACGATGTTGCAGACAAAGACAAAGATATAAAGATAGGGCTATTTTATTAGACATATAGATAGATACTACTGTAAGCAAAAAGTCAGGTGTAGAAGACAAGGATGGGAGATATTATATCAAACATATAGATATACTTTATAGGGTCAGAGATGGGGTAGAAAAAGTAAGGTGTTGTAGAGAGAGACAAAGATAGAAAAATAGGGATATTTTATTAGACATATAGATAGATACTAAACTAAGCAAAAACTAAGGCAAGGAAATAAGGATATAGGTATATTCTATTAAACATATGGATACTGCCCACAGTAGAAAAAATATGGAGTAAAGTTTAACTTAAGCATGACCAACACATCAATGAAGTGAAGGAATTAGTGCTTAAAAATTGTCTGTTAATCTTACTGATATGATCGGAATATCAAAAGAATCTGTGAAAAGCGTTTTCATTTGGGTCACATCTATTATTGTAAAGGTATTAAAGATTTAGCCTATATTAAATTAATTTTACTGAGTCAACTAGCTGAATCTCTATAGCTTTATGTAAGCAATCTTTATAAACTAAGAGCAATTTTTTAAAATTATAAATATACTTAATGAGTTTTAAGAAAAGAATTGATTTTTTGAAATGATCGCAAAAGAAGTTGATCCATAAAATCATTGTCCTTTGTCAAGGAAATACTATATACTATATATTCAACTATATTATTGTCTTATGCCTATAATATTAAAAATTTCTCTGCTGTACTCACATGCGGAGCCGAATAGATAGACGCGGGCAAAGTTTGCAAAGCCACCGAGTGCAAAAATCCAGAATAACATTACTGAATATTCGCGTAATTTATTCATTGCAGCCGAATCCAGCGAGTTCTTGTTGAACACCACATCGACCACTTTGCCTATAAAATACGGCACGCACATTGTGATCGCCGATGAAACCACCAGACAGATGAGACCCACTGAAAAAGAGAGAATTGAAATGGAAAATTAGTGAAAGAGCAGTTAATAGTTAGCTTATTTATAAGGAAGCGTATTAGGTTAAAGCTCTCGGAAAGCATTACAAAGTTGCTTATTATGATGTGTAAAAAACTTAAACGGCTAACTTGAAAAGTTCAATTTACAATAGGTTTTATAGACGGACAGATGGATCGATTGTTATGAAACTTTCAGAATCCACGAAGGAGAAAGTTATTATGATGTGTACAAAATTTCCGATTGCTAGCTTTACATTTGCGCTTGGCATACGATTTATATCGAATTGATATTACAAGAAATTTGACATGGTAAGGAATATTGTCTTTGAAGTTGGTGCGTTGAGCATAGAACGAAGCTTTTTTTGGTAGCGATTGCTCAGAAGGTGGTGAAGCCTCGACTTCAAGTAATTAGCTTTAAAAGTGATTTGTTCTAAGCGTGACCAAATGGCTAAGCTGCATAGGAATATTGTCACCAAAAATGTTGCTGACCTCTTAGCTCTTACAGCGGCAGAAATCGCAATTACGTAAGGCTGGATAAGCGAAATATCCTCTAAAAATAAAAGAGAAACCTTGAATAACGGATATATTATATCATTTAGCTTACCGAGCAGCACCCATTTCTCAGTCTTGATCAAGTTGTAGAGACGCATATACTCCGATTTGCCCATTTTGATGCGCCTAGCTGGTGTATTCACTCCACGCGCATTTTTTGTTAACGCTCCCTTTGCCTTGGTGGTCAGGCAACGTCTGAGGTACAGCAAACGGGACGACCAACGGGATCCAAAGACGGACAACGACGACGACGACGCAACAGCGGAGGAGGTGGAGGAGCCGCCAAGTAATTGACGGGCGGCAGTTGCAGCTGGCTGACGTAGGCGGAATAGTTGATGATAGGGGCGATGTGGGCGGATCAGCAGCTGCAGCAGCGGTTGCCGCAATAGTCCGCAATTGTTGTGCAGATTTAATGAACTAAGGGATATGTATCGGATGCCGTTGCAGGGAATTTGGGATACCCGTAAAGTTGTACAAACGTGTTTCAGCCGTGTGTAATTTAACAACATTATGAATGATGTTAAAAATCTTTCCTACTTTATATGTGTAAAATCAACAAAAACTAAAACTATAAAACCAATACAGCCTTGATCGGATTGTTATTCTCGTTCGTTAAAAAACAAACAAACAAAATACTACAACAACCCGAACGGCCCAAAAACAAAAATCAGCCCAGGCCAGCTATATAACAACTTGTGAATTTTGAAACAACAGTAACAGCTGATTTGCTTGCGAGCCGAAAATATTCACAAAAGTGTAAAGGTTACATTTGCATGCCACACAACGCAACGATCCGAAAAATTTCGTATTTCCGTATTAACAAAATTAATTTTAATTGTGTGTTTAATTCACATTTTCTAATTTGCAATTAATAACCTCGTTTGTTGTCTGTCAGAAGATAACAAAAAAAAAAACGTAGTGTTTACAAATGACGGCACAACCTTCACATTTTCTCACATACCTTGCCAAATGCAACGCTGCGTGCGATAACACGAATCGATAACAATCGACTGGCCGTTGAGCGCAACACGTGCACGTAAATCGTAATCGTAATCGAATTTTGTATTTGCTTGCTGCAGCAACATGGAAATTGATCAAGGTAAGACAACAAAAAAACATAAAAATCATTTAAATAAATATGTATTTAATGCAGAGCTCAAGTCATGGCTGAAAGACAAAAGCAAAGTGTACACATCACGCCTGGAGTTTGCCATCAAAGTGTGGCAATCGGCCGATTTCAGTTACATCAACAAATACGAAGTGATCTGTGAATGGTTGGCAAAGTCGCTGGCCAAAGCGTCGCCGCTGCCTTCAGACGAGCTGCGTCAGTTGTTCGCACTGCGCGCCCAACCGGGACTGGTAAGTGTGCAGACCAAGACACAGTTGATACAAGCGCTGCTCGAACGCATCACAAAGGAGGAGAAGGAGGAGGAGGAAGGTGGAAACAATGCGCATGCTGAGCTGTTGCAGAGTGTGTTGAACTTTGAGCTAGTGCAGGATGTGCTGCGTGCCGACTACACGCTGCTCATGACCACCTACGCCGCACTCTTCGCCAGCTACGAACGGCGTCTAAAGCAGCCAACGACGATTCCCACCGATCCGGCGAGCTTTGTGCTGCCGCTGCTGCAACAGCTGCGGGATTATGTGCAACGTGCCCAGCATCGTGACCGTTTGCTTGAGGCATACACAACAACGGCCCTGCAACCGTTGTGCGAACTCATTCTTCAGCTGCGCGCTCAACCGAATGCGGTCTGTGGCTTTGCCCAGCTGGCGGCGGTTGAATTACAATTGACCGAACACCTGGAGATTGTGGATGCCATCAAACGCCTGACCAAGCAGCCAATGCATGTGCGTCTGCTCACACTGGAGGCGGCATTCTACAACCATCATCTGGATCCCGTAAAGAAAGCCAAACTGTTGCACTACGGATTCGAGAGTCGCGCCCAAGGCGATGATGAAAAGGCGGCCGCCGCTCGCTTGACGATAGCGATACACACGCTGGAATCGCTGCGCAAACACAACGTTGAACTGCAGTTTCAATACAGCGAGAATAGTACGGCGGTGGAGTTTCTTAGCCAACGCATCTTTAGCTTGGTCAACGAGTGCAAAGAGCTGCAGCTGCGTGAGGTTTTGATGCTGCTTCGTGGGGCGCTGCGTTTGAATCCGCTGCTGATCGAACCGAATGTGTATCAGTGCACCATTTGGATGATGACGCGGACGAAGAGCAACGAACAGGAGCTGAGCTTGTATGCCGCTTATCTGGTGCAATTGCTGGACATGTTTCGACGCTTGGGACGCACCGAACGCTTTGTGATGCAGTTGCTCAAGGCGCTTCGCGATTGGTTGCGTCGCTTCGAGTTGCGTTTGCCCAACCACGATGCCAAGCGCAGTCGTCTGGAGGAGCAGGATGAGGAGAAGCAGGATCAGACAGAGAAACCTTCACTGATCGACTTCAATTGCTACATGGAGTTGATCTTTCAACCGCATCTCGTTGCCACGCAACCAACGAGCACAACAGATCGTTTGGTTCAAGCCTGGCCAAGTGCCACAGCTGGCGCCGCATTCACTCGGCTGGTGAGCAGCCTGACGGCCAAGCAATCGATTGTCATATGGAAAATGCTGCTGCACACCTTCGACGAACTTCTGGAGCCCAAAACGAAGGCGGTGCGTCACACAAATTTGAATTTCGCCATCGAACTGCAAGTTGCTCTGCTTTCGCAATATTTGCTCGGGAATCGCCTTGCCGAGCAGGTGGCACAACATCAAACGGAATTGAAGGAGGGACGTCGCCATATGGCGCAAGTGCTGCAGAAGTTTGGTCGTCATCTCTTGGAGCGTGAACACAATCGCAGCACAATGAATGCGTTCCTCGAGTGCGTCGAACGTGCCAGTTGCCTCGAGCTGTTGCTTGCCTACTATTGGCCCGATGGATTGCCTCGAGAGCATGAGGAGCAGACCGAGGAGGAGCTAGAGGAACAGCTGCCGCCATTGCAGCAATTTCTGCCCAGCGACGAATGGGATTTGATCCGTCAGCGTGTGCACAATTTCGGCAAAAGTTTGTGTCGTCAGCGTTTGCAGCGCTTGGAGTTGCAACTGGTCCAAGCAGGTTGGTTGCTCCTTCCACAGCAGCGTCATGAACCGTGTCCCGCTGCTTTGGTCGAGTTGCTCCCAAGTCAACTGTTGCCGCATCTGAGTCGCGACCAAAAGCAGCTGCGTTGCCGCTCCTTGGAACAGCGCACCGAATTGCTGGCGGATGCCGAATGTGTTGAACTCTTGGCCATGCAACTGCTGCAGGATTATGCCACCAACTTGAAGGCCGAGAAGGTGAAACACACGCTACTCTGCAAGCAGCTGCTGACGGCTGGAGAGGACACTTTGCCATCGGATGCAACGTTGTCAGCTGCCTTGCGACAGCATTGTGACAGCGAGAAGCGACCAACGCTGCCTCTGGAGGCGACAAGCGAATTGATTGCTGCTCTGCAGCAGCTGCCGTTGGCGCAGCTCGTTAGCAGCATCAAGTTGCGGCTGTGGCTGCTCATCTTCACCCTCTATCTCGATGTGAGACGCGCAGAATTGCAGCAGCAAGCGGATCAGTTGCTCGAGCAGCTTATAGGTGAGTAAAGGATTCCAAAAATCACATTTTTAAATCCGCTACCCAAAAGAGAAGGAGGCATTCCCGACTCTATATATATTATATATTCTTGATCAGCCCAGACAATATAGCCATGTCTGTCTGTCCGTCCGTATGAACACCTAGATCTCAGAAAGTGTAGCAGATAGAAATATAATTTGTTTGACAGCATTTGTTATGTTTGATCAAGTTTGTTTCAAAATTTTGCCACACCCACTTCCGCCTTTGCAAATCGAATAAAAAGCGTAATTTTAAAGCTAGACTTGCGAATGTTATGGGTTTTAGCTTACTGTGACCGACAATCTTGTATATTTTGTACTCTATGGTATATTTTGAATGAAGTGATATATAAATATACTAATTATAGTCTTTGGTATATTTTTAGTTTCTTGTAATATACATTAGGTATATTTTACGATTAATACCGCACTGTAATGGGCATCTGATATCTCATCAATATACCAAATACCGTTTACAATACACTTTAGTATTTTTGTAGTATATTTATTTGGTATATTTTTAGAAATAATACGGAATTGTTTTGCTTTTATTAAAAATGGTTAGCATGTGTCTTATCAATACACAAAATAAAGCCTTTAGTATATTAATGGTATATTAATTTGGTATATTTTAGGAATAATACTATTTAGCTCTTATTCACAATGAGTAGCAGGTATCTCATTAATATATCAAATACACCTTATAGTATATTTCAGTATATTTGTGGTATACTAATTCAGTATATTTTACGTATAATACCGCACTGCTTAGCTTTTATTCGAAATGTGTAGCATGTATCTCATCATTATACCAAATCAAGTCTTTAGTACATTAACGGTATATTAATTTGGTATTTTTTAGAAATAATACCGCACTGTTTTCATTTTATTCACAATGAGTAGCCACACTGATAACCGAATCCACACGAATTTTGAAAACCCTCTTCTAAACGTTCTTTGTGTATTTCTCCTTTTGCAGATCTGCTTCACTTTGGTCAGCCGCTGCCCATCTGCAGTCACTTCCCGCAGCTTGCAGAACTGCTGCAGCTGGTGCCCATCGATGACAGCGACTCTGTCGCGTGGCGCTTCTATGAGACGCTCTTCGAGCGTTGCATTCGTCGCCTCGGCCCTGGCAGCGATCTCTTTCTCGCCAGCTGTGCGGATCATTTGCGTGCTTCGTCGCTGTCACTGCAGCCGTCGCAGTGTCGTCTCCTGCTGCTGGCGATTGAGACGCTGGCGAGTGCAACGGGCGCTCAGGCGAAACGCATGCAACGTCACTTGCAGCCACTGCTCGAGATCTACGGACAGTTTGTCGCTCACAAGTTTCGGTCGCTGAAGAAGACGCCATCGGATGCTGCGGAGTTTGTGCAGCAAACGATCGCCGGATTTGGAATCTATCTGAGCAGCTGCATCAATCGAGCTGCGAAACAACAACGCGAGGAGGAAGAGCAAAAGAAGCAATCAAAGGAGAACGTGGAGGATATGGAACAGGAAACCAAGACCAAAAAGAAAGAAAAGAAGTCCAAGAAAATTGTGCAGGAAGAGCAGCCTGAAGAGCAGGAGAAGGCAGCAAGTGAGACGCCAAAGGAAGCGACAGAATCTAAGCTGGCGCCCATTGATGAGAATCTGCGACGCATTTGCAAAATTTATATTGGACATTCGGTAAGCATATCTTCAAGCTTCAAATTAACTTCCAAATAAGCGAAGTTCAATATAAGAATAAAAGCGAAACAGTGCGGGAAGTGAATATACCTTAAATATACTAAACATATACCGAAGACTATATTTGGTATATTGATGAGAGGCCCGCCACCCATTTTAAATAAAAGCAAAACAGTGCGGTATTAAAAAATACCAAATTAATATACCGAAAACATATATCGAAGACTATATTTCTGGTATATTGGTGAAATACCCCTACTCATTTGAAATATAAGCAAGATTAATATACCGTAATTAAACTGAACATATACCAAAGTATATGTTTGGTATATTGATTAAATACGCGCTACTGATTTTAAATAAATGCAAAACAATGCCATATTATTCTTAAAATATACAGAATTAATATACCGTAAATATACTAAAATTATACCAACGACAATATTCAGTATATTGATGAGAGGCTCGCTAATCATTTTGAGTAAAAGTAAAACAGCGCGGTATTAATTTAAAAATATATAAAATTAATATACCATAAGTATACTAAAAATTTATCAAAAGACTATATTTACATAGTACTATATCCAAAATGTACAGATTGTAAAATATACCAGATTGTCGGCCAAAGTAATTAAGGTACTCAAATATACCAAGGGCTATATTTGGTATATTTACATAGTACTACATTTGAATTTTACTTAATATATCTTTTAACTCGTTCTCATTTTAGCTCAATTACCGCAATCCACATGCGATTCGTTTGCTGAATGTGGCGCTTACTTATCGCCAGCAACTGCATCTGGATCAGGACGAGATCGAGTTTCTGCTGGACAGCTATTGGCGTCAGGTGAATGCAGACATTGAGGCGGCCGCATTGGACATTGACAGCATTGAGGCAGCGATCAAACTGATCATCGACTACAAGACAAACGAAGATTTTCTGTTGCTCTTGCGTCGCTTAATCGCACAACTCGAGGCGCTGCAGCGACCAGAGACGGAGGCACAGCATCGCAGTCTGCAGAATGTGCTCATCCTGCTGCAGTTGTGCTCCAAGTGCACGCTGAGCGGCATCAAGGGAGCGGTAAGTTCAAAAAGTCATGGTTCTCCGGCTGTCCGGATACCGGATACAAGTTAGAATTGGAAAATTTTAAAGTAAAACTTTTATAGTTTCTAAAGCGTGATAGTTTTCTTATTATGTAGGTTTTGTTTGCTTAGCCAAGACTTAAGCCAGTGCTTAGTGAAAGCAGCAACTATTGATACGTTTCTCATTATATGTATATGTTGGTTGTTTGCTTAGCTTAGACCTAAACCACAGCGTGTAATTCAACCAGTGCTTAGTGAAAACAACAACCAAAAGCATATTTTACAAACATTCAGACCTCATTATTATCATTATATGTTTATTGGTTACTTAGCCAAACTCTAAGCCAGTACTTAGTAAAAAACAACAACTACTTTAGCATATTTTACAAACATTTAAACGTTTCTCATTATATACTTTATTTGCTTAGCCAACACCTAAACCACAGCGTGTAATTCAACCAGTGCTTATTGAAAGCAACAACCATTGATTCGTTTCTCTTTATATACTTGTTGTTTGCTTAGCTTAGACCTAAACCACAGCGAGTAATTCAACCCGTGCTTAGTGAAAGCACCAAGCAAACATATTCTACAAACATTGTTCACATCCCTTCTCAAATTTTGCAGATGCTCAACGAGCACTTTGAGCTGATCAATGGGATTGTGTCGCAGCGTCTGCCTGGCGTCGGCGATCCCAACTATCGGCGCCATCTGCTGCGTCTGCTGGAGGCACAACGCGCTCTCGCCGGCAATCGAACGGTGCCGCTGACCGGCGAGACGCTCGACACGCTGCTGGGCACGATGCTGGACATGAATATCAAGCGATTGATGAGCTCCGGCGGTCAGTTGGAGGATCTGCAGCAGCTGCATGCCGCCATCTCAGAGAATCTGTTGCTGTTGTTGCGTCAACATACCACACTGATGTCCGATCGCGCTGCACAGTTGACGACCTTGGTTCAGGATCTGGTGGAGGCGATTGTTTGCTATCGCAGCGATCGCCAGCAGGCGACCAGTTTGACCATCGAGGAGCTGGATGCGTTGGCGGAATTGGCCCTGAAGGTTGTCACACTTTTGGCTGGCATTGCTGCGGGTCCACAGGCGTTGGCCATCAAGCGTGTGGCACCGTTCCTCCTCATCTCGACCATCAAGCAAATGGTCACCACCGAACGCTCCACAACGCTCTTTCCACAGGTAAAGTGCATTCGTTTGATTCTTCTTTCCATTCTAACAACAATTAACATTAACAATTTGCATCTCCTTTTGTGACTCCACAGATCAAGGTACATTTGGATCGCATTTGTCATGAGCTGATTGGTTTGTGTGATCATCGTGCCGGACACTTTATATTGCGTTCCAGCAACGAGGCGGGCGCCCGTTTGTACCAGGATCTGGTCAAGGAGCATGACAAATTCCACAAATTCAGGGGCAAAGTATAAGTGCAAGAATTATTTGCTGACCTGCTCGTATTTTTTTATCTATTATAATGTTCGTTATTTTAATGAATAAATATAATTGTTTACCTAAGTCCTTTGCTCTCCATTTGTAATTGAAATTCGCCATTTTGACTTTAAATTTTTCGATTCGTTTTTAATTATATTAGTATTTACATCAAATGTATGATTACATCACTTTGTGTGTTCTGCGTCAACGCAGTCGCAAAATCCTTGTAAAGCGTTACGTTTTTGGTATTTTCTTTTTCATTGCCTTTCTTTTTGTGTTAACTTCCAATTTTGACATGTTTATGTATGTATTCATACATGTGATGTGTGAGTGTGTGTATGTGTGTTTCGCCATGGCTCGATGTGTGTGTGTGTGTGTGTTTAATACTAAGACTATTTCCATGAAACAAAACACACGCATCATTTGCAATTTTGATTTGTACTCGTTTGGTGGTGTTTGTGTGTGTGTGTGTGTGATGCATGCTCTTCTAGTCTTTCTATGTGTGTTTGTGTGTGCGTTCATGAGTTGGCAGCTTTCAGCTTTCAAAAGAACATTTGGCATCTCTCACACAACGGACGTTCAGCTTCCTCAGGACGATTGCCACTGGAATGAATTGGAATATTTGAGAAACGGAAATTGGGAATGTGCATGCGCAGCTGACTTACAACAAAGTTACACACGTGCGACAAATAAACTTCTGGCACTCAACGCATGAATAGCCGCACTCTTCGCACAAATCAAATGTGCAATTTGCGCATGCGGCGCGTATGAACGTTGGACGACGACAACATTTGGACATGTGACGCACCAGCTCGGGATTTACAGCATCCGGATTCAAGTCGCGCAGTATGAGATTGCCATCGCCAATTAATTGATATTGTTCATAGGGCTGCAGTTGACGGCGCTCAGATGGCATGCTTTGGGTACCATTTGTAGTTCCAGCTTTTGTTGCTTTCAAATCGGCCGCCGCTTTGAATAGCATTTTTGTTGTTTTTTCTGCATTTAAATGATACAAATTTCATATCAAGATTATTATTATTATTGAATCCTATATTGTACGCACCATGCACCGCTTTCATTTTGTCGGGATCACGAGATTCAAGAATCTTCTCGTTGACCCAAACTTTTGTCTGTGTAACATTATTGTTGCACTCTTCGTCTTCGGAGCGCATACGTTTCAACTGTTTGACTTCCATTTTCTAATTTTTTGTACTTACTCAAATATTTTTAATGTTGTAAAAGCCCTTAGCCGTTGGTTGTTTTTTAGAATTTTTTTTTTTTGCCGGCTGCTGCTGCAACTTTAATATAAAAATGGTGGTTAAAGCAGTGTGGCCGCAACATAAAGCTCGCAGTATACCAAATGTGCATTATATTTTTGTAGTATGTTTATACCGAAAAGTATTGAGATCAATGTGACCATTACAAATGTTACCTTAAATGTTGCCACACTTTACAATTAATAAATTTAAATAGCGCGAGAGCAAAAGAGTTTCCTTTTTAAACTTATTTGTGGGTATTACTCAAAATTTACAAATCAAAACAAACTAGAACTTATATCGAAATGACTAGTTTTTATTAATTCAGTTTTTCTGACATGCTTGCTATGATTTTCGTGTTTAAATATGCATGCGAACATTTCGTTTATTCCCGTTGCGCACCTTCATAATTTTTCGAATGTTTTCATTGCTACTATTGTTGTAGTAGCTATCGTCGTCCGACTTCAGAAACTGATTGGCCCCGAGTACAGCTTTTCGATTCTTCTTCTTCTTCGTCACAATGTCATCCCCTTTCGATGAGATCGATGGACTCGATGGAGTTGATTTGTTGTTTGATTTCATAGATTTGCTAACTGTAATAACGGGAGCCACCAATGACTTCGGATTGTTCTCCCGCTTCGCAGCTAAACGGATCTCAGCAGCCGCCTCTCGATTCTTGCGCACCAGCGCCAACCGAGCTAGATCCGCCCTGACCTCGCTCACAGTTTTCTGAATGTCAGTTCCACGTCCCTTTTCAATGCAACGCTTGTTACAGTCCTCGACCAGCAGCAAATCGTTGACGGATTTGGATTTATGTGGGCGATTTGGATTTGAGATCACAATGAGTCCTTCGACAGGTCCGCCCACCTTCTTGATCCTTTGTATATCGGCATTTGTGTTATTACATTGATTGAACACATTGCCATTGTTGTCATTATCTGACTGACGCTGCACTCGATTTCCATTGCCTTCGCTCTTTAGTTCGAGATTCACTTCCAGCTCTTGTTCTCGCAGCAGCTCTTCGATTGGTGTAAACTGGCGGCTGCGACCTTTGTGGTTCAAGAACTTACCGCGTGGCATTGCAAATTGCTAATATAAGAAAGCAATATAATAACTGAATACCTCAAAGGAATATTAGTTGACAGCCCCGTGCGACAATTGAGACTGAATTACAATGTGCCCTGGTTCATAAAGAGACACATAGGGCAGTGTCAACTTAAAATAAAAAGCGAGCCTTCAAATTGCATAGGCGCACTTTTTAAATGTTTGCAAAAGTTGGCAGCACTGTTGATGTTATCGATAGCAGACAGAAAGTACTATGTCGAAGCATCGATACCCGATTGATGGAGTCATTTATTAATGTGTCAGCGGTGTTTACTGTCAGTGGTCCAGTGTGTACATATCAATAATAAAAATAATCGCAAATCGTCTGTGCCGTAGTGGAGTAAGCAATATTTTAATAATTTGTGATTAATATATTTAAGTCGCAAGTGAATCTGCCTCCTTAATTTATGCAAAGTATAATTAAGATACAACAGCAACGACGACAACAAAGACCGCAACAGGTAACCACAGAACAGCGTGACATTTACATACATATGTATATGTAAATATATATTAGTACATCAACAGCTGACGATATCTATAGAAATAACAACAACCACAAGTACAGCGACGACGTCGACACCAAACGGAGTTATCGACTCAAATAGAGAGTGCAGTATAAAAGCAAGTCGCAGTGTACGACGAGCATTCCAGCCAGCAAAGTGTGTGTGAGTGAGTGAGAGTGTGTGTGTTGTACTGTTGTTTTACTGTTGTAATTAAATCATGTCGAACGACGAAAATACGCCCGTTTTGCGTGGCTGCATCAAGCTGCCGCTGGCCAACGATGAACTGCTCGAAGTGACGTCCAAGGCCAAGGACTATGCGATAATGCATGGAGCCGCAATGCGTTCGAAAACCGCCTTCAGTCCGGATTCGTTAAATGTGAGTGTGTTTGTGTGGTGAAATCCCAATTGGATTTGTCAGTTAACATGAGAATTTGATGTTAGTTTGCGCCTTTTGTGCTGGTGCCATCGTCGTTTCCGCGAAAGGAGTTCGAGAAGGCGATTGCCTTGCAGCCGATAATTAATCGATTAATGCACAATGTTGCTCATGACGAGGAATTCATTACAACAACGCTGGCCGAAACGATTAAAGTGGACGAGTTTACGGCGAATCTATTTAACATCTATCGCAAGGTGTTAGCCCATGGTTTCACACAGGTAAGAACGAAATAGCTAATAGCTGTTATCTTCTTCGCTCACACACGCCACCCACCAAAAAAAGAAAAAAAAAAATACCATCCGTCGTCACATCCCCAAAGCATCCGGCATTTTTTTTTTATCATGTGCTCCATTTTTGATCAGTAGTGGATTCTCTCTCTCTCTCTCTCTCTTGCTCGCTCGCTCTCTTTATGTCTCTCTCTCACTCTCTCTGTCGCGCTCTTTAAAGCCTACCCACCCCAGTTCCTGAAAGTGCTTCTCCCCACTTCCCCGTCCCGTCCCCCCGGCCAACACAATCGAATTGAAACTTAATCGGCGGCTATCTTATCGCCTTGCAGCTAATCTCAAGTTGCGCGCACAATTGATTTATGCGCTCATCCTGGACCCAGGGAACGCTGTTGTCAAACGCCATCGCTAAAAAAACTAAATCGCTCTAGCAACAGTTGCAACATTTTCGTTTTTCCATTTCATTTTTTGTTCTTTAATTTAAAAAAAAAAAAAAACAAAAACAATGTCCTTGCATTGTTGTCAGTGTGACCGCTGCATGATCGACCATGAAACGGTCACTCTGGTTGTTGTTGTCCCCTGATGTTGTCTTTGTTGTTGTTGCTGCTGTTGCTGCTCTACTCTTGCACTTGGATCTGCCAAAGCTATCGATAACTTAAAATGAATGTTGCACTTAAAATCAATGTTATCGAAACAGCAAGTAATATCGTTGGCAGCTCTATTTGCTTATTTTTTGATGATGCTCCTTTTTTAGTTTTAATGTTTTTAAGCCAAGAAAATAATTACTTACACATTGATTTGACTTTTCTGCTTTCCTCGTTTCAAAAAATAAAAAAAAAAACATAATCCAAAACTAATCCAATCCGAATCAATAATAAAACCCAATAAACAAAATCTCAAAACACACGAACACAATGTATCCACTATATTTGTGTTGCTTCCTGTATTATCGTGAACATATAACACACAAACACACACACGTACACACTTACACACACACATTTGAAAACCAAAAGCGCATTTCATTGGGCATGCTGCGCAGCGATCTGATGCTGGAATCCTGCTGCCCGGAGCTGTCGCCCATGTTACATCACGTGGAAAACAATATGGCGGCATCGACTGTGACTGCTGCTGCGAATGCTCCTGCTACATCAACTGTTGCTGCTGCTACATCAACTGTTGCTGCTGCTACCGCTGGCGGAGGCGGCGACGACGACGACGATGTGGCGGAGGCAAATGGGAAAGTGGATAATGTTGGCATTGTGCGTGCGACTAAATCGGCCTATTGCTGCTGGAAACAAGTGGAGATCAATACAATAGCATCGGGTTTTGGCCATTTGGGACCAGCAAGTAAAACCATACAAAGGTGCTGTCTCTCTATATCCTCACTCTCTCTCTCTCCTCTTTATCTCTATCTCTATTATCTTTTTTCGCCCTATATCTATATATCTTTTATCTCGCTCTTGCATTCACACGCATTGCCTGTAAAGCCTAACAAAAACCATAGACATACACAAACACACTACTACTACTACAAACACTACACACACACATACACATACACAGACAAAGTTTAATTGCCCACAAATGAAGGGCAATTTGAAAAATACCCAATTTGAATTTCCTAAAGTCGATAGTCAATTCCTGGAAATCGATAACTAAATGCATATATGGAAATTGATTTATATTTGCATACGTTCATTATAATTTATAATACCCGTATGATGATGGATCAGCTGAATAAATAATCTGTCGAAATACTATATTAAATTACTCACTACTACTAACATGACTTGCCTCTATTTTTCACTCTTCTATTTTCTGTCTCTTATTCTGTATGTGCGTGTGTGTGTGTGTGCGTGAGTGTTGTTGTGTGTGTCCTATTACTTATTATTTATTTTTATTAAAACTGTTCATTCTTTGAGTATGAGTTGTGAATTGCAACATTTGTTTTTTTTTTTTCGTAGTTTTCACTTATGCTTGAAACGCCGCTCTTCCCGCCCACTTGCCTAACGCCCGCCACGCCCACAAGCCCGTCTGCCTGCCTCTGCTTGCTGTGCTGCTCTGCTTCTTCCTACACCTCTTTTATCCTTTTAACATGTCATTATTGCTATATATACAAACAATTATTTATTTCGTGCTGTACATACATATACCTACTATATTTAAATGCTATTTATTATTCTCGTGTGTTCCAGAATGCGCAAAATCATTTGAATTGTGCGTTGCCCTCCCACTCCTGCTGTCTCTTTCTATTCCACATTGTTGCGCATACGCATGACATGTGTGTTGCTCACCCCCGCCTCCCGCCCCCTTTACGTTGTGTGCTGCTTAGTAATAATTATTCATCTGTCTTTCAAATTTATTTAGATTTTATTGTCGTTTGTTACAGCGCAAATAAATGTAGCAAAAATTATAGAAGAAAGCAGATACAAATATTTAACAAATATGTTGAAATACAAGTGCATAAATTGCGCTGTCATTCAAACACACACACACACACACTCAAACTAGTCTTATCACAAGTTGACCATAAAACTGGGTAAAAAGCAAATGAGAAATAAACACCGACACAAACACACACACACACATACATGAACAGGTGTTGCGTTGTTCGCTGATGAGTTGGTGTTGAAAAACTCCAATTTCTATTTATAATTACTTCAGAGTGCCGCTTAACAAATCATTCCATATTAATTGCAGCTTATGCAATAACAGATATTCCAGTTGATTTGTGTTTCTTGTTTAAATATCAATTTTCAATGTCAATAGAAACAATATCCTTTTGTGTATGGCCAGGTGCATCTAAAAGTGTGTGTTTGTGCGTGTGTGCGCTATTTGATCAGTGTCATAAGCTCAGTGCTAGGAACAGAATTCGCTGCAATATGACCAAAGCCTACTCAATATTTTGGTATTCAGTAGAAAATTTGATGCGCTCAAAAGTTACATGCTTTGTTGTTGTTGTTTTTTCTAGCCAGCTTGGCAGGAGGAAAGAGTGAGTGTCATTACACCATTTAATATGCCCAGCCATCCATACATTAAACCAAAACCACCCAATCAATCAAAATAATTGTAATAAATTATATTTTAGAATAATGGTAGAACAAGAAACTTAAGTTATTAAATAGCATAATACATATACAAAATTTGCTTTGGCTATCATGGCGCTTTAATTGGAAGAGTAGTGGACCCACTTTGCTTCGCTCTCTCTCTCTCTCTCGTCCCTTGATATATGATCTTATTTTATTTTTCAGTTATATTTTTTTTAATTTACTGTATTATATTATTTTAGCAGATTCATATAAGACACTTACATAAATTTAGCTTAGGCTAAGGGCTGTGTATTTACATATACCATAAACAATATATAATGTAAATTGATCATAATTGCAGGCTTATAGCGTCGGTCTATTACGTTCTGACTATTTGGCTCACGTGTACGAGGGCTGTGCAATAAAGCAGGTTGAAATCAACACGATTGCCTCCAGTTTCGGTGGCATTGCTACACACTTGGTGCCTCTGCAGAAGTATTAATCGCTCTTCTCTCTCTATCTCTCTCTCTCTCCATCACTTTCTTACTTACTGTTTACACTGCACTACTTTTAGTATTTAAATACCATACATAATTGCACACACACACACACAAACACACTCCATTAGCAGCACGTACTTACCTCGGTGGCCCACACAAGATACGACATGTAAACAAAAGGATCGTGTGTGGGCGCCTTGATTAGCACCGTTAGTCACATTTTGGTCCATGCTCATGTTTGTTTACTGCCTTCTCTCTCTCTCTCTCTCTCTCTTACTCTCTCATTGGCATGCAATAGTTCTCCTATCTGTCTCTCTCTCTTCAATTCACACACAAAAGCACAGAACAAACAAAAAAAAAAAACACTGGTGTCTCACTCACACACACACAAATTGTTGGCTTACTACGGTTATTGGCTTTGACTTGAGCTTTGTGGATGCTACTGAAAAATCAATCCTTACTATTTTGATTATTGCCCGTTGTTTGTAACTCCTGCACTCCCAACTTTTTCTCTCTCTCTCTCTCTCTAAAATTGCCTGCTAATAAATTATGTTGTACGTAACCCTTTTTCCCAGCAAAAAAAAAAAAAAAACAAAAATAAAAATACTTCACCTGTTGTTTGTTATTTACTGTTTTACCTTGTGTTGTGTCTTTGCGTTTGTCCCTTGCCAAAACTTATATCTCTTTTTTCCCCATCTCTCTATCAACACCGACAACAACAATAGCTTTGTGCTAAGAGAATTGGGACATGCCGAGAAGCTCAAACACGTAAGTATATTTTTTTATCGATTATCGCTTATCGGAAAGACTTTGAAGTATTTTTGTAATCGTTTTGCAGATGCCCAAAAACGATGCACTGGCTGGATTATGTGATGGCATGGTCAAGGCGTGGGATATTTATGGCAAACCCGAATCGGTTATTCTGTTCATCATTGAGGACATCTCCTACAATATATGCGATCAGCGTTTCCATGAATTCTACATCCGGGAGACGTATCCACACATCAAGGTCCTGCGTCGCACACTCACCGAGGTGCATCGGGAGGGCAAACTTGGTCAGCGCAAAGAGCTGTTGCTGTAGGTATCCCTGAAGGGAAAGTATCCCAAAAGACTTCTTCTTATGTTTCTCCTCCTTGCAGTGGCACAACGGAGGTGGCTGTCATCTATTTCCGTGCCGGCTATGAACCAGCTCATTATCCCACGCAAGGCGAGTGGGATGCACGCTATTTGATGGAGACCTCGTTGGCCATCAAATGTCCGTCGATTCATTACCATTTGGCGGGCACGAAGAAGGTGCAACAAGCCTTAGCCCAACCGGCTGTGCTGGAGCGTTTCATTAACGATCCAGAGGAGATTAAGGCTGTGGGCAAAATCTTTACCGGTTTGTATTCGCTGGATGACAATGACGCGGGCAATGCCAACTATGAGATGGCATTGCGTACGCCCGAGAAGTTTGTGCTCAAACCACAACGCGAAGGTGGCGGCAATAATGTTTATGGCGTCGATATACCCGATGCACTCAAGGTAAGTAACACACTCAACATTATCGAGTTACTTCATTGATTTCGTCACTCCTTTTCTTGCAGCGCATGACACGTGTGGAGCGATCCGCTTGGATCCTTATGGATCTCATACATCCGCCTCTGTCGCAGGGTTATATGGTCCGTCCGGGCAGCGAGATGCCGCCACAGATTGTCGACATGGTGTCGGAGCTGGGTATCTTTGGTGTGGTCATCGGGGATGCGGATAACATTGTGCACAACTATCAAGCGGGTCACATGCTCCGCACCAAGCTATCCACGGCGAACGAAGGTGGCGTTGCCGCCGGCTTGGGTGCCTTGGACAGTCCATATCTGATCGACAGTGATGGGGAAGAAGGCTACTATTAATTATCGACAATATATATCGTATATATGTATGTGAAGCATTCCCTTGCCTTCAAAAAGAAAAACTTACTTAACGATTGTATAAAATATATAAAAATTATTTTTGTAATGCTTGTAGAGTTGTAATTGATGCAATAAATTTTAAATGTAAATAAGACAATAACAGTTGTTAGTATTCAAATTCTATAATATAAGCTACAACCAAGTGGACTCTCGATTCTTGAACAGTTGTCCATAAAATTGCTAAGAAACCATATAGTTACTATATAATTACTATATCGTATGGCAAACTAAAGTTTGTTGCATTTTGAGAAACAGCTTTTGGTTTTTAAATATCTAAGTTTAAAATCATTTAACAATTGCTTAAATTTTGATAGCTTTAGCTGTTCTAGAACATGGGAATACTTTATGGGATCGGGCATTGGTTTCTACTTCTAATGTATATCAAAATGTAGTACAAAAATGTAGTATACATTTGCTTTGGAATGCTTGTCGATATGAAGCCACACAGACGACTCCAAAAATTAGCACCGAGTAGGAAAAGTTTCACATTCCAAAAATTACTACCGAACCGTTTGACGGAATGTGGCATCCATGAAGCGATCGACGAGACTATCGATGGGATGCACAATCAGCGGTATGCTTGCCAAACCAATAACCGTGGGCAGCGTCTTCAGCACTATAGCTGGTGATTTGCGTAGCATCAATTTGCTCACCGCCGTGATGCTGTAATCAAAATGTATATATTATATACATATGTACATATGTAAAGGAGCACTCTTTTCATACCGATTGATGGCCAACCCGGGCAGTATGACGGATGCAAGCATTTGCCAGCTAAACACATCGGCCGCTCTTATGGCCACTTCACGTTGGCTGGAGCCCGCCATCTGAGCACGCAAGGATTTGTCAAAGGTATCGGTGCAGACGTAACCAATGGCCATGCCATAGGATGCGGCCACAATCGATTTGGGCACTAGTGGTCGAAAGGCTTCGCCCACTTCATTCGAATAGCCTGCAATTAATTAGTCATAGTAGTAATTACTATATCATCATCGTCATCTCTTAATTTATTTACCCATGTAGCGTATGAAAGTGTCGCGATAAATGTCCACATCTAGAGCTTGGACTTCCTTACGACTGAGATTCGTTGTTGTTTGTGTTATTGGGACTTCTGTCGCCTGCTGTTTGGCCTGTGTTTCGTCCATAATCAACTTACTTAATTGCGTAATAATGCAAACTAAATTAAACAAAAATACATTTAAATATGAGCAAGCTCCGGTAATATGTTGCCTTTTAAACAGTCTGGCAACGCCAAAGTGATGTTTTTGACATGAGTGCAGCTAATCGATATATGCGTATGAGTTATCGTTGCACCACCACACAAGAGATAGTTATCGCCACAAAACGTCAAGCGTATCTAGTTAAATTTTTTTTTTTGTTAATAGTGAGCGTGCGTGCGAGTGTTTCGTTTGAAAACAAAAGATTCCATGAAATTGTAGCATTTAATTAGTGTAAGTTTGTGCACACATATTTATTTCAGCGCATAGTGTGTTTTACGGTAAAGTGCAGCAAACTTGCTGGCCCTAAAATGAAATGCGAAAAAATGCTGCTTGTGCGGCGCGCGCGGCAAAAGGCCACAAGCCGCACACACACACGCATTCAGGCAATTGCAGAATAAAAACAGACACATGCAAAACACACATACACACGCATACATGCAGATGATGCAAAAACACAAACAACTTGTACCAAAAAAAAAAAACCGAAGAAAACTTGTATATTAATGCGTGTGTTTTCGTGTTTTCTTGTTTTCTTTTGCAGCTTGGGCAGAGCCAGCGTACGAAAAAGTATTTGGTTTTATTTTCGTTCTCCTCCGCCCCCGCCCCCGCTCGTTTGGCGAAGGGCCGTTGTTAAGTGACGCTCCTTCTCCCCGCCCGCTTCGCCTCACCGCCTCGTTTGTGCTGCTCGCTTTAAGATCCCCCCACCACACAGCTCCTCCACTCCCCCCCACACACAACACATTGTCACAATGGTCGACTACAGCGATTTGGATCGTCAAATTGAGCAGCTGAAACGCTGTGAAATCATCAAAGAGAACGAGGTGAAAGCCTTGTGTGCCAAAGCACGCGAAATCCTTGTCGAGGAGGGGAATGTGCAACGTGTGGACTCACCGGTCACCGTATGCGGCGACATCCATGGACAGTTCTATGACCTCAAGGAGCTGTTCAAAGTGGGCGGCGATGTGCCGGAAAAGAATTATCTATTTATGGGCGATTTTGTGGATCGTGGCTATTACAGCGTTGAGACATTCCTGCTGCTGTTGGCGCTGAAAGTTCGCTATCCGGATCGCATCACATTGATACGCGGCAATCATGAATCTCGCCAGATCACCCAGGTCTATGGCTTCTACGATGAGTGCCTGCGCAAATATGGCTCGACAGCTGTGTGGCGCTATTGCACCGAAATCTTTGACTACCTCAGCCTATCGGCCATCATTGATGGCAAGATATTCTGTGTGCATGGCGGCCTATCGCCCTCAATACAGTATTTGGATCAGATACGGAGCATCGATCGCAAACAGGAGGTGCCACACGATGGACCCATGTGTGATCTGCTGTGGAGTGATCCCGAGGATCAGACTGGTTGGGGCGTCTCGCCACGCGGAGCTGGCTATTTGTTTGGCTCCGATGTGGTGTCGCAATTCAATCGCACCAATGATATCGATATGATATGTCGTGCCCATCAACTCGTTATGGAGGGCTTTAAGTGGCACTTTAATGAGACCGTTCTAACGGTGTGGTCAGCGCCCAATTATTGCTATCGGTTCGTATGCTTGTCATTTATATTTGTCATTGTTTCATTTAACATTCTCTGCCTTGCAGCTGCGGCAATGTGGCAGCTATCTTGGAACTGAACGAGTACCTGCATCGCGATTTTGTCATTTTTGAGGCCGCACCACAGGAAAGTCGCGGCATACCATCGAAAAAGCCGCAGGCCGATTATTTTCTTTAAGACGCAAAATGGGAAACCGAAATGGGAAACAAAGCGCGGCTGCAAATTGCACTATGACTTCTTTTTTCTTTTTTTTTTGTGTGTGTGTGCTTTTGGCCGCAAGCTGCAACATTGATAACTGCCTGCCTGCCTCAAGCAAAAACGAAACAAACAAAAAACAAGAAATTAATCAATTATTATAAACAAATACACAACAATGGGCCACAACAACAACAACTACAACACAGACAAACAACTACTACAACTCCCTCCCAATCAACATTTTCATCATTGGATTCATCATTCACACTCATTCAAGACACTCCAAATTCACTTCTCACATCAACTCGGATCATTTGATAAGCCAACCAACGTTGAAACGATTCCTATTTGTAAGCATAACATTTAAGTTTGCGTTTCTTTGTTCTTTTTTTTAATCTACACACAGATACATATATATATATATATATATATATATTTGTAATTTCTTTGGAGCATGCAAAATATATATATATGTATACTTTCCAATTATTGTCCGCCACATACAAACAAAACTAAAAAGCAATTTGCGATTTGTAGTTTTGTTTGTTTTTCCTTCTTTTTTTAATTCTTTGCTGCTCTATCTCTGTAATTTACCTATTAGATCTACATATTACATATATAAATATATTAGAATCGGAACCGATGCAAACACACGGTCCATTAGTTAAGGTAAAACAAACACACCCAACACACAATAACATTGTAGTCTTGTAAGTTCATATAAATCAGTAAAAAAAAACAAACAAAAATAATAACAAAAAAATTTAATAATAATGATAACGCATTGTAATAACTGATTATTAGGGTTTAAGCGGATGATGATAAAATGAATGCGTATAACTATTTAAGTACACAATTCTTATTCACACAACATCGACAGCTATTTAATAATAGAATTTGTAAGCCAAATGCATTTTGATTTTTTCGTTGTTTAATTTTCTTTTTCGACCAGTTTTTACTTTTGAAGAAATTTTATAGAAAATGTTGAATGGGTAAGCGAATGCATTTGGTTTTTAGTTTTCGTTTTCCAACGGCTGCGAATTAAGATTTAATTGTTTCCTGAGAATTCGATCTGCGATTGGATGCAACATTTTTAGAAGTTATTTAAGAAATACTTCTGTATTGAAAATTATGCCTACTGCAATCGGGGTTTATCTGCTTTGGCTGAAAATCTGGTATATTACATCTACTATATTAATATACCAAATATGTCCATCGGTATATTTTAGTATTTATGTAGAATATGGTCTGATATATTTTGACCTTGTTGGTATATTTTAAACGTTGTACTTCAACCATATACCAAATATGACATTCGGTATATTTTAAGTAGAATATGGTTTGGTATATTTTGACATCAGTGGCATATTCCGAATGTAGTACATCAACGATATACCAAAAATGATATATTTTCAGTATTTTTGCGGTATTATTTTAGAAGTATTTTCAGCATATGGTCCGGTAAATTTTTATCTCTAAGGTATATTTAGAATATACATCAACAATATACCTAATATGGTGAATTTCAGTATTTTTTCGGTATATTTTAAAAATTTTACCGCACTGTTTTTGCTCTCATTAAAAAGTGAGTTGCGGGTATCTCACAGTCGGGCACACTCGACTGTAGCTTAAGCGAAAAAAGTGCAAAAGTTGATTTCTTGCAGTTGACACAGATTTATTCAGTTACGACTTAGGCACTAGAGTTGTATTAAGTACATATTTAAAAAAAAAAAAGATATGCTAGAAGCATTTTATTGCCAGCGTGGCGCTTGTCATGAGGGTCTTGAGGGATACGCAGTTATAGGTCGGATCACTCGATCACTTAGATCTCGGCGAGCGACAAACCGTGCTCATGCAAGTGCTCCATAAAGCAGCTCTCATAGGCAGCAGCCGCATCACAGCTGCAAAGGAAGGAAGAAAGGAGCATTAATCAAATGGGAAATTCCCAAAGAAGGAGTCGGAAACACTTACTGATCCTCAGGGACCTCGATGGCTTCGCATTTTTCGACAATTTCAGCGCCTGCTGATTCCTTCTCGGCATCATCCTTGCTAATGTGCTTGATCAATTCCAAAGCGTGCTCCTTGCTCAGTTTGCCGGCATCATCCATCTACCCCAAAAAAGAGAAAGAAACGGTTAATTGGATGAGAAAGATGTTGGAAGATATTTGGCACCTACAATTTCGAATTTCTTCATCATGCAGGCACGCAGACATTTGCCCTCATGCGATTCGGTTGGTTCATGTTGCAGCATATGCTGCACTTCCTCATCGCTGGCTCCCGTCTCCGTTTTGCATTCCTGCGCCACCTCGGCGGCATGCTCCTTGCTGAGGTCCTCATGAGGTGCTCCCGAGACTGCGACAGCGACCAGAAGTGTGGCAAACAAGCAAGTGTAAGGCGACATGTTGAACGTTGGGTGAATGATTCGCACTTGATTGCTTCACTGTTGGTGGCGTTAGCATTTTATAGTTTGTTCTCCACCCTCAACTGGACCGAAGGGGGGGGCAAATCACCTGAGTGACGTTTTGAGGGAGGCGACAGCGATTAATTGCAATTATAATTGGGCATGATGATGATGATGGGATTTCCAGTTGCACCAAAATGAGCAGCACATGACACTCGACGGCGATCTGGACGAGATCCGCCGGAGATCAACTTGACTGGGCGACGTGGGAACTTCTCTCACCCTCCCTTTTGTTATACCCGGTAATAAAATTACAGAAGAGCATGATTGGTCACTGGCAAACGAAAATGTTAATGATATGTAAGTAACATAGCAGGCTATTTATTTTAATGGTTTGACTGGAAAATATCTAATAAACCGAATCCCAAATTATCCTTAACCAAAAATCGAATTGCAAGTCACAAACACAGCTGCATTTTTTGTTGACCGGGTATTTTCGAGTCAAGCGAATGGAACTGACGCTTTCTAAGATCGCTCAGTTTCTAATTGCACATTTAATTAGAAGCTGCTGGCAATGCAAATCTTTCAAATACAATGCGAACCGATCAAAAATTTGATTGAATGACTGGGACAGGGACAGTTTGATAATTGTTATAAGTAGTTCAACTATTATTAAACCGAAACTTACTACTACGAAACTAAATACTACCGCACTCACAAATACCCTGTACATTCTGAACAACAAAACTAAAAGAGCTTGTTAATGAAGTAATTCAAATGAGTTGCGACTGAAACGTTGCATAATTTTGGGCTGCAACTTTAAATCTCTTTTGCACACCCTGTTGTCATCTACTTTGTAACGATCACCCTGTTCCATAACGGTCAATGTCACTGTGTGTGCGCGTGTGTGTGTGTGTATTGCACTGCAAAACAGCTTTACGAATTTTTCCGGTCGCAGTTTGGCAGCACGCTACAGATTATCAGCTTGAAAAGGCGAAGTTCAAGCAATTAAATACAAATTAAGCTGAGCTTCAAAACAATTCACAAGCAATTATAAGATTTCATATTGACGTGCGTTTTAATTGTATATTTTAATGCCTATACATAGTCTATACATACATACATACATACACTTGGACATATGTTATGCGCTAATCATACACATGTATGTATGTACATATGTTGTATGATTAGCGCTGTCTCCTTTGAACGAGTTTCTATATTTGCGACAATTCGGCAACACTTGCAGACAAAATGACGTCCTTGCTGCTTACCGAATTGTTGCTGTTTGCTTTGCAAGGCAAAGTTCAACCAATTAATTGCAAATAAAGCAGCACTTGAAATGATTATTTCGTATTTATGTGACGCGCAAAGCGATAATGATTAATTATACACTTATGTGTGCATATAAAATATTTGGTCAAGCAGCTAGCGATCAAGTTTCGAAATTCCCTAAGGTATGGAAACACTTGCAGACAAAATGGCTGCTTGCAGCTTATCGAATTTTTGATGTCTAATGTCTGAATTGTTCACTGCAATTAAAAGATGTTGATGTGAGTATTTTTTTAGATGTAAATTAATTCTTTTTATTTAATTAAATTATATTTTATCTAATTACATTTATTTATTTATATCATATATGATATCGACGTTATCGTTGATCAATTATCGAACTTTGCAAAAGTTTGGCAACACTTGCAACCAAAAAGCGGCGCGCGTGTGTCTTGCAATAAAATTTGTTCAAAGCTATTAATAAATATTAAATACGAGAGTAGCGAGACGAGTAATTTGTGAATTTAACCATCCAAAGGCGTTTTCAACGCCACCGGAGGCGCAGCTTGCGTGTCGCCTTCATTAACTCGCGGCTCAATTGTTGGAGCATCTGCTTTTGGTGGAGACGCCTTTGGACTGCCGCTGGGCAGCAAAAGTGTTTGAATGCCACCCGTGGGAGCCTCAACCAGAATGTACATCACATACGCCAACAATACGGTGAAGCCAAAGTCTGGCCAGAATCGCAGCATCTAATTCGTAATTCCCATGTAAGTGAATGCAAATAAAATAATACAGCTCTGATCACTTACCACTTGATAGTCACTGAAGTAGGTGCTTGTGCGTGTGCTAAAGCCATTGAGTTCCAAGATAAAAAAGTGCCAAATGTAGGCGCAATACGAGAGCTTTGACAGCGGTTGCCACAGCGGCGAGGAGAGGAAACTGTTTGCCAATCCACCATAGCCATACTTGCAGGCAAACACAACCCAGATCAAAGCGATAGGCCACGCGATGCGAGTCAGCGTCACGTAGAAGGCTTCATTGAGTTTGGGCAACTCATAACCATTGGCTGCATATGGATAAATGCCAAAGAGGCAGGCAAAGATCAAGGCCAAGCTAAAAATCCAACCAGCCCAGACTGCCAAAGGTTTCAGCTTGAAAGATTTCCCGCGATTCACGTGCAAAAAGTAACCAAAGAGCAGACCAATTATCCAAGGTGAGGCACGCGTGTGTGTCGTGTAGTAAATCTTATTGGAATCCACCATTAGTTGCCTATGAAGAAGTGAAAGTTTTAAAGCACGTCCAAATGTAAACAGGGGAAGTAAACTCACAAAGTATAACCACGGACCATCATCATGCTGAAGAGGCAGGCGGCGAGGAGCAGCATGAAGACGACAATGCCAGCGACTGCCTTCTTGCCCCACTTGTAAAGCGCCAACAACAGCAGCGGTGATATCACATACAGCTGCGTATCGACGCCCAGATACCAACTGTGCCCCAGACACTTGAATGCGAAATATAAAGCGGGTTAGATTAAAAGCAATTCCCAAGAAATGTTGTATCACCGTTACCATTGTCTCGGCCGCCACATAGTTCTGTACATAGAGCAGCGTCCAGAACCAACTCTCCTCACAGTTCGCCTTCTGGGCTAGGATGATGGTGTTGTAGACTGGTCCACCTCCTATTACGGGCAAGATTGCCATGTAGCCGAGTATGCCCAAGGCTAGGACAGGCGTGAGACGCAGGAAGCGATGCAAATACATCAAGGGAACATTCAATTTGCCTCGGGTTTTTTCCATAGTGCGCAAGGCGACGAGGACAATGAGCAAACCACTCAGGAAAAAGAACGTATCCACCGAGAAGAGAGCGTGGATGGTGAACATGCTGTACGGAGATTTGAACCACTGGAAAAACAAACATCAAACCCACTCGGAATTGTAGTTGAAAAGTGAAAAAGTGTAATCGCAATGCTTTCTTACCGGCACAATGTCCACCAGATTGATGATGGGCGATACCGCCGCCATCAGATAATCATGACCGTAAATCACCCACATAAGCGACAAGCCGCGTATTCCGTGCAGACAGTCGATAACATTTGGATTTGATTTGCTGTCCGAGAAACGGAACAAGGCACGAGAATTGACACGTGCCGAAAAGATTTGCACCACAGCGGGGAGTCGCTCTATAGAATATTATTTGTATTGGATGGTTTTTCGTTACAAAACGCTCACTAGCTGGAAACTCACTTTGATCGTGGCAGAAAAAGTAATCCCAGATTGTGGTCAGCAACATGAGGCCAGCGAGAATGCTAAGCAGCACACTGCAAGGAGAAAAGATAGGAAAGAAGTAAGAAAACTACAGGTGAGTGGAAATATGTCAAATTAATATACCACAAATATGTTGAAAATATTCCAAAGTCTACATTTGGTATACTGATATAGTACTACATTCGAAATATACCATAGAGTATAAAATATACCAAATTGTCAGCTAAGACCCGATTTTATACAGAAGTATTTTTTAAATAGACTTCAAAGATTTTTATCCAATCGCAATCAAACTCAGGAATCATAAATACTATAGATATTATTATCTTTACCAAAACTCGCGGTTCTAGCTCTAAACTTTTTACTAGATATTTTTCGTTTTGCGGCGGCAGAAAAAATTTTAAAACATACTTTATCTGCGTACAAACATATCGAAAAAAAATTATAGCTCTATCTCTTATAGTTCCTGAGACTTGACTATATTACCTCGGCGGTTGACGCTGATCAAGAATATACTTTAAAGGGATGCCTCTGTCTGCTTATTATAATGACCCTTCTATCCTATGGGTTGCGGGTATAAAATCAGATAAAAACTCCTTAAATTGACTTTCGAGGTTCGTCGCAACTTACATAGTGAAAATCGCAAGTCCATCCAAAGGCTCCTTCTCGGCCGTCTGGCAATTGGCTTCATTGATTAGCTGCGTGTTCAACTCAATGTTGAGCAGCTGCTGCAGCAGTTGACCCAGCAAGGCGTCGATGTTTTCAGCCGAGCAGGAGGCGGGAAAGCAGACAGCGGTCTGTGCACTTATTGTACTCAAAGCCGGAGAATTTCCACCCAAAACGCTGCCTACAGGCAGTTTGGCGCTGCAATATTTACCGCGTAGTAAGTGACCAGTTGTTGTCATCTCATGCTGAATACGAATGCACTCATCAAAATTGCCCAAATTCTTGAGATTGCCATGAAGCAAACCGGATGGCAATCCACCCCAGGAATCAATCACTGCAAGGGACACGAAAGTGAAATTATGTTATTACCATAAGGTATACTTTTCGTTGATGGCTGTGAGATGAGCCAGATGTCTTCAGGATTATGTGAAAGTGAATTAAGCAGACACTTTTGGAAGTGTTTAATGTTATTATTTTAAGGAATACTATTCCTTATTGCAATGAGATGAACCAGACCGACTAAGGTCTTTAGGATTATGTGAAAGTGAATTAAGGAGACACTTTTGATGTTATTATTTTAAGGAATACTATTCCTTATTGCAATGAGACCGACTCAGGTCTTTAGGATTAGGATATGATGATGTTAAGCAGACACTTTTGAAGGTGCTTTTTTTACATACTTCGCAAGGCCCAAAGACTTCCTGACTGCAGTGCCTGTCCGAGTTGTTGCACCTCAGCGGCACACAATAAGTCCTGTTCCGTAGGAATTCTCAGTTTTAAATCCGTGACCGTAACATTCTCGTAGAAGTCAAAGAACTCGACCGCCAAATGGCGTAATTTCATCATACGTTGATATGTTGCCATGCTTGAATTTCCATTCGTGATGTCGCTGCTGATCACTCCGACGATCGTGGCGAAGAGCCAAAGTGTCCAATTTAATCTAGCCATGACAACGGCGGAGGCTCCTTGACACTCAACTTGATTTGACGGTTGCGACTGATCGAATCGATTTGCGATCGCCAGCTGGCTGGCCTTTTTATACATGGCACAATGTAAGCGTGATAAAGTTGTTAGTATTTCCATCTGGCTCTATTGCCAAATAATAAGCGATTAAAGTTAATCATTATTATTATTATTATTATTCCTTGAGATAAGCGATAAGCGGTAAGCGGTCCCTGAACGCGATCACTGCTTGCGAGTTCTATTTATGAGGTTTGCTGCTTATCTCATTCGTCGCACTCGCAAGCCACTTGAAATTGGTTTGTCTGGTATAGGCGGGGAGGAATATATGTGAAATAAGAAGCCATAACCAACTTAGTCACTCATAGGTTCAAGAGGTTCAATCGTAGTGATTTCATCAATCGATCGATCGATCGCATGGAAAACACTTAAGTGTTTCATTGATTTCCGATTGTCATCGTTGGAACACTCCCAACCGGAACATGGATACAAATATGCTAAAAAGGGTCACACAAAAACATGTTAGAGAAAAACTAATTGTGAATCTAATCAACACGTTTCTCCGGAACGTTCGGGGCAATTAATTTTCAGATTTCTGGGAAGTAAACAAACAAAACACACAACCAGAATAATAACTTAGTCATATGTACTTGGCCTAATCCAACACAATATTTATGGAAAGATTGGCGTTTTGCATGACCAGCATGATAGACAAAACAAATTTTTCCAATTATTATTATTTGTTACGAATTCTGCGTGGGTTTTGTACGTTTTTTTTATACTTGCTACCCATAAGGTGGAAAGGTATTATAACTTTGTGCCTTCAGGAAATGTATGTAACAGGCAGAAGGAGTCATATTCGACCACATAAAGTATATATATTCTTGATCAGCCGAGACGATATATTCATCTCCGTCTCTCTGTCCGTCTTTATATACACCTAGATCTCAGAGATCATAAGAGATAGGGATATAATTTTTTTGATCAGCACTTGTTATGTTTGCTTGCAGATCAAGTTTGTTTTAAATGTTTGTCACGCCCACTTTCGCCACTGCAAAGTTAAAAACATCGAGTAACAAGTGTAATTTTGGTTAAGACAATAACTATAATATTAATGATTCGTGAGAATTTTATTGCGATCGGTTAAAATTGTTAATTTAAGAAATACTTTTGCATGACAAATTATACCTACTGCAATCGAATCTAAGCTGCTTTGGCTAACATTCTGATATACTTCGAATGTTGAACTTCATTGATATACCAAATATGACCTTTGGTATATTTAAAGTACTTTGGTTTATTTTATATAAGTATATTTTCAAAATAATACGCATCTCTGTTATATTTCGAATATAGGATTTTATCGATATAGCAATTATGTCAGTCGGTATATTTTAAGTATATTTGTGGTATATCAGTTGCTATATTTTATAAATAATACTGCACATAAAAATAATTTAAAATATATATCGGGTACTTTATTTATATACTAAACTTATGCTTCTATTCAAAATTTGTAGCCGGAATCTCACAGTCGAGCACACTCGATTGTAGCTTTCGTACTTATTTTGTTGTCAGACTGGTCAACAGGCTGGGCTGTGCTGTAATCTAATCGAGACCCAGACCTAGACGCGAAACCGAGACGGTTCGTCTTTGCATCGTCCATCAGATTGGCACCAAGGCCAATATTCCCATTCCCAGACACACACACGGGTTAGACTTTGAACGATCGAGTGAAAGTCCCATTTACAACATATAGTACATATATTATTGCTTGTCTGGCGATAAGAAAACATCTAAAGAATGTGCTACGCATTGCCTACATACTTTTCAGATTTTCAGATTTAGTGTCCTTTTAACTATTTGAACTCGCAAATACGGAAATGATAACGAGTTATTTTGGATAAATAAACCAAACAAATTGATAGAAAAGAGAAGCGATATTTTGAATACCAAAAATGGTTATAAAACCTCAAGTAAAAACAATCATAAATCATACCTAAGAAATTATTATTTGCCTATGCTAATGCAATAAATTTGTTAACAAAAATTGCCTGAAAGAACAAATTCCAAAAAAAGTCATAATTTAATGCATAATTCAATTGTTTGGCTAAAGTTTGATGAAAGAACAAATTCCAAAAAAAAATAACCGAATACTTAAACGGTTGATGTCAGAACTATGCCAAATTTCATAAGCCCAAAAAAAACCAAATAAGACATTCAATTAGCTAATCTTTTTATGGAGTCTGGTACGTTTCCCCTTATGAATTTTCCACATGAATATAAAACAACATTGCTGACTATTTGTTCGTAAGCAGTATTTTATTCTAAAAAAAAAACTTCCATCTTATTAACTAAATATTTTCTATAATATATTCTAAATCTAAGTCACAGTCACAGCTTTCGGCTCAAGCTCTGGCGCAGAAGCTTCTTCGTTGGCTAAAGTTTTGGGTTTCGCTTTGCTTTTGCCACTGGGCAAGAGCCACGTCTGCAATCCGCCCGTCGGCGCCTCAACCAAGATGTACATGCCATAAGCCAACAGCACGGAGAAACCAAAGTCCGACCAGAAGCGCAGCATCTGATGAAAGAGGAAGAAGACATAAGTAAGTACTTGAAATTCTCATTATATCAATCTCAACTTACCACTTGATAATCACTGAAATAGGTGTTCGTTCTGCTTGTGTAAGTGTTGAACTGCTCAATCAATATGTGCCAAATGTAGGCGCTATACGAGAGCTTCGACAGCGGTTGCCACAGCGGCGAGGAGAGGAAACTGTTGGCCAATCCACCGTAGCCATACTTGCAGGCAAACACAACCCAGACCAAAGCGATTGGCCACGAGATGCGAGTCAGCGTCACATAGAAGGCTTCATTGAGTATGGGCAGCGAATAACCATTGGCGGCGTATGGATACAGGCCAAAGAGGCTGGCAAAGATCAGGGCCAAGCAAGAGATCCAACCAGCCCAGACAGTCAATTGATTCAGCTTGAAGGATTTTCCGCGATTCACGTGCAAAAAGTAACCAAAGAGCAGACCAATTGCCCATGGCGAGGCACGAGTGTGAGTGGCAAAGTAAATTTTATCCATGTGGTTGCCCGAGTTGCTAAAGTATAAATCATTTAATTTGATTGTAGGATATGATATATTTGAATACTTACATGGAGTATCCCTTGATCACCATCATGCTAAAGAGACAGCCAGCGAGCAGCAACGTGAGCACCACAATCACAGCGACAGCTTTCTTACCCCACTTGTAGAGCGCCATGATCAGGAAGGGAGCAAACAGATACATCTGCATGTCCACGCTCAGATACCAACTGTGCTCCAAGCACTGCAGAAACAAAATTGCATTTTAAAATTATAGATCAACTTTGGCAATGGATTTTTATGAGGTATATATATTCTTTGTCATCCATGTCAGTCTGGCAATTTGGCAACCTTTGGTATATTTTGAATGTAGTACTATGTCAATATACCAAATCTGACAGTTGGTATATTTTCAGTATATTTGAGGTATGTCAATTCGGTATATTATAAAATTAATGCCGTGCTGTTTTGCTTTCATTAAAATGGATAGTGGGTATCTCATTAGTATACCAAATATATCATTCGGTATATTTGAAGTATTTTTGCAGTATATCACATTGTTTTGCTCTTATTCAAAATAAGTAGCGTATCATTATACCATATAACTTGGACAATTTTGTAGTATTTTTGCGGGGTATTAATTCGGTATATTTTAATATGAATACCGCACTGTTTTGCTTTCATTCAAAGTACGTATCGAATATTTAATCAATATACCAAATATATATGTTGGTATATTTGTAGTATTTTTTTTCAGTATACTAATTAGGTATATTTTAATATTAATACCGCACTGTTTAACTTTCTTACTTGCTTGTTTCTTTTTTTGTTTTACACTTACCAATTTCTCCGGCACCACATAGTTTTGCAAGTAGAGCAGCGTCCAGAACCAGGTCTCCTTACAAGAGTTCGAGTTGGTGGCGGCGAAGGATTTGAAGAGCGGACCAGTGCCCAAAATGGGCAGTATGGACATGTAGGCGCAGATGGCCAATCCCACCATGGGTGTTAGACGCAAATAGCGATGCAGATACATAAGCGGCACATTAATTCTGCCTTTCGATCTGTGTAAATGATAATAGAAATGTTAAACGATTGTCACATCTTTAGGTTGGCATTTGTACATACTTTTCCACGGCGCGCATGGCAACCAAGACAACGAGCAAACCACTCAAAAAGAAGAAAGTATCCACCGAGAAGAGACCGTGGACAATGAACATGCTGAAGGCCGATTTCATCCACTAAAAAATCACATATTTAACAAACTTTTTTTTTAAGCATTTAAATAACAACTCAAACTTTTAGACATAAGTAAGAAGCTCTTAAAAATGATATTAGAAATTAATTTGTTTTTGTAAGTTAAGCAAAGAGTTCAATACAATGAGTTCTTTTGTTAGTAAATTAATCATATTTCTACCTAGCTAGCGATAGTAAATTTACGCTAGGCTATAAATTGATTTGTAATCTATAAACCACTTTTACTTACTGGCAAGAAGTCAACGATATTAATATTGGGTCCAATGGCTACCAAGGCATAGTCATGGCCAAAGACAACCCAAATAAGCGACATACAGCGTATTCCGTGAAGGCAGTCGATAACATTTGGATTCGTTTTGCTGTCCACAATGCGAAAAAGTTCGCGCGAATTGACGCGTGCCGAAAAGATCTTAACTATGACGGGCATATTCTCTGTAGAGTGAATGAATGAAATGAAGAACTAGAAATAATGAGGAAATATAAATATTTAGAATATGGAAACTCACTTTGATCCTCGCACAAAAAGTAATCGTAAAGCGTGCAAAGCAGCAATATACCAAGCAAGACACCAATCAGCGTGCTGAAATGATGAAAAGAAATGTTAAGGATTTAAAAGGAATTACGCTTGTTTGTACTTACACAGTGAAAATAGCCAGACCATCTAGGGGCTCCTTCTCGGACGTCTGGCAAGTGCCTTCGTCCACCAACCTTGAGTTCGCATTGAGTTCAATGTTCAACAGTCGCTGATACAACTGACGCAGTAATGTGTCCATATGATCCGCAGTGCAGGCAGAGGGGAAGCAGACGGCAGTCCTGACTCTGAGCAAGCTCACCGACACCAGATTAGCGAAGCAGTATTTGCCGCGTATCGTTTGTCCCGTTAATGCAATCTCTTGATTCACCCGAATGCACTCATCGAAGTTGCCCAAATCCCGCGTGTTGCCATACAGCAAACCAGCTGGCAATCTGCCCCAGGAATCAATCACTGCAAGGGGGAGAAAAAGAAATTAACATTACCGATAATGACATTGAAATTTCTCGCAGACGTCCTGACTTTAACTGACTTTAACTTTTTGTCCATGAACTTCCTCCCAGTTGCCATGAACAGTCCTGAAGGAAGTACCCCAAAATGTTAAGTCCCTAAAGTTGAAATTGATTTTCACTCCTTAACTTTTACCCATTAAATTCCTTTCAGATGTCATTAAGAGTCCTGAAAGAACTGCCCCGAAATGTTAAGTCCGTAAAGTTGAAATTAAACTTTACTCCTTAACTGTTTTTAGACCGAGGACTTTTCAATTCACCGGCTAGTAAACTTACTTCGCAATGCCCAAAGGCTGCCCGATTGCAGGGCCTGTGTGAGCTGTGCCACCTCGGCCAAACATTGCAGATCCTGAAGGTTGGGCAACCTTGTTCCGGGCAATATCAAATCGGTGGCTGTAATATTCTTGTAGTAATCGAAAAATTCGATGGCCAAGTGACGCATTTTCATCATGCGCTGATAGTTGTCAGTGTTAATATCCTCCACATTTATATCCCTAAGCTGTTTCACATCCTCGATCCTGGCGCTGGCGATCCCAAGGATGCACAGTAGCACTAGCGTTAAGTGGCTGCCAACCATAGTGCTTCAGCTTCTGTGATTATACTAATTGCGTTGGCGTTGCGCAGCTGAATATTTTATAGTGAAAACGTTTGGGGAGATAAGGACTCGCCGAAAAAAATAACTAATCAATGTATTCGAAACTAAACCAATGCGATAAGCTCAGCGATCAGCGCCTGCTTTATGGCTGAAAACCCAACCACTTGACTCAACCAACCGATCGTCGCTTGTCTGGCGGGGACACCAGCAGCGATCCACCAATCGACTTAGTCATCAAAAGGCGCTCTGTCATTTTATAGCATTCAAATTAGTAGTTGGAGCACCTAATTTATGTGCTTGGCATATTGAATTACTGCTTAAGTCGCATTAATTGTGGATTATAAGTCATAGAATTGTAGAATTGGCAAATTAAATTTGTATCTAATCAAAGGTTCCCATCTATTCGGTGGAAAATGGAACTTGCACAATTTCTATTAAGTTGGGAAATACCGAAATTAACTTCGAAATATAATGTCGTTTAATCTGGTCAACCTTTTTATGTGCACTTTTATTTTTCTGGCCTTTATCGATTGTCACATTTCACGTGTCGTCACGTGAATATGAGTAATGTTGTTATTTGAAGTTTGGATGTTGTTAAACTGGTCAGCAGTCTTTAATCTTATCTATCACGAGGGAGCTCTTAAGATCATTATATTAGCATATATATAGAGTACAATTTGATATGAACTAATCGAGAGCGCCACGCACGAAGCCACTTGCGAATTCCTCACGTAATCTATGAATGAAATAAGTGCTACGATAAAAGATAGAAAATACAAATGAAAGTATGCAACAATTTTTTTTAATAAATCACCCTTTAAGTATGCCATACTTTTTTGCATTAGTTCAAATTGTGAAATAGCCGTATTCGGTTTGATTTTTTTTCGTGTCATTTTCGTGATAAGATAAATCTGTAGCTACTTAAAAATCAAATAATTGAGCTACCTATATTCAAAGTCATTGAATGATAAGATTTGTAAGTAAGAGAGCTACCAAGGGACTTATTATCACAAGTTCCTAAAGTGCCATTCAAGTTTAACTAAATAAATTATTCATATTTATATACTGTACTTAAATTGAAGTTCTTGGTTATTTTTTATAAAATGAATGCACTCAAAGTTGTTAAATGAATTTAAGTACAAATATTAATTATAATAAATTTGATCCTAGCGATTGCATTGCTTTTTGTATTAGCAATGCTTTCTGCTGATTTCTGTTGGCCTAGTATTTCAGCTAGTCGATATTTAGCTCTTCGCGCTGGTTTTATGATTATGATTTACTACGATGTTAAGAGAGGTGTGAAGTGTGATGAATGGAAATCTGATGAACGATGAATGATAATAATGATGTATGCAATAGCTCATCATGCTGAAGCATCCTCATCAACATTGTCAGTCAGCTATCGACGCGAAAGCGGTCGAAATGAGGAAAATCGCCGACTGAAGTATCAGGCAAACAGAAATGTGCAGCAAGCAACTGCAAAATTGTTGGAGCGCAAAAATGCGCTCAATTTTCTGCATTGAGAGAGATGAAGCAAGATGGCGGCTGTTTGAGTGAGAAAAATGCACTCAACTTTTTGCATTGAGAGCAACTGAGTAACATGGATGTATGGTGATGACAATGATGATGATGTTGATGTGGATGATGATAATGATGTTGATGTGGATGTGGATGATGATAATGATGATGATGTTGATGTTGATGATCATGATGATGATATGCATGTTGATATTGATGATGGTTCAATAGGTCGCATGACATTCATCATGCTCAAACATCCACACCAACATTGTCGACTCTCGACGCGAATGCGGTCAAAATGAGGCAAATAGCCGGCTGAAGTACCAGGCGAACAGAAATGAGCAGCAAGCATCAACAAATTGATTGAGTGCAAAAATGCGCTCAATTTTCTGCATCGAGAGAGATGAAGTAAGATGGCGGCTGCTAGAGTTTGAAGTTCCTAAACGATAGATTTACATTTTCGATATCTATCCGATACATTTAATTTGATAACTAATGAGCGGCAAATTTGAATTTCGACAAAAGTTTTATTTTAAACTAAATTAAAAAAATGTGCATTAATATTAAAAAAATGTTTATATTCTATTTATAGCATAAAAAATGTTTGTAAATTTTTAATTCAATTCAAAATATGAGTTGACATTATATGTAATTAAAATTTAACTTTCTATTCTATTTCTAACTGGATAAATAAGCACACATATTACCAATTAATGCAACTTCACTCTCTGAAAATTTAAATGGTGTGCGAAAAAATGTGGAGCGTTGCCAGCTAGGTGCATTCAGAGCGCAAACAAAAAGTTGCCAGATAGCGCAAAAAAGAAAACAATGTTGGCAGCCACTACAAGCAAAGTGCAATTACTAGACTAGACTTAAAAATAAAATTTGTTTAATAAAGTTATGTGAAAATTGCCAAAAAAAAAATGCTGGAAATGGAAATGCAAGTGGAGTGGCAACAACAGCAGGATCTCAAAGTGGCGATAACTGCAATTATAAAATGAATGCAATATTCCACAGTGTAACCGACATATTGCCGGCATCCTCGTTGGCAGCCAGCAATTAAACGGCCGCCAAACACCGGTGGCGGCCAATGCCAAGTTCATTCTTTTAAAACCATCGACGGCAATTGACAGCAACCACCCAATACCAGCAACAACAACGCCAACCGAGGTGAAGATCGCATAGAGTGCGAGTGGGAGAGAGCGAGTGCGAGCACTTGACATTAACATTGGGCATGTTAACTGGCTGTTATCTGCACTGTTGATTTACAGACATACTGTATTTACTCGTAAGAAGAGAAAGGGATAGACAGCTTTGATACTTTGTCGTATGGTGCAAACAGTTTACACTCGCACACACACATATAGCTACATGCATACATTATTTGTCCTACACACTAACTACATTTAGTTAGTTTTTAAATAGATTTTCCTTTTTTGTTTTAATATTCCCATCGTCATATATATATGTAAACCCATTTCAATAATAAAAAAATTTTAAAAACGATAAATGTACCTTAATTTTGTTTTATGTACTCACACAGAGACGGCAACATTTCTGCTTTTGGAAAAGCTTGCTCCTACAACGCGTTGGAGGCTGCAAAAAGCTGACTGCTACGTAAACAGTTTTATAGTTTTTTGAAGTCTTATAGTATATCATAATTTCGCAATCGAAAAGCAATAAAAATATGTCTCAATTTACATTGTGCCATGGGAATGCGTCTAAAAACAAACAAACAAATTGTTACTTTTTTAAATTAAACTAAGAAAATCCGTATTGAAAGAAATTATCGGTAAATTCAATAAAAGAGAAAGCTGCCGAAACCCGGGATCGAACCGGGGACCTTTAGATCTTCAGTCTAACGCTCTCCCAGCTGAGCTATTTCGGCGCTGCATTTGCCTCACTTTCAAATCGATGACAGAGGAAGCGCAATCGTCACGGGTATCAAAACCCGAATCGTACACCCGAGTTCACAAAATCGAGTCCAAGATAAGTCTGATGTTTGACGTTTGATGAACTGTCACTTCCCGGGATGAACCTTGTTTTTTTTTTGCGTGTGCTTTTTTATTGCAAATTAGTCACCGGCGCGTGCTAATTAAAATCATTGCAAGAGAGGAGAAGGAGAAGGGAAGGAAATGAAATCAAATTCCGAAGGGTGTTAAAACTTGTCGTAAATCAACCCAAAAATTTACCACAAATCAGAGAGCAGTTCAAGCCTCTTCCATTTGTGGAGGAAGAAGGTTTTAAGTTGAGTCCGTTGATATTTTTAGTAGTCTTCTTTGTGATGATGTATCGAATGAACAATGAATGAACAAATATATAGATATACATACGGAATATATGTAAATATATTCATGATTTGTGATTCATGCCTAATTGCAGGTGTTTCGGTGCTGTGCTGCAATTAGCCTGGTTAACTTACGAGAGCAACTCTAACGGCACTCTACAAAGCGAAAAGGTCAGAGGGCATAAGACCCCAAATACATAGTTCACTGAAGTTAACCTATATAGAGAATAAGAAATTTTTAATATTATTTTTATTTTATATGTTAATATATTTCAAATTTATTCAAGAAAATAAGTAGTGGAAAAATTCCCATAAAAGCAACTTTTTTATATATAAAATAAAATAAATATGCGGAATATTTTACGTCATTTTTTAATTACTATATTCCAAGTAGTGACACTTACCAAATTTCAGCTCTGCACCTCACCGGAGAATCGAGTTCACTTAGTTAGGATCGATCATAAACACTAAACAGACAGTCTTCGAATCGCTCACGTAGCCTCTGCCGGGTATAGAACACAAGGTTTCGCCTTGGGAGTCGCTCAAGCAAAACTTTCGACCACAGAACCAACCACCCACGGCGCTATGGCAATTCCCCAGCTCTCTGGTACCGCTCTGGTACTGCCACGCCCCTTACGCCAGCACCGCGCTGACTGACGTCACAATAAAACTGGCTTAAATTCTGTACAAGAGAGAATTACCGAAAGACAATGCCAACACCTGAGGAACCCACAACAATAACAATTCAAAACAGCAAAAACCAAAAAAAAACAACAAAAAAAAAAACCCCTATGTTTCCACTAAAACTGGTTTTCTACAGTCTTTAGTTACGAGTCTTCTGTCTGCCGTCTTCCAGTCTTCAAGTTACAGCGTATGAGTAAGTCTGCAGTCTGCAGTCTGCAGTCTTAGTCAGGGATACGCATAAACAGTGCCTGCCAATTTAGTGCACGCACAACTTGCCCCAAGCTTCGATTCCTTTCTGCAACTGCCCATGACAATAAAAACAAGTAAGAAAGCTACAGTCGAGTGTGCTCGACTGTGAGATACCCGCTACCCAGTTTTAATATAGGCAACATATTGCGATATGATTTTCAAAATATACCGAATATACTGCAAAATTACTAAAAATATACCAAATGGTATATTTGGTATATCGATATAGTACACCATTCAAAATATACCATAGACGGCACAATGTGCCAGATTGTCGGCCAAAGCAACTCAGACCCCTAGTAAGTAGGCGTTTTTGCCCATACAAAAGAATTTCTTTAATAACTTCCACAATTTTTATCTGATCGCAACCAAATTTTCAGGAATTATAACTACTATAGTAATTATTGTATGTACCTAACTCTAGCTTTAAAATTAGGCTTGTTATTCGATTTTTTTGATTTGCGGGGGCGGAAGTGGGCGTGGCAAAAATTTGAAACAAATTTGATCTGCGTGCAAACATAACAAATGCTGTCGAAAAAAAATTATAGCTCTATCTCTTATAGTCTCTGAGATCCAGTGTTTCATACGGACCGACGGACAGACGGACATGGCTATATCGTCTCGGCTGTTGACGCTGATCAAGAATATATATACTTTATAGGGTCGGAGATGCCTCCTTCTACCTGTTACATACATTTCCTGCCGGCACAAAGTTATAATACCCTTCTACCCTATGGGTAGCGGGTATAAATACAACAAAATGAATTGAAACTAAGCAAACTAAAACTGGATTTAATCCCCAACTTATCGGGTATTACAGCTGCGAAGACAATCTTCCAGAATCTAGTTGTCTACGTAACATCTTGGGGAAATCTAGGTGAAACTTTGGAAAGTTCCCACAGTGTTAAAGAAAAATGGAAGAATTCTTAACTATACTACATTTACATATTCACAGATGATAGAGTTAGGGTATTCCAAGTGCGGTTAGCTAAGTTGTTTGCTCTAGATAGCTTGTTATTTTTAACGACTGTGCCGAAAGTCGAGCAGAACATCAACTTGAGGAGTAGAAGAAACAAGCCTACGATGAGGGTTACTCAGAAGAAAGATCCCATACGGAAGACTGCGATCATGATGATGAAGCTGAGGCTGCGATGTTGATTATGAAGCTAATCATTTTGGGGGAACTACGAGCAGGTGACGACAATCGACAATGTTGCGTGGATTTTTGGTTTTTGTTTTTTTTTTTTACACAATCTTAACTGGTTTGTTTTTGCTACTCTCTTCTCTTCTCGGTAGTTTCGTCTTTTTCTGTGCGCTCTATGAATCGAATATTTAAATTAGCAATTTGTTTACAAAACGAACAGCGTGTGTTATGAAAATGATGAACAGCATGACAGCGGACTGAAGAGAGTGCGAGAAGAATTCGAATCATCAGCGTCTCATCTCAGACTCTAAACGTAAAAGTCGAAATTAATGCATACAACTAAAGCAATATACAATATATATATATATATTTATATTTATATATATGTAGAATCACATGCCTTTATTGCCCTGATCTTTTGATATCATCTTATTATGTATTTGCATTTTTATTATTATTTATTTTGTTTTTATTTTGGGTGTTTTAGGTGTTTGCCCGCTCTTATCTGTCCAGTTAAGTATACGCTGCCTCTTGCCGGGTATTCGTATTTCTTCATAGACGAAAGGTCCTTGTAAACTTGGTAGATGAAAAACTACTAGCATTCTTTGATAATCAATATACTAATTCGTTTGCCATCTAAATCAATATAAAAGTAATTTAAGTTATACTTTACCAATTTTCGAAGTCTGTCGTAAGCTACTTGCTACATCACCGTTTCCTGCTGTTAATTCCAAGCTCACAAAAAAATGTTGAATTTCTTTTAGTATTCAAATATACCGTTGAACTGCATCCAATATGCTGTCACACTGTATACTCAAGTTTAGATTAATTGATGCTCTATTTTACATGCATTTTATGACTGTCACAGGCTTCTTGATATATCACCGTTTCCTTTTGTCGCTTCTAATCTCACACAAAATGCGGCATTCTTTTTTACTGTCACACTGCATTCGATAGTAGCGCGGCGCGTTGTTGGAAAGCGTATTCGTTGTGCGGCAATTAATTTGATTTATTAATAATTTATTTTTAGTTTAATGTTCTATCTGGTTTTTTATTAATGTTTTACATTGATCCTTACACAAGTGAGGAGCACTTGGAGCTGCAGATCGTTGACCACATTCACCATGTTTTGCGTTCAGTGCAGTGAAATGTCGCCATCTTTTAATTTTTTTTTTCCTGTAAGTTTTTGCTCTTCCTTTCACAACTCCCTTGACGAAAGCGCAGCTGCAACGGCGCATCCTTTGTGTGTGCATGTGTGTGTGTGTGTGGGAGCAAAAAAAACTATTTTTGGCATTCTAGACGCATAATTTGTTTTTGCATGTCATGCAATTAACGGATGTCGCCCAAAAAACACACGAAGAACGCCAGCGCACAACAATGAGAGATAGATCAAAAGTGAGAGACAGACAGAGAGAGAGAGAGAGGTAGAGTGAACGAGCTTCGGGCAAGCTGTTCTCTTTGCGTTGTTCGTGTCGCGCTTTCGGTTTCGGTTTCGGCTTTGCAAATTTGTATTGTTAGCTGCGACTGCGTTGTCGACTGCGACGCCGGCGTCGGCGTAGACGGTGACGCTTGGGCTTGGGCAAATTTCCTTTTTAAAAACGTTGCCGCTCGCAGCCGCGTTTTAGTTCTGTTTGCAAAACGCAGCCAATTGGTTGTGTGCCAAGCAAAGAAGAGGTGGAAGTTCACAATAACAACGAACTGATCCAAGTCAAAGTGGAAGCTGAGCGCGAACTCGAAATCGAAGTGGTGGAAGTGACTGAAGCATAAGAACAAAAACTTTTTTTTGACAATTTTTTTTTTCTTGCTGCAATTGTGCGCGTTCTTCGTCGTGTTCAATTCACATCAATTACCCCAATTAATAGATCGAAATTATAAAGACATTGCGTAGCGCACTTGACTTTACTTTATAAGTTTGCGACACGCGACTCGTAAAACAAAAACGCGCGACAAGCAAAGCTTCCATTTTCCAGTGTTCCAGCGTTCCCGCATTCCTGCCGTCCAGCTCCTTGTCCGTCAACTACAAAGTGTGAGTGTTGTTTTTTTTTTTTCTTATTAATCGAATTTAAAAGTGCTGTTTTTATTAATTTCAATTGAGATCTAGTCCAACGAATTTGGATTAGTTATTAAAAATTGATGGATCAATTTATGTTGAAGATTAATATTGAATTTTTTAGGGATAATAGTTCAGCTTCCTGAGTCCTGTTCACTTAGTTTCCCAAAAATAAAAAATGATTTGTTGCAATGTTTTTTCTTTTAATTTATTTCTCATTTTTTAAATTTCTGAGTTTAAAATTATTTAATAATGATATTTTTTGCTAAACTACTTAATTTTATAAAACTTAAGCATCTTCCTGTTCCAATTCGACTTATTTCACGTGATCTTTTCAAGTGGCATTGCCCTTGAACTTTAACTCTTAAAGCCAACTTTTGATGTCTCAGCTCGATTGCGCCATCGATATCAATATTGATACGTTACGATTGCGATTGTGATTTCACTTGCGAGTTGAAGAGGCACTCCACAGGTTACTTAACTTAATTTGTTGTATTTGCTGTTCAATATTTGCGCGCGACAACAAAAACCTGTACACACACAAATTGCTAATGGCAATCGTTGGGGGAGATGCCCACAAAGCTCTCTATCTCGGTCTAGGTCTGGCGATATCAACTGAAACTGTGCCACGCCTCCAAAACAAATAGTTGACAAGACTGGGCCTTATCAGCGGAAGAAGAAGTCAATTAATTGAGACAATTGGGAAAATACCCCGCGACATTTTGTGATTCCTCATTCCTTTTCATAAAAAAGGCGGGCAAAATATTATGCAACTAAATTTTTTAATTTATCTCAACGGTTGTTAAAACGTGTATTCAATTTATCGAAATATGCGCGATAAATTAAAATCGCAAATTTGACGGGCTTCTTTCCACACACACAAACTTACACACGGAATATGCTGGACAGTTGGGCAAGCAAAAGTCTGTGGGTTGTGCCTCGATCTGTGATCACCTGTCACGAACATTATTGAAATTGTAATTCATTAGGAATTGAAATGTTTTTTTTTTACATGGTACATCGCATCTGTGACGGCATTCGATTAACATTTGATTCATAATTTATCTTGATATTGTTAATTTGTATAATAGATGTGCAAGAGACTCGGTTGCTTTGAATTCATTGTCTGAAGCAGCTAATGTATTATCGATCAATGCTATCGATCACATGAAGAGCTGCTACTAATTGTGTAAGAGGTGTGAGAAGAGCGTTGAGTAATTAATAGAGATTAATGATTTCATATAGTTTATGTAAAGTGAATGTTATTTTATTATCGATAACGCGCAAAAATCGGTTGACAATAAATACGTGTAAATGCGTGTTATCGGTAAAGTTATCGATCACATGAAGAGCGGCTACTAATTGTGTAAGGGGTGTAAGAAGAGTTTTTAGTTATTGAATTAAAGATTGATGATGTTATGTAATAGCTAAAGTGAGGTTTAAGAAGAGTTTCAAGTAATTGGAATAAAGATGTAAGGAGTGTTCTATGATCGATAAATATATCGATAATTCAGAGTAAATAAAGAATAGTTTATGAAGAGTTTCTTTAGTTGCAGATGTGTTAAAATGTTAAATGTGTTTTAGATATGTTAACATTCTGATCAGTAGCAGCGAAATATGCACTTAATTAGAATTTGTGATCAAGTTTTAGTACCAAGAACTGTGCTGCGATATCGATAAAAGGGTAAATGCCAAATGCTGTTGTAATTGTTGACTATTAAATGTTGAATGCTGAGTGGAAAATGACAGATAAGAATGTGACAGACAGACAGAAAGTCAAGGAAGTGAAGAGCGAAGGGAATTGATTAAAAACTAGAACAACAAGTCGCAAGATGTGAGAGAAATCAATCAAAGGTTACGTTCTGCATATCACACAAAGTGTCACAGACACACACAGACTGCATTCTCCAATTGAGAATGTCGCTCTAATTGCATAGATGATCAGCAGGGGCGATAATTGGACATACTTTGCGATTGAGAAAGGGAGGCGGGTGAACTTTATTTGCTCGAGATTGGAGATTGTTAATTAAGTTACGAGTGACTGGTCACATTTTGCAATAGCAATTACCTTTTACTTTCCCAGTGGCGACAATTGAGAGTTCATTACTGAATTGATGAAACATTCTCCTCACCTGTGCCAAACTAAGTTCAGGTGTCATAATTATCTGCGACTCATATCCAACCAAGTGTAATTATGCGAGAGGTCCAGCAATTAGACAACTTCTATTGCCCTCTCTCCCATTATTCGATCGTTGATCGTATCGAAGTATAGTATGTTGTGTATCTATACGACGATCATGGTATTTATCGCTAATTTATTGACCCGGTCACCAAAGGCACTCACAGCCGGAGTCTAAGTCTAAGCTACAGCTGTTCACTTTAAACTCTGTGCAATTATCTAATAATTAAATATAATTAATACTTTGTTTTTTTTTCTTCTTATTTCGTAGCTGATTTGTTTCCAAGTCATTCGATGTCTCAGGTTCTTTCTTATACACTTACAATAGGCTGTGTAACTTTGCTTCTGCAGCTGGGCGTTTGCTTCTCAGTGTCAAGGCAAAAGATACTCAGATACTTTGACTGACAACTGACAGATATTTTCAGTTACGAAATGCTTGATGAACTTTTAGCTATTTGAAGATACTTTAAGAACATCTTGGATACTTTTGGAATAGTTAAATATATTCCAGCTAGTTGAAGATACTTTGAGAACATTTTAGATACTTTTGGAATAGTTAAAAATATTCCATGGTTACTTAGATACTTGAAGATTCTTTCACAAAAATATATTTCCGAAATTGTATCTTTAATTGAAAGCGTATTCAAGCGTCGGTTTTTGATAGTTACTGACTTGCTAAGGCCGATCTTTCTTGTTTTATTTTTGTCGTCCGCCTTGATTTGAATTTGTGGCACATGCGCATTCGAGGTAATTACCCGTGATTCGGGTTATCAAGAATTATATATGGACATATATGTATATCTACATACATATGTATATACTTTGCATCTGTAGATAATAAGCGATCGAATCATCATCGCCAGATGTGATTCGCGATACGTTTTCGATTGCCACGATCGCCACACGATGAGTTGGCAACTTTGAGTGCTGATTCTTTGATCATCAGCCCATTTTCCAGTTTCCCCAAGTGAGTTTCTCGCATTTTAACTATAAATTTATGCAAATGTCAAGCACTTAAACAATTAACTGCCCTATAAGTCAAATACATAGCGCTCTCTCTCTCGTAGTTATTCAATTGTTGCTGTTACCAAGTACTCGAACTTGTTTTGCATATTTAGGGTTGCCACGTGTGCACGACAATCAAGTGCATGATGAATGGGCGACTCTAGAAAACTCAATTCCAAATACTCGTCATTGTCATCGTCACATTCCCATTTCCAGTTTCTTTTGTTTTAGCCTCATCAAGCTTTTAACGATCAGTGCTGAGTGATCAGTAGCTAATCAGTTCGTCTATAAAATTGGTGATTTAAGGGTGTGAAATTTCGACAAGTTCATTAATTGATCACTTTGTCGTAAATGTCAAGATTAGAAGATGAGAATCAATTGAACATTTTCACACGCAATTGAATGCTGATAACTAAAATTCCAGTTTAATCACTCATTACTTTCTTGTTTGCCAAAAAGATTCCCTTGATCACTGAAATATGACTTATAATCATATTATATTTGTTGACAAGATGACTAAGCTATTCATTTAGCGACACTTTCGTTAATCGGCTTAAGGAAAGTTCTGTGAATCGAGCTCAAAGTGTGTGTGTGTGTGATTTTTGTTACGCTAAACGTTTCCGGCGGGGGATTAACCACAATTTGAATATTGTTTTTATCTTGTCTGATTGGCAATTCAATTTGCTTATTTATCGACCAGACGCAGCAGCCTCCGCCCCAGTTTTTTTTTTTGCTTTTTTTTTTATACAAGTTCAGGTTTAGGTTAAACTTAATGACACATTTGGTGTTTTTCCGGTTTGAGTTAGCAACAACAACAACAAGAGCAACAGATGAGTTGTCTCGCTGTTAATGTAACTGACCACTCTCAATCAACAACACTCTAAAGCAGCAGATTGATAAACACAGATTAAGATCACTTCAGATCACTTGATGGCTCTATTTGCTATGGCCTCAACTAGTCTACGGGGCGTCACCTGAGCCACACCCCCCAATTAACATGTTACATATGCCACCGAGTTGGATGGATTTCTTGATCGTAGACAACTACTGCATAGCAAGCGGCATTTCTCGCGAGTGAGAATTGCAGTATTTTGAAGTCAATCAGTCAATCATACAGATCATTCAAATAGGCAACGCTAGACAGGTAATGCAAAATGGTAAATAATGTCTAGTATTAGCTGTAATAGTTGAAAACTCAAGCAATTTAATGATTCAATCACCCAATTTATACGTCAATCAGTCAATCATACATATCAATCGAATAGGGAACACTTGAATGGTAAATAATTTATAGAATTAGTTATATTTGTTGAAAACTTTTGCAAAATAATGATTCAATCACTCAATTCATAAGTCAATCAGTCAATCATACACTTCAATCAAATAAGCAACGCTAGACGGCCAATTGAAAATGGTAAATAATGTCAAGTATTCGTTATGTGAGTCGAAAGCATAAGCAATTTAATGTTTCAATCAGTCAATTTATGAGTCAATCATACACATCAATCACATCACATCAATCCAAAATGGTATATAATGTCTAGTATTAGTTGTAATAGTTGAAAGCTCAAGCAATTAGTGATTGAATCAGTCAATTTCTGCCAAGCAATGCAATTGTTTAGTCAGTCAATCGGCTGTCAATCAATCCAGAAACACGAAAAGTGAGATGTTTGCGCCTAATCGAGCAAAAACCATACGTCAGTCAGTTCAGTCAGAATCAGTGAGCCAAGTTGGTAGCTGGAACGCAACACAAAAGTCAAAGTGATAATGATTGATTTAGCCATAACTCTTGAGCTTGATCAGCCAAGGCGACGGCTAAACAGCGATTGCAGCACGCGAGATTCGAGTCTCGCCTCTAATTAGATAACAGATTGATAGAAGAGGAGGAGGTAGAAGGGGATGTGTCTGTGTGTGTGTGTGGGTGGTGTTAAGTAACTGCTAATTGGCAGCGACTATTAGCCAAGTTAGCAGCAGTTGTTTTGAGACACCTGTTGCGACGGTTTTGGTCTGTCGCTTTGCGATATGCAATAATGCAATAATAAATAATCGTAAGATTTATGCAAGGAATCTTCGAGTATTCTCGTTGCATTGATAAAACAAAGTAAAAAAGCGCCATCTGGCGTCAGCTAATGAATTCATTTGCCATTTGCATGCAACGGTGTCGCATTGCCTTACCTCCCCTCCCCCTCTCGTTCCCCCTTCCGCACCCCTCCCCACGGTGCGCGACTCCACCCCGAAGACAATGGCCAAAGCAAAGCAGCCGCCGGTTAACCTTGACTGCGGTTACAATGCGAGCGAGTGAGCGAGAAGAAGAGCGTAACGAGTGAGAGAGAGAGAGAGATAGAGAGAGAGAGAGAGGGAGGTAAAGGAGGAATACTCAGTTAGCGGTTGAATCAATGTTAAACCGCATTTTTAGCCAAGTTAGTTAATATCTAGCGGAGCGTTCGGGACGGGGGCGTTAAGGGGGCGTGACGTTATGATCATGCTTGAGCGACACTCATTATGCGCTTACGTGGCGAGCACTCTTCAAGAGCCCAATTACCACAACAACAAGTACGCATGTCGGCACGTTAATATAAATGTTAAGTGTCTACTTCATGTGTAGAGTAGGAAATGGGCAATCGATCGTCTTGTGACTCAGCTAAAATATCAGATTTGAACCCATTAAGAAGTGAGGCTGAGTATTGAAACTAGCATCTCACTTAGCGGCCTCAGCTGGTCACTAGAAAAAGGTCGCTAAGCGCAAATGCTTTTTAAGTTTTTATTATGAACATGTATTCATAAGTTGTATAACTATTTTTAAGTTTTATTAAATTATGATTAATTATTGGTTTTAAGACTTGGTAAAAATGTATTATTTTCTCAGCTGATCACGAAAAGAAGCCGCTAAGTGAGTAGACATAATGTGAAGAGTATTCATTATATAGTAAAGCTACATTATAATAACTATTGTCAAGTTTATTAGATACAAAAATAATTAGTTAGCAATGAAATACATTTGAGTAGCTTAAATACTTGTTTTATGATTTCTCTATAGTTTCTTAGTTTCGTGTGTGGCCGCTAAGTGAGTTAGATTCTAAATTTGTGATCGCTAACTGAAAATTATGGTTCTACAATAAATTGTGCTTAACTGCTTAACATTCTTCAACACAACAAAAATAATAAAGATAACTTTTTAATGTGCGATGAGTTATTGGAGACAGCTAAGCACAATAAGTGAACCTTAACAGAAATTAGAATTTTTCAATAGACTTTACATATTTAATGTCATTGAAGTTTATTGTATTTTGTTGTGTTGAAAATAGTGAAGCAGTTAAGCGCAATTTATTGTAACATCATAATTTTAAGTTTACTATAATGCAGATGAATCATCAAAGCTTTGATTTTAATATATTTATATTCTTTATTAGATATATTTATATTTCTATTTTCGTACTCTTTTCTGCAGATAAGCTGAACCAGTTTTAGAGTTAAGTTAGTTGAGATCCGTTTCTTGAGCTTGGCAACAATGTAATTGCGGACTTGAGCTTTGCAGTGTTTCCAGTTCAGTTGGGAAGCATTTTACAGTGAATGCCAAATTGTATAGCTAGAGCTCTATATAACTATAACTAGCTAATACCCTTGTGTCAGTGTGTGTGGCTTGTGGGGTATGCTGAGACTGCGACTGAGACTGAGACTAAGGCGTAGGCACATTACTTAGTCACGTTTTGAGATTGCGATTGTGAATGTGAATGCGATTGGAACTGTGATCAGTCAAGCGTTTGCAACTTGGACATAGTGATGCAAAAAACATCCACCTACAATCGATACTATCGAGAGGCTTCTTAATCTGTGGAGACTATCGATATTCTGGTCGATAGTAAACGGCGTTAAAATATGAATTTTTGGTTGAACATATCTTTAATTGAATGAGCATAAATTATGCTTGAAATTAAGAAAAGCTTCAAGAATTTCTGATATATCTAATCTATCAAGGATGATTTCTTATTCCGTTTCAACTATCGATACTCTTGTCGATAGTCAACGGCGTGAAAATATGACTTTTTGTCTATATCTATAATAAAATGTGCATAAATAATGCTTCAAACAATCAAGGATGTTTTGTTATCCCAAACATCGCTTCGAGGCTTTTTGCATCACTATTTGGACTGAGGTCTGTCCATAAGTGTGTGTGTATCTCAATCGCTAAGTGTGTGTACTTGGTCCAATCTTGTCACGAACATGGGCGAGTTGCTGCTGTCCAGCCTCATCGAGTGTTGTGTGCATGACTCGCGAGCACTTATTACAGCAATTGTTGCTCTGTGGCATTGCATGTGGCAAGTGCAGCAAGTGCCACAGACTGTGTATGAGTGTGTGTGTGTGAGTGTGTGGGTTGCTGCACGTTCGTGGAGAATGTCGTCTAATCACATAGCCAATGACATAGACAAATTATCTGTGAACTTGTCACTATCAAAGTCTCTGGTGACTCACGAGACGTCGACTAATGGATACCCTGTAAATAACCTGTAATATAATTTGTAGTCACTTTAGACTCTCTGGTGACGGACGTGACTTGACTAGTTGATACCCTGTAGTGTGGATTTATCATAAAGCAGCTAGCAAATAATCTGTAATATATAAGTTATGTGTTTTAGTCACTATCGATATCTCTGGTGACACATGAGACTCCACTTGTCGATACCCTGTAGTGTAGATTCATCTTAAAGCAGATAACCTGTAATATAATGTGTGTGTTGTTGTCATTGGAATATTCAAATCGTATTCAAAAGGAACTAGCTGATACCCTGTAATATCCTACTAAAGTTGTGATGCATTATTGCATCTCAAACACCTTTAAAATACAAAATAAACTTAACTAGCTAATACCCTGCACTAATTCAGTGCTTTCATTAACATTGAACACATAAATTTTCAAGGGTATGTGCCAGTCGATCATCATGAAATAAGCAGAATATGTAGTAGACCATCTAAACGGCACGTAAGCCATAAATCAAGGCTCTACCTTAAGGGAAGCGATCGTAAATGATATTACAAGTATTGTAATTGGCCACAGACCTTTAAAATGGAAATAAAGGAAAAACAAATCGCATATGGTTATGCAGGTTCTATGATACGCTCATTTAAGTTACAGTTATTAGTGGCAGGGGTAAATCAAAACAATAAAAAGAACGTCTTATTAATTGCATTGGCGTTTTTGCGGCGCTAATTAAATGCAAATTATTAAATCGCGACCGTAAAGCAATTTCAATTTCAATTCACCAATTGCGATTGCAATTTGAATTTTCATTTCAATTAGAATTTGAATTTGAATTTCATTGTTCGTCGACATGTAGCATTAAAAAGACATAAAAAATTAGCACGAGCTCTCGAAGTGGCAAAATTAATCGCCTCAATGCATTTGCAAATGCAACATGGCAACGAGTCGCGTGACCTTGTCGAAGAAAGCCGCTCGCCACTCGCCACTCGCCGTTCGCTACTCGCCATTCGTCACTCGCCATTCTCCCCATTCATTCAATTGCCACGCGTCGCATCGAGTCACGTCTTCGATTGAGTCCGGTTTTGTTGTCGATTGCGGGATCAAGAGCAAGTGCCGTTTTCTCTCAGCCTTGACATTGAACTAGAAATAGAAATAGAAATGGAAAATCCGAAATACGATTGGCCTTCTGCTCTTTGATCTGTTAATCGTCTTGCAGCAATTAGAATTGTGTCAGCAATCTATCAAATTTATTGACCCTTGATCACATTCCTCATTCCATTAAACACTATTATCAGTTGGTTTGTTGAAAATATCAAGTATATAAATAAGTGCACGTGGAATAACTTATTTTTATATGATATGTATGAGGAATACTTACATTTCAGATAACAAATAAAATAAAGCAGTTTTACTAAGACTTCAAATGAACCGGTTTAAGATATTTTTAAGATCTTTGACGAACTAGTTGAGAGTTATATTTTATAATTGAATAATATTTATTTATAAATTGAAGCTAAAAATAACTACCAAATAAAATTGAAGTAGCTTTTTAAAGGAACATTTCAATTGCTGATCAAAGCTGATCTAGTTGAGAGTTTATTTGATTGCAACTATATTTAAGCCAAAATAACTACCAAATAAAGTAGAACTAACTCTTTAAAGGAACATTTTAATTGCTGATCAAAGGAACCCTTTGTTGTGCTAGTTGATAGATTATTTGACTGCAGCATTGAATATTAATATTTATGCAAAAATTAAGCTAAACATAACTATCAAATAGTTAGCAAATAAAATAGAATTCTTTAAAGGAACATTTAAACTGCTGATCAAATGAATCCATTAAAGATTCTTTATCGCTGATGAACACTAGAGTTCAAAAGAACTGAAAATCATGTGATTTGATTTCGCGTGAAGAGCTTTGCACTTGAATAAGCTTAAGTTTTGGGCTTGAACTTCAGTTGGCTCGGAACTTGGAACAGGTATTTTTGTATCCAGTTATGAATCAAGCCGCATCAAGGCTAATACTATAAGCGTACTACACAACAAACAGTACATTACATGATGCATGATTATGACGACGATTATGGTTATGATAATCAAATCAAAGTGCCATTAGACCGCGGTCAAATGGCGCATAAAACGTGTCAGCACGCGTTTGCATTTGAATGGATGTCGAAACTTCGAATTCGGAAGCGCGGGATTAACTCTGACTGACTGACTGTTTGACTGGTTAGAGATCGTTAGAATGTTTTTTTTGTTGGGTACCACGATCTATGTTTGTAGTACAGCATCCGCATTCTTAGGCTTTTTGTTCAGCTGCCATATCCGATCGATACATTTTGTATCTTTTTGTGTAGCCTTGACAGTTCATTGTGCTGAACTATTCGTTCCGTTCCTGACCTTGGCGAGTATGTAAAAGATACGGATACGCGTAAGTATGTATCTGTAGCTGGTCGTAAGTAATTTTTGTATCTTTTATGGCAAATAAGAAAAAAACCAACAAACCAACACAGCAATTAAATTAACTTGAAATTTGATTGATTAAGCACAACAACAATGAGAAATTCTCTCAAACTCAAGCTCGCCTCCAGCTCGACGTCCAAAATGTATCTGGGAAACGGGCAACAAAAAACCAAGAAAAAAAACCAAAACATTTAGTTGTCAGTCCACGTTGTAGTTGGAGTTAATGGCACTTTGGCCAAATTGATTTCGCCAGCTGTAGATTCATTAGACATCTCTTTGTGGTGCATATTTGCTCTCTACCTTGTGCCCACTCAAAACTCAATCTCTAGCCGGGTTTCATAATAATAGCTAACATCGTTGGTGTCATTGTATCTCTTGACATTTTGACAATCTTTTCAAGAACTTGAATTGCAGCTATTAATACAACGCATAATTAACTGAATTCTTCCTCAACTTTCTGATTTTTAAATTCTTTTTAGATTCTCTAACCAATTATGAACGAAAAATATGCTAGCTTAAATGGTTTCTTCTTTTTTAAACGTATCCACTTAACGCTGAAGTTTTTGGCAGTCGAGCAAGATCGCTTTTCATTCCATTCCATTTACTTGTGATTTTTCATATTCAATTTATATTATCTTATAAGTTATGAATGAGCGCCATTTAGCTACAATAGCTAAAAAGGTTTCTTCAGTTTATTCATTCCACTTAAAGCTGAGTGTTTGACAGTCGATCAAGCTCACTTTTCATTCCATTCGATTTGCCTGTGTTGTTTTATATTCTCTTATCATTTATGAATGGGAAATATGGTGGCTAAAAAGGTTTCTTCATTTTAAACGTACTTTACTTAAAGCTGAAGTGTTTGACAGTCGAGCAAGCTCACTTTTCATTCCATCGCCTTGGCTAATTAGTCGATTTACTTGTGGTTTCTTCTGGTTTGCTACACGTGCGCAAGGTAGCCATGAATCAAATATTTGCGTAGGTTATTTTTTTTTGCGTTGTCTTGGGGATTTAGATTGAGATATGTGCGTACTTCCGTTTGGCTGACCATTTAGCGCATAAATCAAAATGCTTGAATGTTAAGCTAACTTTAGCGACTCCGCCCGTTAATTGCCTTGGGCTGACTCAACGCACACTCCACACTCTCGAGACACACAAACTCATATTCCATATTCCATATTCATATTCGTAATCGTAATCGTAATTGTATCAAGAGTGCAACAAACGCCTTTCACATAATTCGAATGCAATTTAAGCTGAGTTTCGGTTACTCTATCTGAAAACTTTTAAGCTCGACTTGTGCAAGCTTTAGCTTCAATCGAATACATCAACCAATCGTGTGAGCTTTTAAGCTATTGTTCATATCATCGCTAAAAGCATGAAGCTAAGCTTTATTAGAGTATTCAGCGCACACATCGCGTATACGCAATGTGGGGGAAACGCCTTCACTTTCATTCAAGTCAAGAATTATGGCGCTAAATGTGTTGCTCGACCGACGCGATTCCAGTCACGATTTGCATCTTTTTTGGATCAATTAAATTTGATTGCCTTGCGAGGCGACAATAGCTTAGCGAAGTTAAGTGAAGGGAAAGGCAAGGAAAGAGACAAGGTAACAGGTAACAAGTCATTAATTAGACGTCTCTTCATTGTTTGTCATTATGTCGCGATGCTTGATTATAATACAACGACGAGTACCTGAGCCACATGTGTTGAGTCTCTGATTACAAATGGGGGGCATTGCTTGTTGTCTTCTCTACAAAGTGAGCGAACGAACACAGTCATTGAGCACAATGGACTTTCTACCCTCGATGCTCTGTTTAAACACTCAGCAGAGATAGCGGAAACAAATCTAAGAGAGCAGTTTAGTTTATTCTTCTTCTAAGACAGCATTTGAGTCTCTTTTGTTTTCGTTATCTCATTAAAATGATTTTTATATATATTCCCATCTCTCACTTTGCTCACATTTCGTGTTGCTAGCTCCGAATATAAATTGCTTACGTTATTATTTTGTTCATCCCATTTACCACATGTTGTCCTATTCTTTTTTATTTTATTTTTTTTGTCAAAATACCAAATGTGGTCTTGGTATATGTTATGTATCGCCTTTGCATAATTTTGTTTATTTTTTATTAAGAATTTAAATGTTGTTATTATTTTGTTCATCCCATTTACTTAAAGTTATATTATCTATGATCCATCTGATGTTTGCTTTCTTTATTCGAACTTTTCGCCAAAATACCAAATGTGTCTTTTGCTATATTTTATGGATCAAGCTGATTCAGCACAATTTTGCTTTTCTTATTAAGAATTTAGATGTTGAAAATCATAAAAAGTGTACCATTTGGTATATTTTAAGTATATATTAATAGGTATACTTTCCGCTTCCTTTAAAAAATATATTATAGTAAATTTTGTTTTACGTAAGACCCAACTCAAATTTCTTGCGTTACTTTATCCGGTTCCTTCATCAAATGTTACTTATGTGCTTTTTTCCTCTTTTTTTCCCTTATTGCAGTCACAATGATTCCGGTTCTGGACAGACTAAGCGGCTTCTACAATGCCTATGTGCTGGGCATACTGACCATCGGCTATATCCTGGGCGAGCTGGGCCATTATCTGATCGGTGTCACCTCCAAGCAGACCGCCATCGAGCTGGACTATGGTGATCATGGGTGTCAGCAGAACAACAGCATGTTCAGTCGTCACGAGCTGACAACGCAATGTGGCGACGTCAAGAACGAGACGAGCTGCTATGCCCTCGATCTCAATGGCACCGGCTACTGCGAATGGAACTACAATGGCCTGGGCATCGATTATCAGATTCTCGCCGGTCCCACTTTCATTCTGGTCTTCACCATAGCCGGCGTCTTCATGGGATTTGCGGCCGATAAATACAATCGTGTGAAGATGCTCACCGTGTGCACGGTGATCTATGGCATTGCGATCTTCCTGCAGGGCACCGTTAAGCAGTATTGGCATCTGGTGATATTGCGCATGATAATGGCAGCCGGTGAGTCCGGTTGCAATCCCCTCGCCACCGGAATTATGTCCGATATTTTCCCGGAAAGCAAACGCGCTTTGGTCATGGCCATCTTCAACTGGGGCATCTATGGCGGCTATGGCATTGCCTTCCCCGTGGGTCGTTACATTACCAAGCTCAACTTCTTCGACTTGGGCTGGCGTGTATGTTATCTGGGTGCCGGTGTCCTGACCGTCATTGTGGCCGCACTCACTGGATCAACGCTGAAGGAACCGGAACGGAAGGCAATCGGTGAGGGAGATCGTCAAACGGCCAGCGGTAAACCCGTGACATTGTGGCAGGTGATCAAGAGTCCTGCCATGATTATGCTGATGATTGCCGCCTCCATACGTCACTGCGGTGGCATGACGTTTGCCTACAATGCGGATCTCTATTACAACACCTATTTCCCCGATGTCGATCTCGGCTGGTGGCTCTTTGCCGTCACTATTGGTATTGGCAGCGTCGGTGTCGTTGTGGGTGGCATTGTTTCCGACAAGATTGTCGCCAAAATGGGCATCAGATCGCGTGCCTTTGTCCTTGCGCTCAGTCAATTGATTGCTACGCTGCCCGCCTTTGGTTCCGTCTACTTTGATCCTTTGTGGGCCATGATTACGCTAGGCCTGAGCTACTTCTTTGCCGAAATGTGGTTCGGTATTGTGTTTGCCATTGTCGTCGAGATTGTCCCGTTGCGTGTGCGCTCCTCGACCATTGGCGTCTTCCTCTTTGTGATGAACAACATTGGCGGCAATCTGCCCATTCTTGTGGATCCCGTTGCCAAGATGCTCGGCTATCGCGGCTCCATTATGATCTTCTACTCGGGCTTCTATGGCATCAGTAAGTTTGATTTGTACACCATCTTTTGGATTGCAACTAATACATAATTTCAGGCTCAATTCTATTCCTCATCACTTGCTTCCTGCTGGAGGGCAAGCCCAAGACAGAGGAGGTCGTTGCCGCCCAGGAGTCGCAGCACAAGGGACTCGGCGGCGATGCTGTGCTCAATGCTCGTCCCATGCACGGTCACGACAACTCGGTGTTTAGCGTGGACGAAACACTGCCCTCTGCCAATGGTCGTCCTGCCCAGCTGCAGCCTCAGCATCTGCAGATGTCGAACAATGGTTACGACAAGTCGATGCCAGCTCGTCACAATGGCGCCGCCGAGAGCAGCAGACTGTAGACTCCTCTTTCTTCTTCTTCGTCCATGTAGTATTAGACAACACACAAATCTCTCCACCCCGTCGACAAGTGCTTTCTGCTGCATATGTTATATATACTATATGCATATCGATATCTATCTAGACATAGACATTAATCGTATTGTATTGTATTCTATATATATAAAACTTTTTTTTTTGTTTTTTTTTTTTTTTTTTGTATCGCATGTAATATAGTAATTGATCTTTATTATTTTTGTAAAAAATTATCTATTCATAAGTCTGTGAGCAGTGTACAAGCTATAGCCAAGTACACAGACTCGCCCAATTGTACCTTATACGGCGCATATCGGTTATATGCAGCGAAAGAACAAAATTTCATTTCGATCTTTGCAAGTTTTTTTAAATTAAAAGCTTAGAGAAGAATTATCGCTATTAAGTTGTTTTTATTGATTGCAAAATGTTAATAAATGACTCTCTTAAATAAGCACTTATGATGTACTTAATCGATTTTAGTGAATATAACCGATATATGCATATATATATATATATATATATATTGTATACATATTGTGGGTAAAAATTATTGGGACTTACAAAATCTTAATTTATTTTTCGAAATTTATTTCATACACAATAGTTTGCAGTACTTAAAATATACAAAGTTATGTTCCGGAATATCATTCTTCGTTCATCCAAATAACAAATCTTATTACTTATTTTGGTTAATTTTCTTCTTTTTTTGTGTTCCAATTAAGATTTCACCGCTTTAAAACCCAAGAGGTTATTTCAAGTCGTTTTCACTGATCCTTTCCAACGATCGAAGATTTTCGATCCTCAATTTCTGACATTATTCGGTGTCAGAAGTTCGTGGAAATAAAAATGGCTCAATCCCAATGAAGTAATATAGTAGTTCTGAAATAATTTACAAATATGTACACTGTTTTATTTTGTTATCAATTATTGTAGTGTCCGAAATTGAGTTCAAGGGCAGAGCGCGAGAATTCTTGCGCAAAAATTCCGACATTCTGTATAAATTAATTTTATTATTCCGGTTTTGATGAAATGAAATAGATTTTCAAAGATGCGCAGCCGAGATGTAATCTAGTCAGCGGATGAATATCAACTGACTGCTCATCTTCCCCTTTAGCTTTATTGTGCAATAAATAGCTGCTTTAACCAAAAACTGGCAAGATCTAGCCACAAAATTGCCACTGTGGCATCACTGTTGATATTTCGAAGTACTGCGAAAATGCAGAAAGAAAGATCAATAAATGTCACGCCACTTTTGTCCACTACACTAACGACACAACAACACAACTGTACTTGCAAGAGCAAAGCGCAAATGGCAACTGAACGTAAAGAGCGCTAAGTTTCAGACCACAAGGAAGAAGCAATAGCAGGAACAAAAAAAAAAAACACAATCACCTCACACACACACTGCTTGCGGCGAATTGAAACCAGCGCGTTGCGGCGAATTACACACAATAAATTTATGTATACATTCACACACACATGCACACATATGAATATGTGTGGGTATGTGCTTGAGAAAGAAAATGTTTAAACATATTTAATATTTTTCATATGCGTTAAATTAACAATATAAAAACAAATATTTTATGAAATTATTGACCGCGATTACTTATAGATAATTAATGAGTACATATTTAACATTGTCTTTGCCCGCTGTGACGTCACAATTGCATGCTCTCTTCTGTTTCTCTTTCTGTCTTCAAGAGAGCGCTTTTGCTCACTCAATGTGTGCACGATTTTCGTCAGTTGAGCTGCAACTCTTGAAGTGTAAGCATCACGCGATTCGTGCGGTTACGGGAGAAGTGACAACGACAACAACAACGCCGCGCAAGCATACACAAGTGCACATATATTGGAAGTGATTTAAAAAAAAAAAACAAATTCAGCACCCAGCCCTTAATGGTAAGTCTAGCATAAACAAATATTTTCTCTATGCACATATTGCACTCGGTCTTGTGGTGATTTATTACGCGTATTAAAATTCAATATATGAATGTACATACATACATATGTACATATGTATGTATAATTATTAAATGCGTCGCGGCATTTTTTTTCCCCTTTTTCACGTTTCTACGTCGCTTATTTTTTTTCTTGCGAGTGAGAAGTATGTGTGCGTGTGTGTGTGTGTGTGTGCGTGTGTGTCTGTGTGTGTGTGTGCGTTGCTAGTGTCTGCTTAAGCTTGAAGTACATTGTATGCGATCGAAAACTGTAAAACCCTGTATTTATGTATTAAAACGAATATATGATAAATAGCATATCCTTTTATTTTATCCAAATTAAAAGGTTTCAGCTCCTGAAAAAAATTTTAATATACAATTACTTTAAATAAAATTAATTAATTAATTATTAATTTCATCATATTTGACAACATAATTTTTAGTGTTAAAATAAAAGCTTACAAATTAGAATTTTCTGTAATCGGAGTCTTTCAGAAAAAAAACTAGTATTTTTGAAGTACAGTAGAATCCGGTTATAACGACTCCGCTTATAGCGTCCGACCGGTTATTACGACGAAAACTCGATGGCTTGGTTGGTCCCCATACAAACTTATATGAAAGCGCCTCCGCTTACAACGTCTCCGCTTTTAGCGACTAACCGCTTATACCGACGAAATTTTTCAGAATTCAACCGGATATAGCGACGAAAAAAAAAATTCAGCGAAAAATTGCCAACAAATTTAAGCATCAAACGGCGTAATTATAAATGTATGTATTTATCAGTGATCGGCACCCTTGCTTGTGTGCGTAGCAGCGACACGAAGCTCTTAGACTCTCACTACTCTCTGTCAGTCTTACCCTTCGCATTAGCAACGCTGCTGTTAGAGAGAGACAGTCGAAGTGCAATGCTGACCTCATACAAATGTTTACAGCGTGCGTGTGCAGACCACATAGCCTATTCCGTTATATTTCTAGTTTTTTCTCCTTTTTTTTTTGAATGCGTAATTTCGCCAAATGTGAGTTAATGCGCAAAATGCGTAAAATGCATTCAGTTTAAGCTCGAGCACTTGTGCATTACACCCGCAATGTCTCAAAAAAAATTTTTTTTATTTAAAAATTAATTTGTTTTATTTTAGAAGCCTATTACGAATTGGAAACCATAAAATAAACAAAAAAATTATTTTTTTTTGCTCCTTCCGGTTAGTGCGTCCTCCGGTTATAACGACGTAAAATGGTCGGTCCCTTGAAAGTCGTTATAACCGGAATCTACTGTATTTCGATTCAGTTGAAATTAATGTCTAGACCCTGGTTGGTATACGAAAAGCTTCTAACTACAAGCACTTCGGTTTTAAATTTTTTGGAGTTTGTGAAGAAATCAAATTCCGGGAACACTTTTACTATAATAATTTTTTCTTGCCTCCGAAACCAAGCAATAATTACACTTGAAATTTTATTAAATGACGAGGTTTCGTCTTCCATCGATCGTGATGTATGTAACTGTAGTATTAATATTAAAGGATTAACATGATAATAATATATTAATATGTTTTTAAAGAAGAGAAAACTCAAGTGAAAATCACTAAGTTCCCTTAAAATGCAACGATATAAAAATATGTTAATTAAATTGATTATATAATCATTTAAAACATTGACTACACTATATGAAGACTTCAAACATTCTCAACTACAACTAATCAGGATGTGGATTCATTGCTTTGATTTTGTAATCGACATAATGATCAATGCGTTGACAATTTGACGATATATATCGTCAAAATAACCCTGCACGAAAACTGATTTGATATCTAAGAAATACCCACATGACAAGAATTTCACCATGGAGAATGCGATCACAAGCGTGTGGATGATGAGGCTCACCAGCAAAAGAATCGATTTCCTTGAACCGTCTGGACTTCTGCATAGTATTGGAACGACATTGATATTCATCCTTAGCGATTGATGGACTTTGGATATTAAAAATTATGATTTTGATACATATATCGAGGCGTAAAATTTATGAACTTGGTCACAAATAAGTTTTGAAAGTTGTGGCATTAATCGGACTAGATAAACTGTGGACCCGCTAATAATTTGGAAATAGGAACAGCACTCATATAATACCATATAGGAAATTGATTGAATTTCCTAATAATACGCAGCCGCTCCGATGTAATACATAAAAATGTAACCAATTAATTATAAAAAAGTGACTAATCCAATCATATACAAATTTAAAACTGTATAAAAATCAGTAATTTTTCATTTTGTGGTTGTGGTGAGCTTCGTTTGGGTCTCACCTCAATAAACATGTTGTGACTGATAAACTGTACCGATAAATGTTCGCCGATATATCCACATTTATAGGCATAGATATTTTTATGAGATTTTATAAGGGGCAAATGTGACACTTCAAATACAGTGGTTCACAGCTTATTTCAACCACCACCAACCGACAACTTTGAGTTAGTGTACTGGCCAAACTAAAAGAGGTATTAACTTTATTTAAACGCAGGATTTTAGTTTAATGTTTTAACATACAAGATACTTTTTCATTTATCCACTAATTTTTTGTTTACTATATAAAATTATTGAAAAACAAAAAAATGCCAAAAAAAAAGTACCACAGCTTATTTCAACCAGCTGAAAATAACTAAATATAAATATGTTAAACTGTGTATTTAGAATTTCGTATGACCTCCTTCTTGGTTAATAGCTCCTTCCAGACAGTTTGGAATAGATTCCACCAATTTTTTTGTGATATACGGGCTAATTTTGTCCCATTCTTCCACTAAAGCCGTTTTAAGGTTAGATTTGTTGGAAATTGGCCTTTTTCCGATGTTCTGGTCCAAAATGGCCCAAAAATTTTTTACATCATTTATGTCAGGTTACTGAGCTGATGGTTTCATGACATGACGACAGTTGCACATTAGCCAATCTTGCCCAATTCCTGCCTTAAGCCTAGGGTCATTGTATTGGTAGAAGCGGAAATCATCCTTAATGCCCAGTTTATCTGCACTTTGGATCAAATTGATATTCAGTACCTCTAGGTATTGAGTCTAGTCAATGGTCGCGTCAATAAAATTGAGTTTTCCGACTACGGCTGTGGACTTACAGGCCCAAACCACGACGCTACCACCGTAATGCGTGACTGTAGGCTTTAAATTTATGTTTTGAAGCCCGGAATTTGGATTCTGATCGACATATGGAGCTCCAACCAAGCCAAAAATGTTGATTTTGGACTCGTCCACAAATATGACTAAGTTCCAAAAGTTTTTATCCTTTCCCACATGCTCCTTGACAAATTTCAAAGGAGCCTTTTGATTCGCGCGCCTTATAAACGGTTTCTTGCGCCTTATACTGTCATTAAAGTTACTTTCCCGCAGTATTCTCGAATTGATTCTGGGTGGCACGCCTTACTCAATTCCTCCTCTATAACACTGGCCAATTTTGGTGGCGAAAATTTTGGATTTTCCCGATTTTCCGGACAATATAACACGCGTCGGTCTCATTAAAAAATGCATTGGGTACATTTTTGCCCTTCTCATGCACTATACATTCCCGAAAAAAACAATGAAGTGATTATTTGCACAGTCGAAACACTCAGATGCAGCAATTCGTAAATTTTTGGACGGGAAAATCCATTCTTTAAAGGAGCTATGACGTCATTTTCCTTCTCAATTGTGGTTCACGGACCCATTTTGTAAAATACGCGTGTATTTCGAGATCTAAAGCTTAAAATGTCGAAAATCGAACTTCTATGTATTGAAAATACTATACACAAAGCAATAGATCCATAAAGACCAGTTATTTTCCTAGGAAACTGATCTTCGCACAGCTGCAAAGTTGCTGGTTGAAATAAGCTGTGGTACTTTTTTTTGGCATTTTTTTGTTTTTTCAATAATTTTATATACTAAACAAAAAATTAGAGGATAAATGAAAAAATATCTTGTATTTTAAAACATTAAACTATAATCCTGCGTTTAAATAAAGTTAATACCTCTTTTAGTTTGGCCAGTATACTGATTCAAAGTTGTCGGTTGGTGGTGGTTGAAATAAGCTGTGAACCACTGTATATGAAAAATATGTCATGATATGGTGCTGTGGAAAGTGGCTACAACATTTGTAGGCATTAAATTAATTAGTACTCGGCAATATTCAATATTAACTGAAGTACAAGGTTTTTTTTTTGGGACCATACTACTCGTTTCTGTAATAATTACCTCTAAAGCTCAATAAAAAAATAAACTCTTGCATTTTTCGCAATTTGAATAGCTTGCAATTTCATATGTTTTTACCATTGCTCAACCTATAAAGAAAACTGATGAGTAAATTATTATTTGACTTATCAATTATTTGCAAAGTAAAAGGGAAATTTACAAGCTACGAAGCACAAACAAGAAAACTAAGACTATTTCGACTTCATATTTCAAACTCAACTTCAAAAGCAAAAGTAAATATGGGGAAACAATTTCTCGGAAATTATCAACCTTATAATGATCGTATTACAAGCAGAGTATCAAATTCATAAACCCAGTACACGAAGTTATTGTTAACTTCAATAATTTGCTATTGAGAAAATTATAATATATATATATATAATATATATTTAGCTATCTATCTATCCATTATTTAACTATGTATCTAATCTATTGAGTGGAAAAGAGTCTGCCCCTTCAGTTTATTAGTATTAAGGGAAGGTCGCAGTATTTTTAAAATACTGTTTTTTTTTTTTGCGCCTCTGTCAATTTTCCATTCGTTCAAGCGACACGTCAGCTGTCGACAACGATCAGATACTGACCGCTGAAGTCGTAGTCGGCGACTGAACGTCGAAGAAAAGGCAGCAGAAACATAACAGGAGGCGGACGACTTAAAAAATCGAAAAGCAAACAACGATAAGCTAGCTCTGTTTGGGGCGAATTCATGGATTGCTTGCTCACTCGTCGTCTGTTTGTCTCGATTCTTGCTAGAAGGTCAATACATACATTTAATGCGAACGCAATTTCAGTTTGCTGCCGAGTGTTGTGGCGACACATTGTTTTGAGAACGCGTACCTTCTTTTTTTTTTGCAAAAAAGCTTTAATACAACATTTTTCATCATTGAAGCTTTGATTTCGAAACTGTGCACATCATTTGATGTTGAAAGGGCAAATGGAAAGTTAATATTACCCAGGTAAGCTTACCAAAGCATATATTTATTTAGGATGCTAGCTGTTTATTGATTTAATTGTTTATTTGTTTTCGTTTTGCTATTTTCGACGTCAAATTAGTTGCAAGAATTATCGCCAATATATATTATTATACTATGAACATGTGAATATTTGTGTGTATTTTACTTGCGCAACCTCTATCAAAGTGTCGTGTTTGTGAGCGTGTTCGTGTTCGTGCATGTGCGGGTATTTGTATTTGTGTGAGCGGCGGTTTCGTTTCTCTTTCGTGTTTCTTAAGTGAGCGAATTGACGAACAAGGGGATGTGAGAAAACAGTCAAAAGAAGGAGAACAAGAATAGTAAGTAAAGAGAAAATGTGTGACCGCATTTTGGAATGCTGATGTGACACGATGGTTAGCCGAAGTTGTTCGGTTTCTCTTATCCACAGATATAATCAGTACATTTAGGAAAAATGTGCAATATGTATATTATATCTTTGAAATTATGAATAAAATGAAATTCCCCATTCCAAATGCATTATTTTTTTTTTTTTTTTTTTATTAATGGAGCGACATACATATACTAAATGGATGAGAAGAAAAAAGGAAAATATTTATGATTGACCAAATTATGAAATTATGAAGATGACAAAAATATGGATTGCCAACGAACAGAAAAAAAAAAAAAACAAAAAATTGATTACATTAAAAATTGGGAATACTCAAAATCGGAAATATACAGTTGAATGGAATTATATATATCTTACAAAACTATTGGAAATTGGAAAAGAAACACAAAAAACGTTGATTATATTACTTTAAATCCTAATAAAGGCCCCAAATTGTGATGAAATCTTTTTTGTATACTTGATCATGGACCATAGTCTCAATGATTTAAAATCACTACTGAATAATAATGCACTCCGAAAATATATCGAAATGAGGCAAAACCATTACAAGTTACTGTTTATAGCTGCTGTTGTAATAATTCAGTAGCATAAAAAACAATTCTTCGTCTTTCGAAAATTGATCTTTTGAGAGATCAATAAATTTTAATCGAATAGGAATCCAATCAGATTCTATAGAATTAAAAAAAAAAAAATATATTTTAAAAATTAGTTTTCTTTCAATTTTATTGATATCCACTGTATAATTTCTATTTCTGCAAATACATATTTTCAAAGTATTTCATTAATCTGTCAGTGATCAACCTTTCCAATCGCGGCGTTAGAGTTGCAGCTTTTTTTGCCATTGCTGGAATTATTTTTTTTGTTTTTTTTGTATTTCGTACCCCTTCTTTTGTTCATGATGTTTCAGTAATAAATCCAACGGAAGCTTTGCGCGATAATAAGATATCATGACCATGTAGACAGGATGTGACTATATAGTTGGAATTTATATTACATTGCATTGATGTAGCCAGTTGTCGTCTATAAGCAATGCAGCTATCAGCTCTCGGTCACTCCGAAGGTTTTTATAAATAACAATTATAACTTTAGAACCAGATTACTGTCGGAATAAAATGTGACAACATTGATCAAAATTGCTTACGGGGGTGCCATCCAAGAAATTTCCGGGAATATACTCGACTCACCATTTTTTTTTATTATTTAACTTTCTGTTTATTATATGGGTAATTCTCTGATGGATGTGACCATCTCTACATTGAAAAAAAAAAAACAAACTGAAACAATTTTTAAAAAGAGAAAAGGTAATTCTTATAGCTCTAGATTAGTACTTTAATAAAAGCTAAGAATAGTTTTGGATTTTTTTTTCTGTTTTGTTTTCTGTTCTGATAATTGCAAAAATTAATAAATTTGTGCGCAAGCCAAAAAATGAACGAATTTATATATTTTATCGTAAAATAGAACAAGTTCCTAAAAGTAATCTTAGCTCTAAATATAGTGCTAACCCAAAGCTTCAAGAATAACCTTCATTTATTTTTAAAATTGTTTTAGTTTATGTTTTTTTCAGTGTGAAGACGGTCGCACGCGACAAATTCCGTCAGAGAATTACCCATACACTAAGCAGAAAAAGTCTGCGTACAAACTTAACGCGCAACTTTGATGTTAAATAAAAATATTTTTATTGAAGATATTGGCTTCATTTTTTTTTTTAAATTAACAACATATTTATTATGAAAAAATATAACTAGTCTTCATTTATTTCCATCAGCAACTTTTTTAATTAAAATCAAAAAACAAGAATTACACCAGTTTTCGGACCAGAAAAGTCTGCGTACAAACTTAAATTATTTAAAAAAAAAGCCATTTATTGATAAAACATTACAAAAATTAGTACGAGGTACTACTCCTACTTTTTAGAAATTTTTCGGATTGTTTTATCATGTAAATCCTTCTTATAGTTCTCCTTTATGTCCTGACTAATTTTTGCGGCAGTTGACCCAGGATTACGCCTCACCGACTTCAAAACCTCCAGCTCTTCTCGATCGGTTAGCTTTGGAGGCCTACCAGAATGGGGCTTGGACTGAACTGTGCCGGTTTAATTAAAATTTTTTTGGACTTTTTTAATCATTGAATGCGTTTTAAAAACAAGTTCAACAATTTCCCGCAGAGATTTCCCTTTTTTGGCCCAGTTTGACGAGCGGTTTCCTCCCTCGGGAGCAATTTTGGATGAGTGGATCGAAATACCACCAGAATTCTTAGTGTATGTAAATATTAAAAATATTTTTACAATAAAAAAAAAAAACTGACAACCAAGGTGAACATATTTTCGATGTGACAATATTTGAAAGCCATGATAGCTTCTATTAAATAGGGAGGAGGTACATATCTAACAAGTAAGAAAGTTACAGTCGAGTGTGCTCGACTGTGAGATACCCTCTACCCATTTTGAATAAGGGCAAAATATTGCGGTATTATTTTCAAAATATACCGAAAATACTAAAAATATACCAAATGGTATGTTTGGTATATCGATACAGCACACCATTTAAAATATACCATAGACGGCACAATATACCAGATTGTCGGCCAAAGCAACTAAGAGCCCTAGTAAGTAGGCGATTTGCCCATACAAAAGTATTTCTTTAATAACTTCCACAATTTTTATCTGATCGCAACCAAATGTTCAGGAATCATAACTACTATAGTAATTATAGTATATATCAAAATTCTAGCTTTAAAATTACGCTTGCTATTTGATTTTTTTGATTTGCGGGGGCGGAAGTGGGCGTGGCAAAAATTTGAAACAAACTTGATCTGCGTGCAAACATAACAAATGCAGTCGAAAAAAAATTATAGCTCTTTCTCTTATAGTCTCTGAGATCTATGTGTTCATACGGACGGACGGACAGACGGACATGGCTATATCGTCTCGGCTGTTGACGCTGATCAAGAATATATTATATATACTTTATAGGGTCGGAGATGCCTCCTTCTACCTGTTACATACATTTCCTGCCGGCACAAAGTTATAATACCCTTCTACCCTATGGGTAGCGGGTATAAAAAGCAATCGAACATTGTTGCAAATAGTTTTTCTGCAAAGCACATTAAAATACTTGTTGAAAAAAAGTTTTGAAATCACTTCATTTTAGACGATTTCATTCCCGAGGAATTAAAGTTTTAAATAAAACGTAATTAACTAATTATATTATCCGACAACATTTGTAATAAAGAAAGTAGTAGAAGAAATCGGACACATGTCCAATGTGACATAATTAATGTGAAAATAATTCATTTCGGCACTGTAGTATATTTGTAAACATAATGCTGAGTTTGCAGACAATTTTGCTGAATATAACATATAGAACTTTGTTTTTGTTATGTTTATTTATTATTAATTCGTAAAATAATTTAAAAGTAAATACATATTTGCAATATTCTTTTATATGTGTATATTCCGTATGCTCAATGTTGGTCAATCGGATGTATATGTGTGTGTGTGTGTAAAATACGATAAGCAAGAAGCACCAAAACTTGCATGTGTGTGTGTTTCGTCCGGACGAAAAATGTTTACGTATTGCTCTCAGTTGAGTGTAAGAATGTGCACAGCAAAAGAGATCGTCAAAATGAGGGCGACATGTTAGCCACCCTGAGAACGCTACACACACACACTTACGCAAGCGCGACAAACACACAAACAAATAGCGACGCCAACAACAGCAACGCCACCAACTAAATGCACGACGAGCAACAGCGTCAACAGAGAACAAAACGAAATACGGCGAATTCGTGACCAGCTGCTGTTGTTGAGCTGCAGCGAGTTGCCACACTGTTCATCATTCGACTGGACATTTTTAATAAATGAAACGCAATTTTATATATACAGCAAACTGTTTACGCTTGCAAATAATATTATTTGCAATTATTCCTTACGCTTACGCAGCATATTTGCAAAAGTTGTGTTGAAAAGAAATACAAAAACGCAGTAGTCTGGCAACTCGACGATGCCTTTGGCTCACACATTTATTTACTTTGATTCTCAATTGCCATTCGAATTTCAACGACGAAGGAACTGCGCGTCGATTTTAGTTAAGCGTGTGTTGTGTTGTCTCTCTGAATCTCCTTTTTTTGTGTTTTTTTTTGGCGTTGTGATATAAAAATAAAAATAGTGTGTAATATTAGTGTAAATATTGCAAGTGTATAAAAAGTGCAACTACAAATAAAAAATACCGGCGCGTGTTCTGCAAATTTTGCTGTTGTTGCTGATGTGCTTAAGGAAACGGTGCGTAGAGTTTTTTCTCTCTCCTTTTCAATTTTGTTTTATTTCATTTTGTTAACGGCAGTTGTAGTTGGAGTGCAGTCAAAGTACCTGTGTATGTTTGTGTATGTGTGCATAAGCTGAGCCGCCGTTAGAAACGCATATTAATTTATGTTGTGCAGAAGCTTTTGCTAGGCCGCAAATAAAGAAAATTACCAACAGACAATAAACGTTGTTGTTGTGTTGCCTGCCAATTCGTTCACATGTGTACGCGTATGCCGCTTACACACACATACATACATACAAACAAATAAGCTTGTATTCTAAGTGACAAAGCATCATATGTTTCTAGAATGCAATTCTAGAGATGGTCGCGTGTTTTGTGGCATTGTGTGTCATTTCGTGTCTGCTTTTTGGGCAGACTTTATTTTGAGTTTACGATATATCCATAATCAGTAATGAGAGAGTAATGCGAACAAATTATGAATGAAATAAATAGAAGAAGAGAAAATAAGTTAAAGAAAATTATTTACAAAATACTATTTTTAGAAGAAATTGTTTGAATGTGTCTAATTTATCGGTTTAATACTCAATCTACCCTTAAATTTCGATCTTGTTGGGCAAATTGCGCAACAGAACATATAAAACGTTAAGCACTCAATTTTCGGGACAGAGAAAGAAAAAGAGAGAGGGAAAGAAAAAGTAAGACCCGCATAGAAATGTTGGTTCAAATGTGACCGTAGATTGAAGAAGAAGAGAACATGAGAACTGTCATATTGTGATGTGAGCATAGAAAGAGAAAGATAGAGAAAAGGAATTGTCAGAATGACAGTCTACATTTTCAGCAGTTAAAAAAAGTCTGAGCAACAAACAACTCTCAAATTTAAGATTCTTAATTTGTATACCCATAAAATATAATACCTTTCTATTCTAATTTTGAGCCGGCAGGTAATGAATGTAACAGGCATAAAGTATACAAATTCTTGATCAGCATCAACAGCTGAGACGATTTAGCTATGTGCATCTATTCGTATGAAACACATAGATCCGAGAATCTATAAGATATAGACCCATAATTTTACGACAGTATTTGTTATGTTTGCACGCAGATCAAGTTTGTTTAAAATTTTTTCCACGCCCACTTCCGCCTCCGCAAATCAACAAAAATCGAATATCGAATCGCGAATGGTATACAAAATAATAACTATAGTAATTGTGATTTCTGATTTGGTTGCGATCAGATCAAAATTGTCGAAAATCAAAATCAAATCTAAATCTGGTATATTTTGCACACCAAAAATAAAAAATATATCAAATGGTATATTGATATGGTACTATATTCAATAGTATACCTTGAATGTAGTACCATATCAATATCATATCATATGATATATTTTTTATTTTTAGTGTGCAAAATATACCAGATTGCCAAAGCAACTAAGATATCAAGATATAGTATTGAATGAAGAACCATATCAATATACCAAATGTTGCAGTATTATTCTTAAAATATACCAAACTAGTATACCACATAAATATTAAAAAATAAATATATATCAAATGGTATATTTGGTATATTGATATGGTACTACATTGTATATCTTCATTCAAGATATACTATTGAATGTAGTACCATATCAATATACCAACTATACCATTTGATATATTTTTTATTTTTAGTGTGCAAAATATACCAGATTGCCAAAGCAACTAAGATATCAAGATATACTATTGAATGAAGAACCATATCAATATACCAAATGTTGCAGTATTATTCTTAAAATGTACCAAACTAATATACCACATAAATATTAAAAAATAAATATATATCAAATGGTATATTTGGTATATTGATATGGTACTACATTGTATATCTTCATTCAAGAAATACTATTGAATGTAGTACCATATCAATATACCAACTATACCATTTGATATATTTTTTATTTTTAGTAATTTTGTGGTATATTTTTTTGGTATATTTTGAGATCTCACAGCCGAACACTGTAGCTTTCTTACTTGTTATAATTTGAAGACTAATTATAATTTTTAACTTTTTCTTTTTTCCTCAATTGGGGATTTCATTTCATGTTACCAGAACCTGTAATCGAAGGGCCGAACAATGAGTGACACAGGGGATGATGTCATCGAGGTAAATGGGGACTCCCCATATAGTCGGGCAAAGCTGCAGCAGTTACGCGCTTGTGCTCCCTTTGTGAGGACCTTGGTGACGACCTTTAAACATAAGATGGCCGAAGAGCAATGGACAAAACTTAACATGCTCATGGAACTCTTGGAGAGCGAGAAGTACTACATTTTGCTACAAATAATCATAATTACAATACTAATCAAATCTCCTTCCCAAATAGCATGTCGTCGGCGATGTTTGCGCGCTGTACGGAGTCGAAGCTGACAAATATTGAGACGATGATTAACAAAGTCAAGTCCAAATATGAACCTGTAAGTAGATATTTTATCGATCTCATGGAACTTGCTGAACTTATTATTTCATTCATTCATTTGCAGTTATTGCATCCCACAGAGGTGATCGTCATAGATGGCGACCAGCCAAGCACTTCCACAGCAGCGAGGCGCAATGCAAGTAGAGCCAGTAAAGGCAAGAGTCAAGAGGCTAGCACTTCTGGAACTGCCACTTCAACTGCCGCCGCCAAGACGAATGCTGTCAATGGAATAGCTAAGAAGGCGCCAGCAGTTGCACCTAGGAAACCAGTATTCGATATTAAATCGACGGCAACGTTGCGCCGTGCAAAGACTGTGGCCCCTGCTGCTAAGGCGCCAGAAACTAAAAACAAACCCTTTGTGCCGGCAGCTAAATTGCCAACGCCAAAAGCAGCAAATCCAACAAATTTGGAATCAGAGCGATGTGCTAATCTACCAGCACCAACGGCATCAAACCCAAAGACAATAACAGCTAAAAATGCAGCTGAGAAAACGCAGCTAAAGGAGATGTCAACTGCTGTCAAGGAGACAATTCCTTTGAACTTTGGCTCAATTGCGTCACAAAAGCGTCGTGCAAATCCACCAGCTCCCAGTCCTGAGTTAACAATTGTTCAGGATGACCTGTTGGAAAGGAGGTCGACTGCTGCCACGATTGTTGATCGCGAGCCTGAGCGTCTTGTAGCAGCAGAGATTTCGGCACCTAAGCCTGACTTTGAGCGTCGCTCGAATCCGCCTAAACCGACAAAGCCAACAAGTGGTGTAAATCTGGGTCTCGAACCCTCACTTGCTGCCCGATTGTCCGACATAGACTCGTCGATTGGCAGCAGACGCGTGGATTATGTACGCAGATCTCCAAGGAACACACAAACGCCAATGCATTCAACTTCGTTGACCGATGCCACGTTGGCCAAGTCGTCAGTTTTCGTGCGACGATCAGCTGTTGTTCCCGTACCAACAGCTGATGCGGAGACTCAGCGCCGATCGAATCCTCCGGCACCTGCTGCTTTAGAGGAGGCGCGCAAGAAGTTGGCGGCATTGGCGGCTACACCGGAAACAACACCTGCTTCACCATCTGATTGCACTGATCCACGTGGTCGCAGTGGAAGCTATGTCTCCCAAATACCACCTAAGGCAAGTGTGTCGCCCATCCAATCGAGTGCGAAAGGTCCGACGAGTTGGCCCCGAAAGGAGAACATTCCAGTTAAGAAATTTCCATTACCTCAGTCCATACCAGTGATTGGATCATCCAGCGGTAGTTCGGCAAAGCCAACGACTCACACATCGCCGCCAACTACCAAATCGATCCCGGTGATTGGCTCTCCAGCAAACATCAACAACAACAGCAAGCACAATGCCAACTTGAACATGCCGAACGCATTGCATGGTTCAATCAATTTGAATAGGGCACCGAGTCTGAATAACCTGTCGCCAGGTAATGTTGATGGTTTTGCCAACGGATTTAATAATGGACAAGAGGCCTCTAGTACTCGACGCTATGGCAATCTTGGTGCAATCAACGGCGCGGGCTCACGTGATCCACGTCGTGCTAAATGGGGTCAGAGCAATGGACCCCAACAGCAGCAGCAACCTCAACAACACCCAACAGGATCACAGTATTCACCACAAGGTGGCGGACAACGGCGTGGAGGTCCATCCGGTTGGCAGACATCCAATAATCCAGGCAACTACAACAGCTACAATCCCGGTAGCAATCCGAATGGAGGGAACACCAATAATAATAATCCAGGCTGGAACAACAACAATAATAACAACAGTCACTTTATCAACGGAAGTCCGAATTTCAACTACAATAACCGACCCATGTTCAATCGTGCTACAAGTCTCGGTGGCGGTGTGTCCAATGCCCCTCAAGGACCCGGCAACAACAACATCAACGGTCCGCCATATTCAGGGGCACCGCGCACTTATCGCGAGCATCTGGCGGCTAAGGCCAAGCAGCAGGAGATGCAGCGTCAGCTGGAGGCGAACGAAAAGCAGCGTCAGCTTGAGGCAGCCGAAAAGCAACGTCAGCTTGAGGCAGCCGAAAAGCAGCGTCAGCTTGAGGCAGCCGAAAAGCAACGACAGCTTGAGGCAGCTGAAAAGCAACGACAGCTGGATGCGGCGGCCGCGGCAGAAAAAAAGCGAAAGCTGCAAGAAGCTGAGAAGCAGCTTGACGACGGACAAGCGGTTGCGGCACCATCCCGCATGGAGAGCGATAACGTCCAACTAGACACATCGTATCGAAATGTGGTGTTGACGGGCACCACCAACAAGAAGCTCGACTTCAAGATACCAAAGAAGGCGAGTTTGGAAAAACTGTCGCGAACAAATGAGGTAAGAGGTCAGAATAATGATAAAACCAATAAGTGCGAAGAGTCGATCGGCGTTGACAATAATAATAGTGAAGAGCAAAGCTCCAGCAAGTCGAATAAAACAAACAAATCGAGTAAGAGCCATAAAGTAGCAAAAACAGTTCATGTTGATAAAGAAAAATCGGATAGTGCGGAAAAAGTGTCTAAAAGTGATAAAACGGTAGATAAGGAAAAAGCGGACAAGTCGAAGAAAGTGGTTAAAGTCGATAAAGCTGACTCGGATAAAACGGATAATTCTGACGCAAAACATAGTTCGTGTAGTGCGGCGAAAAAAAACAAATCGGAAAATAAGAAAGACGAGGATGTCGACGAAACGTCCAATAAACCTGAAACACCGGAAAAAGAAAAGACAAAGCATTCGAGCAAAGATAAGAGTCCAGCGGAAAAGTCTAATTCGAACGAGAACAAGGAGAAAAAGAAACCGACGGCAGACAATACAGACAACGTTGAAAATGAACCACCAAGCGTGGTTGAAACTAACGAGAAACAATCAGCGAACAAACAATCCGAAGTGGAATCGGCAGACTCGCATCAAATGTCCCCAAAACGCAATCGCAGCCAAAGCAAACATCTCAAAGGCAGCAAGTCGACTGCAAGTCCAACAAGAAAGGACGATGAGCTGCAGGAAACTGCCGTCGAAGATGATCCGGTACCGACTGTGGTTCAGCCGAATGTTGAACAAAATACCGAACACCATGCAATCGAGTGTAAGCAAGAAAAAGTAGTGTCCGAAGGGTTGCCCAAGCTGCCAAAGTTAAAAGTGGTGCTAGGACCCAATGCGCATGCAATGGTTGTTATACCGAGCGATGCAATAAATACAACAAAGTCACCATTGAAAGAAATGCCAGAGTTGAAACGCATATTGAAACGTCGCAAATCGATGATGCCGACCGCGAGTAAACCGATAGTCGATAAGTTGGAACTCTTTGGTGGTGTTAGTCTCAATTACGAGGATCTCGTCGACCATCAACGAGAACAGCAACAGCTCAGCAACACCGCCAATGACGAGGTGACGGCTGAGAAAGTTGAAGTTGCGCAGTCCTCGCAGCAACGTGTCAATAGAAATTTGGCCATCATGTTCGAAAAGACCAGCGACAATTGCAGCGTCTCCACGCAAAATATTTTGGCCGGCAAGCGGCGATCGCGCCTGAACGAGCTAACGCTGAACGAGACACAGCTCAGCCGGAATGTCTTTAATCCGCGGACTATCAGGCCAAAAAGAGATTCCTCGAAGGCTGGGGCAAATGCTGATTCGCCCAAACGCAAAAGGGGGCGACCCCGCAAAGACCCTGGAGAGTCCCCAGACAAGCCAGTAAATCAGCCAGCGGCAAAGACCGCAGTTCCACCAGCGCCTGCAAGTGATGCTGAGAATCTGCTCCCACCACCGCCCAAGAAGAAGTCCAAACGCAGTGAGCTGGAACAGCTCAACGATGACATTGCCCAAATGTATTATGCAAACGATGTGATTCACGCCACCGGACGTCGGGCATGCTCCGCTCAACGACGCGGGAGCAGCACAAGTAGCAGTATTAGTAACAGCACCAGCGCTGAGTTTGCACCGTATATACGTAATGTGGCGCGTCGCGGACGTCACTATGAGGCTGGTCGAGGCTTTAATCGTGCTGCATTTAAGGCACAACAGGTTTTGCGTCGTCAGACAACTAAAAAACTCCGAGTGCGTGTTGCACGTTGTGTGCAATTAGAGCAAATGCTCAAGGAGTCGAAAAACGAAAAAACCTCAGCTCGTTCGAAGAATGCGACGTGTCTGGTGAAGAATGTGAATCCTGAATGGCATTCACAGTCATCGGCCGTCACCAGTTGTGTAATTTGTGCCCAGAACGTTAGATTCGCAGTGTCGCATTATGTGCAACATCACGGCGAGTTCTACGGTGCTCGTTTGCCACCTAATAAGCTGGAGAACTTGCGAGCCGGGAAGCTCTCGCGTCCAATCTACCGCACAAGTGGATCGGTTACCAAATATAATCATGTGTGTGTCTTTTGCCAGAAGCAGCTGGAGATAAAGAACACCAGTTGGGTTGAACATTATGCGCGTCACACCGGCGAATTTAATTTTCAGTGTTCGAGCTGTAAAAGTCCCCGGTATCGTCAACATGAGGGGGATCAACATGTGTTAAGATGTAAACCAGGAGCGCGCTTATTAGCTATATCGTCCTATCGACGGACTGCACCGGTTGTAATCTATGTGTGTCGCCTTTGCAACTTTTGCCAACTAAGCCAGCACAATTTGAAAAAGCATCTGCAAGTTCATCATGAGATCTCCGAGCCCACGCAGATGGATCTCAATCAGCAGCTGACTATCTATACTACCGAAAATGTGCCTGCGGCCAGTACAAAAGCGGCAGCCAAGCGCTTGATTGCACGACACAAGAGTGAGATGGCGAAGCTTAATAAAAAGAAACAGTCGCCAACATCCAAGACGAATCCAAAAGTGCGCAAGAAGCCCATCAGCAACAAGGCCAAGACGGAGCCCCCTGAGCAAGCCATCAGTCAGCCAGTGAATGAGCAGCAAGCAGAGTCGATGGGCAGTGCCAGTGACATCCTGGGCATGCCACCAACTCGACCAGACGAGGAGCAGCTGCTCGTCATCAATGAATGCAAGCTCGAACAAAACGAATATCTACAAAGCTCTTCACAGACTGAGCGAGTTAAAGACGCTACGATGCCGCCTGCAGAGGCAGAGCCGAATTCAGACGTAGAAGTAGAGCTCGATGTGGACGACACATCATCGCCAAAGCTGGAAGTATCAATTGCTATATCGGCGACGCCAATTCCAGGGGAATTTTTGGCTAATGAGACCGTTGCGGAAGAAGATCCATTATCAACAGCTGAAGAGTTAATACGGAACGTAGAGCAAGAGGAAGTACCGGAAGTAGCTCAACAACCGGAGCCCGAAAAGGAAGTAGAGCAACCGCAGCAAGTGGAACAGCAAGTAGAGCAACAAGCGCAAGTCGCAATAGAACAGGCAGATGAGGAAATGTCAGAGTCGCAACCGGACGCAAATCAAGACTTGGATCAACAACAGACGTCTGAACAGAACATAGAGCAACAGCAGGTGTTAGACGTGGACGTGGACATGGGCGCGGAACAGGAACCGCATGTGGAGGAACAGAAGGAAAATGAATTGGAGCCAGATGTAGAGGGAGAACTGACGTCGGAACAAAGGCGTAAGGGTTCCAGCAGCAACAAGTCACTATTCCGCAACTTTAACAAGTTTTGCAATAAGTTGAAGAGTCGTGGAAGTCGCTCATCTACGTCGAGCAGCACCAATAGCATCGGAAGTGCTAGCGGCAGTAACGTCAAGGGCAAACCCTCAAATTCACCCGACCACAGCTCCCTCGAATGCGAAGTTCCCGAACTAAATTCCCAACCTGAAGTGATAGTCGACCTGCCATCAGCGCCTACGGTATCGCCATCTGAAACCGAAATAATCCCCATACAGTATATGATTTGTGTGCAGAATGTTGCATTCCGTTTGCGAGGCTCACCGACCCTGAAGCCTGCTTATTATTGCCGAGTTCCAGACTGCTTGTTTCTCTTCTCGAATGAGATAGAAGGTCTGGAAAATCATTTTACACGCAGTCATCCGTCGCTGCGTTGGAACGGCAGCTGTACTGAGTGCAGTCTACCCGTCAAGGAAGTGCCCGATAATTTGACCATTCGCGAGGAGCTGCGGCATATGGTGCAAGTGCATGTGGATGAAATTGGGGCGCATAAGCCACCGGAGCCGGCTGTTGAAGATGCGCCACCAGAACCTGTGCTGCCCAAGCTGCGTGTGCGTCGTTTTACGGGAGATCGTTTAGTCCCAGAGGCCGACCAAGCAATCGAATCGGAAGCTGTGCCCCGAGAACTTGTTGACGAGAATACAACGCTTAGGAGTTTGTTACTCGCCCAATCCCGTCCGCCAAGTCACCAGCAACAACAGCTGAACGCCGCCGGTGTCGGAGAGTTTCTGTGCGCCAAGACACCGTCAACGACTGTGGATGTGGCCGATGTTATAAATCGCGACTCGGAATTGGGACTCCAAATCAATCATGTATACAGTCTCGCCGATACATCCATTCCTCTCATAACGGGCGAGACGGTGCCATTGCCTGTAGCCACTAATGATGACTACGTGATTACACAGAGCCTTACCCAAAACTATGAGGGTCCCATTCCGACGGAGATCAACATATCTATTGAACCCCGACTGACAAGTTCACCACCAAGGAACGATCGCACACAAATCGCTGGCAACCGATTCCGTTGTATGGCGCCAAATTGCAATTACTGCTCCCACACAGTTATGTGCATACGGGAGCACATGAAGTTCCACAGCTTCAGTTTCGGACCGAAGGACTATCTGCAGTGCTCCTATTGCAGTCATGTCGGCAAGGATGTCGACGAATATGTTCAGCATGGTGTTCTCCAGCACGGTTTGGCCAGTCGCGAGGAGCTGCAGGAACCCAATTTGTCCACCTCTGTGGCATTAAGTCAACGCATACGAGATGTGCTCAAGGAACGACGTGCTCCATTGGCACTCAGCACAAGCGCAGCAACCGCGAGCGACACTAATCAAACGAGTAATCTAACAACGCTAGAGGAAGCAACGGCGAATGCGGCGGAAGCAAACAACAATACTTCCATCTGTGCTATATTCGACGAACTACTTAAGGACACAGGATTTACCGGTAAGTCTTCTAGATCATTTTATCAAATAAAAATATCGAAGGGTATCGATAAAGTTGAACCACAGTTTGAAAAGCAAAAATCTTGAAATCTTTAGAGGGATTTGATAATAGATATTCCTTAAGAGTCCCTGTAATCTCAGTAATAGCGGGAGTGGGGTAAGATTATAAATAGAATACCTTAGTTGATCAGGGATCAGAACACAATACATTGAAAAGTCAGAATCACATTTGTGTGAGTCGGAAAAGCCTGAGCATTTCTAACGGGTTACTTAATTTCTCTAATTCACTCAAGAAAAACTAACTAAACTAAGAAAAACGAACACTTAGTAGCTTAACCTAATGCGTGTTTTTTTCCCAACCTTGCACAGACGACAGACTTTATGCGTGTCCCTTTAAGGGATGCAATGTCAATCTGACCGAGGAGGCATTTGTCAACCATGTGCGTTACCACAAGAGCAGCAATCCGAATGCAGGTCCATTGATCTGCAAATTCTGCAGCCAGATGTTCGAGAAACCCATAGCACTGCGATCCCATCTGCAGCACATGCATCACCGTCACGAATACTTTTGCAGCATTTGCCTTGAGACGACAGTGGATCAACGTTTAATGCTACATCACGTGCGTGCCATGCACAATTCGGAATTCCAGAAGCTAAACTGTCAGCAAATCTTCCTCGACCTCACGGCCGCATTCGATGCGGTTGCAATGCCCAAGTGTTGGCTTAGCGCCATGGAGCAACCGTTTCTTCAGAAGCAAATGGAGAATTTCCTTGGCCGTTTGATCGAGGAGTTGCGTTTGCGACGCACTAGAAACAAATTGATCTACAAGCCAAGTGAAATGCATCTGATTGCCAAGACACATCTGATTTCCAAGACACATGGTGGCGGCCAAGGACAGTTGCAGTGTGGAGAATGTCAGCATTTAACCTATTCCAAGGATCTCTATAATCATCTGCAGCAGCATAGGGAGTTAGCGGTACGTTTAGCGTATCCCCCCGAAGAAGCGATACCGGATGTTCGGCAACCCAACCAACAGGAGCTCATCACCACAGTCGAGGCATCGACATCATCCCAAAGCGTAGCTCAGCCAAATGCCGACGAGGTTGAGTTGGCTATTGCGCCGGCAAAGTTGCCGGTAGCTGGAAGACAAACGGTGGTCACGCCACGCTTTCACTTTGTGCCCAAGGAGGTGCGCTACAAGTGCGGTGTACCCGACTGTGGCCAGCATTTCGACACAGAGCTGGGGTTGAGCCAGCATCTGAGCACTCAGCACAGCTATGGAGATTGCTTTAAGTGTCCGCATTGTCGCTATGAGGATCATCTACTAATACTGGAGAAGGTACTGGAACATTTGAAGTATCATAAGCGATACGTCTACCAATGCGGTGCGTGCAGCTCGTTTGCGCCAAAACGCTCCATAGTTGATCGCCATATTCACAACAAGCATCCCTCAAAGTTTGGCGCTGATGTCGATGTGATTATCCATAAGCGTGATGATTTGACAATGCACACCAAGCTAGCGGCAGTTCGTTGGTTCAAGTCGTGTAAGTTTGTCTAAAAAATACTATAACTAACAAAATATACTGAAATGTTGCACAAGTTTGATCTATTATACTTAAAGTTGTACTTGATGTAACGAGAACGTACTTTTCATATTGTTTAAATATACCAAATGCATATACCTAAAATATAGTAAAATTGATTGCATATACTAAAAGATGTATTTGGTATATTGCGAACATAACTCATCATATTGTTTAAATATACCTAAAATATGCTAAAAAGTTCCAAACGTTTGATTTTATATACAAAAAGTTGTATTTGGTATAACGATAACAATGTGAAAGAGTGTGTGTCGAGTGTGCTTTGTCTCATACAATTTTCCATTCTTGTTTAAATTAGTGAATCTGCCGCACACTTCGTCCGATGAATGGTTCTGTAATCTATGCCACGCTGTGCTCGCCACCGAGCAACAGATGATTAGGCACACGGCGGTGGCACACCAGCGTATGTATCAGTACTGCTGTCCGTATTGCGAATACGGCTACAAGGACCTCACGAGAATCATACTTCACATACGTCGTAGCCATGCCAGTAAACGCATCCAGCCGCTGCAATGTTATCTGCGCATCAAGTGCAAAAATCGCCAGACACTCGGTTTTATTTGCAACACATGCCATGAGCCGACCAACAGCTTACACAAGATGGGCAATCACTGTCTGCAGGCCCATTTAAATCGCTTTCAGTACAAGTGTCGCCACTGCGACTTTGGACACTCTCAGATCCGCCCCGTCGCCGTTCATATGACGCAGGAACATCCCGGATTGCCAGGTCTACCCATTCAGCAGTTCGATCGCTTGTCCAACGACATGCCCGACGATGACTTTTGGAACATGGCCCAAATATTTGCGTCAAAGGGTCACGTTGAGCCATCTGAGGCAATCTCTTCCAATAACCATGCGCAGGCCGTTCAGATTTTTGAACCCATCGAGTTGTCGTCGGATGAAGAGGATGACCAAACGAATAACGCTGCGTCTGCTCAGGTACGTTTTTGTGCTTCTACATTTATATTACTATATTTAGCGGTATCGATAGGTTCTGATAACTATTTAGTTGAAGGCTTAATTATAATATAAGTAGTCGATATCTGACTACTAACGTTATCGATAGTAACCGATAACTGTCCGATTGCAGACTTTCACTACATGAGTAAAACACGATATTTATCGGTAACGATAGTAACTTTAACTGTTTAGTTAACGGCACGAATTAAACTCAATATTTTCGGTATTGACATTAACTGATAGTTGCAGGCTTAATTTATAACTTGTTTTATTTGTAATCTCTAATGAAGTTTACCTAATCGACAATCTCGCTCTCTCTCTCTCTCTCTCTTGCAGAAGCAGTACGAGTTCGCGTGCTCGCATTGCACGGAGACGCGTCACAACATTGACGAACTGAGATCGCAACACTGGGCGATCAAGCATCCCGAGCATCCCTTCTACTTCTGTGTGCAACCGCAGCTGTGCTGTCCGGTGTGCTACGGCTTCAAGGGGAGTGCCAAAGCACTGCTGGAGGAGCACTTGCCGAATGTCCATCATCGCCGCACGTTGGTGGCCTGCGATGTGCGTCAAATGCGCGAATGCGGCTACTGCAACAAGACGTACAAAGAGTGGCCAGAGTTGGTGCAACACATGACAATCGAGGCGCATCTGGCCAACGATCTAAAGAATCTAACAGATGGTGAACTCAACGAACTGATCGAAATGGGAAGCACCGAGAACGAGTATTATCAATGTAATCTGTGTCGGGTGTTGATGCCATCGAATGTGGCAATTGCGCTACACGGAACCGTGGAGCATTCGGATGTAGAGGACACATTTAGCTTTCGACTGGTAAAGAACGCGATTATCTATCACTGTTCGTTCTGCATGTACGCCTCGGTGGATGAGTTGGAAACGTTGCGTCACATGCTCGATCATTGCAAACGCTTTGGCACCTGCCACTTGTGCGCCGAGCACTTGAACAGCGGATTCGATGAGTATATACAGCACTGCTATTCGAGTCATCGCGATCAAGTGGATAACTTTGATGTCATCCATCCGTATGATGAAATGAAGAAGTTCCTTATGCAAGTGCTGTATCAATTCCAAAACGGACTCATCATCAGCAAGAGCAGCTTACGCGACACTCGCTTCAGTCACGAACGTGCCATCCATCAGCTATACAACGAGCTCCGCAGCAAGGCGGCCAAACCGCCAATACCGCGAATGCTTTTCAGTCAGCTGCAGTCACGTCATGTCACCGCCACGCTGCAGTTGAACACAACGACGACGACGACACCGACGGCGATGCCTCGAATTCAACAACGTCGCAAGACATTGAATCCTAACGATATGCAGCAGTTGTTCACACAACAACAACAACAACAGCTGGCGGCGCGTCACGTCAACAAACCCAACGTAATCTGGCACACGTCGTTTACAGGAAAATCAGCAACTCCTTCCCAGCAGCAGCAGCAGCAAATCCAAATCCTGCCAACTTCCTCGACTGCCGTCGCTCCCCCCAAGCCGCTGCCCATTCTGCAACGCATCGCCAAGCGACGCAACACTTATGTGGACCCCGGAATGTTTTTAGCCAAACGTCCTTGTTTGCAATAGACATTGAACCTTGAACAGAATAAAACCCTTTTAAGCAAACAACCTTGTTTGCATTAGACTTGAACTTTAAACCAGATTAGACCTAAAACCATCGCCACATGGATCAACATTGTCATAGTTCATAAAAAACACTATACTTTTTTTTAAGAGTTCACACACACTCTTGTTAATACGTAATAGGTATTTAATATCGTATTTATAAGTAAAGTGATATATGCTCAATTAATATGTTATACATTACACAACAAATTGTATAACATAGATTATAGATTTGTTCGGCAGTTTAAAACCCTGATAAGTTATTATTATTATGACGAGCATAATTTGTCGCTTTTAATGTGGCTTGTCTATATATAATGTTATGCATAATACATCTATGTTATATATAGACAAGACACACTTAAAACTACAATGTTTGCTCGTCATAATAGTAATAACTTACTCCATTGTTCCATCAGGCTCTCAACTGTCTAACAAATCTATAAACCATATACATAATTCGTTGTGTAATTAGATTATGAATCACTCTCTAATTATAAACACATTTTTTTTTATCAGTTAAAACATTTTTGAAATAAGCGTTGATGTACCATAATTAAGAATCACTCTTGAATGTTAAACCCTTTCTTAAATTATTAATTCATCAATAATCTATATAATTCGTTGAGTAATTAGATTATGAATCACTCTCTAAATTATCAACATTTTGTTATCACTTTTGCGTTTATATTCCACAATTTAAAAAAAAAAAACAGAAATTGAAATGTCAAAATGTGTTTATAACAATTAAGAATCATTTCCGAATTATAAACACATTTTTGTTACTCATTATCAATTCACAAAATTATCGTTGATACTCCACATATTTTTGGTCTTACATTATCAATTCACAATCCATTTATTTTTTTCCACTTGTAACACATTTGAAATAAGCGTTTATATTCCACAATTTAAAAAAAAGCCACATATTGAAATGTCCAAATATGTTTATAATAATTATGAATCACTTCCTGCACATTTTTGTTACACAACATTATTAATTGATATTCCACATATTTTTGTTCTTACATTATAAATTCACAAGCCATTGATTTTCTTCCATTTGTAACACTTTTGAAATAAACGTTGATATTACACAATTTAAGCATGTCAACCAATACATTACTTAGATATTTAGATAAGCTTTATTGTGAAAGCACAAGTAAGACTAACATTTATTATATTTTTAAGCCTAAGTAAACTATGTTGTAAGCTCTCTCTCTGTCTCGAATAAGAGATTTTTGATAATTATTAGGAGCGCGAGACTGGCTCAAGGCAAAGAGCACATTCGAGATGTATATAAATCGAGTGTACATACAAAAAAAAATAACTGATATTAAAAACTACACACAAACACTTTCAAGTTGCTTGTGGTATTGTGTACCATCTATGAATAATTATGTGTATATTATTTTAGAATGAATGTCAATCTCTGCACGCAGTGTTGTACATTAACTCGAAGCTGGGAAGCTTTGCCACTGCTGCTGCTGTTTTTGCCACTCTTCGTGCCACATTGGTGCAACGCAGCTGATTGTGGTACTCGCAGGGCGTGGCATAGGTGATCGGTTGGCCATTGCGGAGCACACAAACTGGACGATAATAACGTGGACAGCTGTACTCACAGCTGTTGGCATCCTCACCAATGGCTTCGATGTTGTCGCCACGCTTCACCTCAAGTTCCTCCTCCTCTCCCTCTCCCTGATCATCATCATCATCATCGCCGTCGTAGCCATCAGATTCATCGAACTGTTCCTCGATGCTTCTGGGCTGGAAATAAATATCCTCGCTCCCAGCCGACGCATAGCTAACAGCCTGCTCTTTTGCCTTGGCTGTCGCTGTAAAAGCCAGTAATCCAATCAACACCAATGTCAAAGTCTGACGCATGTTTGCACTCTAAACTCCTAAGCTCCAATTGACGTCCCCTTTATATATAGAGACATGGCTCTCTTCTTTCTTCTTTTTTTTGCGGCCAACAGTTGTGCAAATACCCAAATAAAAACAAAACACTTTCGTCGTTGTCTTCGGCTCTCTCCTGCTCTCTAAATTTCTGTGTTGTTGGCCATATGTCACCAGAAATGTTGGCGTCATACGCAATTCAACAAAATGTGAATCAAGGTCAATCAGCTGCCCTCACTTTTCACTCCTCCAACTACAACTCCCAACTTGGAACTCAACTATAGCTTGACATTGCTGATAACACTAAATACCCTTGCCCTACCTGACGTAAGCGGGCATAACCCTGTCGTGATTTCGCTTGGCGCACGTGAAATTTGGCAACGTCGCACTTTGATGATGCGGCAAGTACTTGCAATAATTGCTTCCTTCGAGCTTAAATCGAATGAATCAAATTAATTAACTTGTTCGCTCTGGCTGATCTTACTGATGTAAGGTATTATAAGATATTAAGCGTATTTAAATTATACCAAAATATAGCTTGAAATAAATAAATGTTTTTCTATAAATTAAACAACAACATAATTGTTGTAGTATTTAATACTAGATTTTATATAGCAAATAAATAAAAAAATCTTTAAGTTAAACTCAAGTATTAATAGAAAACAAAACCAAGAATAAAATAATGAATTTTATTAAATTTGTGTCATAAAAGACACAAGTCAAGCTCCAAGTATCAATGTAAAAGAGAGACTAAGAAATATTTAATTTCAATGGTATCATAACAAAAGAATATAAGATAAGAACAAAAAAAAAAGGAAGAGAAAGAAAATAAAAAAGAAAAGAAAAAATTAAGGAAACGAAAAGAACATAAAAAAAAAGAAAAAGAATAAAAAAAGAGAAAAAAAATAATTTAAAAAAGAAAAAACAAATATTTATTAAAAGAATATCAGAAGTCAAATTTGTTTTATTATAAACATCTCAAAAACAAAATTATTTTTTTAAATAAAGTTAAATGAATACTGAGCCTTGCTTTTTTTAATACATGAAATTGGAGTAAAATAATAAATCTAAAAAGTATGGTAAGTGTATTTGAAATTCGCTGTTGCTACCCAAAAAAAACTTCTGCGAGCTGCTTATCAATTGCGCAAAAAAAGAAACTACAAAATTTAAATAATTGTTTACAAATTGCCACAGATTACTGACGGCTTTTTATAGACTTTAACAATTGTATATATATATATAGGAAATTACATTTCATTTAGATTATAATAGTATATAAAATATATTGCAATATTGTGCCATTCTTCATAATAGTAATTAGATGCATCACAAGTTTCTAAGTTTCCACAAAATATAGGAATGAAGGCAGTCGGGGTAATCAAACGTCTCTGATAATATTGGCACGTCGGATTTTAGATTAAGATTAAATCCAATCGAGATATCCCTGCTCATAAGCATGACGCACCATGGCAAACATGCGATGATTGGCCTCGTCACCGGCTATATCGATCGACAGCTGATGGAACTCCGGCCCATGCATGTCCGTCTCAAAGAGCTTCGAGAGACGATCGCAATCGGCCTCGTTGCCCAACAACCAAGGCAAAAAGTGCAAACAGATCATGACGCCATAGAACGCATATCGTTTGAAATGCGCTTCAAAGTGTTCAAAGCTGCAAAACCAGAGAGAGAGTAGATTAGATGATTTGGTAATGTTTCTGAGAGTTCGTTCAACCTGTAATCGTTGAGCAGCTGCTCAAGCTGCTCCTCGCTAAGCGAATCCTTGTTGCGCTGCAACACCAACTCCAGCGTTTCGTGCATCTTCTTGTGATACAAACGCAAAAGATGCGGAAAGATCGTTTCACGCTCCTCCGGTGGCGTATTCATGTACAACGTAAAGCTCAAATCAATGGCCGTTGTGCTGTAGCGCAACTCCTGGAAATCGATCATCTTGATGTTGTCAACCTTGCCGCCTTCATCCTCGCGGAACAGAACATTATTGCGATTGAAATCGCCATGCAAGAATGTGCTAAAATTGCTCGACTGAGAATCAGTGCGAATGTGCTCCAAAATCTCAGTTGGCTGCTCAAAGTATCTTGAGCGCAGCTGTTCCAGCTTTGCGGCGAATTTCACATCATTCTCCCCGTCCGACTGCAGCAGTTCCTCCCGGCAACGATCGTAGAAGCCATAAAAGCGATCAAATGCCGCACGATAAAGAACTGCGAAGAGATTCGCTTCGTCCGGCTTGGACACAAACGACAAATCAACCACTCCGGCACGCAGGCGTTGATGCACCTGCGGTTGCAGGATGCGTATCGCATAGCCGAGCGCATGATAAGGACCCAGGACACCGAACATGGCGTCCAACTGATCGTGGCGTAGCGTCAGACGCGGACCAAGTGCATAGCCAGCGGGCTTCAGATGCTGCAATGCCAACACAGCCTCACGCTCCTCGCTCAAGCCTGCAAGAGAAGTAAAAAAAGATGGATGATGAAATGTATGATGTAATTTCTGGCGACTCACCCTCAATGATGCCAAACTGGGCGCGATAATTGCGCGGCACAAACTCCTCCACCAGCGTTGTGTTGAGATGGCTGCTGCGCAACAGTTGCTCGTAGGCGGGCAGGATCTCGGCATAGAGGAAGATCTCGTTGGCGAACTGAACGTACGCCTTGCTCGACTCACGGAACGTCTTTTCACCCTTCATGAACTTGACAAGGACAAGCTCTTGCTTCACGCGACTGTCGTCGATCTGCAGATCGAGTTCGACGGTGTAAACCGCTGACATGAAGCCATCGAGACCGGTGGAGCATTGAACGCGATGGGCGATCAAAGTGGTATCCTTGCCAAAGTATTTGGAGATATCGTAGACGAGATGGCGCTCAATGAAGTCCAATTGCTGCTGGGGCGTTGACATCTTGTTACTGTTCTTGTGCGTACTTTGTTCACTATGCGAATGATTGAGTTACGCACAAGGCGATCTCTTTCATCAGCTTCAATTAAGGCTTCAATTATCTAAAGTACACGTAGGTGACTGTTATCGAAACCGATTGGGGCAGCCAATTAACCGGTTTAAATACACACAATTGTCTTTGTTTGTTTGTTGCACCATCGTTATCATTATCGATAGCATTACAATTGGTGATTGCCTATCGAACTGCCTCCACTCTCTGCATTCGCCCATAAGTTGCAGCCGGTAATTCAATAATTTTCTAAATTAAACTTGTAACTTCCATAAACAATAATTCACTATTGTATTTATTTAATGCATATTCATTATCTACTTTTGTCGTGCATATTTGATAATTCATCCGTTTCATTCGATTGTGCAGCTGCATCGATAGTTGACACCCACCCAGTCAGTGTGACCACTAACAAATATTAAAAGATGCAGTATCTTTTGGTATGTTTTCAACATCGTACTGCTGTCACTTACCAATCTTCATTTCACCTCTATTCGTAGAAAAAAACAAGGACTCTCGTTTTTCGTATTTAAATTAATATATTGCTTACCACATTTTTCATTTACTCGACGACTCATACAAATAAATTATCAAATCAGTCACTAAAAAAAATTATTATATATAAGCATCATTGGCATTATTAATTGCTAGCATTTTCAAAAAGCGGCGCCCGACCCAAACAAAAAGTGTAACCAGCCAAGTGTTACGCAAGTGTTATACTTGGTATATTTCAGAAACTGCACTTGTGGTCACACTGCCACCCAGTACTGGTAAACAAATATTGGCAATTGCCAGCCCTGCTCTCTGGCTGGAGTAATAAATAAAAAACTCGAATTTGTTTCAAAACGCAAACGCTCGGAAACTAAAATAATGTTTATTTCAATTAGCACTTCACGATAACGCAATTGTTTATCTACAAACGGGAGGTTCGTTGTCGGGTGTGCTCAGTGTTGTCAGACAGCTTGTGATTTTTAAATAACGCATAGAAGATGCAAAGCATATATCTATATATATATGTACATATGTGGAAAGAAGCAGCAGGCAGACTGGCGTTAAAAATCTTAAGCCAAGCTCTTAAGTAGCGCTTAATAAAGCAAATTTGAATTGACAAAATTATGTAGGTTTGTTAGTGGTGACCTCTAATAAACGAATAAATAATACAAAACCAAAACAAGTATATGAAACTCGTAATAAAAATGCATTTACAGCATGTCTGTCTCCAATAATGTGTGTGGGTGTGTGTATGCAAGCAAACGAACAGTTTCCAACACTTCCCACGATTGAGTGAGTGCGTGTTGTAGCACTTATCAGCACTGCTTCGCTTGCAGTATTTTATGTGTATTTTGCACGTTGCTGGTATTTTGGTATTTTGTATTTCTCTTCATTTTCGTTTTGCTCTTTGGTCCGTTCAGACGTGAGTTGAGCGCGCGCGTTTTTCGTCGTCGTCCCGTCGTCGTCGTTGATTTTTCGTGGTTTCTCTCGTCGCCCGTTATTTATTATTATTATTATGTGTGTGGTGGCAACAAATATCAAAATATGAAAGCTATACAATACAATACAACAGCAACAACACAAGCAAGCAGTACAAACAGAATGTACATCATATGTAGCTTGCTTTAACTACTAACAAAACGCTCTTTGCTGCCTACTGTGTTTTTTTTCATTTTTTTTTTGTTGCCCGTCGTTTTTTCTTGCGCATGGTTCCAACAAACGCTGCAGCAGCAGCAGTAAAAAGGTTGGTGAAAATATTATAGACGACGTCGTCGTCGGCCCGTTCTCGTTATCGGCTGCCGTCGCGTTTGTGTGTGTGTGCATTATTTTTTGTTATTGTGTTGCGGTATTTTCTCCTCTTCTATGTTTTTTTTTTTTAACTAAAACTAAAGTTTGCTGTTCACAAAAAAGTGCATTTAGTTATCGGAAAAGCAATCGAAAAATAACAATAATGGAATTGTCTGTGAGCATTTCTTTTTCCTTTTGCTTTGCGCCTCCTCCGCTGTTGCGACGCGCTCTTTTGAAAGCCGCAGCGTCGTCGCTGCTGCTGCTGTCGCCTTCGCTGTCTGTGTATGCGTGCGACAGCATTTTTTTTCTGTTTTTTTTTTTCTTTTTGTATGTGCTAAAGTTTATTGTTGAATATGTTTTAATGTCTCGCCCGCTCTCTCTTGCTGCTTTTGTATGAATTTATATATGTACATTTTAAAAACGTTTTCAGCGTGAAAAGCAACAAAAACAAAATCCAAGTGTATACACACACACACATACAAACATACATATGCCTGCATGTGTGTGCGTGTGTTGGTAAGCAGAAGGAGAAGCAGCGCAGCAGCAGCATCGCCGTTTGCTTCCAAGTGAAACATGTTTTTAATATTACCCACAGCAACAACAACAATAATAATTCAACAGCAACAACAACGTTAATTGCAAATAAAGAGCAGCTGCAACAACAACAGCAAAAGCATAAACAGCATTGACAACAACAACGACAACAATCATCAGTCAAAATGTAAGTGCTGCCTTTTATTAATACATGTATGTATGTTTGTGTGTGTGTTGCGTCTCATCAGCAGCATCAAATTTGTTTGGTTATGTTGAATTGGCGATGCCGCTCTGCTGCTGGCGTCAACGCAACGTCGCTGCCGGCGTTGCCACTGTGTTACATTTTGCGCGCATACGGTGGCAGCGCTGTCACCATCACTGCTGCTGCTGCTTGCTTTATGTATTGGTCCACAAACATATTGGATTTGTTGCCGGCATTTTTCTCTCGCTCTCTCTACCTCTCTGCGTGTACCTATGTGTGTGTGTGTGTGTGTGCAATTCTTTTTTCTGTTTCTGATTGGAACGAAGGCATGTGGTTTTTGCTTGCGGTCTGTAAATGAGTGAGCGTCTGTTTGCATGCATGTGTGTGTGTGTGTGTGCACGCCAGGTAACAGCGCATCAGAAACACACACACAAACACAGACACACGCACACACAATGCTGGCAAAAGGCAAACAAGAATTAAATAAAAAAGCCATTGACGCCATCAGAACGAACGAGCGAACGAATAGAGAGAGGGGGCAGCAGCGCTGCTGCAGCGGCTGACGAACGAGCAGCGCGTCATTGAAGTTGAAACAGCAAAACATACACATGAATATAAAAATATACACATACATATGTACATATATATAGAAGTATAGGTAGACGGCCGTGTACAGCTACAACTACAACACAGCCAGGCAGGCTGGCGCTCTCATTCTGCTCTCTCACTCACTCTCCCTTTGCCAGCGACGACGTCGACGACGTGTTGTCTGCACAAAGAGTAAGTTAACGACGCTGCTTTTATTTCTATTTGTCGTTACTCTTGTTGTTGTTTTTGCACGCATGCATAAATGCTAATTGAAATTATAACTAAATTGTTTAATTGAGAAACACACACATAAACAAAGAGAGCCAGCCAGACATATGTTTGCCCATGATAAGAGAGCAAAGAGCGTGCGTTGTTTCTCTCTCGTGTGCTCAGTATTTTGCAGACTGCATTTTAATTACAGTTTGTGTGTTGTTCACCAAGAACAACAACAACAGCAGCAGACACAAGGGATTCGTTTTCTGAGAGAGGGAGAGAGAGTGAGCGAGCGCGCGCAAGGTACAAGTGTGCGCGCAATAATATTTTGCTCTCTCTCGCATTGCTCGCGAGCTCAAAGCAAAAGTTTTCAACAACGTTGCCGGCGGCAGCGGCAGCAACAGCAGCAGAATAGCCACCTCTCGTTCTCTCGCTCTCCCCGTTAAGTCCTCGGACTTCTGCTTCAGCCAACTGCAGTCAATGTGCAGTCCGCATGGTCGTCAACAGCTGGACAGTAGAGGGCGCCAGCAGCAGCAGCTGTTTGGCAATTGGTCACATTGAACAAATGTTGCGATGCGAGATGCGTTTGTTCAGTTGCGTTGGGTCATTGCCTCTGCTTCTTCTTCTGCTTCTGCCCTTGCACTCATGGTGTTTGTCTCGTGACTCGTGCTTCGTGCTTCGTGACTTTTACTCCTTCCTCTTGCGTTTTATTTGCCCTTGCATTTTCGGTTTGTTTATGTCGTTAGTTGTTATTTGTTATTGCTTCTGCCTGCCTGCCTGTTTGACTGACAATTTTTCACTGGAAATACGCTCACGCATTTTAGCGGAATAATGCAAAACGATACTTTTCCACATAAACAACACGAAAAACAAACAAACGCAACTAAGATGCATAAGAAAGAGTCGTAGCAAAAAAAAAAAAAATAATGTAGAGTAAACGCTAAAAGCATTCACCACAAACAGGTGCAACAACAGTTCCACATTTCCAATACAAATTTCAAACAAGAGAAAGAGAGAGAGAGAGCGTAAAAGATATTAATCTACTGACATTGATCGCATCAATTTTAAATGTTTGCATTAATACAAATACGACTAGAAAGATGCTTTTGTGGCAGAAAGTTTAATCTTAATTCGAACGAAGAAAAAAACAGATTAAAAATAGTATACTTAATTAACATTATATGTTATGTAGCAAGTTTTTGAATATTGCTAATTCCAAGAGGGAATTCTTTTAGCGAGTAAAAAAAAGAATTAAAATTATATTCAAGTATCGAGGTTGTTGGGGTTAGTCGAGCAGTTGGATGATCCAACTTGGATCTTCTGAACTGATTAAGAAATTCAATTTTTGGGTGGATAATTCAGATTATCGGAGATTTTACTCAATGTTTCTTATTAAACACAAAAGTCAACATATTATCTATGAACTTTCGCTCATAAGCACATTGAAGCTTTGAAAGTATTCAATTAATCGAATCCTGAAATTAAAGATTCAGCTTTTTGGTGCTGAAATAAGATTTGGAGAGTTTACCCAACGTTTCTTCTTATTTAACACAAATTTCAATATAAATTTCCCAGTTTTCAGTATATCAACAATAAATTTTCGCTGAAAAACCACATTTTGAAGCTTTGAAATTGAGTAAATACAATTCTTTAATAAGATTATTGGAGAGCTTACTCAATGTTGCTTAATTAACACAAATTTCAATATAAATCAGTTTCACAAATTTTTAAAATATTAACAATGAACTTGCAAAAGCTCAAAAGCACATGGAAGCTTTCTTCTTCACTTAATCGAATCGGTGCTGGATTTGTATGCCATTATTTTGTTGACAACTCCGTTCAGCTGCTGACTCGGCTTTCTGCCTGGCCTCGACAGCAGCACGAGCCGCTTGATAGGCCGCTGCCTTGATCTGATCGCAGCCGCGACGCATGTTATCGATTTGGGATTGGAGGCGATTGTTGCGTCGCTTGGCGGTCGCAAGCATTTGACGCTTCTCATTGCAGCCAGCTTGCAGCAACTTGCCCAAGTTGCCGATGCCGCCACAAATGTTGCGATTGAGCGACTCCCTCAAGTGAGCGAGTCGCTTGATGTGCTCACTCGATGCCTTGATGCCATGCTCGACCTTCTGTCTGTGGCACTCGGTGTGCTGCAGTGAAGTGCGCACTTGGGAGCTAAATGCTTCCGCCGAACGCAGCTCATCGTGCAAGGCGTTGACAAAGGCTCGCTTACAGGTGAGAACCGCTTGCACGGACTTGGAGGCTTGCTTCGCCTTCTCAGCCAACTGCATTTTCACCTGCTTTGAGGCCAAGGCAGCGGCATGCGATTGCTCATCGTTGGCTGCTGTGGCCTCCTGTGCCGCCTTTGCTGCCATCTTTGCAACAACCAAGTCCATGTCCATGTCTGTGGACCTTTCCAAGTTGCATTGTGTTGTCGTTGAGATTGAGACTGAGACGTCGTCGTCGACTTCCTCATCAGTTGCTTCCTCGTCGGACAGCTGTTCCTCAAAGTGCGCTTGTGGCAACAACAGGAATAGAACAATCCAATAAATCCAATTCATATTCAAATGATCTCAAATCGTTTTGAAATTGATTTCCCAGCGTCTCGAAAGGAAATAGTTTATTCAGGGCGAAAACAAACATTTATATCTATTACTTTTTGTACCTTACATATGTCAAATCAATATTAAAGTCTTGCTATTAAAACTTAAATATTGGGGTAAAGTAGAAATATTACCATTTTTATTTAAGAATTTGTGGTTTCCAACATTATTTAGTGTTGAGTATTTATTAGAAGAAAGAATGAATTGAGATTTCAAAGATTGTTCATAATTCTTAATTTTAAATTTGTTATCCATTTTTTATATATAAATTTAAAATATTTCTATTTTAAAATAAAATAAAAATTGTGTAGACATTTTTATGCTTCGTTTCTTTCTTTCATTCAGTTCAAATGTCACATTTGCCTCATGTAAAAACAAAACAAAAACAAGTAAGAAAGCTACAGTCGAGTGTGCTCGACTGTGAGATACCCGCTACCCAGTTTTAATATAGGCAAAATATTGCGGTATCATTTTCAAAATATACCGAATATACTGCAAAAATACTAAAAATATACCAAATGGTATATTTGGTATATCGATATAGTACACCATTCAAAATATACCATATACGGCACAATGTGCCGGATTGTCGGCCAAAGCAACTCAGACCCCTAGTAAGTAGGCGTTTTTGCCCATACAAAAGTATTTCCTTAATAACTTCCACAATTTTTATCTGATCGCAACCAAATAAATACTATAGTAATTATAGTATGTTCCAAAATTCGTAACTCTAGCTTAAAAATTACGCTTGTTATTCGATTTTTTTGATTTGCGGGGGCGGAAGTGGGCGTGGTAAAAATTTGAAACAAACTTGATCTGCGTGCAAACATAACAAATGCTGTCGAAAAAAAATTATAGCTCTATCTCTTATAGTCTCTGAGATCCAGTGTTTCATACGGACAGACACACAGACGGACATGGCTAGATCGTCTCGGCTGTTGACGCTGATCAATAATATATATACTTTATAGGGTCGGAGATGCCTCCTTCTACCTGTTACATACATTTCCTGCCGGCACAAAGTTATAATACCCTTCTACCCTATGGGTAGCGCGTATAAAAATTTTTGGTTTTCTACTTAGAAATATCGAATTTGGGTATATTATTTCAGTCACGCGATATTTTATCGAGGTGAAACCGAAACAGAAAAATTTATAATGAAAATGGGTGCGAAGCTATGCAAATTGCATTACTGATTCTTTAAGATCATTCTTTTTAATTTTTTTGAAGATTTTAATCGCTCATTTATAATTTGGTGATAAAAGTTTGCGTAAAGAAATACTTTTTAGTTTACCCCATGTCATCGAGAACTAATTAAATACCATTCAGCGTACGCAATGTTATCGATAACTGTTACTAAATAAATACTAACTTGCTCCATGTTATCGATGATGCTTGCTTTGGCTTCTGTTCTTGTGCACTGCAATTAACAGGACTTTACGCTGTTAAGTAGCCACTGTTAAATGCAAATGAGATGAATGAATACGCTTAAATACGTGTGAGGGAGAGAGAGAGAAGTATTGCATTTGCACCTGTGCGACGAAGCTCATTGCAGGGCCACTTAAAAGCGCAGATTAGTTAAATGCGTTTTAAATGTGTACAAAATTGTGTATTGGGGCCTTTTGATTTTTATTGCGCAGCAACTGAACGCGATGACGACGCTGCCAAATCGAAATAACAACAACAATACCAAGAAACGCAACGCAGACACGTGAGTCGAGTCTCTTGGTGGGTGGGACAGAGAGGAGACGATGGGGGAGGGGAAGGGGACGTTGGCTAAGGGTTATTTGATCACACGAAATGCATTCAAAACAAAGTTGACAGACACTTTACACGTGCTGCCGCTGTCGCTGCTGGCGTCGCAGTCGACGTCGCAGTTGCTGTCATTGTCGGTGGGTGGCGCTGACTGGAACTGCGCTTTAAAAGCGCCACAACAAATACACAAAGATATGCGCGATGTGTGCGCAAAAGTGTCGCGTCATTGTCGTGGGACGAAGACGACGTCGACGACGATAATGAAGAGGAGGTGAAAGTATTCCGAAAATAAAGAAACGTCATTTCTTTTGTTGTGCTATTATTCTAATCAGCGCAAGCAAGCGAACCAGAGCAACTGATAGCTGAAGAGTGTGAGAGAGAGAAAGGGAGAGAGGGAGAGAACACATGTGAGAGCGCAGACGATTGCATGTGAATGTGTGTGTATAGAATAAACCGAAATAATAACAATAATATAAACAACGTTCTTGCAAAGTCGCAATTGGAATTGGAGAGTCGCGAGTCGGAAATATCTAATTGGAATTTATTCTACGAACTGCACTTGCCGTTGACGTCGACGTCGTCGTCACTGTTGTTGTTGTTGTTATTATTGTTTGCATGATCACTCAACGCAGCCGACTAGCAATTTCAATGCCAGTGTCAAAGCCAAGCGTCGCCGTCGTCATTGATGAACTCACGCACACACATACATACATGCAGAACGTCACACGCACGCATATGCATGTGTAATGAGAATTCTGGCTGCAATATGGCGGCGGCAAAGCTTTGTTTTTGTTAGTGCGAATGTTTCGATAAACACCAGTTATCGATTAGCGATTACAGGGCCAGTTGCTGTTTTCATTTGATGTGTGTTTGCTGTTGTTGCTGCTTCCTCTCCTTCTGTTTTCTGTCGCTTTAATTAATGCTTATTATATTTTTGTGCTATTGCGCTTCGGGGCGCAAAAGCGACAGCGACTTTCTGTGTGTGTGTATGATTTTTTTTTTTTTTTATTGCGCTGACCTTGTGTGTGTTTTGCAAGCAACAGCAGCAGCAAACAGCGGCGACGACGACGACGACAACAAAAGCGCAAACAAAGCTTGCGCGACTCTTTTTCGCTTTGTCGTTTGGCGACTGCGCCGCCGAATTCGTTGCGGCGAAATCGGTCATTGAACTTTGAACCAAACAACAACAACGACAACAACAAAAATAAGAGAATGTATGTGAGTGTATAATAAACGAAGCGAGAATGTAAATTCTGTTGCTGTATGTGTGACTGTCTGTCGGTGTGTCTGTATTTGTATTTGTTTTGTTGCCAGCGGGCATTCCGTTACGCACTTAAGCGCAAGACAGAGACAACAACAATAGAAAGCATCTGCTCTCACTTACTTTGCCCGCCTCACTTCCTCCCTCCCCCCGGTCTTGGCCCTTCGCTTACTCGCCACTTGTGCAATCCCAGGCCATTAAAAAAGTAAAAGAAAATGCTTTCAAAAGCGCAAAAAAAAACCGTTTAATGTTGTTGTTGCTGTAGTTGCTGTCGTTTTTTATTTTGTGGCTAATCAGCGCAAACAGCGCGCACCGAAAACGCCTACAAAGTATTTTTAGTACCAAAAATACAAAAAGAAATGGGAACACACTAACACACAGACAGCACAGACACTCGCACGCATGCACACGTACACAGGAAGGGAGAGCGCGAGTGGGAAAGAGTGAGAAAGCAGCAGCAGCAGCAGCAGCTCGTATAATATTCAATAACCAAAATGTAGTTTTGTTGTTGTCGCCCACATGTTGCGCAAAAGACTTGCTTGCCTATGTGTGTGTGTTTGTGTGTGTGCGAATATTTGATGAATTTAATTTGAATTGATTCAATAAAGAAAAGTATAAAATAGCCCAAATTCTATAATATATGAGCAATAAGAAAGAAGAGCTAAGTAACAACTATTTGGGTCACGCATAACGCGCGCTTCTTCTTCGTCTGCTTTGACTAGAGCATGCGTGCGTTGTTATTGTTGTTGTTGTTGCTGGTGGTGGGTGGCTTGGACAGCCAAAGAGAGCGGAGGAGAGCAAAAGAGTAGGAGAGTAAAGCGAAAGCAGAAGAGCACGCGCTCGCTCACTCTGCGCTGACGTCAAACGGTGCTGGATCGTTAAGTTTTCTGTTTTCTTTTCTTTTCTCTCGACTAATGCACTCGAATAGCAGGAGATGGTGGTTCAATGGTACATTTAGGATAGCGAGGGGGGAAAGGAGCAACGGCCACCCACAAAAAAAAAGAAAAAAAAAAGAAGCAGAGTTGCCAGCTGCGCGTGAAATTTAATTGGCGTCGTTGTTGTCGTTGTCGTTGTGTGGGATTCTGTGCGTGGGGGGCGCTGTTGAATTTTGAATCGCGCCGACCAAAAATAAATTATGATGCATGCAAAAGTTGTTGCTGCCCTGACTAAAAATACGCACACAGACTCAAAGCTCTCTGCTGCTGATTTATGTTTGAATTATACATGCAAACACAAGCTGATTGCTGCGACAGTAGAGTAAATGTTGTGACGTCACAACTGGACTGGACTCGATCTATCGATCGGTCACAAGCAGAACTCGTGCAATTGATAAGCAGCAAACACGACGACGACGACGAGCATACGCACAAAGCAAGTTAGTGTTTAACTGGCTGTGATTTTGATGGATCACTCGAATAGTGTGTTGCATGTTGGCCAGTGTTGTCGATGATGATTATCAGATGCCATTTGAATGTCGTCGCGTCGCCGTGACGCATCCGCCAAATGTTTTTTTCCCCTCCTTGTATTTTTTTTTGCACCGTGTGAATCAGAAACTGAAAGAATCATTCATGGGATGGAGAACTGGTTTGTTTGTTTGTTTCTTATTTTTTTTTAAAGATTGCAATGTAATGTGTGTGTGTGTGTGAGTGAGTAATATGCTTTTCTGCAGAATTGCAACAGTGTGGCAACGCTGGCGCGCATTTGCATGGCAACGGCAAAGCGAAAACAAATGCCAAAATAGTATGTCAGAATAACAACAACAAAGGCAACGGCAACACAGCTTTTAACTGCGACCACTTTCACCACAACAACAGCAACAGCAAAACGTATTTGCCGCTCACTTGCGAGACTGTTTGTATGTATGTGAGCCTGTATGTGTCAGGGGTGCCAGGCCAAGTGAATTGACTGTTCAACTCATTAAAACATTTGTGCGCACACAGCAAACACACATCTAATTATAATAAAAAATAATACTAAAAACTTTCTTTGCTTGGTAACAACACAGAGGGCGCTTAACAGCTGTGACATAGCACAGAGCTTTGAGTCAGGCTTTCTATGCCAGACAAAGTCTGTGTACGCCGCCTCACTCTTGCTGTTTCTCTCTTGCCCTCTCTGTGTATGTTGCAATGACTGAACGTGTGTGTGTGTGTGTGTGCGCGTGGAGCTCAAGCTATACACACACACATACATGTATGTAAACTTGCTCATGGCTCAAGCTGCTAGAACACACATACAAACACACACAGGCGACAGTCACGAACATTTACTGCGACTCACATGCGTCGCGTGTCGTTCGTTCACCTGCCGAGCTCTGAGAGCGCGCGTGCTTGCGAAGATAGATTGAGAGAGAGAGTTCAGTTTACAAAGAGAGCGAACAAGTGTTTGTGTATGTGTGTGTATGAGTTCTTGGAGGCCAGCGAGCGAGAGCAGCGTGTGAGCAGCGCGTGTTTTTCCTTTATTTGGTTTCTTTTGCGCCGCGCAAAATGTTATTGAATTATTGCACTTTGAATACTATACATATGTCTATGTGTGTGTGTGTGTGTCTTTGTTTGTATTGTTTATAAAATGCCCAACTAAGCTTTTCTTTATTCTATTTTTCTTTGCAGCTCTGGACGACGACAACAAATCAAGTAAAACAAAAAAAAAAAAATAATAAAAAGTGTAAAAACCAAAACAACAGCAAGCAACCATCAACTGGAAAATCCATCAACAACAATTGTGTTCAAAAGCTAATAATATAATCATAATAATAATAATCGTGCGTGTAATTTGTGTGTGTTTGGTTAAAATTGGTTTTGCTTCTCGTGAAATGTTTGTTCCCATGCAAAATGTGCACATCAGTACTTTGTATTAAAACTAACAACAACAACCATTTAAGTAATAACCGCAAAAAGATCAACAACAACAACAACAACAGTAATAAACTCACGACCACAACAATAACTTAAGAGGAAATTATAAAGTAGCTTTTTCGGCATCTGGCGGCGGCATTGACCAGCCAACATCAAATTTCTCTCTCTTTCCCTCTCCTGAGAGGCGCTCACATTTCTTAGTGTGTGTGTGCCAGTGAGAGAGAGAACAAGAGCGTCCGCGAGCGAGAGCGAGAAAAGAAGAAAGTGTTGTGTTTGTTTTTGTTTTCGTTTTGGGCGCCCGCGCGCACACACACACACAAGCACGCACACGGATATACGCACATGTGTGTGTGTGTGTAATGGATTTGCATTGTTCTTGCAATGAAACAGATATTATTGTAAAGCAGAGTGCGCGAGTGTGTGTGTAAATAAACGAAGTGAAATGAAATGAAATGCGCAACGTCATCATTGTCATAAAAATTGCACCGAAATTTATTCACATATGAAGAATAATAACAATAACAGCGGCAGCAGGAATGTAACAACAACAACAACAACAGCAGCAACACCAATAACATAACAGTAACAGTAACATAACAGCAACATAACATAGACATACACAACATTCAAAGCAAAAATCCAACAAAAGACTTAAAAAGTGTGTTCATTACTTTAAACAAAAACAAAACAAAAAAGCGAGATCGAGGAAGGATAAAATACATACAATATACACATACATAAATGCGAAAAGCGGATAAGTAAAAAAGTATTTGAGAAATCGAAGAGAAATCCAAAAAATATAATATATATACATCTATATATATATAAATTACATACGCGAACAAACAAACAAAACAAAATCAGTTACCAAATTAACAACGACAAGAAAAAAAACCCCGATTAACTGCTGCAACAACGTTAATTTAATTTGTAATTTCATTACCAAATCAACAAAAAAAAAAAGAAAAGAAAATAAAAACTAAACACATTTACCATTTATGATCAAATAAAACGCAATAAATATAGAAATATAGAGCTATATCTGGATTAACTGGATATATAAGTGTATGTATGTACCTATCATTAGGTATACTACATTCTGCAATTCATCATTATAAACATTAAACCAGCAACAACAACAGCAGCCACATGTATAGATTGGAGGATACGAATAGCGGCGCCGTTATGGATAAGAACAAACAGAAATGTAAGTAATCGATTAACGATATGTAGAGAATACCTTCATAGCATTCAGCTTTTTCTTTGGTACATTGCTTCTTATTAGGATCATTGAGAAAGCAGGAATTTCATTCGCTCACTAAAACAACTAAAATCCCGAAGTTAATAAATGATTTTTATAGCATTCAGCTTTTTTTAGGTACATTGAAATCCTTATGACAGCAGAAAGTTCTTTCACAACATAAACACAAACAAGTGCTGTGCTTTCATAGCATTCAGCTCTTCGTTTGGCTTCAGCTTGTTGTTTCATAGCAGTCAGCATTATTTTTCTTATTGGAATTGATAATGGGGGAATGCTTTGCTAAAAAGCTGAATGTAGCGAAGAAGAAACTTGGAAAAAAGGCATTAACAAGTTTTTTTACTGCATTCTAAAAAAAAAAACAATATTTATTGTGATTAGTATAGTTTTGTAAATGCATTATTCTGCTACAATTTGTGCCAACTTTGAGTTACGTAGCACTCAGTTGTTGCTTGACTGCACCTGTTGCTATCTCACTCGCCGCTGTTATCGTTTTTCGCACCTTTTGCGATTTTGTTTGGTTTTCCTGTCGTGACTAAACCGTCAATATGACGCTTTTCCGTTATAGTGGTTGTTGTTGATGATGATGATGATAATCTAGTGAATTTTTTCCACGAATGCGACGATATCACATGGAGGAGGGAAGAAAAGACAAGAGAGAGAGAGGTCGCTCGGGGGCGCCGTCTGCCCGGCAATTTGTCAAGTGATTGTAAATTCTGAACTGTGCGGCGACAACAATTGCAATCATTCATGGGTCATTCATGTGAGTCACTTACTTGCAATATGACCGACAGAGTGGGGGGGGAAGGGGAAAGTGCGCCGGATGTGTGGTGACAAGTGTCGCTAGTAATCCAGTTTTAGTGATAACATTCTTTAGTTTCCCACATTCGCATTGAGCATCGCAATATTGCACACACACACACACACACTCTTCATCCTTCCTTGCGGCGCATTTTTGCTGCGCTGTGAAAATGTCGTCGCAACTATTTTTGGGCTCAGGCGGAGGTCGCTCGATAGACGCCACAAGGAACTCAAAAGAATTTCAATCATAGCAAAGTTAGAAATTTATCAATAAATTTACAAAGCAGACCAGAGCTTTGCCTAAAGATAAACCCCAAGGAACTAGAAAGAAATTTTGAATCATAGCAAAGCTAAGCAAAGTTAGAAATTTATCAATAAATTTGGAAAGTTGTTACAACATTTCGAAATGCCAAATTTCCCCTAAAGTACTTGATCAACCCTCGTTAAGTTTCCGAAATGAAGAAGCCAACAAAACCGATCGCAGACCAGAGCTTTGCCTAAAAATAAACCACACACACTTCCCTCGGAGAGTGAGAGAGAGAGAAGAAGAGGAAGAGGACAAGGGAAAGAGGGAGTCTTCCAAATTTGCAATAATAACTGTAACTGAGGCAATGCGTCGCCCCACTTGCTTCTCCCTTCCGTTCATCTGCAGTGTTGCCAATATAGCTATTTTCTAACCAGATTCGGCTCTCAATTTAGCAGGAGACTTTTATTATTGGCTATTTCACAAAAATAATTAGCTATTTTAAATAATTTGTAACACGAATTGTGTATTTTTAATACTAAAATACTATTTACCCTTTGTAGTATTTGGGATTTTCCTAACAACGTTTCGGGATCGCAATGCTACCATCTCTATATTCAAATTAACTGATTTTTGTGGTGATCGTTTGCGAAAAAACTGACTCAAATGTATTAACAAAACAAGTAAGAAAGTTACAGTCGAGTGTGCTCGACTGTGAGATACCCGCTACCCACTTTTAATAAAGGCAAAATATTGCGGTATCATTTTCAAAATATACCGAAAATACTAAAAAAAAATACTATACTGGTATATCTATATAGTACGCCATTCAAAATATACCATAGACGGCACAATGTGCCAGATTGTTGGCCAAAGCAACTAAGACCCCTAGTAAGTAGGCGTTTTTTCCCATACAAAAGTATTTCTTTAATAAGTTCCACAATTTTTATCTGATCGCAACCAAATTTTCAGGAATCATAACTACTATAGTTATTATTATATATACCAAAATTCGTAACTCTAGCTTTAAAATTACGCTTGTTATTCGATTTTTTTGATTTGCGGGGGCGGAAGTGGGCGTGGCAAAAATTTGAAACAAACTTGATCTGCGTGCAAACATAACAAATGCTGTCGAAAACAAATTATAGCTATATCTCTTATAGTCTCTGAGATCCAGTGTTTCATACGGACGGACGGACAGACGGACATGGCTATGTCGTCTCGGCTGTTGACGCTGATCAAGAATATATATACTTTATGTGGTCGAATATGACTCCTTCTACCTGTTACATACATTTCCTGCCGGCACAAAGTTATAATACCCTTCTACCCTATGGGTAGCGGGTATAAAAATTGGCGATGCTCTTGGTTGGAAGATGCCAATTTAAGCACTGCATTAAAAAATATTTGACCAACTTGCATCGAGCTGAGTACGACGTTCCAAATAAGTATCTTACACAAATTGGTAGAATAGGAAAGTACTTAAGTTCCGTGAAGGTTGGTCAAATTTTAAGCAATTTGCTTAATGAAGAAATACGAGTACTGTACAATTGATGTACAAAAATATAATAATTTTGTATTAAAAACTAAGAGCTATTTCAAATTACTATTTTTAAGAAATGTAGATATTTTTGGCTTTTTTTTTTGTTGCCTTCTCTGCTGGTTGTCAACACTATTCATCTGCCTTTTTGTTCGTTTTTAGATGAGCGGTCTGTGGGAATGCAAGAAGTCTCCTCATTAGTCCCGCTCACTCTGCTCGACATCATCGTTGTGGTGGCTGTAATTAAAATTAAATTAATTTCGCATTTCATTTACGCTTTGGACTTCCTTGTAAAGGGGGTAAAAATAGGGAACTACACCTCAAAAAGGGTTGGACTTGATATATTTCATTTGTTTCTCTTCACCTTTTGGGTTTGTGGTGACAGGAGGAGGAGAATAAAACAAATGAGCATATGCTTGACTCTAACTTTCTTACTTCTGTTAACATTTGTGATCATAACGGTATTATTTAAATTGCAATCTCTATTGGAATTTCGCTTGTCTTGAAAGCCATGGAAATTCTTTTACTTCGACTTGGAAAACATTTGGAAATGCCAATTGAATTTGGTAAAACAGCTGTGGGAACAACAGAATCCAGCTGTGCAAAAAGAAAAGCAAGCAGTTGCTTTTTGTTTGCACAGAAATTGATTTTTATTTCTAAACTCGAAACGCTTCAGAAGTTGATTTAATTTGGACTGCGAAGTTCTTATTAAGCTCTGTAATTTTGAAAGTTTCGTGTTTAAATAACGCTTGAGGTAAAACTCTTGGAAATCTCATTTTATACAGCTGTAAAACTGTTTTCTGTAAGGTGAAGTTGATCCCTTTTTATGTTGTCTAAAGCACGTAAAAAGTTTCGTTAAGTGTTGGAAAAAGCTTTTAAAAATATATCTCGGATATTTCCTTTTAAAGCTAAATTACACTGAGCTTAATCTCTTACAAAACTCATTTTATACAGCTTTCAAACGTTTTAATTTGATCTTTTGGTATAGCTTAAAACACCTGAAAAATTTCGTTAAGTGATGCTCTTTGAATTGAATGCTATTTGCGAATCACGCAAATCTGCTTTAAAAGCTAAATAACAATTACAGCTTAATCTCTAACAAAGCTCATGTTATACAGCTGTAAAGCTTTTATTGCTGGGTGAATTTTAATTCCATCTTTTTATATTGCCTAAAGCACCTGTAAGCTATTTGAAATGGATGCTAAAAGCTTTTTGAAATGGATGCTGAAAGCTATTTGAAACGGATGCTAAAAGCTCTTTGAAATGGATGATATTTGCGCATCACGCCAATTTTCTTTAAGCATCGAGCAAAAGCTCAACGAGATTTATCTATATACTGTCTTCTGTGTGCTTCTCTACCCCTGGTTGCTGGTTGCTGTCTGGTGTTGTTGTTGTTCGCTCTGTGTCGATTTGGCAGCGGAAGAAGAAATGCAATGACAACAAGAAGACGTAGAAGAGGAAGAGAAATGCGATAAAAATGAACGTGAACGCAACGTATAAATAAAACAGACGTCGCGCCTCGAGACTCGCGACTGACTTGTTGCTGGCTGCCTGATGATCGCTTGTCGACTTTGGGGCCAGAAGCTAAAAAAAAATTGACGCAGTTTGCGTTGAAATTTCACGCGACGCAGATCGCGCGAGTAGTCAACGAGTTGTCGCCCCGATATAGATATATAAAATATATATATTTATATATGGTATAGATTTAACATATGTGGAACAATGAAAGTGCAGCACAAATAAACAATAATTGAATTAAAGCAGATGGAAAAAGCAGCTCTACAAAGCCGTGAAAATAAGTCGTTAATAAGACAGATATTTTATTTAAGTTTCGTTCCGTTTCGTTCTCCCAGTGTTTCTGCTGTTTTGTGTTCCATTCCATTACGTTCCATCTGAATGTAAAGGAAAGAGAAGGAACACATTAAAAATCAACTTTATAAGAAGAAAGTCGTGAAAAGGCATCCCAGATATTTCAGTTAAGTTCCGCTACGTTTCGTTCCCCGGTGTTTCTGCTGTTTTGTGTTCCATTCCATTACGTTCCATCTGAATGTAAAGGAAAGAGAAGGAACACATTAAAAATCAACTCTATAAGAAGAAAGTCGTGAAAAGGCATCCCAGATATTTTATTTAAGTTTCGTTCCGTTTCGTTCCCCGGTGTTTCTGCTGTTTTGTGTTCCATTCCATTACGTTCCGTGCAGTTCGGTTCGGTTCGGTACGCGAAATGTCCGCAACAGCAACTGCTTTGCTCTACTGGCAATCATTGAACGGCGGCAGCCTCGATGTTGATGTTGATGATGATGATGATGAGGCGACACAACAAACAATCGAATTGCTGCCATCTGCTGCAGGCTCAGCTTTAACTTCAGCTGTGACCGGTTGCGATTGGCGGCAACTGCAACTGCAACAGCAACAGCGACCGTCTTACGCTCGCAACTGGAGTGCCACATGCAACACAGCAACAACAACACAACCAGCTCATTATCATCTGCAGCTGCAACAGCCGCATTATTTGGCCCAGATCGGATGTCAGCACACAGTTAACAATTTTGATGGCAACAAAGCTTCTTTCAAGCCAGCGACGACAATCAAACAGCAGCAATACGATTGTAAGCTTAAAGCCAAATGGAAGCATTAAAAACGTTGAATTTTTAACTTGTCGATTTACATTTCGATTGTTGCTAACTTTAATCTGAGATTAAAGTGTTCAAATCAAATTTTGAAGATAATTCCTAAATGCAGACAATAATAACTAACGAGTTTATGATTCCTGAAAATATGGTTGGAATTGGATACAAATTGTAGAAGTTATCAAAGAAACATATTTGTATGGCTGAGTTGCTTTGTCTGAAAATCTGGTATATTTTGCACGTAGTACTATATCATACTATGGTATATTTTTAGTATTTTTTGTGGTTTAATAACTATGGTATAACTTGATTGTAGTACTATCCCAATATACTAAATATATAATTTTTCATATTTAAAATGCAATACTGTTACAATATACTAAATATAGCATTCGGTATATTTGTAGTATTGTTGCGGTATATTCGCTTTGCTATATTCAGAATGGAGAAATATATAATGAATATACCAAACAGAATTTGGTATGTTTAGTATTTTTCTGTATATTTTGAAATTAAACTGCACTGTTTGGGCTTTATTAAAATATATACCAAATATAGTATTTGGTATATTTGTAGTATGTAATCTGCGATATTTTTTGTGTGTATTACTATATCAATACAACTAATATGGTATTTGGTATATTTTTTAGTATTTTGTAGTATATAATTCGGTATATTTATATACAATATTGTAATATTGAAAATAGCATTCAAATGTTAATATTAACACTTGTATATTTTCATATTGTATTAAACTAGCTTTATATTTAGTATTAAATTACGAAATTCATGTTAAAATTTAACAATTTAAAGCTCAGCTCAAAAAATTGGCAACAAAAGTAGTTTTGCGATGTCGGAATAATCTATTAAGCTTAAATCTCAATTAACAACTTTCAATCTAAGGTTTGGCTTGGAAAGCTCTCCAAGAGTGAAGTGAAAGCTGTAGTTTAAAGTACACAATGACGTTTTATATCTATTGTTTATAGACAGATAGATTCTTCAGACAGTTGTCGCTAGTGCTGCTGCTGCTTCTTCTTCTACCAGCTGTCAGCGAAATTGCGAAATGCAATATCAGTTTCGGCCCCCCTCTCTCACCCTTTGGGCAATGCTATTTTTGACTCGCAGCAAACCACAAGACAAGAAAGAGCAAAGAGAGAGCGAGAGCGAGAGAGAACTTGTCAAGTACTCGCTATTGCTGTCTCTGTCGCTCAGTCTGCTGCCGGCATATTGTGTAATAATTCTCGTCCTCCTCCTTCTCCTTCCACCATCTCCGCGCATTCTCAGCACAATGTCTAGGGTGTAAATTTAGACGGCGCAACTTATTTTTGGGATGCGGCAGCTTTTTGGGTTTTGTTGGCGAGTCGCGGCCTCTCTCAGGTGCGACATCATCGCGTCAGGTGCTGAAACAGAAGCAGAAAAGGAAGAAGAAGAAGCCAACGGTCAATGAACCACAAAGAAAGCAATAAACATCAATTATTCACTCAACTAACATTCTAACACTCTCTTTTTTTTTGGTTGCTCTCTTTTTGTTTGCAGTATCCGCTGGATATGGTTCCAGTGCGGGCGCCGTGGAAACATCGCAGGGCAGCGGGAGCGGGGGCAGACAGCGACATGCGCCGCTTTACGGTCGCTTTGTGGTCGAAGAGGATCTGCCTGCCACGCATCGTGATGTCATGCATCATGTAAGTGAATAGTTAAGAAACAACAATCAATCAATCACATAACATAATATATATATATATCTTTCTCTTTCTCGCACACAGCACTCTAGTCCTTCGTCTTCGTCGGAGGTGCGCGCCATGCAAGCTCGCATTCCCGCACACTTTCGAGATCCGGCCCTGGCGCCATTGCGCAAGCTCAGCGTCGATCTGATAAAGACCTACAAGCACATCAACGAGGTAAGCACTCTTCACCCTCTTCCACTTTTCACGCGCTCTCTCTTCATACTTGCTGCCTTGGCAACTCTTCAGTAATGCCAACGGCGCGTGCCTTGCCTGCCTCCCTCTCTCTCTATCCTTGACCTGCCGCTCTCTTCAACTTGGCATCGCCATCGTTGACGGCCACACGCAACTGACAACACATTTAAGCTGCCAAGTTCCTAGTTCTCATGTCAGGAAATCATAGAAAAGCAACTACAAAAATTAAAAGTCACACTTCTCGCTCGCTCTTTACCTAATCGAACTTCTTGGTTCTTTGCTTGCTGTTTGCGTTCTCTTAATTGATGCTAAGCAAACCGAATGAAGTTACTCTCTTGCAAAGCTTCATTCGATCAAGTTGTGCTTGTTGCGCTCTCTTAAGTTGTGCCTGCTCTTTGTGCACATTTTGAAATTGTTTTCACTTGTTACGACTATTTATGCGGCATAAATTAAGAGAGGAGCAGCAAAACAAGCAAATCAAATCAAAATGAACTCAAATCGAAGTCCGCTAAATGGAGAGAGAGTGTAAAATGCATAAATGTATAATGCATGAAGCAAAGACAGCAGTCACAACAACAACAACAGCAGCACAAGATAAACAACGTGCAGCGTGTAAGAGATTGAGGTTAGAGTGAAAGTCGATTCGCAACGAATCGTGTTGTGTTGTTGCTACTGCTAATGAAGGTAACACCTTGGCACGCTGCTAATAACAATCATCATTATCAACATCAGCGTTTAATTGGCCAACAAATTGTTGCACAAGAAAAGGGAGAAGAGCAAAGTAGAAGAAGAAGCAGCTGCAACAGCAGAACCAAACCCAAAGCGCACTTGAGCTCGCTTTACTTGTTACATTGTTCATATATACATAGTATATATGTTTGTGTGTCTGTGTTTGTGTGTGTGTGGCCTTTTCACAGCCTTATCAAGGCATATGCAGACATCGCAGCGTTGTATGCTACACTTTTCAGAGAGTAAGAGTGAGAAGAACAAAGAGTGCGCGCATATCATGGCGATTAACTGTGACGTTGCTGCCCCGAGCTCAGCATATACGTCATTGTCAGGCAACAGCAGCAGTCGCAGTCGCTGTCGGCAGCGACGTCGACGTCGACAGCAGCAACAGAGCAGCAGCAACAGCCAGCAGAAATGAAGACAGCGGCAGCGGCAGTTGTGACGCCGGCATACACCCATTTTCGAGCATTGCTCTCGCGCTCCACATGATTATTTCTACAACAAGAACAACACACACACACACAGACAGTCAGCCCCCAAAAATGGGCATAGCAAGCAAGCAAGCTAAGCAGTTGTGTGCAGCCTTCTTTTAGGCGTTGTTGAAACTCGCTCTCTTTCTCTCTCTCTCTCTACACCAACGTTGTGCTCTGCTGCGCTGCAAAGCGCGCTCGCGCTCTCAGCGGCGCTCTGCCGCTGTCGCTGTCTCTGTCGACGGGCATATGCAGCGCAGCGCGCTCTTTCGCACCGACGCTCGCATGCGGCGTTAGCAACAACTTTTTTTTTCTTGTGCCAAGCAGCAGCAGCAGCCAGCTGCATATCAAATTTTTCACCAAACCAATGAGCAGGTTGTTGGCCAGCAGAGTAACAGGGGAGAAGGGGGAGGGGAGAGGCAACTGTAGGGCGAGGGCCGAGATAAGGGCAGCGTTTTGGGCGTGCGTGTGTGTGTGTGATCAGCATAAAAATGAGAAACACAAATATAAATTATTTTAAATCAAATACGAGGCAGACACAACGCAATTGATTAACAAAAAAACAGTTGCGCACAATGCAAATATATATATATGTGTGCGTGTGTGTGGGGGTGGGGCGAATTACTTATACGTTAATGCTAATGCAACAGTAAACAGCTTTAATGCGAGCTTAACAGTAGGCTGTTAACAGTGCAGGCGGCTGTTAACAGAGCGGTAGACTGTTTACAATGCAGTAGACTGTTAACAGTACATTCGGCTGTTAACAGTTCAGTAAGCTGTTAACAGTGCAGTAGACCGGTAACAGCGCGTGAACAAACTATCGATAAGCGCACGTTAAATTCAAATGCGCTTAGAAACCATTCCGACTGTCAAATTCTCTAGATATGTAAATTTCTTTTTATTTTCGAATTATTCTGTGAATATTTATGCAATGGACATTTCTCTTTTACATTTGTCCAGGTTTATTATGCGAAGAAGAAGCGTCGTGCTCAGCAGACACAAGGCGAGGATGATTCGTCGAATAAAAAGGAGCGTAAATTATATAACGACGGCTATGATGACGATAATCACGATTATATAATCAAGAATGGCGAAAAGTTTTTGGATCGCTACGAGATTGATTCATTGATTGGTAAGTAATCGCATAACTATCGATAGTAGCTATCGATATACAATACAGTTAATTGTTATTTGTTTTATTTGAACAGGCAAAGGCAGCTTTGGTCAGGTGGTCAAGGCCTACGATCATGAGGAGCAATGCCAGGTGGCAATCAAGATAATTAAAAATAAGAAACCGTTCCTAAATCAGGCACAAATCGAAGTCAAGCTGCTCGAGATGATGAATCGTGCGGATGCTGAAAACAAATACTATATCGGTGAGTATTCAAAAGTCGAATTAATTGATTGAGTTCGAAATTTAAGCGAATTTTTGCATTTCATTTTTCTAGTCAAGCTCAAGCGTCATTTTATGTGGCGCAATCATCTGTGCCTCGTCTTCGAGCTGCTGTCGTACAATCTGTACGATCTGCTAAGGAACACAAATTTCCGTGGCGTATCGCTGAACCTCACGCGCAAATTTGCGCAGCAACTGTGCACGGCTCTTTTGTTCCTGAGCACCCCCGAACTGAACATAATACACTGTGATCTGAAGCCCGAGAACATATTGCTCTGCAATCCCAAGCGATCGGCCATCAAAATTGTTGACTTTGGCAGTTCGTGTCAATTGGGCCAGCGCGTAAGTCTTGAAATTAACATTTTTGCATCTTTTCAAAGTCCAAAGTTATTAGCTAGGATGTTGATTAGAGATGGAAAACAATAGACACCTCCTTCGATACTATCGATTGTACAAAATTGACTATCGTCGAGTATCAATGACGTTAACTAACGATAGTTCTCCACCTCTAGTGTAGTATATAACAATTGCATTGGAAAGCTAACAGTTTGAAAATCGCAGAAGAGAGCGTTGATCCTTAACTTTATACGACGATCGACGATTCTCTTCTCGTTCATTTGGCAATTGTGAATTGTAAATTATAGCTTTGTTCCCAGATTAACGAAATAAATGACCTACGAAGAAGCTATATATTTTGCATATTCCACAAATTTTAGAGTGACCGTTTTTAGTTACATTTGTGTACCTAAATTTGGTACTGAAATGGTAAACAACAAAAAATGTATGGTCAATTAACAGATGACTTACATTCGTTGCCTATTTCTATGACGAAAATATGCCAAGATAAAAATTGTAGAAATATTTTAAAAAGTGATCCAAAACAATTGTTCTAAAAATGCCAGAGTGACCGTTTCTAACTAGTTTTGTGTGCCTAAATTTGGCACACTAATGAAATAAAAGCGATTTCGCTCAGCTGCGAACATATATTAATAGATCATTTTTATAACAAAAATATTCCAATATGAAAATTGCGGAAGTCTAAAAATTAAAAAAATTATTTAAGAAGTACTTTTTTCAATATACTTGTTCCAAACATGTCAGAGTGACCGTTTCTAACATGCTTTGGCACACTAGTTTATATATTTTGGGTTGCTTTTCTTATCTCGTTAATCAATCCAAATGTGTGTTGTATTACTAACCTCTCTTAATATCACCTCCTTTTAACCCATCTCCCCACACAGATCTATCAGTACATCCAGTCGCGCTTCTATCGCTCCCCAGAAGTGTTGCTGGGCATACAGTACGATTTGGCGATCGATATGTGGTCCCTTGGCTGCATTCTGGTCGAGATGCACACCGGTGAGCCGCTCTTCTCCGGCTGCAATGAGTTCGATCAGATGAACAAGATCGTCGAGGTGCTCGGCATGCCGCCCAAATATCTGCTGGATCAGGCGCACAAGACGCGCAAATTCTTTGACAAAATTGTCACCGACGGCTCCTATGTGCTAAAGAAAACGCTCAATGGTCGCAAATATAAGCCGCCCGGTTCCCGCAAGCTCCACGACATCCTTGGCGTGGAGACGGGCGGACCGTCGGGTCGAAGATTGGATGAGCCGGGGCATTCGGTGGCGGATTATTTGAAGTTTAAGGATCTGATATTGCGCATGCTGGACTTTGATCCAAAGACGCGAGTCACACCATATTATGCCTTGCAACACAACTTCTTCAAGCGCACCACGGACGAGGCGACAAACACGAGCGGAGCGGGCGCCAATGCAGCGAATGCGGGCGCCGGCGGCAGCGGATCATCATCTGGCGGTGGAGGCGGAGGTGCAACTGGAGGAGGCAGCGGATCAGGTGGTGGAATTGGAGGCGGAGGAGGAGGAGGCGGGGCAGCGAGTGCAAGTGGCGGATCAACGTCGAGTGCTGTCCTCGGAGGAGGTCTTGGCGCCAGCAGCAGTAGCAGCAGCAGCGTTGTCTCTTCCAGCGTCGCAGCTGGCGTCGGCGGCGCAGCAAGCAGCGCAGCCAACGCAACGGCACAGCAGCAGCAACAACAACAACAGTTGATGTCCAGCAGCGGCAGCGGCGCCGCCTTGGATCCCCAATGTCTAGGTGAGTAGCACACACTATCTGTCTCTTTCTCTCTCTCTCTTTCGGGTGGAGATCTCTATTCTCATCTCGCTCTTTCAAGTGCTCGCTGCTTCTTCTTTTCGTAGAGTAGTTCACATTATGTAGCCGCCATTTTGTTTTTCTTTTCTTCGTTCGTAGTGAATCACTTTTTATTTTCAATACATGTTTTTTTCTTTGTACATAAAATATTCTTAGAGCGATTTGTGAACGTTTTTATATTTTTGTTATCGATCAGGACAGAAACTTAGACCCAGCTGCAAATCTAAAATGATTTTCCCTTTGCATGACTTACATAATACAAAATAAAATATATATATCACAATTCATTTGTTTGTATATATGTGTGTGTGTATCGAATAAAAAAAAAAACAAATTGGTTTCAAAATAAAAACACGAAAAAAATTATGGAACAAAAATTCTTATTATTTCACTGACAAATTTGTAAGAAAAAAAAAATCGAGAAATATGTGAAAATTGTACAAGTATTATTATTATTAATTATGTTTATGATTTCTATATCGATTAATTTGCACTTTTTAAACTATTTTTATATTACATACAACTTATATTATTAATTAAATAATTAATTACAAAATAAGCATAATACACAAATTATTATTGTACGTGTGTTTAGTTCGTTGCTTAGCGGTAGTTTTCCTCTCTCTCAGCCAAAAAAAAAAAAACAACAAAAAACATTGTGTTGTCAAACGTAGCTTTTATTGTTTTACTATTTTGTTAAAGACCAAAAAAAAAAAAAGGCTAAAATGTAAGCACTAATTTATGCTCAAATCGTATGTTCTCTCTCGTTTTTTTATCTTGTTAAAACAAATCAAATGAAATATGCGTACAAAATCAAATCGAAATCAAAAACTAAAATGCAATTACAAAATCGATAACGATAACAGATGAGCGCCGATGACCAGCCGCGGCAACGAGTGCGAGTGCGACAGCAACAACAACAACAGCGACAGCAAAGACAATGGCGAATTAGTCGATAAGAAGAAGAAGAAGCGGAAGGAGAGGATTACAGCCGGCAGCATTGGCAACTGGCATATTAACATTAACAGACGCTGTTAAGGGCTAGTATGTTATCGCTCTGTAAATAGCCAGAGGCTACCAAAAAAGCCACCCATCACAATTGTTTTCCTAATGTGTGGCGCGCGTTTAAATCACGTTCGTTTTTTTTTTTTTTTTTTTTTTTTTTATTCTTACTATACATACATGATATTTAAGATATACATATATATATATATAAATATATAAAAACAAAAAAAAAAAAAACAAATTATTTTTTGCACTTAGCATACAGTTAAAGTATAAAGTTGGGATCGAATGTTAGAAGCAAATGTTTAATATGTTTTGATTTACATTTTATTTATTATATTTTTTCTTTTTTTTTAAATTGAAATGACGCTAACGGCTAAGCATTTAATTGTAAGCAATTAGGGCCATAGTATTGTACAATTAAGCAACTTAAAGAATAAACAAAAAAAAAAAAACGAAAATGAAAGATAAAAATCGCAAAAAAAAAAAAAAAGAAATTGAAAATAACTGTTAAAAGTATAAGCGAGAGAAATCCTTAAAAACCACTTTCTTAATGACTGCCATACATATGTGTATGTATTCCACACATTCACATTCAAATATAAATCGATATATATATATATATATATAAATATATGATAAGTGTAACGATAACGATTACGATAACAGCGACAGAAGAAGATTTACATATGTATGTGTGAACATAGAGTTTGCAATAGTATGCAACGCCGCATTATAGATTGTACTCTCTCCTTATGAATGAAATATCTATGAAGATAACTGTAATTTACACACACACACACACGCATTCTCTCTCTCCATCTCGTTGTCTCAAACATTAGTGTTTGTCTACTCTTTTGGTTGTTTATTACACTCACACACATACACACAGGACATCTCTCTGCCTCACTCTCTCTCTCTCTCTCTTTCCACAAGCATTGATGATCAATAGAGGTGGACAACTATCGATAGTGAGCCATCGATAGTACCATCGATTGTTCTCCCTCTCTACTAGAAACATGCAAACACACAAATTTTGGCATATTGCCTTGTATTCTTGTATTCTTTGCCGCAGTCAAGGCATTTGGTTGCGTCACTATCGAAAGTATGTGCTACTATCGATAGTGCCATCGATAGTTCTCCACCTCTAATGAGCAATTTCTTTTTTCAGTTATTTCTCGATTCGAAATCGAAGAAACGCTTCTTCCAATGACAAATAAACTTACGTTACCGTCTTAGTTAAACATGCAAAATATTGCTGTTAAAATCAGTCCACATTCAAAGCAAAAACAAAAACAAAATGGTTGTCAATGTGTGGTTGATTATGCGATCAGTTTATTTTTATCCAGTGTGTGAATTCAGGCGCCGCTTTTTGTGATATTCCCTCCCCCTAAACTCCTTTAATCCATCTCTTTCTCTCTGTCTCTCTCTCCAATTCTTTAAATCTCATTTACACCCAGAGAGAGGGAGAGTTAAGTTCACTCAAAGAGAGAGAGAGAGAGAGAGAGAGAGCTTTCGTTCACTTCGCTCAGAGTTAGACAACACACATGTGTACATCATTACATGAAGAGTGCAACCCCCCTCCCCTCAAAAAATTTCCCCCTCTCCCCACCACAAACATTAATATTCGTCGCATACGTAAAAACAAACAATTCACCAGGAACATGCAAAATCCCTTTAAAAAGAACAATTTGCGCTTAATTTTATGGTAAAAGCAATGTTAAGTAACAGAGCTGTGCGACTGTTAACTAACAGCCCCGTTAACAGCTAAAAACACACATCAAGTTTTTATCGAACCGAACGAAATGCGGAGATCGAAAGCGATCGATAAAAAAATATGCGAAAAAAACCAAAAAAAAACAAAAAAAATCTAAACACAAATCATAGTTTTAGGCATGTAAAAATAGCAAAAATTAATGAATATACAACAAAAAACAAATAAAACCTAAGTTAAAAACAAAATCAGCAAAAACGAAATAAATAATTGAAGCAAAGACAAAACAAAGAAACCAAAAAGTTTAGCATTTAGAGATCGATAAAAAGAACAAAGAAAATGAAGAAGAACAAGAAAAACTTAAATCAGTACTAAACGAAAACTTTAGCATTTAACAAATAAAAAAAAAACACACACAGCCATATACATACATACATACATACCCCGCGATACATATATATATACATACATACACACATATGTGCATATGTATGTTGTAGGAGTATGCGTATATCGAAATGCGCGATATCGAATCGATAACGAACAAAAAAATCAATTAATTTACTAGGAGGCACAAGGACACAGAAAAGACACACACACACACACACACACACACAGAGAGACGCAATCGAACGAGAATATGCATATGTATATGTGTTTAAATAATTCAACAATTTAGTGGTAGACAGAGAAAACAATTCAAGAATTTAACAAACAAACAACCAGAAAAGAAAAAGAAAACATATAATTAATACAACTTGCTAAAAGAGTTATGTAATATATTTAAAGAGTAAACAAACGCAAAACGAGTGTTACAAGTTTAAGTTCATTACACACACACACACATAAACACACTCACAGACACAGTTGAGTTGGGGGAAAAACGAAAAACGAAAAGAAAGGCAAACTAAAAAGAATTACAAGCATTTAGATTTAGGCAAAAATGAAGAATACCAAAAACCAAAAAAAATGAAGAAACTAAAAATGCATATTTAGAAACGGAATCACACAGCAAAATTAAAACAAAAGCGAAGGGTTAATAAAAACAAAGCAAAACAAAGTATAAAAAGAAAATACAAAAAAAAACTGGCGTCGCCTCAGCGTATGCAGCATGTTGCTAACATTTCAAAGCCGATTAACAGCGCATTAACAGAGGCGAGAGCAAGCGAGATCAAAAGAGCGTCGCAAGCAAGATGGCGGCCTACCGAAAACATGTCTTTTGATTAGCATACACACACACACACACATGCATACACATGAACACTCACACGTATGTACATACATAAACATGCATAAACGAAACGAGAAAAAAAATGCATTCATATTTTTTCCGGCAAAATTCATAGGCGAAACAAAAACAAAAAGAACGAAATTTACATACATACATACATAGCTATGAGCGTTAAACAAAACAGTATTGCGAGTAAACAAAACAAAGAAACATAACGAAAGATGAACGAAGCAAACTGGCTTTGAAATATGAAATGCATTTAGTTGTTTAGCAATGTAACGATAACGAAAACAACAACAACAAAATACAAACAGCAAAACCAATTCACTCACACACACACACACATACACAAACACACGCATACACTCTCACGCATATGTGGCATTTATATAAATATAAAGAAAAGAAAGAAAAAAATAACATAACAAAGCTGATGGTTTAAGTTTAATAAGTACGAAATAATTGAAAACAAAAACGATTACTAATAATAAGTTAAAAACCAAGAAAAACAATTCAAACTGAAAACAAACAAAAAAAAAAAAAAAGAAAACTAAAAAAAAAAACACTAAAGCAAAAAATTACCAAAACAAAAAAAAAAGCGAAAAACCCTTCAATAAAAACTTATGATATAATCAACAAAAAAAAAACGACAACAACAACAACAAGCAAATACAAAAAGGAATTGTAGTTAGAGGGCGACAACAAACAAAATGGCGCTGTTACTTGCGGTCTCTGTTATGCAAACGTTTAACAGTTTAACATTTACATTTTTCAGGTCTGTTGCTGCATCACACAAACAACAACAACACAACGACGGCGAATGCCATGAACTTTTCGGCTCTCAGTCTGCAGGCGCAGCCAACGACGACGGCGGCAGCAGCAGCAGCAGCAACAAGCATCATCCACCACAACAACAATAACAACAACAGTCTGAATAGCTTAAATCATAGCAGCAACAACAACAACAGCCGGCGAAATATGTACATGAACAACAGTTATCCGCATGCCATGGACTGCGATCCACCGCATGCTCAGCAAATGCCGCCGCCGCCGCTGCCGCCAGCTTCGGCTGCGGCAATGGCAGCGGCAGCGCTGCGACTTGGCCAGCCGCCATTCGGACGCATGCGCGGCGTTGGCGTTGGCGTCGGCGTTGGCGCACATCAAAACTTTAGCACGATCAAGCATAATGGAGCAGCGCCGTTGCTGCTGCCATCGCTGCCACCACCCGCCGCCCATCAACAGCATCAACAGTTGCAGTCGCAGTCGCTGCCGCAGCCGCAGCAGCATCACAGCTATGCGCCGGCATCGCTGCCGCTCGATCTGATGCATCACTATGGCAACATGTCGGCAGCGGCGTCACACCTCATGATGACCGATTCGAGTGTGATTAGCGCCTCGGCTGCCGGCGGTATTCCGGCTGGCTCGGGTCCCGCTTCCTATACGGCGCTGCTCTATCATCCGCAGCCGCAGCTGGCACCGCTGCCGCTGCCACTGCCAACCTCGGCGTCGGCCTCGTCGCCAGCATCGCTGCCCGCGTCGGCAGCTACGCCGAGCAGCAGCAGTCTCGGCACTTCAGTCGGCAGCGGCGTCACCGGCGCCAGCAGCGACGCGTCATCGTCGTCGCCCATGGTGGGCGTATGTGTTCAACAAAATCCTGTAGTTATACATTAGCGTTACCTGCCTGCCGTCTCTACTATATACTATGCATAATTTAATTATTTTATTTTATTGCAATTTTTTTTCCCCTGTTTTTATTTTCCGTTTTCTTAATGGTGTACTGTCGATCGCAAAACGAAAGCAGCACACGCACACACACACACACACACACATATACATTCATGTGAGCTTTGTGTGCGTGTGTTTAGCTCTTGCGTTCTCGTCAGCCATGATACAATTATAGAAGGTAGTCTCGTCGGAAAAAGCTTTCGTCAGTACGCATTCGTTTTTCGACGCAAGAGGTTGTCTGCGGACGATTAACCCTTGTGCAGAATGACATTTTGCAATGTATGCCGTAGACAATGATAGAATTAAAACATTTAGAGAATTAGAGAATTCTCATATATATTATTAATATTGTTCATAAACAATTTACACTTTTTGAAAATATGTCAAGGAGACATTAATATCAACTTCAAAATATGTAAATATTAATATCATCGTCTAAGGGTTAATGCGCATTTCATTGTCGTCGCGCTCACACTGCTGTGCTGAGACTCTTTCACTCGCACTCATTGTTATGTTTAAAGACGGACATCTTTTTCCGACGAGACTACCTTGTATAATTGTATCATGCTCGTCAGCAAACACTGCTATTTATTGCACATCCATACACACCCACACAAACACGCATTACACACACACACACGTACAGATCTAGCTAGCAAAAATTTACACAGTCACTCATACACACACGCATAAGCATCGGTTTATTTAAGTCACACTCATAATGCAGCCGTCTCGCTCGCACTCACAGCCACACACGACGTGCATCGCGCTCAAGTTTTTTTTTTTTTTATTTTTACCTAGTTTTAATGAACGTAAAGTTATGCTGTAAGTGTAATATTAACGATCTACTTTTACTTACTACTAAATCAAAAGTAAATTTTATTTAATTTTTAATTTAAATTATGTAATTTTATTTGAAGAACGCGTAGTAGTTGTAAAATGAAAACAAATTTTGCTTAATTTAAGCGAGAAAAAAAAAACACGAGAAATCAGTATTATTTTTTTTATTGGTGTCACACCATGAGTGAGTGACTTAAATGAGGACCTGAGCACGATAATGCTTCTGCAGCTTATTGGCCTTGGTGCCCAGCTGCATTTGCCATTTGGACTGCACTCGCTTCATCAGATGAATGTCCTTCGCCTTCCGCGCCGCCGCCTGCTGCTGCGTCTGCGTCCAGCCGAGTGCACGATACTCGCTCAACACACGATGCAGCTTACGATCCGATTTCTTGAGCACGACAGCGCGCTCGGGATGCAGACGCTGTTTGTAGTAGCGGAGCAGTGAACGATGCCCGATTACGGCGCCAGAGGGCAGCACCAGTTGATATTCGTCGCCATCTAGCAGCTCGGGCACAACCTCTTCATCGATATCCATGCCTTCTTTCTGCGCATGTAAGAGAGTGAGATGGCATTAGTAGTTGCATTTCATTTTGTTATCGATTGGCAAGGCTTACTACTACTACTTACGTTATCGGGATAACTGCTGCTGTAGTCATAGTACTCGGCGTACTCGGCAAGAGCGACACCTTCGTGCAACATCTGACAGTGACCCTTGTCCAGCATGTGCTTCCGCACAGCGTCTAGGGAATAGAAGGTTTTGCCGCGATCATTGCACCACAAGCAGATGAAATAGTTGGCCACCTTTTCGCCCAGATAGTAGATCAAACCCTCCATATCTGTGCAGTACTCGGCATCGGGAATGAAGAATGAATGTGCCACCGACATATGCTTGAGGTTCGCCACCAAATCCTCGCTTTGCTCTGAACAAAACAAGCAATCGCGTTCGCTCAGCGGATTCTCGGCAATCTTATCCCATTCATCTGAATCGACCTGCGCAAGAGCAATAACAATGTGAGCGAGTGTCATGCCAATCAGTAAATTGTCACGGTGTAAAAAGCTTACCTCTTCCTCTTCGATATCCTCAAAGTCGGCATCGTCATCGTCATCAGCATCCTCATCGATTTGCATTGCGCGCTCCGCGAATGCAAAGCGACCTTTGCCAGCTGCAGCCGCCGCCAGTGCAGGATGTGGGCGTGGCTCAACGCGACTCTTAACGCACAAAGCTGGCGACGATGATTGCGGCTCAGTTTCAACGAAGCGTGCAAGAGCATCCTTATGCTTTTTGCTATTGAGGTGATTGTCGTGTGCCTTTTGGTTGCCAAATTGTTTGCGACAGGCGGTGCAATAGATGCTCATCTGTTGCTCTTCGATTGCCGTCTCTGTCGCACTGCGGGCGGTCAGCACACGCTGCTGGAACTCCTCGGCTGCCACTGGTGGCAACTGCGCCACGCGCCTCTTTAGGTTGTAACGGTGCCAATCGGTTTTGTAGTGTTCCCGCTGTATTTCGGCATTGGCAAAGCGAGCATCGCAATTGATGCACGTAAAATTCGACATTTCTATGCTCTGGTTTTGGTAATGTAGTGTATTTTTATTTCTATACGTAAAGTGTTTTGGAATTTCACAACGAGTTTATGATTAACTGAAAAACAACAATGAGTGCCCCACGTTCCTCGTGCACAGGGTGTTTCGTATTTTGGCAACTTCGAAATGCACTAAATTACGTGCGCGGATATACTGTCAGGTATGTTGGTATTTTTGATAGTTGCCTAGTTTTTTAAAATTCGAAATAACATTTTTAATTGAATTATTTCTGTTTAGGGTTATACTTTTATTGATATTTACTACATTAAATTAAAATAAATTTATTTATTTATTTATTTAAAGGTTAGCTATAATTAAAATTAATACTAACGCTATTGATAAAGCAATGGCAGCGAAGGCCTTCAGCTTAGTATTTTACATATTTACATAATTATATATTTACATTTGTTTATTTGTTATTATTAATGTTATTGTTAGAGAAGCTGATATGTATTAGATTTTTTAAGGAATTAAAATAAATAATTTAATTAAATTTATAAGCCATCGGATGCTTGCATCTAGCAAAGTGTTCACTGTGCAAAGCTGGTAGCTTTGCGACGGCAACACTGGGACAGCATTTTTCTTAGAAGCTACGGTCACACCACAACTCAAGAATAGTTCAAACAGCAATTTATTTGTAATGAATAAAAGGCTGTGCTGACGTTTTCTTACATGAGGCCATGCAGTGAGTACGCATAAATAGTTGCAATAGCATTATGTTAAATGTATCATCACGCAGGCGTTCCCGTGCGAGCAGCACGAGTAGTGGACGCGTCTCCCACAGCCAGACGCCGAATCAACAACAGCAACAACAACAACAGCATCAGCAGCAACAACAACAGCCGCTTGAGGCACTCAAAATAATCGTAATACATCCGGGATCGCAGTATTTACGCATAGGACGAGCAGCTGACCTCAATCCGCTGACACTACTTCATGCCGTTGCCTACAGATGCCACAACAACGACAACAACGATGCTGCACTGCAGCCGCATCATGATCCATTGCTCCCACCGCTGGACAACGCAACGAATGCTGGCGGCAAGCTACAAACAGAGTTCGAGGAGCAACGTCTGGCCGTCTCGAGGATGCTGCAACATTGCATTGTCGATGAACAGAATCGATTGCGAGTGGCGACGCCGCCGCAGCAATTGGCGCACTTTAATCGGAGCAGCGTCGCGGAGCAAGTGACGCCATCTGAAGCTGACGAAGACACCGACACCGAAGATGCCAATGTGTTGTACGATGAGCAGATACTCCGGCTAACTGCTGCCGAGGCACGCAACTATGACATTCACTTTCCCATACAGCGAGGCGAGTTAAATGTTCACGCCGGACGGGGAGGATCGTTGCAGGCGACGCTGTCGCATGTGGAGCGCATTTGGACGCATGCCCTCGAGCAGCGTCTGGGCATTGCGAGACGTGACCTGACCACACACAGCGCTGTCCTTGTGGTTAACGATGTGTATGTGCGACGCCATCTGCGGGAACAAATGACGCTGCTGCTGCAACGGATGGGATTCCAGCGTTGCTTCCTCGTCCAGGACAGCGTGGCATCCACGTATGGTGCCGGCCTTGGCTACGGTTGTGTGGTGGACATTGGTGCCCAAAAGACATCGATTGCCTGCATCGAAGATGGCATCTCTCAGCTGGATGCACGTGTGCGTCTCAATTATGGTGGCGGCGACATCGATCAGGTGCTCTTGATGCTGTTGCGCAAATGCGGATTCCCCTATCGCGAGTGCAGCGTCGAGACGAGCTATGCGGATGCCCATCTGCTGGATGAGTTGAAGCAACGTTTCTGTCATCTGCATGCGAATGTTTGTGGTGCCCAGGAGCAGCAGTTTACGCTGCGCAACGAGGCGGGCAAATGGCTACGCTACACTCTGCAGCTGGGCGATGAGGTGATCATGGCACCGCTGTCGCTCTTCCACACCGAGCTGCTCAACATCACCGGCAAGACGAGAGCGGTGCACACACAACAATCGGCACAGGAGCAATACGATTGCGAGGATTGCTTCGATGGCGAGTATCTCAAGGAAACCGGACGTCGCAATGGCGTCCGAACTGGAGATCTTAGTCTGCTGCCTGCTGTGAAGAGTGGACCACAGCAGCTGGCAAACATCATTACGGCCGACGATGACGATATGCTGATTGTCGTTGATCAGGATGAGACCACAGTCAGCAGCAACAGCAACTCGCAGCAACAACAACAACAGCATCATCATCATCACCAGCAGCAGCAGCAACAACAATTGCAATCCAAGTCGAGCAACTCTTGGTTCTATAATGTGGGTGGACAAGTGGTGCCCTTGGATCAGGCGGTGATCCGTGCTATTGGCCGTTGCCTCAGCTACGAGACGCGTCGCAAAATGTTTGGCGCCATTCTTCTCGTCGGCAGCAGCGCCAAGCTCCGTGGCCTTGCCGCCTGGCTGGAGCAGCGGATCAGCCAACAAGTGCCGCCGGGCGTCGAGGTGAATGTCTTCACCAAGGGCATGGATGTGGGCATGGTGGCGTGGAAGGGGGCGGCCATAATGTCCGTGCTGGAGAGTGCACGGGAATTGTGGATCTCGCAGCGCGAATGGCAGCGATATGGACTGCGTATTCTGCGAGAGCGATCGCCGTTCTTGTGGTGAAACTGCCAGCTAATTAAGCATTTTTGTATGTATCTCTATCGAATATGCGTAGCAAATGATGAATATGTGAATATTATACATTGCATACATACTTTATCTTAGTAAACTCCCAATCACTTTCCATTCTAATCTGTACCTGAGATAAGATTATAGCTGACTCTAAATTTAGCTCATTCAAAACAAGCGCCAATTCGATAATTATTGCAGATTGAGCAATCGATAACAAGAGCGCAGCTTTGAAAACAAGCCCACTGGCGCCATCTATTTGCGTATCGATTACTGATCTGGCTTGAGCAATCGATAGCGTAAGCAAAGCTCATGGTAGAACTTTATCGATATAAAAACATCGGTGTTCCTCCATCTCTATCGAAGACATAAAGTGAAAACAACGCACATACATACATGTTAGTATGTAAATTTGTATTTATAAAAAAGTGATAACAATTGCAAAAACGAAGACACAAAAAAAAAAAAAACAGATACTTAAGCCAAATAAGTGGGTGCACTAGAGCCCATATAATGATAAAGATCGCCCAAAGTGGAGCGGACTAGTTTCGCTTTTATGGTTGGCCTGTTTAAGCGTTTGTAGGCCTCAAAGCGATGGCAGCCTCCGAAGCTGAAATAATAGTTGCCGCCGTTGCTGCCCGTTATCCACAAGATATCAACCGGTGGCACATCCTCCTCTCCCGTCTCCGCCTGCACAAATTAATTGAAGTGTGAGAGAGAGAGTGGGGAAAAAAGTGAAACGCACCTTGATGGTGTCCATAAGTGATTGCACTTTCAGCTCATCGAGAACCGAGGGAATTGGTCGCTTGATCACCTCCATGGGCACATTGTGAACCTCGGCAATGCCAGCGGAGTGTACTGAGGTCTCCATCCCAGTTTGTGTCTCTTCTCCTGCCATCATGGTGAGTGTGCAAATCGAAATAGTAGCAATAGTAATTAGTAAGTTGTAGTTGTTGTTGTTGTGAAATAAACCAATGTTGGGAAATTCCATTGGCACGCATTTATGTAGGTAAATTGTAACTGTTGTTGCTGTGTGGCGTTGCCACCCTTCTTACTCTTGTTTGTTGTTGCTCCCCGCTTTATAGTTGTGGTTGTGGTTGTGGTTGATTGTGGGTGGCGTTGGCGTTGTAGGAGAAGAATACAAGGAGCTGCTGCTGCTGCTGAGCTGCGTCTGCTCGACTGCAATATGAAATGCCTAATGAAGCTCATGACAGGCCAAAGAGCTGCCAAAGTCGACGACGCGTTCAAACTTGTTTTTATGTGTAGCTTGTATTTTACCGCTATGTATTTATTTGCATCTACACATGTGTGTGTGTATGTGTGTGTGTACAATGTTTTGTTGCACTGTACGCGCTACTTGTTTGTTTTCTTTTGCTTTTTATATGTATGCGTTGATATGTAGTACTTTTGTTATTTTGTTTTTGCTTTTTGCATAATCAACAATCTTGTTGGACCCCAGGGCCCCGCCTAGTGCAGGCGAGCAAAAAAAAAAGAAACAAAACAAGATAAAAGTAAATGAAAACGAAATTCTAATTCAGTACTATGTTCTTTTCTTAGGCTTGGTTTCCACACACACACACACACACATACATGTAATCTAACTACCTGACACACACACACAGAGTGCGAGGCACTTTGAGCATTTTGATTAGCTTGGCGCGACACCCTGCGAAGCAGTTGTTGTTGTTAATGTTGTTATTGCTGCTGCTCTTATCACAAGATAATACTTGCAGTATAAACAAAAATTAATGGTTCGTGAAGTGGGAGCAAAGTGTGCAAAAATTATTTATTGTTAAGTTCATTCGGTGCAAGATCAACAGCAGCATCAACATCTTCATCCCTTGCAGCACTGCCATTTTGTGTGTTGCGTTGTCCAACACTGGTCCAATTCAAATTCGAAATTTTGAAAGCGCGCCAAGGTCAACTAAAGAAAAATGGGCCAAGGAAACGTTGAATAGAAATTGAAGTTGTGCAGTTATTTAAATTTTGAAGGGCAACTTAAAAAATGGGCCAAGGAAACGTTGAATAGAAATTGAAGTTGTGCAGTTATTCCCCTTCGATTGAGAATTTTGTGTGAATCAGCACAGTCAACAACAGACAAGAAAGAAGCGTTTGACGTTTGGAAATTAGAATTTTGTTTATTCTATCGTCAGTGTATCTGTATCTGCTTTATCTGGGCAACAAGATTGCAAACAATCTTCAATTAACCATTACGACGTGTTCGACAAGGAACACAAGCGAATTCTAGCCAATTTTCTCGAATTTCCAATCGCGATGCACGTTTTGACAGACAAAAAGGTAACCGACAGCGGAAACTCATCAACAGTTTGATTTTGGCATTCTTCAAGCAAAGGAATTGCCTCCAAGAAGCAAAAATTTAGAAGCAAAAAGAAAAGAAACTATGCATATTAGTTTAGTCAAATCGATTGTATTGTTAATTGGCAGCCTGATTATTGTACAGATCGATGGTATTCAAGGTGCTGTCTACTTGTTGCATGCGACCTGTCCACTAGTCGCCTGAGGGCTGCCCACTTGTCGTTTTAGGGCTGCCTACTTGTCGCCTGAGGACTGCCCACTTGTCGCCTGAGGGCTGACCACTTGTCGCCTGAGGGCTGACCACTTGTCGCCTGAGGGCTGACCACTTCTCGCTTGCGACCTGTCCGATTGTCGACTGACGGCTGTCCACTTATCACCTAAAGGCTGCCCACTTGTCGCCTGAGGGCTGTCCACTTGTCGCCTGAGGGCTGCCCACTTGTCGCCTGAGGGCTGTCCACTTGTCACCTGCAGCCTTGACACTTTTTCTACTCTACTCTAACTCTTTTCTGTTTCTATTTGCAGACGCGGATGGCAAGCGAATTGTAAGCAAATACGAGAGCATCAGCCAGCTGTATCCACAGCTCACGAGCAGCAGTAGCGAGTCCTCGCAATGGCGCTACGCCGACAAAGACCTGCAGCATCCCTGCAAACGTGACTGTGCCGAACAGCAGCCCATGACTTGTTACTACTACATGGTTGTGCACTACGACGACACGATGACCGACACCTGCAAACGCTATCTGCAGTCGAAATATCGTTTCAAGCTCAATGGTCGCGAGTACATCGATGCCTTCAAGCTGGCCGAACTGGAGCCGCGAACCAACGATGATTGCAAGTATGCCGATGGCCTTGAGTCGCCCATCATGGTGGTAAACGGACAACTGCCGGGCCAATCGATTGAGGTGTGCTACGGCGACACGATTGTGGCGGACATCATCAACAGCATGCACGAAACGACGACGATTCACTGGCATGGCATGCACCAGAGATCGACTCCGCACATGGACGGAGTGCCGCATGTGACGCAGTATCCGATTGAGCCTGGCCAGGCGTTTCGCTATCGCTTTGAGGTGGATCATGCGGGCACCAATTGGTGGCACAGTCACACCGAGCATCAGCGTGCCTTTGGCCTCGCGGGTCCGTTGATTGTGCGACAGCCAGTGAAACTGAATCCGCATGCGCATCTGTATGACTTTGATAGGTCGGAGCATGTGATTATGATACAGGATTGGGTGCACAACTTTGATGAGAGCGTGGCGGAGAATATACTGATCAATGGGCGTGGCCGGAACATGAAGAAGGACACCAAAGCGAAGCCGACGTTGTATGCCACCTTTGGCGTTATACGAGGCGGACGCTATCGCTTCCGTGTCATCTTCAATGGTGAGTATGCTAATCGACAAAAGTGCTAACACATCACATTAACGTGTTGCTCTCTCTTGGCAGGTGTCTCCAATTGTCCTATCAGCATGAGCATTGACAATCACGATCTGGTTGTGATTGCCAGCGATGGCAACGACATTGAGCCCGTTGAGGTGCAGAAGATCATGTTCCATGGCGCCGAGCGATTCGATTTTGTCCTCCACGCCAATCAGGATGTGGCCAACTATTGGATACGCATCAAGGGCTACAGCTTCTGTGCCCGCAATCAACTGCATCAGGAGGCTGTGCTGCACTATCAGGATGCCGACACACGTGCCTTGGATACGCACACGCTTAGCTATGCCTACGATCCACCTGGCATTATGTTGAATGAGCTGGGCGACGACGCGAACAGTGATCAGAGCATCCCGCTGGTCAGCCTCAATGCGCGACACATTGAGCCGGAGTTGACGCCTGCGGTTACGTATTACACTAGCATGAATGCGTGGGAGCTGCGCGGCGAGGGTTTTCGCTTCCAGATGGACGACATTACGTTTAGTATGCCCAAGGTTTCGTTTCTGCAGACTCGCAATCTGGGCATTGGCCAAATGTTCTGCAACAGTTCACAGCAAGCGTCGCTGGGATTCAATTGTAAGAGTCGTCACTGCAAGTGCTCGAATGTCATTCATGTGCCGGCGAACAAGAATGTGGAGTTTGTCATCTCGAGCAAATCGAATACACCGCATCCCATCCATTTGCATGGCTACACGTTTCGTGTCGTCGGCATGGGCGTCCTTGGGGAGCAGCGCATTGGCCAGATCGAGGAGATTGACAAGCAGACGCCGCTGGCTAGGCGTGGCCGAGGTGCTCCGTTGAAGGATTCTGTGCAGGTGCCCGCCTTTGGCTACACCATCATTCAGTTCAATTCAAACAGTCCCGGCTATTGGATGTTCCACTGTCACATTTCGCCCCACTCCGAGAATGGCATGGCTGCCGTTGTGCGTGTGGGCGAAGATATCGAGATGAAAATGTGCCCCGTTAGCAATTGCGGCCTTTGTAGTTCTGTAACATAAATACTTTTTTTTTCGATTAAATATTAGTTATAACATGTCATGCAATTTATCGCTCTCGGTTTGAATCTGCCGCCACATTTAGTGCTGCCCATCATTGCAAGCTGTCGACTGCTTGGTAGATCTGGCAGCACTAAATATGCGTAGGGTCAAAAATCTGAAAGATGCCACTAAAACTTATTCACCTTCGAGGGTATATTTTAAAAAATACTTCTGTTACGTAAATGCTTTTTTTTATTAAATAAAACATGTCATGTAATTTATTGCTCTGGGCTTGAATTTGCCGCCACATCTAGTGCTGCCCATCATCGTAAGCTGTCGACTGCTTGGTTGATCTGGCAACACTAAATATGCGTAGGGTCAAAAATACTGAAAGATACCACAAAAGCTTATACGCCTTGGAGGGTATATTTTGAAAATACTACCTCTGGTCACACTCGCCTTAACATAGTTTCTGATTTGTTTTTGTGGAAGACGTCAGGAATTTGGCAAGAAAAATTAAATTTTCTGATTGCGACTGAATGAATAATATTGTTTGTTTGCGGTTTAGCATTATAAAATAAAATCGCAGCTATGGATTCTGACTCCGACGAAGAGGATATGGCACAAATGCGTCAATTCATGGAGGCCGCCGACCACACGTTGCTCAACAACAAAATGTTCCAAAAGCCGGCCACAGATCTGACGAAAACAACGAAGCACGTGTCTTCTTCGACTGTTGCAGGTGTTGCAACTGTTGGCGCCGCACTGCAAGAGCTGCCCAAGAGCGAGAGATATCTGGACGAACACAAGAGCTCGGGTGACGCCGATTTACAAATCACAGAGCACATGCAGACACACATTTGGAAGAAACTCGGAGCTATTATCGAGAAGCAAATCAAATTCGTTGCTCCGAAGCCTGCGCCACTGGAGGAAAAGACCACAACAAGCCCCAGCAGTAATGTGTTACTTCTTTCGGGTGCCGATTGTTTTATTCAATTGGAAACGCCGGAAGAAAAGCTGCCGACAAAAAAGCCAAAGATTAAGCGACGTCGCTTGGAGGATGATGCACCTATAACAAACGCTGCTCTGGCTGCGGTTGTTGTCAGCGGGGATACAATACTTAGAGGAGAAGATATGCAACATTGGGAGCAGCGTAAGCCGAAGAAGAATAAACTTTTCGAGTACAAATCCTGTGATACCGAAGGACGCAAGCTGCAAGCAATAGAACCAACCAATGAATTCACTACTTTGCGTCTCAAGAATCAATGGGATGAGTCCAAGATATGCAAAAAACGCAAAAAGAAAGATAAAATCAAAGAAAATTAAACACATATGATTTGTTTTTAAATGTCAAATTGCCATGTTTCACCATCAGCTGGCATGATTTGCAAAAAATTGCATACTTTTAGCCTGCAACTAAAAACCATTGCATACTTTCAGGCCGCGCGCTAAAAGCCAACGCATATAAAAACCATGGCATACTTTTACCACGAGTGGCTTCTAACTTGCGCTTAAAAGATGCACACTGAAAGTCAGCTTTGATGCCTGCTGCTTTTTCTGTTCGCCTGGTGCTTCAGCTGGCATTTTCGACTTTTGTGGTCGCCGCAAGCCTCAATTTTGAGCTCGAGCACTAGGCGAACAGAAATGAGTAGTAGGTATAAAAACGGCATCTGACAATTTCTTTGAGCGTGGCGGTAAATTTAAATTTGAGTGCTTTGAGTGGAATTGCAATTGAGTGAAATGAAGTAGGATTGAAATGAAAAGACGTTGGCATATTGTTTTAGAAGTCTTTAGGATTGTTTTATTGTGTTATTTGTTAACAAGTTATAACTAATTTATGATTAATTATTGATGATTAGGTTTCGAAATTAGCCTGATGGCTGTTAACATGCTTTATTTATTTATTATATTAAATCTAGTATTAAATGCTAAATTTAATTATACATTCATGCTCCGGTTTGCACTTTCACAAATCGTTGACCATAAAGTTAAACGAAAACGTACGATTTGGTCCCTAAATTTAAACGGAAAGTGAAAACCGGAGCATGCCTGATACAGTTTGAAGTTATTGGGATTGTTGGTGTGGAGAGAAAGGAGAAAAATAAAATGTTGTTTATTTTATGGATGCCATAGGACTTAAAAATATAACTAATTATTATATCCGCTACCCATAGCTTGTAAAGCTAGAATTGGAATTGAGTTTTGGTATATACAATAATAACTATAGTATTTATGATTCCTGAAAATTTGGTTGCGATCAGATAAAAATTGTCGAAGTTATTAAAGAAATACTTTTGTATGGGCAAACACGCCTACTTTATAGGGGTCTAATTTGCTTTGGCCGACAATCTGGTATATCGATATACCAAATATAGCATTTGGTATATTTTTTAGTATATTTGGTATATTTTAATATTAAAACCCCAAAATATATTTTTAGTATTTTTTGTAGTATAATTGGTATGCTTTGAGAATAATACCGCAAAATATATTGCCTTTATTCAAAATGGGTAGCGGGTATCTCACAGTCGAGCACACTCGACTGTAGCTTTCTTACTTGGTTTTCAATCAATTTTATTTGTATGGGGTACACAGCAAGTCATCGAGTTTTCGTCACAAAAACCGGATTCGTTATAACCGGATTCTACTGTATTCTTCACAATCTTCACAATATTTTTGCCTCTGCTTGGGAATCACCGATTACAAAAACGCCCCAGTGGAAAATTTAATTCGCCCACCAACAGGGATGAAGGAGGAAAGCAGCGGCTGTCCTCATGTGGTTTGTGGCTTGTTACTAACTACGTTAATTACTACAATTTTGTAAGATTATGTATCGAAATTAGCCTGATAGCCAGAACTGGAGACAGGCACATTCGATGCTGAGGTTGAATTGGTGTTGTTATTGGTTAGTTGACCTTCGAGAAGGCCGTACAAGGCATTACTGCTAATCATCTGCTGCTGGCTGCTGCTCACGTTACTCAGCGAGATGCTGGAATTGGTGCTGCCACCCAACTCCTGCAGCATCTCGCCCATAATGTTGCCCATGCTGTTGCTGCCCGTGGTGCTGTTGTTGCCATCTTCGACGACGCCGCCGCCTCCGCCTCCGCCGCCGCTGTTTCCGTTGCCCGGCTGCATTTCGAGTATGTTGAGAAAGTCATGGCCATTGAATTCGTGATGATTGTGCTGCTGCTGCTGCTGTTGATGCTGCTGCTGTTTCTGCATACTGCTTTGGCTCTCCTTCATCAGCTTGTCGTACTCTTGCAGCACGCTGTTGAACTCGGCAATCTCAGTGCGATTGCGCGTTATCACTTTGTGCTTATAATAGTTGTGCACCTGGGTCAGCGATGTGCCAGTCATGCTGAAGTACGCCTGCTCCAATGGCTGCAGTCGCAGCATTGTTGACTTCTGCAGCTTTGGCTCAATGTCATAGAAGCCACGATACTCTTCCACAAAGCTGCGCATAAAATCCTCGGCCGCATCTGTAAGCAGCACCACCGCCGTCTCCGAGGAGTCGGTGAAGCCAGCGAGTCGCAACAGGCCGCACATCACTTTGCGCAGCGTGTGTCGGCAAGTGTTGCTCGAGAGCTCGGGATACGATTGAGGATCGCCGCGTGAATATGCCGTATCCACTGTGGGTATAAACCAGATGGGTTTCTGAAACTTTTGCTCGCTTACCAGGTCGGCTGCATTCTCTGGCGGAAAATCCACTTCCGGTATCATTTGGCAGGGATTCAGCAGATAGTTGGAGCTGCCCTGTAAACGGTTAACTTAGTAAAATATACAGTTTATTGTTGCTTATTGTTGTCGAGACTTACGTTCTTCGTCGAATAGGTGTCAATGAGGGACTGCAGCATTTCGGTTTGTTTCATCACCTCGATGGTTTGCGTCACCACCGAGCTCTTTAGCTCCACTGTGTGGCTGCACAAACATTTTGTTATTTGTAAATACATATATTATTGAAAGAAGCCGCTCGCAATACTTACTGAAAATCTGTCACCGGGAATTGTTCTCCGCGTTGTCGTATCTCGTCCAGCTTGGGCTTTTTCGCACCGGTGGCCACATACTTGTCGGCCGGTAAGGCACCACTGTCGTCATCATTGAGCAAGACGCCCCAGTGTTCGGTTTGCATTATTTTAATGTATTTCTCTCTACTTAAAGTGCTATTATTTTTTTGTTTATGGTCGGTCTATTGCTTCTTGGTTAGAGGTGCAAAATGGTCGATAGAACTCGCGAGATATCGATTTTGTTTTATTATATCGACTTATCGTTTAGCCACCACAAAAATTCACAGATTGCACGCAAGATGGCGCCAACATTTGAATTCGTTTGATATTCATACATTTTAATTAACTTATTACACAACTGATTAAAATAATCCATACGTAATTGTATATTCTGTGTTTATATACATCTAGAACAAAAACTCTAAAATAGTTTAAATAGTCTAAGGTGTCAATCATGATGATTTCAGCTTCTTGGCTTTTTTAGGCTTCACCACTGTCTCCTCCTCATTGGACTCCGCCTGGCGCTTCTTCTTCTTAGAGGACGATTCGGCAGCTTGAACATCATTATCGACCACACCATTGGCTTTGCTTTTGCGCTTCTTTTTGGGCCCCTCGGGCTCGTCATCGTCACCGGTTGTCAGATCCACATAGCTCGGCGGAACAGTTTCGGCCATAAACTTGGGCAAGACACCAGTGAGCACAGACTGTCGCACATCGTGCTCCTTCTCCTCCAGTGTCTGTGTGGTGGCCAGCAACTTGCTGCGTACCTTATAGAAATTCGAAGTATTTCGAAGTCGCACCGTTGCCTCGGAGCTCTTTTTCTCGGCATGGCGCAGTTGCTTCGATGTTTTCTTGTTCACTTCGATGCGTTCCTGATAGTCGCGGCCAAAGAACGGATGACGCACCGGCAGCTTGAACTTTTGTGGCCTGCTAGGCTTGGGGAATGCGCTGCTTTCATCGTCACCATCAGCATCTGCATCGGGTTTCTCCTGATTCAGACGCTTGCTCACAATCATGTGACCGGCCAAAGGTACACGACGCAATGAGTACTTGCCCCTGGCATTCACGAAACCAACTGACTGCTGCAACGGTTCCGCATATGGAGTGGCGCGAACCTGCAGATCGCCAACGAATCGACGTCCGGGCATCTTAATGCGTTTGCCGGCCAACGAGGCGATGTCCATTCCCTTGGGGCATTGCAGCACCCAAGCATCATGTATGGCCAGATCGAACTCTCCGAGTTCGGCGGCGCATTCGTTGTCGAATTCGCTGCTATGCACTTCCGTGTGCTCGATCTCTTCCAGGTATTTCTTTTTACACGCCTTGTTCAATTTGTGCGCGCTCTTTGCATCGTTGCTGCCCTTCGTCGTTTCGCCTTTCACTAGTGAAACGTTAAACTGCAAACCAGGTGGGAGTTTTAGCTTGTTGCTCAAATTTGTGTATAAAATACTCACATCTTTGCTGTCGTTGAATTCGGGCATTATAAACAACAAATGCAGCGCACTTTCGAAGAAAAACAAAAGTACAAGCAGCTGCGACGTCTGCACGTGGGGAGACAGTGTTGCAAAACGGCCAGATCGATAAAGAGTATCGATAAATCATTTGCAGTATTATTATTGTATTATGGCCACACTGATGTGGCCATCTTCTGCTGTTGCTGCTGCTTCTTCTTCCTTCAATTGCGCGTGCTGCGCTCGCACGTATTTTTATTTTGTACACACGCTTTTTTTTGTAATTCTAATTGCGTTTCGCCGCCATGAGCAGCACACAACAGAAAACGCTGCAGTTCCACGAACTGGAGCTGGACCAGCGCATTCTCAAGGTGAGTGAAGGAGTGAAGTGACTTTTGCTAGTTAGAAAATGATTCGAGTCGATGGCCATTCTTATATTATTTATGTATAATAATTAAACACGTAAATACAATATAAAATGATCAATTAATTGGACAGGCAATAGCTGCACTTGGCTGGTCGCAGCCCACGCTTATACAGTCGACGGCGATTCCGCTGCTGCTGGAGGGCAAGGATGTGGTGGTCAGGGCACGCACAGGTTCGGGCAAGACGGCGGCATATGCTCTGCCGCTAATACAGAAGATCCTCAACTCGAAGTTGAATGCGAGTGAGCAGTGCGTTAGTGCTTTGGTTCTGGCGCCCACCAAAGAGTTGTGCCGACAGTCGCGTCAGGTGATCGAACAGCTGGCCGAGTCGTGTGGCAAGGTGGTGCGTGTGGCAGACATTGCGGGCAGCACTAATGATGTGGCCACCCAACGGCACGCGCTCGCTGAACGTCCCGATATTGTCATCTCGACGCCAGCGAAAATATTAGCACATGCAGAGGCGGGCAAGAATGTGGTGGACTTGAGGCACATTGAGACGCTGGTGGTTGACGAGGCGGATCTGATCTTTGCCTTTGGCTACGAGCAAGACTTTAAGCGTCTCATTAAACATCTGCCGGCCATCTATCAGGCGGTGCTTGTCTCGGCGACCATTTCGGATGATGTGGTGCGCATGAAGGGTTTGTGTCTGCACGATGCCATCACCCTGAAGCTGGAGGAGCCCGACTTGGTGTCGCTCGAGCAGCTCACGCATCAGCGCATTCTCGCCGAGGAGAACGACAAGCCAGCGATTTTGGTGGCACTGCTAAAGCTCACACTCATCCAAGGCAAAAGCATCATCTTTGTGAACAACGTGGATCGCTGCTACAAGTAAGTGTGAAATTTATTATAGATAGATGGCAATAGCAAATGATGACAACAATTCTCTTCAAAATGGGAGTGCGCAGCCTGGCAACAGTTTGGCGCATGCGTGACCTAATCTAATCTTCTCGCTGATCTTTATCTGCTGGTGTATCTCCAATCCATGCAATTAACTGTCTATTAACACTGCTTCTTTTTTTGTTGGTTCGTTTAGGGTTCGCCTGTTTCTGGAACAGTTTGGCATACGCGTCTGCGTTTTGAACTCGGAGCTGCCGGCAAACATTCGCATTCACACGATCAGTCAATTTAATCGCGGCAGCTACGACATCATCATTGCCTCCGACGAGCACATGTTGGAGAAGCCAGGCGGCAGCAATAAGCGCAAGGCGAACGCAAAGTCCAAGTCGAAGAAGGGCGACATCGAGTCGAGCGCATCGCGTGGCATCGATTTCCAGGGTGTCAACAATGTGATCAACTTTGATTTTCCCTGCGACGTTACCTCGTACATTCATCGTGCCGGACGCACAGCACGTGGCAACAACAAGGGCTCCGTGCTGTCCTTTGTGAGCGTCAAGGAGCTGCCCCTCAATGAGGCTGTCGAACAGAAGCTGCGCCGTTGCTTCGCCCGCGAAACGTTGCCCAAGTGGGATGATGCGCCGGCCAAAAGTAAACCGATTGCCAATCCCAATGCGGAGGAGACGACGTTGTCGAAGGCGGACACCAAGCTGGTAGAGCAATTGCGTCGCAACTATGTGGAGAGACCCAAGAAGGCGGACAGCAACGACATGATCAAGTAATGAGCCATTGAATCGCTCTCTCTCTCACTTATTTCAATAACATCTTCCCATTTGCAGACTTTATCAGTTCAAGCTGGAGGAGGTGGAGGCTTTCAGGTATCGTGCCCAGGATTGTTGGCGTGCTGCCACTCGCGTCGCTGTCCACGACACTCGGCTGAAGGAGATCAAAACGGAGATCTTGAACAGCGAGAAGCTCAAGGGCTTCTTCGAGGAGAATAAACGTGATCTGCAGGCGCTGCGACACGACAAACCGACGCGCACCATCAAACAGCAGTCGCATCTCAGCCATGTGCCCGATTACATCCTCCCCAAGGCCCTGAAGCGTGTGGCGGTCAATCCACGACCAACTGGAGCCGGTTCGTCTGCCAAACAACCTCGCATGTCTGCCGGTAAGGCGGCGTTTCAACGCCAGAGCAACGATCCCTTGATGGTCAGCGAAGTCGACTACGGCAAGCGACGCAATTTCACACAGCGCAAGAAGAAGACCAAGTGAGCAAGTGAACATGCAACATGGAAAAGCTCTTTATCTGCCTTGATGTTGATCCTAGTTAAGATTATTATGCGTAGTCTGTAAGTGAGCTGTGAGAGCTGTCGACTCCTATTCAGCGGCGTTGTTTACTACTTTTCAAATAAAACGTAACGTTGACAACTCGATGCGATGCATTCTATCTCTCTCTCTCTCTCTCTCTGTTTTTGCATGTCTGACATTTAAAACAATTAAAAAAGCTACAGTCGAGTGTGCTTGTCTGTGAGATACCCATTGTGAATAAAAGTAAAATAATGCGATATTAATTTAAAAATATAAACCAAATTAATATACCGCATAAAATACTGAAAATATACCAACATTTATATTTGGTATATTGACATAAAACTAGATTCAAATTATACCATAGAGTACCCAAATATACCTGAAAAATACTAAAAATATACCAAATTGATATTCTACCACATTCAAAATATATTATGGAGTACCAAAATATAAATCAAAAATACTAAAAATATGCCAAAGCATATATTTGGTATATTGATATACATAGTACCACATTCAAAATATTCCATAGTGTGCAAATATAAATACTAGTTAGTCAAAGCTTCTAAGACCTGTAGTAAGTAGGCGAGTATGCTCGACTCATTCTAAATAAACAGTAAACAGTGCAATACTAATTTTAAAATATACCAAATTAATATACCGCAAAATACTAAAAAATATACCAAATGTTATACTTGGGGTATTTATATAGCGATAAAGTTTAATACCCTTCTACACTATGTGTAAGAGAGGGTATAAAAACAGCAATTCGACTATAAATATATTTATCTCACTCACCTTCCCTCTCTTTCTCTCTCTCCTCACTTTTTATTTCGTGTGTGCCTCTCTTTCCAACTCGTGCCAGCTGTATTCCGCAGTGAAGAAAATTGCAATTGAGTTTTTCTATTTTTTTTTAAACATTTTATTATTGTCATTGAAATAGTTAACATTCATACAATTGATTCGCATTGATTTATTATCGTTACGTTTATGACATATGCAATGTATAGTTGTTGTTTTGTTTTTGTTTTTAGTGTTGTATTATTCAATTACACAAATATAGCACAAATTCAACTGTAAATTTGTATTTTTCTTGCTTGGGAGGGACACGAAAAAGTTCGATTTAATTGCAGCGATGCAAAGTTTCTTTATTTTTTTTTTCCTTATCGATATATACGATAAAAACTGAACACAACGGAAACGAAGAGAGAGAGAGGAAGGATTGAAGGTGTGTGAAGAGCGAAAGCGAGAGTAACAAGTACAATGTGATTATTTATCAATTCGTTTACAATCTCTAAATTAAAAATACAATAAAAATAAGCATAATCATAATAATAATAATCGTAATCATAAACATAATAAATCATTAGGTTTTCTTTTTTAGGTGTATCCCTGGGTGGCATATATATTTTATATACTATATATATAGTATTTTTTAAGAAGGAACAGAACTGCAATTGAGAGACTGCTTAATGCTTAAGGGAACATATATCAAATAATAGTAATAGATCACACAGAATGAGGAGGAGAAAGCAGGCTAAGCGCATACGAATACGAATACGAATATCGAATATGAATACAAATACAAATACGAATACGAGTATGACTTGTTGTTTTTTTTTACTTTTTTTGTTTCTACAAAAAACACACACAACAAACAAAGTTGAAACGAGAAGCAGAACAATTTCAATGGACTAAAATGCAGCCACAGACTCTATTGACTATACATATATATGTATATCTTTCTCTCTATATATTTATGTATATATATATATAGTAATATCGTATATAGTATAAACAGCTTGCTCTCGTATATTGTATATAATATTATTATTATACTTTATCCTTACGATTAAGTTGCTAAAAATGTCATGTGTATGTGTGTGTTTCGTGTTTCCGCATCGCTATCATTATTATAAATCATTCAATTATTATTATAATTAACTAATTTGTTCTCTTTTCCTGCTGTAAGTTTAATAATAATCATTTGGTTTTGGGCTTTATTTGCGGCTTTGCTGTTTTTACTTTTACGTTTTAAACATACACAGAGAAGTCGAACTTGATTTGAATATTATTACTACATTACTTCGAAAAGGAATTAAAATATGTCGCATATGATTCTGTTTTCTGTTTTGTTATTCATCTCAGTTCAACTCATCTTATCTCATCTCATCTCATTTCACTTTACCAAATGCGTCAAGGTTCTTCTTCTATATATGTTAACATATATATATGTATGAATATATATAATAGCCGCACGTCTAACATTAAAACACACTTAGAACGGAACAAAACAGTTAATTAAATGTAACTCCTCCAAACATCAACATCACCATCATCATCTGTCTTCTGTCACTTGCTTTTTTCGTTCGTGTCTTTAGTTTCGCTGTCGGGTGTCGATTGTTGGATGATGTGTGTGGATCGAGAGTCGACGATCGATATTAGCTAAGATCGTTTAGATGGGCACATAGTTGCCCTTGGGAGTGTAGAAGATCTGGCCGCGGAAGATACGTCGACGAATCTCGCTGGCCAGCAGCCGTTTCTCCTTCTTGATCTTCTTAAGCACACCCTTGTTCTCCTGCGCACGACGCGACAAATACGGCAGCACCTCCTCGACGGGTCCGTACGGTATGTACTTGTAAGCCGAGTAGCCAGCCTGACCTGTATGCCAATTTGTGTTATATTAGTAATCGCAATTCTTTACTTCACTTCTTCTTCGTCCGCTTACCCAGTGGGAACGTGATGTAGTCACACATGCCGAGCAATTGGCCAAAGCAAATCACTTTGTCCTCGGGCGAGACGCCAATCGATTTCATGTTCTCAATGGCAAAGCGCACAGTGTCTTCGTTGTGCGAGGCAACCATGATGCCAATTTTGCCGGCATCATCGCCCGAATCCTTCATGACCTGAGCAAAACAAACATTAATTAATTTTAGCATGTTTTAAACTGTGATTAATGATTGCGGACTTGCCTTGATGCGACGCAGACACTCGGCGAGCGTCTTGTGATACATATCTGTGGTCGCCTCGTAGCTGGGATTCACGGGATCAGCATAGCCCAAAGCCTGGGCACGTGCACGTTCCTGTTCCATGTACGCTCCACGCACCAGCTTGGCGCCAAAGTAAAAGTTCTGACGCTTCGCCTGCTCCAGATCGTTGCTCACCTTTGAGAAGTTTGAGAATGTAATGCCATGCCGTAAGACAATGTGAATTTAATCCGCTTACCTCACGGAAAGCTTCGCGCAAATAGCATTGATAGGTGTTGAATACTATGGCCTTGTTCTTATTGTACTTGCGCATCATCTCCAGCGTAATGCGCGAGATCGCTGGCTGGAAATAGGTCTGCTCCGCATCGATCATGATGCGCACATCCAACTCAGCGGCAGTCTAAATAGAGAGAGAGACATTATTAAGTGTAATGCATACATTGAATGCAGTGAAGTGAAGCTTTGTTTACCTTTACAATTGTGTTTAGACGACGTATCATATTTCTAAACATCTCCTCCTCTTTGGGTGATATCTGTGAGATCAGTCGACGCATCTGACCTGTTGTCGGATCGGGCACCCGAAATGTTTCGCTCAACTGCGAGTCCTCGTCCACAATGCCAGACCATGGAAACAGATGCAATATGCTGCAATACACAAGAGACAGATTAACAACTTAGCCAACTTAATAATGTTGCCACTTTGTTTTGGCGCAGCCAACTTAACTACTCTGTGTAGTGCAGCCAACTTAATAATGATCTAACTTCGCTGTAGAACAGCCAACTTAAAAGCACTTGTCTGTCTAGCGCAGCCAACTTAACAACTCCGTATAGCACATCTAGTTTAACGACTCTGTGTTGTGCAGCCAACTTAACAACTCTTTGTAGTACAGTGAACTTAATAATGATTGCACTTTGGTGTGGCGCAGCCAACTTAATAATGTAAACCAATGTAAACTTACTAGAGGTGGAGAACTATCGATAGTTAGCCATCGATTGTTCTCCCTCTCTACTACAATCAAATTTTGACATATTGGCTTGTATTCTTTGCCGCAGTCTGGGCATTTGGTTGCACCACTATCGAAAGTGTGTGCTACTATTGATTGTGCCATCGATAGTTCTCCAACTCTAAGACTTACCCCTCTTTGTCGGATGTGACATTCTGCAAGAACTGTTGGACATCCTTGTTGTCGTGGACGCCAGCGTAATACTGCTCGAGATCCTTGATCGTCTTGTGATGGGTCAACACATTGCCCTGACCGCCGACAAGTGCCTCCATGTATTTACGTGTGCGCATAATGACCTCGGATAGTTGCAACTGTCGGAAAAATACCAAAGAGAGTCAGTGGGAGATGCGATAAAAAGGGGAAGAGAGAGAGAGAGAAGCTTACCAGCAACTGTGGACGGCCCAAAGCGGTCAGTTTGATGGCGGTGATGCCAGTGCCAAAGGTGGCGCCTGTTTATCGTAATCGTTATCGTTGGGTTCGGAAATGAGAAGCAGTTGAAAGGTAAGTGAGTGATTGAATGCACGATACGAAGTGCGGAAGAAGCCCAAGAGAGAGAGAGAGAGAGAGAGAGGGAAAGCTGAGGAAGAAGGCAAAGCAACGCAAAGCGAAAACTAGACGACAAAAGCAAAGCAAGGCAAGGCAAGGCGACATTGTAGCTTGATACTCGATAGGCATGCAATCGGCACACACACAAACACACACACATAAAAACATTTACACACGCACACACAAACACATAACGGTAGACGTAAACTAAAAATACAAATACAAAACAACGCAAAAGACTAAACAAATAAAGAAAGAAACACACACGGGCGAGACAAATGAAATCAAGATTAGAACCAAAATCAAATCAGATACAAATCTCGCCCCACAAATCGATTACTCGATTACACATTTGGATTGAGCTTTCGATTTGTTTTTGGTTCGATTTGAAACGTTTTTATTTTGGTGTTTTTTTTTAATGACAGCTTACCAGTGGCCTGAGCACGCGGCTCCTTGGCATCATCGGCTGACGACACAACACAACACGCGTTAATCACATACACCAAAGCATCAACATGAACATCAACATCAACATCACCCAGAACCATCAACACAACATTCACAGTTACCCATTATCGATTTTTCGATAATTATCGATTCGAGTTTCAAATGCGCACATTTTGTTATTCGAGTTTGTTCAAGTTTTAGTTTTTGATTTGTTAGTTGCATTAAAAGGTTATTGTTAATCGGTTATCGTTTATCGGTTAATTTTCGTTTTGTTTCATTTGATAGAAAGGGGGGTAAGTGGATAGCACCATCGTCGATTTGCATTGTGGAGCGTTACGAAACGGTATTCAAAATGAATGTGGAAAAGAAATTCATTCGAGAGAAAATTAATTAAAATTATAATCGAATCAATCAGCTTTTTTATCACAAGTATACGGAAGAGTATAGCAAATATTGTACTACATATCGAAAAGCATCTACAGATCTCATGCCAGAAGAAAACGATTCACCACTTCCCTCGATAATTGAATTGCAATGAAAATCGATCAAACCGATAACAATATATATCGCCTGGTAAACATTTCAAATAAACCAAGAACTTACTTAACAAATCCTGCAATCACGTTCGTGCATTTCTATCCCCCAATCGATAACACTATCTATCGATAAGTATCGGTTGACAAATCGATCAAACCGATAACAATATATATCGCCCGACAAACATATCAAATAAACCAAGGTAGAGCTTATTTATCACATCCGGCAAGCAAATTCGTGCATTTCTTTCCCTCAATCGATAACACTGCCTATCGATAAGTATCGATTGACAGGCAATTAAGTTTAAGATATGCATTCAATGTGCCAAAGCTTTTAATAGGTGTGCAACATAAACTAGAAAAACATGTTTCAACGCCGACCTTTGCAATAATTCCAAGTTTAAGACTTATCGATAGACACAGTAATCAAGTTTTCAAAAATATAAAAGTGCTACTCAATATCTTGCATGCAATTCGTTTGGTCAATGTCGCTCGATGCTCTGAATCAATTAATTGAAGTCTGTTCCCATTTTAACTTTCACTTTGACAATGACAATGACATTTTTCAGTTCGATTCCGTATTCGATTGATCGCAACGAATTCCGCTGCCCTTAAAAAGTGTATGTTAAAGGTCATTTCCTGATCGATACAAAGTAAAGTGGAAGCATAAAAAACTTCGAACAGTAACAATTGGTGCAACTATCGAAAAACACAGGATGCATTGGGTTATTGGGAGTACACAGGGTGATTATGCACAGCGCATGCATTTTATATTTGTTGGTTAACAATAAGAATAAAATTAGGAAGGGGGAAAGAGAGTAGCAAATGGTGAAGTGGGCACGCAGACCCAAAACATACCCGAAACAGCTTCCAGACACTTGATGAATATCTCCATGTTGCGCTCACAGGTTGCCTCATTAAGATAGAAATAGGTACGAGCACTGCTCACCTTGTAACGACGATCCGCAAACGATTTGTCGACATGATACTGAGGCAAGGCGCCAGCGTCTTTATTGCCATCATCGCCAGCGCTCGAAACGGAAGATCTGCAAGCCAAATGGAATGAAATGGCATGGAACGATAATTGATATCGATCGATTAATCGATCGATTTGTGAATGACGTACTCAACTTCACGCTTCTCGGCCTCCTCCTGGGTGATGTCCTCTTCGACGGAATAATCAAGGATGGGCTTAACGCCAAACGAGCGAAGTCTGCGACGGAAAGCGAGAGATAGAAAAAGATCAGTGATGATCACAGCGAAATGAAACGGAACGAAATAAAACAGAAAACTGGATGCGAGCAAAAAATATAAAATTATGGGGGAGGAACGGTTAGGAATCGAGCATATTGTTGCACAGTGGGAAAAGTGTGTAAGTGTTGTGTTATCGAGTAAGTTTGTTGGACAGTGTAAAAGTGTTATTGCTGTTCTGAGGTGTCGGTTATTTGTTTTGTTTAACAGTTTAACAGTGTGGGGGCCGTAAACATTATAAAAACAAAATAATAATGATTATATTTGAGTTGTTAATCTTTTTTCTCAACGATAATGATTTGTTTTACGTAATTTGATTAATTTTACAAGCAAGTAATAATTAAAATCATGATTTATAATTTTGTATTTGCTTTGCTCAAAAATATAACTCCTCATCAATCATTTATTAAATTACTTAAAATTAATCATAATCTTTCTAAATCATGCATGATATCATTTTAGTGTAATTGATTTTGCTGTAAGCGTGTAATTTTTGTTTTTGTAAATCATTATTTTTGTTTCATGATAATAGTTTTAATCTGTTTTTTTGTGGTTATGCGGGACTGAGGAAGGCGGACGACAATAAAAAAAAAAAAGAAATCATGCCACATGCCACATGGAATTATTATCAAAAGTTAGTCAAAGAGAGTGAGTGAGTTAAAAGGATTTGATTTATTTCGTTTTTCTTTTTTCTGGGCACCTCTCAAGCGTGGGAACAATCGTGTGGCGATTCTCGCCGGCCACAAAGTGTCCATAGAAGCTGGACTTCATCAGCAGGACGAACAGTTTGCTGCCCAATACGGTGCGAGCAACTTTTAAAAGCTAATCGTTTATCAATTATCGGTTATCGGTCATCGGTCATCGTTGGCATTTATCGGTTTCGGTATTGGTTTTGTTTTTGTTTTTTGTACAGCAAAGCAGTAAGGAAGTAAGTGTGTGTGTGTGTGTGTGTGTGTATGGAAGAAAAGAAAAGAAGAGAGAAAGAGATGGCGTTAGTTCAATCAAATGTTCAGTTTAACAATTTACCTTTTCAGCGTTGGCTTGATCTTCTCCTCATCCTCGCCAGCAACAAAATGGCCATAGAATGTGGCCTTCATCAATACTGAAAATAATTTTGTACCGAGGATTTTTTTTGCCGCCTTCATCAGCTGTGTGATAACGGTATATTTCGATATTCGAATGAGAATCAAACAAAAACAATTTTAAGGATAGCAGCAGCAAGGGAACGAGAAAAAAGAGAGAGGGGTGGGAGTGGGGGTTGGTTGTGGTGGGAAGAAAGGCACACAAATCATTTAAAATATCATATAACAAATGTGAAATGTCGAGACGAGAAGAATAAGTCGAAAATTTTAATTATTTGTAGATCGTGTTTTGTTGTTGTCTTGTCTTGTCCTCGTCTCTATGTTGTTGTTGTTGTTTTTGTTGCTGTCGCTTGTTTGTTTTTGCTCTTTTCGATACACATAAATCAGTTGGAATAGCGCCAAAAACAATAGCGAGAGAGAGACGATCGTATTGTGTCAAGGCCAAGCGCATAATATTGATTCGTTGCTGTCTCCATTTCTGTCACACTCGCTGGTCTCTTAGACAAGTGATGCCATGTGACGATGAGAAGGGGAGGGGGAAGGAGTGCAGCACAGCTGCTGTTAAAAGCTTTCACAAACACAGACCATTTAAAGGAGCTTTGGCGAGACAAGGCACGTGTTGATGGACGATCTGACGACTCAGTGAACCGGTTAAGCAGGTTGAGCAGCCAAGAGGGGAGGGTTGAGAGAGAAACGCGATCAGAATGACAAAACAGGAGACGGGGGAAAACAACGCGCAGCGCACATCGATAAGTACAAAACGAATTGCTTTTCAGCGAAATAAAAAAGAACAGGTTACATAAAATTTGGCAATGTATTTCGGCTGCTAAAACAACATAAAAATGTCAAATAACAAAAAGTGAGCACAGGTGTTCAATGCTAATGCTGCTGCCCAAGTTGTTGAGCTCTGCCCCCGCATCACGAGACCAGCCAGACAGTAAGTAAATGACAAGAATAAGAATAAGAATACAAATAAGAAGAGAGAAGGCAGTGCGGAAATAGCACAGCGGAAATGCGACAAGCAGAAAGAAGCTGAGAGTAATTACAACACGAGTGTTTATACACAAACACACGCACAAACACAAATACAAACACAAATGCTTCACTTGTCTGCAATTCGTTGTGTGTTTATTTGTGTAGTCATTGCTTTGCCATTAAATCGATCAAACACTTGCGACTCTGGTGTCATAATAATCGATAGACAGTTGCAAGTCGCATACGTAATACACTCACACACACTGTGACTCATGTGTGCACAATTTGCATGTGTGTGGGTGGGAGAGAGAGTCCACTATCGTTGTTCCGTTTTGATTGGCTCTCTTTTGGGGGCCCGCCTGTGTCCGTGTGTCTCAACAGCGTATGCATGTGTGTGTGTGTGTGTTTATCGCTGCTGGCGTCTACTTGGCTGGTGCAGTAACAAAAGCAACAGCAGCAGCAGAGCAGCATCGGCCTCCCACAAGGTCGTCAAAACGCATTTGATGATTTACACGGCTCGCTCTCTGTTTTTCTCAACTAACTGAACTCACACAACAACAATATTCTCATATTGCATATGTTTTTAAACGCAAAGTAATGCCCAAGTCATTCATAGCATTTCGTTTTTCTCTTGCTTCGCCCCTTCATAAAAAAAAAACAAATCACGCATACAATTAGAGATGCATTCAAATTTCTAGGAATGCCATTAAAAAGCACAAATACGAAAATAAATATCGCTATGTAATGAAAGAAGAAGACGAAGAAAAGTACAAGACATTTCAAGTTACTAATTAACCAAGTTTAGCGTGTATAAAATGGCGACCGCATTACTTTGTAATCGAGGCGAGGGAACTACAGCAGCTGCTTGAGGCGGAAGAGAGACGGCAAATACAAGTCAAGTAGCCGGCAAGCAAAGAGTGCTGTCAACTATCAAACAAAAAAGCGAGTATATTTTTAAACAGCCTTAAAGAAGCTAGACATAAAACTAGAGCTATTATTAATGTTTGTTGATTCAAGTGATATCACTTTTGCAAACTGATTTGCTGTAGCTTTGCCTTTGGGTTTTTTTTATTTCTATTATATTCAATCTATTATTTAAATACTACATTTAATAGAAGAGAGAGTACTGACTGCTGGGGCCTTTGGTTTGAAGTAAAGTAATTTAGAAATATGAATACTAAATTACGTTTATAAAAAGCGAAGTTGCACAATTTGACATTTTATGAAGTAGTCTCTAGATGTTATCATATTTTATATGGTGGTCAGTTTTCTCGCCAACTAACAAGTCATCAATTCATTATTATTATATAAAATAATATAATAACTAACAGAAGGGAATGCTAGCTACTAAGGCCAACGACTTAATTCATCAATTCACGAAATAGATTTTAAATGAAATCAAAACTAAAAATACATAGAGCACATATTCGACCAATAGTTAAAAGTTTGGCCAACTTGGCAGCTCTGCGCGCAAAGCTGAGCTTTGTGGAAGGCGCGAGAGGAAGGGAGAGAGTTACTACAACTACCGCAAGGAGTATAACAATATTGCCAACTGTTATACGAGCAACGTACACATGTCACACTGTATTCGAACTCACCTTCATATTGTGCTCCACGAGCTTCTCGCTGCTGCAGATCATGTAGACCATGTAAGCACGGACGAGCTCCCAGGTTGTCTTGCTCTTGAATGCCGCAATGGGATCATTGAAGCTGACATCGAGGGGATCGCGTTGCGGCGTTCCTTCAAAGTTAGGTGGCGCCCTTGCAGCGCCTTTTGGCCTGCAACCGGCTGCGGTGCTCTTCTCATCTTTGCTCTCGGCGAGCGCCGCTTGAGCGTGTTGCCGCTGCTGTTCGGCCGAGTTGAGGCAACGTGCCCCCAACAATGGGGATTGCCAGAAGAGCTGCTGCTGCAGATGGCGTTGCAGAAGCCGTTGCTGATGATGATGATTAGATTGCTGTTGTTGTTGCTGCTGCTGCTGCTGTATGAGGTGTTGTTGGCGGTTTCTTAAGGCATCGGTATGGAGAGGTCGCGAGGCTGCCGCCAAGAGACCGCTGCTGTTGCCCGGACTGTTGCAAGAGTAGTAGACCAATTTAATTGAACGTTGACAGCTCACGGATCGCAGTTGAGCCATTACACTGCTCTCACTTTCGTTAGCTTCTTTTCTCGGTTTTGTTATTAGGTATTTCTTTTTTTCTTTACTACGCTTTGATTGCTAATACTTGGGCACACTTTTCACAATTGACACTACGGAAATTCGTTCGAATCTTCTCTTATGCAAAAAAAATAAATAATTTCGCACAGCTGACTTTACACTTGCTTTTTCACGTTTCTTTCTTTTTTGTCGATGCGTTTGCCGTGTTTACGGTTAATTTAGAGCTTTTTTTTTTTTGCTTGCTTGCTTCCGTCCTCCTACAAGAAGCTGTTATACAACAATTGCACAGCAGATAGCAGCGAGAGTGAGAGCGAGAGAGGAAGAGACATAGAATAAAGAGAGTAATGTTAATAGTGCTGGCAAAAAAAAAAAAAAAAAAAAATCACTCGCATACAGAAACACACGTTAATTGCGCTCACTCAACAACACACACACGTACCACACTCACACACACACAACACTCACACGTTTAGAGCTAAACAATGTGTGCATAAAATTAAATTAAAAACGAATTTCAATTTCAGTTGCTAAGCTGCTGCGCTTGAATTGTTCACATAGTATTTTTTATGCTTGATGTATACCTGCCTGCTTTTCTTGTTCTTCTTTTATTGCTCTGATTTTGTATGCGCGCTGCGTATACGTTCTACTACGGCAAAAGCACAGATCAAACTGTCGCAAGACGATGGCGGCGGCGAAATGGCAACCGAAAGCGCCCGTTGCTCAGCCGCCCGTTCACGAAGGCAAAACGAGCGCAACACGAACGCCAAACGAGCAGCACACTGTGCTTCGGCTAGGCGAAAAGGAAAAAGACGAAGAAGAAAAAGGCATTCATCCTGCGCTGCTTACATAACAGTTGCTGCTGCCTCTCTTCCTCCCATTCAATTGCCCGTTCGTTGCGTTGCGTTGCGTGACGTCACGCGCACAAGCCCCCTGCTTGTTCGTTGTTTTTGCTTTTGCTATCACGGCAAAGCAACGGGGTGGCTTTGATTGTGATTGCGATTGTGATTAGGGCGGCTGTGAATTTTTTTTCTTTTTTTTTTTTGGTAGACAAATTGTTTTTGTTGTTTTTTTTTGCACTGACCATTTCAATTGAAATGCGCCACAACGACAATTGCACATTCTATGCTAATTGGTGTTAATTACGAAAAGCAACAACAAGAAACGTGCAAGTGAAACCCATTTAAAAGATTGTGATTTGCTTCTCTTAATTTATTAGCATCATGCTAAACACACAGCAGACAAAACGTCGCAGTCGCCGTCGCAGTCACAGTCGAAGTCGAAGTCACAGCAGCCGCCGCCGCAATCAAATTAAAATCAAACTTAGCGGGTTTCCATTGCAAGCAACACACACGGAGATTTCATTACGCTTAATTATTATTGTTGCTTGACTGCTGACTGTTTATATTACGTACATACGTATGTATGTACGTAAGTATTCGTTTATTCGCGTAGTGCGAGAGAGAGAGAGAGAGGTGGAGAGTAAGCGTAAATGCGTTGGCGTCGCGCAATTGGGCAAATGTGCAGATTCATCAGAAAAAAAAACACTTCTTGTTGCTAACTAAAATCCCACTCTCCCTTTCCCTTTCCCGCTTCTACTCTTTCTGTTCACTCGCTCGTTCTCAGTCAGTCATATTGCATGGATAGTTATATAACTCTCTCACACACACATCCTTTTATTACGCATTCACATGTAGTTCGCACATACATATGTTCACCTATACACACATACGTATGCATATGCATATTGACGTCGCTGCTGCTGCCGCTGTCGCTGACTAGCGATGACACTCGTCACCGTCGCCGTTGCGGCTTCCCCCTATTTAAATGATTTATTTATGTACACATTGTATACCTGCATGAAAGTATGTACACACTCTCTTCTTGTGTTGTTCTTGCTGTCGCTATTTTGTTCTCTTACTCACAGTGCACAACATTTACCAAATGTATCTACATATGCTGTTTTTTTCACATGCACACACACACATACATATGTACATACGCGCTTTTGGATAAAACGAAACTTTTTTTTTGTTGAATTTTGATCAAATAATAAATAAGAAGTAAGAACAAAACCAAAATACCAAAAAATAAAAAAAAAAAACTTTTGAAATGCAAAACAACTTGAGAAATATTCAAAAAGAAATGCCAAGCATTCGATTCGTACCTCGTTCAAATTTGTTCAAATATTTTTCGCTTGCTGTTCTAATTGTCGATGCTTTTTTCGGGCGGTTTTTGTCAGCATGTATTTATTTATTTGGTAGGTTGGTTGGTGTTGGTTGATGTACAAAATACAATACATGAACTGTAAGGGTCTGAATGCGCGAACAAACTAAATTAAGGCCAACATTGAAGCGAAACTGCTGGCGAAAGCTCACGCGACGACGAAGCTTGCGAATGGGTCAAAACCGAAAGCCGAAACCGCGTGGAGCAGCGACAGCGGCAGAGGCAGAGGCGGCGACAGAGGCTGCGACAGCAAAGCGAGTACGAGGAATAGAAGCAATGGCGGCTATGTACACACACACACACACACACTACACATGTATGTAGCAAAAGTACCTATCACTATGTGCGAACGACAAATGACAGCTGTTTGTTGTTGCTACTTTGCACGTGAGCTGTAGCCGGGTGCACGTAAATCACGCGCCAGCCATCTTGTTTGGCAGTACTGTGGGTAAGCATGATCGCGATCCTCATATACTCTTGCGCCCAATTAGAATGCCTGAGCTTATCTATGCAGTCAATGGTTGGTTGTCTAGCTGACTGCTTTCTTATCTTGCAAAACAGTCACATACGCACACACGCGCATGCAAGCCGGCAAACTATTTGGTATTCGGTAAGCATATCAGCAGCAGCGCATCTGGCAACGCTGACGCGTGTTGCCCACCCCCGAAAAAAGTTACTGGAAAATCGATATCGCTATCGATTGGCGGTAAATTCAAAGGAAACACTAATCGATTTTATATGAATATGTTGTGGTGTATATAATATGTATGTATTATGTATATGTTGTTTTTGCATCTATTCCACTTTCACAATAGATAATAGATAATAAATTACAACTACAATATATGTTTTAGAAAAATAATAATAATAATATTAATTAACATTTAATAAGCGCAGCACATATGCATTTCATTTCTTTTGTATTCTTTTCTATTTCATATTCCTTTTGTTTGTATTTCTTGTTGTTTGCATCTAGAAAACTTAACAAAAACAATTGAGAAAAAAAATAGCAACAAGTTCATTATTCAATTATTGCGAGAGAGAAAAATGTAAAACAAATAACAAATTAGTTAAAAAAAAAAAAAGAAAAACATAAACTTGTATCTTTCAATTTGATCTAAAATTTTGTTTATACATATGCGTGTGTGTGTGTGTGTTTGTGTGAGTGTGTTCGTATTATATTATTGACTAAAATTGTAGATCAACGAATGTCTATTTACTCTCAGTGTATTACAGTGTCTCCATTTACAGGCACGACGAATATATCATCAACATTATCTTCATCATCTTAATCAGCAAAGAAAATCAAACAATAACAATTAGTCTAGTATACAATATATATATATATATATATATATATATATGATATATCTGCGGATATATATATATATAAGTACAGCCGCAGCTCTTCTTTCTGCTCTCTCTCTGCGGCCTCTCTAACAACACAAGACAACAACGCTGGCTGGGCTAATTCGACTTTGTCAGCTCAGTGCGATTGGCGGCCACTTCGGCCAGTATTAGAAGATCTGAGGTAGTGGATGTCACATCGTATGCCAAGTTAACAGCAGCAGCAGCAACAGCTGTTGTTGCTGCAGTTGCACTCACATTTCCAGTTGCATTTCCTGCTCCAACTGTTGTTGGACGTGGCGGCAGCAATTGGGCCTGATTGAAATAGTAGCAACCATTGATGGTCAGCGGCAGAATGGAGGCCACCTCCTGCTCAATGGCGCTGACATCGCGACGTGTGATGCTCTCCTTGCGCGCCTTGCGCTTCTGACTGCCAACAGCAGCAGCCGCGGCAGCTGAGGATGAGGATGATGAGCCAGTGGGCGATATCATTACCTCAGACTCGGATTTGTTACGCGTTTGCTTGCCGGCAGTTGGAGTTGCTCCGGCGGCAGTTGCTGCTGCTCCAGTTGCTGAGCTGGTGCTGTGCGAGTTGCGTTGCTTTTTGTTGCTGCTGAATTTCTTCTTCTTTTTGGTGCTGCGCTTGCGCTGCAGATAAACATCCAAGCTTAGCGCTGGCAACTCTTTGATCTTCTCTTCCAGATCAAACTCGACACCAACTCCGGCTCCAGCTCCCAATCCTCTCGCTGCTGCTGCTGCTGCACGAATTGCGCTTGTGGTTGTCACATCATGCTGTTGTTGCTGACAATCGATGGCAACTGTTGCTGCTGCTGCTGCTGTTGTTGGGGATATTGGAGGCGTGTTGCTGCTATTGGCATCGTTGCTGCCACTCCCATTGCTGCTGCTGCCGCTATTTAAGCGGCACTTGCTCTTGCTCTTCGCTATTGCCGCCAATTGACCCGAATTGATCAGCTCTTGATAGATTTTGCCTTTGCACGAACGCGATGATTTGAGTTTTTTACATGGCGAGCCGCGTTCCTCCTCCTCGCTGGAGTTGCTCGCACTGTCAGCGCCACGTTTAACATTATTGTTGTTGTTGTTGTTGCTTTTGTTGCTGGTGGGCATGTGGACGTTAAGAAACTGGGACGTTTCGCTCAGCGCCTGCTGCAGCGCATAATCTTTATCCTGCACATTGAGCAACACACTCAACTCGCCCATCTGCGTCTCGTCAGCGAATTTAAAATAATCACGACGCAGCACATGCGCCACCTCATTGGGCTCCCAATGCAGTTGCTGCTGCTGTTGTTGTTGTTGCTGTTGATGTTGCAACTGTTCGTCGCTTTGATGTGCGGCTGTTGTTGCTGTTGCATTGCTGGGGCGTGTTGCAAGCGTACGCAACGGCGGCGCTGGCAGTTTGTACCATTTAAAATTGGGATTGGCATTGAAGAAAGCGTCCTTGTTCTGCAATCAAAACAAACCAACACATTTATTTATTTACATGTTAAATATTATACCAAACAATATAACTTAAAAGAAGGGAATGCTAGATAGTTAACTTATATGTTGTTAATGTCTAAGAATTTGATTATAAGTTTTACATTTGAAAAAAAAAAAAAACAACACAAAACTGTGAGAAACGAAGCCAGTTTAAATAAGAGTGAGAGAGCAACAAAGGACGCGGCAAATTTCAAATTTGAATTACAACAGTGTTGCCAGATGTCACCATGCAAGTTCTTCAACAAGCGATCTGGCCACTTTCATACTTGGCAAAGTGCAGCAAACCAAAATGGCGACCGCTCTGCACCAAAATTATGCAAAATAAATGTTTCTCACCTGTTGCGCTAGATCGGTGAAGCACTGCTTCTCCTGTTCGTCTAGTGCCGCCCACCAGTCGCCAAGTATCTTGGTTATAGCACTGTGCATTGAAAAATCAAATTTATATTTTTGTTTTGTTTCGATAGTTTATCGATAGCTTACCGATTCTCAAGCGACTTGTAACGTTCCTTAACGATGGCGCGATGACGCTTGCAGAATATGAGAAATGCGTTCATGGGGCGACGAGCATGATGCTCGGGGCGCATGATGAGCTGCTCCTGCTCCTGTTCTATTGGGTGTTGTTGTTGTGGCATTGCTGTTGTTATTGTTGTTGGTGTAACAGTGACTACATCGACCTCCACTTGATCTTCTTCATCCTCTTCGTCGACGTTGTTGTTGTTGACTGGTTGACGCTTCTTCTTCATCTTTGCTATGGCAGCATTCAGGTGAAGTTCCCTCTCATCATCCTCCTCCTCCTCTTCATCATCATCATCATCATCGTCGTCGTCGTCGTCGTCATCATCATAATCTTCTTCGCCCAACTCATCGCTGCTGATGTCGTGATGACGATGATTATTACGATGATGTTGATTGTGGTGTTGGTGATGATGTGAACGTGGATGTGGATGATGATGATGCTGGAGCTTGGCATAATTGTGCACATCCTCGATGCGGCGAAAGGCATTTTCTTGGTCCTCAGTGCGTTGTGGCGCTGTTGTTTTTGTTGTCATCATCACTTCAATAAAGGCACCTTTGGTTAATGCTGTTGTTGTTGTTCCTGTTCCTGATTGCACCTGTTGCTCTTTGTTGTTGTTGTTGTGGTTGTTTTTGTTGTTGGTTGACTGGACGTTGAGTTGGATAAAGTGCTGCGGCTCTTTGGTGCTCTTTGAGGTATTTATACAAGTCGTTGTTAACGATGATGATGGCAACCCTGGCACCACCCAATTGACTACAGCTCCCCCCTTGCCAACCTTTTGCTGTTGCTGTTGTAGGAAATGCTTGCCCTCAACAACTTCATTTTGTGTGATTTTGAACAGTTTCGCAGTTGTTGTTGTTGTTGTTGGGACAGCACTGTTGATAATATGATTATTGTTGTGGCTTTTGTGCTCGATTGCTGTTGTTGTTGTTGATGCTGGCAGCATTTTAAGGCCACTGTTGTTGTTGTTGTTGTTGCTGCTGTTGTTGTTATAGTTGAAATGCAGAGTTACTGGTGTGCCACCAGCAGCAGCAGCAGCCGCACTTACAGCACTGTAGCTGTTGATCATCTTGATCTCTCTGTCTCACTCTCACACACTGTCACTCTCTTCTATGTCCTGTTTGGTGGTTGCATTGATTCTTGTTGATTTCGTTGGCGACTGCAATAAGAGTAACAACAAAAAAAAAGTGAGCAATAAAACAATAGCAATGAATTTCACAAATACCAACAGTGCTGCCATTCCAATCCAATTGGGAAATTGCGAATGTCTGGCAACACCGTTGCTCTGAGTTGTTTACAAAATAAAGCAGCGAGAGTGGGTGGCAAACGGCAATATGCGAGCGTTAGAGTGAGATAGATAGAGTGCACAGATGATATTCGCATTCGTTTACGTATGTGTGTGTGTGTGGTGGAATGTGCGTATGCGCCAACCACTAACAACAACACGTATCAGCTGTGTGACGTTTGAAGCGAATATGCATGCGTATGTGTACGTGTGTTTGCCATTGGCCCGTTAGTCGCAAAACAAAAATAAAACACAATTTGCACACTTTCGCATTATTGTGTATTACGATTGAAAAATGTTTATCAAAATAACAAAAAAAAAACCCAAGTTTTGATTTTGTTGATTGCAAACAAAACTCTCACTCTCTTGCTAAGCACAAATATCCATGTATGCATGTATATTTGCATGTATGAACACAGCATATGAAATATATGTATGTGTATACATACATACGTATGTGTTACGTGCACAAACAATTGAAACGTCAGCGGACACATACATACATACATATGTATGTATGTAATTTTATTTGCAATTGCATAAATCAATTATGTATCAATTAGAAGCAAACACACACTACATAATATTTAGTGGAAACGCACTGTCGTAAATCACTCGAACGATGAGAATTGAGAAACGGGGGAAAACAGCAAAACGGCAACTGCGACGCAGCGCGAAAACAAAAACGAAACGTTTCCAATTGCAAATGCGCGATATTTTGCAACACTATCTCTATGTGTTGTCAACACTGAATGCCAGCTAGCCAATTTATTTACTTATTATTATTTACATATATTATTGCTTGTGCAGTTTACTGTAAACTTTGTTAAAGTTAAAGTTTAACACATGTTAATCAATTAGCAACATTTTGTTTAGCGCTCACACTTTAATTCTACGACTATTGCACAATATTGCAATTTGCTGACTTTTCTCTTCTTTCTTTTTTTGTTGTCTGCAACCGTTGAAATTCGTATAACAACAAAAATAAAAGCTACTGCGAGCATTCACTGCTGCTGCTAACTGCGCTGCCACTGCGCCTGCTACGTGTACAGAGATGTCGTTTACACGTATGTATGTGCATGCGTGTGTGTGTGCGCCATGTCTGTGTGTGGGAGAGCGAGAGTGCGAATGCGCGCAGTTCTTTTGTATGTGTGTGTGCGGGAGATGCCGTTGCCCGTTTTACGTGTGCGATTACTTTGAACTTGATTGTGTGTGCGCTTGTATTAGTATGCGGGAGACTACGACGACGACGACGTACTGCGCTTAAAAGTTGTTTAATCACACACCAGTACTTGCATGTGTGTGTGTGTGTGTTCATGTACACTGTACACTTGTCTTGGGCACCATCTCCACCCATCGGCGTTGCCACTTGACGCAATTGCACTGTCAAAAAGTGCAGTCGCTGTCGCCATCTCTGTCGCTGCCAGAAGAGCGCGCAGCTGTCAGCTGTTACACCGTCGCTTTTCAGTTGTTGTTGCTGTCGCAGCACACGGTCAAGGCCAAAAGCAACGATGAGAGACAAGTGGAGTGCAGAGGACGATGAGATGGGAGGGGTTGGGGGCTGCACAGTGGCGCCGCCGTCGCAACCTTCAAACACACACAACAAGTTCTCGTTCTAAATTCTCTTCTAGGTTATGTGTCGCTTTTTTTTCGTTTCGTTTTTTTTTGCTACGCGACAAATTAATTGGGGTGGGGAGAGACGTTGATGTTGTGTGTGCGGGAGGGGAGTGAACGGAGAAATGGGAGGTGTTGTCTATCTGAGAGTGCAACAATTTATTAGACGTTCTATAACATTTAATGTGATATATGTATTTTCACAGCTTTTTTAAGCTTTATATGAAAACAAAGCATGAAAGCAGCGCAACGCACACTCACACACACATGCGTACTTATAATAGAGGCAACGTAGGCACACGCACACACACACACACTCATACACCCACAGCACAGAACAGCTGATGACGTTTGTTATTTTGTTCGCGCTGATTATTTTTGCAAATTAAACGGCCAAAGAAAAACAAAAAAAAAGTATAAAGTGAACGAAAAAAAATAAAACAAAATGCAAATGTCGCTTGCAATTATTATTTGGTCAGATTGTTAAATGAAAACTTTCGCTGCGTAATGGCGTATTAATGAAATACAGTTGCAAATTGGGAGTCAATTAAATAATTTACTTTGAATTTCACCAAAGAATTCGTAATCGGTAGGAGAATCGTAATCGAACTCGAGAACACTGCTGCTTGCTTCTTTTTGCTCTTGTTTTAATTCAATTTCAATGTTGATGATGTCAAATGAGAATGAAAACTGACTGTTTTTGTATTGTGCGGTCGACAACGACAGCGACAGCGACGTCGTCGTCGTCGTCGTTGTTGTCGTCGTTCTGTTTCGTTCAATTGAGCGCAGCAGCAGCAGCGGCAAAACAACGAAAACTGTATTCTCCTCTCGCTGTTGCTGTTGTTTTTGCTTTTGCACCTTACATACGTTTGCTGTAGCTGTTTCTGTTTTGCCTTTGCTTGTGTGTTTGTGTTTTTGTGCTCACGACACTTGCTCTCACTCTCTCAAGTTTTTGTTTTTGTTATTATTATGATGTTGTGCTCTTGCACTTGCGTGTGGGGCTCAAACTCAGCTGTTTGCCTCTTTTGTTGTTTTGTTGCGAAAATCGAGTGCAGCTGATTTTTCATATGCAAAATGTTTTTCCAAATAAAAGTTTCCCGATCGTTGTCTTTGCGTTTACTTCTGTACATATGTATGTATGTACAATTTGTTTATGTGTGTGTGTGTGAGGTTTTTGACTGGTGAATTGTTTTGTGTTGTTTACCTTTTAGTCTTTCCCCTCTGACATTTTGGCAAATTGAAAGTGGAAGCTTCGTCTATTGCATAATCATTTCAACAGTTTGTATTTTTTGTGTGTTGTTTGTTTGCATTTGCATTGCCCAGCGCGAGCTGCCTACACAAAAGCAAAGCAACGAGTATTATTGTTTTTCAAGGTCACACATACATGCAAACACACGCCACACACACACACACAGAACGTCCCCAACACCCACCGACCATCATCATCATCATCGCATCGACATCAGTTGAGTTCAATTGTTCTGTCTTTGACGTTCGATGCGCTCTCTTTTGACACTCGTTTTGCGCTCTCTCTCTCTCGCTCTCACAAAAACAAAACTTGCCGGGAGCACAACACAAGCATTCAAACTTGCTATCTCACATACATACATATATGTGTGTGTGTGTGTTTTGTTGTTTGGGGAGCGCAAAGGCAACGAGAGGATATACCGTTATGCATTTATATATGTGTAATTTTGTGTGTGTGTTTGTGCGTGCTAGTTTTCAGGGTCAGGGAAATTCGATTTTTTCGTTATTGTTGTTGTTGTTGTTAAAAAGACTTTAATTTAAGAAAATGACAATGCAATCATTTTTGAAGGGAGCAAAACAGCAATAACAGGCTTGCAAAAAAAAAGCGAATGTTAATGAACTGTGTGCACAGTAAGTATAAAAAGTTTGGACGCTAATTAATTAATCAATTAACTGATTGAATATAAATATACTTTTATTCATTTGAAACTAAATAAAAATGTGATTAGACAGAAAAATGCAGTTGATAAGAGTTAAAAAGGGGGCAGATTATGAATTTAAAAATGCATAAATCATAAAGAAAAAGCTATGCGTCACACCAATACATACATGATGCACTGTACACACACACACATACACATGGGTATTTAAATGAAGGCAGCTGACTTCCGCGCATTATAACCGATAAAGCAGCATATACAAATATGTATGTATGTACATACATTTGCAGGCAAACAAATGAAATATATGTATGCATGTGTGTTTTGCTTTTTAAATCTATTTCAAGCAAAACAAAGAGCATACTCGAATGCGAATGATAAGGCGACAACATTTCAACGGGCAAGCGGAAGAGGCGGAGACGCGGTAGAACCGTGTTATCGACTAAGGCTCGATAAGCGCACAAAACTGTTGTTGTTGTTGTTGCTGTTGCTGCTCTGATAACGCTGACGGAGGAGGGATGCTGTTGTTATACAGTACAGCACGATCCTATCTTCTATTGCTCTGAACACTCACTCACCTAGCGTTTCAGCACATCAATGAATGTATCGTGAGGCACACGAATGTTGGCAATCGAGCGCATCTTCTTCTTGCCCTCCGCCTGTTGCTTCAGCAGCTTCATACGACGCGTCACATCACCGCCATACTATATTTATCGTATATCGAAAAAGAGACAGACAGAAAGAGAGAGAGTGTGTTATCGAGAGCAAAACACCTGTTTGCTGTGGTCTGGCAACGCCGCTTACCAGCTTAGCGGTGACATCCTTGCGATAGGCTTTTATCGTTTCACGCGCCAACACTTTGCTGCCCACACAAGCTTGAATCGCAATCTGCACCATTTGTCTGGGTATCAGCTCCTTCAGTTTGTTCACCATTTGTCGTGCCACGCCCAACGCCTTGCTCACGTGCACAATGCGACACAATTCCTCGCAATTTCGTCCATTCAAATGAATATCCAAACGCACCAAATGCGTCAAATGATATCCATGATCTTCGTAGCTAAAACTTGCATAGCCCGAACTCAGCGATTTGAGGCGATCGTGAAAGTCCAAGATAATCTCACTCAAGGGCAGCACATACTGCATCAGCATGCGTTGCTCATCGATATTCACACAGCTCTGTTGCACTCCTCTCCGTTCCACACAGAGTCCAATGATCGGACCCACATAATCGCTGGGCGTGATGATCGTGCCCAGCACCAGCGGCTCATGGTACTGCTCAATGCTGTTCGGTTCCGGGAGCAGCGCTGCATTCGAGATGTCCAGCGTATTGCGTCCATGCTGTTTAATCAGTCGGGGATTGCTGAGAACAATGCGATAGGTGACCGAGGGTGCTGTGATGATGGGTTCCACATCGTGTTCCTGCTGCAGACGTTGGCAAAACACCTCGAGATGCAGCAGCCCAAGGAAACCCAAACGCCAGCCTTGTCCCAGAGCCGGACTCGAATCCACGCTCACTGTGACCGCGGAATCGTTGAGCACCGTCTTGTCGATAGCACTGCGCAAGGCAACGTGACGCGATTGATCCACCGGAAAGATGCCGGCAAAGACGATTGGCTGTTGTGGCTTATAGCTGCCGGCGGCGGTGGCAGCCTGATGCTTCAGATGCAACGTGTCGCCAATGATGCTCTCCTTGCTGTTCCGCATGTTGCAGGCCAACAAACCCACCTGGCCAGCGGACAATGTTTCCAATGGACACTCGGCAGGACGCAGCAGGGATAACGTCTTGACATTGTACATCTTCTTGGTGGCCAGCGATTGTATATCCTGACCCGGCTGCAGTTGTCCATTCAGCACATAGATCAGATTGAGAGCTCCGCGATATTTGTCAAACCAGCTGTCAAAGATGAGCGCACGAAAGTCGCAATCACGTTGCACTCGCGGATGTGGAATCGTTTCAATGACACGCTGCAGCACCTGCTCGACGCCCGTGCCCAGCTTGGCCGAGACACGCAACACGGAGGCGGTCTCAATGCCGAACAACAGTTGCATATCCTTGGTCACCTGATCGGGATTGGCATGCTTAATGTCGATCTTATTGAGCACTGGCACAATGGCCAGCTGTCGCTGCTTGGCCAGATGATAGTTGGCCACCGTTTGGGCCTGAACGCCATGACAGGCATCCACCAGCAGTATGACCCCATCACAGGCAGCCAGCGATCGAGAGACCTAAAAGAAAACTGAACTTCATTTGAGGCGATCATCGACGGAAAGAACTTAACGCACCTCATTCGAGAAGTCCACATGACCGGGTGTATCAATTAGATTCAGCAAATAGGTCGCATTACGATGCTTATAGAATATGGAAGCGGTTTGCGCCTTCACCGTGATACCGCGCTCCCGTTCCACCTGCAGATTGTCGAGCACCTGATTTTGCCCAGCATTGCGCGCTATGGCGCCCGTTAGCTCGAGCAGACGATCCGCCAGCGTACTTTTGCCGTGATCCACATGCGCAATGATGCTAAAGTTGCGTATACGCTCCACGGGCAGCTCTGAGAGTTGACGCTGCACTGCGTCTGGTGACAAGGTCGCTGCATCGGCTGATGATGACCTCATTAACGTTGAGCAGAGCGCACGATAGGCGGCCAAACGTTTCCAGCTGCATTGACCGGTCGCCTGCCTCAATGTCCAGTTTATGCTCTTATACATTTTCGTTTCGCTTTGCTTCCATCATATTTTTCACATTGAAAATACTAACGAAAAGTAAATCAGCCGGCACGTTGTGAATGTTACCGCACCAACATGTGCGCGCAAGTGTGACCGTTGCATACGAAAGCTCGGGCAAATATCGCATGACTATCGGCTTATCGATTGCCGGCAGGTTGGCAGCTCACTCACCGAAAATATATCGTTTTTCGAACAGCTGTTTAGAGCAAAGCCGGTCCCGCTACCATCACTAGCATAATTTCAAAGGCATTTGGTGTTGTGTGAATTGAATTTTGTTAATTTGTTAATTTGCAACAAATCTCGTGCGCAAATTGTGCGCAAAAACAATGGTGAAATTAACAAAAGCGCGCAGTAAGGAGCGCACACCGTCACCGAGCAAAGCCAGTGATGATGATGTGCGCAAAGTAAAATCAGCCAAGCTGGCGAACAAGAAGAAGAAGCAGCAGCATACCGAAAGTCGGCAACGAAGTGAAACGCGCCAACGCAAAGCAACAGCACGCGACAGCTCCACATCCAGCTCCGCTTCCAGCAGCAGCAACAACAGCAGCAGCAGCAGCAGTAGCAGCAACAGCAGCTCCAGCAATAGTAGCAATAGCAGTAAAAGTGGCGCCGGCGGCAGCAGCAGCAACAAAAACAAAGTCTCGGCCAGCAAGAGACCGAAAACAAGCAAAGACGAATCACCCAAAACACAACAGAAGTCGCCCGTAGAAAACAAGGTGCAAGAGCAGCGCTCCAAATGGGACAGTCCCGAACGTGGCGGCGGCGGCGCCAGTAAAAATACCAAACAGATGCGCAAACGAAGTCGCAGTCGTGAAAGGGACCGAGATGTGGACAAGGAAAGGGAGCGAGAGCGAGAGCGAGAGCGCGACCGGGACAGGGACAGGGAACGAGAGCGGCAAAGGGATAGAGAGCGGGAGCGTGACAGAGACAGGGAACGCGAGCGGGAACGTGATCGGGATAGAGACCGAGATCGTGATCAAATGCGGCGAGGACGCGACCGAGATCGTGAAAGGGAACGCAGCCGAGAACGTCGCCAGCAGCAGCGGCTGCGCAGTCAGGAGCGTCGTGATCGTCCGCGTCGCTCGCCCGAAGCAAGACGGTAAGTTCTATCTACCTAAAAAAAAACATTCTAAACCAAACTTGATTTATGCTGAACACAGACGCAGTCGCAGCCGTAGTCGCAGTCCGCGAGATCGCTCCTACAGAGGTGGCGGTGGAAGAGGAGGAGGTGGTGGAGGTGGAGGACGTCGCCAGCAACAGCAACAGCAGCGCAACAATCGCGATGAGGAACACTTTGAGTGGGGCAAACCAAGCAACGACAAGGACAACAAAAAGTCCAATGATGATGAGAACAACGACGAGCCTGCCGTAGACAAAGAGAAACCCAACTTTGGACTGAGCGGCGCCCTCACCGAGGACACCAATAAAGTGAATGGGATTGTGGTGAAGTATTCGGAGCCACCCGAGGCACGCAAACCAAAGCGACGCTGGCGCTTGTATCCGTTCAAAGGTGAAACCGCGTTGCCCACGCTCCACATACATCGACAGAGTTGCTTTTTGGTTGGACGCGATCGCAAAGTTGTCGATCTTGCTGTGGATCATCCGAGTTGTTCCAAGCAGCATGCAGCGCTTCAATATCGTCTGGTGCCGTTCGAACGTGACGATGGCAGCCAGGGGAAACGTGTGCGTTTGTATCTCATCGATTTGGAGTCGGCGAATGGAACGTTTTTGAATAACAAGAAGATCGACGGGCGCAAATATTACGAACTGATGGAGAAGGATGTGATCAAGTTCGGTTTCAGTTCCCGTGAATATGTGCTGTTGCATGAGAACAGCAAGGAGGATCAAGAGGATGATGATGTGCATATCAAAGAGGAGCCATTGGATGAGCAGCAGCAGCAGCCGCAAACCAACACAAACGATGCACAGCAATGAAAGAGAGAGAGAGAGAACGAGCGAGCTCTCACTCTCGCTTCCAACGCTTGACCAACATTTATCAGAATAATTATAATAATACTATGTAGTTTGTTAACTTTAAGTTCAAAATGTATAATACAACACACACACACAAGAAGTACTTTATATAGCCGTAATTGCAGCGCAACACAATTGCTTTTGTGCGCCAAACTGCCAACAACGAATTGAATTTTGTATCTTTCCTTTTCTTTTTTTGAACTTAAACATAAGCTTAAGCATTTTGTAAAAAACTGTTGTGTGCTTCTTTCCCTAAATCATTTTTAATTTATGCAGAGCTGTTGTAAAAAATAATCATACAATTTGTAAACATACTGCAAAAATTTGTGTAAACTCCTTTCAATGAATTTGCTTTGCAAATTACTGTGAAATTCGAAATACGATTTATTTATGTAATTTCTTCTGAAATTAAATCTTAATTTGAATGTCAAAAGTAATGCAACTTACTTGTTAATGCTACAATAAATTCATGAATGAAATATAATGGCCTCTATATCGAGGCGTACATAAAAAAAAGATTAAAATATACAAGTTTTTTGTTTCTTTTCTTATGAATTTCGGAACAACTTTGTTTACAAACTATTCTTATATACATATTTCAAGAAATTCTTACCAAAATAAGATACAAATAACAAACTTTTATGCAGTATAAGAAAACGAATATAGCTTAACAATTGAAATATAATATAATGTAAAAGCTATACCACTGAGATTATACATAGAAAGAAATGTAAAGTAGTTAAATAAGTTTTCTATTTTCTACCTTTTTTTTGCATACTGAAATTGAATTCGAGCAAATGTAATCAAAAGCAGCTACATTTGATTTTGTATAAAACGTAAATTGTTTAACTTCATTCAAGTGTTGAATAGAATTTGCTTTGCCTTGGACCCGGGCAATGTCGTCTTCCAATTCCAAAAATTAACCTGACATTGAACCAGCGAGTCGAGTAACGTGCTTCACCATCACACTTTCGCTGACCAAGCATCGATCTCGTGTCAACATTCTCGCATTCTAACTGACTTCTTCAGTCAGTTCACAATGCATTGCAGTCGCATTATCATCATCACAATTTTCTTCTTCGTCTACTTCGGTAGTTGCAACCCGTTGCCCGCTCGCCCCATGTTGCAGCGTCGTCAGGTGGTGCAGCCCACTTGGCTGTTGCATCCCTCCCAGTTGGCCACGGGTCAGGCGGCCCTAGTGCGAGTGACGCCACAGAATCTCAAGGAGGCGGCAGCGATTCGCAGCTCCATTCAGAAGGCGGTCAAAGACGGCAGCTACGTGGTGGCCGCAGATCCCAAGCAGGTGTGTAGTGAACGTCTTACTATGTTGCATAGCTGAATTTCCTGCTGAAATTTTCATTCGAGATTTCCGAAGTTGCTGAAAAAACTTCGCTTATCGATCCTTCTTTTACTAAACTATTTGTAATAATTTTTCTGCCTGCCTTTAGAGCTTACTTTCCGCTAGTGTGCTGAATTCACCATTTCCCATTCCATAGACTTCGGAGCACCTAAACCATACCGAATTCAGCACTAGAGTGCTGAATTCAATAGTCGCCTTTTTTTCGACTTTTCAATACCTGAACCTTATCGATCTTTTACTTAATCTTTTCTCTAGTATGTTGAATTCAGTAGTTACCTATTCCATAGACTTTTCAGCACCTGAACCTTTCGAACTTTCCTTAATCTTTTCACCAGTATGCTGAATTCGTTAGTTATCCACTGTATAGACTTTTCAATACCTTTCCGAACTTTTACTTAATCTTTTCACTAGAGTGCTGAATTCAGTAGATACTTATTCCATAGACTTTTCAGCACCTGAACCTTTCGAACTTTCCTTAATCTTTTCACAAGTATGCTGAATTCGTTAGTTATCCATTTTATAGACTTTTCAGTACCTTTCCTTAATATGTTCACTTGATTAGTGAATTCGCTAGTTACCCATTCCATAGACTTTTCAATACCTTTCCGAACTTTTACTTAATCTTTTCACTAGAGTGCTGAATTTAGTAGTTACTTATTCCATAGACTTTTCAGCACCTGAACCTTTCGAACTTTCCTTAATCTTTTCACAAGTATGCTGAATTCGTTAGTTACCCATTCCATAGACTTTTCAGTACCTTTCCTTAATATTTTCAATAGAGTATTGAATTCGCTAGTTACCCATTCCATAGACTTTTCAATACCTTTCCGAACTTTTACTTAATCTTTTCACCAGTATGCTGAATTCATTAGTTATCCATTTTATAGACCTTTCCTTAATATTTTCACTAGAGTAGTGAATTCGCTAGTTACCATAAACTTTTCAGTACCTCAACCTTTACGACCATTTCCTTTATCTCTTCACTAGAGTGCTGAATTCAGTATTTACCTATTCCATAGACTTTTCAGCACCTGAACCTTTCGAACTTTCCTTAATCTTTTCACAAATACGTTGAATTCGTTAGTTATTCATTTTATAGACTTTTCAGTACCTTTCCTTAATATTTTCACTAGAGTAGTGAATTCGCTAGTTACCCATTCCATAGACTTTTCAATACCTTTCCGAACTTTCCTTAATCTTTTCACAAGTATGCTGAATTCGTTAGTTATCCATTTTATAGACTTTTCAGTACCTTTCCTTAATATTTTCAGTAGAGTAGTGACTTCGCTAGTTACCATAAACATTCCATAAACATTTCAGTACCTCAACCTTTTCCTTTATCTCTTCACTGGAGTGCTGAATTCGCTAGTTACCCATTCCATAGACTTTTCAGTACTTCAACCATTCCCATTCCTTTACTTGAATCTTTTCAGTACCAAATTGCGCTTTCGCAGCTGGGCTACAACACTGGCATGCTTGGAGCAAGTCCAGCGATGCCAATGTTTCCACCGATTCCAGCGTTTCCAGCGATGCCCATGATGCCGGCGTTCACGATGCCAAATGCCAGTTGGTGGCAGCAACCGCGTTTATTTTCCACCTAATCTCGCAATGTTTATTATATTTCAGTTGTAACACATATATATATAATATATAAGAAAATATATAGTAGTAGTAAATGTCGCGTAGCGATTTGCATCTCAGCGATCGAATAGATGTGGAAACTTGAGTAATTTACGCATCTTGAGAAACTGCAAAAAAAAAAGTGTACGAATTTTGTTTTTTTTTTTTATATTTATTTCGGTTCTCTTTGTAAATTAACTGGATTTTCACTTGGTTTTTATTAAAAAAAAAAAAACAAAAAAAATATATTTTTTTTATATATAATAATAATAGTCAATAATCAATATGTATGTAGTAATAATGAAGTATATACTATGTAGCATTTGAAATTAACTATCAAAAACAATGCCAACAATGCTAATTTTTGTTTGTTTTGTTTGTCATGAAATTTGTTATACTCTTTAAGCGATATATTTCGATATATAAATCGATGCAATCGCTGTACAAAATTCTTTAAACATTACGTTATCTAGCTCTAAACAAAAATGCTCTAAAATACACGTACATATCATATCATATACATATATCATGTGTGTTTGTGTGTGTATGGCGCATCAATAGGGTATACAATAGTCATGTTTTAACTAGAACTAGGCATTTGGTATACATATATCTAGATCTTTATATATATATATATAATTATATAGTTATTACATTTAGGATGCGCAAAAAACATTTTCTTCGTGTGCGGCTTTATAAGTTTTTGTTCCCGTTGCAATGAAAACCGACAAATAGCAAATATCATTTTGAAAAAACATTAAACAAACTAAAAAATAAACAGAATATGCTATCAACGGCATGCCGTAGTTATTGTTATATCCTTGCAGATAGTGCTAACAGATCTTAATTGAATGATATTGTGGTCCAAAATTTTGAATCAAAAGATTTGCTCAAAACTTTCTAAGGCATAAGAGGAAACTTGTAATATTATTATTATAAATAAAAATGATGTCATTTTGCAGTAATTCTTTGCAATCACTTTTTTTTATTGTGGTAAATCTTTTTGTATTTGCATAATTAAAAACTGTGCGAAATTTAACGATGATAACTTCACAGACAGCTGAGTTCGCATAGGTGAGATAATAAGTTGGATAGATATTTTCAACCAATTTTGCACAAGATATGTTTGGAAATGAAAGTACAGTAGGTGCCTATACGATATGGTAAAAGATTGCTAGCAGATAAGTACCAGCTTATAAACTAGAAAGAGGTGTTATACAAATAAAAAAAAAAGTGCTATAACTGTTATACAGAGAGTCAACGATTAAACTACCTGCAAGGCTTTCTATCTATCAGACTGATGGATGTGTTTCTTGGGCATAATAAACGAACAAGTTTAGCGCGTTTACACATTTACAGTTTGTTTGTTTTTTTTTCAGTTACAGTTATGACAGTATTACATACATATAGTACAATAGATATTAATGGTTCACAATTAGCTTAAATTCATATAAATATTTTTTTTGTTTGTTTTTCGTATTTTGTATATATAAGAAAAAGGCTTTAAATTCTATATTTTTTGTTATTTGTTTTCATTTTCAGTTTTGTATTTTTTTTTTTGGTTTGGTTTTTTTTTACTTTATAGATAAGGCGTCTTTCAGATTCGTTAAGCTTGCTTGAGAGAGAGAGAGGGGAAAAAGGGGAAAGGCAGGGAAGAAGAAAGTTGGTTCAAGGAAAGCTTGTCTTGGAATGCATAAGTTTCGTAGGCAATGGTGATACAATTTACGATTTAAATGGCCAGCAGGTATTTTTTTTATACACAAATTTGGGGCACAGACTACATTATGTACTATGTTAGTTAGTTTTTTTTCTTTTTGGTTGTATTTGGTATCATTCTTGTCACTAAATGCTAAACACAACATTGTGGCTAGTCTCATGGTTGCTTTGTATTTTTTATTTTTGGGCTATTTTATGTATTCTCAAGATGAAGCACGATTATTTTTTGCTGTTGTTGCTGATGACACAATCATAATAATACACACCAAGTACGTACTATCGTAGAAACTATCGTATATACTATCGAATGCTTAACAGAAGTGAACAATCGAAAAAAAATGAAAAAACTCAAGCACAACAAGCACAACGTACACAACGGCCAGCAGCATTCAATAAGAGTAGATCATCAAAATATTTCATTTCATTTTTATCAGTCTGTCCCCAATCGATCTGTATTATTATTATTATTATATTTTGTGGTTTTATAGAATCCCCAGATTGTCGTTGTTGTTATTGTTTTGCTGACTGACTGAACTTGGAACTACTAATTTGAACTACATACAAAAAAAAACTCTAGTTAAGACGCTGGCATACAAAGTAATGTACTAAATATGCGTATAGATATATTTTTATCTAACCTCATCGATATCCTCACCCTCCGATGAGCTGCGTATGGTATTGTATTGAGAGTTGCGACTCCGTAGCATACGCAGAAAGCTGCCCACAGCGAAGATGGTGCGGCGATGTCGATGGAATATACCCTGATATAAGGCCTCTCGTAATGTTTTCCGATCCTCAACGTCCACCGATGACGTCAATGATGTTTGATGCGGCAAGCGTGCTGCGAATAAAACCACAATTAATTAACGTTTTTCATAATCATGCAAAACACAACAAAAAACAAATGTAATTAAATAAATAAACGTTTGCGATAAGACGATCACAAGCACACACAAAAAAAAAAAAAAAAGAGAACAAAGATCGCTCCGATCTTCCCTCAAAAAGAAACCCAACCCTCTAAACAAACCTTTATTACTTACTTCTGGAAAATTGTCATGTGGCCGGGTTGTTCGATCGTTATTTATAGCAAATGGCAATTCAATGCTTTGTTTGTGACACTTGAGACCCCAACAAGATCAACACTGTTTATTATTAAGGTAAACAACGGAGCTCACATGATAAAAAAGAAAATAGCCTGATACCAAATAATATAATCAATGCCATGTCGAAATTATCTGTTTAGAAACTCTTACAATATCTTGTTATATATTATTATTTTCATTACAATTCTACATTCACACTTTTTAACACATTTTCTGATTAATCAAACTTTTGCTTAGTTTTGCTCTGCTGTTGAAAGATGTTCTACTAAATAAAAACTTTCAAATTGCCTTTGCTCTTAGTGATTGAATCAAAATGAGTAATTTAAATAAAACTAAGGCATTTGTATTTAATAGAACATCTTTGAATGAATCATTTTAAAGGCTGCGTGTGCTCCACAATTGCTGAACATTTTGTGGAATTTCCGGTAATTGTTGCAGCTGATAGTTTTTCGTAATTAAAACAGCCAAAACAACGGAAATTCTAAATTTAAACCAATTTAATATGCTCTTATATCCACAAATTCACGATGCTGCGTCATTTTATGATGCTTCTTTGAAATATTTTCCAATTGTCTGCTCAAAAATTGAAGACTATAAAAATTGTATTTTAAATTGAGTTAATTTTCATTAACATTCCATGGTGATATTTATAATGTTGAATTCAAACGTTTAGCAATAAAAATTTAACAAAATTTTTTTTTAAATTTTTCGGACTATAATATAATCTTAACTAAGTAGATCTAAAGTACTGGTTAAGAAACTCTTTAACATCACAATAAAAAAAAAGAGTTCATAAATTGAAATTTTCTACAAATCGATCGCGAATCCAAATTTTCACTTAACCAACTTTCAACTTTTCAAAATTGTCGTTTTAAAATAAAATTTCACTGTTCACTTCTAAAACTTTAAACATTTGTAAACCGTTCTTTCAAGTTAAGAGGACTATAAACATTAGATCTAAAGTACTGGTTAAGAAACGCTTTAACATCACAATAAAAAAAAGAATTCATAAATTGAAATTTTCTACAAATCGATCGCGAATCCTAATTTTTCACTTAACCAACTTTCAACTTTTAAAATTTCACTGTTCACTTCTTAAACTTTGAACTTTTCTAAAGCGTTCTTTCAAACTAAAACTTCACTGTTAACATACAGAATGTTAACATTTTAACAGAGCACTGTTAATTACCTGCAATTGGTGACTTTGGCGACTTGAGCGAGTATTCATCCAAGTTTTTGCCGCCAAGATCGAGTTTGAGCACCTTTTTGGTCAACTGCTGTGTGGCCGCTTCCATGTTGCTTGTCTTCTCGATTTTAATGTCCACATTGCGTTGGCTAACGGCGCTTTTTGAAGTTGCTGTTGCTCCTGCTGTGGCTGCAACTGTTGCTGCTGCTGCTGTTGTTGTTGTTGTTGTCGTTTTGGCGGCATCGCTTGCATCGGACATGTTGTTGTTGTTGTTATTGCTGTTGCTGCTGCTGCTGTTATCAATATGATTGCTGCTGTTGTCGTCGTCGTCGTCGTGGTTGTTGTTATTATTATTATTTAGATTAGAGGTCGCTGCTTGTGAACCGCTGGCACTTGCTGCCGTTAATGCGGCAATTTCAACGTTGCTGCTGCTCGTCGTCGTCGTCGTCGTCGTTGTTGGCGACGTCTCTGCTGGCGTCGACGTCGCTGCTGTTGCGTCGTCGTTGCTGCCTATTGTTGTTGTTCTTGTTGCTGTTGTTGTTGGTGTTGTAATTGGCACGTCGGCAGCAGCCGCAACCATTGTTCAACGCGCAACGCCAAATACGCAATACGTTGGCTCAAAAGCCGTTTTATATTTTCTGTGTTCTAGCCGTTATTAGCTGCTGCTGCCGCGTTGCTTAAGTTGTTCTCGCTCTCGTTGTTGTTATGGTTGTTGTTGTTGTTATGGTTGTTTGTCCGCCGTTTGCATATAAAACCGATTTCCGATGACGCGCGCAAATCGCTTTGTTCGAATTGTTGTTTTTCTTTTTTTTTGCTCTTTTTTGTTTGTTTGCCTTGCTCTGCTTTTCTTTTATTTTCGTTTTCGTTTACGTTTTCCTTTTCCTATAGCTTTTGTTGTGTGTGGCAATTAATTGCACTTGTTGTCGAGTATTATATTTGTTGGCTATATAATATATATATATTATCTGTATTATTGTTTTTATGTTGGTGGTCTGGCTTCGTCGTTGGGTATTTGCAATTGACAACTGGCAAGAATATCGAAATTGCCGCCATACAGCGCCACCTGTTGCGTGTAATCGGTGAGCGTAATCAGCGGTAATCGTTTGCCGCCACTCTTGCTATCGCACAAACTGAGCTGGCTCAAGTTATCGATTATTTCGTAAAGTTTACGCTGTTGCTGCTGTTCAATTTGTTCGATTGCTGGCAAATTGCAATTGCTGCTGTTGTTGTTGTTAATGTTGTTATTATTAATATTGTTGTTGTGATGATTATTATGATTGTTAATGTTGTCGGCATAATCACACATGCTATCTTGCTGTTGTTGTTGTTGTTGCGCTGGCGCTATGTGCACACGAATGGCAACGTTGCTTTGCGCAACAGTCTGGCAACGCTTGCGATGCCGCAAATTTTTCAATAACGCACTCAATCTACCCGGCAATCGATGGATCGTTGTTGTTGCTGTTGTTGTTGTTGGCTGCTGTTCAACAACTGTTTGTTCTTGCTGTTGTTGTTGTTGTTGTGGCCAGGCGTCCAACGAGTAGCGTCGCTGCTGCTGCTTAAGTCGCTGGCGTTGTTGTTGCTGCTGCTGCTGTTGCTTTATCGCATTACGTTGCCCAATCGATTGCAGATACTTAATGTTCGCCTGCAAACCGCGCTCGTAGTATCCGTTGGCCAATTGCAAATAAGTATAGAAGTCGATGCGTTGCTGTTGCTGTTTTTGTAGGTTTTCCGCCGCATTTAGCGCATTAATATCTAGCACACGCTGCTCATAATTGCCGCCAGTGTCACGTTGTTGCTTGGACTTCTCTCTATTGCTGCTGCTGTTGATGTTGCTGTTGGTGTTGCGGCCATCATGGCTGCCACAACGACGCCGCCACTGCTGTTGTCAGTCGAGTTGACGCTGCACGAGCGCCTTCAGTTCGTCACAGCTTTGGGCGCTCTTGATGCGACGCAATGTATCGTTGTAGGTGTCGTCCGGTGGCGCTGCCGAGCAAATCGTCTGCCGTCCACGTTGCGTATACGTATCGCCGAATCTGTTGTAATTAGCAATAAGAACGAGAACGAGAATGAGAAGTGGAAATGGAAAAGGCAAGAATGCGGGGCAAACATTAATTACAACAACAACAAGAATGCAAACAAGCAAACAGGCAAACAACAAAATGAAATACTAATAAACAAAACGAGAGGCAGACGCAACTCTTTTGTAGCATTTGCAGGTTAAACCGAAGTGCTGATGCCCTCAGTAGTTAAATATTTATGTATTGAGCTATCTATAATATAGATATAGTTATGTATATATGGGTAATTCCATGGCGAAATTTGTCCCGAGCGAGACTTTTTGCAGTGCACTGCAGTGAAAATAACATAATCTGAAACAATTTTAAAAATAAGTGAATGTTATTCTAAAAGCTCTAGATAAGCACTATATTTAGAGCTAAGATTGATTTTATGAATTTGATCTGTTTTCCGATTTTTTTGCGTACGAATTGGTTAATTTTTGCAATTATCACAACAGAAAAAAAATTCCAAAACCATTCTTAGCTCTGATTAACGTACTTATCTAGAGCTATAAAAAAAAACTTTTCTTATTTTCAAAATTGTTATTGTCAATTTAAAGAGTCTCGCACGGGACAAATTCCATTTTGGAATTACCCATATAATGATTCAATATATTTCATTTTCTTTGTCTAAAACAATTCACTGACTGAACTATCCAACAGTAAGAGCTGGGAGGTTGTTATGTTCTATTATATCTTCAATCTCTTATTGAAATTTAAATAAGAAACTTATGAAATAGCATCTAGCTTTTGTTTTTCTTTTTTAAATATAAAACTTTACTATAAAATTAGAAATTTTGTCAGACTTTGGAAGTAATTTACTTTTACATATTTGAATTTCAAGTTATTTTGAGCCCTAACCTAACAGAACTTAATGTAAACTATGTGATGGCGTATAAAGGCAATAGAATTAAGAGAGTACAACTAATTAACAAAAACAATCAAGTCTATAAAAGCAAAACTTTGTGCTATTCATTTCAAAATATACCAATTAAATATACCACAAAAAGATTAAAAACATACTAAATTGACATACTGGAAAAATATTTAAAAAAAAAATATACTAACGACTATATTTGGCATATTGATATACTGTACTGTACTGTATCTACCTGCTACATATTTAAAAAAAAAATTAAAAAACTGCCGAATGCTATTGTTGGTATATTGATATAGTACTACATTCAAAATATACCATAAAGTTCAAAATATACCAGATGTCAGTCACAACAACTAAGCCTTAAAGTGGGTGTTATTTTTTTTTTGAATTTCTTCAATAACTTAAACAATTTTTATTTGATCGAAACCAAATTAACAGGAATCCTAAAGACAAATTGAAACCCATATATCCCATGTATAAGACCATTTTTGTATGTTATAGAGTGCTCCGGTCTATAAAATTGTTACATGCTGTTAATAGAAGCCATAATAAAGTTATAGTCACGACAGCCAAAACAGTTGCAGCATTAGTTTGAGTACACAGCATACCGACAGACAGCGTTTAGGGTTAAGGTAACTCTGTTAAGCCTCATTGAATGCGTTTCACATTCCGTGATCAAAATATAATGGACTCAACAAGGGTATTAAAAAAGACCAGCAAACGAGCTAATAGTAATCAAACAGCGATTTCGACAACTCTACCCAAATGCATGCACAGCACCCACACCCACACCCACACGGCTCTTATTTACTTATCGTTATCGTTATCGTTTATGGGCAATGTCAACAAGTGAGGTTAAGTGCGACGCGGAAATAGCTCTTTTGATGAAACAACAACTCGAAATAGACTCCCTGTGGAATTACCCAAAAAAATAAAACAAAACGAAAAAAAAACGAAAAGGTTACCTGCAGACTAAAGCCCCATGGAGCATTTTTACAACTCAATCAATAAATGGTAGGCAGTAAAGTTGCAAAAGTCACTTCAAATGGAAAACAACTGGGAAGTAGAATACATAAAAATGCGGTTTAGCTGTTTTGCTGTCTGCTAGGTGAAAATGGTCCTTCGTGGTTTCCAAATGTAAGCCAAGTGCGAAATTAGACTACTTCGGAGAATTGATAAGTTGACAAAGTAAAAATTCTTCACATTTGTATAAAAACCCCTAAGCGGACTCTCACTTAGTTTGAGTAAAATTAAAACCTCCTTGGTTTATAACTTGTAATACTAAATCTTGCATTTCTGAAGATGGTAAGGCTGAGAGGTAGTGCAAGAAGGTCGGTTAGGAAAGGACGCTCTCATTTACTTTGAGTAAAGTTAAAACCTTAAAAAGCTCTTTAGGTAAAAACTTGTAATACTAAATCTTGCATTTCTTTGCTGTTTACTGAAGCTGGTAAAGCAAGAAGGTCGGTTAAGAAAGGACGCTCTCTGTCAACTTTCCGTCAACCACTTGAAATGCAAATGTTAAATAAAGGTGCGAAATTGGGCTACTTCATATTATTGGCACTGAGTAGTAGCAAAGTAAAAATTCTTACCCTAAGCGGAAAGTTAAAACCTTAAAAAGCTCTTTAGGTAAAAACGTGTAATACTAAATCTTGCATTTCTGAAGATGGTAAGGCTGAGAGGTAGGGCAAGAAGGTCGGTTAGGAAAGGACGCTCTCTGTCAACTTTCCGTCAACCACTTCAAATGCAAATGTTAAATAAAAGTGCGAAATTAGGCTACTTCATATTATTGGCACTGAGAAGTAGCAAAGTAAAAATTCTTTCCCTAAGCGGAAAGTTAAAACCTTAAAAAAGCTCTTTAGGTAAAAACTTGTAATACTAAATCTTGAATTTTTGAAGATGGTAAGGCTGAGAGGTAGTGCAAGAAGGTCGGTTAGGAAAGGACGCTCTCATTTACTTTGAGTAAAGTTAAAACCTTAAAAAGCTCTTTAGGTAAAAACTTGTAATACCAAATCTCGCATTTCTTTGCTGTTTACTGAAGCTGGTAAAGCAGAAACGTAGGGCTAGAAGGTCGGTTAGGAAGGGACGCTCTGTCAACTCTCCTTGTCAACCACTTGAAATGCAAATGTGAAATAATTAAAATGTTTGTCAATTGCATTTAAAACTGCAAAGCTGAGCATAGCTTACACACACACACTTGACACTTTGACATTTTGTGCACAAGGCTCTTATACCGGGGACTAGACTGTAGAGAAGACCGCGACTGAAACCGAGACCCAACCCGTGCTCGATTACATGTCACAACAAGATGAAACATGCAAACTAGCTGCAAAGCGATACACACACATACTATACTTGTATGTGTGTGTGTGGAGATATATATAGATAATATATATTTAGTGAAATTGTAGGTAAACCCCAAAGGTACCCATCCACTGGGGTCCAAAAACAACAACAACAACAAGAACAACAACAATTATAGAACCGCACCGTACTACAAATATTATGGAGCTTATCATAGCCATGACAGTGACGTTAGCTCGAGCTGTGGCAAAAGGCCACATGAAATTCGAGCTGAAGATGTGGCGGAAATTTCATGTCAACCGCAAAGTTCCATAGGTATTGCAGGGGCAGGGTTTTGCCCAGCCTGTGTATACTATGTAGACACATTTATGACACCGACAACGCAGAACACACTGTCGCCACACCCACCCACAATTTGTTAGCCGTAAACCCAAGTACACACAAACACACATGTGTGCATAGAGAGACCGTCATTATACCCGTCATTATATTACAGGGTACAGAGGTTGTTATGATTGCTAGACCCAAGAAAATTTGTTGTCCGTCTCTCCACCTCTTTACACAACTAGATCTTTGAGATTCTAAAAACTACGCATACCAAATTTGTTGAGTATTTTCACAGTTTCATAAAATACTATTTCTAATATAATATACTTTTAATTTAGTGGCATACAAAAATTTAGATGACAGGATTTGCGAATCTATAAAACAGTTAAAAATACTAAACATATAATTTGGTATTTTAAAAATACTAATTTTAACTGTTTTGGGAAATGTGGTTTAATTTGAAGAGAGCTAAGTTAAAAATAGTAAAACATTTAAAGTAAAAAATACTAAACACACAATTTAGTATTTTAATTTCAGTTTGAAGTGTAAAAACTTATAATTTAGAAAGCAAATTTAAAAATACTAAACATGTGGTTTAAAAAACATGTGGCTTAGTATAATATAGTATTTTTAAAATACTAAACATGTGGTTTAGTATAATATAGTATTTTAAAACTACTAAACATGTGGTTTAGTATAATATAGTATTTTAAAAATACTAAACATGTGGTTTTGGCATAATATAATATTTTAAAAAATACTAAATATGTAGTTTTGGTATAAAATAGTATTTTAAAAATACTAAACATGTGGTTTAGTATAATATAGTATTTTCAAAATACTAAACATGTGGTTTTTGCATAATATAGTATTTTAAAAATACTAAACATGTGGTTTAGTATAATATAGTATTTTAAAAATACTAAACATGTGGTTTAGTATAATATAATATTTTAAAAATACGAAACATGTGGTTTTGGCATAATATAGTATTTTAAAAATACTAAACATGTGGTTTAGTATAATATAGTATTTTAAAAATACTAAACATGTGGTTTTGGCATAATATAATATTTTAAAAAATACTAAATATGTAGTTTTGGTATAAAATAGTATTTTAAAAATACTAAACATGTGGTTTAGTATAATATAGTATTTTCAAAATACTAAACATGTGGTTTTTGCATAATATAGTATTTTAAAAATACTAAACATGTGGTTCTGGCATAATATAGTATTTTAAAAATACTAAATATGCAGTTTTAGCATAATATAGTATTTTAAAAATACTTAACATGTGATTTGGCATAATATAGTATTTTAAAAATACTAAACATGTGGTTTGGTATAATATAGTATTTTAAAAATAATAAGTACATTATTTAGAATTTTGAACTTTTTAGCTAAATATATATGTATAATTTAGTTTTTTTTTAACTATGATTTCTTTTAAAATATACCACACTTGTTAAAACAGTTAAAAATACCTTCAAATACCAGTTAAACAATTAAATATATAATATAAATATATAATTTAGTATTTAAGCGAGTTCCTTGAAAACATACCACACTTCGCAAAACAGTGAAAAAATACCTAATTATATCCGTCGTTCAACAATTAGATATACTAAATTATAAATTATATGTTTAGCATTTGAGGAAAGTGATATATTTTAAGGAAAGCAAAGTTAAAAATACTAAATATATGTTTTTTGAACTTAGCTTTCCTTAAATTATGATACACTTTCATAAATCGGAAAACAAACAAATTGTAAGCATAATGCTTGAGTTCGTCTCCACAAAAAAATAGGTAGCGGGTATCCGACAGTCGGTCAAGTCGACTTGAGTGTAGCTTTCTTACTTGCTTAAATTAGCATTGGTGTTGGTCTTGTGTGTGTGTGTGTGTGTGAGAGTGTGTGTACCTTGGAAAGTAGTGCACATGGGTGGGCAGCTGACCACGGAATTGAGCATACGATGACGCTAATGATGGCGCCCCTAATGGCGCCAATGGACGCAACAAACGGACGCAACGCACACGTCGCTGACGTCGCTGACCCGATGTCGATAACATTCGTCGTTGCATCTGCAACAGTGACGATTGTTGCATCTTGAAGTCGCGATAATGATTGGCGACCTCGTGGCGATAGCGTTCAGCTCGAAAGTGTTTCTTGCTGTAGATTTGTCGCATGCTAAATTTCGGTGCATAATTAACGCCCACACGCAGCGGCACGCCCACAACGGACAATGTCGAGTCCATGCTGAGAGATGAGGTAAAAAATAAAAACAATAAACTCTTTTTCTTTTATGAACGCGCGCGAGCGAACCGTTTAAGCGAAGGCAACAAAGCAAACTACAGACTTCAGACTTCAGACTTTGACATTGATGGGTCTCTCCATTGTCGTTGAGACTCCAATCCAATCCAATCCACAAAAAAAGAAAAGAATGCTAAGCTCTTGCTCTGCCTTCAAATTATGTACAAATATTTTTGTGTACATTGATTGGGAAGAAGGCAGCGCAACAGAAAATCAGTAGAGGTACATATGTACATACAAATATATAATATTTGCGGTTATTTGTTATCACGTCAGTCAGCGATTTGTTTGTCTGACATCGAAATGTAATAAAGTGAAGGAGCCCTCCATCCAGCCGTTGTTTAGACGTCCTGCTTGCTACAACTACAACTACAACTACAACTGCCTTTGCCAATAGTCAAATTAGTCGTTTTCATGTCGTTAACTATTGTAACTGGTACATCCTCCATAACTCCTTAACTCCTCCTTCCTAACCCTACCTCACTATACTTACGTATACATCCATTTGCATGTTGCTGTCGCGTCAGCAACAATAACCCAAAACATTGTTATTCAAATACAAAACAAATATTGTCAACAAATAATAATAAAAAGAATATACAATATACATATATATAGATGTATACAATGTATTTTAGTTTGCTCGGTCTTTTGGGTACTTTAGATGCTCTTTGCTCGACACACATTACGGAACAACTTGGTAGTCAAGATCTCTGATGATGATGTGATCGCTCAGTTCAGTGAATTGGCCTCGACTTAATTGAACAACGAGCTCAGCTGATAAGCGATAGGTTCATTGCAATACAGCAGCTGCTCTCTAATTACACATTTTGAAGGAGACTCGACTGACTTTTTCTAGAATTCTAGAATTCTACATAAACACACAGAGATACCGAGTGACAACGCTTGAGCAATTGATTAAATACACATCAACGTGATGACGTTAGTGAAAGCGCAAACGCAAAACTTTTGTTTTGAAATTTGCTTGGGGGGGAGAAAGTGTTTAGTAGTAAGGATACAAAGAAAACATTAACATTAATAGCGTCACTTTAACAACTCTTTTGAGGTTTGCTGTACTGTATTAAATTTGCTTTTTCGGCTGGAAGGTTTCTTAGAAATGCGTGTGCTAAGCATACCAGAGAATTTTGTGTACACTAAGGAGTATTTCATTTAAAATTATATATAGAATTTTAGATCAGTAAATTATGTAGAATATGGAATACGTTATTATTCGTTTCGATTTAGACCAATATTACGTTAACTACAATAAATACAAAATTGCAATAAGCCTCTTATTAAGCATGTTGGATATATTATTTCAAAATAATTACTTTTATTAATTCTGGGCGCTAGTTACCATAATAAGTTTCTCTAACAGTTTCTTAACAGCTGTACATTAACATGTACACTTTAACAGCAACAGCTAATAAAGTTAGCTGTTAAGCTGATCATTACAATGTTAAGTCCCATGTTAACAGGAAGCAGAGTATTTGATGGGTTGCTCTAAATGTTAACAGCGTTCTCTTGTGACGTGTTCACGTCATTTCTTTCATAAGCCAATTGAACTTTTTGTTGTGTTATTGATAAAGTATTTTTTATTGAGATTGATATGCAAGCACTTGATGAGCAAAACACACTAACACACTGACACATATGCAGTAATGCACATACATACATACATACATAGAGAGAAAGAAGAAGAAATACACATGTCTATTTTGTAGGGGAACTGTGGCGCACTAATGCGATTGAATGATTAATTTAGATATTGTATTTGATTGTATGCAAACATGCAATGCTCGTCTCCCTCCGTCAAGGGATTTAGACGGCAAGGCGCCGGCTTAACCCGCCCCCCTTCTCCCTTCTTCTTTATATAGCACAATCTGCTTAACCGTTTACCCGTTTTTACCCGCTTGCAAAATGCGAAGCAAAGGAAGCACAGCGAAAAAAGAGCAACAAAATGAAAGTACAAATACAAGCAAACACACACACACACACATGCATACATACATACGTACCGTCAGTGAGTTATTATTATTACTGTTATTGTTGTTGCAACTGTCGTTGGGCGAGTTTTGGTGGCAATTTGATAATCAATCAACAGACAAACCTTACCCGCTAACCCGCTGCTGTTACACGACCCCCCACCCCCAGATGGCGCCCTTTGACGTTCCACTTTTGTACAAAATTATATATGAGTAATTGCTGCAGCAGACCCATTAAAAAGCAAACTCAGCTTAAGGCATGGGGAAATGCGGTAGGGGGGGTGGAAGTCATGTCCATTTAATAAATATTTCATAAGAAACTCAAACGATTCGCACAAATCCTCGCATTGATAGCATTATCTACAAACACACACACACACACACACACACATGCATTAGCACGTGAGTGTGCGTGTGTAACAGTTCCCATTTCAAGTAATTGCTGTGTTTATTTGCTTGCAAAGACTTAACATAGAAGATACAATGTGGTAGAGAGAGGCAGCTAGTGAAAGGGGCTAGCGTGCGTACGTGAGCGCTAGGCTATGTGTATTATGTATGTACGTGTGCCTGTGTTTATACCTCTTTGCGCCTCAATGTAGGCAAAGTGGCATCGCCATCGCTATCGCCTCCTTCGCAATCGCCCACCGCCATTTGACACCGCATGCCTGCCAGGCCAAAGGCTACTTAAATGCCTTTTGCAAAAACTATGCACAATTAAAAAACAAGCGTTAAAAGTCGACATGTTGTTGACGTCCCTGCTGCTGATGATGATGATGATGTTGTGCAAGGAGCGCAACAGCGCAAAAACTAAACGAGAGCGATAGAGAGGACAAGAGCCTGAGAGTTTCGTCAAATGACACTGACAGCAGCTTGTCTATGTTGTGTGTGTGTGTGTGTGTGTTCGACATGCATACGTGAGTTTTTTCCCTTTCACACACACACCCACACATACACTCATGGGCAAATGTACAATCACAATATGAGCAAAAAGTTTTTGCTCCACTTTGCACACAAAAGCCGCCGTGTAATTTTTGTTGTCGCCGTCTTCTGTGTGTGTGTGTATGTGTGACACACTTATTATGCCTTATCACACACACACACAAACATTGTGCACTTATTTTCTTTTTTTTTGTACGGTCAATAAACCTCTGCCGCGACGCAGGAAGCAGCGCAGCAGCAACAACAACAACAAATATAGACAAACTATACATCAACAGGAAACAGGCATTGCACTTGGCCCACTGATTGTCATTGAATAATTAATTGCAAATTAGTTTCGAGCGCAACGGGAACACCAAAATGCAGGAAATAATACAAACTATGTGAAAAAAAAAAACATAGACACAAAACAAAAATAAGCGCAGATAAATCGTATTGATTGCTTACCAAGCACAATGTTAACGTTAACCTCTTTCTTTCTTTCTTTCTCCTTTTCCTTTCTTCGTTTATGTCGTTGTTCAACACAACAGCTGGTCCTGTCGATGTGTGTATGGGTGCTTACTTTTTCACTCTCTCTCGCTCACTCTCTCTCCTGTTGGCAGTTAAAACTGTCACTTCCAATTAGCACACAAATTTTTTTCTTTTTTTTCTTTTGTATCACGTTGAGCTCATCCTCATACTTTTTCTTCAACATTTATTATTATGCACGTTATTTTTACGAATTTTATTTGATTTTTAGTACAATATGTCTGTCGATTTAAATGCGTTTCGTTTCGTTTGATTGCCACGCTTGATTGTTTTTCGTTCGTTTCGTTTTTGTTATTTGATATTTTTTGTGGCTCTCGATGTATCGCTGTGAATCGATATGCACTTGCACTTTTCTATATGTAAATCGATAGACGAGTTTTATGGCAAGGTGGCATCACGCCAAATAACGTTGAGTTACCGCTATGCGCAGTGCAGCATCGAAAGCAACAAGCTGTTGTCCAACGACAAATCACGGTCTCAGCTTTTTTAAACTGTATATTATTTAGCACTCAAAAAAAAAATACAACAAAATATGAACAAAATATATGCACAACTGATATAACGTGTTTTATTTATTTTTCTTTATTTACGTAAATTGTGTATTGTTGTTTTAAAACATTACGCCAACAGGGCGAATGAAGTTAACAGTTCAACGTAGCGAGTCAATTTGATTGTGAGCTGTAGCACTGGAAACGTTTCGATTTTAAATCGAAGGAACAATCGATTATTTTCTTTCGACAGAAAAAAAAAACGATTTTTTCTTACAGAATCGCTTATTTAGTTTTTTTTCATTATATTAAAAAATTACTAAATTACTTTGTACTGCAACGAAGGAAATAATAATTACGAATCCTTCTGAACTATTGATAAGAACATTTATTGGTTTTTTTATGGTTAATAATACTCTTTAAATACGTTTAGTTTATGTCCTTTCCATTTCAAAATATAAGCTTCAAATTAAAAAAATAAATAATTTATTTAAGCGAAATTCGTAAATTAATTAATTTTTTGTAAGAACAGGGTAGCTTTAAAATTTGTTGAAAAGATCGGTGCTCCGAAAGCATCGAAGTCACCCTGTTGGTATTTTTATGGCTCAGTATAGTTATTGAGTGCGGTATATTTGGCAAGTGTATGTGCGGTCACACTGCACGATTGCTTCAGAAGCCGCATTTTATTTTATTTGCCGACAGTTTTCTTTTCTTTTGTTTTTGAATGCAAACTATGATTTAGTGAACTGCAGTTTGTGAGTGAATAAATATATCGAGTGCAACACACTACTGAAGAAAAGCAGCAGCTGCTGCAGCAAAACATTATTAGCCACACTTCCAAATTTGCAAGCCGGCAAAACAACACCAACAACACAATGACTTCTGCAAGGGATTTGATTAAAATTGACATAGTAAGTGCACAATATAATAAAATATATATTGCTTATTGGTTATGGCTTATGTGTTCTGTAGGAATGGGGCATGGAACGTTTGGTGCGCGCCCAACAAGTTGTCGAGCTGCGTCCCTACGACATCGAATCGTGGTCGGTGATGTTGCGTGAGGCACAAACGCGTCCCATTCACGAGGTGCGCAGTCTGTACGAGTCGCTGGTGAACGTGTTCCCCACCACAGCACGTTACTGGAAGCTCTACATAGAGATGGAGATGCGCAGCCGTTATTACGAGCGTGTGGAGAAGCTCTTCCAACGTTGCCTGGTCAAAATCTTAAACATTGATTTATGGAAACTCTACTTGACCTATGTGAAGGAAACCAAAGCGGGTCTCAGCACGCACAAGTAAGTGGGCAAGCACACACTTCAATCACAGCATTCGGCAAATAATACAAAAACACTTCACTTCACAGAGAAAAGATGGCTCAGGCTTATGACTTTGCGCTGGAGAAGATTGGCATGGATTTGCATTCGTTTAGTATTTGGCAGGATTACATATACTTTTTGCGCGGCGTCGAAGCCGTGGGTAACTATGCCGAGAATCAGAAGATCACCGCTGTGCGACGTGTGTATCAAAAGGCCGTTGTGACGCCCATTGTGGGCATCGAGCAGCTGTGGAAGGATTACATTGCGTTCGAGCATAACATCAATCCGATTATATCGGAGAAAATGAGTCTAGAGCGTTCCAAGTACGTACTAACTGGTGCACAATTTTATACAATACCGAGTTATTTAAACATTTTGTATTGCAGGGATTATATGAATGCACGACGTGTGGCAAAGGAATTGGAATATCATACGAAGGGATTGAATCGCAATTTGCCAGCGGTGCCACCGACACTGACCAAGGAGGAGATGAAACAAGTGGAGCTGTGGAAACGTTTCATTACCTATGAGAAATCGAATCCGTTGCGCACCGAAGACACGGCGCTGGTGACGCGTCGCGTCATGTTTGCCACCGAACAGTGTCTGCTGGTGTTGACCCATCATCCGGCCGTTTGGCATCAGGCATCGCAGTTTCTGGATACCAGCGCACGTGTTCTCACCGAGAAAGGCGTGCGTAGTCGAGTGTTGAATGCTAACCAAAAATCGAAAATAGAGGAGAACATCATGTTTTTCAAAATCGAAATCATTCTGTTGTTGCTCTTTGTTGTGTGAAGTGTCGCCACTTGGGTAACGTGGCACATGGCTTTATTGTTGGCTTTGCCAACTCCAACTCATTTAATCCATTTGCTGCGTTGCCTTTGCCTTTGGCCGCACGCATTTTACTTAGTTTAGCTATGCCTTTAATCTTAAGACTATTTTCTTGTATTTAAAAATTATAAGACTTGGTTTTAATGTTCGTTTCGACTTTTGCAGGATGTGCAGGCGGCCAAAATCTTTGCGGATGAGTGTGCCAATATTTTGGAGCGTTCCATAAACGGTGTACTAAATCGAAATGCCTTGCTCTATTTTGCTTATGCGGACTTTGAGGAGGGACGTCTCAAGTACGAGAAAGTGCACAGCATGTACAACAAGCTGCTCACGCTGCCCGATATTGATCCGACGCTGGTGAGTCTCACGGCAGCAAATTGTTGAAATTAATTAGAAACGCTTTTTATATCCCCTCTACCCATAGCGTAAAAGGGTGTTATAACTTTGTGCAGGCAGAGAAGGCATCTCCGACCCCATAAAGTATATAAATTCTTGATCAGCGTCAACTACCGAGACTATATAGCCATGTCCACATGTCCGTCTGTCTGTCAGTCCGTCTATATAAACACCTACATTTCAGAGACTATAAGAGATAGAGCTATACACTCTATGGTATATTAATTTGGTATATTTTAAAATTAATACCGCACTTTCATTGCTTTCATTGAAAATGGGGTATTCCACAGTCGAGAACCCTCGACTGTAGCTTTCTTACTTGTTACAATTTATTCTATAATTGTTAACTATATATTTTCTTTCCTCGCCGCTTCGTTCAGGTCTATGTGCAGTACATGAAATTTGCGAGACGCGCCGAGGGCATCAAATCAGCGCGAGGCATCTTCAAGAAGGCACGCGAGGATGTTCGTTCACGTTATCACATCTTTGTGGCGGCCGCACTGATGGAATATTATTGTTCGAAGGACAAGGAGATTGCGTTTCGAATCTTTGAATTGGGATTGAAGCGTTTCGGCGGCAGTCCCGAGTACGTCATGTGCTACATTGATTATCTGTCGCATCTCAACGAGGATAACAATACGCGGGTCCTTTTCGAGCGTGTCCTGAGCTCGGGCGGACTGTCGCCACACAAGAGCGTGGAGGTGTGGAATCGTTTTCTCGAATTCGAGTCGAATATCGGTGACTTGTCCAGCATTGTTAAGGTGGAGCGACGTCGCAGTGCTGTATTTGAAAATGTAAGTTCAAGGAATTAGTTTTCAATTCTTTCTAAGATTGCCTTGTATGATCGGTTTTATTTATTTATTTATTTCTATTTAATTTGCCCAATCTTAAAATGATTTCCTATTTATTTTCCCACACTTTTCTTAACTAATGTTTGTGCTTCATTTCTTCAGCTAAAAGAGTACGAGGGCAAGGAGACGGCACAGCTGGTGGATCGCTACAAGTTTCTCGATCTGTATCCTTGCACGAGCACCGAACTCAAGTCCATTGGATATGCCGAGGTAAGTTCTCAACACATTTCCCTTCGCTCGGCGGCTTTATCACTTCAGCTTTGTTGCAGAATTTGGGCATCATATTGAATAAAGTGGGAGGCGGCGGCGGCGTTGTCGGTGTTGGAGCCAATAGTCACAACAACGATGCCGAAGCCGATGGCGAGGCAGCGCAACCGTTGCCACGTCCCGACTTCACACAGATGATTCCCTTCAAGCCGCGCTCCTGCGCTCATCCCGGTGCACATCCGCTCGCCGGCGGCGTCTTTCCACAGCCGCCAGCATTGGCGGCGCTTTGTGCCGCTCTGCCGCCGCCCAACAGCTTCCGTGGCCCCTTCGTCAGCGTGGAGCTGCTCTTCGACATCTTTATGCGTCTCAATCTGCCAGAGTGTAAGTTCGCAATAGTTGTTGTTGTTAGACTCTACAAAATTTGCTGGCTGTGAATTTGCAGCAAATTCGTCAAATAAGATTTGCACAGAGGAAATGCTTATATATACATAAATTTAATTAGCCAAATGAATTGCTAAGTTTATGCAAAGTTAATTAAGAAATTTCTTATATTACCTATATTTTCAGTGATTGCCGTAAACTTCTTGATTTCAATCAATTTATGCTTTAAATGGTGATGTCTTAATCAAGTTAAAGCAAATCAATATACAGCACATAATGCGATAGATTTGTGTATATCAAATTCTATATGCAATTTAATTAGCTAAATTCATTTTTATTTAAATGTATATGATTTGCCAAACAAGGGAAGTTAATTAAGAAAATGCGTCTATTTCAATTAATTTATATATTGAATAGTAATGTCTCAATCAAATTAAAGCAAATCAATAATATGAGAGATTTGGGCAGAAAGAAACTTTTGTATACAATTCTTATTTAAATGCATAAAAAGTTGCAAAAGAGTAGTAGGTATTATAAAAGTAAATGTATGTAACAGACAGAAGCAGTCTTCTCCGACGCTCTAAATTATATATATACTTGATCAGCGTCAATAGCCATGTCCGCCCGTATGAACACTTAGACTTTTCGAATAAGTAGCGTAATTTTGAAGCTTAAATGATTTGTGTAAATTAGCTTGCTTACTTTTTAGAATACACCTGAAGCTGTACAAGAATTTTTGTTTGAAATGATTGCCATAAACTTGTTATTAATCGATTTATTATATATTCACTTCTATTCACTTATTATTATCATTATATATTCACACTATTCACTTCTTTTAATGACGTATTCTTGGGATTCTTCTTTTGTAGCTGCACCTCAACCGAATGGCGACAACGATCTGACGCCAAAGATCTTTGATCTGGCCAAGTCGGTGCACTGGATTGTGGACACGAGCACGTACACAGGAGTGCAGCACAGCGTGACAGCGATGCCGCCACGACGTCGTCGTCTGCTGCCCGGTGGCGATGACAGCGATGATGAGCTGCAGAATTCGGCGCCGCCCACCAACGATATTTATCGCCTGCGACAACTCAAGCGTTTCGCCAAATCCAATTGAGAACTGTTTCTATTTTTTTTTTTTTGTCGTGTATTGGTTACTCAATTTTTTAGCAATTTTTTTTCTCCCCCTCCCCAAACAATTTTTTAACAATTTCTACCATTGTAAGTAAAAATAATAATAATAATACTAGTAGTAAACAATAGTCGATATTTAGAAGACAGCATTAAACAAAACAATGAAAAACTAAAACAATATTGGTTTATTCTTCGTTTATTACAAGGAATTAGCCTCGTGCATTACATTAAAGCTTAAATAGTTTTATTTCATTTATTTGGGGAGTATTTGCTAATACAACTAGTTTAAGAGTAGAGAAACGAATAAAAAAACAATTTAAGAGTATGGATCAGGGATTTTTTTCAAAATAAAATGTAAGGAAACAAAAATAATAGCTAAAGTACAAAGCCAGTAAAACGTTACCAAAGGCAAGAATTATTTTCGGCAGTCAAATATGGAAATAATTCGTTTGCTAGTATTACTTTGACAGATAGAGGGAAAAGGAGAAATAGGTCCAAACAGCCAACATACAGCCTGTAAAACGTTTACGTAAGTTTACTTGGGCAGAAAATGGCAATATACATAAGCGAACAAAAATAACATAACAAAATCATTTGCAGCTTGAAGCTTAGAGGTAAATATAGAAAGAGAGAGAAAGATAGTAAAGTAGCAGCCAGCAAAACGTTTACGAATGTGTCTGAAGCAAATTAAAACAATAAATATGGTGTGATAGTAAGTAGTTTAGAAACTGTAGTAGGAATTCAATTTTAATAAAACGAAGATTTAGAAGTTCCTCTATCTTTCTCTGTGTCTACTTCTCGTTGCTACTGTTGTTGCAAGCCAGTTAAACGTTTACGAATGTGACATTAACCATGAAATGTCGGTTAGTTTTGGAAGTTAAAAATGTGATATTAAAAGCTAGAAATATAAATTTAAAAAGTAACGTAGTTTTCTAGGCAGTAAAACGTTTACGAAAACAGCATGAAAGAAGAACAAAAAATAAAAAAGAAATACTGTTTACAAGTTGGTAAACAGTATTCATTTAAAAAATAAAAGCTGATTTAGCTGAACTCTATCAATGAATAAAGAGTGACCTTTTCTATATCTCTCTCAGTGTCTACTTCTCGTTGCTACGAGTAAGCCAGTTAAACGTTTACGAATGTGACATTAACCATGAAATATCTGTTAATATTGGAAGTTAAAAATGTGATATTAAAAGCCAGAAAAATAAATTTAAAAAATAACGTAGTTTTCTAGGCAGTAAAACGTTTACGAAAACAACATGAAAGAAGAACAACAAATAAAAAAGAAATACTGTTTACAAGTTGGTAAACAGTATTCATTTAAAAAATAAAAGCTGATTTAGCTGAACTCTATCAATGAATGAAGAGTGACCTTTTCTATATCTCTCTCGGTGTCTACTTCTCGTTGCCCGTATCACCATTCGCATTGGCCGTGCATCGCTTGCGATGCTTATAGAGTCCGGCATACTGAGCGAACCGCTGTCCGCAATTCGAGCAGCTGTACCGCTTCTCGCCGCGATGCAGATTGAGATGGGCATAGTAAGCGCTGCCCACGACAAAAGCGCGATTGCAATACGGACACACTTTGTCCCTGATATTGAGATGCGCACGCGTATGTCGATCCCGCTCGTGGGCCGTATAGAAAGCCTTATCGCAGCGGGAGCAGGGATAATCCCGCTGCTCGGCATGACGCTTCAGATGCTGATTTAGCTTGCTGGCATTCACAAAGCCCCGAGCACAATGCTCGCATACATAAGGCAGCTCCTTGGTGTGACTGCGTTGATGCACACGCAACGCGGTCGAGTTGAAGAACTTCTTGGGACACTCGTTGCACGCATGCGTCCGCTGGCCGAGATGGCGACGCAAATGCGCCAGCAAACTGGTGCGAAGCGAGAACTTCATGCCACAGATGTGGCAAATGTGCTCGAGCGAAGACGGTGAATTCGGTGAAGAATTCCTTCCACGTTGTTGCTGTCCATGCACCTGACGTTGATGGCGCACAAAGTCCGAGCGTCGCTTAAAGCTATCTGCACAATAACCGCAGCCAAAGGGTGCCACATGTTGCTCGAGGAATTGCAACGGCTCGTAATACTCGTAGCTGGCCTGCCATGCCACACCGTGTTGCACAGCCTCGAGTCGCGCCTGTTTGCACTGACGATACTGACACCGAAACTCGATCAAACGATTCCGCAAACGCTCCAAACTGATCTGCAAATTGCATTCCTCCTGCAGCCGGGTGCACAGCGATTCTAGCTGCCGCTGTCGCTGCTTGCGCTTCGTGTAATCCGGATGTTGGGTGCACCACAACTGCTCGTAGCTGCGATACACTTGGATGATCTTCAGATTGCTCTCGCGCTGCTGCAGTGTCTTCTGTAGCTCACAGCTGATGGGCACAATGTCATCCAGGAAGCTGAAGACCTGATAGAAGCTCCAGTTGCGTGGCCGATCGTTGCGTTGTCGATCGTTTTTCTGATCGTTGCGTTGTTGATCGTTGCGTTTATGATCGCTTTGGTGATCTCGTTGCCGATCGTTCCGTTGCTGATCGTGTTGCTGATCGTTTTGATGATCGTTGCGTTGCTGATCACTTTGCTGTTCCCGTTGCTGATCGCCTTGCTGATCGATTTGCTGATCGTGTTGCCGATCGTTCTCTCGCAGTTCTCGTTGCTGTTCGCCTTGCTGATCACGTCGCTGATCGTTGCGTTGCTGTTCTCGTTGCTGCCTCTCGCGGCGATAATACTTGATGTAATCGATGAGCTTGCGATGCAACATTTGCCAACTGTAACTGGTGCCAGCAAATGCGTTCAGCTCGTTGGCGATTTGCTGCCAGCCCTGGCGACGCTCTACGCGCGCCTGATAGTCGAGATGATTGGGATCCCAGAGCTGTGGTTGCGCCTGATACAGTTCGATCAGTTTGTGTGTTTGTGGCAAGCTCAAGCGCACACGCAACGCATACGTGTTGCCGTCGTTGTTGGGCTCCGTTTGATCCTCCTTCAACTTCCTTAAATTGTGCAGCGGTTGCTGCAGTGGCAGCTCCTCAACTTGTGGCAAGCTTATTTCCTTTGCCTGGTCCTGATCCGCCTCCTCCACTTGCTCTTCGACTTGTGGCAACGTTTCGCTCAGCTGCTGCTGTTCCAGCTGTGTCATCAGTTCACCCAATGTGGCTGCTTTTTCCACTTGCTGCTGCAACTCTTCGACTTGTTGTTGCCCCTCGCAGCCGCTTTGCACGTGCGCCTGATGACTGGGCAGCTGCTCAAAGATCTTGCCACACACCGCACACACATAGGGATCGATGTGTTTGTGCAGAAATTCCATTTCCGCATAGTGCTCAAAGCGTGCCACAAATTGCAGTTGTTTTCCCTCCACGACGCTGTGCAAATAGCGTATCTTCTCCAATCGATAGCGTTTGCGCAACGATTGCAGGCGACGTTGCATCGCCAATCCGGACAACTTGATGCCACACATACTCAACGCCAACTGGAGGCCACGATGTGCCTCATGACGCTGCCGCATCGTTGCCGTGCAACGCAATCGCTTATGCGCATTGTGCCACAGGATCGGATAGTGTTCGTAGATCTCCAACAGCTTCCGATTCTCACGTGCAACGTGCTCCTGACGCTTCAGCAGCGTCTGCTGTTCGCCCAGAAATCTCAGTTGATCGTAGTGCACGAATTTCGACCCATCATCGAGTTCATCGTTGCCACCTTCGCCCTCGGCATCGAGGCGTTCGCGTTGCTTGATGTAACGTTGACACAACGTCGAGACGCGGATTCGCACCTCGGTGACACTAAAGCTGCGACCGCAGTGCGCACTCCAAGCCGAAGTGATGCGACGCCAGGAGTCGCGACACAGCTCCACGTTGCGGAACTCGGGATGTGTCTGGTTCCACAGGCGTGTCTCGGAGCGATACAACTCGATCAGCTGCTGCACGTGCTCCGACGACAGCTTCTGGCTGTTGTTCTCCACAGCGGGGGGCAAACTCTATATACAGAAACGAAAAAAGCGATAAAGATTCATTAACAAACACGTTGGAGAAAATAGTAACTTGAAAGCTAAATGAAAGTATTCATAAGTTTATTAAAATTGAAATAAAATAGGTGACACATCATTACAAAAATATCTAACATACTAAACTACATTAATTTTGGGATATATCTAGAAATTCATAAATACGTTTTTGTTTAGAATTTTGTATTAGAATTAAAACAAGTAAGAAAGCTACAGTCGAGTGTACTCATTCTCAAAATATACCAAATATACTGCAAAAATACTGAAAACACACACGGCACAATATACCAGATTGTCAGCCAAAGCAACTAAGACCCCTAGGAAGTAGGCGTTTTTGCCCATACAAAAGTATTTCTTTAATAACTTCCACAATTTTTATCTGATCGCAACGAAATTTTCAGGAATCATAACTACTATAGTTATTACCGTATATAATTGTAACTCTAGCTTCAAAATTATGCTTGTTATTCGATTTATTTTATTTGCAGGGGCGGAAGGGGGCGTGGCAAAAATTTGAAACAAACTTGATCTGCGTGCAAACATAACAAATGCTGTCGAAAAAAGTTATAGCTCTATCTCTTATAGTCTCTGAGATCCAGGGTTTCATACGGACAGACGGACATGGCTATATCGTCTTGGCTGTTGACGCTGATCAAGAATATATATACTTTATAGGGTCGGAGATGCCTTCTTCTACCTGTTACATACATTTCCTGTCGGCACAAAGTTATAATACCCTTCTACCCTATGGGTAGCGGGTATAAAAAAATATCGAACAACTATCACTAAACCACATTCTTATATTAAGTCAAGAAAATATAATGCAAGTTTTTATAGGCCAAGTTAGGAACTTAAAAACTGTATAAAAATAATCATAAATTCATTTGAATTGAAATAAAATAGGTGTCACAAGTAAGAAATCATCAGTCGGGTGTGCTCGACTGTGAGATACCCGTTCAATAAAAGCAAAACATTTTCAAATATACTAAATTAAAATATCACAAAAATACTAAAAATATACCAAGGCTATATGTGGAATATTGATATAGAACTACATCCATAATATAGTATACATTGGAGTGCTTAATATATATACATATATGTATAATACTTGAATATTTTTACTTTATCGGGTCGGATATGTCTCCTTCTACCTGTTAAATATATAAATATCTATCATACTTATTCACATTATTATATAATTTTGGGATAGCTCAAGAAATGCATAATTAATAAGCGTTTTTGGAGTTAGAAACATGAGTAGTTATATGGAAGACTGTATAATACTCATCAATTCACTCGAATGGAGGTAGAACAAAAACAAAAACAATACAAACATCGCATAAAATATAATTTTGGGATAGGTCCAGAATTTCATACATTTAAGGTAGGTCAGGTTTGCATAAAAATAACAATATTTTAATACAATGAGTATAATGGGCTCAAAGTTTTTGAATTTTAATTATTTTCTCAATTTTTTTAGATTTATTAAATCCTTTTTTTTTTTTAATAAATTGAAATATTTTGTGAGATTGAATTTTAAATGTTTTTGTTTTAATGACATTTAGAAAATATGTCTCGAAAATATTAATTAATATAATTATTAATTTAATATAATATTATAAAGAAGCTAAAAGTTAAAGTTAAATTCATTTTTTTTAAGATTAATTAAAATTTTTTTTAAAGACGTTTAAACATTTTTGAAGATATATTTTTAAAATTAAGCAAATTTAGAAGATATGTTGAATTGCAGTGTAGATTTCTGACGGTCTTTTAGGTTGCCTTAGTTGGGAGTTGTTGGTTAGTGGTTAAAAAAAAAACGGTAGTTAAGGTAAGTGACTTGTTTTTGTTAGTTGTTTAAACGGTAGTTAGGCTAAGTAGTTAGTTAGCTATGTAGTATTTGTGTTTTGCACTTACAGCGTCATCGTGGCGAAGTTGCGTTCGCTCCTCGGGTCCAAGTGTATCGACGAGCAGCAGCTGTTGTTGTTGTTGCTGTTGCGCTGTCAACGTCAACGTCAGCGTCGCTGGCTGCTGCGTGTCAAGGGCATTCAGCTCTTGGACAAGTTGCTGCTTGAGTTCGTTGACCTCGCAGTCGCCAGCTGGACAAATGAACTGTTGCTGTTCGGCGAGCACTTCGTGCATAAGTTCATCCTCAATGGGAGGCGAGGACAATGATAATGATAATGAGGATGGGGATGAGGATGACAATTCCGATTGCTGCCAATCGGAATGCCAGAGTTCCATATGTTCGGCGAATTCGTCGAGGGCGCAGAGGGGACGCTCCTCGCATAGTTCACACTCGATGCCATAGAGTTCGCCAGCGCAATTCCAAGTGTAAACGGTGCCGCATTTTTGACGCACTTCCTCAATGTTGGGCAGCGCCATCTGTCGGGCACTCGACTCGTATTTTGTTTACTGTCACTTTTTAAGCGGCTTATTTTCTAAATCGGACGCACTTGTTATTAGATCTGTTTTTTTTTCTTTTCTGTGTTTTTGTTTTGTTGTTTGCCTGTTTTGCTTTGCGAGACAATTGCGACTGCGCAGCTTCTTGGCTTCTGACGTTGTGAAAATGCCAAAGAGCTCAAGCAGCGGGCCAACAAACCCGTTGCGGGCCATCTCACACACACACCTGCACTCTTAAACACACACATGCTCACGCCTGCTCACTCAACACACACACACACACAACATGTGAGGTATTCTTGTTGCTGGGTAACAACAACAACAATCTTGTTTTGGTTCGTCTCGCTTTGACTTTTGCCTCTTTTGCTGCTTCACGTTTTCTCTTTTGTATGCGTGCGTGTGTGTGTGTGTGTGAGTGGGCAACAGGTAAACGTAACAAACATAAACATGACAACGCGCAAATGAGCAGCGTGTGTGTGTGAGTGAGTGCACAACAACAGCTGAGCGCTGTCCGCCCCATCTAAACAATTGTATTCACTTTACGTCTGCGCGCACAGTTCCCACATTGTTGTTGTTGTCGTTGCCGCAATTGAAATTTACACATTTTGTTTGCTTGGCGAATTCGCTTTGATCTCCACTCTGCTTCTTCTTGCACAACAGCCGCCTTTTGTGCTGCTTCCCAAATGACATTGGCAGACTTGTGGTTGACCAGGGCTGGCGAATGTTGTTTTCAGTGGTGCCACTGTTTCAAAACTGATGAATGCACCCCAAATGTACCAGAAATATTTGCAAATTAATTTATTAAATTGTCCTTATTGTTAATTTCAACATAATATCATAATATGCATTAAGTTGAGCACAATGGCGTATCCTTTTTTTGCCTCAAGTTATGTAGAGTGTGCAGCCCTAATTCTAATTAGCATAATCTGTGTAATCGCCCATCCATCACGAATCGATAAGCGCCGCCAATTACTATCGATACGTAGTTATTTGTCGGTGCTTCGCGCGCGCCTACTCCGAAAAAAGTAGTGGTAATTTGGAAAGAAAATTGTTGTTATTTTCGGTCGTTTTGAAGTGGTGAAGTGGTGGAACAAAGTTTCCAAATTCAATTGCGAATCAAATAAATACTATTTGCTACAAATTGGATGCAGCAAAACAAGTGAAAAAGGTGCGCGTATTAAAATATAAACACAGACGCATGCGTATGTGTTTGTGTGTGTGCGTGAGTGTAACGGTATTCGGGAATTCGGGAAGTGGTGGCAATTTAGAAATAAGATTTGTGTATTTTCGGCCGTTTTGAAGTGATTCGTTTTCGTCGCGGTGCTGCAACAAAGTTTCCAGATTCAATTGCAATTCAAATAAAATAATAATTGCAACAATTTAGATGCAGCATAACAAGTGAAACAGGTGTGCATCTAAAAATACTTGCTAGTCTGCAAGTCGCGATTGCACGCATGCGTATGTGTGTGTGTGTGAGCGTAAGTGTAACGGAATTAGTGAAACGGAAAGTGGTGGCAATTTAGAAATAAGATTTGTGTTATTTTCGGTCGGTTTTAAGTGGTGCTTCTTCGTCGCGGTGCTGCAACACTGTGTTCAGATTCAATTGCAAATCAAATAAAATAATAATTGCAACAATTTAGATGCAGCAAAACAAGTGAAACAGGTGTACGTATAAGAAAAATAGACACACATACATACATATAAAAACCTTGCGAGACTGCAAGGCGCGAATGCACGCATGCGTATGTGTGTGAGTGTAACGGAATTAATGAAGCGGGAAGACTTCAATTGATGATGAGTTTCAATGATATTTGCTGGCGGAGCAAGTGAAACAGCTGCATGCTAGTGTGAGTGCGTGTGTGTGCAATAAGTAAAAAATGCTCTCTTTGTCTAGCTTACTGAGCAAATTGCTAGTTGGACAATTGGACGGAGCGAGAAAGTTGATTACTTGCGGGATTTGCACTCTATGGCAAAATGCAGTGTCACGCGAGAAAGTCTATGCGCCTATCCAAACAAACAACTGTGCTCATGTGTGTGTGTGTGTGTGTGTGTATGTTCCAGTTATGCAGATATGATAAACGAGTTATTAATGCTGTTGGGACCAAATAAGGGCTATGATTTCGCGTTGGCGCCGTTACGATATTATTATTATTATTGCTGGCATGGGAGGGGGTACATTGTCATGCCCCTTCCCCTACACCCCCTTGCCATGAAAGCCTTTGCCCGCGAGTGCGAGACAAATTGCATGAAAATGAAAACGTGCAGTGGCAATAAAATGCTTTGCAGCCAAACTGTGCGGAATAACGGCAACAGGGCAAAACAATGACAGTCGCCAAGACAAAAGCAAAAGCAAAAACAAAACTAAAAGCAACAACAATAGCTATATGAGAAAAAGGAAATCTCCAGTGTGAGCCAACATGGCGAACTTTAAATGTTCTTCTCGAGTTAAAACATGCATTGGTAAGTTTACATTTTTAATTATTCATATGTGAAATTTCAATTTCAATATTTGTTTTATACGAATTTGAGGTAAATGATTTTTATATCTATTTCATTATTTTGTTTCTATTTAAATTTAAGCTGGGAATATTATTATTATTATTATACTTTTTTTTTTAAATTTAGTTAGCAATTTTCAAAGGGTTTTCTTGCTTTCAACAGCAATATGGTCGCTTAATGAAGAGTATTAACAGCACACTGTGAGAAAAAGTCGGCTAAAACAATGTAATTAGCACAAATGTACAAATTTGTGGTCATTATTATAAACAAAGTTGTGAAAAATCGTACGTAAACGTTGAATGAAGTTGTTTTTGCCCATATGACAATTTTATGCAACAAAAATGGCCTTGTAACAAAAAGTTGTATATGTTGTATACTATACTATACTTAGTATATATAGTATATATACTTTTGTTATTACAATTTTCCAAAACTTCATATATATGTTTTAAGATTGAAAAATTATTAAATCAAGATTTGTAATCTTCTTTTAAAATCTAGAATAAAACAATCTTGAATCAAGATTTGAATCTTGAAAGCACAATTTAGCACAAAAATCTATATTTAAGATTGTTTCAAATTATAAATTTTATTTCAAGATTTTCAATCTACTTTTTAATCTAGAATAGAACATTCTTGAATCAAGGTTTTAATCTTAAAATAAGATGTTATCTTAAATCAAGATTTTTTCAATCTAGATTTCTTTTGCTGTGTGGAAGTTTTGTAGACCACTCAATTAAAATGGGTTCAAAATGGGTTTATCAGATGACAAATATAATTTAGAAGTGTCTTTGGTGTCGTTTGATGTTTTGCAAATTAGATAAGTCAAAAATCGTGTTAAATATTATTTATAATCTTCAATTCGTTGCTGTTTATTTATAAAATTGTTCACTTTTGCATTTGTCATTTAAAATTGGGTTATGAAAAAAGTGGTATTGAATAATTCATTGCTTGAATATTCATGTAATTTGCTCTGCATTCGCTCAGTGTGCTATAAGAGCGAAGTTTAAGGGGAATATTCAGTGTAAGCGCAAGATAAACACGACCCTAGGGAGCTTTGACTGCAACTTTCGCGCGCGTTGCCAGTGTCAACTGCATGGCATGTGTGTGCGTCTCATTTGGTGTGTGTTTGTGTGTGTGTATATTCCTGGGTGTGTGTGTAAATAAACAAACGCATATGGCAAACACAGACAGCCGCTGGTCATGTTTAAAAGCAATGGAGAACTGCAGAAGTCACTCTTGTGCCTTGCCTACAAATTCATACAGAAAGAAGGAGATAAAGTGAGCGAAGTGGAGAGAGAGGGAAGAAGAGATGAGAGACAGACAGACACGTTGACTTTCCGCCATATTCACAGTAAAAAGTTGATCCTTTGCAAACGCATCCTTTGCCCCCTTGGTTATCGTTTGGGGCAGCCACATTGTCCTGCAATGCCTGGCGTCATGTGTCCCGTCAGAAACTGTGTAATAACCAGCAAATAAAATGTGCGAAACACCAAACGAAACAAAAAGAATACGATGAAAGATGAAGGCGAAAAAATTATCAAGAGAAAAAAATAACAATATTTATGAAATATACACACAAATTGTTTATGAAGTAAAACCGCAAACATTTCGCTACGTTAAACCTCTTGCAAGCCCATTCGCAATCGCATTCGCAATCCCAATCTCAAAGCCAATCCCTAGCCCATTTCCAGGTTGAATCCCTAGCCTAGGATAACAGGATACTGCCAGGAAGAGAACTGGCAACACAAGCGGCAACGACGGCGGTAAAAGCGCCAACTGCACAATTTTTATATTCGTATATGAAAGCACGAATTTTTCCCAGCGGAAAACCGAGAGTTTTTTTCATTCGTTTTTTTTTTGTTTTTGTTGGTTTTGTTGGTTAAATTGGCGATATTTTGCACCAACTGCATGAAATTGCCTCGCAACATTTTTATATACTAGATTTTGTTTTTTTTCTACCCTTTATAAATCGAAAAAATCGGCTTATGCCGAAGGAAATTTGATTAGCTTTGTAATCAGAAACCAATTAATGCGAGTTAATTAATTTAAATAGAGCAATAGTTTATCTCTTTTGTATATTTGAAAAAGTTCTTAATATGCTTATGCTAGAGAAAGTATTTTGACAAGTATTAAATTTAATTTCTTTGGTAATATTTTCAACTAAAATTATTGATGTTTGTAATAAATAAGTCAATTTAACTCTTGGTACTTATTACTGATGATGGTACTGAAATCATGACGTATACTTAATATTAGTAAACTTTAAATGTCATGACAAACAACATGTTATATTCTACATAAATCACGATATTTAATCACTGAAATAAATTTCGTATTTAATGTTAGATATTCTCAATATCTTGAAAAGTGGTTAAGACAGGTATAAACTTAAGGTTTTATGGGAACGTTTTTATGACCCCCTTTTAGCATTTCGTTTGATAATAATGTAGGCTTTTTAACACTAATATTCTTGTTTGAAAATATATATTATCCAAAGTCTATTTCCGATTGCAACTTTTTCAAAAAAGTGAATGGAAATTTAATTTGAGTTTTCATTGATAACTAAAAACAAGTAAGAAAGCTATAGTCGAGTATGATCGACTTTGAGATACCCGCCACCCATTGTGAATAACACCAAAACCGCAAAAATACTAAAATATATCAAATTATATTTTAGGTATATTTATATAGAACTACATTTAAAATATACCACAGAGTGAAAAATATACCAGTTTGTCCCTCAAAGCAACTAAGATCAGTAAAAAGTATCCGTTTTTCACTATAAAAATATATTTATTTAATAACTTATACAATTATCTGATGAAACCAAATTTTTGGGAATCATAAAGAATTAAGTTAATATTGCAAGTGACAAAAACACGACTCTAGCTTTGAAGTTTGTGCTATGATTGATTTATTAAATGATTAGATTAGTATCTGAGATCTGGGCATTCATACGGACGGACAGACGGACGGACGGACGGACAGACAGTCAGACGGACATGGTTATATAGTCTCGGCTATTGACGCTGATCAAATATATATATATTTATGGGGTCGGCGATATCTCCTTCTGCCTGTTACATACATTTCCTATCGGCCCAAATTTAAAATACCTTTCTACCATATGGGTGGCAGGTTTAAAGAAAACAAGTAAGAAAGTTACAGTCGAGTGTGCTCGACTGTGAGATACCCGCTACCCATTTTTAATAAAGGCAAAATATAGCGGTATCATTTTGAAAATATACCGAAAATACTTAAAAAATACTAAAAATATACCAAATGGTATGTTTGGTATATCAATATAGTACCGCATTCAAAATATACCATAGACGGCTCAATATACCAGATTGTCAGCCAAAGTAACTAAGACCCTTATAAGTAGGCATTTTTGCCCATACAAAAGTATTTCTTTTATAACTTCGACAATTTTTATCTGATCGCAACCAAATTTTCAGGAATCATAAGTACTATAGTTATTATTATATATACCAAAATTCGCAACTCTAGCTTTAAAATTACGCTTGTTATTCGATTTTTTTGATTTGCGGGGGCGGAAGTGGGCGTGGCAAAAATTTGAAACAAACTTGATCTGCGTGCAAACATAACAAATGCTGTCGAAAAAAAATTATAGCTCTATCTCTCGTAGTCTCTGAGATCTAGGTGTTCATACGGAAGGACGGACGGACACACAGACACACAGACACACAGACGGACAGACGGACATGGCTAGAACGACTCGGCTGTTGACGCTGATCAAGAATATATATACTTTATAGGGTCGGAGATGCCTCCTTCTACCTGTTACATACATTTCCTGCCGGCACAAAGTTATAATACCCTTCTACCCTATGGGTAGCGGGTATAAAAATGCAATTCATATTCGCGAACATCATCAGTCTTATAATAGTTAAACCATACATATGTAAATTATGTTTAATATTTTCTGAAGACCCTTATATTTATCGCCGTGTCGCTGTGCTAAAAAAATTCCCTGACCATTTTCGTATGAACAAGTTTTTGCCGTGCGTTAATTACGAGTCAAGCGTAACAAATTGGGTTTCTTTTTAATGTGGCGCGAATGAAAAACGAAATGATAATACAGTCTTCCTTTTTTATTGTGCTATACATTTTTTGTATAAAATTAAGCCTTTTTAAAGTATTTTATTGTGGGACAGTGCTCAAGAAGAAAAAAAAAAATGAAAACTGGCTAGTTTTTATACCCTGTTTTTGTTTTGTCGGTTGGTTGTTATCTCACTCCAACTCCCCAACTAACTGTGTAATTAGTCCTTGCCTAATTGATGAGTGTGCTGGTTGTAACCAACGAAAGAAACAAAAAAAAAAAAAACAAGGTGGAAAGGAAGAGAAAGAGGAACAAGAGGAGGAATTGTGATTGACAAGCGGTTTGATTGTAAGCGACATTGAAACTAAAAAAAATGAGGTTGACCCATGGCCAAAAGGATTGTTGGCAAATTGCGATGCTTTGTTGTTGCTGATGACGATGTCGATGTTGCTGCTGCTGTTGCTGTTCGTGTTGATGTTGCTGTTGCTGTTGTTAATGTGGTTGTTGCTGTGTGTGTGAGTTTTTTTTTTCGGGGCAAATTGCCAAAGCCAGGCAGCAGCGAGTATCTTATGCTCGCCCAACTCCACTTGCCACAATCTATGGCCGCACATTATTCAGAGTGGTTACATTATTGTTGTTGTTGTTGTTGTTGTTGTTGGTGCTGTTGTTGCTGCTGTTGCTGCTGGTGGCGTTGCTTCGCCTGGTAAAACAAGCGCGAAAACATAATGAGCATATAAATAGACAAACAATCACCGGCAAACAGGCAGTGAGGCAACAACGCGACAAAACCCGTCCAGACAACAGACAGCAGACAACAGCCCGCAGCAACAGAAACAGCAACACACACACACACACTAACACACAGCATCACAGCCGGCATTTGCCCGAAGCGCCTTTCAGCTCCTTGACACCACTTGCTTCCTCCAAACGTCGCTGCCGAAGCCGACTGTCGACCACCAACTCACCACAAGCAGCCGAGTCGAGTTGAATTCACAGTCTCTCCGATTCCTTTCAGTTTGCAGGCAGCGCTGCTAACATGCACTTCGAGTCCTGCCAACTTGGCTCAACGAGTGTGCCGTAAGGCCTCTGAAAGAACTTCTGCGAAACTGAAATTTACGAAATTTTATTTAGCAAATTATTTGACAAACATAAATTTTTGGCTAGAAGTTTAAAGATTCATTTATTTCAAAATATTCAACTTTTTTAACTTTGTGCCTATAGAAAATGTGTGTAACAGGCAGAAGGAGGCATCTCTGACCCTATAAAGTATATACATATATTCTTGCCATATCCGTCCGTCCGTCTGTCTGGCTGTCCGTCCATCCATATGAACACCTAGATCTCAGAGACTATAAGAGATAGAGTTTAAAAATAGAGAATTTGACGATTTTGAATATAGTTCTATATCAATATACGAAAGTATTGGCATATTTTTGGTGTTTCTGCGGTATATTTCTAGAATATGGTCTTATCTAAAATGGGTAGCGGATATCTCACAGTCAAGCACACTCGAGTGTAGTTTTCTTCCTATATTTCTTATAATTTTTATAAAGTATATTTATGGAAATTAAATATTTTATTTGATTTATTTAATTTCTCTTAATGCAATATTTAAAGAATAAAATAAATGCTTAGCAATGCAGATAACGTGTATAAAATATAAATTTATAAAACGTTCTCAAAATTGTAAATAAAGTCTAGGATACAAATTGCTTTGCGTTCTCTTTGTTTTCGATATTTAAATAGACTTTCATCTGATGTCCATTTATATTTACAATCATAATAATAATAAAAGTAATAGTGTCTTGTAATTCTTGCACAATTCACACATCAAGTGTCCCATTTATCAATTGTGAATATGCGAGGTCGGGGGGTAAAAACAGAAATGCGAATATTTGCTATATGCGCGTAGTTTGTTTAAATGATTCATAAAAAAATATTCGCCAAATAAATCTTTGATGTTTATTTGCAGAGCATTTAAGCAACAAATATAAATAAAAACATAGAGCGACAGTCGCAAATCACAAAACAAAAACAACAAAAAAAAAAGTGCGACATGGGAGAAAAAAAGACTCAACTACAAATGGCAGACAATAGCAATTAAAATACACAAAGCCGCAGATAGTCGCCGATATACATATATATATATATACTATATTTATTGTAGAAATGCTCATATATATTTCGTGCATTTATATTTGTGATATACTCTCCCCAGAGCTGATATTAAAAAAAGCAAAACAAAAATATTTGAACCAATGCGTTTCATATTGACAAATTTGTGAAGTGCTTTAAAAAAGTCAAAATAGTAAAGCTCATTTTCAGTTTGTTGCAATATAATCTAGCTAATTTGAGTAGTGCAGAGCTTAAAATTTATTTGCTAGAAAATTAAAATAGGATTTTCATAATTTTAAAAAATTTTCTATTAGGAGAAGATTAAAAAAAAGATATCATGCTTTATAGAAATAATATTCTAAAAGTTTTCTAACAAGAAAATATCGAAAAAAAATTTGACAAAATCAGACAAATAAAATCACAAATAAAATCACATCCTAATATTGTTTTTAGTATGTTTATATTCCATTATTCATTTTAAATTTCCGTTAGAAACGTTTAATAATAAATCTTATTGAACTCTGCCACACTTACTTTTATTGTATGTTTATATTCTACTTTTCTAAATATATGCATTAAATTTCAACTTATTTAGCGTTCGATAGTAAATCTTAAAAAAATTGTTATTCTATGATAGATATATAATATTTGATAAGTAGGTCATTTGGTAGTCGTTATTGCCAGCGATAAATATATAGCTTGCTTCCATTTTGTGGCCAGCCTCGGATTCTGGTTGTATTTTTTGTTTTTGTTTTTGTATTTCTTTTTTTTTTTGCGTTGCCATTGCTTGCGTTTCAATTGGGTTTTGTCGATTTGTTTTCTCTTTTTTTTTTTGCAAGCAGACGTCGCGTTCATTGCAGCTGTAAATCGAATTTAGACACGCTTAGATAACTTTTAGATTTATTTATTTAACAATTTATACGGCAAGTCGGGCAATTTATTACATATTTTCCTTCTTCTATTTTTATTTTTTTTACATTATTTTGATTTCGCTTTTTCGACAATATTTATTTAAAGTCCTCACGTATTGTGCGATACCAACGACGAATTTGTCGTTTTCCATTTGATTATTGATTCGTATGTTGGATGCGTTTAAAAAAGGCTTTAAAAATTTCATTCACTGAACTGTGTTAAAAGTGCTTTCCACAGATTTACGTGTTCATTTCAATTGCTGCGCCGCACAACGTTGATTTCTATGCTACATTTTCATTTGACGGCAATGCAAATGGTTTTCGCTTTTCTCTTTTCTGTTTTTGTATTTATTTAATGAAGGTTTGGCATGTTAAGCTTGGCTTAAAAAACGAACTTTAAATGCAATTGAGATTAGCATTTAAATAAAATTGTTGAAATAAAGTTTCTATGTTATATACGGTTCCTTTTTTCCCTTTACGAGGTGCGAACTACCATTAAATTGGCGATTAAAATCTTTTCGCAGTAGTTTAATTGTTGAGTAATTGAGGGAACACAAATTTAGAGCCTTAAATAAAAGATTTCAATTTCACTTTTGATTTGTGAACTAAAAATGTAGAATTAACAATTGACACAAGTAAGAAAGCTAGAGTCGAGTGTGCAAAACGGTGTGGTATTAATTCTAAAATATACCAAAAAATACTAAAAATATACTTTATTCAAAATATACCAGAAATAGTAAAAAATATACCAAAGACTATTTTTGGTATTTTATATGAGACTATATTCCAAATATACCACAAAATGTAAAATATACCAGAATTCGTTAAAATATACCAAAGTTTATATTTGATATAGCACTACATTTAAAATATACCATACAGTGTAAAATATACCAAAGGCTATATTTGGTATATTAATATAGGGCTACATTCAAAATATACCATACTGTGTAAAATATACCATATTGTAAGGAAAGCAACTCAAGCTTCTTTATGCTCATATAAAAGTATTTCATAACTAACTTCTGATACTTTTGGTATCTTATATGGGACTATATTCCAAATATACCACAAAGCGTAAAATATACCAGAATTCGTTAAAGTATACCAAAGGTTATATTTGATATAGCACTACATTTAAAATATACCATACAATGTAAAATATACCAAAGGCTATATTTGGTATATTAATATAGGACTACATTAAAAATATACCATACTGTGTAAAATATACCATATTGTAAGCAAAGCAACTCAAGCTTCCTTATGCTCATATAAAAGTATTTCATAACTAACTTCTGATACTTTTGGTATTTTATATGGGACTATTTTCCAAATATACCACAAAGTGTAAAATATACCAGAATTCGTTAAAATATACCAAAGGTAATATTTGATATAGCACTACATTTAAAATATACCATACAGTGTGAAATATACCAAAGGCTATATTTGGTATATTAATATAGGACTACGTTCAAAATATACCATACTGTGTAAAATATACCAAAGGCTATATTTGGTATATTAATATAGGACTACATTCAAAATATACCATACTGTGTAAAATATACCATATTGTAAGCAAAGCAACTCAAGCTTCTTTATGCTCATATAAAAATATTTCATAACTAACTTCTATGATTTTTATCTGATGGCAAGTTCATTTTCAGTTTGTATCTTTCTTCTAGCGTATATAAAATTGTTATTCATATTTTCTTTGATTTCGTAGTCTGTCTAATCGCAGCTATTAAAACAGTCACTTTAGATAACACTTTGGAATTAGTTGCGTCATCTGTTAATTAAATGGCTTGTATTTTTAGCTGGTTAAGGTCGTTGGTGGCTTTGCTTGTGGGCAGCACTTGACCACTCTTTGCTTGACCTTTTCCTTTCCCCTTTCCAGTGCTGCAGTTGCAGGACTCTTTTCGTGGCAGCTTGTCTTCGTGGGGCATTGTTCAAACTGTGTGCGCTGTGTCTTACATTTTCATTAACTTGAAATAACAACGAAAAGTTTCGTTTTGTTGCAAAAGCAGCAAAAGCAGCAGCAGCTCGACATCCGCTCTATACATAAACATTAGCTGGCTAGAATACATATTTTTTGATATGCCATGTCCAGCTGTGTTGCTGCTGCTGCTGCTGCTGCCTGGCGTCCTCTTTCTTGTTGGCTACCAGGGTTGCCACCTAACGGGTGAATGGACGGGGGAGGGGAGATTGCCACCTGCTTCGAAGCGTAACGTGCAATTTTTATTGTTATGGCAGAACTTGGTACATGTCATGCTGCCTAGACACCGTGTTGTTAACTTTTGCTTGCTTTTTGTGGCCGACACGCCCCCCTTCTCCTCCCCCTCTGCCACACATCCCTACACACCCACACACACAAACACGCATACATAGTCGCAATGCCCAATTGTCCGGCTAAAGTTTTATTTTTTTTGTTTGTGCACAATTCTTTTTTGGTGTTGGTTTTTTTGTTTTATACCCGCTATCCAATGGATTGAAGGGTATTAAAACTTTGTGCCTACAGGACAGTCTAGTATATTTTGTACTCGATGGTATATTTATGCAGTATATCTTGGTATATTTTGTACTCAATGGTGTATTTGCAAATAAAGAGTATGTTGATGCCAGATGGATTATTATCGATGTATAGATTGTGGTATATTTTAATATATTCCCAGTATATTTCGGTATGTTATGTACTCAATGGTATATTTTCAAATTAATAGTATATCGATGCATAGATTGTGGTATATTGTATTGTGGTATAATGTACACAATGGTATATTTATAAATTAATACTATGTTGTTGCTTCTGGTATATTGTTGAATTTTTTCAGTATTATTAACTATTAATTTGGTGTGTTTTTAAAAATGATATCGCAATATTTTCCTTTTATTGAAAATGGTCGTGAATTTTAATACTGACAATAATGACTATAGTATTTATGATTTATGAAAATTTGATAACGATGGAAAAAAAACTTCTAAATTTTAGTTGTTTTCGCTGACAATCTGGTATAATTTTTATTTCAAATGTAGTATCAACATATTTGGTATATTTTTGTAATTTTTCAGTATGATAATTTGGTATATTTAAAGAACAACACTGCATGCTTTAGTTTTATTAAATATGGGTAGCGGATATCTTACAGTCGAGCACACTCGACTGTAGCTGTCTTATTTGTTTTTTTTTGGTTTATTGTTCGAGCAATGTCGCACCCACTGTGTTCAAAAACTCCACTGCCACGCCCCTTACCTGTGCCGTCTGGCCCTTTCTTCGCTTTGCTATATGAGCGTCAAAATGTTTGGCTGCCAAGTTTTTGTTGCCTTCAATTTTGTGCTTGCACTTTTTGTTGTTGTTGGTTTGTTGCTCTGCATTTTGTTAGCCATCTCGTGACTATTGCAAAAGTATTTTGGTCAAATTAAAAAACATTTTACAATTGCATGCGTGTGTGTGCGTTTCAGTGTGTATGTGTGTGTGTGTGTTGTGGCAACTTTCGCTCTGTTGTTGCCGTTGACTTGGCAAAAAGTTTTCATGTCTTTGGGTCTACCCAAAATGGCCAAAACGTTTGCACTTTGTGTTTGCCGAAAAGCAAAAAAAAAAAAAAAAAAAAATAGCAGAAAAAACGATCACATAATAAAAAAAACTTGCAAGCGGCAAGTTGCAAGTTGCAAGTCGCTGAAGCTGCAGCTGCAGTTGCAACTTGGAAGGCTCTCAGTTCATTGCCAGTTATTGTTGTCGCCATTCTTGTTTCTGCTTTCTACAAATTTCTGCTCTCTTTTCTTTTTCAATACCCTGCAAATGAGGATATTTGATTTTTTTTTGAAGAAACGAGACATGACAGATAATTTAAGCTAAGATTTTATTACAGATCAGCAGGTTTGATTATTTATTTTGTTTTTTTTTTTTATATTTTATTTTGTTATTTTTTTAGGAAGTTGATTTTTAATAAATTTATTTAGTTATTTATCAATGTGCTTATTTTATTATGTATTTATGTAATGATATATTTCTCCCATTTATATATTTCTTTATTGTCAATTTTATATCTTTATAGTTTTTTTTATTTTATTATTATGATTTCTTTTTAACAATTCGTTAAGTTATTTATTTATTAATTGGTTTATTATGTATCTATATATTTATTTGTTTCCATTTACTTATTTCTTGATTATCAATCTTATATCTTCATAATTTTTTTATTTAATAATTTATTTTCTAATTGTGATTTATTTTTAAACATTTATTGAGTTAATAATTAATTCGTTTATCTATCATAATAATTTAATTTTTAACGGAAAGGAAGATATTTTTACTATTAATATTTGCAGAAGTTATTTCATCCTTCTGCTATATAATTTACTTATCTTTTTCGAAATTTTCTAGGGTATTTACAGTTCGTTGTTGTCAAATTAGTTTGCTTGTAGTGCATTTCTTTCGTTTTTCCTTTGCCACTTTTCGATAGTCTCAAAGCTGTCGTTGTTCTCGTTGTTGTTGGCATCTTAAGTGCGACTCTGGCGGCTTCCTCCTCAAAACTCCCGCAACAAACTCGCTTTTTGTCTCCTCAAGGTGCTTGCGATAGTTTCTTTTTTTTTTTCTTTGTTTTTGGTAATTAGTTAGCTACTAACTGTTCTGCAAGCTCAGAGAGAGAGCGAGAGAGAGAGAGAGAGAGAGAGAGAGAGAGAGAGAGAGAGAGAGAGAGAGAAAGAAAGAGAGAGTTGTGCTGTTGCCAACTTAATATGCGGCTGCCTTGTGACATTATCGCCATAATATTACCCAACAAAACTTGCCAAAAGTCCCACAAAAACTAATGTAAATTGTCGAAACTTTGTCTTAAGCCACGTTCTTAACAGTTGCAATTACGACTACAGTTGGCAGCCAAGCAAAACTATTCAATATTTATTCAGTTGTACAAAAGCTGCTCGATTCATTAAGCTGCGCATTTTTTATTCCTTCGATTTCCAATTTAAGGGTGAATTATTTAAGTTTCTAACGATTGAAGAATTTGAATTTTTAAATAAAAGCTTAACGTTTTTATAAATTACTGGTAAGAAAGCCATAGTACGTAAAATTTCAAAATTAATATGCTGTAAAAATACCAAACTACACCAATGATGATATTTTTGGTATATTGATATAGTACTACATTCAAAATATACCATAGAGTGCAAAATATACCAGATAGTCAGCCTAAGCAACTAAAAATTCAAAATATAATATAATAACACAATTGCAGTAGGAATAATTTTAAACAAATGGCAATGAAATAAATTTGTATGATTTATTAACGCACTACGAAAATTAAAATTACCTATTTATTTTGTTATTCAACCTATTAATAATTTCATACGTTTGTTTGCTGGATATTTTTTAATTAAGTTGAAAATTAAACATGCAATACAGAAACTTTAATTGATTAATTTGCTTTTAAATACAAATTAAAAATAACACAACATATGTATTTGTTGAACAACTTTAAAGCTCGCAACTCGACAAACTTGTTTTTTAAGAGTTTATTTTCTTGTTTGCTTTTTGTTTTTTACCTAAACCGAAAATGTTGCAAAGAGTCGTTTTTAAAAGTTCTTTTTTTGGGGTAAACTTAACTTTAGATTGGTAAAAGTTACGCTTAAAGTTGAAATCGAACAAACGCAGGCGACACACGCTTTGTCAAGGATAAACACATACACACACAGACACCCTCAAGCACACACACACACACACACATACACTCTTATCTGAACATACACAGCATGGCGATTAAGTAATTAACTGTTACGCGCCATGTGAAGGCTAATTCCACGCAATTTCCCCCTCTTCAATAACAAGCTGCGAACATATCAACAACAATTCCAATTCCAATACCAATTCCAATGCCAACAAGAACAATAACATGACCAAACATGTCCATGTCGTATTGGTTTGTCCGACAAAATTGAGGGAAGAGTAACTGCATTTCCGTTACGTTGGCGGTCAATAATAAGAAATAATTCATTTACTTGCGACAATTTGCGTCAACGATATGGCAATGGTCGAAATTCTACACTGAGAAAGAGAGAGAGAGAGGGAGACGGAGACAGAGAGAGATAGAAAATATAGGCAGTCTGAGCTTAGGATAACTTGACAACTGGACGCAATTGCACAGAGCACTTGAAAGTGCAGCGCATTGCGTCTCGGCAGCTGTGCAGTGCGCACTTTATTAACGCAATTTCCGCTTCCGCTTCCGCTCAACTCACCCAGCGCAAGTGCACGTCAACGAATGGGGAATGAGGGTGGGGGGTGGAGGGTGGTAGAAACAGTCAGACGGTCGCTTCTGGTGTCTTCAGCTTTTAGGAACAATCGCGGCTGGCGATAAGGCGCTGCACTCACTGCAAGTAATAATCGTAATAATAAACGTGACAAAATGGCGGCACACAATGGCCAACGATATGTCGACATAATTGTCACGCCTTCTTCTGCCCTCTGCTTCCCTCCTCCTCTATCGCTGTCGCTGTCTATTGAGCACACTCTTCTTCTTATCTTTCATTCTCTCTTATTCGCGCTATGTGTTGCCTTGCTTTCTTTTTTCGCTTGAAGTAGTGTTGGGCGCGTGCTTTGACTTTCTCAAGGATGACATTCCACAACATTTTATAATCGATATATATATCGATTGGCAATGAAGTAGTTCAGCGATAGTAAACTATGTGAGACAAGCTCAACTTCTATTGTCACCTTTGTCTACTATTGCATATCTAAATCTTAATAATGATTTAAATATTTAATGCTTGGTGTTACTTACCAAAATTACTATCGATAGGCATTAAAGTAGTTAAGCGATAGTTAACTATGTGAGACAAGCTCAACTTCTATTGTCACCTTTGTCTACTATTGCATATCTAAATCTTAAAAGGATATTAATATAGTTATTGCATATCTAAATCTTAAAAGGATATTAATATAATTCTTGGTATGACTTACTAAAAGCTTACTATCGATATAAATGTATATATCGATAGGCATTAAAGTAGTCAAACGTTAGTAGCATAAGTAAATTATAATTACAATATTAATATAATGATTGGTATTACTAACCAAAATTTTACTATCGATAGGCATTAAAGTAGTCAAGCGATAGTAAACTATGGGAGGCAAGCTCAACTTCTATTGTCACCTTTGTCTACTATTGCATATCTAAATCTTAAAAGGATATTAATATAATTCTTGGTATGACTTACTAAAAGCTTACTATCGATATATCTGTATATATCGAGATATACATATATATCGATAGGCATTAAAGTAGTCAAACGTTAGTAGTTATATATAATGACTGGTATTACTAACCGAAATTTTACTATCGATAGGCATTAAAGTAGTCAATCAATAGTAAACTATGTGAGACAAGCTCAACTTCTATTGCTTCTACTATTGCATATCTGAATCTTAAAAGGATATTAATATAGTTCTTGGTATGACTTACTAAAAGCTTACTATCGATATATCTGTTATATATTAAAGTAGTCAAACGTTAGTAGCATAAGTAAATCTTAATTACAATATTAATATAATGATTGTTATTACTAACCAAACTTTTACTATCGATAGTCAAGCGATAGTAAACTATGTGAGACAACCTCAACTTCTAATGTCACTTGCAAATTATTTTGGCGTATAATGAACTTCGATTAGAAACCTTAGAGAAAAATTAATATTTAATGTTATTTAGAAATCGATTAAATTCGTTTTACTTTATTTATCGCGTCTCATGCTCAATCGTGTCACGTGCTCATCTCTAGTTGGAGTATCTGGCATTCAACTGCCAGCTAAAGTTCATTTCCATTTTCCAGCTAGCATTTGCTGAAGCTGAAGCTGAATCTAAAGCTGATGCTGTGTCTGTTTCTGTTTCTGTTGCTGCTTCTGCTTCTGCTTTTGCTATCTGTGGCAGTCGCTTGTGTTGCTAATTGCACGCGTTGAGCTCAAAATGTGTTGCCTGCTGTTCGGGTTTTGAGGCAACGAAGCGCGTAGAAAATGTTCACATTTGTTTGCATTATTTGAGGCGGCTATCTAAACGACTTGCATTTCAATTTGCGCAGTTAATTAGCTTTAGAACACAGACATTTCCTATTCACATCAGAGCTCCGATCATGAATCAACGTCTTAAGCACACACACACAGAGACATAGAGCAACGAAGAAGTTGCCACACATTTTGTATTTGAAGTTGAAATTTCACTTGAATTTCTCTTTAACAATGTTGCGCAGCAGTTTTTATAGAATAAATTTTAGTGTATAGAACTTCTCTAAAAAAAACACTGCCAAGCTGCTCTCGAAGAAACTTTCTTAGCTAAGAAAATGTTCTATAAAGAATCTTTTCAATAAGGAACAAAGAATGTGTATTAAAAATGAAATTTGGTGCATTGAGTGAAGTTTAATAAAACAAAAAACTAATTTAATGAACATTTATTTTAGGAACTCAACAATTATAATATAATTATTTTCTATAAAGAAACTTTTCCATACGAAACAAAGAATATGTATTAAAAATAACTTTTTTTTGTGTTGGATGTTAATAAAAATTCAAGAAATATTTATTTGAGGAACTCAACATTTTCTAAAATCATTTTATAATGAACTGTAGTCTAATGATATTTTTATAAAGAGAAGTTTATTACGTATACGTATTTCTTATTTATATATTTATATTTGTTCTTTACTTTATAAAATGGTTTTCATTGCTTAAAAGTACTAAATATATTAACATCATAGCTGCAGCTAAAGCCGTGGATTTCTTAATGAATTGCTTAAGATTTTTGACTGCTTACGATTCATTGGATTGTATTATTAATGTTTTAATTAATGCAACTTTGAAATCAACTGTCACTTTCACCACGTTTTCGTTTTCGGTACAATCTAAAGCCTCTCCCCGCATGGTCTGGGGTTGTGTTGTTGTCTCTCTGCTGCCGGCAAAATGTTGTGCGAATTTCGTAATTTTCGTATAAAATGCTAAAAAGTTTTGTCATTAAGCCGTTTTAATAATAAATGAAATGATATAGTAGAGCGCGTATAATGCAGGCTGTCGCATTAACACACACACATAAACACATGTGAGTGTGTTGACCCGAAACAAAAACACACACACACACACAACATATATAAACACACACACCCGTCACATATAGGGCAACTTTATGGTGGCAACATTTTTGGCAACAAAACTGCGCGCTTCTGTGGCAAATGTTGCTCATACGCCCCCTCGGCCACACACGTCGCTTGCTGCCTGTCGCCATCTGCATTATGTGCGCTCCCATGGAAATTATATTTATTACATAATTATGCAAAGGCCATGATAGGAGTTGTGTGTCGAGCTATTTATGATTTTGTATGGCACACCAGCTCAAGTTACGCATACGCCTAGTGTGCTGTAGTTGTAGCTCTGTAGTTCTGGCTGTGTTTCGACAGCGGGTTTTTTTCTTTTTTTTTTTTACTTGTTGTTGCTGCTTGTTGTTGGCCCATCAGTTAATCAATTGTCTGCAGCCTGACGTCTCTGAGTTAAACAATTGACGAGCGGTTGCTGTTGCAGTTGCTGTTGCTGTTGCTGTCGTTTCAGTTGCAGTTGTCGTTCCACGTTCAACGTTCGACGTTGCAACTGCCACACTTTGTATGCACTTCATTTGTATCGCAGTTGAATGTTGCACACGGCGTTGTCAGTTGGCAGATTGACTTCAATTGCCATCGACTTTCATCCGGCAACTGTCAATGTTGTTTGTTGTTGTTCTTCTTCTTTTTTTTCTGATGATGGCGGCTCCGTTGATGACTCTAATTTGTTGGCTATAGTCGCAACCGAACGTTGCGGTGCAACCAACCAACCTGGCACATTTCGTACTCGTACTATATACATCGCCTTTGGGACTTTTGCTGAGCGAAACAATAACAAAAGTTGTTACTACTCGGGCACTTTGTTCACATTGCTCGTGTGCTCGACTTTGCTCGACTTTCTGCAATGCTGCTATTCAGCACTTCTTTCAACAAATTGCAGTCGATACCCGTTGGGAATTATAAGCAAATATAGATGCTCGCTCTAAATCATAAAATTCTTGTCTAGACACTTTCTACTCTGTTGCAAGTTATGCTATAAATATCCTTGCTTTTAATCTAACTGTTTGCCAGTTGTTCTATATTCAACAATTCGCGAAGTGTTAACTGATGCTTTACTTTAACGTCGTGTTTAAATTCGAAATATGAAAGTATTAACTTCAACAAAGAATTGACATAAATATGAAAGATTCACATAAAGAAAAAAATGTGCTAAAATCTAGATTAAAATCTTGATAAATATTGAACCAATAAGGTTTATTCTTAAATCAAAATCGAAATTCTACAAAAAAATTTAGATTGCCCAATCTTAAGATTCAAGATTATAATCGTTCTTCAATAATGGACAAATCTCAAAATTCAGTCAACACTTTCTTAAAGCAAGATTTTAAGCTTAAAATAAGATATATTTAACCTTAAACGCAAATTTAGCTTAAAAATTTTTATTTAAACAAGTAAGAAAGTTACAGTCGAGTGTGCTCGACTGTGAGATACCCGCTACCCATTTTTAATAAAGGCAAAATATTGCGGTATCATTTTCAAAATATACCGAAAATACTAAAAATACTAAAAATATACCAAATGGTATGTTTGGTATATCGATATAGTACTCCATTCAAAATATACTATAGACGGCACAATATACCAGATTGTTAGCCAAAGCAACTAAGACGCCTAGTAAGTAGGCGTTTTTGCCCATACAAAAGTATTTCTTTAATATCTTCGACAATTTTTATTTGATCGCAACCAAATGTTCAGGAATCATAACTACTATAGTAGTTACTGTATATACCAAAACTCGTAACTCTAGCTTTAAAATTACGCTTGTTATTCGATTTGTTTTGATTTGCGGGGGCGGAAGTGGGCGTGGCAACAATTTGAAACAAACTTGATCTGCGTGCAAATATAACAAATGCTGTTGAATAAAAATTAGAGCTCTATCTTTTATAGTCTCTGAGATCCAGTGTTTCATACGGACAGACGGACAGACACACAGACGGACAGACGGACATGGCTAAATCGTCTCGGCTGTTGACGCTGATCAAGAATATATATACTTTATAGTGTCGGAGATGCCTCGTTCTACCTGTTACATACATTTCCCGCCGGCACAAAGTTATAAAAACCTCAAAGTCTTATTCGAAGATTGTTGTTTTTTAAATCGAAAAAAGTCTTATAGAAGAAATTGTAATATATTTTTCAATCTAGATTTTTTTCTCTCTGTGTATTAAAGACATACTTTAAATGTCTTATATTTGGACTAAGACCAAACTTTATATGGTTCACAACATATTGAAGTGGTTTTATTCGAACTTAACGAACCTTAATCTTTAACAAGATTTTTAATATCTACATGAAAAAGACTTTCTAGTTAGCATATTTTGGATGAACTACATACATATGAAGAATACAAGAATTATGTAAAGTTTTAAAAGGAAAATATATTTCATATAATATGTAACTGTACTTTAGTATTGTGACTAAAACTGGTAAAGTTGATGTTAGACATAAAATCCACATGAGAAAGGTTTTTTAAAAAACGTAACTTCGAGAAACTTTTTCATAGCCAGAATTGTTAGAGCTCTTTAAGTTGAACGTAAATATTCCATAATATGTAACTGTACTTCAGTTTCAGTTTGACATCACATTAAAGGGTCGAGTCCGAAATATTAAAGTCGCCATTAACTTTGGCATGTAGATGAGAGAATCAGTCGCTTGATTATATGCATAAATTTGTCATATCTATTTAGGTACATACACTGTGGGCGAGCTGATATGTGTGTCTAGCTTTTCAATTTGCCACACACCAGCACACACACAGACACACACACACACACAGACAAACTGTGATTTATAACATTCCAAGCTCAGAAATTTCTATGCAGCCCAAAAGTATGCCATACATAGAACACGCAGAGCGAGTATTTTTATTATGCATGCATTACTTATTACATTTACACCACACCAGACGAAAGACACAGAGGGATGGAGGCATGGTGCAAAAGGGAGTAGTGAAGGGGGTAGTGAACGGTGGAGGAGAGAAGGTTTGTGTGAATAAAAGACAGAGCGACCCGGCGAGCCTTTTTGCCATTTGTCATACACAAAAGGCGATGTCAGCTGTGCAGGGAAATAAAAATTTACAAAGAGCGTTGGCAAAGAGATGGAGAGAGGGAGAGCGAGCGAGAGCGAGAGAGACAGACGCTGGGGGGATAGACAGAGAGGGGAAGAGTGAGTCAGCGATAGATGTGCATTGAAAATTTGCTGCCATTAGGCACTGACAGTAACGGATAATGCAATGTACAGTTCTCATTGCCATAATTGGAGTCCTGACTGCATGAATGCCTCCCTCCCTCCCTCCCTTCCTTTCTCTTCTCCCTCTCCCCCTGGTTCACCTCTTCGTCCGACTTTAATGTGCCTTTGCTGCACGTTGCAATTACGAACAACGAGCGAGCGAGCGAGTGTATGTGGCATCATACTGCCTGCCTGCTTGATTTGGTAACCTCGACTGATGCACGCCCCCCGCCTCCCTCTCTTGCCACAAAAATAAAAGTAGAAACGTGGCGGCGCCACAAAGAAATGCAAATGCCAAAAGTGCCGCAAAAGGTTTGTGCGAAAGCGCCTGCTAAAGCTTTTCTGGCGAATATGTTGCGCATACGTCGCGTGTGACGGCCAACTCTATATCTCTCTCTCCGTCTCTGTCTCTGTCTCTCTTTCTATGCGAAAATGCGGCTCAGCTGGCTCAGCTGAAACGTGTAAGCCACTGCAAGCTGCCCGAGCACTTCTTTTGCCACCTGCTACCACTTCCACTTTAGAACATCATCAACATTATTGTTGTCAACGTCATGCGGCGTGACTATGACATTAGTTTTCCATGCACCCGCACACACACACACACACACACACACCAACACACAGAGCGAGAGAGTTTGTTTTGTTGCCTGATGAGAAGAGGCTTTCAGTGGGTGCGAGGGTGCGACAGACAACACTTGTAGACAAACAATAGTTGCACAATAGCCATTGCCAAGTGTTGGTTTCATATGCCAACTCAATGTTTGCCTTGGCCCAAAGCTCGCAAGCGGGCAGCTCAGTTAGTTTATAGCACAAAGCGCAAAGCGAAAAACATCAGTGATTGCAATTCAATAAAATTATATATAAAATATACCATTTTTTTATAGTATGGTATATCAACCTTATTATAAACTTTTTAATTGAAATAAGAAATACATATAGAATATACAATATATACTAGAATATACTATAAATAGACTATGGTATAATCAGTTCATAGAGCACCAAGCAAAAGAAACAAAGATTGCAATTCAATAAAGTATTATATTAAATATACTAAAAATATGCTATGTATAAAGTATGGTATGTTAGCTCATACTACAGATCCAAGAAAAACCAAAAAAAAAAAAAACTACTGATTGCAATTCTATAAAATATCTAATATACTCATATATTAGATTATATTATGTAAAATATACTATAATCAGTTCATAGAGCACCAAGCAAAAAAACAAAGATTACAATTCAATAAAGAATACTACATAAGTATAAAGTATGGTATATTAGCTCATAGTACAGAGCCAAGAAAAACCAAGTAAAAATACTAGTGATTGCAATTCTACAAAATATACAATATACTATATACAATATACTATTTACAGTATTATATATCAGTTTATAGATTCAACGATTGCAATTCGACACAAATATTATATAAAATATACTAAAAATATACTATTTGTAAAGTATGGTATATATACAACCTTAATATATACATAAATACAAACAGACGCATAAATTTCTATTTATATTGCAACTTTAACATTAGTTATGAAATTTTAAAAATTACGTCTTTTTATTTTACTGTATGTTTAACTTTAAAAATGAATAACTTGCAACTAATAAACTGTTTTTTTTTCGATACAGATAAAACGAGCTAAGAAATCAAATGGATTTGGTGAGTAAATTCTTAATTCTTTTATTATTTATGAAGCATTTAAATATTTGACTAAAATCACATGAATTTTAACAAGCTTCTTAAATGTTGATTCAAAATTGTTTGAGATTATTTAAAGCTAAAATCCAATTCCGATTCGGCTTAAATTTATGCATCGTCGTTGAGTCTGAAGAACAACTTATGTGAATTGTCTTAATTCAACTTAGCTGCAACATGCGATAAACCTGCTTGTTAAGTATTTCAAATCAAGGTGCTTCAGGTGGCAAGCAAGATGTGCAAGATTTGCAGCAATTGCTGAATGAAATCCGCTTTTGGCTTTTTGACTTTGGATTGCAACTTATTGGGCTACCCGCAAACAATTAGAACTATCTATCTGTGCTCGGGTCGTCGCCAGAGCTCTTTGTCTGGCTTTGATATAAGTGCAACAGCAGCAACAACAGTAGCAACAGCAACAACAGCAACAGCAACAATGGGTTACAAGTAAAAACCACATCACGCAGCGGGAATATGTTACAAAATAAACAAAACAACAAAGCAGACGGAACAAACAAAGCTACACACAGTAAGTGCAGGTGTAGAGAAAGAGAAAGAGGACGAGCAGCAGTCAAAGGGAAGTCTGCTCCTCCCGCTCCCCCCTCCAGCTCTCTCGTATCTCCCTAGTGACAATCATTGTGTTTCTGTTTGCAGTAGCTTTGGTTGGCTTTTTTTTTTTGTTTTTTTTTTGTTTTTCGTTGGTGTTTTGGTGTGTGTTAGCATTAAAGTTGCCGTCGCTTCACGCTGCCCACTTCATTTGCATTGTCCTTGCTTATTGTTTTGCGGTTGCTGCAATGGCTAAGCAATGACACAAACCAAACGCAGGCACACACACCCCCACACACACACACACACGTAGACACTTGCACATTGTGCATGGCGTTGACAGTTTGTGCATTTTTGCCATGCGGTGACAATTGCATTTGTTTTGGTTTTAATTAGCTCACGAAAACCGCAAAAACTGCAAAATAATTGAGTGAGATGGCGAAAGTAGCAAAGGGAGAGAGAGAGAGAGAGAGAGAGAGAACGTGAGAGAGTGAGAGAAGGAAAGAGTGAGTGGGCAAATGCTCTTAACCCAACAAAGTAAAATCCAAAGGTGCCAAGAGATGAGCTCAATTCTTTCAACAGCCAACTAAGCACTTTTATGCTGCACTAACACAGACACACACACACTCGCTCACGCACACAGAGAGAGTGAGTAGGAGACCACCACACACACTTAAGCAGACACTCAGCTTGCGTTGGGTTTTATGGCTTCAACTAAAAGCGCTTCAATTAGCGCTCTGATGAACTCTGATGAGCCCAAAGTAAATTATGTGCTAATTGAAGTATGCGTGTAACTGTCAATGCAGCCGTCTCGCTCACTCACTCACACACATTTACCGCTCTGTCGGTCCAAGCTGAAATCACGTCAAGCATAATATACATATGTATATATGTGTATATATGTATATATGTGTATTTTTTTTAAATGTTATGTTGTTATAATGTGCTCCATATGCGAGAGTTTGCATGTATAATTGTCTACGTGTGTAAGTGAATAACTGCTTGCCTTCATGTGTGTGTGTTTAAGCAGTGACATGGCCTACTTAAGGGGTGCAATTTAAGGGTGCAATACATTCGCCCATAACAGAACTTATTAACGAGAAAGTAGCCTCATAACCTCATTTAATGTCTTGGATCTTTAATAGAAAGTTGAAATTCATCCATCAGGAAAACAGCTGAAAATTTAAAACTTGATTTATTTTTATATTATGGGTTAGTATATTTCCTATGCGTTAGTATATTTCCTATGGTATATTTTGAATTTAGTAGAAAATCAAAATACTAAATATAGCAGCCGCTAATATATATTTATAGTATGTTTGCAGGGTATTGGTATATTTTCTAATATACCTAATGTGCTCCTTGGCATATTTTAAGTATTTTTGTAGGGTCTCAGTATATTTTCTATGGTAAATTTGAATTTAGTACTAAATCAATTCGACCATGTGGTATATTTTCAGTTTTTTTTGTGTATATTAATTGATCTAAATCTTAAATGAACATTTGAAATAATTCATCAGAAAAAAGTTTAGAAAAACAGAGCCACAAAATACCAAATATAGCTGCTAGTATATTTTTAGTATGTTTGCAGGGGTATTGGTATATTTTCTATGGTATATTTTGAGCACAGTATTATACCAATATACCTAATGTGCTCCTTGGCATATTTTAAGTATTTTTGTAGGGGTCTCAGTATATTTTCTATGGTAAATTTGAATTTAGTACTAAATCAATTAGACCATGTGGTATATTTTCAGTTTTTTTTTGTGTATATTAATTGATGTTAATCTTAAATGAACATTTGAAATAATTCATTAGAAAAAAGTTAAGGAAAACAGAGCCATAAAATACAGGAAAATAATACTAAAATAATACTGCATATTAGTATTTTGAAGAATCAAGAGTTGCATCAAAGGACTTTAATTAGAATAGAAGCTATTTTTGTCACAAGTATCACAATTAATGAGCTTTAGTTTTAAACCTTTAACCTTTACATTTGCTTTATGTGCTGCAAATCTCATTTAATAAAGTTGTTTAGTGAATTCACGTGCCCCCGTTAAGGTGACGCCCTTGTTGTAGTAATAGATGTAGTAGCGTTTGTGCTGTAGCTACCGTTAAAAACACACGTAGAAACCGTAAAAAGCATCGCATATGTAGTTAAGTACAAGTATAATAAAGCATATGAGCATCAAGCGTGCACTAAAACAACTGCTAAAGCCAAGTAACGTTGTTACACAAACAGCCCAGCCCATGACTGAAATGAAACTCAATGCCCCAACCCAAAACTGTCTGTGTAAATACAAAAAGACCTGAAGAACAATGAAAGAACAAAAAAAAAATATAGTACAATATATATACAGCGATGCTTCTTGGTCTTCTTCTTCTTGGCGAAGCGGAAATGCTCTTAAGTGCGTTTCAGTTAGCCATGTTCGTTTTGAAGACATCCGTTTCGTTTGGTCGCTGAGCCGCTGCGGCAATTGAAACTGTTGGCGTTTTCAAATTAAATGTTAAAACGATTTTGTTTCAAAGAATTTTGTCGTTTATTTAATCTGATTTCGTAATACTTATTATCGTGTATTGTGAAGTATTCAAATTGCGATTTGCGACTATGGAAATCAGAAGAAATAAAGTGGGGAGCAATGAAATGAAGCATTTTAAATACAATCCATTACATTGGGTGAAAATTGAATATGAAATGATGAACATCGAGTTTATATAATCTACATTCTTAATACATTCGTATATGGTGAAGAATTTAAATTGCAATTGACCCCATGGGAAACAAAAGAAATAAAGAGTGGAACGTGAAATAGAACATTTAAAATACAATCTATAACATTGTTTCAAAATTGAACTTGAAACTATGGAAAGGAGTGTTAACTGAATAGTTGTAATGACGGTCATTTAAATATTTAATTTATATTGTGTCAGATTTGTACATGAAACAATGGAATGGAGCAGTCATAGGGTTTGGAATGGAACGAAATCTTGAAATAAAAAATGTCACCCACATTTATGGAATTTTGTAAAGTGGAACAATGGAATGGAACAGTCATAGGGTTTGGAATGGAGCGTTATCGTTATCGAAACTTTGCAATAAAAAAGGTCACCCACATTTATAAAATGTTGTAAAGTGGAACAATGGAATGGAACGCTTGCGTTGCGCTAATCAATTTACATAGCATCGCATCGACAACACTTGCGGCCAAACGGCAACGGAAGTTTGTGGTGCTCGACTTTTTGTAGCGAATAAGTGAATGAGCTCTTGAAGTCGTCGTCTCATTGCGCTTTGTGTTTCGCTCTCTGCCTCCTCCGTTGTTCCAGTTAGTGTGGAGAGACACGCTGGGCACGTGCCATGTAACGTACACATGGCGTCGTAGTAGTCTTATCCTTGTGTCCTCTTATCCTCTTTGCTCTCCGAGATGTGACTCACTCTTCCTCTCTCTCTTTCTGTATTTCTCCGTCCCTCCTCTCTCTCTTTGTCTTACATCCATACGTCTGTCATGCAGTGGAGTGTCGAGTCATTCATTTATGCACTTGCTCGCTCATATTGTTGTATACTTACTCAAAAACTATAAAGTGTAGTCGCTTTGGTGTCATGTCAACACTCACACGCATCTCACGACGGAGACGGAGATGGAGACGGAAAGGGGCGGAGAATGGTAGTTGGAAGTTTTGTTTTGATTTGATCTGAGTAACGAGTAAAGCATATACTACATATATACGAGTATAGTATGCTTCTGCCAGATTTTGCATGTTGTGCAAAAGGGAAATTAAAGTTTAATTTTAATGCAACCCAACGCTCGTTAAGGAAGTTAACCCCCTCAAAAATAAAAGAGGACATGGCCAATGTGCATCCAGCATCCAGCATCCGTATGTGTGGAATGTGAGATATCTAGCCAGATAGAATGCTGCCCCTTACTGAATGGTCATTCAGTTTTGTGGCCGTTAAATCTCTTAATCGACATTGACGGTCACAGTTGGTGCCCTGGCGAAAAATGAAACTCAAACTACTTTTACCAGTTGCATTTAGCAAAAATGACCAGCGGGGCAGCAGGCTGGGCTTGCATCTTGACACGATGACGCAGAGAGAGAGAGAGAGAGAGAGAGAGAGGGGAGAGTGTTGCAAAAAGTCCAACTGTGCGCCATGTTAATGGCAAATGGTGTGCAGGCTGCCTGCATAGAGCATACATACATACATATATGCATGCCACAAGGGTGCTAACATGGCCCAAGCACACACACACACACACACACACTGATGCAGACACTCGGTTCAGTCAGACAGTGGCGAATGTCCGGGAGTGCGGCCTGGCTATGCCAAAATTTATTACACTTTAAATAACGTTTACGTTTACATATACGTATACGTAATATGTATTACGTATACGCAGCGATGTTCGTACAATCCATGTAAAGCAAACTGAAGCCCAATTTCAGAGTCAGTCAACTGCCAACAAGTTTCCTGCATCTCTTTCTCTCTCTCTCTCTTCTTTTTGGCTCTCCGTTTAGTCAGCTGGCATCAGTTTCAACTGCAGCTGCCACATTCACGTTCACATTCACATTCACATTCACATTCACATCCACTTGCACTTCAACGTCAACTGCAAACTTCTCGACTTCAATTCAAGTTGCAGTGTTTTTTTTTTTGCCTTTGCTTTTGCTTTGTTGCATTAGATTTGCCAGCTGTAATTCAGCGTGACATTTGCTCGCATTTCTTAATTGGGGTTCGGACATCTTTTCGCTTTCGTCATGTTGCATACTTAATTTGCTGTTGCATTTATAATATATGTATGTATGTAGGACATGCTGTTAGCAGCGAACAATATCTGACTTTGTTATGCAGTGTAATCATGGCAGTTGTATAATTAGAATTAAGCAACGAATTAATGATTTGAACTTGGTATTTGACTTGCAGACAGCTTGAAGAGCTTGACAATTTTTTTGTTATTACGGTTGAGTCCACAAACGATCGATGAAAATAACCAAGAAATAAAAGATAATAAGATTAATTGAAATAAAGAAAATATACCACAATAAATATTATTAAATAAATAATAAAAAAAAACTAATACGAAACAAATGTAGCAGAATAAATAGTACACAAAATTAATCAAATAATACAAAATAAGCAAAATAGGATAAATAGAAAATAAACAAGAAAGTCCAGTGTGCTCGACTGTAAGATACACGCTACACATTTTGAATAAACGCAAAACAGGGCGGTATTCATTTTAAAATATACTATATAAATGTACCGCAAAAATACTAAAAATATACCAAATAATACATACTCGCTACCCATAAATGCAATACAGAGCAGTATAAATTTGAAAAGGTTAAAAAAAAATATACCACAAAAATACTTAAAATATATTAAATTATATATTCGGTATATCGATATATATAAATATACTAGATTGCCAGTTTTGAGGTATACCAAATTAATACACCGCAAAAATACTAAAAAATATACCATATGATATAGTTGGTATATCGCTATAAATGAACATTAAACATATATATATATATATATATATATAATACATTCTATTACAACATGAACATTATGCATAAAGTAATAGAAACATTCTAAAATATTAAGAAAGTCAATAAACAATAATTGCCCCGCAAAAAATATTTTGCGGTATTTATCCCAGGTATGCCACAGTTGAGCGGACTCGACTGTGGGTGTTGATGATTTTGTATTACGGTCACATTATTCGAGGCATCTTGGATAGCATTACTTATTTGCTCGAGTGCAAGTTATCAGCATAAACAGACTTGAACGTAAATAGCATCATCTACTCGTATACTAGTATATGAAGGTGCTCAAGTTTTAAAGACTGTGTGAATTGTGTGCTTGATCTTGGCCAAGTTTGCAGCAAACGTTGAGTTGGCAGCTGTCAGAAGCTGTGTCCACGGCCGAAATGGTGAGGCACTTAAACGGTTTACGCCCTCGGAGCCGTAACCAAAGTGTTTGTTATCGCGGTTGGTTTCACAATACACACACTCGCACGCACAAGAGTTTAAGGGAGCGAGAGAGAGAGAGAGACAGAGAAAGAGTGAGAGTGAGAGAAGGGAGCTTGTTGTCACCCAATGAATGGCTGACAGTTCTGTGTCACTTACTTACGCTAATTAAACGCTTCGCTCCAGCATCACACGCTGCAACCCCTTTTCTGCACTTCACTTCAATCCCTTTCTGCACTCACCCTGCCTCACTTCAACATTGACAGTGGTCGTTTTGGCACTTTGACAACTTTGACACAAATATGCGGCATTAGATGAGAGTGGCCAGAGTTTGGAGCTGCATTTGCAACCTGCAGTTGGCTGCAGCTCACACCTGGCGCCGCTGCATTTAATTTGCCTGGGAATATCCTTTACCCTCGTAGACCAAAACTTTGCATACTGTTTGTGTGCGAGTATTTCGCTATTTTTATACCTGGTAAGCAATGCAACGAAGGGTGTTTATAGCAAGGCAGAGAATATGCTCAAAGTTAACAATCGATCCTTTGTCTATTTTTGGAATTATTTTTTGAATACTAAACAAATTTGATATTTACTTTTTTTAATATCCGTTTCCAAATAAAATACATAACATCGATTTAGTTTTAAATATATATAATGAACTTATATGTTCGGCCGGACAAAGAAAGTTAGGATCAAGTATGAACAGACAACAAGGCTAAGGATTTTTAAAACGTATAATACGGTCACAGCTGTTATACTAATTATGTTTGTCTCTTCGGACTGCAAGATTTTTTTTATATTCTTTATTTATTTACAATCTATCTATCTAAAGGTAATAAGTAAATTCTATGAGACTTCAAGGGGAAGGTCTAAATTTCTATTTTCTAATAATCTTTTTTAATTTTTACTATATATAAAAGGAACAACTATTCTAATAACAAGTTTTTGTAAAATACGGACACACTTACAATAATATCTTTAAGGAATTTTCGACCGCTTTGAGGACCCATAGTTTTTTTTATTAGTAGTTCAAGTGGAAGATCACAATTTTGGCTGATCAACTTAATAGGTAATAAAACAAACAACTGAGTAGGTTTTGCTCTTCAAAATAGCTAACGGGTATCATATCGTTGCCAATACTCCAGCAGCAGCAGCTTTCCTTTTTTTTTTTTTTTTGTATTTTTCGGTAGTATTTTGCGCATTGCATTGCAGCTTCAGTTGACAGTCGCCAGTTTAGAGCCGTAGCCTTGCTAGTTGCAAGCGGTCCCAGTGCCCAGTTGCCAGCTCCCCAGCTGTGCTGTCGTCAGTTTAGTCCAGTTGAGTGGCGGAGCAGTCGAGCGGAGCTGCAGCTAGCTGACGCCCTCGCAGCAAAAGTAAAAAAAAAAAACACACCCTTTTGCAAAACGTACTATTGGGAGCGTTAACTCGTCCAGATCGAGGGAGTTTCCCTCATTCTACCTACCTACATATATATATATATATATAGAGTGCGCTCTTCTTTTTTTTTTTTGTGTCCTTCTTCAGTTTTTGTGGCAGCTTGAAAAAGGCGTGGGGACAGTTTTGACTTGGCTTTAGCTGCATGGTTAGTTGGTTGGTTGGTTAGCTGGCTGGCCAGTCAACTCGCTTGCAGCGACAATGATTCCCTCGGCATTTCCATCACCGCCCCCTCCCGCCCAACTCTATTTTGTGCTGCTCTACACCTGCCTCCAATTTTATGGAATCACACGCTTCGCTGACCCGTTGGCGACAGCAGCAGCAGCAGCAGCATCATCATGGAGAGGAGGGGGAAGGGCAGGGATTTGCGTTTACCTTCGCCGGATATGTGCGGTTGCCGGAAAATGAACTTATAACTTGACTTGTTTAACTAACGCATTTAAACGATTTTCATCTTATTGCCACACAGCTACAGCTACAGCATAGCTGGTCAAAGCTTTTATCCTTCGCCTTTCCTTTCGTAACGTGTTCTTCTCGTTCCATTCTGCCCTTATTTCTTGTTTTGGTTCTACTTTCATTCGTTTGCTGCTGTTGTTGGTTTTTGCGTTTTTCTTTCGAAAGTCGCTTAATTCCGTTTTCTGATTTAATTTGCAATTTGATTGTAATAGATATGAAAATGCGGGTGCAAAAAGGTTTTTTTTTTTTTGTATTTGCATTTGCCAGATAGATGAGCTTCAGCTCGGTTTGGGCTTCAGTTTTCAGCTTGGGCAAACTGTCAACTGGGGACAGCTAACTCTTAACTCTGGCAATCTGAAGGGGAAGCTCAAGTGACCGTTTGCCTGGCCAATGACCATGGCCAATGTGATTGTCAACTGGCAACGGGCAACGGGCAACGAGCAACGGGCGACCAAACAGCAAACCGCCACTTAACTTGGCCAATCTACTTACGAATCGTGTCCCAGAAGCACGAGGCTAGATTATATTGCCAAGTAAATTATAGATTACAATGATTTAGTATCCGCTTAGCCCATTTCAAGTTTGTTACTTTTAAATTGCAAAAATATATAAAAAAAAGAATGCAAATAACATGAACAAGCAAATTAAAGGTTACAATTTTGTTTTGAGGTAACACAGTTTAGAATTGTGATGGCTTTAAATGTGGGATCCACATGTTGGGCGCCAATGATTAAGAATCCGCTTAGCCCATTTCAAGTTTGTTACTGTAAAATTGTAAGCAAATTTTAAGATTACAATGATTTAGTACATGTTTTGAGGTCACATGACTGACGGCTTTAAATGTGTGCTCCACACGTTGGGCGCCAGTGCACATGTGTTTGCGTTTAAGCGCATGTAATCTGCGACACTTGCCAGCCGGCCGGCTAATGTTTATTCATAGAGTCCGGGCCGAACAACCGAACAACTTCCTATATCATGTAAAAGCACCAATTCATACACTCTGTCTTGCGTCATCAATTATATGAATGTTGTCGCATTGAGAAAAAACGAAAATCCCAGCTGTGTATATGTGTGTGTGCGTCTGTGTGTGTGTGTGTATGTGGGTGTCAACAAACAATGGTAGAAAATTAAATTTTTGAAAGTGGAATGCAAAAATGAAAAGAAAAACCGAAACGAAACAAAACGTACCGAACCGAACTGAACCAAAACTGAACCGAACTGAACTGAACCGGAGGCGACAACTTAAACCAGGCGGGCAGCTATAAATCATGATGTGATGGGTTGGCATCAGGACGATGGCTGAAACATGGAGAGAATGGCGCAATAAATTGTTTGACAAGTTGACAGGATGTGCGAGTGGCAAGTGGCATGTAGATGAGGAGGAATACTGCTGGCATATACTATATATATATATATGTATATATTTTATATACATATGTATAGAAAAATGCAGAAAGAAACAGCATGGAATCGCCTGAAAGAGCTGAAAAGCCGAGCAACATGTTTATTATAACAAATTGCGCATACGCCATGTGATGCCATAAACAATTTGAATTGATGCGAACGCATAGCCGTGCATAAATCTTTAAAGTGTGTGCTGTCCCTCTCACTCTCTCTCTCTCTCTCGTTCGCCCTCTTCGCAGTGAAAAGTGAAAAACGGACTCGCAAGCCGCCTAACCGCAAATGTTATTTAATAACTGCCAAACGCAATTCCACAACTCAATTCGTGAACGGAAGTTTTCGCTCACCTCACTCTCAAAAATTGTGTAGGTATGTATTTATATGTCCATGGTATATGCGGTATCTGTAACTGAATCGAAATCTAAATCTCAGTGAGTTGGCAATTGGCAAATACAGCCGCAAATGCCAACCGCAATCAAAAGCCCAAGTTTCTGACAAAACTTGCGGTAAACAAGACAGAGAGAGAGCGTTTTTCACTTGGCGTCAACTTGAGCCTCTTGTTGTTGTTCTTTCGTATGTTGTGCAATCCCTGGACTTTTGTGCCTACACTTGGAGCAGTTGGTTGGTTGCCACCATCGCTCACTCTGTCTCTCATAACATGGCTTAAAGGCTTTTTGGCCTGGCCACGGCATGTCAGCTTGAATTAGTGTGGCCGTGTTTTTGCTTCACTTAGACAGCGACTCCGACTGCGAATGCGAATGCCACTGAGAGACTCGAGACTCTGTGTGAGACTGCTGCTCGTGTCCTGGATAGTGTCCTGGTTAGTGTCCTCACTGGTTACTGTTTTACTTTGCCAATCGTAAATTTCCATGTGCGGCATCGTCTCAGCGCTTACACGTGCCCAAGACGAATGCCTCGGCGTGTTGGCTTTTACACGTGCTTACCTCACACACACACACACAGACTGTGGACTAACAAGACCTGAAACGTTACCGAAACTGTGCATACTCTATGAATAATTAACTTGATGTTGACAATATTTTTGTTTCGAGCTCAAATTTACAACACTTTGAGCATTCCAAAAACATTGTGTTGTGTCTCTGTGTAAACATTGAATGTTTAAAAGCCAACAATCACACGAACACACACAAACACACAAACAACATTCAGCACGCTCTAAATATGTCCATGTGGATTTCGACAGTTTCGAGATAAATTTATGCAGCGCACGTTGGGCGCCAAATGCGTAAGTGCTTTAGACATTGACGTCTCGCTGTGACAAATCAGTTCTGTGCTCTCTGTGCCATCAAATAGGCTCAGGCCTGACTTTAAGTGGTCAACTATTAAATACTAAACGCGTCGAATGTATTCAGCATAAAGATTTTATTGTGCGAAATCGAAATACGCACTTGCTTTTTCAAATACGATAGATTGACTTGCTACACTCTAAGTGGTGATGTTTTATTCACACATTGCGCGCAAAGTGTCACAGCTTGTGTACATATATTGTAGGGTCTATTTAAAGTCAATTCGAAAAGACATTTGTCACTTGTAGCTAACGTATTCTCAAGAGGTCAATTCGATTGCACGTTTGGTGGCAATTTTACAAATATGTTGAATCGATTGACATTACAACTAGTGTTTAATTTGTTTAAATGCAAGTGTTTTACTAATAGTTGATTGGGTGTAAATGCAAAACGCTTGCGCTAACTTGAAAGGAAGAATTCTATCAATTCACGCTTATATCCAAGCAACTATTAGTGAAACACTGCCATTTAACACTTGTTGTAATGTCAATATACTACAAATAGTTTGGTATAAACACAAATTGATAGAATTTTTTATTTCATGTGGCGCTTTCTTTGGCTTGGCGCCCAACGTGCGAGTCTAAATATACCCAACTATTAGTAGTAAACTTGCAAATGTGCTCAAATCAACTCTCCCAACTGATCGACCTGGTAACGGAGCAGTAGTTGATAAATCCTTAAGCTCAATTGCGATTCGCATAGAATGCATTGGAATGGCTGGACTAAACTGTCTGGCGTCTGGCCTGGAGAGTTACTTCAAGTGGTCAACCATTCCCAGCTTGGCAGTTGTGTGACTTTCAAGCGATTTACTTGCCAAATTTATTTGCCTTTGCAATTTGGCTTTAATTGCAGCACAAAATGTTGACTTTACACTTTACGACAACCATTTCGGGAGTACAACACACATACACATATAGAACACTCTTTGCTGTCTTGCCCCCCAACTGCTTCCCATATGCGACGCAGTTGCAACTCGCACGGATGCACATTAGTGGCCAGAAAGGGATAGATAGCGAATGGGAGAGTGAGAGATAGAGAGAGAAAGCACTGTGTATGCTGGCCAGGACTCGTTTACCTCTGCTGCTCTACGGCTCGTCCTTCAATGCTTCATTTGCTTGGCCGAGCACAACCACTTATACTTAAACAGGTGTGCGTGTGTGTATAGGTGTGTGTGTGTTTACCTCTCTCCTCTGAGTATGTGTGCGTCTGTGTGTGTGGGCATTAAATAACTGTAACTATGCCTGTGCTGAATGCAAATTGTGCCTCCATTTGTTGAGTGTGCGTAAACTGTGCATATATTCAAGTGTGTGTGTGTGTGTGTCTGTATGCTTAAGGAGCCATTACACCTCTTCGCTTGCTTGCCAGACACACACACACACACACACACACACACTAAACGATAAATTGCTGTTATCGATTCGACTGCAAAAGTAGACGGTGCCAGAGGCCTACAATTATGAATGAATTGCTTTTGCATTGTGTTTCATTGATTGAATCCAATTCAGCACAGCAGTCTAAACTCACACCTGCCTAGACATGCTAAAAACTTTGAATAAAATCGAGCGAAAAGTTTGCATAAAATCGTGAGAACCAAGCTGAATAAATCATTACACATGCAGGCAACTAAAATCAAGAAAAAGCAGCAGCAAACTCAACATCTGTTTGCTCCGAATATAAATTGAAAGGAGGGTTTAAATAAAATTTTGTGTATGGTTGAGAATTTCGAAACAGCAAGAAACAGCTTATATTAAAATTGTTCGCAATATATAGTCATAAAAAAAGTTTGAAATTTCTTTATAATTTACATTACTTTCGCAATTTGTACAGCAAAGCGTAGTAAATAGAACAAGTAAGAAATGTACAGTCGAGTATGCTTGACTGTGAGATACTCGCTACCTGGATGGAATGAAAGCAAAACAGTGCGGTATTATTCTTAACATATACTAAATTAATATATGTACTGTAAAAATACTAAAATATACCAAGAGCTACATTTAAAATATACCATAGAGTGCAAAATATACCATGTAAGCGTTTTTGGCCATACAAAGGTATTTCCAATATCATTTTATCAATTTGAATACGATCGCAAACAATCAGCAATCATATATGTATGTACATATGTATATATAGTTACATATACTTCCTGCAGGTACAAAGTTATAATACCCTTTTACCCTGTGGGTAGCGGGTATAAAACTGGCAGCATTCAAAACGTTCTTGACGTTCACTTTCAAATTTGCATTACTTATCTAATGATGCAGCCTTTAGAGATTGCTAAATATAGCACACATAAAATATACATAAAACATGACGTCGCTCTCACTCTCTCAAGCTGTCCAGCATGTGGCCCAATTGTGGCATTTGGCCATTGAACGCTGAACGTTGAACGCTGAACGCGAAGCGTGTAACGTTGCAAGTTGCAAGAACGAAATCAAGTTGATGGCAAAGTTTGGCATAATTCGTTGGGAAGCCTATCGTCGAGGGGATTGCAACGGAAGCGACTGTCGAAAAGTTGGTCGCGTTCCCCACAAATCCCAGGCACCTCCTTTTGCCTGTCACATTTAGGCTATAAATATTTGGCACTTTGGCAGATAGTATTTTTGTCACTTAACTTAATGCCGAGAGCAGAGCAAAGCTGCCAGCTAAGAGCTGAGCATGCTATACAAAAAAATAAAAAAAAAAGAAAAAACATGAACGGAAGGAAAGATGCAAGAATGCTGTTACTTTTGCTGTTGCTGTTGCACTTGCCTGTGCTTGTCACTTTGCAAGACTTTCACTTGGTTGTCTAACTGTCTCGACTGTCTGATGCTGAAAAATATATGTGTGTACAACTCGCTGCCAGCTAAGTGAGTTCACAATTCGCTAGTCCCTAAAGTACGTACGTGTTTGTTTTGGATACCCTATAAACCATTATGATATATGACTGCAAAGTTTACATCTGAAAGCATCTCAGACACACGAAGTGGTCTTTCAACTTTAATTGGTTGCTTTCTCAAGTCATTTTATTTAAATGACACATACAATTTATTGACTATACACAGAAAAAAAAGATGTGCTAACATCAAGAATAAAACCTTGAATCAAGATTATGTGCAAATTTATCCAAAAAAGTTCATTCTTAAATCAAGATAAAACTCTACACAAATTCTAGATTGTCCTTTATGATTGGACAATAATATAAATTATAATCTTGATTCAGGAATGGAAAAATGTCATAGTATTTTTTAAGATTGATATACATAAATCTTAAATCAAGATTTGTAATCTACTTTTAAGTCTTGATTTTTTTCTCTCTGTGTAACGAAGCCAATGTAAATAAAAATAAATTACTAATGGAATTTAACTTATAACTTATATTTTAAAAGTTATGTGTGTCTATTAAGGTTGTCGACATCAATAGAATAAATAGAAGAGGGCATTTTCCAAATCGAATAATTGAACTTTCATTTTGTATATATGTTTTTGTTTATGTATTCATTCTTTATTTATTTCTATTTTATTTTATTTATATTTTAATTTTTCATAACTTCTTTGTGTACATTTAACAACTAATTTAATTTCTAATTTCTCATTTTTTTTTAAGATTAATGAATTGTCAATCAGGTTTTTTTTTTTTTGCAAATTTTTTTCTTTTTTATTTACTTCTTAAATGTTATTTAATATTATATTCATTCCACACCACTTACAGGGTATCTTTTAGTGCTGGCAAAACAGTTGAATGAGTATTTTTACATGTTTGGTTTGTTTGTTTGTTTTGTGGCTTGGCATGCATAAAATTTCAGCTGCTAATGTGCATAAGTGTGTGCATACAAGTGTGCGTGTGTATATGTGTATGAGTGTGCGAGTGTGTAAGACATGTATGCATATGCACACATTGCATGTGTTTGTAATTTATAGGTTTCCAGGAACATTTCAATTAAATAAACTGACAGCCGGCTATCGTCCACCCACCAGGCTCCAAGTGAAACATCACCGATGCCACCGAATGTGAGAAAGCAAGTGTGTGTGTGTGTGTCAGTGTATGTGTGTGTGTCAGTGTGTGTGTGTCAGTGTGTGCGAAAGGTTCTGACACTGGCGCCGATTCTCGCCCAGTTTGCCTATTTGACAGGCATATGTATGCGAAATGCATAATGCATAATGCACTCTCTCACTCCCTCCCTCTCTCTCTTGCAGGAAGTACTTTTTCTGTTGCACGTTTCTCAACACTGATACACAGATACTCAATCCTCAAGATACATAAACTATCTTGGCAAATTGCACGCCACAGTAGCGTTGCAAATGCGCAAATTATGTTTATAGAAAGACTGAAAGCAATAGGAAAAACTCTTTGGATAAACTCATATTTTTATTCCAAAGCTCCGTTTAAATTAAATCGAATAATTTTGTATTTTTGTATATTGTTTACACAATTTTTTCTCAATCAACTTCGAAAATGAATTCCACATTTTAAATATGATAAATTATAGAAATTGCATCCGATAGTCTTGTTTCATATCTAGCAAATTTAGGTATTGAAATATATGCATAGATTGCAGATTAGGTTTGAAATATACTCACTCATTTAACACCAAAAATGTCAGTATTCAATATAGCTCGCAAGTCTTTCATTTTGAGGAATATTAACATGAACAAATATTCGCAAACAAGCAGACAGATGGCACACAACTCCGTGCGAAAGTTTTCCAATAGCCTGTGACGTGATCGACCATGCTTATCGATATTCAAGAAACTATCGATCAACTGCTGTGCGCCACGCGATATATAATGCCAAACATAGATGAGCAAGAATTGAAGTATCAAAATCAAAGCAATTCCTTCCGCCAGCCTCAAGATTCGTGAGTTATTCATCAGCCCAATGCTTGTCTTGAATTTGTGTATGAAAAGCACGGAAATTATGATAAATCCGGCTGATGCTATAGTTGCCTGATCTGTGGGCTCCAGCGTAATGTGATGTTTATGAAAAAATATGGTCAAAGCCATTGGTATAAAATAAGTAATGTTTATTGAAAACATTGTGAAGAAAAGATTTGTTTTTGCTTAGATTTGTTTTTGGATTGTGACTTAGTTTATAATATTCGAAGATGGAAAATAGATCTGAGTGAAAAATCAGCGAGAGATGAAATTTGTGGAAGCACACTATGGTGGAAAATAAAATTAAGTTGAAATTTAGTAAAATTTGTAGGGTGAAATTGGATTATTAATTACATAAATGAATCGCAGAGTATCTGCTAACTGATCACATCCAATGTTCAAAATGGTTTATCGCACTATAATTTGTTTTTCGATATGCAATTCACTTGGGATAACTTTTTCAGCTCGTTTGTTATTGCAATTTACCAGGCTCTCTGCGTGTATGTGTGTGTGTGTGTGTGTGTTCATGTGCACTGCATCAAATTGTGTATTTTAATTTGCATTTATTTTATTTTTGCTGAACTGCAACGCGATAATAGCAATGCCAGAAATAGCTATCGGACCGGCTCGGACATTTGACTGGCAGCCAATTAAATGGAAAGTGCAAAGTTCACATGAGCCAAATCAATTATGCAACAAGCCTAAAAATGCCAAACGAAACACACACACAGCAAGCAATACCACAATGCTTCCATTGTTATATACCCTGTAATAAAACAAGAAAAAAAAACAGAGAATATGAAAAACTGCAAGTAAAGTGTGTTGATTGCAACGAAATGAGAACGTTAGCTGCTCATAAATAATATTGTGTGATACTCTGTGAAAGACTCGAGATTAAAAGGGGTATTTTGAAATTATTAATTATTAATTATTAGTTTTAATTTTTATTTAAGAGTTTATTTTCTAGAAGAATTTCGGGAAATTAAGAACGGCTTTTTAAAATTATTAAAAAAAATGGCTGTTGTAGTTATGGTGTTTAGTTTATTGATATACCAAAAATCACATTCGGTATATTTTAGTACTTTATGATATATAGTAATTTGGTATATTTTAGAAATTGATTTTCATGCGTTTATTTCGCTTATTGGTAATGCTTTTCATATGCTATGCATTACTACTAATGTATAATGTCAGTATATAGATATACCAAATATAGCCTTCGGTATATTTTGGTATATTTTAAGAATAATATTGTTCATTTTATTCTGTTCATAGGGTATTCTCCAGTCTCTTTTTGTTATTGCCTTTCATATGCCAATGAGCTCATCGCTTTAATCGAACCATCGCATTACTTATCAAGTCAAGTTTATAACATAGCAGATGCATTCGATGCTACACACACACTCACAATTTCATCTCCATCCAAATGAGTTATGTGTGTGTGTGTGTGTGTGTGCGTATCTTTGCCAGTAGCTATGTCATTTGAGGCTTTTATGGATTTCTTTCTTGCATTTCGCACACTTTGGCTGCTAGAAGCCAAAGTTCATCAGAGTTTATCATATTTGTGACGGCTCATAAATTCATCGTGCGTGACAAAAACTCAATATCCAATGTCATAAAAATGTGTTCAAATTAACAAGCTAGATATCAACTTTGGATTGTCATTATTGCTTATGGCAAATTCGATCAGAAATAATATATAAACTTCACCTAACGATACCACCAAATGATTTACTTGTCGTATACGTAATAAATACAATGTATACGCAAAATGTATGCTGTTAACTTGAGATCTTAATAAGCATATTAGGAAAATTTATACAGTTGAGAAATTACTTATGAAGTTAAGAACAGTATTTTTTTATTATAACATTATTACAAAAAAAAAAAAAACAAATTTGAATGCAAGTGCGTCTAATAAAAGTATTAAGACAAAGTACAACAATTGAATTGAGTATCAATTTTTAAATTCCTTTTGATTTTAAGTCTTTTTTATAACGTGTTATGTATCTTTCTGACTTTTTATATTAGAATATGAAAACATATCGTGCTTTGAATCTATATTTAAAAAGTTATAACAAAGATATAAAGAAAGAAGGACTTAAAATCAAATAAAAGTAAATCAAATAAACAGATCTTAGTTGCTTTGGCTGACAAACTCGTATATTTTGCACTATATACTATATAATATAAATATAGCATATACAGCCTTTCAATGTTCTTTATTGGGTTTTGAAATAGTATTAATTGGGGTTCAATTTTTATACCCCCTACCCATAGGGTAGAAGGGTATTATAACTTTGTGCCAACAGGAAATGCATGTAACAGGTAGGAGGAGGCATCTCCGACCCTATAAAGTATATATATTCTTGATCAGCGTCAACAGCCGAGACGATCTAGCCATGTCTGTCCGTCTGTGTGTCTGTCCGTCTGTCCGTATGAACACCTAGATCTCAGAGACTATAAGAGATAGAGCTATAATTTTTGTTCGACAGCATTTGTTATGTTTGCACGCAGATCAAATTTGTGCCACGCCCACTTCCGCCCCCGCAAATCAAAAAAATCGAATAACAAGCGTAATTTAAAAGCTAGAGTTGCGAATTTCGACATATACAATAATAACTATAGTAGTTATGATTTGGTTGCGATCAGATAAAAATTGTGGAAGATATTAAAGAAATACTTTTGTATGGGCAAAATCGCCTACTTACTAGGGCTCTTAGTTGCTTTGGGTGACAATCTGGTATATTGTGCCGTCTATGGTATATTTTGAATGCGGTACTATATCGATATACCAAATATACCATTTCGTATATTTTTAGTATTTTTGCAGTATATTTGGCATATTTTGAGAATAATACCGTAAAATATATTGCTTTTATTTAAAATGGGTAGCGGGTATCTCACAGTACTCTTGTTTATTATAGTTCAATTCTTTATAAAGACTTATGTATTTATACTTAGTGAATTGAATAATTAACTGAAATTATAACTAAATATTAATATGCCGCTTTGCAGCTGCTTGGTTTTGCCGAGGGTATGCAAAAAGTTTGAGCTCATTTCAATTATATGAGTCGTGTAAAGGCTTTTAATATCACGGACACATCTCTAAGGCAAGCGAGCGAGCGAAAGGAAGGAGGAAGGAGGTACAGACAAGAGCTGAGCTTTATGCAAGGAATTTTACATATTTGCCACATGAAATGAACTGGCCACATGTTGGCTGGGGGGCAGACATGAGGATGGAGGAGACTACAGCTGCAGGCAGCTGCTTTTGCGGAATTGGATAGTTCAGTTATTAGTTTTGCCTAGAGAGTGTAAGAGAGAGAGAGAGAGAGAGAGAGTTAAAGTTTTAACGGCGCCACAAGGAATGAGATGAGTCCAAAGTCCAGGCAGGCATTTTCATAGTTAGTCCGACATGCAGGTGCTTAAGTGCTTTATCGCCAATCTACACACGCCAGCTAACAATGCGGGAAATTATATCATAAGGCATAAGAACGAACGAAAGAACGAACGAACGCTTATGAGTTATTCGTGCATATAAATCAAACCTAAAAACAGAAGAACACTAGAAGAAAGAAGCCAAATGGCAGTCGAGGAAGAAGACTAAGAAGTTTCGTTGACTATTCGTAAAAGGCGCTGCTGCTGTCAGCATTTCATTTTAAATTCATTTCTGGCTTTTCTTTGTGCTTTAATATCCGTTTCCTGGACACATATTGTTAGCAGCACACACACACACACACAGAGAGAGAGAGAGAGAGAGAGAGAGAGAGAGAGAAAGAAATAGAGAGTGAGAGAGACTAAGGAAGGAATGAAAAGAGTGTGAGAAACGATAATACATATTTTTGCTGTTATTGTTGTAGATGGCAAATATTTTTGCTTGACTTTTAACACCTCGACTCGGAATTATTTAACTTAAAAACTCAAGCTGCACACAAATGTTCGTGCTGTCTTAAGCTATACCCTGTAAATATCGAAAGTATTTTAAAACATTTGCCAGACAGGCTCATTAAGAGATATATTTTTGTTGTTAGAGTCTATTCAAATATGAACAAGTTAGAAAGTTAGCAGTTGAGTGACCCATTGTGAGGTATACATTTTAAAATATACTAAATAAAATACCGCAAAAATACTGAATATATACCTCTGGTATATTGGTATACTAAAAATTCTATAAATACAAATTCTAAAATATACCAAAGGCTATATTTGGTACAACTTTTAAAATATACCATAGAGTGAAAAATAAAAATATACCAGATTTTAAAATGTACTAAATAAAATACCGCAAAAATACTGAAAATATACCTCTGGTATATTTGGTATACTATAATATATATACCAGCTACCCATTTTCAACAAATTCTAAAATATACCAAAGGCTATATTTGGTACTACTTTTAAAATATACCGTAGAGTGCAAAATAAAAATATACCAGAGTGTTAGCCAAAGTAACTACGATCCGTTGTAAGTAGGAGTTTTTGACCATGCCAGGAGGAATCATAAAAACTATAGTTATTACATTATTTTGATATTTTTATTAAATTGACAATTTGATGCTTGTTTTCAATATTTTATTGGATGCGTGATGTTTGTTATTTAATATCAGAGTTTTCAAATATTTTTGGATGTGATTAATGAATATATTTGTATTTATTATTGAAATATGTGTAGTAAATAAAAATCAATATTAAAGCAATTTATTTTATAAAGCAATATTTATTGAATTGTAAATATAAACATTGTCTAATTTAGTTTCTAGAGTTCTGCGTAGTCTATCATAATCAAGGTGTGCTTAATTCTTGCTCTAAGATGCTCAGCACTTGCAAACAGTCTTATCTTGTTGTCTTGCCTCTCTTTCTCGCATACCTGCTGCTCTCTCGCTCGCTCACTCTCATTGATTTTGCAGCCAGCTCGAAAGCTGTGCAATTTGCCAAAATGTTCCTTTTATTTTTGCTCTCACCACCCTGTGGCAATTTTGATTGAAAATTTATGCACAATTAAATTTAATAGCATCAGAATTTAACGAAAAACTCATCCAGGCACACACACACATACACACACACACACATACACACACACACACGCACACTCACATACAAGAAATTGAATATATGTATGTAGATAAATTGAATACGTATACAATATATACACGGACAGAAAAAACGTGATAAAATCAAAAATAAAATCTTGAATCAAGCTTGTAAGATGTCAAAATTGAACCAAGAAGGCAAAATCTTAAATCAGGATCAAGGCATCCTAAATTTAGATAGTTTAAACAAAATTAAAAAACATTTTTAAATCAAGATTTGCCATCCATTGTTCAATCTAGAAAAAATTTATTATTGCATCAAAATTTGCATCTTAAAATAAGATATTTCTAATTTTAAAATGCAAATTTAGCATAAAAATATTGATTTCCAGATTGTTCTTTTAGGATCGAAACAATTTTAAATCAAGATTGTTTCAATATAATTTTTTTTTCTTTCTATGTAGTAATTTTGGTCTTATTTCCAAACTAATGTTTTTAGTTTTAAGAATTTGTTCTTTTGGTCTTATTTCAAAACATAATTTTCAAGACAGAAACTAAAGAACTTGGGTCTTTTTGTTCAGTGTATGTGTGTTTTATGGGTTGCAAATTGAATTTGCAGCTTAGTCTTAAGTCGAGTTGAGAGCGTGATCAAGTGATCAGCTTTTTAATTAAGTCTCACATTTGAGCATTTTAACTATATAGATCTTAATTGCTTGTTGGCTGACATTGACGTCGACGTTCATTGTTGAAGTTGAAGTTGGAAGTTGGAAGCTTGAAGTTGACATCAGACATTGCGTTGCCTTCAGTCAAAGAGTCGCCAACAGACTTGGCTGCTTCCGTTGTTGTTGCTGCTGTTGGTGCTGTTGGTGCCACACGCTGGGGTCCAAGTGATAAATGTCCGCCCGTCAATTGTGCATTTTTCTTCATAATCGAAAAATCTTTATGCGCGCCACGGCACCGAAACGCTTCTGCTGTTCGGCTCCTCAGCTGCTGTCCTGCCATTCTCACGTCCTGCGGGGTCGCTGCCAATAAATGGATACCCTGCTGTGACCTCAATCTCTACTACTTACTTTCTGAGCTGTCAATCTGAGTGCAGACAGCAGCCAAAAAAAATATAAAAACAGAAAAGAAAAGAAATACACAAAAAATGCTGCTTTCATATCTACTCAAAAGCTTGCTTTGATTTCGCTTATGAAATTTATACCATTCAATTAAAGAAGCGATTCAACTGATTTAATAATAATCTTGAGTACTTCAATTTTTTTCAATTATATACTGTATTTTCATTTTATTTTATAAATATTTTTCAAGAATGCAAAATTTTTCAAATTTTATTGCAAAGCTTCTCAAAAGCTTGCTTTGATTTTGCTTATGAAATTTACCTTGCTTTGCCTTTATAATTTATAATTATTGTCTTGCTTTCTTATATAATAATCTAAAATACTTATAACTTATATTTAAATACGTTTGTTATTAATTAAATTATTCCTTTTTCTTTAATTTTAGAAATAAGGATGCGAAATTCTCTCAATTTTATTGAGGTGAGTTGTGAAATGAAAATTTGATTATTTTTAACATTAACTTCTGTGTTGAATAATTGTATGTGGCATGCATAGAGTTGCAGTTGAATTATTTAAAACAATTTCACATAATTTCATATACATACTCGTAAAAACTTGTTAGTGTATTCGAAATTCGTTGGCAATGCAATTGATAGTCTTCCACTTGCAATTCACAGGCGATTTTTTATGTTGTATTCAGGCTTTTGTTGCATTTTGCTGTCGCCTGAAAATCGATTTCATTGTTGCCTTGTCCCATCAACTGCTATTTATTATGTATTGTTATGATGTCCTGGGCCAGAAGCGAAAGCACAGCACCAGGCACAGGATCATCAGCAGACGATGGCATCGATGGCATCAATGGCTCTGACCCAATGACTAATGTTCCATGCATTTTTCGTTGCCACAAAGCTCGAGTCTAATGCCTGCTGCTTATTTATACTTAATAGTTTTCAATTCAATTCTCTATTTTTCGACAGCACTTTTCTTTTTTCCACTTTTTCGTCATTTTTGCACATTTCAATTTGGGTTTCCATTTTGCTTCTTCAATTAAACTTATTTCGCTTCACTAAGTGAATTTTGTACGTTTTCTTTTGCGGCACTCAGCGAAATTTTTGAACTAAGAATTTAATTTCTCAAAGTAGTTTGAGGTACATAAACTCAATTCATTTTTTTTCACATTTGTTGAAAGTTATTATTATTTTTTCTTAATATATTTTAAAGATTTTTTTTCAATCTGTCATAAATCTTGCATATTTTTGTTTTAACTTTCTATTCTTCATGATCTTAATGATGATATTTGTTTATTCAATTATTCAATTAACAAAAATTCATTCATATTGTTTATTAATTTGTAAACTTTAAATTTTACAATTACATCAAATGTTTAGAAGAATTGTTTACGCTATGTCAGATTTTTAGCTAAGTAGTAAATTCCTTGGGCTTTACTAATTTTTTTGATTTTCATACACTGACGCTCAACTGAATAGGTTCATCATCTCAGTGGTAGAAATTTATCTATAATTCCTAAACCAGTTTTCCGATTTACATAATTTTTTTTTCTTTAATTCTTAAATCATATTAAAATTAAAATCTGAAAAAGTTTTTTTCAACCACATATTATTTATTCCTTATTTATTTTTTCTTCTGAAAGCTTAACAAAATCAATGATTTTTTTTTTCGTTCATCTGAATAGGTATAACCTAAAAAAATTCAAATTATTTAAGTAACTTACGATATATTGATATTTTTGGCACTTGGCTTATACTTAAGTACATTTCTAATGTAATTTTCAATAAGTTTAATATTGAGTGAATCCGCCGTTTTTCGATATAACTTCATATAAACGATCGGGAAGCGAGTTATACAAATTTTGCAGTATGTTAAGATAGTTTCAACAATAAATGTGTTTTTATACACCTTAATGCTTTCGACTTTATTTATTTGTATTAAATAAATGTGTTTTTATATACTTTGCAATAAGAAGTATTTTAGCAGCAAAAGTCAAACATTTTTATACAAAAAATCTGTTTCTACTTAAGGATAATCTTAGAAATTGTACAAAAACTGTGCGTGGTTTTTTTTTTACGACAAGAGCTTTTATTTCTTGCACTTGAGTGGTAAAAACAGCGCCGAGATTGTGAACAAAAACAACTGGCAAGTTAAGCGCAGTGTAGTTGCTGTTGTTGTTGTTGTTTTTGGCTTGGCTTTTGTAAATTTTGGGGCAAAGAAATGCGGCCATTTTGTAGTGAAGTGCGCGCTTGCCGCGTCTTCGACGTCGCCGTCGTATTGCATTTCATGCTGCGCCTGAAAGTATGCAACGATTTTTCGTGGATGTTTTATTTATTGCCTGCAATTTGCCGGTCGCCTCTTTTATGCGCAACTTGTGCGATTTTTGTAAATTGCACCCAAGGCAAAAACCCTCCACCTCCACCTCCATCTCCTCACCCGCTCAACTCAACTCTCATGGCCAAAATGAAAAAAAAAAACACAACAAAAAATGTGGAAGGCCTTTTTCTAAAATTACCAAGCATAAAATTTAATTAGCCAAAACCGAAAAAAAAAGAAAACTCGGGTGCTTTTGCAGCTGCTGCTGCTGCTGCTGCTGCGTGCGAAGGGGCGAGAGGCGTGGTACGTTTAGTGGAGCTGCAATAAAACACATACACAAAAGTAAATTGCATTTGTCGAAAGGTGCAGGAGACGGAGTTGGGAGCCTTGGCGAGACGCTCAACGCTCAACGCTCGACGAACTGTTTTGAGACGGCTGCAAAAAAAGAAAAAAAAAAACACAAAAAACATACATCGAAAACAAGCAAGAAAGCTAGAGTCGAATGTGATCGACTGTGACATACCGGCTTCACATTTTCGAAAAATACTAAAATATCCCAAAAGGTATATTTGGTATATCGATAGAGTACAAAATATACCAGATTTATTTCTTCAATCTTCAATCTCTTTTACAATTTTTATCTATTCGCATCAAAATACTAAAATTATACTGATTATTATATTTGGTATATCAATAGAGTACCAGATTGTCAAACGAATTTACATCTTAAATCACTATCACAATCGTAACCAAATACTAAAATATACTGAAAGTAATATTTGGTATATCCATACAGTTTGGCTTACAAATGTATTTCTTAAATTACTTTTACAATTTTAATCTAATCTCAACTAAATACTAAAATACACCGAAAGTTATATTTGGTATATCGATAGAGTGAAAAATATACCACAATCTGGTATATAAATTTATTTCTTTAATCACTTCTACAATTTTTATCTAATCGCAACCAAATACTAAAATATACTGAAGGTAATATTTGGTATATTCATACAGTACAAAGAATTATAGCTTGGCTTACAAATGTATTTCTTAAATTACTTTTACAATTTTAATCTAATCTCAACTAAATACTAAAATACACCGAAAGTTATATTTGGTATATCGATAGAGTGAAAAATATACCACAATCTGGTATATAAATTTATTTCTTTAATCACTTCTACAATTTTTATCTAATCGCAACCAAATACTAAAATATACTGAAGGTAATATTTGGTATATTCATACAGTACAAAGAATTATAGCTTGGCTTACAAATGTATTTCTTAAATTACTTTTAAAATTGTAATCTAATCTCAACTAAATACTAAAATACACCGAAAGTTATATTTTGTATATCGATAGAGTAAAAAATATACCACAATCTGGTATATAAATTTATTTCTTTAATCACTTCTACAATTTGTATCTAATCGCAACCAAATACTACAATATACTGTAGACAATATTTGGTATATTCATATAATACAAAATATATCAGCTTGGCATACAAATGTAGTATTTCTTAAATCAACTTGAAAATTGTAATCTAATCGTTATAGTTAATGATACCCTTCTACCCCATGGCTAGAGGGTATAAAAAATGGGGGGGAAAAGAAAGTGCAGCGTGTGAATTTTATAAGCTTGCAGAGCCTTCGCACACAGTGCCAAGCGATGCTGCAGAGCGTGGCGAACATGCCTCTGACTTTCCCTCTCTCTTTGTTCTACACTTTTTCGCTTTCGCTCTCTCTCTCTCTTTCTCGCACGCTCTTTATTGGCGAATTGTGCTTTTTGCCAAGAGCGCCTGGAAGTATGCAGCGGCATTTGCACAATTTGTGTGCATTTTGGCATTCAATCGCATTCCCTCGACGCTGGCAAATCCCTTAACGAAAATCGCAAGCGTTAAATTGCCGCGAGCCATAAGTTGCGGTTGACTGCGGTGACCCCCGGAGCCCCCGAAGCCCCCCGAAGCCCCCTTCGCCTGCGCCCCTTTCTGACCAAAGCCTAACCGCTGCACTCGCATTAACCTTGGGGTCACCTCGACGTCGCGTCGCGTTCATAAATTTCATGCTTCCTATTATTTTTTCGTTTTTCATTTTTCATTTTTTGTTTTGCACTGGGCATAAAAACAAATTTGCAAAGATTAATGCCAGGTTGCTTGCGCGAATTGATGCCCTGTAAACGCAACAGCAAAGGGTTGATTATTCAGCTTGAATTTGTGTACAAGAAACGAACTCAGTTCTCTTTAAAAGAATTTCAGAAAACATCTTAAATTGTACTTTGAATATTTTATTACTTAGCTGGAACTTGTACTTTTAACATATGTATGTATGTATGTATGTTTTTGTCGTATCATATCTTTCAATTATTCAAAGCCATTTTTACTGTGAAGTCTGACATACAAATTCAAAGGAATTTCTTAAATAATTTGTCATGTTATTTGCATTTTATTTCCATAGCTTAGAAATTTTTGATTGCAGGAATTTTTGCTAGCATTTTTTAAATGACTTTTTTATTCATTTCTTTGGCTTGATTATATTTGATTTAAGTGGCAGTTTTCTTTTGCTTAGAGGGTATGTTTTAGTCATGTAAAGAATGCCATAAGAATTTGCTATGCAATAAGAATATTTATTATTTATGCTGTTGTAATTTAGGATTTATGTTGTGGCCGCAGACGTAAGTTGATTTAATATATTTAATATTATTATTATTATTATTCATTGATTTAATATTATATTAAGATGAAATTGTCATAGAGAGAGAAATAAAACTTCGTTGCTTTAATTTAAGCTTAAATTGTCATTGAATATCCAAGATAGAAACAAAACTTGACAGCTTTATTTAGAGAGAATGACTTTTTTAGTTGACATAATTGCTGTGGTCTTATTTTTAAGTACATAATTTGTGTTTTGTATTATATATTTTAGCACAATTTATAGATTGTAAGCGAGGTGTCAAAGCTACGCACTTGCGTTGTTCTATTTTTGCTTGACACACTTGTGGTTCTTTTTTTTTTCTTTCTGCTGTTTTTGCTTTTTGCTCCTGGGGGAACTCTGCACTCGACACTTGACACTCGATTGCTGCAGCGGCAGCAGCAGCCACTGGCAGCAGCACTTTCTTGCCACATTTCCTGGCCACTGTCACAGCACTTCCTCGCTGCATTCTAGGCCTGCTGTTAGCTGTCCACACTTGACGTTGCCCAGTTGTTCTGTTCGCCATTTCACTTCACTTCGCCTCGCTCTTTTTTCCATCATTTTTTTTTTGTTTTTTTTTTTTGTATTTCTGTCTCGACTCGCTGCCTCTGTTAGCTCAGGTATCCCTCTCTCCCCCTCAGCTGCTGCGGCCTAGCGTTTAAATAACGGTTTGACTTTGTCTTTGCCAAACTCATCGCCGTCGTCGTCGTCGTCGTTGACTGTTTGTTTGGCCATCTCTGTTGGCCAGCCACACCTGCCGCTGTCGTGTCAGCAAAATGCTTTTAATGAAATCTAGACAAGACGCCAAGGATGCTTAAATGCATTTTCAAATAATTGAAATTGAAATTGAAAGACTTGAATTCAAGTTGCATTTGTTAGAAATTCAAAATCATTGCAAACTTGCATGCTACAAGTGACGGAAGTTTGTAAATGTAAGCATGAATAAAATATGACAGATTAGAAATGGGGCTTTAAGCTGCAAACAGTTTTAAATATTTAATTTTTTGTACTGAACTTTACTTGACATTGAAACAACATTTACCACTTTCTCATGTTTTAGGAAAGAAAAAGAGCAGATAAATAAACGAAGCTTATATCAGTTTTTTACATACTTTTCATTCTAATTTTATTTAATCACTCTGTCAATCACAGCGATTGATGTCAGAATAAATAAGTGAGCAAATTACAAAGGCTTTGTGCCTGCTTTCTGTTTTTGCTGATTTTCAATCAATATCAGCAAAACCAGGATATGATTTTAAAAGGTTGGTTGCTCTCGCGTATAAAACACATACTGAATTGGGTCATGGCTATCAATCAGTCAATCAAGAGAAATGAAGAGCGGAAGGGTAAAAAAAGCTAATATGAAGGAAACGCAAACAAAGCTTGCAGCTTAGTATATCAGTTTTCAAAATAATTTCATTCTAATTTTATTTGATCATTCACTCAATCACAGTGATTGATGTCAGAATAAATGAGTGAGCAAATTTCAAAGGTTTGTTTTGTGCCTGTTTTCTGTATTTGCTGATTTTTATTCAATATCAGCAAACCAGGATTTGATTTTAAAAGGTAGGTTGCTCTCGCGTTTAAAACACATACAGAATTGGGTCACGGCTATCAATCAGTCAATCAAGCATCTGAAAAAGTGATACAAGTATGTTTGTGCGGCTCGAGAACTTTAGACAGTCAGTCAGTTAATCAATCAGCATTAAAGCCGCAAGACTCTAATGTCAACAGTCAACTTCACTTGACTTTGAAACAATATTTATTTCTTTACTTGATTGACAATCAAGTTTTGGGGAGAGATGAAGAGCAGAAGGATAAACGAAGCTAATATGAAGGAAATGCAAACAAGGCAGGCAGTTTAGTTATCAGTTCTCAACATAATTTCATTCAATCGCTTAGTCAATCACAGCGATTGATGTCACAATAAATAAGAGAGAAACTTTTAAAGGTTTGCTTTGTGCCTGTTTTCTGTATTTGCTGATTGTCAATCAACATCCACAAACCAATATTTGTCTTTAACAATTAAGTTCCTCTCGTATCTAAAACATATTCAGAATTGAGTCATGGCCCATCAATCAGTCAATCAAGCAGCTGAAAAAGTGATACAAATATGTTTGTGAGCTTTGGGAATTTGAGTCAAAATATTTAGGTCAGTTTTTGCCATGCAAAAGCCAATCAACGCCATCGCCAAACGGTATCAATCAGTCATTCAGCCAGTCAGTCAATCAATCAGAATAAAAACTCGCAACTCTTTAACGCTAACATAATTTGGGCTTGTTTTTGGACGAGGCTCATACGCAAAAATATATTTTCGATTGGATCAATTTAATTAAGAGCTCGAATGTTTTTGACCAATTCCCATGTCTTAACTTTTGGCACTTAATTGAAAAATGTTGGTACAAAAGTTGTTTAACCGGCAATAATTCAGTTTGCCGCAATAACAACAATAACAACAACAACAACAAGAACAACAACACCAGCAGCGAGTACACTTTAAACATATATGCATACTAGTTGTTCTTGTTGCCACATGTTCAATTTTGTGCTCCCCTTTTGCAGTCGCTGCCATGCAGTACATCATCATCGTCATTATTGATATGGTTTATGCAGTTGTTTGCACTTTTTGGGGCAACCATCCCGCCCTCCACCCACCGCCCTTTGCCCCTTTTATTGCAACAACTACAACGTTACTAGCGAATGAACATTCATATTTCGCCGCCGCTATTTTATTTGATTTTATTTTGCCACGCCTACAATTTTTCAGAGCACATTTTTTTATGTTTTTTGTGTTTTGTTTTCGGGTTTGTTTTGGTGCCCTGTAAGCCTGCAATGATCGAGGGTAATTTAAAGTTGTGACGTGCCTTGTAACGCTTAATGAAAAATCGAAATAAAGAAGCGAGTAAGGAAAAGGAAAATTTAAAGTGGAACACTTGAATTGAAAAAATTACCCTTAAAATATTCATAATGTGAAATTTTCGAACTAAGTATTCTCTTTACGATTTTAAGAGTTACACTTAAAATCGAAATTAGGCAGACATTTTGAATTGTGAAATCTTTGGATGACATTTCTTGTGCAATTCATTAATGAATTCTGTTGGTCTTTTTAACGTTATCTTTTAATTTGGAATTTTCGAACTTTCTTCTCTTTTTTCTTTCCGTTTTATAAATTTACCGATGAAATTTAAATTAGGCAGACATTTTGAATTGAGAGCTTTTGAATGAAGCGAATGACTTTTCTTGTGCAATTCATCAATGAATTCTGCAGGTCTTTTTAACGTTCTCTTTTAATGTGGAATTTTCGAACTAAGAATTTTCTTTACGTTTTTAATTGTTATCCTTAAAATACGAATTATGCAGAAATTTTGAATTGTGAATTTTTTGGATGAAGCGAATGAAATTTCCTATGCAGTTCATCGATGAATTCCGCAGGTCTCTTTAAAGCTTTTAAGCTTTGATCCTTAAATAAATCAAAGCATTTATTTATGTTTTTATATCATGCATTGACAAGCTGTAGTTTTGGAAGTTTTACCAGGTAACTGAAAGTCGAGCACATAGAGCGAAGTGGACTTGTTGTTATTGCATCGGTTGCTTTTTCCGCATGAATTTATTGCACGCGTATTTCGGTTTTTACAATATATCGAAAAAAGTGTTCTCTGTCCAGTAGTTTGCAGGCACCTCTTCCCTTTTGCCCCCTTCTTTGAACTATCATCCCTCTGCGCCCTTTTGCAGGCGTCCTTGTCACACCAATATGCCAAGTGGCTGGAACATTTTGTTGTTTGCCATTCGCAGTTGGCGCGGACACGGAAATGGTTAACAACAGCATCGGATGTTGTGCAAATTTAATAAATATACCTCGTTCCACTTTATTTATTCAATTTTATGCAGCGACGACCCTTTCTGCGTAAAGCTTTGATACCCTGTAACAACAAACAGCATGTAAGTTATGCTCAATGTGAGAAGCATTCAAGAGAAGTAATCGATATTTGAAATACTTTTTGATATAAATGGAACTTTTGACAACTCACATCATGAAATTGTAACTAATTCATTGTTAATGCAAGAAGAATTAAATGGAATATTCAATGAAACTTTGAGTAAAACAATCTAAAGTATTCATTGTGATATTTCAAATCATTGATTCGAAAAGTATAATATTAAATTGAACTTTTTCCAGGATAACTCGCAAGTCGAACTCTTATTATTTTCCGATGCTCTATTGACGAATTGTTTGTTTTTGTATTGCATCTAATTAGCTGTTGATTTGACATAAAAAGCTTTTCAGCTTTGCTTCTCGTCGGCAAGGTAACTGGGCAAGGGAAGCAAGCCAATAAATTGTATTGATTTGGCCTCAAGATTAATGCTGCATCATTTCATAAAAACATCAGAAAACAAAGAAACAAAAAAAAATGAAGGAAAGTTCTTTATTAAACAAAAGCAAAACATTAGCTGTGCTAATGCCAGGATCAGACAGGAATTACATGTATGCTATATGTACTATATGTACGACTTTTTACGTGATTAAGACAAACAATTGCAAAACTATTTAAATTTAAATTTGAATTTGCAATTTATTAATGTGCAACAAAAAAATTGCAAACAAATTTAAGCTGATAAATTGAATACTTTTTAAGCCGATGAATAAAGCAGTTCGTATCATTTTTTTGCGCTTAGCCGTGTAATCTGACCATAGAGCACGGTAATGAGCATTAAATAGCATTATAATTAAGTTGAGGAGGAGTGGAAAAGTAAAAACAAGTAATAAAGTTATAGGTGAGTATTGTCAACTGTGAGATAAACGATACACATATTCAATAAAACCTTATTCTACAAATATACTGAAAATACAAAAATATACCGAATTATTTATTTGGTATATTGATAAAGGGCTACATTCAAAATATACCATAGAGTACTAAATATGCCAGATGGTCGACCAAAGCAATTAAGACCCGCAAATATACTAAAATATACCGAATATATTTTTTGGTATGTTATATTGATACATCCAAAATATACCATTGAGTACTAAACATACCACATTGTCAGTCAAAGCAATGAAGATCCCAGTTTGCAGTAGGCGAACGGAAATATTAAGTATACGTTACATTAAGTATACGTATGTGTGAGCAAATTTATTTATTGCGATAACATTTTGACTGCCTTAAAGAAGTTCTGTAGAGGAAGTAAAAGTAATTTTTAATAGAAAAATTTATTGGAAATCATTTACATGGTAATTTAAAATTATAATTGTTACACTTGTTTCATTTAAAGATACATTTTTAATTACAATTAAAGCTTAGTAGCTTTTTAAATGTGCAATTAAATGATTAAAAATAATAATATTTTTGCTCAATCTCAGAACTTTATGAACTTAAATTATTTTAAATACTTGACTTGGTTTCTTGAGGTTACCCTAAAAACAATTCGATATTTGTGGATTGCTTAGAGGATATTTCAGAGTGGACTTTAAGTGGCTCTTTCACTTGTGCTTGTCGCTCAATTTATTTGATTGCCCTGACCCAGCTGTCAAATAGTGTGACTGACCTCTGACAGCTGTGAGATTTGAGTTGTTGCCAGAGTTCGATGCCATTTCATAAGTGAAAAAAGCAAAAACACAAAAAACCAAAAAATACAAAAAACAAACAACCAGGAACTGAGTGAGAATTGGGAACTGGGAATTTGTGGGCAGTACTTCAGGTGCATGGGGTGGCAAGCCACATAAAAGCAGAGAGAGAGAGAGAGAGAGAGTGGGAAAGGGAAAGGGAGAAGAACTAGAAATATTGAGAGCAGGCGTGGCAAAAGGAATGCTTCAAATGTTAGCCATTTTACTGATTGACAGGCTACAATTGTTTTAATTTAGTAAAACGTTGAAGTCTTGGGCAAATTTCTGAGCTAAAACAAATTTGTTATTTATGATTGAATTTGAATTGTGCAAAAAACTTAGAAATGTTGCATTTTTGTAGTACTTTTATTGTATTTTGCTGGTACATTTATTTGGTATATTTTAAGAAAACTTTGGTTTTAATATAGCTAAACTGCAGAGTTCTTACTTATTTAACTTAAAAGTTAGCTAGGTTTTAAATGCATTATTGCTCACGTATACTGTGGTATATTTTAGTATATTTTGTAGTATTATCGTTTAATATATTTTCAAATTTATTTTAGTATATTAATTTGATTCGTTTTTTTTTTAAAATACCACCATACTTTCCTTTTAACTGATCTTGTTGTATTAAACATTATTGCAAATTAATTGAACTTATAACAAATTTTCTTTCCAATTACCTTAATTTCTGATCCTAATTGACAAATCTGATTCTAAGTATTCACATAACAAAAATGTTCAGCAAAATGCAAAGTTGAATTTAAATCGAATTTTAAAGTGTATTATTCAAAAATAGTATTATATCAATTTGTACAATATACAAGAGAATATTTGAAGAATTTTCAGTGGAAATTTGTGATAAATTTTGCTAAATTTTGAAATGTTATAGTAATTCTTGAAATAAATAGATCCTAAAAGAAGTTGAAATTAAAAATGCTGTAAAAGTTGAGACTTGAGTTAACAAAGTTGTGATCAATAATTGTGCAATTGCAATGGCAATTGTTGTTAAATGTCACCCACTGCTGTGGGAAATGGGAAATCGTTGGCAAGCAAAGCAAAAAAAAAATGCGACAAATTTCCAATTGAGTGAAACGAAGAAAACGTGGAAGAGAGTGGCAAAATAATTGCAGCCAAAGCCTTTGGCTTTGCACTAATTGCATTGTTGTTTTTCTCCTGTTTCGAGACGGTGTATGGTGAAGAGGGGCGGTGACGGGGGACGGGGGAAGGAGGGTAACCAGCTCATCCGCATGCTCGGTTTGATGCGTGCCACAAATGGTTGACCAACTGGCGTGGCAATAAGTCAATTAGAAAACAGCAACAGCAACAGCAACAGCAAGAGCAAGAGCAACAGCAATTCGATAGGCCATTTATAAAGTGTTGACCAAACCGGCTATCGGCCATCAATTAAATGTGCGGACTCGGCATCATCGGTGGTAACAACTAAGCTCACTACAACTACTACTACTACTTGCCACGCCCAACGCCCACTCAGAATAAAAACGGGGGGTTGATTGCTTGGCAATTTAGAGCTCAAGTTTTTTGTCGGTAGCAATTGAATTTTGTTTTCATTTCATTGCGAAAAATGTATTTGGCCCCCCAACAATTGTTTTGGCATTAAAAGTGTGCAATAAAAATGCTGACAAAAAGAGTCGAGGAGGAGGGGAAATAGTCGCAAGGGCAGCCAGTAAATTGATGACCCTATTGTTGCGAGTGTGTGTGTGTGTGTGTGTGTGTGTGGAGCTGTCGCTGTTGCCATCCATCACACTCAAAGTGAAATAAATTGAAACTAATACCAAAAGGCAATCAATGAATGATTTTGTTGTTGCAACAACAGCTGTTGACGACGGTGGCAGCAACAGCAGCACAGTCACTGTTACTTTCCCAAACAACTTGAAAATCCTGTTTGCTTTTGCCATTCATTTGCCAAAGTCAAAGTCAGACTTGGCGACTTGGCGACTGAATGCGGCGAAGGCGTCTCAATGGAAAGTCAAGTGTTTGTTGTTTGGTGAAAATGCCTCAGCGTTTGCCACTTTTTTTGTTGTTGTCGATGTTGTTGTTCTTGTTGTTGTTGTTGTTTTGTGGAGCAATTCACAAAAACTTGCTTGCACCGTGATGTGGAGCACTTTCTTTCACGCTGCTCTCAACTCTCATCTTTCCATCTTCCCATCTTCAAACTGGCAAACATCTTCAGCAACTTGCACTTCCTTGCACTTGCCAAAGACTGGCTTCGAAATTGGGTGAACATCGATCGATCGATCGCTGTTGATCATCTGGTTAATCATAGCGGAAGTGCGCATGTCGCAGTCGAATCTTTGCTAATTCGCCTCTCGCATGTCGTCAAACACTGCATAATTAGTTGCAAAACTCGTCTAATTATCATACTTGCAATTATTATTCACACGCAAATCATTTAGTTGAATTATTTTGACAATAGTATATGTTGTTCATCACATAATACAGTATTTGAATATACTAAATATACCATATATAATATAATATCAAAATATATTAAAACTGTCAAAATTGTTTGAAAACTTACTTAACAGGTAGAAGAAGGCATCACCGACCCTATAAAGTATATACATACATATATTCTTGATCAGCGTCAACAGCCGAGTCGATATAGCCATGTCCGTCTGTCCGTCTGTCCGTATGAACACATAGATCTCAGAGACTATAAGAGATAGAGCTATAATTTTTTTTCGACTGCATTTGTTATGTTTGCACGCAGATCAAGTTTGTTTCAAATTTTCCACGCCCCCTTCCGCCCCCGCAAATCAAAAAAATCGAATAACAAGCGTAATTTTAAAGCTAGAGTTACAAATTTTGGTATATACAATTTTTTGCTATAGTCATTATGATTCCTGAATTCCTGAATTTGGTTGCGATCCGATAAAAATTATGGAAGTTATTAAAGAAATACTTTTGTATGGGCAAAAACGCCTACTTACTAGGGGTCTAATTTGCTTTGGCCGACAATCTGGTATATTGAGCCGTCTATGGTATACTTTGAATGGTGTACTATACATAATATATATATACCAAACATAGCATTTGGTATATTTTTAGTATTTTCGGTATATTTTGAAAATGATACCGCAATATTTTGCCTTTATTAAAAATGGGTAGCGGGTATCTCACAGTCGAGTACACTCGACTTTAGCTTTCTTACTTGTTTAAAATTGTAAAAGTTATTTAAGAAATACTTCTGTTTAGCTAATTACGCCTACTGCATTTGAGTCTTTGATGCTTTCGCTGAAAATCTGCACCTTAATTTATTATTGATTTAAAAAAAAACAAACAAAATGATCATTCAGCATTAACGTAATAGGAAAAGAAGTTAAATATCAGAAACTATTTAAAGGCAACATTTGAATGAATTTAATTAATTTTATTCGCATTTGGGCGAAACTTTAATTCACTTTAGTTGATTAAAATAATCGATCATAATCGCATTGCTAGTAATTAATTTAATATGTTTTGCTTGCTAATTGTAATTAGATTTGTAATTCAAATCAAAAGGACTTTAGGCGTTACTAATTCAGCTTATTGAATGCAATTAGTTTTGTAATTAAATTTCGTGTGTAATTAACGATTGTCAACCGAAGCAACTTTTTCTGATATTTGTTGTGACTGACGCGAACAACGCCATTGAAAATCTTGAATGTTGTGTTGTCCTCTATGCATTTGATTTACGGCTTCGCAACTCGCTCAGCTCGAGGTTTGTCCCTGCATACGAGCATACGACTATAAAACGTAATAATAGTCGCAGGCTGTCGCAACTCTGACAGTATGTCAACCCTAATGCTGGACTATAATTAACAGCCACGTTTCACATGTGTCCACTTTAACCTCCTTCGCACTGCTGCCACGCCCACTTTTCATGTGTCGGTCGCTGTTGTGCTGTGTTTTTGTGGGTAAGCCACCAATAACGACCCAAAAACCCTTTGGCGACACGTCGTTTTTAATAGTCAAAGTGACACGCTAAGCTGATTAACTCTAATCTAAAGTAGAAAAACCCTCCTAGAAAAAGAAAATGACGCTTACAACAGCAGAAATCGGAGAGTGGAGAGAGGAGAGAGGAAAGAGAAAGATAGAGAGAGAGATAGATGTAACATTGATAGAACAGAGTAGAAACAAGTAAGAAAGCTGAAGTCGAGTGCACTCGACTGTAAGATACCCGCTACCCATTTTGAATGAAGTGAAAGCACTATTTATTTTAAAATATACCATATTAATATACCACAAAATATACCAAAACAAAATACTAAAAGTATACCAATCATAATGGAATTATGCTTAAAATATACCGAATTAATATACCAAACAATACTTAAATATGTCAAAATCAATATTTGGTATATTTATATAGTACTACATTCAAAATATACCATAGAGTGCAAAATATACTAAAAGTATACCAATCATAATGGAATTATGCTTACAATATACCGAATTAATATATCAAAAAATCATTAAATATGTAAAAATCAATATTTGGTATATTTATATTATACTACATTCAAAATATACCATAGAGTGCAAAATATACTAAAAGTATACCAATCATAATGGAATTATGCTTAAAATATACCAAATTAATATACCAAACAATACTTAAATATGCCAAAATCAATATTTGGTATATTTATATAGTACTACATTCAAAATATACCTTAGAGTGCAAAATATACCATACCAAAGAAAAGAAAAGACCAATTATCTCTGTCTCTTATAGTCTCTGAGATCTATGTGTTCATAAGAACGGACAGACAGACAGACGGATGTGCCTCTATCGTCTCGACTGTTAACCCTGTTCAAGAATATATACTTCATATAGTCGGAGATGCCGTCTTCTGCCTGTTGTATTCATTTCCTGCCGGCACAAAGTTATAATACCCTTCTACCCTATGGGGTAACGGGTATAAAAAGGACCCGGAAAAGCGCAACCCGCATTCTGCCATCCAACATTATAAACTAAAGCATAGCTCAGAATATGAGCACAAAAAAAAAATGTAGAAAAACTAGATGTAGAAAAGAAACAGAGCAAAATACAAAAAGCACAAAAAAAACCACCTGTTTACATTTGTCAAAGATTTGCGGACAAAATGCTAAAGGAAAAGCGTAGAAAAAAAGAGAAAAATTGAAAATGAAATGAATCAAATGCGATTGAAGCAAGACGCAGCACGAATTTATGATGCGCTAAGATCAAGAAAAATCAAATATTGTTATTGAAGTTATTACTGACTGAAAATTGAAAGAAGAGAACTGATAAAGTGGTGAGTGGCAGAAACGAGAATCAAATACGTAATTTAACAAGGATAATTCTTGATTGATCTAGACTTCTAGACTCAAAGACAACTTTTTGAAATATGATATTTATTTTTCCGAGCAATAAAAACGTTTTTATTAAAATGTTTCTACTTAAAGTATTTTTAGTTAAAGTTGTTTTAATGCAGAAAAATTTAAAAAAAAATTAGAAAAATTAGTTCTATATCAACTTTGAACAATTTCAAACAATTCCTCACTCATCTACAAAATGTATAGGAATGTATTTTAGTTCGCATTCAAAACAAAAGCTTTTAATATTTCATATTTGTTTAGAATTGTTTAAAAGACTTGAACTTTGAGAAACTTGAAGCACTGTTTAAAATGAAGATTTATAAAATAACTGGCTTTAAGAACTGACACATACCCAAAGTAAGGGTATCAAAATGTCTGGCAGTGGACAAACTCGTAACGTGGCACCGTCCAGCCAATGACACAACTGGCCAAAGGTCGCTCGCACTTGAGAATGTGGAGTCACAGATGGAGTCAGAGTTGAAGTTGATGTTGCAGTCGCAGTGGCAGCAGCAGAAGGACGACGTGTTCGTCTGTCTTAATGTCCGTCCGTCTGTCTGTCTGCTGGCCACTCTTATCATTGCCTTTATTTTATTCTATGTGTTTTGATAGCCAACTCCAACTCGAGTCTCATGTGTCCCTTGTCCGCGGATGCGACTATGACAACGACCCCGATCCCAACTCCAACTCCAACTCCAACTGCAGTTGCAAGAGTTGAGAGTTGAGAGTTGTGGGGGCATCCGGAGGAAGACTGTGTAAGCAGCTTTTTCTATTTAAATCGTTTTAGTTTTATAGTCAACTAAAGGAACGTTCGTCTGTAATAAAATCAGACGTCTCTTCATCTTCTTCTTCAATCATAAGTATTGAAATGCAGCAAATGCACTTATCATGAGTTGCTCAGCTCATATTTTTGGCAAATTGTACTACGAAACCTAAAGGAATACTTGACTTGATATATTATATAATATAATGAAATCAGTGCATATAAATGAGATTTATTTATTAATTTACAAATTTATGAATTCAAAGAATGAAGCCTTAAATAACTTATTTATTTTGTTATTTTAAAATGAAGGCTATCAATAAATCAACATTTTAGTTATTCTTCAAGATAAGTTCAATTAAAGTGTCATAATGTTGTTAAATGCTAATATAAAATGTTAAATTGTATATTTATAATATAGGTTATATATGGTTAGGTTTTAGGTTAGGTCATCGTAATTTGTTTTGCATATCGCAGTATTTATTTTGAAGCAAGTGTAACCCAATATACATTTAGCTAGTATTTTAATATTTAGTATTTTTTCGGTATGTCAATTTCGTATATTTACTTTCTCTTAATTTACTTTCGGATAGTTGTAATTTATTAATTTTCATATAAATATACCCTATATACATTTAGCTATATTTCAGTATATTTTTGGTATGTTAATTTAGTATATTTGAATAATAATACCATAATGCTTTGTTCTTATTGAGAACATTACAATTTTGACTTATTCTTATAATGCGAATATGATTTATTTGAAATTTCCACGTAGTTTATTTTGAATGTAACCCAATATACATTTAGCTAGTATTTTAATATTTTTAGTATTTTTTTGGTATGTTAATTTCGTATATTTACTTTCTCTGAATTTATTTTCGGATAGATGTAATTTATTAATTTTCATATAAATATACCCCATATACTCTATATACATTTAGCTATATTTCAGTATATTTTTGGTATGTTAATTTAGTATATTTGAAGAATAATACCACAATGCTGAGAACATTACAATTCTGACTTATTCTTATAATGGGAATATGATTTATTTTAAATCTACGCGTAGTTTATTTTGAAAGTTGAGACAATATTACAGTTTTATATTTGAAATTTCAAACAGGTTTATAACATATTGTATATCTATTCTATTTTATTAAATTTTTGTAACAATAAAATTTGCTGAGCGTTGTATGAAATATGTTTCATATTTGCATTAAAATGATTAAGTTTTCGAGTTTTTATTTTTTTTTTTCATTTTTGTGTTGATTACCTTAGGTGATCATATTTGCTATTACTCAGTTCATTCAGTTCTTGATTTGCTCCGCTAAGACGTCGATGATCTGATAATTTAGGCACATTTGCGCTAATGTTGTCGACAACAACTGCAAGTGCAACACAAAAGGCCCATTGAATGTGGTAATAACTAATCATTGAAGCCGTCTCGGGCAAACCTGCAGGGCAGGGGAAAATGTCTGTTTTAACTGTGCAGCAAGAAGAAAAACAGCGCAAAGAAAAGAAAAGAAAAAAACTGTGTGTCCGCGTGGCAAGCAAAGAGTTTTCACCACAGCCGCGCGCTTCGGAGAGTGTGGAGAAAAGTTGTTAAACGAGTCACCGAAGCGACGCTTCGGCTTCGGCTTCAGCTTCGGCTTCGGCTGTTCACAAGCTTCGGCAAATGGGTGACGTCGACGTCGGCAGCGCTTTGACGTTGTCGTTGGATGGCTGGCAGCATTATCAGGTGCCTGGCAGCGTCGGCGACTTCAGTCGCAATCGAGCGCTCAGCGGTTGAACGTTGAGTGTTGTTGCCAGCCAACTGAAACTGAAAAGAAACGAACGCAAGTCGCAGTCGCAGTCACAGTCACCGTGAACACAGTGAACAGTGAAGCAGTCACTGTGCTCAAACGTTTGTCGTCGTCGCGTGCTTTTTACGTGCTTGTATTCGAGCGTATGTCTTCGCCTCTTATTTTCCTTGCATCTTCTTTTTTTTTCAAGTGCTTTTCGCGCGCGCGTTTTCCCCAAGTGCCACGTGCTTTCAGTTTGTTTGTTTGTTGTCTAGTGTTGTTATTGTTATTGTTGTTGCTGTTATTTGCACTTGCCTCTATTTGTTGTGCGTGTGTTGAATTCTTTTCTTTGCCTAAAATCAAGCCACTAAATCCGAGATTTATTCGAAAATTCAATTTTACCTTTGATTCGTGCATTTTTTTTTGTTTATCTTTTTGTAGAATGAAACAAATTCTACATATTCAAATTGGCAATTTTCTAAAAAATTCAAAGGTTTTCAAAACTAACAAGGGTGTGTGTGTGTGTGTGTGCGTGTGTGTTTGTGATACCTTTCGATAAACATTTATATTCGATTTGGAATTTGAATCCAGAATAAAACTATTTTCGACATTTGCCGCAAAAAGTTTTCAACTAGTTTTGGTGTCAAAAAAGAATTTGAAAAATAAATGTAGAAATTAATTTAATTCAGCTTATAAAATTGCATTGATTTGCATATGAAATTTATATGTTTTATCTTTATAAATAGTTGCAAAAGTTTAACATTTGAATTTTGCATATAAATGATGGTAACTTTTTTTTGAGAAAATTTAATTTGTTGAGTAAATCTATTTTGAATCTATTCTTTATATTCCATGACAAAATTTAATGTTGTTTTCCAAAATTAATTGACTTCACATTAAAATGCTGCAAAACAAATTTTCTGATGCTCTGTAAAATTCATTTGAAGAGTTCCCTAGTTTTAAAGTTTAGCACTTTAAAAAAGCCAAGCTGCAACTAAGCCGGAAGCTTAACCCTTAACTTTTCAGTCAATTACACGAGTTACGCCTCCTTGTCAGCGCGCGCCTAAACCATTTGCGAATTATAAACACACGCCGTGTGATTTGTCGAGTTTAGTTTTTGTAGTATTTGTTTGTGATGGCCACTCTTTTTTTTTTTTTTTTTTTGTTTTTGTTTTTGTTTTTCGGGGCAACTCTTGTGCTGCGCGGTGTTTCAACTTTCACTGCCTCCAGGCCTTTCCTGTGTCAAGCTTATCAATTATTTATACCCTGTACTCGTTTACATGACGGCAGTGGGGTAGTTGTATACTTTGTGTGTCAACGCCACAAAACCCAAAACGCAAATATTCCTTCAAAAGGTAATCAATCGATTTGTGAACACACGCAAACTATTCGATTTTGAAAGCCGGCGACTTTATGTATACCCTAGCTTTAATTCATTGCAAAGTGTTGTGTGAAAGATATTTTATATTTTGTTATTAATGCAGTTAAATAACATTTGCAGTCATTTTAAAATATAAATTTATCTGCTTGTTGTTTTCAAATTATATTTGCTTTTATACACATTTTAGAGTTAGAGTTTCTTTATTTAATTCATTATTCAATTCAATTTTTTTTTCAAAATTTTAGTTTATTTATCTTAAATATTTTTCATATCAAAATATTTGTTGGGTTTTCTTGTTCAAAATGTTGATTATTATATTATATTCGAAATTTCTGCTTATTATCATTTATTCAAGATTTCGCTTTATTTATCGGAAATAGTTTTCTCTTCAAGCTAAAAGATTTTTTTTTTAAATATGTTTAAATTCTTTATAAATATTGTATTTTTAGGATTTGTAGGATTTTATTTTTAATACTATTATTATTTTAATTTGTTGAGGTTTTATTTTTTTTTATTTATCTAAAGTCTTATTGATTTGAGTTTTTTTTGCTCTCATTTGTCTATATTCCTTTTTTTTTTTTAGTTGTATAATATATTGGATATATTTCTTTTCATATTCTTGTACTATATGGCATACCTTTAGGCTAATCTCTATATTAATCTAATTGCTGCTCAGTTGTCACTTCTTTTAAAATCCTTTTCAACTTTTTTACTGTAGTCTCAGATTTCTGAGAATTTTTCAATTAACTCATGGAAGTTGTGAGTTGCCCTTTGCTCCCTCCTTGAATATAATATGTATGTATGTATGTATGTGTATGGCACATTTCGTTTTCATTGAAAAATCTTATTGTCATTTCATTTGATTAAAAATTTCATAATGCGCATCCTGCGCGCATTTGTCAACTAAGAACAGACAACGCGAAAAATTCTGCTCCTCAGGCAACGCAGCTTGCGTATAAATGTGTGTGTGTGTGTGTGTGTGTGTGTGTTTGTGTGTGTGTGTGAAAATGTGGCGCAGCATTTTGCTTGCTTTTGCTTTCGCTTTGTCGCGTTTGCTCATTTCCCTGCATTGTTGTTGTCGTAGTTATTGTTGTTGTTGTAGTTCTTTCGTCCTTCTTTGTGTGTTTGTGTGTTGCCTGCTCTTAGTGTCCTTTAATACAATTTTTGGCGCGGCGTCTGTTTACCTTTTGATCCCCCACCATATATATATTTTATGTTTTATTTAGCTGGCAATTTGTTTTAATTTTAATTTTAATTTCATTTCCATTCTGTGTCCTACGACAACAACAACAACAGCGACAGCAATTTGAAATATTGCTTACACTCGCAGAACGCAAATCAGTTGAACAAATGAACTGAGGGAAACGGCAATACTATTGACAAACAGTGCGAAAGTGCGAAAGAGATAGCGAGAGTGGGAGAGTGGGAGAAATGTGAACATTTTGTGCAAATATTAAGTTGCATGTGCAATGACTTTATTTGTGTCATCATCAAACTCCCCAACTTCAAATCAACGTCAAGCGTTTTGTTGAACTATCCACAACAACAACAATCGAAGTGGACAACAGCAGCAACAACAACAACAACAGCAACAAGATTGACATTGAAATTGAAATCGAACGACACAGAGCAAGCAAAACAAGTCATCACGCATACGCAGCGTATGACGACGACGACGACGATTGCGGAGTCGAGAGTCAACAAAACAACAACAAACAACAAAACAACAAAACTCGTGTTAATTGCTCCTCGCTTCGCATCGTATCGCATCGCTTGATGGGTGAGTGAAAATTTTCATTTCTTCTTTTCATTTGTAGGCTTTTCCTTTCACGACGCAGCATTTTCACTCAAAAACAACATTGATAAATTCTACAAATGCTTTTCACCTTGCATTTAATTGAACAATTTAGCTAGTTCAAAAAAAAAAAACAAACTTTGTTTCACTTTCAAAAGTCTCGCAGTTGTTTTTCCCGTTTTTCGTTTTTTGTTTGTATTTTTAGATGGACATATTAATTGAGGCAATGTAATTATGTTAAACAAACACTCGACTCGTTATAATTGTTATTAATTTCATAATTAAAATCTGCACAGATTCGATTCGAGAGGTAAAAGCAAAAATGCATGTGTAAAAACAACATGTACTTCCAACAATAACAATAATAACAACAAAATACACAAACAATTATAATAACAATAATCAAATGAAACATAAATTGTCAAACGGATGACAACACTGACACTTGACATGAGGTCGACACATCGGCTAAAATTCCCCCCTCTATATATATACAATAAGCCTAAAATGATTGTTATTTTGCGTGTCAGTTTAAAAATGGGCAAAAACAATTTCGTGACTGAATACATAATGCCATTAAATGCAACATTTGTATGGGATAAAAGCAAGTCAACTCTTTTAGCTCAGCTCATACTCGTACAATAACTATTATGTGGCACTGTTTTGTACTAGTTAGGATTAGTCCTTGATTGAAGGTGGTTTAGTTGCAGTTTATTCTATTTTGTTTTTTCCTCTTTTTATCAGGAATGTTTGTAACAGTCAGAAGGAGGCATCTCTTACCCCAAATAATGTATATGTATTCTTGATCAGCGTCAACAGACGAGACGATACTCGTATAACGTCTATCACTGCACCTTAGAGACTATAAGAAATAAAGTTAGAATTTGTTTACGTATTTATGGTTCCTGAAAATTTGCTTGGGATCACAAAATATATTGTAGGGGTTGTTTTTAGGAAATTAAAAAATTTAGGGAAAAAATACTACGAGTTTTTGGTTTCTTGGATGCAAATCTGGTATATTTTCGGTATACAAAATATAGCCATCAGTTAATTTTTTTTTGCAGTATATTTTTGGTATATGTAGTATTTTAGTATTTCAGTATTTAGGTGGTATCCTTTCAGTATTTGTAGGACATGGTATATTTTGATTTTCGTATAATATAGATACACCAGATATCGCCGGAGGTATATTTTAGTATTTTTGCGGTACATTTTTAGTATATGTAGAATAAGGTAGTTTCTGAATGAAGTACAATAATGATGTATCAAATTTTACTTTTGGTATATTTTTCGGTATATTTTTATTGAAAATGTGTAGCTGGAAAAAAATACTACGAGTTTTTGGTTTCTTGGATGACAATCTGGTATATTTTCGATATACAAAATATAGCCATCAGTTTATTTTTTTTTGCAGTATATTTTTGATATATGTAGTATTTTAGTATTTTTGTGGTATCCTTTCAGTATTTGTGGGACATGGGTTATTTTGAATTTCGTATAATATCGCCGGAGGTATATTTTAGTATTTTTGCGGTACATTTTTAGTATATGTAGAATAAGGTAGTTTCTGAATGAAGTACAATAATGATGTACCAAATTTGACTGTTGGTATATTTTTGGTATATTAATTTGGTATATTTTTATTGAAAATGTGTAGCTGGTATTTTATAATCGAGCACATTCGACTTATTTGTTTTTTTTTTGGTATTTCTCTCCGAAGTCAACTCAACATTGCAAATATCAGTTTCAGCTATTTGCATTTTATGTGTGCATATGTTTTTAATTTTGTTTTCAATTCCCGATTGTTCTTTTTTTGTCAGACACTTCTTCAGTTATGAAAATTCAATATGAAATTCAAGTTTAGCGTGTTCTATGAAACTTTATAGTTTCATGATTTAAGTTCGTTACATTTTTCAATGTATCAGAAATAGTTAGTTTTTAATTTTGATTTGAAAAATGTCATTCAAAAATTTAATTTACTCTTTAGGCATTTGAATAGCTCAGTTGTAAGTTTTTAATAATCAAAAACATCTTTGAACATTTTCTTGGAATTTAACTAAACTGAAATATTCTTTTGTTATATTTTAGTTTGCATTTGTTCGATTTTAGTTTCGACTTTAAGTGAACTTATGACTTTTTAATAACATTTTGTGTACATTTTCAATAATAAAAATAAAATATTACAAATTAGTTCGTGTGGAATTGAAATATATTTTTGAATAAAGTATTATATTTTTTGTAAACAAATATGAAATTCAGAAAAAGCTTTTGAATTTAAAGGCGAAATTGAAGTGAAACTCAGTTGCGGAACACGGGAAATGTCAGTGTTACATTCATTTGGTCTGCTGCCATTGGGCACTTCCTCTTAGGGTATTATATCTGCATCAATCCCTGGCAATAGCCGATGTTTCCTGTATTGCCACACACTACATTTCAATGCTGCAATGCAACGAGTGTGTGTGTGTGTGTGTGTGTGAATGTGTGTGTCATTCATAATGAAAATTGAATTAAATGGGGCGAAATGTTTTTGGTTATTGACATAGAAGGAGAAACACACAGATAGAGAGAGAAAGAGAGAGAGTGAGAGTGAGAGAGAGGGGGAAAACCAGAACGAAATCAAATTGCAAACCTTTAACACAGGCAAAATGTGAAATGCTAATTAAAATGCCAAGCTAAATAATTTGTTTAATTGAATAACATTTGGCCAAAAACTTTGTTTGAAATGCAATAACTGACACACAACAGCAGCAACAACAACAACAACGACAGCAAATTGCCAACACAAAATTGAAGAAAATTAAATGAAAATGTCATTTACAAAAGCGTTTAGAACTTGCTGAGCAATGAGCAAATACCCTGTAAATAAATAAATACTAAAATCGAAAGTTGCATTTAATCGACTTTTGCACACTCTCTTGATTTGCTCTTGACACGAGCATTAAAAACATGGCAACAAAATCAGCGAAGCATCAACGAAATGCTGCAAATATCATAACATATATGTTATAAATCCATAAATAAATAAATAAATGAATACATAAATCAGCTGGGCGTGAAACGTTTTAACTCATAATTAAAATGAAATGCAAACGCGATGCTTCTCTCAATGCACACAAAATTCGTATTTCATTCGTATTCCAATTTCAGAAAAATCGCCATTTTTATTTGGTTTCATTTTGTGTTCATAATAAATCGTATTTTTCTAATAACTTCATTTGCCCGTCATTTGATGCTTTCTAAAGCGAATAAAATGCGGAAAAAAATTATTTTCAAATTCTGCTAATACCTATTTTCATTTTGTTGATTTAATAACCAATAACCAATAAATTTGCCCCGAGCTGCTTAAACTGTTTTGTTTAGTTATGGTTGATAATGACAGTAAGAACATTCCTTAGCCTGGGACTTTATTTATATTTCATGAATAAATATTTTATATTTTTCAATTATTTTTATGTTTAACTGAAATGATAAATTGATCATTTTCCCTTTAATTTCATTTAAATTCTTGTTGTACCCATTTTGCTGTGAATTTTAGCAGACATTTATTGTATTTATTGTATTCTAAAATAAATAACAGAAAAGTTGGTTTTCCGAAATTTACAACATAACAAAAATTCCATTCGAATGCGGAAAATCGTTCATTAACGTACTTAAATATAAAATATAAACAAAGTGATGAGTTAAAATTTAAATTAACAAGCTAAATATTTGAGAATGAAAATAGCAAATTTATTGTTTTGCAAATTACTAAATAATGAATTGCATTCAAATGCAAAATTCACCAATAAAAATCTTTAAAACATTTATAAATAAAAATTTAACATAGCACACTCGACTGTGAGATACTCACTATACATTGAGAACGAAAGCAAAACAGTGCGATAACCAAAAATACAATATACCGAATTAATATACTCCAAAAATACTGAAAATATACCTTGGGCTATATTTGATACCATTAAGTAATAAAATATATCAGAGTAACTACAAATATACTAAATGCTATATTTGGAATATTGATTTAAAATATACCATTAAGTACCAAATAATACCAGAATTACTAAAAATATATCAAAGGCTTATATACTTCATATATTGATACATTGAAAATGTACCATAAAGTGGAAAATATACCAACAAAAATAACAGTCGAGTGTGCTCGACTGTGAGACACTCACTATACATTGAGAACGAAAGCAAAACAGTGCGATAACCAAAAATACAATATACCGAATTAATATACTCCAAAAATACTGAAAATATACCTTGGGCTATATTTGATATACCATTGAGTAATAAAATTTATCAAATATACTAAATGTTATATTTGGAATATTGATTTAAAATATACCATTAAGTACCAAGAAATACCAGAATTACTAAAAATATATCAAAGGCTTATATACTTCATATATTGATACGTTGAAAATGTACCATAAAGTGGAAAATATACCAACAAAAATAACAGTCGAGTGTGCTCGACTGTGAGACACTCACTATACATTGAGAACGAAAGCAAAACAGTGCGATAACCAAAAATACAATATACCGAATTAATATACTCCAAAAATACTGAAAATATACCTTGGGCTATATTTGATATACCATTGAGTAATAAAATTTATCAAATATACTAAATGTTATATTTGGAATATTGATTTAAAATATACCATTAAGTACCAAGAAATACCAGAATTACTAAAAATATATCAAAGGCTTATATACTTCATATATTGATACGTTGAAAATGTACCATAAAGTGGAAAATATACCAAAAAAAAAAAACTCTTCAACCTTATATAATATTTAAGCTTAAAAGTAAAAATAGGGACAAAAAAATTTATAAAAATATGTAAAGGAATTTTTGAAGCAACTAAGTTAATCTCTGCAAAGAAGAAATTAAAAATGATTTTTTTAATTCTACAATGGAACAATAGTTTAAAAAATAATTCCGAAATATGATAAAAGGATATTTTGAGACACGTAATACAACAATTTAATATAAATATAATAAACACAAGAATTTTCTCTGAGCTTGCCATAAATACTATACAAATATAAAAGCAGCTTAGGCCAAACTTTATTGCCACCTTTTTTAAGTTGTTTTGGCAGTTCGGAATTGTTGGCTTCGCAAATTCGTCAAAGGCAAATCCCAACAGGAAGACAAGTTCCAGCTTGTAATTCGCAATTAGTGTGAGCATAGATTTGCTCGAGCCCGAGAACAACACTTGGACTTGTTCAACTATTTCTTTCTTTTTCTTTCAACATTTCCTTCTTTTATTTACTGTGTGTGTGTGTGCTGCTTATGTTTTGACTCTGCGTTAAGCCTTAGGGCGATTGACTTGGACACTTGTTGTAGTTATGTGAAGTGGTCTCAGCCCTCGTCTCAGTCCTCTGCTCACCTCAGAGTTGAGTTCAGTTGAGTGGCAAAGCCACCTGGCACTTAAAGCCAAACAAAACAGATTGCCACGCCTGTCAGACCTTTTGATTTGCAAGTCCAAGTCGAAGTCGACGTCGAATCTGCTTGGGCTCAACTTTATGCACTTGGCTTTGCTTATTTTCTGTTTTTATTCCGTTTTTTTTTTTTTGGTATTTTTCTTTTTTCACACTTCATCAAAGTCTTGGGCCCATTGGCAACTAAATGCGCAAACACATGTTCTCAATAAAGTTGTCGCTTTCTCTCTCTATGTGTGTGTGTGTGTGTGTGTGTGTCTAATGTATGTATTTGCATCTATTAGTGTGCGTGTCAAACAAGCTAGTCGACGAGTTGAGGCCGAGACTAAAACTATACAAAAACTTTTGGCTTCGACCGAAGCAGCACAAAAGGATATGCGAGCAGGCAGCCAAAAGTTAAGGTTGGCCAACAGCTGCACTCACACACACACACACACTTGCTCACACACACACGCACGCCTGGCAAATAAATATTTATAAATGTGCGTGTGTAATTTTTCTATTTGCCCAACAACAAAACAAGAGAAATGCTCTCTCGCCCAACTATCCGAAATGCGATGCAAAAATATTTTAACAAAACTTGAGCCGAGTCGGGAGTTAACGCTTGGAGGCGACTAACCGACATTTTAATACACTGTAAACCCGATTTATTGTTTAAAATGTATTTCTTATATGGCAAGCTGGCTGTTATGTCACTCGGTGTACAACGCTGGCGCCATCTGTTGTTCGCAGTGAAGTGTGACAATATATTTTATCATTTCATTTATTTAAATTTTATCGATTTATTGTTTTTTTCCATAATAATACGATTTTTGTATGCTTAATTTTTAATATTGTAGTATTACGGCAAGTTACCTGCTATATCACACGCTATGCAACACTGGCGCCATCTGTTGTCCGTAGCGTTGTATGGCTATATTTTTATTTTAATTTTTATTTTAATTATTATTATTATTATTATTATTATTATTATTATTATTATTATTATTATTATTATTATTATTATTATTATTATTATTATTATTATTATTATTATTATTATTATTATTATTATTATTATTATTATTATTATTATTATTATTATTATTATTATTATTATTATTATTATTATTATTATTATTATTATTATTATTATTATTATTATTATTATTATTATTATCATTATTATTATCATTATTATTATCATTATTATTATCATTATCATTATCATTATCATTATCATTATCATTATCATTATCATTATCATTATCATTATCATTATCATTATCATTATCATTATCATTATCATTATCATTATCATTATCATTATCATTATCATTATCATTATCATTATCATTATCATTATCATTATCATTATCATTATCATTATCATTATCATTATCATTATCATTATCAATATTATTATTATTATTATTATTATTATTATTATTATTATTATTATTATTATTATTATTATTATTATTATTATTATTATTATTATTATTATTATTATTATTATTATTATTATTATTATTATTATTATTATTATTATTATTATTACTATTACTATTATTATTATTATTATTATTAATTTTTATTTTACTTACAGCGTCTTTACCATTCGCTTCTACTCGAGGGGCTAACATGTAATATTTTAGTTTTTCTTGTTTTTTTTTTTTTTTGATGCTCCTCTGACATGACAAACGGTACAGACAAAATGGCTTAGTGTGTAACACTTCCGTTTCCTGCCTGCCTGTCTGGCTGTCGCAAAATGCCACGCGGCATTCACAGTCACAGCAGCAACAGCAACAACAGCAGCGGCAGCAGCATGAAGGCTTAGGAGCAACAGACATTGAGACAGTCAGACATTTGATTAATGGTTTTTTGTGTGCACCGACTCGACTTCTCACTCACACTCACACTCACCCTTCGCTTCTCCACTGCGCTGCGCTGGCTTCTTCAGTTTCGTTTATGAGACAAGTTTACAACAGCAACGATCCATTGAAAATGCGTGCTATTACTTGCTTGTGCAGAGGGGGGGCGTAGCGTCTGGCAATGCTGAGCAAAGGGCTGCGCTAGTGTCAGGGCTGCAACTGACAGCAACTGATAGCGACGCCTAGTGATGGCACAAGTAATCGCATGATATTCAATAATCGATGATTATTTAGTTGAAGCTATAAGTTACATTTCATAGAAAAATGAAAAATAATATATTAATTAATTTTATTTTATTATTGTTTGTTTTCAGCTTCTGTCTTACCTTGCTTTCAATGTTTGCTTGCTTATTAAAATATGTGTTGAAATATTTAGTTTATTATATACATAAAACTATCAAGAATTCCTGAATCAATTAGTTCTATGTTCCTTCAAATACGTTTCGATTAATAAACTTTTGTTTTGCCATCACTAGCAGCGGCTATTGGTTGTTGGTAGTATAAGCAAACTGACGTGCGTCGGCCTCAACCATGTATGCCATATCATTTGATATATCTATCTGTATGTGTCTGCTGTCCGTTTGATTCATTTAGCACATGTCGTCGTTGGGTGCGCCACGTTTTTCGTGCTGATTAGTTTTGGGAATTTCAGCGCTGCCTCAACTTGGCCTCGCTTGTCGAGTCGAGTCGAGTGGAGTCGAGTGTCGACATATTGAAACGGATACGTATTTCTTCTTAACTTTTGTTTGTCTCCGCACAAAAACCCAAAGCCTAGCCACGCCCCATACGCCTCAAAAGCTGGCCAAAAGGTTAATTGCCAACAAATGTTCTTCATGGCGTGTGTCCTTCATCAAGTCGCATTGTGACGTCTGCTTAAACCTAACTTTGTTTTCTTTTTTCCGTTTTTTCGTTTTTTTGCCTCAAACAACTATTGGCCGTATGATCGAATTTCATGGCCCTCGGAATGCAAATGAAATTAGATGCAGTTGCTAGTTGCCCGTTGCCAGTTTAGTCGTCGTAACATGCACTGACTGCACTTTGCTGCTGCCGTGCCACAGCGTAAAGTTCAAAGTGGCCGATGCTTTTAATCAAAACAGCAATGCACACGTCCGCCAGGCACAAACAGGACCCTGCCAACCAGACCTGCATACCACCTGCCTTTGCCGGCCTGCCCTCCTCTTCTCCTCTTCTCTTTCTGCTGAACTAAAACTCGATAGCGGCATTCTAATTGAGTGTGCTGGACTTTGAAGCACTCAGTATTAAATGTTGAAATAGTTATTTTTGCTGTCTTTATTACTATAAAGATTGAAACTTTCTTGAATCAGTCGTTTTTCCTGTTTTCCAATTATGACACTATTTATTATATTTTTTCTTTGCTTCTTTTATTTCTTCCTTTTCTTTCGGCGAGCTGCCAACTTCTTCGTATTGCACATGGCTGCCAACCCAACCTAACTATCGAATGTTTGCTCAAACTATCGATATATTTTTATGTACAATTGCTACATTTCGTAATATATATTTTTCATTTAATGTTTAGTTGTTTACATTTGTACATACCTCTTTATTAAGTTTTTTATTTCTTTACATATTCTAGTATCTATATATAGACTGAAATTCATTTATGTTTGTCATAATTTAATATACGTGGTATATTCTTTGTTTCCTCCATTTTTCTTATTCTTATTTTTATTATTTATTTTAGTTTTTATGTATATATTCTATTTTATTCTTTATAATCTTAATTTTGTTTTATATGTATTTAGTATATTTGTTTTTTTTTTAATATTATTATTTATTATTGTGGTGTAGTTTAAAGCTTAAATTAAATACAATGATTTATACAAAAATTATATATGTTTATAATTCAATTACATTAAATAGCATATATTTATTTGTTTATATTTTTTACATACATATATTTTTATGTATTTTTTTCTTAAATGAACCATTTTATATTTAAGTGCATTTATAATTACTTTTCTTTTCTTTTAAACTAAATACCTACAATAAATATGATAATAATAAAGAAACAAAGTTTTAAATAAAATTTTTTTATATTTGATTAAAGTTTTTTATTAAACATAATTATTTTTATTATTATCAATATTCGTTTCCAAATAATATACAAAACATAAATTGAGTTTTAAATATATACAATGAACTTATATTTCCGTTATGCGTTGCCGAATGTCGAAACAAAGAAAAAGTTAAAATAAAGTGTGACCATACAACAAAGTAAAGGATATTTAAAATCAAATGCGGTCACGTTTGTTTTGCTAATTATGATATATAACATATGGACACACAACAATAATCTGTATTTTTGTATGCATATTTACTATTCATATTATTTTTACACTAGATTTTTGTGTTATGTATTTGCATGAAAAGTGTGATATATAATTATAAACTTGCGACTGTGTTAAAATAACAGAAACTGCATAGAAAAATGTCAACTCTTCAGCTTGATTATCGTCTGTAGTTGAGGGATAGCCAAAATGTTGTTGATCAGCAGCAACATGCGTACTTTGTAGAGTCAAAAAGTGCTGCCACTTTTTAGTCACATTCAACTGAGCCGAGGGTATATAAAGGAAAAACCTGAAGTACCTCAAACGCACACACACACACAGAGACACAGAGACACACACACACACATACATAGGCATCAGGACTGGCATTGCCTCAAAGTATCGGCATGATTGCATCGCCCACGGTGCTGAAGTGATGAGGCCAATTGCCACCTGCGCCAACTGCCAACAGCCATCAGCCACTTGCCACCTACACTTTTTAAAGCTGCTCTGCCAGCGCGCTCAAACGCTCGCACGTTGGGCTCTTTAAATACCCTGTATAAATAGCATTGCACCAGCAGCGGCTATGCCAACGATCTATACTTAAAAGTGCTTCAGAAATATGAAAATCGTAATGTTAGAAAACACATTTTGATTTCAAGAGCAACTTGATATAAGACTTTGTTCCGCAAGTGATCTTATTTTAAGAACACAATTTTTAAGACGAATATTCTTCATCTTAGAAATTGGTCTTTTATCAGTCAGTATGTAGTTTCATTCATCAACTAACAAAATTTGTCAAAGTAAATACAATTTGAGGTGCGCAGGGTATTTGTTAGTCGTTGCCCCTCTCCTATGACGCCTTTTGGCGTTTTATGACTGCCTCCTCCTTCGCCTCCTCCTCTCAGTGGCTATCAACACTTTTGCCGTGCACTGCAATTTTTGGCTTCTGTATCATCGCCGTAAATCTGCATGCGGCGTCGTCGTCGTCGGCGCCACGAGCGCTCCTCTCGTTATTAGCCTAACGAGCAACAAGATGCCACGCCCCCCGTTGGAGTCAAGAGGCGGTCGCCGAGTTGTCTGACCATGCCGTGCACTTCCTGTCAGCACCCAGCACCAACGAACGCTGCTATACATCCGCCTCCGCCTCCGCCTTGCAGTTTTTATGAAGCACACACACACACATACAGCACATTTTTTTTTTGTTGCCCCGTGGCCACGCTTCCGGTTTTTCTTATCAGCGTCGCACGTTTTTATCATAAATTTTACACTCCGCTTGCAATTTTTCGCTCATTTTTGTGGCCAACGAGTACAAATTTATATATGTATACATATGTATATATTTTTAGGTATATGGGCTACTCTGAAACTTGGTGGCATATAAAAAGTAAAGTTGTGTGTTTTGCTGGCCAAACTCCAATGGGCCATTAAAATGCATTATAAAGCAGCATTTAAGCGTATTCGCCACCCCACATCAACAACTCCTTTTCCTTATTTTCCATATTGTTTATCAATTTTATGACTCCCGACTATAAAAATGCACAGACACAGAACTTATGGTCGAAATCAAAGTGAGATCATAAAAAAATATCGAGAGTGGCAAAAAATCACACAAAGTTAAGCACAAAAAGTAGCAGCGAAATATGATGATGATTATGCTGATGATGATGATGATTATGCTGATGATGATGATGATTATGCTGATGATGATGAAGACCTTGGTAACTGATATGATGGATAAAATGTTTGCAGCTAGCAAATGAAAGATATCTGTGGCTTGTCGTTGATCCTAAGGCGCTGTTCCCAGATGAGCTAAATAAATGTGGCCAAGCTTCACAAATTTTAGAGTGACCGTTCTTACTTACTTTTATGTGGCTAAATTTGTCACGAAAAAGGTAAAAAATAATACATGGCCACACCTCTACAGCATTCTGTTTAGAAAGAGATGCATCATTGAAAATGTCCATTAAGATTAGAATCTTCCGCCGCATCTTCTTAAAGAGAGTGATATTTTGGATGCTTATCCAAAAAGGAGCGTTATTAATGGAAATCAGCCGATTATTCCACTTACAAATGTTGGTGCTCACACATTATTTGCAATTCTCTAAAATAGAAAAACCAAAGTCGGAAAATAAAATGGAAATATACAGAGGCATAAGAAACAAGATTGCCAAGTTGATTAATTCGACCACGTTATACAGAAATATGTTCATTGCAGAGCGAGTTGCAAAACGGACTAAGTAGAGTCGATAAATGAATAATAAATAAAATGTATATTAACTTATACTCCTTGTATGACGTCAGTGTCGTCTAATTTATTAAATTGTCCATTATCGGTTCATTTGTTTCTTCTCTCTTGTTCACACCTAAACAGCTGTTCACGTGATGCGACTTTGATATAAACACTTGCATCACAAAATCGCACCATTAAAGCATATGCACTTGATCTAAATATGGTATAATAATTTGTACAACACTTTTAAATTAAATTATAATTTATTGCTTCTCTCACTGATTAGAAATATTTTGCGATTCTTTTTTTGACTGGGTGGCAACTCTCTCTTCGAAAATGCAACCCTGTGTTGACAAATATACAAACAGCTGATTTGAATTGCATGTTTGATTTGCTTTTAGTCAAATATAAAATCTGGTGATAATAAGATATACCTTGATCTAAATAAATGACTCTTACAGACCCTGCAAGTGTAACAGAAGGAGACTAAACCACCTTCAGGTCTATTCGATGTAGAAGGACTTGCCTTATTGCCCGTTTCAATCTAATTGTGTAAAGAAAATAAAAATAGAAAACTTATTAGCAAATGATTATTGTTCAACTTACCTTCTTATTGACATTAGAAGCAGCTGAAGACTTCTTCTTGTTTTTAGCCTTTTTGGCAACACTCAATTCACGTGGCTCACTTTTTGGCAGACTCTCTTCCATATTTTCACTTACAGTTTTTTGTGACTCTTCCAAAACATTTGATACGGATGAAGTTGGTTCTGCTTTGATCTTTGGATCACCCAAAACAGATTCAGATTTAGCATTGGTCTTCTTGTCTTTAAGCTTTGGCGAAATGAATATGGATTAAATCAAACTCATTAAATAGTTAAATAGGCATTTTACACTTACAGTTCTTGGTTGCTCCTCTGAAGCAGCAGCAATTAAATCAGTTGTAATCAAATCTTTCATTTCTGCTTTCTCCAGTCCAACAGTTTTGGATTTAAGCTTATTCTTGGACTTGGTGACTTTACCAACAGCCTCATTGTCAACCTTCAATTTACGTAGTTTAGCTTCTTCTTTAATCGGTTTCTAGCAATTTAAAAGAGACTTATTAGACAATATTGAAATTGATGCACATTTTTAATTTACATTTTTTGGAAGTCCTTCCACATTTGCAGCAGATGAAGAATTTGAATCATTCGATTCACAATCAGTCTTGGTCTTGTTTTTAGCCTTATCGACTTTATGCTTTGGTAAATGGAAATGAATTAAATTGGTCTGATCAAATAGTTCACTTTTTCACTTACAGTTTTTTGTGACTCTTCCAAAATATCTGCTACTGATGAAGTTTGATTTGCTTTGTTCTTTGGATCACCCAAAACAGATTCAGATTCAGCATTAGGCTTTCCTTTGGCCTTCTTGATTTTAAGCTTTGTCTAGATGAACATAGATTAAATCAAACTCATTAAATAGTTAAATGAATTGATAGGCACTTTGCACTTACAGCTCTTGGTTGCTCCTCTGAGGCAGCAGCAATTAAATCAGTTTTAATCAAATCTTTCATTTCTGCTTTCTCCAGTCCAACAGTTTTGGATTTAAGCTTGTTCTTGAGCTTGGTGACTTTACCGACAGCCTCATTGTCAATCTTCAATTTACGTAGTTTAGCTTCGGTAAGTTTGTCTTTAAGCGACTTCTAGCAATTCAAAAGAGACTTATTAAACAATATTGAAATTTATGTACATTTTTAATTTACATTTTTTGGAAGTCCCTCCATATTTGCAGCAGATGAAAAATTTGAATCATTGGATTCACATTCAGTATTGATCTTGACCTTATGCTTTGGTAAATGGAAATTAATTAAATTAGTCTGATTAAATAGTTCAAAGAATTGCTTCGTATTTTTTACATACAGTTTTTTGTGACTCTTCCAAAATATCTGCTACTGATGAAGTTTGATTTGCTTTGATCTTTGGATCACCCAAAATAGATTCAGATTCAGGATTAACCTTGCTTTTAGCCTTCTTGTCTTTAAGCTTTGGTTAAATGAATATGGATTATATCAAACTCATTAGTTAAATGAATTGATAGGCACTTTGCACTTACAGCTCTTGGTTGCTCCTCTGAGGCAGCAGCAATTAAATCAGTTTTAATCAAATCTTTCATTTCTGCTTTCTCCAGTCCAACAGTTTTGGATTTAAGCTTGTTCTTGAGCTTGGTGACTTTACCGACAGCATTATTGTCAACCTTCAATTTACGTAGTTTAGCTTCGGTAAGTTTGTCTTCAATTGGTTTCTAGCAATTTAAAAGACACTTATTAACAATATTGAAATTGATGCACATTTTTAACTGACTTGTTTAGGAAGTCCCTCCATATTTGCAGCAGATGAAGGGGTTTTGAAATTTGTTTCATTCGATTCAGATCCAGCCATAAATTTGGGCTTCTTGGCTTGAAGCATTGGCTATCAGTGCATTAAATGAAGCTCATTAAAAAGTTGAACAAATTTTCTCACATTTTTTACTCACAATTTCTACTGGTGAAGCTGCTTCGGTTTCGATCTTTGGATCTCCCAAATAAGATTCGGCAATCAGTTTGGTTTTGGATTTCTTGACTTTATGCTTTGGTAAATGGAAATGAATTAAATTAGTCTGATCAAATAGTTCACTTTTTCACTTACAGTTTTTCGTGACTCTTCCAAAATATCTACTACGGATGAAGTTTGATTTGCTTTGTTCTTTGGATCACCAAAAACAGATTCAGATTCAGCTTTAACCTTGCTATTTGCCTTCTTGTCTTTAAGCTTTGTCTAGATGAGCATGGATTAAATCAAACTCATTGAATAGTTAATGAATTTATAGGCATTTTACACTTACAGCTCTTGGTTGCTCCTCTGAATCAGCATCAATTAAGTCAATTGTAATCAAATCTTTCATTTCTGCTTTCTCCAGTCCAACAGTTTTGGATTTAAGCTTATTCTTGGACTTGGTGATATTACCGACAGCATCATTGTCAACCTTCAATTTACGTAGTTTAGCTTCGGTAAGTTTGTCTTCAATTGGTTTCTAGCAATTTAAAAGAGACTTATTAGACAATATTGAAATTGATGCACATTTTTAATTTACATTTTTTGGAAGTCCTTCCACATTTGCAGCAGATGAAGAATTTGAATCATTCGACTCACATTTAGTCTTGGGCTTGTTTTTGGCATTCTTGACTTTATGCTTTGGTAAATGAAAATGAATTAAATTAGTCTGATTAAATAGTTCAAAGTATTATCTCACTTTTTCACTTACAGTTTTTCGTGACTCTTCCAAAATATCTGCTACGGATGAAGTTGGTTCTGCTTTGTTCTTTGGATCACCCAAAATAGATTCAGATTCAGGATTAACCTTGCTTTTCTTCTTGTCCTTAAGCTTTGTCTAGATGAACATGGATTAAATCAAACTTATTAAATAGTTAAATAGGCATTTTACACTTACAGCTCTTGGTTGCTGCTCTGAAGCAGCAGCAATTAAATGATTTGTAATCAAATCTTTCATTTCTGCTTTCTCCAGTATAACAGTTTTGGATTTAAGCTTGTTTTTGGTTTTGGTGACTTTACCAACAGCCTCATTGTCAACCTTCAATTTACGTAGTTTAGCTTCGGTAAGCGTTGACTAACAATTTATTGAAAAGAATTAAAAGATAATTAAATTAATTTTCGGATTTCATAGACACACGTGGTTGTTTTCTGTTTTTTTTTTCGCCACGGAATTTAACTATAAATTACAGAAAATAATTTAAAGCAAATCCAGTTGACACAAAAAAACAAAAGCAATTAATAGAATTGAAGTTTCTCATTCGCTATTCCATTCATTTCATTTTCGAAAGAAGCAAATTTTCACGATTTGTGCAACTTACCGTTTTGTCTACTAAAGCAGGGTCAGCCCTAACCTTCTTAGCCATGTTCTTCTTCACGTCTTCTTCGTTGTTCAAAGTTGCAGAACTTTTGCCAGACTTTGGCTAACAATTTACACAATTAAATAAACAAATTGTATTTCACCGCATTAGAAGATTAGAAGACTTACCTTGTTAGCGAATATTTTCTTTATTTCACGACCCATTTTTAAAAAAATAATAAAAATTTATTAAAAATTTTCACCAGATGATGTTCGCTTAGATTTTTTCCAATTGTGAGTGACAGAAATTACAATTCATCTCCAGTGATGGACTTTGGTAGGGCTCGATAAAATATCGATAAGTGCGATGACACGATATTTATGCGATGTTTATTAGCGATAGTTGAATGCAACTCTGTGTTCACTGTCAAACAATTAGTGATGGCAAAAATGATAAGTTTATTGGATACTAAGGCAATAGTATCGAAGTTTAAATACTTGAAAAATTTAACGGATACCCGATTGTGTTTTATTCGTAGACAATATACAAGTTTTCTTCCAGTCCCGTCTTGTGTATACACAAGATGCGAAATGACTTTATCATTTCAGTTTGCCGTATATGCGGAACTGATTTTATACAAGAAACGTCGAGTATAAATTCTTGCAGAGGGAAATTTAAATTTAAATTAAATATACATGTATGTAAGGATGGTATCGTCTTGTATTGGTTTGATTTTATTTAACTATTGAAAGCACAGGTCAACCTGTAAGAGCTAGGTGGCTTCATAGCTGTCGATATTTGACATTAAATTAGCATCCAATTTTATTATAATTGATCGTTATAATAATATAATATTGTGCCTCCAGGAAAATTCAAAGTTATGGAAGTTATCAAAGAAATACTTTTGTGTGGCCCAAAATAGTTATTTATTTTGGGTTTTAGTAGCTTTGGCTAACAATCTGGTATATTTGCCACTCAACATTTATATTTTGAATGCAGTACTATTTCAATATACCAAATATATATATTGGTATATTTTTCGGTATTTTGCGGTATATTATTTTGGTATATTTTAAGAATAATACCGCAATGTTTTGTTTTTATTCATCTCACGGTCGAGCACACTCGACTGCAGCTTTCTTACTTGTTTTTATAATTTTCTTATATGGTAAAATTTTTAAGAATTGTCTGATCAATTGGAGCAGCGACCTCATAAAGTATTTAGATTCTTAATCAGTCCGTCTGTCCATATGCTCACTCATATCTCAGAGCCTATAAGAGAAAGATCCAAAATTTGTTAAACATCGTTTGTTACGGTATATAAATATATTTGGTATATTTATCCAAGTATATTTATAGTATATCGATTTACCAAATGTATGTATTTTTTGATAGTTTTAGCTATATATTAATTTGCTTTATTTTTATCGATAATATCATATTCGAACTTGAAAAAGTTTTGTTATTTGATGGCCCTTGCTTATTTACTTCCATCTTAGTGCAAGACGCTGAAGTTGATTGCGTTGCCGTTGGTAAATTTAAATGTTAAAGCGCATTTTCATAGAGTGTCTTCGTTTGGGCAGTCAATTGATGAGTTTACTCGCATATGATTGCCTTACGAGTCCCTTGATGAATGCCATGCAATGCGGCAGTTGGCCAGACTATGAATTACCCCGTTCAAGGCAGGGTATGGCCATTGATGCCTGAAATTCTGATACAGATTCTCGCACACTTCACACTTGCTGCTACATGTTACTTCTCTTTGTCCATCTTTTGCTCACTCTCTCTCTTTCTCTTCCGGACTGTCTTCTTTCCCGCCAGACGATTTCATCGCTTCGTAGCCGCTTTTCCCCGCATTTGACTGCCGCACTTTTTGTTGACCGCTGAAAGGCCATTCAGTGGCCATAAACTTTAAAGCTACCTCAAACACACATACACTAGTGAATGTGTGAGTAGTGTTTGTGTTGTTTTTTATACCCGCTAGCCATAGGGTAGAAGGGTATTATAACTTTGTGCCGGCAGCAAATGTATGTAACAGATAGAAGGAGGCATCTCCGACCCTATAAAGTATATATATTCTTGATCAGCGTCAACAGCCGAGACGATGTAGCCATGTCCGTCTGTTCGTCTGTCCGTCTGTCTGTCCGTCCGTATGAACACCTGGATCTCAGAGACTATAAGAGATAGAGCTATAATCTGTTTTCGACAGCATTTGTTATGTTTGCACGCAGATAAAGTTTGTTTCAAATTTTTGCCACGCCCACTTCCGCCTCCGCAAATAAAAAAAAAATGGAATAACAAGCGTAATTTTAAAGCTGGAGTTTCGAATTTTGGTATATACAATAATTACTATAGTAGTTATGATTCCTAAAAATTTGGTTACGATCAGATAAAAATTGTGGAAGTTATTAAAGAAATACTTTTGTATGGGCAAAAACGCGTACTTACTAGGGGTTTTAGTTGCCTTGGCCAACAATCTGGTATATTATGCCGTCTATGGTATATTTTGAATGTAGTACTATATCGATATACCAAATATACTACTTAGTATATTTTTAGTATTTTTATAGTATTTTGGTATATTTTAAAAATAATACCGCAATATTTTGCCTTTATTAAAAATGGGTAGCTGGTATCTCACAGTCGAGCACACTCGACTGTAGCTTTCTTACTTGTTTTTTATTTTATTTTTGCCGTGTATTTGTATATTGCATATTGTGTATACGCAGCGTATGCCGGAAACTGGCGCCCCACTTATGCAAACGAAGTTCGTTCGCTGTATGTTTTGAAATTGTGTGTAAGTGTAAGTGTGCGTCTGTGTGTGTGAGAGTGTATACAAAGTATCGTTCACGCTATCATTGACACCAAACACGAGCGCAGCCAGCGCCAAGCATCCTTATCAACACCAGCAACAACAACAACAACAACAACGACATCGACAGCGACTGTTGCAAATGTTGTTAACAGCAGAGTTCGAAAGTTGCACAAATTGTTGCCGATGTCGAGATTGTGCACTCATGTGGCATACCCTACGCCTACAGGGTATATCAACCTACATATAGTCGCAATGACTGACAACTCGTTATTCTATATAATTATTTTAATTGCTGCTTACATTTTGCCAACATCTTTAATTGACAGAATAATGGTTTATCAATCTCATTCGCTTTCATTGAAGTTCATTAAAGGGTATTTTCGCTTGTATTTGCACATCTCTATCTCTCTCTCTCTCTCTCTCTCTCTCTCTCTCTCTCTCTCTCTCTGCTGACACACATTTTTCTTGTTGTGCATTGCAACATGCAAATAAATCGTATAAAATGTCTGCATAAAATTCGCGTGTGTGTATGTTCTTCTTATATTACCAGTGCATTAATATCTTTTATTTTTCCCGTGCTTATACCCTGTGCAAATTGGCAAATTGGAGTAGATCGACTTCACTTACTTAATAGTTTATATTTTTAGTATTTTGAAATGAGGTTTGGTTTATTTTTATATTTGAAACTCCTGTGATGTTAAGGTACTTTAAATTTGCTGTACAGATTCTTCACTTAATAAAATGAAAAAAAAACAAGAAAAGTATTTTGAAATTGAATTTCTTATACCATCGCTTGATGCCGTCTTTGATATTTTCTCTTAAAATTTCAGAAATTGTTCTGTTCACCTTAAAATCGAATATTGCTACTTAGTCATAGAAAGTAGATTTACTTATAGGTATAGGTATATTTACTTATATTTTATTTGTCAATAAGCTACTCTTTCAAAAAATTCTGCCTACCTGTTTGATATTTCGCATACTTTTCATTTATAACGAGTGTTTTTAAAACTTTAGCTTAAATTTACATTACGCGTAAAGAATACGTAATAAGAAAAGCTCTACTCTATACTATCAACATACCAAATATATATTTTGGCATATTTCAGTATTTTTCTGGTATATTAATTCGGTATATTAAATTAAAAACCTTTGAATGGTTTGAAGCAACTTCAAATAATATTTTTTATAATGTATTTAAAATATTCTTAAAATCTCAACTTGAATAAAAATTATATTATTAAGAAAAGCATTTGCAGTTCAATTCAGTATATTCAGTATATATATTTTGAGAGCACTATTTACATCAATATACCAAATATACATTAAGGTATATTTCAATATTTTCAGAACATTAATTTGTTATATTCAAATTGTTCCGGTATATCAATTTGGTATATTTAATTGATAATAATCAACATACATAATATTTCAGTATTTTTGGGTATATTAATATTTTATTAAATGATAATACACTTAACTTGTTTTTTACAAAAACAAAAACATTCACTTTTGAATCGAAATTAATCATTTATATTAATTTGTAATTTATAGTATATATAATTTATGTTAATAGCAACTTCAAAAAACTTTTGTGTGTGTGTTTTTTTTTCTTTTATAATAGAAATGAAATATTTGTATACATTTAAATTTATTTTGCCATTTATTTAACTTTTCTATTTTGATTACAGGTACAATACATTTATTTAATCGAAATTAATTATTCAAAATTGATTTAATTTCATTTTTTTTTTTTTTGCTGGGTATCAGCTAGTCTAGTCTTTAGGTTTGTTCTACGTCTACCAGCTTACACACATTTTCATATGCCGTTGCAAATTTGCACTGCGGCAATGCGGTAGGTAGAAAGAGGGGAAAGGGGGCGAATTATAAAGAGGGGAAGAGCGAGGTGCTGAACAAAAATCCCAAGTAAAATTTTTGTGATTTTATTGCCGTTGTTGTTGGTGTTAATGTTGTTGGATGCGCTGTAATTGCCGGCAACATTTGGTTGCTGCTGCTGCTGTTTGTTGTTGTTGTTGTTGTTGTCGTGATGCTATTATAATTGCAGGCCTTGTGTTGTTGTTGTTATTGCGGCGCCTCCTCGTGTTGCACGTTCCAGTGATTCGCTATTGAAGTCTGCTGTTTCTGCTGCTGCTGCAGCAACATCAAAGCGCAATTTTCCAGACGTTTTTTATTGCATATTATTTTCAATTCGTTGCCGTGCCACGCCCCACCGCCCCCTCGCTTCGGTTAGCAACAGCACAGCAGCAACAACAAAATGAATATAAAAATACATCATTATCATCATTAGCGTCCCGCATTATCATCATTATAAAATGTATTTTCTTTTTTTTTTCTTTGCTTGGTCAAATTTTGTTTTTGGAACGTTTAATTGAAAAGTGAAATTGATTTTTCCAACTGCTTTTGATTGCAAGTGAAAATTGTTGAATTGTTGTTGCTGTCTTCGCCTTTTTTTTGTTTTCCATCATCTTCGACTTTAGCTTTTGCTTTTCCTTTTGCTTTGGCTTCATCTTTAACTGCTTCTCGTTTTTTTTTTCGATTTTGTTTTTCTTTGTAATTTTTCGCTTATCTTGTGTTTTTCTTCATTTTGCATTAATTATTGAAATTACATTTCTTTTTTTATTTTATATTTATAATTTTCTTGCTTCTTCTTGCTGCTGCTGCTTCTTCTTCTCTCTTAATTTACTAGCGAAAATCTTTACGATTGCTGCTCATTATTTTTGTGCACTTTTCTTGCTGTTGTTATTGTTGTTATTGTTGTTATTGTTGTTGTTGTTGTTGTTGTTGTCTACACAGTTTTCCATTTAGTAGTTGTGAAGTTTTTCCGCTTTTCTTCGCGCCATGCGTTGTGTGTGTGTGTTTTCAATTGCCTCTTTAATTGCACGATAATTGCACAAATGAAACATTTAAATTAACGAAATTTTCCAGCATTTTCCATACGCACTCACACTTCCAATTATAACATATATCTCAAATAATGTATATCAGCGGCAGCGATAGAGAGAATTACAGATATTGATTAATCTGAATGTTTTACAGAAGCATATTTATAACTATTATTGTGCTAAGAATTCCCAAAAAGAAAGTTTCGATTTCCAAATGTGGAAAATCGTTGAGGGAAAAACAGCTTGAATTTAAAGTTTGCTATTATATTTATTTATCATTTAATGGTTATTAAAATGTAATTGATATGCAAAAACATTTGGTATTAAATGATACTTAAAATCCAATATTCAAATGATTATATTATATATAATATAACAAATTTGTGTTTTTCAAACATTTTCTTAAAGCTTCTCAAAACAATTTGAATTTTTAGTTTGGTCATTTGAATAGAAGACTTAGACCTCTTAATTTTTTTATAAGAACCAATTTTTTTTCTGTCTGTCTGTCCGTCCATCCGTATGAAACACTGTATCTCAGAGACTATAAGAGATAGAGCTATAATTTTTTTCGACAGCATTTGTTATGTTTGCACGCAGATCAAGTTTGTTTAAAATTTTTGCCACGCCCACTTCCGCCCCCGCAAATCAAAAAAAATCGAATAAAAAGCGTAATTTTAAAGCTAGAGTTGCGAATTTTGGTATATACAATAATAACGATAGTAATTGTGATTCCTGAAAATTTGGGTTCAGATAAAAATTATGGAAGTTATTAAAGAAATACTTTTGTATGGGCAAAAACGCCTACTTACTAGGGGTCTGAGTTGCTTTGGCCGACAATCTGGTACATTGTGCCGTCTATGGTATATTTTGAATGGTGTACTATATCGATATACCAAATATACCATTTGGTATATTTTTAGTAAAAAAATACCGCAATATTTTGTTTTTATTCAAAATGGGTAGCGGGTATCTCACAGTCGAGCACACTCGACTGTAGCTTTCTTACTTGTTGCTTCCTTTGTTAGTAATAACTTCACATACCCGGTCCTAAAGGAATCTGTGTGACATTTAAAGCTTCAACAATTTTATTTGCATAATTTATACTATTATGTATAGTAATTTAAAATGTTGCAGATTTATTGGTTAACGTTGTCAAGAATTGTCGCAACATTTGTTACAGTAACTTGAAGCCAATATATAATTATTGAGCATTTATTTATGACGGAGAAAGTTCTAACATGTGTGAGTGTGTGTGTGTGTGTGTGTGTGTGAGTGTGAGAGTTTTCTTTGCGGCAATTCAAGTTTAGTAGAGCTGCAAACTGGCAACTTGAAGTGACTTTTGCGATTGTTTCTAGCGTTCTTCTTGCCTCTTCTTCAGTATCTTCTTCTTTAACTTGTTTCTTCTTCTTCTTCTTTCTCGTCTGCTTGCAGTGTCTGACAATTTGCGAGCAAAGTTGCAACAGAGTGGCAACTGAAGCGCAACCGGCCAAGAATAACAAACCAGACGACGAAGACGAAGACGACAACTTATTCGAGTTGTTGCCACAGACTTTTGTAACAAAATAAGAGGGAGGACAGCGGACAGCGGAAAGGCAACAGCAACAGCAACAGCAGCGTCTGATTTTAGAGGCGGCAACATGTCGTCGACAACAAGACGAAGAAGGAGTTGCCGCCGCCGAGTCCGCCGATGCCGAGTTGCCAACACATTTCAATTGCTGGCAATTGCCTTCTATTGCTGCTGTCAATTTGAGCTGTTGCTTGTTCAGGGGCAACAGCAGGCGACCTCTGGCGGCCAGCAGCAGCAACAGCAACAGCAATTGAAATATCAACAATTGCAATATCAAATGCAACAGCAATATGAATATCAACAGCAGCAACACTACCAACAACAGTTCCAGCAGCAACAGCAACAACAACAACAACAGCAACATGTATTGCCAACAGCAACACAGGAGCAACCGAACGATTTGTTTTCGACACAACCAACTCAGGTGAGTGCATTTCACAATATTAATATTGCTGTTATTTGCATTGATTGAATAAGCTGGCGAATTGATTGATGCACTGATTGAAGTGCCTGATTGGTTTACATTTTCATTTCTATCGTCAGCAACCATTCAGCGTATTTTACTCAAGTTACTCAAGTAACTTGAAATTGATTGCAACTGGTTAATGCCCTGATTGATATGCACTACGGAGTGAATCATTTGTTCATTTAACAATCTAAAGACTACTTAGTTTAACATCTATGCTTAACCGTTGTGCTGATTAAATAACGTTTATTAAATAAAGTAAAGATTGGCGAAATGATTGATGTACTTTTATTGAATCGAACAGAAATGTCTCACGTAGTTGACTAACCTTTAAATAAGCAAGTAGATTGATTGAACACAAGTGATTGACATTTTCTTAGAATTAGGTTTATCATAAACTATTGATTGAACACAAGTGATTGACATTTTCTTAGAATTAGATTTATCATAAACTATTGATTGAATTGATTAAATTTGTATTGTGATAAATTTCTTTAGGGTTGACGAAATGATTGATGCACTTTTATTGAATCGAACAGAAATGTCTCACGTAGTTGACTTACCTATAAATAAGCAAGTAAATTGATTGAACACAAGTGATTGACATTTTCTTAGAATTAGGTTTATCATAAACTATTGATTGAACACAAGTGATTGACATTTTCTGAGAATTAGGTTTATCATAAACTATTGATTGAATTGATTAAATTTTTATTGTGATACATTTCTTTAGGGTTTTTATAAAAAACGAATTTTATTTTTAAGAAGAATGTTCCCTATTTGATTGAGGTAATGATTGAGCTGATGCGTGATTGAAATCTTTATTTACTTGATTTCGATTGGGCTTATAATAAATCAATTAAATTTGTAACAGTTTGGATCTGATTGATAAATATTTCTATTTGATTGAGACAATGATTGACCTGCTGATTGTCGCACATACATATATTAGCTCACAAAGTTCTAGGAAAATATGTTGTCCAAAATAATGATTGATTGGTTACAGTTTATTGAGCCTTCAGATTCAGGTAATGATTGAGCTGTTGTGTGATTGAAAACTTTATTTACTTGATTTCTTTTAGGTTTAAGATAAGTCAATTATATTTAAAAGGTTATGAACCTGGTTGTTAAATATGCCTATTTGATTGAGGTAATGATTGACCTGCCGATTGATGCACATATATGTACTTGTTCAAAATAATGATTGACTGGTGGCATTTGATTGAGCTATTTGAAGTGAAAGAACTGAATTGACCGTTGAGATTAATTATTATTGTTCTCCGCAGTATGTAAAAGTTATGGGGATTTCGGTTGGCTAATTAGTTAATTCTCTTTCATAAGCTTGAAGTTGAAGTTCTGATGATTGAAGTGCTAATTACATATTAAAGTGCACACACACAGCGCTGCCCAACTTTGGTCACCCAAATTGAAAGCGCTTAATTATGTATGCGTGTGGACTAATTGAACTGATCGAGCTCTCAAGATTGTGAACTGAATGACAGAAATCGATTGAAGTGCTGATTGATTGTGCGCTGCTTAACTCGGAAGACACTTTTGTGCAGCGTTTGCGGTTTAATAAACTCATTGTGTATACTAATTAATTAATTTGGTGACACAGCTGCAAAAGTGGATTTTTCAGTGGATTTTCTCTCTCTTAGTTTCGGCTACCTATCCGACAAATTGAATTTGAGATTGCGATTGTGCAGCAGCTGCTGCTGCTGCAACTGCTCTTAAGCAGCCTCGAAGGAAATCCCCAGTGCCAACTTCACTTGACTTCAACTTCAACTTTGGGTTTTCTTTCTTGTTTTGCGCTTCTTCTCGACTCGAGAGCTCACCTCGGTCTTAAGTTCAATAAGCTGATTAGCTAAATGAAATCAGCTGGCGAAATAATCTAAGAAAAGTCGTAAAAAAGAGAGCAAAAGAAAAAAACTTTGACTTTGTTTTTTCCCCACGTTTTCTTTTTTTTTTAGGCGTTCTTGGGAGCCACTTTTGCGCGTTCTTTAGCCCACGACATCCTAATTTGTGGCTCTTAGTGATTAATTTGTGTTTGATAGACTTTAAGTTATATTTAATTAGAGGCCAACTTTTTTTGTTTGCCACCATCTGTTCAACCTTCTGTCTTCTGTCTTTTCTCCGTCAAAAGCAAACGTTTAATTTGCCAAAAACAAAAAGAAAAATCCCACCAACATTTTTGTGTGTGAATTTGCAAATTGTTTGTCGTTTTGCATTAACGAGGATGGTACTTGGAATTTATCTAATGGCTTGACGAACATTTATGAGAACCTTGAAAAGGAGTTGATTACAATTTTACATAAAATTATAGTTAAGAATTGATTGAGAAATTGTTGTATTTAATTTTTTCTTTCAAAATTTGTAAGTCTTAAAAAGTTATTCAATTTTGTTTCAATTTTTAATATGATTTTATTAAATTTATTTTTTTAAATTTACTTTTGCTATTTCAATATTCTTCAACTTCTTAAGTTGGTTGAAAGATAGTTTATTATTATATTTTATTACAAAAAACTATCTTTTATCTTTTTTGTGTGTCTTTTATTGAATATTATTAGTAATTACTAAGTATTAAGAAATTATACCAAGTTTCTTTAAAATTTTGAATACTACAAAAAGTATTTCTGGTCTTTCGCAGGATTAAACATTATTTATTAACTTTTGTTGAATAATGGTTTATTATTCTATTTTCGATTTTTGTCTGTTTTGTGTTGCCACAAAATGCAAATATTGTGTGTTTTACCTCTGAAACCATAAACTGTGATAATGAAGGAATTTATATTGTAAATATATTTGGCAAAGCACAATTTCAGCTATTTCAGCTGCACAATGCGCTGCGGTAATCCACTCGTCACTCGCCACTCGTCACTCGCCACTCGTCGCTCGCCACTCGTCGCTTCCAATTCAGCAGCCATTCAACCACTCACCACATATCCAAAAAAAAAAAGAAAAGCAAAAACAATCGCAGCCATATTCGAAGCACTTTCACATGAAGTTGTGCCTCATAAACCACTTTAGCTCAGCAAATTGCTTGTGTTTTTGATTGTCAAGGGGACGTGGGGTTAACGAGTAGCGCATATCGATTGTCCAGTGTCGATTGTCGATAGCCCGATTGTCGACCAAAAAAAAAAAAAAGGGGGGAAAAAAACTTTATTGCTACTGCGAAATTGTCGAAGCAAACTGATATTTGGCCAATACTTGACAGCCAAGCGATAGCTCAACATTTCGTTTGTTCTCATTGCGACTGCCTTTCGCTTTGATTGCCTTCTGTCTGGCGAGTCTGGAGGACAGTAAAGCATTCACCGCACCAGCCACCGCATCTCTGCAACACACACTGAGCCAGCCAACTGACCAGCTTCAAGTGGCTTTTCTCTTCATTTCTTTATTTCGTTTCTATCGTTTTTTCCTCCGCTTTTTTTTTTGGGAGAACCTTTCGCATTGCATTTGCCGGTGAAGTTAAGTGCAGTCGCCGTTTTCTTCATTCCGTCGTTGTCGTTGTCGCTGTGTCCTTGTGGCTCCTGTTTTATTTCATTTAATATTGTTTTTCTCGCTTTTTACAACTTGACTGCTGTTCCTATACTCTGTACATAGTGACAGAGCGTCAATTGGGTAGCTTATAAAGGTTGTTAAGTGTTTTCGATTTGGTTTTCAACTTAAACCTATTAATTAAATCTTGCTCAAACTTGAACATTTTATGTCTCCTTTCTGTATTACTGGCTTACATGTTCTTTTCACGAATAACTCAATTCTCAATTTTAATTTCAACTCTTCAATTTCAACATAAGCTATAGATATTAAAATATTATATACGAATCTTTAGTAATTACATTTATTTTAATGCATAGGTCATATTCTGAAAATTTCAGCTTAGTCGCTTAAGAAATGTAAATGTTAAATACGAATTAAAGGGTATATTTGTTAACAATGAAAAAATACAAGAATTATTCAAATTTTCTAGATTTTATTGAACAATTTATAATTTTTATAGTTCACATACTGCAAATTTTAGCTTAATCGATAAATAAATGTAAAACTTTTATAAAAGTCTTTAGTAAGTACAATAATTGAATAATTTCAAAAAGTATTTCAATTTTTCTAGGTTTCAATTCAGAAATGTAAAATTGTGAATTTTTAAAATGAATATTCGGAAAACTTCAGCTTAATCGCTTAAGAAATGTAAATCGCTTATAAGATTATTTAGTAATTACAGGGTATTTTCTTCTTTTTTATGAAAATTAAATAGAAGAAGTTGGCTATTTTATTAGCTTGCTTTTTAATATGTTTGGCTAAGAATGTGTTTTTTCCCCGAAGATTCGAATTTCTTGATAAATTACAGAGTATAGCGCTGTCTCTACAAAGATCATAAGAAAATACTGTAAGATACACTGAAAATACAGAAATGAGACTTTCAATAAGTTAAAGATATCAATATATTTTTTCGCAATTATAAAAATAGAGTTTTTTTTACACATTTCCGTATATTAGAAATTTCCTTATTTGCAGGATATCTTAAAGTATTTTGATAATTTTTAATTTTGTTACTAGATTAAATTCTAAATATCAAAAAAGTTGAGAATGTCTTTTTGGTGTTTTCCAGGGTAGCTTTGATGCCATCCTGTGATGTGTTGAGGCATCTGACTTGGTTTTACTTTACGTTTGTAATAAAATAAAATCCGCACCGAACCCGGGGCGTCATGTGGCAGCATTGGCTTGGCCTCTGTGCCACACTGTGCCCTCCGGCCACATGCAACGAGCATGGACATGAAAACGAATGTGAATACACACACACACACACATACACACACACATAGAAAACTATAAAAGAGAGGAAAAGCTGCTGCATTTTATTTTACCATTTGGTTCCATGGCAAAATTTATGAATTTCGACTCGCTGCCGCCGCAGTCGCCGCTGGCCGCACATATGCGGTTTTTATATATTGACACTTAAAATTTATGGGACTTGAAATCTACAAATCGGACGGGACGGTGCGAAGGGGCGATGAGGGGAGGAGCGGGGCGGGGCGGTCACTAAGCTCTGCGCCCTCCAAGATGAATGTAAAATAGAGAGAAATTGTTTTGTTGTGCGCAAACTATGAAAACTCAGCGACAGCAACACATACACACACACACACACACACCACACACCACACATACACACACACACACACACAGAGAGAGAGGACGCAGGACACACACTTATGTAGTTCAGCTGGAACGCTGTTAAGCTGACAAAACTGAGCAGCAAATCGAGCGTGAAATTTCATAGGGTCCAAATCCATGTGAGAATGCATAACACACACACACACACACACACACACACTGAACATTGAACGTTGCCAGCTGCCGAAAGTGTTAATAGTCGAAAAAGAAAGAGAGAGAGAGAGAGAGAGCATGTGGACAGCATTAACATAATTTGATTACAGCTTAATAGTTGAACAACTGTTGCCGTAACAGCTGGCTGTTAAATTAGCTAATGGAGTTCAGTTCACATTTATGTTAAAGTACCCAAAAAGCGTGTGTTGAAAGTTTTAGCTGTTGTTTATTATACCCGCTACCCATAGGGTAGAAGGGTATTATAACTTTGTGCCGGCAGGAAATGTATGTAACAGGTAGAACGAGGCATCTCCGACCCTATAAAGTATATATATTCTTGATCAGCGTCAACAGCCGTGACTATATAGCCATGTCCGTCTGTCTGTCTGTCCGTCCGTCCTTATGAAATACTGGATCTCAGATCTTATGATCTTATGAAATACTGGATCTTGCACGCAGATCAAGTTTGTTTCAAATTTTTGCCACGCCCACTTACGCCCCCGAAAATCAAAAAAAATTGAATAACAAGCCTAATTTAAAAAGAGTTGCGAATTTTGGTATATACAATAATAACGATAGTAGTTATGATTCCTGAAAATTTGGTTGCGATCAGATAAAAATTGTGGAAGTTATTAAAGAAATACTTTTGTATGGGCAAAAATGCCTACTTCCTAGGGGTCTAAGTTGCTTTGGCTGGCAATCTGGTATATTGTGGCGTCTATGGTATATTTTGAGTGGTGTACTATATCGATATACCAAACATACCATTTGGTATATTTTTAGTATTTTTGCAGTATATTCGGTATATTTTGAAAATAATACCGCAAAATGTATTGCTTTTATTCAAAATGTGTAGCGGGTATCTCACAGTTGAGCACACTCGACTGTAACTTTCTTACTTGTTTTGAACTATTTCTGTTCCCATGTTTATATTTTAATAGTTGAATTTAATTAATGAATTTTTATATATTATCATTTATTTAACAAGTAAGAATGCTATAGTCGAGTGTGCTCGTATGAGTAAATCAGTGCTGTATTATTCTTATAATATACCAAATTAATATACCACAAAATACTTAAAAATACCGAGTGCTACACTTGGTATATTGATAAATTTCTGCATTCATTAAATGCAAAGCAGTGCAGTATTAGTCCTATATTATACACAATTAAAATACCACAAAAATACTAAAATATACTAAAGTTTATGTTTGGTATATTAATATAATACTGTATTCAAAATATACCATAGATTACAAAACAAACCAGACTGTCAGCGAAAGCAACTGAGATCTTTATACTGAGACAGTAATCCATTTAATATTATACTTTAAATACCATAATATCTCAATAAACCAAATATAACCTTTGGTATATTTAGTATTTTTGTGGTATTATAATAATTAAATAAATAATTTAGAGTGGCATGGAAAGCACATTAAAATATGATATGATATGTTAAGTAGCTTAACAGTGAATTAACACTTCCGAAAACTGTAAACTTTTCTATAGGAAACTTAACATATTTCAAAAGCTGCTAAAGGATTTTAATTAACACAAGTTACTTAATTTAAAAAACTAGAATTTGTTAGACAAGTTTATTTGTGAATAATTTAATTGATAAAACAAATTCAATATTTTGCACATTTTTAAAGAAGGTTAACAGAAATGCAAATAACATAAATTAAATAATTTAAAAATGTTCAATGAATGATAGTTTTTGTTCTTAGCATACAAAATAATTGAGAAACAAATTGAATACAAATAATTGCAGCTGCAAGATGTTGAATAAAAGTTTACAGCGCTGATACGATTGATTAACATGCATCAAAGTGAAAGTCAACGCATTGCAGGTTATGTTAAAATATGTTAATTTACATAATGTTAAGTTGCGAAGTGCATGTAAAGCAAATGCAAATTTAAGGAAATGTTGTTCGTGACTGTTCGCTGTTATTCAAAGAATTCATTAAGATCCGTTGAGTTGATGAAATGATTTTTATGCATAATGCCATCATATTTCATGCTAGTCAACCTCATATTTCAAGACATTTTAATATGCTGGACTGCATAGTGTAAACTGCAAGACTGCAAAAAGCGAGCGAGACAGAGAGAGAGAGAGAGAGCGAGTGCGTCTGTCAGCGTCAAAGCTGAAAATCGCTTAAGATTAATGATGCAAAAAATTGAGCATCATCAAAGAAAGTGAAAATGGAATTAGGTGCAAAGATGCCGAGAGGAAACCAAGAAAGAGACAGAGAACGAGAGGATGAGGAGGGACAAGTACGTGCAGCACGCAAAGCGGAAGAAAATGGCGGCATAAAACTTAACTACAATAAGCGGCAAGCCAAGCCGAGCCAAAAACGAGCTGGCAACAAAACTAGAAGACAACAACAACTGCACACGAACTGATGTTCGTGGCATGCCTAAGCTCCGTCTATCTATCTGTGTGTGTGTGTGTGTGTGTGTGTGTGTGTGTACACACAACATGTGGCAAGCAGTTAGGCCAAAGTGCTCCACGTACGTGCAGGCGGAAACGGAAGCGGAAATGGCAGCAGCAACGCCGACGTCAACTTCTACGCCTACGCCGAAGTCGAAGTCGCAGTCGACTTCGGTCGCCATTGCCTATCGCTGTGTCGCCATTTGCTTTAGTCATCGCCATTTGCTTTGCTTTAGTCGTTCAGTCGAGAGTTGTCTTCTTTCCCCTAGAAATTAAAAAGAAAACGCTTTGCGCTTCGCTTCCACACGCTAAGCCCAAAATGAAATGTTGTATGTCTTGGCGCTAATACGCGACACTCCGCAACCGATATAGCCATTTCTGCTTCTTCTTCTTCTTCTGCTTCTTGCCATTCCTTTCCTTATTTCCGACCCACAAAAAACTTTGCATTTGCACACACACACATGCACACACACAAACAGATTGCTACCCGCACACAATTTTATTCACTAAGACGGCACAGTGATTGTCACAGTTGTTTTATGCTTCATTTTCTTACAACTAATTTCAGTATTTTCTTAACAAAATATTTTCGATTTTACTACAACTAATTTCCAAATCAATCTAAAAAATATTGGCATAATTAGAATTTATTTTAATATAACTAATTTCAGAATAGATCTTTAAAATATTTTCATAATTAGAATTGATCTTAATATAACTAATTTCAGAATAAATATTTAAAATATTTTCATAATTAGAATTAATCTTAATATAACTAATTTCAGAACAAATCTTTACAATATTTTCATAATTAGGAATGATTTTCTTACAACTAATTTCAGAATTTTCTTATCAAAATATTTTCATAATTTGAATTCGATTTTACTACAACTAATTTCCAAATCAATCTCAAAAATATTTTCATAATTAGAATTGATTTTCTTACAACTAATCTCAGTACTTGCTTAACAAAATATTTTCATAATTTGAATTCGATTTTATCATAACATATTTCCAAATCAATCTCAAAAATATTTGCATGATTAGAATTGATTTTAATACAACGAATTTCAAAATAAATCTTTAAAATATTTTCATAATTAGGAATGATTTTTTTACAACTAATTTCAGTAATTTCTCAAATATATATTAATAATTAAAAGATCTATATCTATTTAAATATTGCTAAATTCAAATCGAACAGAATTTGCATTGCATTCTCTGACACAATTTATCATTTTAATTTCTCTATGAATGTGGCAACAAATAAATTTGTCAGCTTAAAAGTATGCTACAGTTTTAATGCAAGCAAAAACTTGCGCAAAAACGGTAGCATACTTTTAAGCTGGCGAATTTATTGCTCTCACCTAATTGTGTGTTTTGTATATTTGATTATTGTTTAAACAAGTTTGGTTAATTGATTGCCAAAAAACAGTCTCATGTTCTCGCAGTTCATGAAAGTGAGATGAACTGAGCGATTTGACACCACTGTGCAGCTGAAGCTGAAGCTAAGACTGAGGGCAAGCAAAGTAACTCGATGCTGGCGCTCCAAAGGAAGCTGAAAGCCAAAGCCGACGTCGGCTTCGGTTTCGGCGTCGACTGCAGCGAAAGAGTTTTGGTTTTGGTCGAGGGGGTGCGAAGGGGGCGCGGAGGGGCGACCAAGGCGAAAAATAATTAGCGCGTTGCGTTTATAAGTTTCCGGTAAAAAGCGTTTTACGCTTGTTTAGCATCGGATGATGGCGGCTGCCAGACGGAGATTAAAGCCTGATATATTAATGAACTATGTAACGGTTTGCGAGTTGCCAAACTCTGGGGGCAAAGGGGGCAAAGGGAGGGGGTGAGGTGAGGAAGAGGTGAATAAGGTTGGCTCGTAAGTGGAAGTTGCCGCTGAAATTCCCATTGCTGTTCATAATTGCCAAAAAGCTTTAGTCTTCCCCCCCTATACTCTTCTCTTTACTCCCCCTCCTCTTCCTCCTTCTCACTCTTCTTCTTTGCTTTGGTTTGTGCTCTGTGCAGCAGCAAGTTTGCCCAACTATTTCAATTTGCATGCGTGCGGGCAAAACTTTCTTTTTTATATATTTTTATTTTGCACTCCACCTCTCACTCTGTCCCACGCTCGCTGTGCATTTCCCTTTCCTTTCTAACATTTTTTTTCCTGTTTTCCTGTTCTCCTGTTTTTCAAGTGCTGCATTTTTGGGTTTGCAACTTGCAGTCGGAATCATGCTAAATTGCTTTCAAATTGCCAAATTTCTAAGCAATAAATTTTCGAAAATTTTGCGAGAAATTTTCGAGCATTTTTCTGCGTTGGCGGTTGTCATTGCTGTGGCTTTTGCTGTGTGGCTTTGCTTTCAATTTCCATTACGTAATCATGGACAAAATTGAAAAAGTTTTCAACACACTCTCTTTTTTGTGTCAACAGCTTTTTTTTTTTTAAATATAATTTACGCATTTTTTTTGTTTTTGTTTAAAATGCAATTAAGCAATTTTGTTGCAAAATTGTGCTAAACTTGTGTGAGCTTTGTGCTTTAAATCAACTTAATTAATGCACAATTAGTTTGTCTAAACTTTTACTTTCAGCTTTGTTGTTGGGCATCGTTTATTAAAATGTGCGACAGATTGCTTTGCATGGCATAATTTCATATCAAATATAAATATGATATATGTACGTGTTTCATGTTTATGTTTATGTGTTTATTATTTATTAATGGTACTTGATAAAATATTTGTATTTACAACGAAATTGGTTGATCAGTCTAAAGAGATTACATTTTGCCAATGACTAAATCAAAATCTGAGCTGTCTGGCAACGCTCAACCTCATTAAGTTGGCTGCACGTCAGCTGAGTGGCAATTTTATGCTAGGTTAGCAGCTTAAGTTTAATGAATTTTTTATTGTTCTTTGGTATTTAAGTTTTATAAAATATTTATATTCACAACGAAATTAATTGATCAGTCTAAAAAGACTCCACTTAGTAGATGACTAAATTAAAAGAGAGCTGTCTGGCAACGCTGGGCCCCATTAAGCTAGCTGGGCAGCAATTTAATGCTTAAGTTTCATAAATCTTCTCCTTTCGTATTTATGTTTTATCAAATATATATATTTACTACGAAATTGGGCTAGCTGGGCAGTAATTTAATTTCGTATTTTTTTTTTATATGATTTATATTATATTTACTATGAAATTGATTGATCAGTTTAAAGAGATTACATTTTGCCAATGACTAAATCAAAAACTGAAGTGTCTGGCAACGCTCAACCTCATTAAGTTGGCTGCACATCAACTGAGTGGCAATTTTATGCTAGGTTAGCAGCTTAAGTTTTATAAAACTTTTATTGTTATTTCGTATTTAAATTTTATAAAATATTTATGTTCACAATTGATTGATCAGTCTAAAAAGATTTCATTGTGCCAATGACTAAATCAAAAACTGAGCTGTCTGGCAACGCTGGGCCTCATTAAGCTAGCTGGGCAGCAATTTAATGCTTAACTTTCATAAATCTTCTTCTTTCGTACTTATGTTTTATCAAATATATGATATATATTATATTTACTACGAAATTGGTTGATCAGTCTAAAGAGATTTCATTTTGCCAATGACTAAATCAAAAACTGAGCTGTCTGGCTACGCTGGGCCTCATTAAACTAGGCAGCAATTTAATGCTTAAGTTTCATAAATCTTCTTCTTTCGTACTTATGTTTTATCAAATATATGATATATATTATATTTACTACGAAATTGATTGATCAGTTTAAAGAGATTTCATTTTGCCAATGACTAAATCAAAAACTGAGCTGTCTGGCAACGCTCAACCTCATTAAGTTGGCTGCACGTCAGCTGAGTGGCAATTTTATGCTAGGTTAGCAGCTTAAGTTTCATAAATCTTTTCGAATGCGAAATCGCAAAACAGTTTGTTTCACTTTTGAAGACTTGGACTTGGGGAAAAAGTTGAGCGTTACTTCTAAGCGAAGGTAATGCGTAAAACTGAAGTGCAGTTCAGCTGCAAGTTTGATAAGTGTATTGTTGCCACAAAAATGTGAGATTCAGATGAGCTTAGCTTGCCTCCCTCTGATTCTATGTGTGTGTGTGTGTGTATGTGTGTGTGGAGTCCTTAAATAGGATTCCAAGCACAACAAGGACTTGCAATCTATATTTGCTGCTGTTGGGGCTTTGGCAAACAACCAAATGGCGTATGCATGTTTCATACTCTGGCGTCCCCAATTTATTCTAAAAAAAAAAAGCATACGGGGTGTTGCAATAACAAAACCTGCCTCCCACCGAAAAAAAAAAGAAAACAAAAATAAAAATAAAAGGGACTTCCTGGGAAAAAGTCAATCCGTTGGCGCAAAAACCAAACGAAGCCAAAGCCGAACCTAAACCAAACCAATTTGCAGCATTTCGTTATAAACTTGCCACAAAATAGTTGCAAAAATTTTACGCCAACTGCCTTTGGCTGGCCCTTATAGTACTCCCCCCCGAGCCCCCGAGCTCCCGAGCCGGCAAACTCATTCGCGCGGCTCAGCCAATTTTTTTTTTTTTTCTTTCGTTTTGTGTATGGTTCAGAGCAACGCAAACTTTTGCATTTTTCGCATGTGAAAACAAGCAATGGCAACGTCGCCGTCGCAGTCGTAGTCAGCGTCAGCGTCAACGTCAACGGCGACGGCGACGTCAAATGCTGTAGCTGAATGATAAGCGTCAGCGAAGCTCTTTAAGCTAGCGGCATTACAATAACAAAGGCTGCCTGCCTGGCAGCGGATTAAGTGACACAAATAGTGTAAGGTGGCGAAAGGGATGAGGACGCAGGAGAAGCAAGAAGGCGAAGTGAGCGAGGTGGCGCTCTGTGTGAGGACTGAGGTGGGATGAGGATGAGGTGTGGTGAATATCGGCGTAATGTGCAGTAGTAGGCTAAGGTGGCTATGGAATGGCAAGAGTGTGGTGGCTTTGCCATGCCTTCCCATGTATGTAGCGAGTGGTGTGAGTTTTGACTGTGTGAGAGGAAACTGCGCACACACAAATGCAGAAATATGTCATGTGCATGTCGCGTTGTCGCTGTCGTTGTCTCGAGGCAAAGCAGCAACAACAACAATACAAAGTAATGCGATGGTGAAGATAACGAAGGGCTCTGCGTTGGCGCAAGCGAGATGACAACAATAACAACAACAACAGCAGCAGCAATTGCATTGTGAGGTCGTCTCATTTTGGGGTCAAGCCAGCAACGGGACAGCAATTTTGCACTTCTCATTGTCGCCAACTTAAGCTGACCGCCCGCTGTTGCCCGCCCCCTTCCCCTCTCACTCTTTTTACACGACTCACTTACACTCTCTCTCTCCCTCTCTCGCCCATGCATTTGCACGTCATTCTTTTTCTCTTTACTCGTGTTTTTTTTTCATTTTTGGCTTCGTCATCGTCTACTTCATTTCATTTCGTTTATTTACCTTTTTGGTTTTTTTTTTTTCTTGCGCTGTGCAAAATCACGGCCGCTGACCAACAACAATAACATTAACAGCAACCAGCAAGCCAACAACAATGCTGGCACATCACCTCATCTTCTTCTTCGTTCTCCTCTTCTGCTTCTTCTTCGTCTTCTTCGCTGCCTTCGCTAATCCCCGCTGCTTACAAGCCAAAACTATTCAAAGCTCGTGCTCGACATTGTTATAAGGAGCAATGTCGCCGCTGTTGTCGCCGTTGTACTTTTTCTTCCTCCTCTTCCTTCTTTTTGCTGCCTTTTGCACAACTTAATAAGAATTTGAATTTGCAAATACCCTAGACAACGCGACAGCAGCTAATGGGGTAGTTGCGCTTGCACAAAGTTTTTTTTTTTTTTTTTTGATTGAAAAGTCATTCTACTTTGTGTTTATGCTGAAAGCAATCAAAAGCTAGCATTCGACTGTTTGCATACCCTGTAGATTACCTAAGTAGGGTAGTTTGCTTACTACATGTATAGCATTTAAATTATTAGTTTGTAGTTTACAAATTGTTTGCAATGTTTTTTATTTATTTTATTTTAATTGCTTAACTCCTGTCATACCCTACAATGCGGCTTAGGGTATGCATGTTAACAAGCTGACAGGCCTTTGACTATTGTTGAGTGCTGTATATTAAAATAGGGTTAGCTAGTTACCCTGCTAGGTGTGTTCTTTTTATCATAGTTACCTTATTATATGTTTTGTTTTTACCCTATTTACCCTGTTAGATGTTTTCTTTTTACCCTAGTTACCCTGTTAGATGTTTTCTTTTTATCCTAGTTACCCTGTAGATTGAATGTTGACATTCTTCAAATGTTTGATATAATTTTTCAATAATAATTTAACTAATTTGAATGCTAAACTATGCTATGCTTAAGTACTTGGCACTTTTCACAGGGCATGTTTGAGTCGCCCTGGGAGCACTTATCTCAATGGATATTTACGCTTTTTATCAAGCGTCCTGCGTTGCTGCAAGTGCTTTGCTTTTGTAATGCGCGCCGCATAATTAGCGCATTTCCGTTGCAACGGCGACGGTGACGATGACGGTGACAGAGACGCCGCGGGGGCGGGGTAAATACAGTGTCCGCTACAGTGAACACTCCAAGTTGTCAGCTAGCTTTTGCGCTGCTCCCCAAGCTCGCAGCTCAATGCCTGAGGGGCACAAAAAGAGCAGAGAGAGAGCGAGAGTGAGAGCGAGAGGGAGATGAAGATGGAGAGAGTGAGCAAGTGGCTTTCAAGTTGACGCCAGGGAGAGAGCAGCGAGCAGGCAACGTTGATGTTGACGTTGACGTTGATATTGGGACAAAAGCCGAAGCTGGGCAGCAATTGAGCAGCTTTTATTGTGCTTTTGGGTTGCCCATAACGAGACGATTGGATGGCTTTGTTTGCCCATTTTTTGACATTTTCTACTCTCTCTCGCTTCCCACCACCAGCCACTGTCTCTATCTCTCTCGCTCGCTCACTCGCTTGTCCATTCACGTTTCGATGCAATTCAGCGACATCGACATGACCAAATGTTGTTGCATTTCGGGCGCAATTTGTAAAAGGGACAAACCAAACTCAAGTTTTTTGCTCAGCTCCAATTTGATTGCATGTGCGTGTGTGTGTGTGCTCAAGTGCTACTCACATCTGAGTATGTGTGTGTGTTTAAGATGCATGCAGAATACAAGAGATATGTAAAACGATAATGATGCACCACTTGATACTGCAGACAAAATGCAAAGGCAACAGAGAAAAGAATAAAATTCGCTTTGTTTGCCATTTAATATTTCAATTTAAACCAGAATTTTCGACAGCTGAGAGATTAGTGTTTATCCAAGTTAATAGAATAATACGAATAGTAATTGAAACTGAATTTAATGAAATATGTATTAAACAAAAAAATTGAAATGGAAATCAAAATGAAGAGAAGAAATGTGTCAGTAATTTATAAACTATAAAAAATGCATGAAAAATGGAATGTATAACTTAAATATTTTCACTTCCAAGGCAACTATAAAATAAAAGTCAAAGTCATTGGCTTGAGATTGCAAATAAACTTGAATTGCTTTTGGTAGGCAAAATTTATTAAGCCAAACTTTGATGGTCTCTAAAATGCAAAAATTTATGCTAATCGTGTACAAATATACCCGCTTAGTTGTTGTTCTTTCGCACTGGGTATGCAAACAAGGGGAAACACTTAAAAACGCACGGCAATGAAGCAGTGACAGATAACGAGAGGAAGAGAAGAGAGAGGGAAAGAACGGTGGCCAAACGTTTAAAAAGCTCCATAAGAGTATTATGACTCGACATAATGCACATATGAATGCACAGACCGAGGCAACAGACAACAGACAACCGAAAGAGAGAGACAGAGAGAGAGAGAAAGGCAAGAAGCAACCATAAAGAAAGGAAACATCAAGGCAAATGGCTGGCAACTCCTTGCCAAGATAGCAAAGCGCAACAACAAATACAAATACAAGAACAAGAAGAAGAACAACGCAAGGAAAGAAAGAAAGACAGACACAAGAAGGAGCTTAATGCTAGAGCTGGCAACATGAACCAACAATCTAATTATTTCACTTCAATGCAAAGTTTTATTCACGCAAATTTAATGCGTAACTTGCACAGGCAACAAAAAAAAAAGAAAATGGAAAAAAAACTTTGCCAAAGAAACGAAAAGAAAGTCTACGATTTCTGTTATTAAGATTTCTCGAACTTTGTAGTATGCGATGGCAAAGTGGAAAATCACTTCATTATACTATATTACAACTTTGCCGAAGAACCATTCAATTTTCATTTAGAATAAAGTAGCGAAAATATTTAATAAGAGGCGATGGCAAGCATTGAAAATGCGTTTATCGATCATAGCAATGAGCTTTTGTGCGTGTGGTAGCAATCAGCTTCTATCAATGCTACGCAAAGCAAGCAGCTATAATTCTCATTTTGAATAAAAGCGAAAATATTTAATAAGAGGCGATGGCAAGCATTGAATATGCGTTTATCGATCATAGCAGTGAGATTTTGTGCGTGTGGTAGCTATCAGCTACAAGCAAGCAGCTATAACACTCAGCACTAATTGTCTTTTAATTTCTGTCCATCAAGCAACATTTCGTCGAATCATTAATTAAGTGTCAAATTCGCAAAACGAATTTACATAAATTTGCAAGTTTTTGTAGTCATCACATTGTCAACGCTTGGTGCTAAGCATAATATTTGCATTGCATTCAATTGCCGAAGCATAAATGAAGGCTTACAACCAAACTAAAGCAAAGCAAAGCAAACCAAACAAAAGCCCAGCAAAATTCTCTAAAGAATTCCAAAAGTGCTTTTGTATTTGAATCAATCATATCTTGTGGATCATATACCATATATATTTTACATTCCATGTGTACACACACTTTCAGCAATTTCCACATGCTACACACACACACACACACACTATACACGCAATCTGTTAACTCTTTATGCTTCCGCCCATTCCCCCGTTGACAACCCCTAGAAGTTAACCTCAGAGCCCCCAGCTCAATCCCATCAGGGTTGGGTAAATATGCCATTGAGGAACAGCTTCATTAGCACAAAATGTGTAACACACACACACAGAGAACATGAGACAGAGCGAGTGTGTGAGAGAGAGAGAGAGAGAGAGAGTCAGCCACATGTGGAAATGTTGCCAACAATTTTGGGGGCTGTGAAATAAAATATTTGTTTAAGAGACGCAACAAAAAAAAAAAACAACAAAATAATTGCAACTAATTAAAGTGCAAATGCAAATATTTGACTAAATAAAATTTACACCAACACACACACACACACACTCATGTACGCTCAAAATTGATTAAATTCGCAAATGGCAAAAGGAAAATTTCAACGAGGTATTTATTAAATGATAACACAAAAATAGCAAAGCGAAATGAAATTAAAATTTCAATTTTTTCTTTGAAATTAAAGCTCAAATTTACAAGATATTCGAAGGCTATAAATTACTACAACTTTGGTGTCTAGTCGAGCATACCCACTAGAGAGCAATTTAACAACTGCATTGATACAATTGATACAATGAACTATAAAGTTGGACTATCAAATTGCGCAAAATTGGCAAGCAAACGAATAATAAAGCAAACGACAACAAAAGTTGATCTGAACGACTAAAGATGTCCTATAAAATATGTAAATAAAATCATTAAAAAAAGGATTAATGGAAGTTAAACTTTTAAATGTGTATAAATGAAAAATGTATTAATGAAATTTCATCTTTACAAAATTATCCATCGTCCAGGGTATTACATTGGCCTATTTAAATAATTAGCGAAATAAAATTTGGAATTTGCATTTGATGCTCCCAGCGGGTGACTAATAAATGCCCATTTACCACTTTGTGTGCTGCACTTTGTGGTGCACGCATTTATGCAGCAATTGTAGGGGAAAGGAAGCGGAAAGTGGAGGGTGGAGGGAGGAGGTGGAGGAAATGCGATTCATTCGGCCACTCGGCGAGTTAAGAGCTCAGATAAATGTTTAAAATGTTGCATGCACATTGTGTAGTTGTTGTTGTTGTTCTTGTTATTGTTTATTGCATGCCCCATGGAATTCAATGTTGATATCGGACAAGCGTGTTTGTGTGTGTCCGTGTCCGTGTGTGTGTGTGTGTGTGTTGATGTATGTGTCAGAATGCGATTGTTCGCTTGACTGCGCGCCGAGCACCAAATGCAAATATTAACAAATATGAAAAGCGAACTGCATTGAGAGCAACTCCCTCTCCAACACACACACACACACACATACTCCACACTCCCTTACAACACAACTGTACTGCATTCTGTTGTGCCTATCGACGCTGCCTATCGAGGCGTCAATTGCCATTGCCATTTCCATTACGTTGATGTTTTTTTTTTTATCGCCACTTGAGCAGTCATTTGGTGGTATCAACAATTTAATGCCGCTGCCTTTAAAACGTGTTATTCGATTAACTAATTTAATTTACGTTATCGCTTATCGATAATTAGCCAACTCATTATATTTCATTTAAGCCAACAACTTTTTACCTAAAAGTACTATTGTTAAACTTATACTACGACTTTAGATACGTTCTGGCTGCTTTTTGTTTACATTTATCGATTCGGTGTTATCGATAACATATTAAGTATACATTTTTTGCAAATTTGCTGCACATTTGATTATTTTATGCGTGTGAACTGCCATTATTGCCTTAGTTTATTTCGATATCGATATCTATATTTACTATTCGATAACTTTATTTTCGACTGCAACATATCGGTAATATTGAAGACAGATATTTCATATAAATAACTTGCCAGTCATCAAAAAGTTGCTAGATAGAAATAAATTGATATCGATACCAGCAAATTTCGATAACCATGAAAGTGCATATTTACTTTAATTAAAGTTGTATGCAAACAGTATAAGTCATGACTTTTCGATAACATTACCAAGTCTATGTTATCGAATGAATGTTATCGATAATAATACGCACTTCAGTTAAAAATATACCGAACAGTTGACGTCAATCTTATGGCATTTCGATAACTTTGTAAATTCGATTTTATCGATTAAATGTTATCGATAACATAATTCATGCTTTACTTACTGCCTTGACGGTTGTCACATAGTTTAGTTCGCTTATTGATTAAACATAATCGATAACATTCAATTAAAGTTAAAGGCAAGCAAATAAAGTTGGCTTCAGTTGGCTATTCGACTTATCGATTAAATGTTATCGATAACAATATTCATATTTTACTTACTGCCTTGACGGTTATCACATAGTTTAGTTCGCTTATCGATTAAACATAATCGATAACATTCAATTAAAGTTAAAGGCAAACAAATAAAGTTGGCTTCAGTTGGCTTTTCGACATCGACATCGTTTTACTGTTTTTACCGCCACCTGGGGAGTAAGTGCGTTCTCCTTCTGGCTGTTTACTATCTGCTCTGACTATGGCGAACACGCAATTAACGCATTTGCCCATTCCTGATATTCAGAACGCGGCATTTCAGTGCAAGCCGCGACGTGCGGCTGTCGAACAATTTGCGTTGTGCATTGTGCGTTGTTATCAAACCGAAACGGCTCGACAGATACGCAGAGAATGCAACACTAATTGCAATTAACAAACTGCCTGAAACTAACATTGCCGGATATCTTCGGCCCCAGGGATGCATCCAGACAATACCCTGTACAATTTAGTTTAGCAAAAAGGTTTCAAAAAAAGTGAATGGGAAATAGAAATAGAAATAAACGAGGTGATCAATCTTTGAGAGAGTGAAATTTGTAGGCAGTGCATAACTATAATTACTGCAGGGTATGTGTTATTCGAGCATAAACAGCATGATTACAATTTTCGCTATTGTGATAATATTTTTGAATTGTTAATAGTATTATATAATTGTGCCCATAAATGTAGGTACTTTAAATGTTTTTACAGGGTATGTGTTAGTCGAGCATAAAACAACTTGACTGCAATTTATGCTATTACGATATTTTGCAATTACAAATAATTTTTCAACAATTTTGTATATATAATATAGATACTTTAAATGTTTTTACAGGGTATGTGTTAGTCGAGCATAAACCACTTGACTACAATTTATGCTATTGTGATAATATTATTGAATTGTTAATAGTATGATATAATTGCGCCCATAAATGTAGGTACTTGAAATGTTTTTAGAGGGTATGTGTTAGTCGAGCATAAACAGCTTGACTAGAATTTATGTTATTACAATATTTTGTAATTACAAATAATTTTTCAACAATTTTGTATATAAATATAGATACTTTAAATGTTTTTACAGGGTATGTGATAGTCGAGCACAAACAGCCATAGTACAATTTAAGCAATTGGTGCTATATTTTTTAATTATAAATATTATGAAAAATTTCTATATATAAATGTAGGCACATTAAATGTTTTTACTGGGTATGTGTTAGTCGAGCATAAACAACTTGACTGCAATTTATGCTATTACACTATTTCGTAATTACAAATAATTTTATTATTTATTATCATTACAATATTTGTAATTATAAATAATATGAAATAATTTTGAATATAAATGTAGGCTCTTTCAATGTTCTTACAGGGTATGTGCTAGTCGAGTACACTTGTACACATACACTTTTGAGTATGTAGGGCATCTGCTAGTCGTTCACCTTTACCTTCATGACACAGACAGCAACAAAATGGAATGTAAGAATTTACAATATTGCTGTGGAATAGTTTCCCATTGGTGGCATTTTAATGTGATCTCATTCTCACACACTCACACATGTAGTGTATATGTGTGTGTGTGTGTGTGAAACTGTTTGTAGTTGTGAATTCATAACGCGATATGCCGACATTTTGTCTAGTAATTAAATTTGCAACAACAAACAGAAGAAAAAACATAGTTCAACAGTGATTCACACACACACACACATGCACTTGAACACTCACTCACACACACACACCTACACACCTACACTCGCTTACACACTCACAGTCACTTAGGTGTATTGAATCAATCGTTGAAACGTTACGCTGAATTAAGTGCTTCAACTGGCGAAGCACAAAAACAACAAAAAAAAGTTCATTGGCGGCTTGGATGGGGAAAAAAAACTCAGCTCGAAGGAAAAGCAAACTCACGCACACCCACACACCAATACACCAACACACAGGCACACATCCCACACAGATACTCGTAAAAAAAGAGTAAAGCAACGCCTGTGCAAATATCGCTCATACGCCTCGTAAACTGTTTAAAACTGCATGACAGTTGATTTCACCTGCAAGGTGTTGGCTCGGAAACTGTCCAATATGCCCCAGAGTGTGTGTGTGTGTGTGTGTGTGTTAGTGTTAGTGTTGCAAAGTTCAGACGAGGTTAAGCAAAGATTTATACAGCAGCAAGTTTCGAGTGCTCAGCTATTTGAGGTTGAGTCGTCTCATAGTCAAGTGCCAACTGAAGAAACACAGCTGAATTATTGAGCGACAACTGTGTGTGTGTGTGTGTATGAGGGGGGAGGGGGGAAGGAGGGGAAAGAATACCTGACTTGGGTCTTGCTCACATGTGGGTCATCAATAAAGCGAGTTGACCATAAAACGTTCAATACACTTCTAGTTGGCACTCACTTCTCCTTCCCACAAATAACTCATAATAATTTACCTTGATGACACAGTCTAGCAACTGGGTTAAATAGCTATGTGTGTGTGTGTGTGTGTGTGTTGGTGTGTGTGTGTGCTTGAATGATGGCCCTAATAATTATGCCAATTATTGCCACTAATTATGAATGACAAGCAACAACAAACTCGCATATTCCCATTTCGAGTTTCATTACAATTTTGGGATATCATGCAAAAGTGGCAGCATTTCTCGCTGCTGTTGCTGTTGCTGCTACAATTTGTGGCAGGCACTTTAATGCTTGCTACATACAAATACAAATATCACGTATACGCAGTAGATTTTCATTATAACCAACTATGAACTAATGAACCAAGAAATCAATAGCTTTGCCTATAATTATTATTGCAATTTATACGTAACTTTTGTAATAAAAAAGAGATCTAAAAAAATGACTTTAATCACAGATAAATGTTTAGATAAGAATTTCTAAAGAATTTCTAGTATTCATAGTAGGTAAAGAAATGCATAAGTGTACTCTTAAGTTTGCGCAATGTTCTTTACATGTGTTTTGAATAGAAACATTGATTTTTAATAGTGCTCAATATCGAAAAATATTTTTAATTGCAGGCAAAAAAAAAGTTTATAAAATCAACAAACATAACTAAAGCAATTAATCAAACAAATGTAGTGTAAATTCAACACTTATAGACTGAAAACTTCTAATCTTATAACTTCTAACTTCTAATCAAAATTAGTCACAAAAAAACGTAAGCAAAAAATTCTTTATCAAAATATAATCAAAACATTTATAAAAGAAAAGAAACCATAAGCGAATGAAGTCAACAAACATAACAGAAAAATTGTTAATCAAAATTAGTCGAAAAGTGTACAAAACAAAGTAAATCTAAAAGAGAATTTTATTATTACTATTATTATTATTATTATTATTTAAAATAAGTCAAAACATTTTTTAAGAAACAAGCATATAAAACAAATTTTGTACTCAAAGATAGTCAACAAATTTATACTTCAAACACAAATTCTTGATCAAAGTTAGACAACAAATTTATAAAATCAACAAACATTTAATAAAAAATTATGTATGAAAATTAGTCAAGAAACTTTTCAAAAACATTTCATAGAAAAACAAGTTTTTAATAATCCAAATCATATGATTAGCGTAGAGTTCAAAGTTTTATAATGTTTACTCACCTGTTAAATTCAGCTTTGGCTTTTTGTTAAAGTACTTTTTTGAAGCATCTTCGGTTGCAAGTTGCAACTAAGAGTCACTGGAGACTGTGGCAGCTGCAACGCGACTTTGGGCCATCAGATACAAAATGTTGCTTGCAACTCGCTCAATCTTTTCTGGCCACAGCAATTTGTGTGTGTGCCTCGCACAATGCAAAGCACTCACAGCTGTCTCTTGTCTCATGTCTCGTGTCTCGCAGGCTGGAGGCTGTCTTTGCTTGGCAACTTGCGACTTCTGGTTGCTTACTGCATGCAACAGTCGAACATAGATGGGGCAGGCAATTGATATCTGCATTTGACATTGTTTTGCACTCAGCTCTCAAATATGCAGGAATTCCATTGCCCTAAAACCCAAATCCCGAACGAATCGAACCAATAAACGTGACAATTTCGAGCGTAGACGGATTTGCAACACACACACACACACACACACACACACACACACACACACACACACACATGCACACAAACACACACACACACATGCACACAAACACACATGAATATGCATTGTTTATATGTCGAATTAAAAACCGGTAAGAAAACTTCAATCCAGTGTGCACGTCTGTGAGATACCGACGCGTCGTCTATATTTGGTATATAGATATAGTACCATATTCAAAATATATCGCAAAATACTAAAATATACCGAAGGCTATATTATAAGAAATTATCAACCTAAAACATTAAGATTTTTTTATTTTTATACGATCACAATAAAATTTTCTGGAATCATAAATTTTGTGCCGTCCAAAAAAAAATTCTAGCTCCATCTCTTACATGGCTATATCTTTAGGGGTCAGAGATATTTTCTTCGCTCTGTTAAGTACAGAAAGTTATAATACCCTTCTACCCTATGGGTAGCAGGTATTTAAAACATGTAAGAGAGCTACAGTCGAGTGTACTCGACTGTGAGATACCCGTTACCCATTTTGAATAAAATAAATATATTTTGCAGTATTTTTCTCAAAATATACCGAATATTCCGCAAAAATACTAAAAATATACCGAATGGTATTTTTGGTATATCGATATAGTACCGCATTCAAAATATACCATAGACGGCACAATATACCAGATTGTCACCTAAAGCAACTAAGAGCCCTAGTAAGTAGGCGTTTTTGCCCATACAAAAGTATTTTTTTAATAACTTCCACAATTTTTATCTGATCGCAACCAAATTTTCAGGAATCATAACTACTACAGTAATTATTGTACATACCAAAATTCGCAACTCTAGCTTTAAAATTACGCTTGCTATTCGATTTTTTTGATTTGCAGGGGCGGAAGTGGGCGTGGCAAAAATTTTAAACAAACTTGATCTGCGTGCAAGCATAACAAATACTGTCGAAAAAAATTATAGCTCTATCTCTTATAGTCTCTGAGATCTAGGTGTTCATACGGACGGACGGACAGACAGACAGACGGACATGGCTAGATCGTCTCGGCTGTTGACGCTGATCAAAATAATATATACTTTATAGGGTCGGAGATGCCTCCTTCTACCTGTTACATACATTTCCTGCCGGCACAAAGTTATAATACCCTTCTACCCTATGGGTAGCGGGTATTAAAAAAAATGAGGAGAGAAGATTTCATACGCAGCGAGCAAAAAAAAAGGCATTGGCATATAGTTCACAGCACACTTTTGAGCGCCAGGCGGAAGTTGCAGCCAAGCAGCCACAACACACACACACATGCACACTCCACTTACACATGCACATACACACACACACATACATGGCTGACTGACTGATCGATTTTCAATTGAAATTCAGTGGTTTCTTTTATGTAGAACTCAGCTGCACGCTTTCGGTCGCTGCCTTTTTTGGGCAACCTGCGCAAAGCTTTAAACTGGAAAATACAAAAAAAAAAACAGAAAAAAAAACGATTTAAATGCCAGCAGGCATGCACGACTTGCAAGTTACGCTGTAATTAAGAAGACAGCAGGCTGTTTTAATTATGGCCAATTACGGGAAAACAACAAAAACACATTCGGACCTTGCCTTAAGAACTGAATTATTGCGCTGTTTATTATGCAATTATGCAGAAATTTATGGCATAAATGCTCCATATCGTGTTTTGCGCATAGTATAATAAAGTACATACACACAAGTATATAAAGCAAGCTGTCGAGCTTAGACAATGACAAGGAAGTTGATAATCTTGTAAATTCCCTGTAAATGTGCTAAATTTACTGCACACGATGCACATTGAAAGCAAAAACAAATTAGTAGTTGAAATTAACAATTTTAGAAAACAATTTGTAATACTATACTATATATATTTTATATATTTATCTGGGTTTTATATACTAAACTATATTTATATAAGATACTATACAAAAGTATTTTGTTATTAACTTCGACAATTTTCATCAACCAAATTTTCAGGAATCATAACTACTATAGTAATTATTGTATATACCAAAATTCGCAGCTTTAGCTTTAAAAATACGCTTGTTATTCGATATTTTTGATTTGCGGGGGCGGAAGTGGGCGTGGCAAAAATTTGAAACAAACTTGATCTGCGTGCAAACAAAACAAATGCTGTCGAAAAAAATTATAGCTCTATCTCTTATAGTCTCTGAGATCCAGTGTTTTATAAGGACAGACGGACAGACGGACAGACACACAGACGGACAGACGGGCATGGCTAGATCGTAGAATAGAACCAAAATAAAACAAAATTAAATTTATTGGTGATTAGAAATATTTGTTTTGTTATTAAATAGTATTAAAACTTAAGAGCTGAGAGCATATAAATAAATAAATTGAAGTTTAAACTATACAAAATATTAAAATTTAAATTAATTGAAATATAAAATACATAGTTTGAAATCCAAGAAAATATCAATATAAAATAGTACAAATTTTCAAGCTTTTGAGCTGATTTTTTCAGAGAGACAGACAAAAAGATAAAGCTGAAAATTCAATGGTATTTAAAAATATAAAAAGTTATGATTAAGACTCTTAAAAAGCTGCATTAATTTATGGATGTATTAATAATGATGATAATTTTATTTGAAAATTACAATATTTGAAATTTGAATCCAACAAAATTATAGAAGCATTTCAGCATTTGAGTTAAAATTTTTAAATTTTAATGAAAAAGTATTCTTTAATGATGAAAATTTTGTTTGTAAATTAATTAAATATTTTAAAATTCAACGTGGTTGCAATTAAATATTAAACATTATTTTGCATGTTTAATCTGTAATCTGAAAAGGTTACAAATCAATTGAAATCAATTAATAACGGTTTTCATTGATTTTTTTGCACCTCTCTCAAAAGCAGGCAAGTCGTGCATACCCTACTGCACTCATTTAGAGGGTGTGGCGAAATTGAAGTCCACGTTTTCGCATTGAATCGAGCCAGTGAGAGCCACAGACCGAGCCACGTCAGGGCCATTAATTAAAGCAATTAAATGATTTTCGCATTTAAATTCAATTGCTGCAATGCTATGCGAGACTTCTCTGTCTCTTTCTCTTACTCTCTTTTCTCTCTCCTTGTCGCACGTGCAAACAGGTAGAGGGAGAGGAGACAGAGATAGGGATTTGGTGTAGTCCTTCAGCATTTGATGGCACATCATAAGCATATTACGCCCAATGTTGGCCAACTTTTTAATGGCCGACGATGTCGCAATGCAAACTTTTTCATTGCCTATGCAAACGATCTGCTGCTCAACAGCAGCAACTCAACTCAACTCGGCAAACAGCAATAACAATAACAATTGGGGGAAAACAACAGCAAAAGCAACAACGACAACAACACTAAGAAGTAAAATAAAGTAAAGAATTTCGCGTAGATATTTAAATGACACATTAAATGCAATGCGATGCGATGCGATGCTCTAGAAGTAAAAGTGTGCCAGAGCAAAACTTTTGCCAAGTGCTATAACGAGAGGAATCGCTTCGAATCCAAATCCAAATTCAGTTCAGAGTTTCAGTTTAAGTTTCACTACGGGATTCTCTTGCTCTCTCTATCTCTCTCTTCTTTTTTTTCTTTTACTGTCACTTCTATTTCTACTTCCATTTCCACTTCTATTTCTACTTCTATTTTGGCTGCAGCTCGTTGCAACTGCCAATGCAAATTGTTCCTGTTTCAGCAGCACAAACGAGGGCGGTTTGTGAAGTATATTTAAAAATGAAAATATAGTATTCTACATAGACAGAAAACAAATTTAATTTTGAGAAAAAAGCAGTCATCAAATGAAAAATAAAAATTTACCTTTTTATTTATATTTGATCATTTAAAGACAGTTGAAAACAAGTAAGAAAGCTTCAGATGGGTATGCTCGACTGTGAAATACCCGCCACCAAAACAGTGCGGCAGTATTCTTAAAATATATGAGAACATATATTGCAAACATACAAAAATATTCCAAAAGTCATGTTTGGTATATGGTTGATTTTCTGTATTTTAAATATATCATAAAGTACAAAATATACCAGATTCGTTGGCTGACAATCTGATATATTTTGTACACTATGGTATATTTCAAATATTGTATATTATAGTACTTTAATCATATACCAAATATGACCTTCAGAGTATTTTAGTATTTTGTCAGCCAATGAACCTGGTATATTTTGTACTTTATGATATATTCTCAATCTATAACTATATATACCAAACTATATATACCAAACATAGCTTTCGGTAGCCTAGTATTTTTTCAGTATATAAATATTCTATGATCTAATTGCAGTAGGTGTTTATATTTTTATATTAAAGTTTTTGCTTAATAACTTCACTTTTTATCCGATCACAAATTTATAGGAATTGCAAATACTGTAGTTATTATTGTATGTACCAAAATTCGCAACTCTAGCTTCAAAATTACTCCAGCTTTACGATTTTTGTCAACTTTTTCATTCATATGTATAAAGATTTAATTAAACAAGTAAGAAAGTTACAGTCGAGTGTGCTCGACTGTGAGATACCCGCCACCCATTTTTAATAAGGGCAAAATATTGCGGTATTATATTCAAAACATACCGAAAATACTAAAAAATACTAAAAATATACCAAATGGTATGTTTGGTATATCGATACAGCACACCATTCAAAATATACCGTAGACGGCACAATGTGCCAGAAAATTAGGCTTGTTATTCGTTTTTTTTTGATTTGCGGGGGCAGAAGTGGGCGTGGCAAAAATTTGAAACAAACTTGATCTGCGTGCAAACATAACAAATGCTCTCGAAAAAAAAATTATAGCTCTATATCTTATAGTCTCTGAGATCTAGGTGTTCATACGGACAGACGGACAGACAGACATGGCTTGATCGTCTCGGCTGTTGACGCTGATCAAGAATATATATACTTTATAGGGTCGGAGATGCCTCCTTCTACCTGTTACATACATTTGCTGCCGGCACAAAGTTATAATACCCTTCTACCCTATGGGTAGCGGGTATAAAAACATACTTATTAATATGTCTTAATAGAGAAAGTGAACTTTAATACATCTTAGCAGCTATGGTCAGTGGCAAAGTGTTTGAGCTGCCCTACAGTTGTCTGCAGGGATGACAAACATTTCTGTGCATTATTCTTCATGCTTTCGCAATGATTGCCATCAAATTACGTGTGCTTTAAATGCATTAAGGCATGTGGCATTAAGTACAGTTGCCACATGCAACCTGAAGTGGCTGAAGTGGCCAGCAAGCCAACAAGAAGAAGAAGAAGAAGATGACCCAGGAATACACACACACACACACAAACACATATATATATATATATCACTCTATATAATACGATTTCTTTGCGCGATTCTGCGGCGTGTTCGAATGTAAAACACGCATTAATGTGGCCAATGTATGTGCTGGCATTTTAAATGCACACCCTCACACACACACAGACACACACACACACTTGCACACTCTCGTTAAACAATTTTCAATTAACAAAAAAAAAGAAGTGGGGGAAAAAATCAAGGGAAAATAAAAGAAAATTATCTCGAAATGACACGAACAGACGAAGCAGACGCGTGGGCCAAAGATGCAGCGTGTGCTTGCTGTGCGACATCCGGGCACTAACACACACACACAAGGCACACACACACACACACACATGGCACACACACAAATGCAGCTGCTGTCCACTTTTGACTGTCAGAAATGTGCACTTCCGCTTTTGTCACTGCGCCGCGCATTGTGGCGGAAACGCTGTGGTAAATGCATTTACATGCCACGCCCCCCTCTGCTCCACCGCTCCACCCCTGCTTTCACTCCATCCTCTCCGTTTCCCTCCCCTCCCTCCGCCATGGTGCGTGTCGATGTGTGCTTGGCCAACTATAATGAATATTCATATGATTAAGGGATTTACATTGTAATTGAATTATTTAAATGCGTTGCTTCCTCCTTCCCTTTCCCCTCCCCTTCCAGTATGTAGAGCAAATTCAATTATGTGGATCGTATTACAGCTTTACACACACATTGAGCACTTTTTATCGCTATTGAATCTGCATGGAATGTCCATGGAATGGGGCGAGTGCGAAATAAATTAAGATGCAAGCCAATGCAGCAATGACTTTACCTTAAGATCTTCAGACTTTAATGAAGCAAAAATGAAGACAAATGACTTCTGTAAAGCAAAGCAAGTCAAGCAAAAGTCAAGGCAAATATACATTTCAAATGCTACGTGCATTAAACATGCAAAAAATATAGAATTAAATAGTGCTTGCTGTAATTTAATTTCAGTAAAAAAAGAATAGAAAATTCACTGTAGAAAAGTTGATGAAATTCAAATGGGTGAATATTTAAGACAAATGGAAGAGAGAACAACTAAGTTAAATTGAAGGGGGAACATAATAAGGAAAGAGAACACAAATATACATGGCGTATACTTAATACGCTAAATATATTACGTATACTTCATGGAGTACTTGTGTTGCGTATACTTAATACTCTATATAAACATTAGAAATATTCTACGTATACTGCATGTAGACAATATACTACGTATACTTAATATGGAAAATTCACTAGGCCAAGTTTATATACAAAATAAACTGCGTATACTTAATACTCTAGATATATCACGTATACTTTATATAGTGTTTGTTCTGCGAATACTTAATACTTTAAATACTTTATATACTTATACATATACTGCAAATACTGTATATAGAAAATATACTATATATACGTATATTTGCAATACAAAATATAATGCGTATACTTAATATTATTAATTGTATACTACGTATACTTAATATGGCATATGTACTACGTATAATTATTACACTAAATATATTTCATAGATACTCTGCGTATACTTTACGTACTTTATATATTGCGTATGCTTAATGTAGAAAATATATAACGTATACTTAATATGAAACCTGTATGGCATATAATTTATAGTCAAAATATACTGAGTATACTTTATATAGAAAATATACTGTGCCTACCTTACAAACATATAAATTACGTATACTTAATACGCTAAATATATAATATTACGTATACTTCATATAGTGTTTGTTTGCGAATACTTAATACTATTAAAACACTGCTTAGGCTGCGTGTACTTTATATACTTATACATATACTGTGCATACTGTATATAGAAAATATACTATATATACGTATATTTGAAACACAAAATACAATGCGTATACTTGATATCAAAAATATATAACGTATACTTAATATGAAATCTGTATGGCATATAATTTATAGTTAAAATATACTGAGTATATTTTATATAGAAAATATACTCTGCATACATTACATACATATACTTATACGTATACTTAATACGCCAAATATATTACGTATACTTCATGTATGACGTGCTACGCAGTGCTACTTGATACTCTAAATACTCTACTTAGGCTGCGTATAATTTAAATACTAATATACTGAGCATACTTGACATACAAATTACACTGCGTATACTTGATAAATTTTTGTAAAGGTTCCCAAGCAAAACGAATTCACTATATTATTTAAAAAGAAAAAGTTGAACAAAATATGTGTTAATAATTATATTAAAAAATAATAGTAATTTACACGAAAGCATAAGACAAAAATAATTAATGAAAATGTATGAAACAAATAATTATGCAAACCCTTCTAAATAAACATGGGCATAGAAAGTTCTCCCAAGCTCAAAAATTTGAGGTTTAAGGAGCGTAATTATTAAAAAAACAACACGATATGAAAATATCAAATATTAAGCAGCATTCAGAATTCGAAAGCAACTCTTTTATTGCATTTGATTCCTTTTCCAACTAAGGTAAAGAAAAATGAAATCAACTGTCAAAAGCAGATACAAAATGCAAAATATTTATTAAATAAATCAAGTTACAAGTTAAACTAAGACGTGCAGTGAAATTCTATTTTAGGCTTTCCACTTTTCACTTTTCGTTGTTGTCGTTGTCGTTGTTTCAGGGCTAATCAGCAGAGCATTGATTAAGCAGAGAATAGAGAATAGGAGAGAGGAGAGTGGAGAGAGGAGATCAAGGACATGCCATTGTCCGTAGCATGTGTAATTCATAATGCACACTTGCATTAGTTGAAACAACAGCATCAAGCTGGCCCCAAAAGTGCCATGTGCCATGTGCCATGTGCCAGCTGCCCGGCCATATATATCCCTTGTTCTCTTCCCCTTGCCCCTCCCCCTCCCCATCCCCTTCGCCTCGTTAACCTCTTCCGCTTGCTATGCCACATTCAGCTCATTTCAATTCCCATCATTTCTGTGGCAAGTGCGGCGACAAGAACCGAAATAGAGTGAGCGAGAGAGAGAGAGAGAGAGAGGGAGAGGGAAAAGTCAGGCATAGGGAAGGCAAACTTTCCGTTCGATTGTCCATTTGTGACCCACTTTTATTTTGTTGGATGGGGGAGGTGACAAATGTAAATTTTCGGGTTTTTGACAGAGTCAAAAAGAGAGAGAGAGAGAGAGGCAAGCAAGTGTTTTTCACTTCCCTCTTTCTTTCCCCTTCCCCTTCCCCCCGCTCTTCACTTCACTTCCTGTGGGAAACTGTGCGCATTGAGTATGCATTGCTTTGATTTGTTTGTAATTGAAAAGCGTTGGCTAATTGACTGGCCGAGTGACAGGGCCTGACAAGCACGTGAAAATACTTTCGCCCTCCGTTTCTGCCTCTTTCGACGTTCTGCCTTTCCTCACTGGCCCAGTCAACGAAATTGTCTTGCCCTGACACATTTACTGAGAGAATGTTGAGTTCCTATCTGCTGCTCTTCTTAAGAATTGAACAGAACACAACAACAACGTTAAAAAGAAAAACAAGCGTGAGTGGGAAGTGCGAACGAAATGAAAACTGAAACTGAAAACTCAACTGAAAATCGAATGCGCGCCGCATTTGAAACGTAAAAACAAGCGAATAAAGCGATGGAAACCAAAACTTGACTTGAAACTCAATCTGGACAGGGCGAGCACACACTTTTAATACCCTGTAATTGAAGCAAAAGTGTGTGGAAAATTTAGCCAAGTGAACTTATTTTCAATCGTTGTAAAGCGAGCTTAAAATACGAATTTTATGTGATAACAATTTTATTTTACACATTTGAATTCAGTTAAAAATGGTTTTTAATTTAGTTAATATTACAAATCGCCAATAAAATGTTATTTATTATACTAGGAGAAAAATTAGAAATATATTATTTTATACGTAGAGCGTAAACACAACTTAAATTGAGTTTGAGTTGAACTACTTATGAGTGAAACTATACAACAAAAATATTATTTTACCAAGTGCAAGAAAATTATTTAACTTTCTTTTAATAATCTAAAGAAATCAGTATTTGTTGCATTAATTACGAATTAAACTGTGATACAACAAATTGTATTTAATATATGGTCAGAGCATAAAAATTATACTAAGAAAACTAGTCAATAAACATAAAATAATTTAAAGATCAGAGTATTATTTACGTGTAAAACTAAATTACAAAAAAAGTATTTCATCAATTGACAAAGCTTCAACAAATTGAAAACCATTTTTCATTAATACTATTATTTATTATTTGTATTATTTATTGCTACCGTTTTCGTAAAATTTCCATAAATAGTTTTTTACTCTTTGTTGAGTTTCATTTGGTTTCATTTCTTTCTTGATATACGGTTTCATTTCGTATATCAAGAAAGACATTCGTTTGTTAGTTGGCAGAACTTTGTTGCACAGCTTTTTACAGGGTATCTGGCAGTGCAGTTAATCGCTGACCTTTGCACATGTCCTGCATGCTTTCTTTTTGTTCTTTTTGTTCTTTCAGTTCATTCTGTTTTTTGGTGCTGGCATTTTGTTTTGGCTTTTTGGCTGACTGTAAATTTCAGCTGCCGTTCTTCTTCTGTTTTTTTTTTTCTTCTTTGCAACGCGGAACGAGAGCGAGGAGGAGGAGGAGGAGGGGCGAGCATTGAGTGGATTTTTTTGGGGGCCTTTTGCCACTTGCCACTTGGCAAAAGCTGCCAAAGCATTTCAGCGCCACATCACAGCTGATAGAAGATATATACACCATACGTTTTCTCTTTCCCTTTCCCTTTCCCTTTCCCCATTTCCTCTCTCAACAATATTCTTTTTGCTGCAGTGCTGCAGGCGTTAAGTGTGTGAAATTCAGTTAGCTTCAGATTTTCCCCTTTCTCTCTCTCTCTCTCTCTCTGTCTGTCTCAATTGATTGCTTTCATTCTCTCGCTCTTGTCTCTAGCTCTTGGTCTTGTGTGTGTATATTTTCGTGTCGAGTTCAGCTGCGATTTACTCTAACGGCATTTTCTCCTAACGAGACAGTTATTGACAGCTCACCCGCCTCTCTTCCTCTCTCTCTCGCACACCATGTCTCCTCTCTCTCTTTGAAGTACAGATAGTCATTTGAACGGCAATTGCAATTGCAACCGGCAAAAGCAGATGCAACTGCAACTGACTCATGACTCGCAAATCCTCTTAATTAAGCCTAACCAATTGATTAGGTTGAGCTCAAAGTGCTCGAAGAGCTCGAACAGACAGACTAACACATCAAGAAACAGCCTGCCGGGCAACAGCAGCCGAGTGATGAGACAGTCAAAACAGCTAAAGCTAAAGCCGAAGTTGAAGCTAAAGCTGAAGATGAAGCTAAAGCTGCAGATGAAGCTGAAGCTAAAGCTTAAGTCTGTTCTTCTTTGCTCACACACAATGTGAGTTCACTTAAAGTGCTCTCCGGATTATAAGTTCGTATTAGGTTTTATATTCCATACACAATTTATATATCAATCTCATTTGCAGCTCAGCCCTTAACTTTAAGCTCAAGTCTGCAAATTCAACTCAAAAATCAAATTCATCATCATTTCAAGTGCAGAATTATTATCACATTTCAATTTTATAGCAGCTAAAAACCTTTTTTCGTAATTCGAATTTATTTCAAATTTAAAAAAATTAATTTAATGCTTGCTTTTATTTGCACTTTTGATAAACATTTTAAGGCAATTTTTCGTATTTCGAATGAAATAAATATTTCATTAAATAATTTAATACTTTAACATATAATTTTCAAACATTATCACATCCATAATTTAAAGTTTTTATTAGTTGTTGTATATTTCTTATTAACAAAAGTTTAATGTTTGGAATTTATTGAAAATTCTCAAGAATGAACTTCGTATTGAAATATTTCAAATTATGCCATGGAATTTGCAAGCGAACATTAATTTGACAATATGCGTTATACAAATACCATCAATTACACATTTGCTTTTGTCTACAAGAGAGAATGCAATGTTATCATTAAAATTAAAATTTATAGGCAAGAAGACAAACTTTAGTTTGTTTGGGCAAATATCTATTACAAATGCGAACTTTACGACTTTGGTGCAGCATTAATTTCACTGGAATTCCTGATTGAAATTGAAATATGTTCGTGCATTGTAAATGGAATTTGAATATTGGAATTCATGTTTTGTGTTTTGTATTTATTCTGTGATGACTCACATGGCGTATGCGTGATTATTATAAATGTACAATACAATACAAGAAATGTATCGATGGCATAAGTAATTGAAATGTGCAATGAGCATTTGCCTGACCTGACTGCTTAAGCAGCTTAATATTCGGGCATTCGCTTTAATTATGCAAAATTCAAAGGCGCTCAACGCTCTAATCAACATGAAAAAGACCCCAAGAGACAGGTAGAGACAGGTAGAGAGAGAGAGGGAAGGCACAAACATAACTGAGAAACAGAAACAGATGATAAAATGTGATAAATTAAGTATCGCAATGCGACTGAAGAATGTGGCAGGAATCGAGGAGCGGAGTGGAGGCGGCTTAACTGAGTTGGATAGACAGACAGACAGATGGATTGAGAGACGGGGACAGAGGCAGGGGAAGGGGCAGGGGCAGGGACAGGCAGTTAGTCAATCAGTCAGTCGTTTGTTTTTGGCTCAGTTACTAATGTAATTGAAATAATTTCATTTTGACATGAAGCGCACAAAACGAGACACACTTATTTATGAGACGAGTCGACACAACACAACACAACAACAAAAACAAGAAATCAACAGCAAAATGTTATAAATGCAGTCAACAGGGAGAATACTTTTCTAGAGACCCCAGAGAGTGCTCAACGGCAGGTTACCCTGTTTAAAAAGAGATTGAAAGAGAGTTTGGCAAGGGATAAAGAAATGTATTTTCGATAGCAATATTTATTACAGCAATTTAGAGTAGACCTATAAAATAAGATTTAGATGCATCCTAAAAATGTCTTTAAAAGAAAATTTACTTTTTATAGAGAGAGCAACTTTAAATGCGTTTTTTATGAGGCAAAAGTATTTAGTTGGTCTTAATTTTAATGTAGAGAAATAAATTGAAAAAATGTTGTTTTCAAAAAAAATGAAATTGAATGAAATGTAATGAAACAGAACTGAAATGAAATAAATCGAATGGAAATAAAATGAAATGAAATAAAATAAAATGGAATAAAACGACATGAAATGAAATGGTATGAAACAGAATGAAATTAATGCAAATGACATGAAATGCAAAGAAAAGAAATGAAATTGTATGAAATGAAATGAAATGGAATGGAATGGAATGGAATGGAATGGAATTGAATGAAATGAAATGAAATGAAATAGAATGAAATGAAATGAAATAAAATATAATGAAATGCAATGAAATGAAGTGAAATGGAATGAAATGAAATGGAATGGAATGAAATGGAATGAAATGAAATAGAATGAAATGAAATGGAATGAAATGGAATGAAGTGGAAGGAAATGGAATGAAATGGAATGAAATGGAATGAAATGAAATGAAATGAAATGAAATGAAATGAAATGAAGTGAAATGAAATGGAATAAAATGAAATGAAATGGAATGAAATGAAATGAAATGAAATGAAATGAAATGAAATGAAATGAAATGTAATGAAATGAAATGAAATGAAATGAAATGAAATGAAATGAAATGAAATGGAATGGAATGGAATGAAATGAAATGGAATGAAATGGAATGAAAGGGAATGAAATGGAATCAAATGAAATGAAATGGAATGAAATGAAGTGGAATGAAATGAAATAAAATGAAATGGAATGAAATGGAATGGAATGGAATGGAATGGAATGGAATGGAATGGAATGGAATGAAATGAAATGAAATTGAATAAAATGACATGAAATGAAATGGAATGAAACAGAATGAAATTAATGCAAATGACATGAAATGCAAAGAAAAGAAATGAAATTGAATGAAATGAAATGATATGAAATAGAATAGAATGAAATGAAATGAAATGAAATGAAATGAAATGTAATGAAATGAAATGAAATGAAATGAAATGAAATGGAATGGAATGGAATGAAATGAAATGGAATGAAATGGAATGAAAGGGAATGAAATGGAATCAAATGAAATGAAATGGAATGAAATGAAGTGGAATGAAATGAAATAAAATGAAATGGAATGAAATGAAATGGAATGAAATGGAATGAAATGGAATGGAATGGAATGAGAGCTGACATGAATGAAATGAAATGAAACGGAATGAAATGAAACGAAAAAAAATATAATGAAATGAAAATTTATAAAATCATATTTCTAAAGATTTTTAATATTACTTAACGAATGAAATGTGATTCATACTAAAGTAATTAAACAAATTTACCACAAAATATTTATTCAGACAAGAAAGATAACGCTACGAAAATTGGGATGAATCTTTATGTAACAATTTACTATATATGATATGTATTAATAACACAATAAATACACATTATAACGAAGAGTTTAGTTAGCTAAAAGTTGTAGAGAAAGTTGACGTTAAGCTCAATCTAAAGTTCAACTGGATTTTGCATATTTTCGAAGCGAGTCATAAATAAGCATTAGGCACAATGCGAAGTTTGATTTCTATAGGGTATAATTGTTGAAAGTTGTGAGTTGAGCTAAACTTTGGCTGACATTTTGCCACAACTTGTGAAAATGTTGCCTACAATTTCAATGCAAGTGTGTGCGAGTGTGTGTGTGTGTGTATGAGTGTGTATGAGTGTGTGTGTTTGGAAAAAGCGTAAACAAGAGCAGCAACAAGGACAATGAGCAAGGACTGATGTCTAACCATGAAGCCGACGACCGAGCGGGTAAACCGCATGCCAAAAACGGAAGTGGCATTGTTAAGCGGTTTACATGTGTGTGTGTGTATGTGTGTGTCTGTCAGTGTGTGTGTATGATGCACAGCTTCACTGCCTACGTTTAGCCTGCTGCTGTCCGTTCGTCTGTCTATTTGTTGTTGTTTTGTGCGTTTGCATGCTAAGCACGTATTTCCGGCATAGTTTTTGCATTCGTCTGCAGACCTTCTTCACCCCCTTCCCCCCTTTCCCCCTTCCTACTTCCACTCCTCCTCCCGCAGCTGGCTCTTGGTTTCAGTTGCAGCTTCGTTTCAAAACATTTGGATTTTAGTTTAGTGGTTTTAAGTTGTGCTATAAATCGCAACTGGCAAAGCATATTTATGATAGCTGCGCTCGCTTTTCCTCTCTTCCTCTCTCTTCTCTCAAAACATTCCCACGCTTTCTCTCTCTCTGTCTGTCTCATTGGACATCTCTAGCTCTTAAGTATATTAGCCTTAAGGCTTCCGGCTGTCTGTTGTCGATTGTCTCTTTTTTTTCTCTTTCCTTTTTTTTTGTTGGTTCTTTCCTTTGGTTTTTTGACAGCAATTGGGCAAATTGGATTATTACAAATGGCAGTTATCCCTTGGGATTCATCACACAGACTTGCGACCACTCGATCAACCCTCGCCACTTTTGTCGCTAAATGCAGAGACCCAACTTCTGTCTCTAACAAATTGACTTCATTATGGTCTTTAAGCCGTTTTTCCAGCATTTACTTTTTGTGCTTTTAGTGCAATTTTTAAGTAGTTAAAATTTAAAATACTATATTTATTGGAAATTCATAGAAATTTCGCCCTGATTTTGAATTGATATTAATAATATATTTATAATCTAAGTTTTGGATACTTTCTAATAAGTTTTGCCCTGATTTTTGTTGGAATTTATATAACATTATTCTGAAGAAATGGATATGCTAGTTTTTTCACTATCTTAAATCAATCGTTGTAATAAAATTGATAATATTAAGTAACAAACTTATTCTTTTTTTTTTACAGGTAAGCCTCAACTACTTTGACATTCATAAATCGTGACCCTTTTATATACTCTGATTAACATAATCAGTAAAGAAAAACAAACCATTGAAACATTCAAATATTCCACAAATTTTTGGGTAAGCAATATTTAAATTTCGACAGAGAGCAAAAATTATACATGAACAAATTTTGAAAGCAAAACAAACTGAATATTTAATAGGATTTTTTGAAAGTTTTGTGCTACAATTGAATTCAGACTTTAGCAGATAATTTACTAGATACAAAAAGAGTTTCAAACATTTTTTTCTAAATGCATCAAACATTCACACAGCAACAATTAATAGCATTTGAAAGCATAATTTCAATAGAAGAGAAATATCTGTATGTCTGTCTCAAACTGACTTAATTAAATGATAAAACTTCAATCTCGAAGGATTTGTGTATTTTGAAGCTAAAGCAATTTGATACGAATTTGAATCTGAGAGAAGATAGAAAGTTGAAAGCTAAAAGCATATTTATTGCAAGATGCTCAAAAGTTGAAATTAAAACGTATGCAGAAATTGCATAAATATTTGCCAGGGGTAACGAATATTTATTTTCTTGTTGTTATGGCTCAGAGGCACGATCAAAGCAACTCTGATTGATTCAATATGCAATCAGTGCATCAAAACTATAAATTCGAGAGAGTGGTAAACAAAAAACAAACAAAAAAAAAAGAGAAATAAAAGGGAGATAGATATGTTAGTCATTTGGTTAACATTTCCTGCAATGTGGTCAATAAATTAAAATTCTTTGATTTCTGTTTTCATTTTTGAAATTGAAGAATATCTCTGATACAATGTGTGACAGTCTGTGGTGTGTGCGGTCTAATTGACATTTTCGATGTTCTCGGAAAAGTGAAAAGTGAAAACTGAACACCGAGAAGTAGAGAAGACGAGGAGAAAGGGGGCGCTGGGGCGTGACATCATCGTGATGCCTTGACAGACTGTTTATTTATTCATTTCAAAGCAAAAAAGAAACAAAAAAAAAAAAAAACCAAAAACGAAAACCGAGTCTAAAGAGGGTTGCTGCAAAAGTTTGTGGCAATGGCAAAAGTTTTGCCCTTTTTTTTCTACTTTTTGTTGCTGTTGTTGTTGTTGAGTGATTGAAACTTGTGTAGAGGAGTGTGAAGGGTATGAAGGGAGGCTAGGGAAATTGTTTGATTTGTATTTCTCTTTTTGGTTTTATGCCTAAAGACAGCGCGTCGCGAGCGAGCGTGCAGAAAGTTTTCAAGTTATAAATCTTAAATGCAATTTGCTTATTTGCCAACAAAAGTACACGGGAGCCGACAGAATTATGAGAGCAGCAGAATATGACAGCAACAACCTTTCAGCCAGATGAGTTCCATTCCTTCTCCTCCTCCTCCTCCTCCTCTTGCCCCATCAGTCGCATTATGAGCTATGGCCCGAAAATTATGTGTCTAATGACTCTATAATTTTAGCTTTACAACTTTTACGAGCGCACTCAAGTGTCGCCAAGTGATGAGACAGAGAAGGGACTACAAAGAGTAGGCAGAAGAGAGACAGAGAGCGAGAGAGAGAGAGAGAGAGGGCGAACTTAACTCTGAGTGTGAACTACATAATCAAAGGCAAACACTGAGCGAGCGAGAGCGAAAGAGAGTTTGAAGCAAGGCAAACAGTTGCAAACCGCAAATGCCACAGACTACATAACACAACTAACACCGCTTAGCATAGCTAAGCTGCTAAGCATCCCCCTCTCCCCACCCGCTGCGACCTCTATTTACCTGATTTATCTCAGCCCCCCCCCTTTTAGACAGTGTCTTTGACCGACACCGCAAACACAACACATACATTTCTAGCAATTACGAAAATGCAAAAGTGTTTGTTGGCTTCAAGAAGGTGTGAGAGTACAGAAAGATAAATAAGAATGGTGGGAGCAGTGCGGTATTATTTGTAAAATATACCAAGAAAATATATACCGAAAAATACGGGAATATACCATTTGCTACATTTGGTATGTCGGGATTGTTACAAACAGTGCAGTATTATTCGTAAAAATATAACAAATTAATATACCGAAAAAATACCAAAAAATATACCATTTGATATATTTGGTATATTGAGAATGGTACGAAAAGTGAAGCATTACTTGTAAAATATAACATATTAATATACCGAAAAAATACTAAAAATATACCATTTAATATATGTATTTGGTATATTGAGAATGGTACGAACAGTGTAGTATTATTCGTAAAATATACCAAGATAATGTACCGAAAAATACGGGTATATACCATTTGCTACATTTGGTATGTCGGGAATGTTACAAACAGTGCAGTTTTATTCGCAATAATATAACAAATTAATATACCAAAAAATACTAAAAATATACAATTTGGTATATTTGGTATATTGAGAATGGTATGAACAGTTCAGCATTATTCGTAAAAATATAACAAATTAATATACCGAAAAAATACTGAATACTAAAAATACTAATATTTGGTATATTGAGAATGGTACGAAAAGTGATGCATTACTATTAAAATATGACAAATTAATATACCGAAAAAATACTAAAAATATGCCACTTGATATATGTATTTGGTATATTGAGAATGGTATGAACAGGATAGTATTATTCGTAAAAATATAACAAATTAATATACCGAAAAAGTACTACAAATATACCATTTGATATATTTGGTATATTGAGAATGGTACGAAAAGTGATGCATTACTAGTAAAATATAACAAATTAATATACCGAAAAAATACTACGTATATACCATTTGATATATGCATTTGGTATATTGAGAATGGTACACTGAAAAAATACGAAAAATATACCATAGGATATATATTTGGTATATAGTAGTACTACTACATCGTGTGTAAGAGAAATAATGTGTAAAAGTGAGAGGTAAATAGTAAGTGAGAGTGAGAGGTAAATACTGTACTAGAAAGTGGGACATAGCTTGTGCTTGTGTGCTTTGAGGTGTTGTCAAATATCTTTGCATAAATCTGAATCTAATTCAAATGATGCACATTGCCACCACAAAGTTTTGACCTTGAATTCAGCTTGACTGACCCCACTTTGAAATCCCCGCTCGACCTCAGCTGTTGAGTGCAATGCAAATGCATTCAACTTGGCCCATAATTGAGTGCGCATTGTGGCCGCCATGTCACCATCTCTCTCTCTCTCTCTCTCTCTCTCTCTCTCTCTCTCTCCCTCTCTCTCTCTATCTTTCTCTCTCTGTCTCTCTGTGTATTTCTAATTGCAGCTGCTGCTGTTGCCACATCTTTGTGGCATGCCGCGGCGTAAATTTAAGTGCTTCCCTCACCCCCCCGACTCCCATCGCTTTTCAGTCTGCACTAAGCCATAAGTCAATGTCAGCGTTGAGCCTCAGCGTTCGCAGCGCATTGTGGCTGTCGATAATGAGACTAGATTCGAGTTCCCAACTGAACTCAGCTGACACTTCAATTTCACATTCATAAGCACTGTCACTTCAAATTCCTTGAATTGTTATGCTCAATTTTCAATTAGTTAGAAGTCGAGAAGTTTCGAAATTGCGCTAAATTGAAATAAAAGACTGAAATTGATGAAGCACTAAATTTCTGTTGAATTTTAATTACTTTGTTAAAGAAAGTTGGGTTAGGAATATGCTGAATTGAAACAAGAAACTGAAGCGAACAAGAATTAAACTAGGAAGATGAAAGTTTGTGAATATATGAATAAAGCAATGTTTCGTTACATAAGTTAGGTTAGGAATGCACGGAATTGGCACACAAACATTCTGGAAATTATAAGTGAAGGTTATGAGGTTGTGGAATTGAAACAAAAGATTCAAGTAGCAAAAGCTATATAAATGTTAACTTCAATTGGATTGGAATTGCAAAGAGCTGAAAAGCTAGGAAAGCTTTGGTTCCATATTTATGATAGTGAAAGGAAAATACAGGTTAGGAATGTGTGGAATTGAAACAAAAAGAACACCATCATATTTAGAGAGTAAGTTATGGGTTGACAGTGAGCAGAATAAAGTTGGGTTACGAATGTGGGAAACTGAAACGAACTCGACTCTGTTATTATTTATGCTGTGTTGAAATTAAACTCTGTTATCGCTTGCTGTAATGTTAAATTATGTTTGTGGACTTCGCTGTAATAATGTTGGGTTTGTGAAAGCGTACTATATGTTAATATGCCTTGCCTTGTCTTGGCTGTGTGTTATGCTATGCTATATATTCATATTATGAGAGGTCAGGGTTGCAATTGGGGTAACCAAGCCGATGTTTGCTTAGGTTCATGTAATTTTATGTTACGGCCGTTTAGGGCTTTGTTTTGAAAACTTTAACGTGTGAGTTTTACTTGATATTATATTCAGTTAACTACAAGTTGTGCATCTTCTTTTGTTGCCTAGATGAGATGCGATGCATAAAATGTTTAAGCTAAACAAAAGCTTCATTTTTGCAATGTGTTATGATCATGATATAAACTTTATTTTATGGCTGCAATATAAAGTTAGATTGAGGACATAATTAAAGCGAGTTTGTCGCTACGAATTTATTACAATCAAGATTGCAGCGCATTTGGTATACAAATCAATCCAATTAATTGCGCATCTTGAGCTAAGCCCAAGCTCAAGAGCAACCATTGAAAACAGACAGCGAATCGTATTGTACTGTTATGGTAGCAAATGCTTTGCTAAGTATCTGTGAAGTCCCAATTGACTCTCTCGCTCTCTCGATATTCGATGCGAGAGCGCATTATAATTCACGACTGACTTGAGCGTGCAATTTGCTATTTGCCGGCCGGATTATGAGGCGATTATTAACCCAACACCCAACCGAATGCTCGAATGGGGTTCGTCGTTTGCTTTGCCACAAGCATGTGACCTTGTCTGGCTGCGACTTATTGATCCCCCTAACGCAATGCCTAAAAGTATGCAACAGAAATTTGACAGGCGAAACGTGCGCTGCGCCACGGTCAATAAATACTTAAGGGGGAGAGGGACAGAGTGTTGATAGGCAAGGAATAGGGGAGCAGCTATAATAACCTCGATTTGTCAGACAGATGTCAATAAACTGCTTACGCCCACGCCCACGCTCGACGCCTCCTCGCATGCTGCCGCGGGCTATAATAATTTCTGCTGGCACCGTGACACCAAAAAACCAAAAAAAAAAAAAAAAAAAGGAAACTTTGTGTGCCACAAACACACATAGACACACATACACCGACACACGTGGACACTTAAAACTGAATTCGTGTAGCACGTAAAAGGCCTTAAAATGAAGGTGTGCATAACTAAATAAATTCTATCAACAACAGCAGCAAACGAACTGTGGAAAGGGAAGCAACCAAGAAGGGAAGCAACCAAGAAGGGAAGCGAAGAAGAAGAAGCGACAGCATTTGGCGACTTCAGCGTTGTCCTACATGCGATGCAGACGACGATGTCGGACTCGTTCCAACCAGACATCCGTGCCAATCCCCCAAGTTCTACATGGCAACTGCTGCTTCTTCTTCTTCTTCCTTCAGCTGCTGTTTCGGCCTCCTTCTGCAGTTGCTTCTGCTTCTGTTGAGAGAACCTAAAGAACTAGGCGCTGTTTTGGGGGCGTGTGTAAGTGTGTAATACTATGTTTGTGTCTGTACCTCAGTGTACAGTGTGTGTGCCGCAATCTACTTCAAACACAGACTGCAAAGGCGATTATTTGACTAGCGATTAGAATACCCTCTAATGAATAAATATTTCCATATAACATATATCATAAAACAATAATAGAATGATAAATAGAAGATAGAAGATAAAAGATAAAAGATAACAGATAAAAGATAAGAGATAAAAGATAAAAAATAAAAGATAACAGATAAAAGATAAAAGATAATATATAACAGATAAAACATAAAACATAAAAGATAACAGACAACAGATAAAACATAAAACATGAAAGATAAAAGATAAAAGATAAAAGATAAAATATAAAAGATAAAAGATAAAAGATAAAAGATCAAAAGATAATAAATAATAATAAAATATAAAGGATAAAAGATAAAACATAAAAGATAAAAGATAAAAGTTAAAAGATAAAATATAAAAGATAAAAGATAAAAGATAAAAGATAAAAGATAAAACATAAAAGATAACAGATAACAGATAAAAACTAAAATATAAAAGGTAAAAAGTAAAAGATAAAAGATGAAAGGTGAAAGATGAAAGATAAAAGATAAAATATAAAAGATAAAAGATCAAAAGATAATAAATAATAATAAAATATAAAGGATAAAAGATAAAACATAAAAGATAAAAGATAAAAGTTAAAAGATAAAATATAAAAGATAAAAGATAAAAGATAAAAGATAAAACATAAAAGATAAAAGATAACAGATAACAGATAAAAACTAAAATATAAAAGGTAAAAGGTAAAAGATGAAAGGTGAAAGATGAAAGATAAAATATAAAAGATAAAAGATAAAATATAAAAGATAAAAGATAAAAGATAAAAGATCAAAAGATAATAAATAATAATAAAATATAAAGGATAAAAGATAAAACATAAAAGATAAAAGATAAAAGTTAAAAGATAAAATATAAAAGATAAAAGATAAAAGATAAAACATAAAAGATAAAAGATAACAGATAACAGATAAAAACTAAAATATAAAAGGTAAAAGGTAAAAGATAAAAGATAGAAGATAAAAGATGAAATATAAAAGATAAAATATTAAATATAAAAGATAAAAGTAGATAGAAGGGCGCAAAAAGATATATACAGAAGGTAGATAATTAATTAAATCAGAGATTGTAAGACACACAGAGACACTTTTGGTCGTTTGGCAGCACAAGCGTAAATATATTATATATACAAATATCTAGTCCGAAATCTGTTTGATTTACTTCTTGCTTACAGTAGTAATTCTTTGCTATGAATAAAATTGAACTTCAATGCTATGAACTTTTATGAAATTCAAATTTTCGTTTAATAATGCATATTACTAATTCACTTTTAAAACAGAACAGAATCTAAAACTCTCAAAATGCAATCACTATCAAGCGTGCATAGCCTTCGACTGGCGTTTTATTTTAAATGCGAGGTATTGCAAAATTGTGTTAAGCGTTGATTCTTTTGTTCTTGGCATTTCCACGCTGTAGCTGGGCGACACAACGCGACTCAAACTGAGAGTGAGTGAGAGAGAGAAAGGCTTTTATTTTGGCGCCTTTTGCTTTTGCTTTTGCTTTACTGCCTGCTGGCATGCACGTCTCTAAGACACGGCATGACCACCACACTTGCCCCTTCAAGTGCAGCAGCAGCAGCAGCAGCTGCTGTGAGAGAGTCTGGCTGAAAATTTGTGCTACTTTGTCTTTTGTATGTTCACTTTTGGGCTGCTGCTCACCAACAAAAGCCGTGCTGCAAAGTAGATAGTAGATAGAAAGCAGCAGCAAAGAAGAAAACACAAAAAAAAACCTACTTCTGGTGCTAAAATATTTTTGAACAAAACACAGAGTTTGCATCTTGAGAAGATGCTTGGCTAAAAAGAAGCAGAGATGCATACTAAGCAGATGGAAAAAAATAAAAATAATAATAATAAAAATAACAGAAGTGCTTAATAAAACAAAGACACGACGTGGGCGGCTTCAACTACAGCGACAGCCTCAGCTTCTGATTCTGATTCAGCTACAACAAGAGCTTTAGCCTTTGCATATGCAAAGCGACTTTGTCGTCGTCTGTTTCGCGTGCTGCTTGCTGCTTCTTCTTACCCATTCAGTGTTGGCAAACGACAAAGTGGCAGCAAGGGAACCGCAGCCGCGTTGCAAATATGCAAATTGCATGAATCTGTTTCTCCTGTTTTCCACCGCGTTCTCATTTTTTTTTTTTGCTTTACGCCCACCTCGAATAATACGTTCTGCTCTGCCCCGCCCCCTCACTCTTTGTGTCTTCACTTTGTTTATCAGCCAGCGGATGTTACGCGCAGATATCAATTGAATAAGTCTTTGTGTTTTGGCACAAGCACAACTGCAAATTACGTATACGTAGCGTAACACTTTGCTATACAATATTGACACATATAATTCACAACTTAATGATACATAATTATAGAAATTGTATGAAAGTTCAGCAACTGTTTATAGCCTTCAAATTTGCTTACTCGATTGTAATTCATTAAGCAGCCATAATAACTAGCAACTAGTATTTAATAATTTAAAAGATTAGAAGCTCTTTTAAATTATTAAACATTGGGTATTAATTATTATGCAAAGGAATATGTACTTTAAAGCTTGTCATAATGGAAATTTTGTTTTATTCTAGTTTTTATTATTGCTACATATTTCTATAATAATTTCATTAAGTGTTTTTATTTATATATGGGCGAGAGCGAGAGCTTAAATAATTTCGTCTTCTTATATTGCATTTTTCTCTTACGGTGACGCTTAATATTCAATCGATCTTTCGATAACATTTTCTTACAAAACAAAAGAAATAGAAATAATTCTGTTAAATTACAGACGCTACATTATTCTACATTTAACGTTTTCCACTTTGATGTAGTTTCGTTTATTCAGAATTGAATTAATGTAAAAAATTACAGACGCTTACGATGTTATTTTAAATTTAACATTTTAAACATAGAAGTTATATGGTTTATTCAGAGTTTTATTGATATATTACAAAGTAGTCGCAATTCATTTTCTTGTTGTGTTTTGTTCAGAACTTCAAAGAGACTTACTAATTTAAAGATGCGCATCGGACTATCTATAGATACAAATGTATTGTAGAGTTTCCAGATGCATATCTAACAAACTTTTATTGCTTTTAAGTATTTTTTTAAATTACAAAATAAAATTGTAGCGCCAAACAATTACCTTATTCTTTTTCTATTTATAATTTGTGTTGAATTCAACATATTTATGAAGATTTTATATATTTATAAAGTTAAAAGAAAAAAAGAACGACATTAGTTAAATATGCTAGAAGACAATTTCTCTAAAAAGAAATGTAACAATTAAATATAAGGCAATTACAAAACAAATCCTTTGACTGACACTGCAGCATGTAAGCTAGCAATTTTAGAGTAAAAAAAAAATAGAGCTCTCTCTCTCTCTCTCCAGAAATGGCTTTTAATCAACGCAGGGAAATATGAACAAGGCTGAAGCTGAAAATGAAACTAAAGCTGAAGCTAGTGCAGTTATACGACTACTCGTGCTTCAATGTTAACTAATTGCATTGCCATGAGAAGAAGAACAAAGTTCTGGTAGCAAAGTTAAACCAGAAGTAAGCTCAAGTTAACCCCGCTGCAAAGATCCAATTACTATATATACGTTAGTTGTGAGTGTGTGTCTGAGTCTGAGAGTGTGTTTTGTATACTCTATATAGAGAAGCTAAAGCCAAAGCCGTGGAATAAAAACCAAAATAAAATAGAACGAACGTTGGAAGGTGTACTACACATAACATAGAATAGAAGCAGTCTCAATCCCAGTCGCAGTCGCAGTTCACTGAGAGGACGCAAGCCAACAAGCCAAGTCAAGTCGAGTCAAGTCGCGTCGAGTCGAGCTATTAGCATAGTTCTTTTACACTCTTGGCCTTTGTTTCAGCTGCGAGAACTGTTTGCCAGAGATTTTGTGGGGCAACTTGTTATGCAAAATCTGCATAATACATTATGCAATTATGAACGTGACAAAAACTCAGCGCAACTTTGCCTCTCGTCGTCTTCGTCGTCATCGTCGTTGACCCAACGTGGCGTATACGCAATAATTTGATGCGACAAGCTAGAAGCCAGAACTAAAGCCTAAAGCTAAAGCTAAAGTAAATGCGTCTTACAAATTATCTCGCACCATTTGTGACGTGAGTTGTGCGTCGTTCAAATACACTCAATTAATTATAATTTATGTGCGAGTTCAAGCTTCCATGTCAGCCTATAAACCAAACACACACACACACACATATGTCAGCCGGTAATTACCCAAAACACACATACACAGAGAGACAGCTTCTTGTAAACACTTGAGGTAAATCTGTCTGCTGACTGCATTTTGGCTTAAATGTTGCCTTTTATCTTCAATAACAATTTATTCTGCTGTTTTGTCGTTAGTTTTAGTTTTCGTTTTCGTTTAGTTTGCATATTTCATTGAAATTTGATTTATGTCATAACCAAAACCAATTTAATTGCTCCAGCTTTAGATGCATAATCAATTGATTGCATTTCCATTTCCATGAGACAGCAAATACAAATAAATGTAATAAATGCACATTTTCACTTTGACTTTTTTACCCCGTAAACTTAATTTGCAACAAAGTTAAAGTTGTGCATTTTGAATGCAAATACTATTTAGTAGCAATAACAGTTTGTGACCCAAATACCTAACATGCTGCTGTTAATTAACATGCAGTTAAATAGAATTCTGTTGCAACTTTACAGCAGTTGTCTTTTCTTAACAGATGTTATCACAATGTTTATTCATAAGTTTTTGTTATTTAACTTCAGTTACATTTTTGTTATGCTCATGTGATCTACTGTACTGCTGTTAGCTAACATTCTGTTAAGTGAATTTATATTAACATTTCACTATTTACAGCTGATTTTGTTGACAGTTCATGTTTTTTCATGTATGTATATTTGAAATATGGTTTGTTTTTTATCTTTAGCTAGTTTCTTATTTGTTTGTGACCAAATTGCTAACTTATTGTTGTCAACTAACATTCTGTTAACTCAAATTCTGTAAACATTTCACAGCTTACAGTATTTAAAGTTGTATAAATCGAATAATAAGCATAATTTTGAAGCTAGAGTCGATTTTTATACCCGCTACCCATAGGGTAGAAGGGTATTATAACTTTGTGTCGGCAGGAAATGTATGTAACAGGTAGAATGAGGCATCTCCGACCCTATAAAGTATATATATTCTTGATCAGCGTCAACAGCCGAGACGATCTAGCCATGTCCGTCTGTCCGTCCGTCCGTATGAACACCTAGATCTCAGAGACTATAAGAGATAGAGCTATAATTTTTTTTCGACAGCATTTGTTATGTCTGCACGCAGATCAAGTTTGTTTTAAATTTTTGCCACGCCCACTTCCGCCCCCGCAAATCAAAAAAATCGAATAACAATCGAATAACAAAGCTAGAGTTGCGAATTTTGGTATATACAATAATTACTATAGTAGTTATGATTCCTAATACAAATTGTGGAAGTTATTAAAGAAATACTTTTGTATGGGCAAAAACGACAACTTACTAGGGGTCTTAGTTGCTTTGGCTGACAATCTGGTATATTGTGCCGTCTATGGTATATTTTGAATGGTGTAGTATATCGATATACCAAACATGCCATTTGGTAAATTTGTAGTATTTTTTTTAGCATTTTCGGTATATTTTGAAAATGATATCGCAATATTTTACCTTTATTAAAAATGGGTAGCGGGTATCTCACAGTCGAGCACACTCGACTGTAACTTTCTTACTTGTTTGTACATATAACAATATCTATAGGCTTCCTGATAATTTCGTTGCCAACAGATCTTATTGGATTCTGCTGAAAATCTGGTATATTTTGCACCGTATGGCATATTTTGAATGTAGTATATCAATATACCAAATATACCAAATTAATATACCAAATATAATATTAATTTTAATTTGGTATATTGTGAATTTAATACCTCACTGTTTTGCTCTTATTCACAGTTCTTTATAATTTTTGTATTTATTTGGACGTTACTTTAAAGTATCATTGAATCATTTTATTTAATAATACTATTTAAAAACAATTTCAGTTAGGTAGTGTTAAAAACCTGACGATTGTTTGACATCGACTTCGCTAGCCAATTCAATTATAAAGCCGTTGGCTAATCAAAAAATAGTATTGGCAAACAGCGTTTAACAAAGTGTTTTAACGAAATGAAATGCAATTAATTTGTTTATTTGCACGAAGCCAAAGCGAATTTTTGTTATTTGTTTGCGCTGAGCACACACAAAATGATTAAATGACGCCAAAGTGTATGTTGGAATTTTTTGTGCTTTTTGTGTTATTTTTGCCGAATATTTAATCCACTTGATGGTGAATGAATGTGTGTGTGTGTGAGTGTGTGTAGAAGTAAAAGAAGCGCGTCGAGAGTGTTTATGCAAGTTAACCGCAAAAAGCGAAAGGCAACTCTAAAATTTATTAGCATCACATTTAAAATTGATTGCATTACTAATTTATGCATTTTAATTGCTAATTAATGCAACATTGACACAAGACACACGCACACACACACACACACACATACTCTCCCTCACACACACACTCTTTCACACACACACACATACACACTCACACACTCGCACACACTTCACCGGCTATAACAATCACAAAGGGCACGCTGGATTTATAATTAGCGGTCAAATTTACGGTTTTTACGCGTTTGTCAACACTGGCTATGTCCAGGCCTTTAAAGAGGCGCTCTGCCACGCCCATGCAATTTGCATAAGCAAATACGTAATGGCCAGTAGCCAGCGGGGGGCGAGGGGAAGGGCTAGTAACATGGCGCGGTCACAAAGGGCAGTTAATTTTAATGCGACCAACACAAAGAGCCTTCATTCTCCCTCTCTGTCCCTCTCCCTCACGGTCTCTCTGTCTCTCTTACTCTTTCCACACAGATTTGCAGCAACAAAGCAGAGAATTTGTTGCCATTTCCTTGTGTATGTGTGTGTGTGTGAGCTTAATGAGCCGTTATTTATTAGCTTGCCGTTTTAATTTATGTGTGCAACAAATTAGAAGGCCCAGTCTGAAAGCGCTTAAACTATTTGTTATTTTAAATTGAAAGCGTTGCCAGACTCTCGCAACACACCCCGCCACCCCGCCACCCCTCCCCTTTACCTGCACCTTTTGTACAGCAACAACAACAATGAACGCTACAAATTTTGCTGTTACTAATCATTAAACATTTGCCCCAGTCTCAATGCTTAGATACTGTATTTGTGTGAGTGTGTGTGTGGGTGTGTGTGTGTGGGAGACATCTGTGTCTGTGTGTGTGTGTGTGTGTGACTCTGTCTATCTGTCTATGTGTGAGTGTGTGACTCAGTTTGGTTCAGTGGTTAAGTGAAATTTATTATCAAAATAAATTTGCTTTTTGGTCTCCACGTCGTCAGGCGAGTGCAAGCGAGGCAGCAAGAAGAGCAACCAAAAAAAAAATACCGTAATTCATAGAAGCTTCTACTAATTGTGTGCATTTAAATACTGACCTTTAAAGTAGGAATGGAAATTGCTCAACATTTGCTTTAATTACGCACAAATCGAACTTCTTTCAAACTAAACAAATTCAATAAAATATTTAGTATTAGACGAGCAAAAAAAAAAAAAATACTGAGACCGAAATCAAACAATTTACAAATCGAACAAATACCAAAAGACTAGTATGAAAAATACTAGTATACTAAAAATACTATTATACTAAAATACTAGCATAATAAAATACTAGTATACTGAAAACTAGTATACTAAAATAGTACACCAAAAGACTAGTATACTAATATACCAATATACTAAAATACTAGTATACTCATGATACTAAAATACTGATATATTAAAATACTATCATAATAAAATACTAGTATACTGAAAACTTGTATACTAAAATAGTATACCAAAAGACTAGTATACTAATATACCAGTATACTAAAATACTAGTAAAGTCATGATACTAGTACACTAAAAATACTATTATACTAAAATACTAGCATAATAAAATACTAGTATACTGAAAAACTAGTATACTAAAATAGTATACCAAAAGTATACTAAAAGACTAGTATACTAATATACTAGTATACTAAAATACAAGTATACTAAAATATTAGTATACTAAAATATTAGTATACTCATGATACTAGTATATTAAAAATACTATTATACTAAAATACTAGCATAATAAAATACTAGTATATTAAAAAACTAGTATACTAAAATAGTATACCAAAAGTATACTAAAAGACTAGTATACTAATATACTAGTATACTAAAATACTAGTATACTAAAATACTAGTATACTTATGATACTAAAATACTGTTATACTAAAATACTAGCATAATAAAATACAAGTATACTAAAGTACTATGTGGTGTACCAAAATACTAGTATACTAAAATAGTATACCAAAAGACTGGTATACTAATATACTAGTATACTAAAATATTGGTATACTAAAATACTAATATACTAAAACACTAGTATACTGAAATACAAGTACACTAAAATACTAGTATACTAAAATACTATTATTCTTAAACATTAGTATACTCATGATCCTAGTATACTAAAATACTATGAAGTGTACCAAAATACTAAAACACTAGTATACTGAAATACAAATACACTAAAATGCTAGCCTACTAAGAGACTATTATACTAAAATAATACTATAGTATATTCGTTTAACTTTGAATTCATTAAAGCATTTCATCTTAGTCGGTCAGTGAGTAATTAACAGCGTAGACAGAGCTGCCTCATCCATCCATTTCCATTTCCATTTTCAGTGTAGTATAACGCTAATTTGCACTTGTCAGCGAAGCACAAGAAATTCAAGCGACAATAGCATTCGAAAAATATGCAAATTAGCTTAAGTACTTGCAGCGAGGAAAACAATAAAAAGCAGCAGTTAAGTTAGTGCCAGCAAAAAGCAGTTGAAAGTGAAGACTAAGTAGTGGTTCATCTATAAGAAATACTGTTCTGTAGAAGAACTGTGGTCTTTAAGCTAGCCCAGCACAAATCTAGACTGTAGAGTTTGCCCAACTTAAAGACACTTTGTATAGAGAACACTTAAAGCCATAAAAACAAATTCAAGTAATGTGAGCTTTACTTAAAATAATAAATAAAAAGACAGAAATAACGCTCTTAATATTTATTTTCAAAGAGTTATGCAATTAAATAAGTTTTATTTTTATATATAATTATGTTATTCCTACTCATAATTTGCATTGAATCAAAAACGAAGTCTAAAAATTGAATTTTAAAATAAATTCTTATTTATTTAAAAATGTAAAAAGAAAGTTTAGTTAAAGTAAGAGTACAATATTTGTGTTTCTAAAGTTTGTAATTTATTTACATTTGTTGAGCAATTTAGCGCTAATTTAGTATTATTTTTTTTTTGGTTCTTAAAGGGAAAGGATTTAGAAAATTTCATTTAAAGAAATTTAAGAATATTTGTTGTGGAACTTGTGGTCTATTCAAATTTATTATTATATACATAGTTATATTTGATTATTTTATATTCAAGTATTTTTTTTTTATTAAAATATTTAATTATATTTAGTAGTAATTAACTTTAGTAAATTTGACTTGGCACATATTTTACAGGGTATTTGTTAGCACTGAACAATTGCAAGCGAAAGCCAATGAAATGCAATATGCGAATTAACGAAAGACGAACGAACACGAGGCAACTGACTAAATGACAGAGTGACTGAGCGACTGAGTGAATGACTGACTGACAAGCTGTCTGAAGTCGACAAAAAAAGAACACAAACACATACACACACGTCACACACACACACACACACTCAAGTCTTGGCGTTTATCTGCGCGTAATGAAGACGTTGCAACTTTTGCACTGAAACTAATTTGGAAAACTGAACAGCAACGTCGCTTATTGCATATGGTACAAGTATTTTCATTTTCGCTTTATGTTGTATGTGTGTGTGTGTGTGTGTGTGTGGAAGGAACTGAAGGGGTGGGAGGGAAAGAGAGGAAAATGTGGCATTGCCTGTGAGAAGTACAACATAAATTAAAATGTTAGCTAAAAGTTTTGCCGCTAAAATGGCGCAAAAGCAAATCACAAGCAGCCGTTGCCTAAGTGTGTGTGTGCGTGTGTATGTGTGTGTGTTGAGTGTGCTTTTCAAGCATGCGTGTGTGTGAGTGTGTGTGTGTGCTTTGAGTGTATGAGCCGAGTACTGGCTGCAGTGTAAATGACACTTAACACAATTAAATAAGCATTTAAAGTTCCCCGCACACACAGATACACACAGACACACACATAGACAGCTGCATATAAAATGACTTAAGTGCTGTGCGCGCAATTACACACACACACACACACACACACACACACTGGCTGTCTGTCTCTGTCTCTTTCTCTTTCTTTTGCTGCTACTGCATATTAAATTAATGGCATGCCAAAAAGTATGCTACAAAATAAGCGCTGAGCCCAAAAAGTGCTGAAGCAAGCAACACACAAACACAAACACACACACAGACATAGACAAAACAACAACAGCTCACACACACACACACACACACACAGCGGCAATTGCAATGTGTGCACAATCAAAATTAAAGCCGCCCCTCAAAAAGCCGCTTCACTCCCTCTCCTTCTCTCCCTTTCTCCCTGTCTCTCTCACACACACACACACTCTAACAGAGGCCAGTTAAAGATTTATGCGCTCGTTAAGGGCAGTTTCATGTCAGTTTTTATGTGTCATGCGGTCGTCTCTTTGTTGTTGTTGTTGTTGTTGCTCCTCTTCTGTCATGCAAAATTCAAAATGCTCATCATAAAAAATACGAACAAAACACAAAAAAAACACCAAACGCTAACTTGGCCTTTAATTTTCAACAACGCACACAAACTGGATTTGGATAGTTGCACAAACGCAAATTCCTTAAGATCTTGTGTCAAGTCATAAACTAAGCAAATTATTAAATCAGTATTTATATGAATACGCATAAGTTCTGCTATCGCTACAAGTACCTCCTTTTCTCTCTCTCTCTCCCTCTCACTTCCTCTCTCTCTCTCGCTGTCTCTCTTTCTCTGGGGGCCAACAGTTTGTAAACACACGAGAGCATAAAAATTGTGGGGGCAACAAGTTGCAACAATGCGGCGACACTTTAAATGCTCTAACTTTTCAACATTAGCTGCGACATTAGACTTTACATTAGACCGATCATTAGTGCTTGGCATTAATACAAAATGTTCAACATTAACTGCGGCATTAGCGTTCACATTAGATCGAGCATTAGTGCTGGGCATTAATATATTTACTTTAACTTTAATTTTCACATTATTAACAGTAAAATTAGTTGCATTAGAATTTTCATCAGTTGCACAATTGTTATTGTTGCATTTATTGCAATTATTATTGTGCATTAGCATTGTCATTGGACCGAATATAATATATTAGTATTCTCATCAGTTTTACAATGAATATTGTTGCATTTATGCATATTAGAAAATATTTATTGGTGCATTAGCTTATAGTACACATAAACCGAAAATAAGCCCAGTTAATCACTAGAGCATTATTATTACTTTTAGTTTTCACTTTACTAAGACCCAAAAAAAAGTTACATTAGTATTTTCATTAGTTTTAAAATTAATATTTTTTTAAATCTCTTTTTCCTGAATATAGTCATTGGCACGGGAATTTGTATTAGCATTGGAATTTGCATTAATATAAAAATTGCATTTGCCAATAAACAGTATTGATATTTGTAATAACTTTATTAGTAATTAATTAGTTAATGATTGCAGTAATATTTGTATTAACATTCGAATTGAGATTTATTTAGGCCTTCAAATTGTGGAAAGAATTGACCTTTATATTAGTGGTTTTATCGAACAGCGTTTCAAATGTATTAGATCAATTTTACTAAAATCTTCAGCTGCAATACATACTATACAGTATATGGAAAATACTTTTTAAAACTAGATATTGCTTTTGCAACATAGTCGCAATGCCATCGCACCTTAGAGTATAATGAAGAAAAACTGCTGCAGCAACGGTAGCTCAACATAAATATAAAAAGAAAACCAAAAAAAAAGTAAAATAAAAATGAAAAGAAAACAAGAAGAAAATCTGTAGAAATACCCAAAAAAAAAAAAAAAAGAAAACGAGAAGCGAAATCTGAAAAAAGCGGAAATAAATGGCGTGTATAAAAACGGGCAAAACGAACGTAAATAAGCAACAAAACATGCAGGAAGAGCAAAGCAAAGGTGCGATACGATGCGATGCGAATTTCTGGCAATGGATAAAAATGGGCACGAGAACGTGCGTTAAGAAGAGGAGAGGGGGGCGGGGAGAAAAGAGAGAGGAAGGAGAGCTCGGCTAGTCGAGGTTATGGTAGCAAAAGCCAAGCGCCAAAAACTGCTGAAAACTCAGTGCAAACATTTTATGGCACTTTTGGTTTATTTTGTTCAGCTGTTGATGCCGCTCCAAGTTGCAAGTTGCTGCGTGGTTCAATGCACACACCAAGAGCAAGAGAGAGAGAGAGAGAGCGAAGCATATATAGCAATAACTGTTGACAATCTTTTGGCAACTCTTGTGTGTTGGCCCAAAAGATTTTTGCACGTTGCTTTCTCCGCCTCCGACTCTGACTCCCCTTCTCTTGCTCTCGTTGTTGGCGCTTCTTCTACTTTTACATCACGCACCATCACCGGAAATCGATCTCATCACTTATGCAAAATGTGACGCAGTTAGTTGTGCAAAATTTATACACGTAAAAAGCAAACACACTGAGACTTGCTGCATTGAATGGGAAGGAAAAAAAAAGCATGGAAAGTAAGGAGCAAGCGACACATTGTATAGCACATTTCAGAAAGTAACAATAGAAGCTCACCCACCCAAGCTAGCAGCTTTATAACAACGTCAGATTTGCACACACAAAACCAACAACAACAAATGACAGACAGAGAGAAAAAAAACTGAAACCGAAACACAAACTTTAAACTCAAACTACAAACTCAAAAAAAAAAAAAAATCTCTATACTCCAACACTGCACAAAACTCGCAACTCGCAACTCGCAACTGAAACTGAAACTTGCTTGGCAATTTTATTTATTTTTTTTCTTCTTTTTGTTTATGCCAAGCGCTACAAAGTAGGCAACACTTTTTTGCACTCGGCGCAACAACTTTGCCTTCACTCGGCAGCAACAACAGCAACAACAACAGCAGCAGCTGCAACGGCAATAACACACAACACATCAGCAGCTGCGACTTGAAAAGCCGCCTCAGTTTCTGCTTCGGCGTCTTCTTCACTGCCTCCTCCTCCTGCATCTTCCTCACTCTTCGCAGCTTTCTGCTCTCTTGCTGCGTTGCCTTGACAATCGATCGAATTGATCACAACTATCGATATCACATTTTTCTTAACCAATTGTTCAGCCGGCAATTATATGATTGTCTACGTGTGTGAAGTGTGACCAGAAATCTTTATAATAATTCTATCTTGTATTAGATCACACTCGATTTGAGAAAACATTTTATATTGCGAAAAACGTTTGTTGCACTTGTGTCTGTGGTCTGTATGTATTCTGTGGCATATTTTGAGTGTAATAGAATATCGTTATACCAAGTACCAAGTAAATGCTTTGTATATTTTTATATTTTTGGTACTGATATACCAAATATATGTTATGGTATATTTTAGTATTTTCGGTATTTTTACTTTATGGTATATTTTGAATGTAATAGAATATCGTTATACCAAGTATAATGCTTGGTATATTTCTATATATTTTAGTATGTATATCAAGTTTGTATATATTAAACTTAATACTGATATACCAAATATATCTTATGGTATATTTTAGTATTTTTGGTATTTTTACTTTATGGTATATTTTGAATGTGTTAGTATATCGCTATACCAAATTTCGCGTTTGGTATATTTCAGTATTTTTTATTATATTAAGTCGGTATATTTCAAACCTAATATTATATCGATATTTCAAGTAGATCATATGGTATGTTTTAGTGTTTTTTGGTAAATCAAGTTGGTATATATTAAACTGAATACTGATATACCAAATATAACTTATGGTATATTTTATTGTTATTATTATATTATTTTTGGTATTTTTACTTTATGGCATATTTTGAATGTGTTAGTATATCGCTATACCAAATTTCGCGTTTGGTATATTTCTGTATTTTGTAGTATATTAAGTCGGTATATTTAAAATGTAATATTATATCGATATACCAAGTAAAGCATTTGGTATGTTTTAGTATTTTTGGTAGATCAAGTTGGTATATAATAAACTTAATACTGATATACCAAATATAACTTTTGGTATATTTTAGTATTTTTGGTATTTTTACTTTATGGTATATTTTGAATGTGTTAGTATATCGCCATACCAAATTTCGCGTTTGGTACATTTCAGTATTTTTTTAGTATATTAAGTCGGTATATTTAAAACGTAATATTATATCGATATATATATATTTGATAAGTTTTAGAATTTTTTGGTATATTAGCGTGGTATATACTTTAAACGTAATTTTATACCGATATACCATATATAGCATTATGTATATTTTCTAATTTTTTTGGAAATGTTTTGCTTTTATTGCAAGTTGTTTGCAGGTAGCTCACAATCGACTGTGACTATAATACTTGTTAATTTTACAATTGTATATTTCGCTCACTCTGTCAATCAAAGTTCTTCTTTACATTATTTTCTGTCGTCTTTAGGCATTGCTTGTTACGTTTTCATCTCCCGATTCTAACTCTCTTTCTATTTTATTCAATTCCTTTTTATCTCATTACCATTTTCGCGTCACTCTGTTGAACTTCAGTCGCGTCACCCGCTTCATCGGCGCATTCGTAAACGTTCAATGTGTCGCCGAACTGCAGCCATAAAGTGAGCATAAAACTGTCTCTGTATGTGTGTGTATGTGTGTGTGTGTGTGTGTGTGGCACATAAATCCAAAGAGCAATCTATTCGCATTGCAACCCGCTGTGCGATGCGATGCGATGCGATGAGGCGACAGCATAAATAAGCACAAAATATGAGAACTGCTATAAAAGTGGATACAAAAATTGAAATACTTATCTCGGCGCACATCTTTCCAAAAGCAAAGCGTAAAGCGCAAAGCGTAAAGCAGCAAAATATATGATGTAAATAAGTAGAAGCAAGAATCTCGGCACGACATCAAATAAATATATAACACACACTGAAGAATATTTGCGTATATATTGCTTTGCGAGACAGCGAGAGAAGAAGAAAGGCGAACTTATTCGCTTCAATGTTTTCTCGCCAAGGTGCAAGGTGCAAGCAATGCAGCCACTTGCCACATGCCACATGCCGCAACTGTGCAAGTGGCACAAGTTGAAGCTTCGATGTGCGTGTCAGCTACAGCTTTCACACAATTCTTTTTCCGTTTTTTCTTTTCTTTTTTTTTTTGGGCAACTGGCAGCTGAATCAGCTTAACCTCAGTCGTAGACTGAGAGTCTTGCCACACGCGCAGTCTATGCCACATCATTGTCACTCGGTCACGGGCCGCGCAACGCCAAACTTTTGCCTCGAACGGTTGTTGTTTTTGTTGTTACTTTTGACTTGGTTTTCTTATTTTGTCAAATTGTATGCAAGATTTATTAAGATTTAAAAGCTTTTATGTGTGCCGTGCTGTCAATTGTTACTGTTGCCTGTTGCCACTGCCACAGCGCACACAGCGTCGCACTTTGTATGCAACAACATTTTTCGACAATATTTTTACAAGACTTTAATTGAAAAGCGAGTGGAAAAGAAAAATAGATTGCAAACGCCATTGCTAGCGGGCGTCGCTCATACGCACCGTATGCCGGCAAATAATTAGTTATACGCCTTTGCCACACACACACACTCTCTCTCTCTCTCTCCCTATGTGTGTGTGGCATGTGAAATTGTATTGTTGCCGGTGCTCTCTGATTGGTTTTCTGGTTTTCTGGTTTTTAGCATTTTCGCTCGGCTGCTGTTGCCTGCGCTCAATGGCCAAAAATAATTCAGGTTAAAATAAAAAAAAACATGTAACATAACAGCAGCTGCTGCTCGAAGTGCTGTGTTATACCCTGTAAAGTAAATATGAAATTTAAGAAAAATAGAAATATAATACGTAGTAAAATCTAAATATGCAGACAAAATGGGAAAGTTAAATCAATGAAAATGAAAATGAAGAACGAGTAAAGGAAATGCTTAAACTGAAATAAATTTTTAAAAACATTGTTTAAGTATTGTTGTATAACGATATACTAAGTATGAAGTTCGGTATATTTTATATATTTTGGTATATTTCCATATTAAGTTGGTAGATTTTAAAAGAAAGTAAATAAGTAAATCGATTTTTAAAAACTTTGCTAAAGTATTAGTATATCAATACCAAGTATAGCGTTTGGTATATTGTATTATTTTCTGGTATATTAATTTAGTTTACCAATTAAAGCCTTTAATATATATTTCGATAGTTTTTGGTATATTTCCATATTAAGTTGATATATTTAAAAAGAAAGTAAGGAAAACTATTTTTAAAAACTTCGCTTAAGTACATCAATATACCAAGTATAGCGTTTGGTATATTGTATTATTTTCTGGTATATTAAGTTAATTTACCAAATAAAGCCTTTAATATATTTCGATATTTTTTGGTATATTTGCATATTTAGTTGGTAGATTTAAAAAGAAAGTAAGTAAGTAAAACGATTTTTAAAAACTTTGCTTAAGTACATCAATATACCAAGTATAGCGTTTGGTATATTTTATTATTTTCTGGTATATTAAGTTAGTTTACCAAATAAAGCCTTTGATATATTTCGATATTTTTTGGTATATTTCCATATTAAGTTGGTCGATTTAAAAAGAAAGTAAGTAAGTAAAACGATTTTTAAAAACTTCGCTTAAGTACGTCAATATACCAAGTATAGCGTTTGGTATATTTTATTATTTTCTGGTATACTAAGTTAGTTTACCAAATAAAGCCTTTGATATATTTGGATATTTGTTGGTATATTTGCATATTAAGTTGATATATTTTAAATGTATTAGTATACCGATATACCAAATATAGTCGTTGGTTATTGTTATCCATCATTTACAGGGTATCTGCTCGTTGCGCTTGCACTTACAACACTTATTTATTCACTTATTGTGCCTTTGCCCCGTTTATAATAAAAGTCAATGCAATATTAGTTTTTATTACTACGCAACATTGTTGTTATTGCAGCTTCAATTTCTGTGCCAGTTAAGAATAATATGCTGATGAGCAGGCGGGGAAAGCAGAAAGAAAGCAAGACACTCACACACACACACACACACACACATACACACAACAACTATTGATTAGCTGTCCTTTTTGCAGAATTTCTATTTCAAAATTCCTGTGGTTATTGAAGAGGGCCAGCAAAAACAGGTTTCCACAAGGCTTTTTCTGTAACCAGATACTAAACAATTTCCCAAACAAGCTTTTGATGAACAACAACAACAGCAACAACAACGTCAGGGATGTTAAAAAGTAAAGAGCAAAAGATATTTTAACTTGTGATGACGAGCAGAAACTAAAGTAAAACTTTTGCCGTCAAGGTATTCTTGCAATTGGAAAATTGAGCTGCATGTTTCTCTTTAAAATATCGCCGCATAACTTTTGCTATTATTATTCGAATATTAATTAGAAATTGTCTGCTGGCTATTAGCATATTATAATTTACATTGTAAGGTAGTTAATGCTTTTCAAAAGTATTTTCAAAGCGCAAATAGTCAGCTGAAGTTTATTTCACTTGAGTAACACTTTGTTATAAAAAATGTGACTTGTATAATAACTATAAAATTAACATAAATAAATGTTTAAATTACTTGAACTTTTTCCTAGTTAAAAGGACAAGTTTATTATGTCTCCATCTTTTAATTTATTAGCTTGTTAGCTCACAAAATCATAAAAAACATTACTTTGATGATTAATGACTGAAACTAATGAAAGAAAATAACAAAAAAAATACACTAGACAATGAATTTAGCTCTTTTTCTAACCAAGCTTTGTCAAAATATTATTGTTGATTAAGCAAAACTTTAGTGATGATAGAATTATTTAATTAATGTTTTTTCTTTGCTTTAGGCAAGTTGTTAATCATAGCGTTTTACATAGAATAGTTTATTATAGTTGAATTTTGCGAACAAAGAGAAATTATTCAACACCACATTACAGTAAATAGCTCAAATAATTACATATTTAAATTTCGCACATTTTTGCTGCATCAATAGCGAACAAAGAGAATTTATTCTGCACCGCAAAATAAAAATAATATATTTAAATTATGCCAAAATTTAGCTCACACGCAAATAACTTTTGTGTTAGAAAAACTAAAGTTTCTCTTTATTTTGTTGTTTATTATTTTACTAAACGATTAACTACATGTAATTATTCATTTATTTATATATGTATTATTTTTTATTTTATTATGTAATACTATAGATGTATTTCATGTATTTCTTTTCAATGTTTTTCATTTATTTATTTGCACTTAACTTTAAATTATAACTAAGGAGCACACTTTTTTTATTACAAGATTTCTGCTAAGGCCTTTGGTTTTGTTTAGTTAGATAAAAGGTATTTTATTACTCATTTAATTCATTATTTATTTATTTACTATTTTGTATATTTTGTTGCAGTTGACTTATATTTAAAATTGGGAAGTAAAATTTATTTTTAGCAGACTCTTTTTACTTTTTGATATTGACTAAATTTGACATATAAAATTTGCTTATTTAAGAACTTTAGTTGGATGACAGCTACATATATATATAAGCCATCGAGCATAATGCTCTCAATTAATTGGAGCAATTTGCAGTTGGGCGCTTAAAATGGAGTTTTCATTTCGCATTTTAAAGCCAGCTCGCTTGGCATATTCCGCACTCGTGGTGGTTAGCATATCATGAGTATGTTAAACCAATTACTTGTCGCAGTTTTGTGGCTGCCAAGTGTGAAATGAGTGTGTGTGCGTGTGTGTGTGTGTGTGAGTGTCGAGTGCGTGACAAACGGTGTGTAAACATTAACAGGACGAGTGGCGACTAACGACTAACGAGTAGCGAATAAAGCGACGAGTGGCGAGCGACGAGAGCGAGCGAGAGACCGAGAGAGAGAGAAGCAAGCTCATTATGAGCATTTGCAAAGTTATTCAAATGATGGGCTCACGTTTTTCGGTCTGACGTTGAGTGCAACTGTTGCGGCCACTTAGCTGTGACACATACAAACACACACACACCGACGCACACACACGCACACAGGCACGCGCTGGCAACGCTATGCTTAAATTGAAATTTAAATGAATATGCGACACGTGAGCGTGCGGCATCATAAAAATTTCGTTGCTGCAGTTGCTGCGACAAAACTTGCAGCAAACAACACATACACTACATATATGTATATGTGTATGTCTATGTATATGTATACACTCACATACGGTAGCAATGTCATCAGTTTTAAGCTCTGCATTTTCGCTTTCTTTTTGCTTACATAATTTTCGTTGCCTACTTTGCAGCGCTCACAAGTCCAAGTTGTGGGGGAGTGTGCTGCAAGTGTGTGTGTGTGTGTGTGTGTGTGTGTGTATTTGTTAGCCTGCCATTTGGCAGTGCCTAGGCCTCAATCAGGTCACCTTCTTGCCTTTGTGCCGCACACACAACACACACCGACAGCCCCGAGGCACAACGTTGCAACGCGTGTTGCAGCTGCTGCTGCTGCAGCTGCGTTAACCTGACCAAGCTGCAACGTCACTCAACTGTCGCACACATGCATTTCACATTGCACATTGCGCATTGCGATCCCCTCTTCCACACTCGGACGGTCTCAATTTGCGGGCTGCCTACACACCAGTCGTATACGTAATGCATTGCTACCATTTTGCAGCCTCAATTACTCCCAGTAATTGCATTTGTCAAGCGCAATTACTTGCGGCATTACCGGTCGCCATTTAACTATTGCCACCATAGTTTATTTCAACAAATCATAAACCAATTGTTATACTATATTTAATTAGCATTCACAATGTTGGACAGCTTTCATTTTCTATACTATATGTTCATTACAATTTTTTATTCAATGTAAAATACTATTAACAAAATTTCGACTTCTTATAATTCATCACGAAAGTGTTGAGCCAAGAGAATTAGATGAATTGTTATTCAACACTTTATATTTAATCGAATATGAATCGAATATTCTTAAAATTAAATTATTCCAACACAGTAAGTGACTCTATTATGGATTATAGTTGTAGATTCTATTATGTCCGCCACCTTTTTATATGACAAACAAGTCGACTGCAATCGGTAAGTACAAAATATACCAAATTGTCAGCCATACCAACTAAGGGCAGACAACCTGGTATATTTTGTACTTTATGGTAATACCAAGTATAGGTTTTGGTATATTTTAGTACTTTTATGGTATATTTGTAGTATATTTTGAATCTAGTACAATATCGAAATACCAAATATATGTTTCGGTATATTTTGGTAATTTTACAGTATATTGCAATATGGTAATACCAAGTATATGATTCGGTATATTTTATTATTTTAGTATTATATTTTGAATTTAACGCAATGTCCACATAAAAAGTATTGGTTTAGGTATATTTTAGTACTTTTGTGGTATATTTGTGGTATATTTTGATATTAGTACAATGTCGATATAAAAAGTATAAGTATATTTAGAATTTAGTGCAATATGGCAATACCAAGTATATTTTAGGCAAGGCTTCGGTATATTTAAGTATTTTTGCGGTATATATATGGTATATTTTGAATTTAGTACAATGTCGATATAAAAAGTATGGGCTTAGGTATATTATAGTACTTTTGTGGTATACTTGTGGTATATTTTGATATTAGTACAATGTCGATATACCAAATGTAAACTTCGGTATATTTTGGTAATTTTACAGTATATTGCAATATGGTAACACCAAGTAAAGGTTTCGGTATATTTTAGTATTTTTGCGGTATATTATATTAGGTATATTTTGAATTTAGTAAAATGTCGATATAAAAAGTATGGGTTTAGGTATATTTTAGTAATTTTGCGGTATATTTGTGGTATATTGTGATATTAGTACAATATCGAAATATCAAATATATGTTTCGGTATATTTTGGTAATTTTACAATATATTGCAATATGGTAATACCAAGTATAAGTTTCGGTATATTTTAGTATTCTTGCGGTATATATATGGTATATTTTGAATTTAGTACGATGTCGATATAAAAAGTATGGGCTTAGGTATATTTTAGTACTTTTGTCGTATATTTGTGGTATATTGTGATATTAGTACAATATCGAAATACCAAATATATGTTTCGGTATATTTTGGTAATTTTACAATATATTGCAATATGGTAATACCAAGTATATGATTTGGTATATTTTAGTATTTTTGTGGGATATTATTATACCCGCTACCCATAGGGTAGAAGGGTATTATAACTTTGTGCCGGCAGGAAATGTATGTAACAGGTAGAAGGAGGCATCTCCGACCCTATGAAGTATATATATTCTTGATCAGCGTCAACAGCCGAGACGATATAGCCATGTCCGTCTGTCCGTCTGTGTGTCTGTCCGTCCGTCCGTATGAACACCTAGATCTCAGAGACTATAAGAGATAGAGCTATAATTTTTTTTTGACAGCATTTGTTATGTTTGCACGCAGATCAAGTTTGTTTCAAATTTTTGCCACGCCCACTTCCGCCCCTGCAAATCAAAAAAATCGAATAACAAGCGTAATTTTAAAGCTAGAGTTGCGAATTTTGGTTTATACAATAATTGCTATAGTAGTTATCCTGAAAATTTGGTTGCGATCAGATAAAAATTGTGGAAGTTATTAAAGAAATACTTTTGTATGGACAAAAACGCCTACTTACTAGGGGTCTGAGTTGCTTTGGCCGACAATTTGGTATATTGTGCCGTATATGGTATATTTTGAATGGTGTACTATATCGATATACCAAACATATCATTCGGTATATTTTTAGTATATTTTAGTATTCTCGGTATATTTTGAAAATGATACCGCAATATTTTGGCTTTATTAAATTTGGGTAGCGGGTATCTCATAGTCGAGCACACTCGACTGTAACTTTCTTACTTGTTTTGGTATATTTTTAGAATTTGGCTTAATTTGAAAATGACACACTCGACTGTAGCTTGGCATATTTGTTGTGTATCAAACTTGTCGAGCAACACTCGCAAAAGTGGCAACAAAAGTGCCAAAAGGTCAACGTGGTCGCAGAGCAAACAAAATGGCGTCGCCGCCGCATTTAGCGCACTTTCTTTTATTTTTACAACCTGCTGTTGTTTTTGTTGTTGTTGCTGTTGTAGTATTTATTTTTTTTAACAACAATTTGTTGGCGTTATTTTTTCATAACCTTTTACTTGGGTTTTGCTTGAACACAATTTAAAATTGTGTGCGCAATTAAATATTTAAATTGTTTTCCATGAGCACACGACTGAGTGTGAGTGTGAGTGTGTGTGTGTATGGATGTGTGTGTGCGTGTGTGTGTGTGTGGCTGCTTTAAGTGCGGTCAATTTTCAGTAATTTGCGTGCGGTTTTTATGTTTGCCTCATTTTGAAAATGTTTTTAAATTATTCAGCGCCTGCTTGAGACAATTTCCAAAGTTTTCCTTACCTCTTTCACTCGCTCTCTCGCTCTCACCCAGTTCTCCTTCTCTCTCTCACACTCTTTCAAAGTAGGCCATGTGTGGGGAGTTTGTTGTTGTGCGATACATTTAACACAATGGCCCGCACATTAAACGAGTTTGTGCTTTAAAATTTGTCATTTGCGGTTGAATAATTGAAATATTAAATATTTAAATAATGTTACAAGCGACATTAATATGCAGATGTGGCCAACTGATTACCATGTCTAACAGTTATTGCCACTAACTGTAAACTGTGAACTGTAAACTGTGAAATGCAACCCAAAACAACTAAACTGCGCATTATTTACTCCCGTGTTTAATTATTTATATTACGTAGCTCAGCAAATTTGCATTCGTTATGCGATATCACAATTCTCTGACCTCAACCTGAAAACTAAACTTCTAATCGATGCCCATAAAATGTGCGTGCAAGCGTTTTTGACACGCTTTTTCCTCCTTTTCCCTCAACAACAACAAAACCAAATTTACATTATTCTTTTCTCCTTTTTTTTTGTTTTGTTTTGGGTATATGCAGCTCGCAATTATTTCACTTGCAGTCAACAATTATTTGACTACAACTACTTTAATTTACCCAACTGCAATTTCAACGCAATTAATGTCAATTATTTCAACACTTCTCTATTTATTATATATTCAAGTTGTTGCCTAGTTTTCAGCTGTATAATTAAATGATAATCATTTGAGTTTTTTGTTCAGCATTTTATTGAACAAAAGTTTAGGGAAATATTTACAATTTGTTTACAATTTTTATATGTTTCTCACAATGTAGTTGAAAATTATGAAATTTAATAGCAAGCATAATTATTAATTATTATTTGGGTTATATATTTTATATATTAATATATATTGCTTAAATTCAAATATGCAATTTGAAAATAAAAAAAAAAATAAATATTTTTTCTTTGAAAATAATAATTTTAAATGAAATGCAAATATTAAATGTTGCATTAAAAAATTATAAATTGAATTAAAATATGCATTCTGGAGTTACAAAAATGCGTGCATATTTTTCTTTATGTTTTAAATGTTTTTCAATATTATAAATCTTAATTCAATGAAATTTTTAAATTGTGTTGCAAAAGTTATTCAAATTATGATATTTTATTTAAAGCATTTAAAAATTCGTAAATATTCGAAAAGTAGCAAACATTTTTTGTACAGGCATTTACAGGGTATCTTCCGGCCATGATCATGCATGCAATTCCCCCTTGCTTGTTATGAATTTGAAAGATATATATTTAATGCATTAATAATGCATTATTCGGTGGCATTGAAAGCATTTAGCAGCAACACACACAAAAGCCAAAGTTATGCGCATAAATTAATCGATTTAATTGCATAACACAAATTAAAATAACGTAATAATAATACCCAAACACACACACACACACACATTCATCAATTTGTTTACACATTGCAACACAGAAGCAGCAAAGTCCCTTTTTCTGTCACATTTTGTGTGATGAACACCTGCGGCTTTGGCCTGCAATGTGTTCACTTAATCAAAGCGTTGCCAACGACACCGTATTGTTAATTATTACTGTGCATTATCCACACCCTATCCAGACGGGTATATTAGCTACCCAATGGGAGGAAAGAGTTGAGGAAACTCGCTTCGAAATCTGTTGAGCGCAAAACTTTTCAGCTGCTGACAACGAACTTTATTGCTCTTTGTAAAGTAGTTGACCCTTTGCTACTAGCATTTGTATACCCTATACCCATATTGGACATAAATAACTATAGTATTTATGAAGCCTGAGAATTGTGATCAGCTGAAATTTACTTGGGAAATTCTTCTGTATGGCAAATTACGCCTACTACAAAAGGGTTTTTGGTGCTTTGGCTGACAACCTAGTATATTTTGCTCTTTATGGTATATTTCTAATGTAGTAATTTAACTATTGACCATATTTTTATACCCGCTATCCATAGGGTAGAAGGGTATTATAACTTTGTGCCGACAGGAAATGTATGTAACAGGTAGAAGGAGGCATCTCCGACCCTATAAAGTATATATATTCTTGATCAGCGTCAACAGCCGAGACGATCTAGCCATGTCCGTCTGTCCGTCTGTCCGTATGAACACCTAGATCTCAGAGACTATAAGAGATAGAGCTATAATTTTTTTTCAACAGCATTTGTTATGTTTGCACGCAGATCAAGTTTGTTTCAAATTTTTTCCACGCCCACTTCCGCCCCCGCAAATCAAAAAAAAAACGAATAACAAGTGTAATTTTGAAACTAGAGTTTCGAGTTTTTGTATATATAATAATAACTATAGTAGTTATGATTCCTGAAAATTTGGTTGCAACCACATAAAAATTGTGGAAGTTATTAAGGAAATACTTTTGTATGGGCAAACACGCCTACTTACTAGGTGTCTTAGTTGCTTTGGCTGACAATCTGGTATATTGTGCCGTTTATGGTATATTTTGAATACGGTACTATATCGATATACCAAATATACCATTTGGTATATTTTTAGTATTTTAGTATATTCGGTATATTTTAATAATAATACCCCAAAATATATTTTTAGTATTTTTTTAGTATAATTGGTATGTTTTGAGAATAATACCGCAAAATATATTTCTTTTATTCAAAATGGGTAGCGGGTATCTCACAGTCGAGTACACTCGTCTGTAGCTTTCTTAATTGTTTTAGTACTTTTGCGGTATATTATACTTTACTTTATAGTTTCGGATATACATTCTTTCTGTTACATTTTTTTTTTCTGCCGACACAAAGTTATGATACCCTTTTACCCTATGGGTAACAGGTATAACTAGATAGAGAACAATTTCAATTAAATTTTAAATTCGAAAAAAGATTACTTTTTACATAGCTTTAAACCAAATGACTTAAAATTCTGAAAAAATGTAGTTTCTTTTCATCATCAACTTCAAAAATGTAAAAGGAAAAAAGTGCAGTATTACAATTATTGGAAATTAGCGGGCTCAATTGATTTGTTTAATGTTTAAGCGATAAGCGCACTTGAAAAGTGAAAAGCAATTAATTTGTTTCACTTCCAACGACAACGACAGAAAAAAGGGTATTTTAAACGATGTCAAATCAAAGTTAACAATGTTTGCATTTGTTTTTTCGCGCACTTTAATTATTTGTTGCCTCTTTTGTTGTTGTTGTTGCTTGCACAGAAACGGAAACGGAAATGTCAGCCGCCATTTTGTGTATGTGTGTGTGTGTGTGCAACGAGTTTGGCAGTTTTGTTGGCGTTGCGCGCGTCTTTTTCGGACGAGACGCACTTTGATTAATTGTTTGTTATTTATGAAACTGTTGACCGGCCGCTAATTGCCAGCATTAAACACACAGGGAGAGAGAGAGAGAGAGAAAGAACACTCACATATGTATGTGTGTGTGTGTGAGTGTGAGTGTGGCACGTGCCTGTTGCAAATGCAACTCTTAACGGCGCGCAATTAATTAAAATTTAATATTTATGAAGCTGTCATATTGTGAAAAATTGTGCAATTATGTTAATTTATCAGAGTGGGGGGGGGGGCGATGGGGGCGTGGCCACTGACCCCAATACACCAACACATGTGTATTCACTCATCTACACTCATATTCGTATTCGTATTCATCTACACTCACACATGCTGCTGGCAGTTGACAGATGAAGCTCAAGTCCCAACGCCTTTGGGAGCCTTCAACTCTCCTAGCACTCTCGGTTGTCCCTATCTCTCTCACTCACTCTCTCCCTCTCTCTCTCTCTCTCTCATGCTCTCTGTCTCTTTCTAAGCACACCTCCCTTGCCCCTTGTTTTGAGTCTCTGCTTTATTGGACGCTTTTGGGCTGTTGTCTGTCAATTTGTTGCCGCTCTCAATCCCCGTGGACGCTTTGCCCGCTGCCGCTTGATTGCGTAATGTACACACACACACACACACGCACGCATGCCCTAAGGTATACCCTCTGTGTGTGTGTGTGCATAAATGAACAATTTATGAAACATTTAAGAGACTCTTGCTTTAGCTCTGAAAATCACATTAGTTTTAAGCAGCAAACAACATTATGCAGTCATCATGAAGCCATCAGCGGTGTTATTGTTTATTGCATATTATTCACATATATACTTAAATAGCCAGCTGATTAAACTTCCCTTCCCTTCGCTTCCCTTCCCTCTCGTTTGCGACTTGAATTCAATTTGGCTTCGATGCAGATGAGAGTGCGACATCAGTTGTGAAATGGCATGAAACATGAATATATAATCGGGCGTAAAGACATGTCGAGACATGCACAAACATGCTGGACTGCCACCCCGAAAAGTTGCCAATGAAATATGCATCACATGTACAAGTATTTTGTACGGATTACCTTCTCAGTCTTCCCAGTTTTGCTGTTGCTGCTGTACACCATGGCGTATGCGTGTTTGACTTTAACTTTGCCTTTGCTAAATGCAGCTTCGACTGTCCTTTTCTATCTGCCTTTATCTCTTTCTCCATTTCGTCTGCAGACTTGTTATTAGCTTGTTTGACATTTTCTTTGGCAATTCTCATAAGCAACTTCGTCTCTCTCCCTCTCGCTTTGTTGGATTTGCTTGTCAGCGCATCCGCCACTGATATTTCTCAATTGCTCTATGTTTATTCTATTGACATTGAGTACACACACACACACACAAACACACGCATTGCATGCGATTGCTTTTTGCTTTTCACTCTCTCTCTCGCTCTCTTTCGTCTTTGGCCATGTTATCTGCCTGTCTTTCAGCATTGTTCAGACTTGTTGATAGTCTTGACAGATTAAATTTCAACTAGAACAGCCGATAGACAAATTTTGTTGGCTAAGCTGTTAGCTATTTAACAGGCACTGAAGTCACTTTCAACAATCGAAAGTTAATTGAACTCTTCTAAGCTGTTTACTTTTCAAATTCTCTTTTATTTACATTATTTGTTACAGTCTGTTAACAACACATTTACTGCAAAGCTGTTAAAGTGTACATATGTTAACTAACATTATCAGAGCACTACTAAAGTATTCGCTGTTGATGTTAGTTAACATAACTTAACAGTGCTGTGATAATGTTAGGTAACATATGTGCACTTTTACAGCTCTGTTAATGAGCTAACAGAGTAATCTTAAACGTCTGTTAATGAAATATGAATGTTAACTCTTGGTATGTTAGGAAACTTAAAAAGCTGTTAAGCCAACAGATAACTCAATGGCTCATACTATATATATGAAAAATGTCTTAGGTAAATCTTTGTGGTAAATCTATTGTTAACATACTGGCTGCTTTTAATGAACAGAATGTGATAATCTCAAAGGTCTGAATGTTAATTCTTGCTATGTTAGCGAACTTGAATAGCTGTTAAGCCTACAACAGACAACTCGTTAAGCATATCGATGGCAAATATGAAATGAAATTGATGTTTGTTAACATAACTTAACAGTGCTGTGATAATGTTAGCTAACATATGTGCACTTTTACAGCCTTGTAGTAAATCTGTTGTTGCTCTGTTAATGAAATATGAATATTAACTTTTGCTATGTTAGGAAACTTAAAAAGCTGTTAAGCCAACAGATAACTCGATGGCAAATATTTATGAAAAATGTCTTAGCAATAACAGCTATTGTTAACATACTGGCTGCTGTTAATGAACAGAATGTGATAATCTCAAAGGTCTGAATGGTAATTCTTGCCATGTTAGCGAACTTGAATAGCTGTTAAGCCATCAACAGACAACTCGTTATGCATATCGATGGCAAATACTTATGAAATGAAATTGATGTTTGTTAACATAACTTAACAGTGCTGTGATAATGTTAGCTAACATATGTGCACTTTTACAGCTTTGCAGTAAATCTGTTGTTGCTCTGTTAATTAGCTAACAGAGTAATCTTAAAGGTCTGTTAATAAAATATGAATGTTAACTTTTGCTATGTTAGGAAACTTAAAAAGCTGTTAAGCCAACAGATAACTCGATGGCAAATATATATGAAAAATGTCTTAGCAATAACAGCTGGCTGCTATTAATGAACAGAATGTTATAATCTCAAAGGTGTTAATTCTTGCTATGTTAGCAAACTTGAATAGCTGTTAAGCCAACAACAGACAACTCGTTAAGCATATCGATGGCAAATATGAAAAATGTCTTAGCTTAAAGCATGCTTTTGGTGGGTTCTAATATTTATGGTTGGTCTTGAGTAGTCGACACGCTGTGGAATGTGCACTCAAGGTAGCGCTGCGGCAAGAGTGGATTCTCCATCTTTCCACCACCGCTGGGACTTGGACTGTAAGTGAACAAGTTGCCTGAAATTTCGCAAACTAAGAAAAAATGCTAAAAATGATGGAAAGGAAAGTAAAAATACAAAAGCGAGAGAGAGAAACATTTGATGGCAGATGAAGACGTGGTAGAGAAAGAAGATGCGTCACTTTTAATTTGTTTGCCAAGCTAGCAAGTGAGATGCAGAGAGAGAGAAAGAGAGAGAACGTGGAGCAGGCAAAAGGGAGAAGGGAGAAGATTACAAGGATGCCCGTGTGCCCTTTGGCGACAGCAACCATGTTGCTGCTGTCGTTGCTGTTGCTGTTGCTGCTGTAAAACTTGTCGAGCACTTGTCGAGGGCTCGTTCTTTTCTTGTGCGTCGTCTTCTTTCGTGCTTCTTGTCTTGCCATCTTGCCTGCGTTGAGTGTTGCAATTAGCAAATAAAATAAGCAGCTGCCGTTGCGTGGCTATTGCCAATGCAAAGTGCAAGAATTCTAGCAGCAGTCGCAACGACAGCAACAATGCTTCCACTGATGTTGATGCTGCCGTTGACAACAACAATGGCCCAGTTAATTGCTAACAAACAGCACAAGAGCTACGCAACGAGTACAGTCACGTACCATGCAAATTAGTTGGCCAGGTAACCTTGTTAGAGGCTCAACAAGAAGAAGAAGAAGAAGAAGAGGCAGAACAGCAACAGCAACAGCAGAAGCAATTGCAACATCAGCTGCCTGGCACTCGGCTTAGTTGCTGAGCTACTCAGCTACTCATATATGCAAGTGTGCCCTATCAATGTCTAGAGAGGCCTTGAGAACACATAGACTGACAGAGAGAGCAAGAGAGATAAAGAGAGATGGAGATATGGAGAAAAGGCCTAAATAGAATCAAGTCGAGCAGCAGCAGCAAAAGCGAAAAACGAAAACGAAAGTTGCCCCGAGATGATGATGATGATGATGATGACAACAACACGAAACGAGAAACACAAACTGAATTCGATTTAAATAACAATCTGTCTCGCAAACAAGATAACAAACAGCAAAGAAATTCTGAAAAACAACAAGCCATCGAGAATGAAGAAGGAGAAGGAGAAGAAGAAGAAGCTGGCGATATAGGAAAATCAAAATAAATTGCAGCATGTGCAGATTTAGATCGAATCATTCATGGAAAAATTGCACGAAGCTTCCATCTTCCATCTGTCATCTTTGCATATTGAGCAGACTGAGAGCGTAACGAGCTAAGTCAAAGCGAGAAGCAAAGGGAAGGAGAAGTAAACGATGAAAGTAGAGAGAGAAATATAATAATGTGACATGCAACAGGCAATTTGCTGTATGATGTGTCAGCTATAAAAGTGAACAACGAAAGAAGCAACGAGAGAATCAAAAGCGAGAGGCAACGAGAAAAGTAAAGCGAGCAGCCAAGCGGGAAAAGTAACGAAAGAAGCAAAGTAAAAAACAAATGCGAGTAGCAATGGGAGAAGCAACGAGACAAACAACGAGTGAAGCAACGAAAGAAGTAGGGAGAGAAACAACGAGAGAAGCAAAAGCGAGAAGCAACGAGAGAAGCTAAACAAGAAGCAACGAGAGAATCAAAGCGAGAAGCAACGAGAGAAGCAAAAGAAAGAAGCAACGAGAGAAGCAAAGGCGAGAAGTAACGAGAGAAGCAAAAGCGAGAAGCAACGAGAGAAGTGAGGCGAGAAGCCTTACGTAAAGGAAGAAGTAAACCGAAATAGAAACTCAGAGAAATTATAAGATGTTTGAGAATCAATTGAAAAATCAAATTAAAAATCAGAGTAAAAGTAAAATGAGAAGTTCAGAGGAAGTTGACATGGAAAAACTACAAAAGTTGCGCTATAAAAGCTTTAAAAAATAAACTTCAAAGCAGTCAATAATATCAAGTCTACAGAGATTTTAAGTAACTACACATATTTTTATTGTAGTCTTCGCGGAAGACTTTAGCAAACAGAAAAGCGATTTAAAAAAGTCAAGACCTAAACCAAATAAACATCAATGATAGAAAGGCAGCGAATAACAAAAAAATAAGGCAACAGAAAAAAAACAAACTATTAGAAAATAAGAAAAGTTAAAGCAGAAGCTAAAATAAAAGTGAGAGAAAGCGCAATAAAATGCATTCAAGGAAATCCTGCAATAAATAAGTAAAGCAGGGCAAAGAATCATAGAAATGAAGTAGCAATATAATAAGAAACAGAAATCTAAGTAACAAATCAAATGAATGTAAGAAGCTGCAAAGAACTTGCAGCAACAACCAGCAACCAGCAACCAGGATTCCATTCTACAACCACAAAATGCATTACATGAGGAATTAAATCACACGCAGAGAGAGATTGTTGTTGCCCTCAGCTGTGTGTGTTTGTGACTACTTTACACTACGAGCTTTAAGGATGTGTGCATTAAATGCAACAGGATTATGGTATTTGTTATTTTATATGCTCCTCTCAATTACAACTAGAATAACAAGCTTCATTTTTATGCTGCTGCAATTTTGCTGCTACAAATTTGTTAAGCTGTGACTTGTATATGAGGGTTGAGCGTCGGATTGCGATGCGATTAGATTGGGAAATGGTGAGTGGCAAATCGTTGTCAAGCACCATCCTGGGCTTTGGACTTCCTTACTCTTCTGGGTCTTTGCAAATTTACACAATATTTCGAAACATTTTCCTTCTTGTAATGTTGGAATTTATCTGTTTTTTTGTGTTTTTGTGTTTTTTTGGAAATTTCATTAAGCTGCTGGTGCATGCAAAACAACGGGCGAGCTGCAACTGGCAAATGTGTAACTGACAAATGCAAAAGCCCACATGCAAATATAAGAGTAAACCAATCCATTTTTAGGACTATTCAAGCAAGTACACACACACACACACACACCCATTCATGTCGAGCTATTTCCAGACTCCATTTCTGGTTAGTAGTAAATTTTAGTAAGAAATCTTGCACTTCTCGTACTCTGAAGAGTTGCTTGTTTCCCAGAATATAATTAACAGAAGAACAGGCAAGAACGACGAAAGACGAAAGGGAATAATCTAATGAAAGTTTAAACTAATGTAAAGTTTCTTTAAGAACCTTAATTCACATTTAAATTAAAGGGTCTTTGAGAGTCTAAACTATTGATGCAATTTTCTGATTTCAGCGTTTGTAAATTTTTATTTTAATTAAAGTTTAAAAAAAAGTAAAGGGTCCTTAAAGGCCTAAAGTATTGATGACAAATAATAATAATAATTAATAAAAGCTTAAAGAATTGATGAGATTTTCCAATTACTGTAAAAGTAAATTCATACTTTAGGTAACGACAGACCTATAAAATGCAAAAACCTATAAGCTAACAACTCATTATAAATAACTTAAAAAATATTAATAAATATATTTTAGTAAAGGGTCTTAAGCTGTCTATAATTGAACATAAAATTGGTGATTTCTGCGACAATGAATATATAAATAAAAACACTCAATTTATTTTGAACTTTTTATTTATAATGAATAAACAATCGTTGTCTCAGAAATCAGCAACTTTATACCGATTTTTAACGAAATTAAACAAATTAAATAAAAAGAAATCTCAACATATAGGAAAGGGTCTTTAGCTGTCTGTAGTTGAGAAAAGTTTTTAGCTTTCAGTGACAACATACTCGTAATTGTTATGTGTATAAAAATAATTTAGTTTCCAGGGTATTTGTTAGTCGTGCACGCTGTGTCCTTTGTGTTTGTGTCTCACAGTTGTTACTTGTTTCATGCTGAGCTGGTGTTGTTGCATGCGCCACTGACACGGGCAGTCTTGCAACCAAATGTGGCCACTTCCACTTACGCAGATTACAATCTGTTTTTATGGCATACCTGCCATATGCACCCATATACACTCGCACACCACACACACACACACAGACACACACACACAGACAGACAGACACATACTCAGTCACAGACATTTAACTCACTCCAGTTGCTGCTTTAAGTGCCTCTCCTGTCCGCTCGTAACAGCAGAAGCAGCTGGAACTGGCCTTAAGAGCAGCAGCCAGCTGAAAAATATGTTTAATCATATTGCACACACACATACACACATGTATACATGTATAGATTGCATCGGTGTGAGTGCGTGCGTGCGCTGTGCTCATTATTTATTCCTTTTAATGACCTGGCTGGCGCGTCGACGGTGCGTATACGTTATGTGTTATGTGCTATGTGCATCGTGTATACGCAGTGTGTGGCCGAATTATATGCCAACTATTGATGAGCACGCATTAAGCTTGTTAAGCAAAAATGTTAAGCAATTGCCTTGCTTCGCTTGCTTCGCTGCTATTAAATAACTTGGCTTAAATGCACTTAACGGTCGGCTAACGAGGCTTGCAACGCAATAATCTCAACGATAATTGGCTCAAAGTGTCAAAGTGCAGATCGATTGAGCGTTGCCACAGCTCAAAATCTTAACATTCTTGTGTGTGTGTGTGTGTGTATGTGTGCAACAGTTGCAATCCAAAATACACTTTCGCTAAAACAATAATCTTAGCCCAGCATTTCGAATTATAGGTATTATTAGCTTAGAAATTTTACTACAATTATGTTTTTAGCAGCATTTGTTATTATGTTAATGAAATGTTAAAGTTAAAGAAAAACAGGAAAAATATTTCAATATTTATAACACTATTTACAAATGAAACTTTAAGCTTAATAAATAATGCACTTCATGCTAATTGAAACAATAATATTCCTAATAAAGAGAGAGATGTTACTTAGCAACGAAGAGTCAAACCAAAGTTTTCGAACACTTAAATGCCTTTTAAAAATAGTTAGTAACAATAAATAGTATTCGATTACTAAACTAAATTCATAGAATAGTAAACAGTCAATCTCAATAATAAACTGGCATCGAAATCAAATGAATGTCATTAACATTAACATTAACATTAACATTAACATTAACATTAACATTAACATTAACATTAACATTAACATTAACATTAACATTAACATTAACATTAACATTAACATTAACATTAACATTAACATTAACATTAACATTAACATTAACATTAACATTAACATTAACATTAACATTAACATTAACATTAACATTAACATTAACATATGTTACTTAACAGTATGTGTAGAAATGTTAAACAACAATTCGCTAACATTGAAAATATCTAGTAGCAATTAAACAATTCAGTTGTTTTGCAGTAAAGGTTTAGTTAAACTGTCAAATAATAATAATAAAAAAAAATATAACAATGAAATAGTAAGATTCAAATAGAAAAGAAATGTAATTAATGTTAACATTAACAACTGTCAAACTACAGTTTGTTCCAAGCAATAAATTGTTAAATAAATATTATTCAATAATGTTAACTGCTGTTACTTAAAAACATTTGAAGAAAAGTTAAACAACATTTCTCTGCAATTTAGTTGTTTTGCAGTAAAGATTTAGTTAATAAATTATATTGGTATAACAATAAAATAGAATAATTGATATAGAAAACAAATTGAATTAACATTAGCTGTTAAGCAACAGTTTGTTAACATTTTAAGAGCTGTTAAATGCAACAGTTCGTTAACATCTTAATGGCAAGCAATATAATGTTAAATAAATATTATTCAATAATGTTAACTGCTGTTTCGAGAAATATTAAGCAATATTTCTCTAAATTATGCAATTTAGTTGTTTTGCAGTAAAGATTTAGTTAAATAGGTTTAAAAAATGAATTATATTGCTATAACAATAAAATAGAATAATTGATATAGAAAACAAATGGAATTGACATTAACAGTTGTTAAGCAACAGTTTGTTAACATTTTAACATCTGTTAAATGCAACAGTTCGTTAACATCTTAATGGCAAGCAATATAATGTTAAATAAATGTTATTCTGATTCCTATCCCAAAAAAAAACAATTAATTTGATAATACTTAAATTATATTGCCATAACAAAAAAAATAGAATAATTGATATAGAAAACAAATGGAATTGACATTAACATTAACAGCTGTTAAGCAACAGTTTGTTAAAAATTTAACAGCTGTTAAATGCAACAGTTCGTTAACATCCTATATAATGTTAAATAAATATTATTCTTATTCCTATCCCAAAAAAAAACCAATTAATTTGATTAACCAATTAATTTGACAGCTGTTATTTAACAGCTTGCAGAGCAGCTAGTGCTTGTGTGTGGCTCAATTGGCTTTTCGAAAGCGTTTCAATTTGCGTGGAATGCACACAAACTTGATGCTTGATAGTCGATTGTTGATACTTGATACTTGAGAGCTGAGAGTTGAGAGTTGAGACTTGATAAAGCAAACAGCGAGCAGCGGAAGTGGAAAGCAGCGTTAAACCGCCAATAGATAACCACAGGATGTTGGCTCTTGGTTTATTAATATATTTACCTAAATGCTGAATAACAACATTGTACATATTGATATACTCAAATATGTACACACATACATATACATATGATTGATGATGCAAATTGCATTTTGAATTGCGCTTAATTATGATGTTAACAATGTGTTGTGACCTCTATTCAATTCTGTTGTGTTGTTCTTGCTGTTTGATTTGTTTGTTTGTTGCCTACACTATGTACTAAGCTAAAAGCGATATGCATATTTGATTTGAGGCAACATCACAAACCCTTTCCCTTGCCTCCTCCTCCCCTCTATGCGCCGTGGCGGAAAATTGCAAATGCAAACACTTTGGCAAATGTCATTTAAAATGGCGCGACAAAGTCGTTGGCGCACTTTTGCTGCCACGCCCATTTTGCACGACATTCGATTTGACATTTGAATAGCTATTTTTGGTATACCCTGCCACCCCCCCTCCGCCTTCCATCACAGCACAAGCAACAGCAACAGCAGCTGATGGCAGTCAATTTTCGCGCTTGCAATTCAATTGAAAATTGTAAAGTGTTTAGGCAGTTGATTGAAATATATGAAGCTCTTTCTATGTGGCTGTGTGCGTGTGCAACTTTGTGTGTCTGTGAAGATATATACATATATAAATATGTGTGTGTATAAATTTTGTCTGCATGTCATTCAACGCCAATTGCTGCTCTGCTTGAAGTTTGTGCATTTCCTTTGCTGTCATTTGCTTTATCATAGGTTAGAAGGGTGTTATATGGGTATTCTGTGGTATATTTTAGTATATTTTGAATGTTGTAGTATATTGATATAGTACGAAAAATCACTATTGGTCGATTTGAATATTTTATTGGTATGTTAATTTGGTATATTTTACTTATTGGTTATGCTGACCTCGACCTATGGTATTTTATGGTATATTTTGAATGTTGTAGTATATTAATATACGCAAAATATCTTTTGGTATCATTTAGTATTTTGTTGGTATATCAATTTGGTATATTTTAAGTAGACTACCATACTGCTTAGCATAGTATCTCACATTTTATCGGTATGTTAATTTAGTATATTTTACTTATTGGTTATGCTGACCTCGACCTGTTCGTCAACACATCTATTCTATGGTATTTTATGGTATATTTTGAATGTTGTAGTATATTAGCATAATTTAGTATTTTGTCGGTATATCAATTTGGTATATTTTAAGTAGATTACCATACTACTTAGCATAGTATCTTACATTCGAGCACAGCTTTCTCACTTGTTCCTTTTTTTTTGCTTTTTTTGGTGAAGAGATTTCCACTTTATGCTACCAGCTTCCCCTTCTGGACAACCATCCGCCCCCTCATATCAGTCGTTTGCTAATTGCACTGGCCACTTTTGTAACTGTCAGGCAATTAGCCAAATGGCCATGTTCGCAAATCAACCAATAGCCAAAACAGTCAGACAGGCAACATGCCACAGACCCAGCTCTCTAAGCAGCTTAACAATTATGGAATATGCCTCATAAAACTCAACCAGAAACACACACACATACACATACCAATTATAAGTCTTATATATATGTGTGTGTATGTGTGTGTGTTGTTTTTATGCCTCATCTTTGAAACTCTCTTTATAAATGAAACCCTTTTGTCTTTGCTTGCTTTATATTCAATGTTACCTTTCCTTTCGCAAAACATTTCATTGTTGCATCTTTTGTCTTCCTTAATTGCCCAGCAGCTTTTAAATTTTTCCTTTTCCACTTTAGACAATATATAACATATATTTTAAGAGCCTTGTAAATCAATTATAATTGTTCAGGGCAAATGATAACAAAAATCATAATAATAATAACAATCTGCAGCACTTTCAATTACAATTCACAGATGGGGCTAAGCTAAGCTGGCAACAAAAGTGTATAACATAAACAAATTAATTAATTGGGATTGAGCGAGCGAGTTTACACAAGTCATGCGTCTCTCTCACACTCATTTAGATAATCTTATTTGCCATCTCTTTTCGCTCGCTTTTATGTGTTTGTGTGTGTGGATTTTATCAATGTCGTTTCTGCGGACAACGGTTACATCTTTCATAAATCAACGCATGTTGCCACATGCCACACGCACCACATACACACAAACACACTAACACACACACACACACACATAGAAACACACACGATGACAATGACACAATGACACCCACATGGACACGTGGTTAGAGCCGTTGCTTGTTTTAATCCTTGCTTTGTGCTTTGTCCACACACAAACACACGCATACATACGCACACATATACAGAGATATGTGTGTGTGTGTGTGCTACTTAAGCGCTTAAGCGCATTTTCATACATTTTAAGGCGATTTCACTTCAAACGCTCATTTGCATTTGTTGCTCATTTTTCATCTTCTGTTTGTTGTTGTTGTCGATGTTCTTCTCGCCTTTGCTGCGCTGTGCCCATTATTCTAATATTATTCTTCTCGCTTCTCGTTTCATGCTCTGCGCACAAATCTCCTGCGACAAACTTCAAAGCATGAAAATGTTGCTGTCAATTTCCTTTTGATTTCTTTTGTCGGTTCGATTTGAAAAACTCGTTCAATGGCAATTGGAAATGCAAGTGGAAATTGATATACGATTCGGAATTTGCATTTTATGTTTTAAATCACACTTAATTTATTATCATTTTTTGCAGGCAAAATTGCTTTAGATTTTTTAGTCCAAAATAATCGAAGTTCTTTTTGCATTCAAACATTTTTTCATACAGATCAATGTAATTCACGGCGGAGATATGAGCATTTAATTATATTAAAATAGTCATATGAAATGTCGCACCTAAAAGTATGCAACATAAAAATTTTATAATTTTCAACTTCGTATGAAATGTCATACCTAAAAGTATGCAACAGAAATTTTCTCATAATAGGGTCATTTATTTTTTTTTAGATTAGCTATATCTCGGCCATATCCTGACCGATTTTAAAAGGATATGCCTTTTTGTACTCACCGACCTCAGGACTATTGAATGGCATTCAAGGATTTTCGGTATAAAATTAAAAATTGTGCTTTCAATTTTTCTAAGGGGGGAACATGCAAAAATCGCTTAAAATTCGCAAAATCGTCCTTATCTCGGCCATTTGAAGGACGACAGGGATGTCCTTTGGCACACAGATAGTGCTCACCGAGCAATGTCGAAAGGTGAAACAAAAAGGACGAATGTCCTTACAGGAGCCGAAATAATATGCATTTTATCTGTACAGAAAATTGACTATAACTCGGCCGTATCCTTGCGTATCCTGTCGGGTCCTATGTCAAACGAGGCCTATTAGTTAGATCTATCAGCTGACCAATGGACATCTAAATCGTCCTTGCGGTTTGTGAGTTATCCGGGATTTCATGATTTTTCGGCATTTCCTTCGGCCCTTTGAACGAAATTTTTCAAGTATTGGATTCGTAGATAAGCTCACATTCTATTGATGCAGATCGATAAAGATTGTGCTTGCGATGCGAACGAGTCATGTGCCGGCATCCTGCGGCAGGATATGGCGAAGTTATGCGCATTTTTCCACCATTAAAGTGGCATGAAAAGACACGCCTAAAAGTATGCAACGTCTTGCACAGACAGATGAGAACAAAAGGATTTGGCGCTTGGTTGTGACATTACGATTTTGGCCAATTGCCAGCTGCAATTTTCCACGTCAATAAGGCTGAAATTCGTATAATTTATGGACGTCGCAAATGTTTGTTATTGCATTTTATTTCACAGTTGAAAAACAAACATAAAACAAATATTAAATGACGAAATTTAGTGACTAATTATATAAAAAAAAAAAAAGAATTCTTTTGCATAGCATAATTGCATAATTTAAACAATAAATTAGAATGCAAATAAATTAAATTAGTTACACAATAGTTTATATAAATATGTATATCCATGAATGAGTGAGGATAATGCTTTGTTTTCGTGTGATTTCATTTCATTTCTGCTTTCTTAAAACAAATTAAAAAAAAAAAAACTGTTTATTGATTGTGCTGTTGCTCTGATGTTGCTGTTGATGTTGCTGTTGACATGGCCACTGGGAGAGAGTAGTTACGAGTTAAATCCTTGGCACTTCAAACCTTCAAACGTTCCTGCACATAGAGCAGGGCGTCATTGAGAATGCGACGCTCCAGCTGACGATACTGCAACAGCATCGTATCAATCTCGAGCTTGGCAATCGCCTCATCATTCGCTGCCTCCTGCAACTGCAATGCGGCCAACTGTTGCACCTCATCGGTCTCCTTGAGCGTCGCCTCGAGCACACCGATGAGCAGCTTCAAACGCTGATACAAGTACTGCCAGGTGCGTGTCTCCAGATCCGTTTCGAGGGCACAATCAATGTGCAGCAAGTCAACGGCACGCTCCAGATTGCTGCACCAATGCTCCAGCTGGTCGCCGCTCATGTTGAACACCCGCACGAATGCCAAAAGCTCACCGGAAATATATTCGGGTGCGGGCAGCACACGCATGCTGTTGATGTTCAGCTGGGCAAGCAGACGTGATCGCTGGCTGCTCAGCTTGTCCGTCAAACTCAGACCCAAACGCAACTCCACATAGTTCTTTGGATTGTTGGTGTCCACAAATCTGCACGACAAAACAAATCGAGTTACTCTCATTTTGAGTCTACTGCTTTTATCTTTCGTCTTACCCGCTGTGCACCAAAGCATCGGCATTGGAGCGATCGCCGTAGTAGATGAAGAACTGTTCGCCAGCCCGACACGCCTCCTGGGCGGTGCAGGCCATTCCACGTGTCACGCTATCATAGTAGGAGGTGATCTTGCCATGCCGATTGTTTGCCATCTCCCAGTACGGAATCAGTGCCGAGATGTCCTCGCTCGGCTGCTGCTCCTTTGGCACCAGATTCTGACGTGTCATCACCGTGGAGACCGCCCATCTGTCAAAAAGAAACATATAAACATTAATAATAATATTGATATAACAAATAAAATCATAATAAGAACAAGCAAAAAAGCTGCAGACGAGTGTGCTCTATTATTATTCTTCAAATATACCAAATTATAGCCGCAAAAATACAAAAATAAAACTCAAAGGCTATTATTTTGAAAATATACCATAAACTGCAAAATATACCAGATTGTTAACCTGCCACTAGAATGTAGAAGAAGGAAAACAAGTAAATCAAATAGCTGCAAACGAATACATAAAATGAAAAAAATAAAACAAATATAACAAAAACAACAAAAACAACAACTAAGTTACAGTCGAGTGTGCTCGACTGTGAGATACCCGCTACCCATTTTTAATAAAGGCAAAATATTGCGGTATCATTTTCAAAATATACCGAAAATACTTTAAAAAATACTAAAAATATACCAAATGGTATGTTTGGTATATCGATATAGTACACCATTCAAAATATACCATGGACGGCACAATATACCAGATTGTCAGCCAAAGCAACTAAGACCCTTATAAGTAGGCGTTTTTGCCCATACAAAAGTATTTCTTTAATAACTTCCACAATTTTTATCTGATCGCAACCAGGAATCATAAGCACTATAGTAATTATTGTATATACCAAAATTCGCAACTCTAGCTTTAAAATTAAGCTTGTTATTCGATTTTTTTGATTTGTAGGGGCGGAAGTGGGCGTGGCTAAAATTTGAAACAAATTTGATCTGCGTGCAAACATAACAAATGCTGTCGAAAAAAATTATAGCTCTATCTCTTATAGTCTCTGAGATCCAGTATTTCATACGGACGGACGGACAGACACACAGACGGACAGACGGACATGGCTAGATTGTCTCGGCTGTTGACGCTGATCAAGAATATATATACTTTATAGGGTCGGAGATGCCTCCTTCTACCTGTTACATACATTTCCTGTCGGCACAAAGTTATACCCTTCTACCCTATGGGTATAAAAAGGAATTTAAAATCGATAATAGAGAAATTAATAAATTAAAATCAATATTGCAATAACATAATAAATAAATAGATTAATATATATCGAAGTAAAGACATTATAAATAGATGTAGAATTGAATAGATTAAATGAACATAACTCTAGATTATAGTAAAACCGAACGTTAAAACCGAAAGTTTCCCCTTGCTCGAAACATTGATTAGGATCATTCCACTTAAGTGTTTGGTGGTTATTAAGAAAATGTTCGCTTTGAATTGTTCGCATAATACTAACTATAAAAAGTGTGTTTTCAAGAGGTCAGCACAAAGTTAACTTTTATATTCTCTGACGACGCTTTCTTTGTGTTGTTTTTGTTCTTCTGTTGCTGTTGTCGTTTTTTATGTTTTCTTTTTTCTTTTTTCTTTTTTTTTTTGCATCACCGTTTCTCGCTTTTCGTTTTGTGCGCATCGGTTTTTTGCTTGGCTTTGGACCACACAGCAAAGTTTTCCATTTAATTGCGCATAAATTTTTCAATTTAATTATGAAAAGCAGCAACTTGTTTGAAGTGGTTAAAAAAGGTTTCGTCGTGCAGCAAGGGGGAACCTAGGGAGAAACGTAGGGAGGGGAGTTGAAGTAGAAGAAGTAGCATTGAGCTGGATACCGTTAGAAATCAAGAGCAAGAGCAACAACAACAACAACAACGACAGCAACAAACAATCACGACAAGCAGCTAAGCAACTTTTTGCGGTTGCCGGACTACCTGCCACGCCCCCCGTCCAGCTGCCCCTTTGTATTGGCCATTATGTCTTTCGGGCCGCATTTGCAGTTCGCCACGCCAAAAGTCTTTCTCTTATTCTCTCTCTTTCTCTCTCTCTGTTAGCCAAATGCGAGTATATATTTTCATTTCCATAGAAAAGCATAAAACTTATCAGAAAAGTTATCAAAAGTGCCAGTTGAAGCCAGTTAAGCGTTAAAATGGCAGCTCCCAAAAAAAAAAAAAAAACTGAAAGAAAACAACAACAAAAAAATAAACAGAAAAGTTTGAAGCACTTTTTGCTTTTGATTCTACTGCACTGAGACTGTACTTTGTGCTTTATCCACTTGAATCTACTTCAATTCTACACAGCGAACTGTTGTAGATCATTAGCTGAACTCTTCTTTTTACTTTGCCTATCACAAAGCAACAAAGTTGAAGGAGATTTCAACTAGGTGGCAACGCTTATGCTATAATTTTTTTTCTACATAACCCTGTTGACGATTATTCATTTACTTAAAGATTTCTGCCGAAGATTAAAAACGATTCTAGCTTTCCTCAGTATTCGCATATTATATTTATTTTTTTTAATTTTTTTATCATATCTAAAACAAATATTTGCTCTCATGTAAATTGAAGAACCAAATAAAACAAGTAAGAAAGCTACAGTTGAGTGTGCTCGACAACTAAGAGCCGTAATAAGTAGGTTTTGTTTCTATACAAAAATCTTTCTTAAATAACTTATACAATTTTTCAGGAATCATAAAAACTATAGTTATAATTGTATGTATAAAAAATCGTGACTTTAGCTCCAAAATTAAGCTTGTTTTTCGACTGTGGCAAATATTTAAAACTAATTTGATCTGTGTGCCGAAAATAATAGCGCTATATCTTTTAGTCTCTGAGATCTAGGTGTTCATACAGACGGACATGGCTATATCGTCTCTCTTCGTCTCTTTGGAAGTTTTCAATTCGCATGCGTTTCTGCTTTCTACTTTACTTTCCTATATTAACAGCTAAGAAATTTTAAAATTTAAGCAAATAAACAATTTTAAATTGTAATTTAAATTTGCTCTTCTCTCTTAACTTTCTTGTTTGCATCTCTTTCTCTCGCTCTCTTTAAGAGTCTACTCTTCTCACATTCGCTGTCACGCCGTGTTGCTGTCATCATCGTTATCGTTAAAGCAATGTTATCGATAGCTAATTGATGAGCAGCCCAGCGTCAAATTGACGTTTATTGACTGCACACACACATACACACACACACACACGCGCCAAAAGAGACGGCAAGCAACAAACTGCGTTTGACAATAAACTGCTCACTCGCTAAATCAAGGCGACTACTGCTGAAAAAATGGGGTCAAAAAAACAACAGAAGAAGAGTGAAAAAAGAAATAAAGAAAGAAAGAAAGAAAAAAAACGGAAAAAAAAAGTGAGGTTATGCGAGGAACTTCTCCAAAGGCGATTTCTCTGTTGTCGTTGTTGTAGTTGCTGCTGACAAGGCAAGTTCTAGAGTGTTACCATAGCTGTCAACGCAAACACACACACACACACATCAACACTTGCACTCAAACACACACACATGGAAAAGATGAGGTCGCTTTCAGTGTGTGTGTGTTTGATTTAATGCACTGCAAACTTTGCAAACGTTGCATTTTAAAGCCTTACACTATTTATTTCCCCTTGCCCTTCTCTCTTCTTCTTCTTCATCTTGGGGGTCGCCCTCAATTTGAGTTTGAGATTTGCGTGGCTTCTGTCATTGGGATCTTTTGGGCAAAAGCTTTCGTTGAATGAAACAATTCGATTGCCATTGACGTCCATCTTCATTATGCATGCAATTTCCGAAAACAAAACTTGGCCAAATTGAAAAACCAGGCTCAAAGGGCGCCTCGCTGTCCTCCCTAACAGGCAATGACAAGGAGACGAACAAAGGCCAAGCAAGCAATGCTTTTGCTTTCGACTGTGGCTGCCTCGTTGACTGCCTCTGTGTGTGTGTGTGTCTCAGTTAACATAGCAGTTAGTCATCCATCCATCTATCCATCCTTTCATCCATCCATCCATCCATTTATAAAGGTAGACGATAACAAAACATGTCGCCGCAGTCAAATGATTTCGTTGGGAAATGCGTTTAAATGCGTCTCCCCCACAGCTTCTTCCACAAATTCTCCCGCTCTCTTCAAATACCCTGGAAATGTCACAGATGAAGAGCAACCTCATTGAACTCTGCCAATAGCAGACCTAAGTCTATGAAATTTCATGTGTTTATCAATCTAACAATTTTATATCGTATACAAAATGAATTTCTAAGAATTTCACAATCTTCGAAGATGTGTCGAAAACTTTAGAAAAGCGTAAATACTAGAAGAAGGGAGACAGATCTATCAATCAAGTGAAGAATAGATAAAAAAAAAAAGTACAGAAATAAAGACAACAAAATGTAGAAGATATTTCAAAGCGAATTTAGAAGAGCTTATAAGATGGCCTTATAGAATGGAAACAGGATAAAATCCTGATATAATCATATAAAAATTAGAAAGAAATACAGATTAAAATGCATAGCTAAACGGCACGGAAATAAAGAATAGACTTTAAGGAAAATAAAACAGACAAATAAAAAGAAAATAATCTACATTAAAAAGTTAAAAGAGACTGTAAATTATCTAAAGATATAAGATAAGCCAAATAAATAATATAAAGAATTCTTTCAAATGCTGAGGGAAGTTAGAATTGTTCGGAAGAAATCTCTAAGTAAATTTGGAATCTTTAACAGAAATATTTACAAGAAATATTATATCGTAAGCGTTGCCACCTAGTTGAAATTTCCTTCAACTTTGTTGATCACTAGTGCAATTACAGGGTATCTATTAGCATAACTCCCGCACGTTGCAACGCCTGTGCTTATGCAACAATAGCCGAGGACTGCTTTTCTATGGCATTTCTCATTGTTCTAGTCTACTTTGTCGTGGGCTCCTCCTCAAAACACAAGGCACAGAGAGAGAGAGAGAGAGCGAGTGAGATTTAGAGGGAAGAGAGAGCGCGGGGCCAAGCTAAAGGCTAGGGCGCTGAGCTTTGGGGCGGGGTCGCAGTTTGTTTTCAATTTAACATTATTTTTGCATTGTTTGCAGTTGTCGCAAAAACTTTTCAAACCAGCTGCCTAACATCGTTGCTGTTGCTGTCGCTGTTGTTGTTGTTGTTTCATTTGGCATATTGTGTAATGAGTTTTACAGTCCACAAAAAAAAAAGAAAGGGTAAACAAGAGACAGCAGCAACAGTGTGAGTGAGATGAGTGAAGTACGTTGTTTTGTTTCTTCATTTTTTTTTGTTTTTTTTTCGTTTTTGCCATTGTTGTTTTGTTATTTTCCGCGCTTTGTTTGCTCAACTTTTTCGTCAACAATTTAGTTTTGTCATTAGCCTTCGGCTTAATTATTTTCACTGTGCTCGAATTGAAAATGCGCTAAGGTAATTCGAGTTTGTCTATGTGATCATCTAATGAAACGAAGCGACATGACACCGAAGAGAAGAGAGCTGCAACGACTTGCAAATACCCTGAATGCGAAGATGAACGAAATTAATGCACTAAAGCAAACGAATTTTTGGTAGAAATAATATAGAAAGATAGTGAAATACATATTATAAATTAGTGTTTCAATGAAGAAACTTTCTGAAGATAATTTTCTCAGTTCATAGTATTGGATTAGTATAAAATACATGTGAAGATATTTATGCCAGTATTTTATGCAAGTATTTTAAAATACCACAAAGCAATAGTAACATTTTTAATATAATAAAAATCAAGTAAAAATGTAAATCTTATTAAATTGAAGAGCTTTAATAATTAACGTGCAGCTGTGAACATTGAAATAGCAGTTGAAAAATACTATTATGAACAAAACTTCGAGACAAAATTTAGTTAATTAATGTAAATATCTTTAAATATTTCGACAATTTTTATTATAATTTTTAATTGCTATCTCAAAGTTCACAGTTGTATATAATTAGTAATCAATCAATGGGAATACATTCGATGGGATAGAGTAAAAAGTAAAAAGAAGCCACCTATCGATTTCATTAATGTGAGTTGCCAAGCCAAACCGCAGACAGCACACATACACACACACATATACACATTTGTACATATGTATGGAAGTGATTCATAAATGCATAAATCGACATTTGCATTAGACTGATTAGCGAGTCGGAAAGTTCACGTGGAATGGTAAAATCAGAGTTGCATCGATTGTAAAGGGGAGCGGAAAGGGGAAGGGAGGGAGGGAGGGGGGTGGACAAAAAGAGTTGTGCGCTGTGGCATTGAATGGCTCGAGCCAATTACTCTGTCAGCTCGAGGGAGCTTTGAGCATGTTCGATGCCAACCAACAACCAACAACATCATCGTCGTCATCATCGCACAATAATAATCATTATGCTCCGCACAAACATCAGCTGCCTTTTGCACTTCTTCGCCAGACATCATCACAGTGGCACAGGGTGGCAACTCTGTGTCAAACTAAGAGCAAAGGGAGGGGAAGTGAAAAAGGGTAGCTGGACGGGCGCTAAATTGAAAATTAATTACGTGAACACAAAAGCGCCTGCAGTCACATTTTGACAGCCCATCGCAAACTCTATCTATCACTTCCCTGCTCTCTCTCTCTCTCTCTCTCGCTCTCTTTCTGCCAGTGTTGCCATCTCTTTCGTTGTTTAAAGCGCTTTAATTGCCTGCCTGGCTGCTGGTTAACAATTATTGCCTCCTCCTCATCGAAGATGTACAAGTTAATTATGGCAACGGCAACGGCGACGGCGGCAGAAATGGAAAGATGGAGAGATGGGGGTGGCAACTCTGGCCAGAAGCCAGAGCTGATTGGCTGTGTGTGTGTGTTGTTTGAAGTGTCTCGAAAACATTATAGTATCAAATTCAAATCGATGCCTCAAGCGAAAATTGTACTTTTAGCACATTTTGACAGGCATTCGATTAAAACATTTTAGTAGCAACTCAATTCCAACGGTGAAGATAACGCTTTAAAGAGCAGTTAACTAAAATCAATAAGCAATAATGAAAAACTCAATAATCAATAATCAAAAATATTTGCTGAAAAGTTTTCTTAGAGCAATGTTCTTAAGTCCTTAATATATTATATTCATCTTCAAATTATTGAAATCTATAATCGGTAGAGTTCTTAAATCAAAGTGTTATGATTTGCAATACAATATAGAAAATGGAGATTGGCAATGATTGGCAAGGAGAGTTGTTAAGCCAGAACTGTCTACAATTCAGTCGAGCTTATCGCCATGCATAAATGAGAACAATCCTTCGACCATTCTGACCACTTTTCCTGTTATGAATTACTTAATAATTTATGAACTTTACTGGCGCAGGCAGACAAAAGAACAAAAAGAGCGAGGGCTGCGCGAGAAGATCAGCAAATATGGAAAAAAAAATTTATAATTTAATTTTATTCACAATTTAAAGAGTTTATAAAAGAAAAGAAATATTCTTTAATATTCAACTACAAATGGTTTAATTGAAAATTCAATTAGTGCAAACTTAAATTGGGAATTCAAATGAAAGAAGTGCAAAATATTCATATTGTCTGTAGGCCAAAAAATATAAAACTCTTCGGTCATAAACAAAAAACTAACATTAATACATAATTATTACAAAACGAATGGAAGTTTAGCTACTCTTTTGATAAATATATTTAAAAAATGTATTCATAAAGTTCGCTTAGTTTTGATGTAAATAAAATACGCTTGCAATAGTGTTGGGTTGCTCATGAGTGAATGAACAAAAAAAGAGTTGTTCACTCAACTGAGCGAGCGAATATGTTCCTTCCTTTTTGTTCACTTGTTCACTTGCTCAATTCAATTATCTATGATGGATTTTATTTAACTATTTTTAAATGCCCAAGGAAGGGGAGCAAAAGTGTTGCCACAAATTAAAATGTAGAAATATCGATAAGTTTGAAAATTAAATATGTAACATAATCTATTTTTGAAAAGTCGTTGAGATGCAGTGCTCATTGGCTTGGTAATGCACTGAACAACCAGTGAGCAACTGAACATCTGAGCAATGAGCAACTGAGCAATGAACAATGAGCAAGTGAGCAATATGAGTGAGTTGACTCTTTTAAAAAAAAAAAGAACAAGTGAACATGTTCACCTAAAAGAACAGTATTTACACAACACTAGCTTGCAATTGTATAATTTGGAGAGCGAAATGGAAACTGATTTCAACAAGCTTTTTATCAGTAAATCTCTGTTCTATCTGCTTTGCACACTGAGATTGTCATAAAAGATTAAGCAGACAACTGTGAAAACTTTAGTGGCAACCCTCTTGTGGCACGCTGCCGCACACGTAATGTCCAATTGATGCGAATGAAGCACGCACACAGAGTCAGGAGTTGGGCAGGCGGGCAGCTGCCATCAATCAGTGGAGTCCATCAATCAATGAAGTCAAGCGTTGTCCACGCGCTAACCGAGCTTCATAAATCTCAGTGGCACACACACATTCCTCATCTCCCCTCAACTTCCCTCCGCAACGAATGAGTACTGAGTTATTTCCTCACATGCTGATATGGTCTTTTGTTTTTTTCGCATTTCGTTTCCGTTGCAGCAGCTGCTACAAACGGGTGTCTCGCTCATTGTCGACGATGGCAAATCGACGCCGGAAACTGTTGCAGCAGCAGCCGCATCAGCAGCAGCAGCAACTGCAGCTGGACGACGTCGACCAGGCGCCGCCATTGGCGGCATGAAGCGCAAGCGACGTCCGCAATTGCCGCTGGCAACGATGGGCGCCAACGAGGAGGCTGAAGCAACTGGCGGCAGCAACTATTGGCGTGGCCATGTTGAGGATGAACAGCAGCAGCCACAGCAACAGCAGCAGCAACAGCGACGCAAACAACAATTGCCAAGCATTCGAGAGCCGATGGCGGCATTGGAGCGTGAACGTGAACGCGAAAGGGAACGACAGCGACAACAACAAGCGACGGCAGCAGCTGTGAACAACAGCAAAGCCTATCGACGTCCTTATGGCCAGGCCAAGAAGCAGGATGCGCTGGAAGCAACACCAACAGCAGAAGCAGCAACACCAACCACAGCAACAGCAACAGCAACTGCTGCCAGCAACAACAAATCGCCGGTTGATCTGAAAAATATTCTGAAGAATTCGGGTGGCTTGAGTTTAAGCGAAATATTGCAACAGAAGAATCTGTCGCTGGATGATTTGCTCAAGGGCAAACAAAATGCATTGCTCGCATTGCAAACAACAGCAGTGGCGCCACCTGCCGTCAGTCTGACCAACTACGAGCCCAAGGCAACGGCACAAAGCGGCAACAAATTGTTGGTGCGTCGCATTCCCGCTGCTTTTCTGGGCAATGAACACGACGCAGACACAACAGCACAACAGCAACCACAATTGCAGCAGCAGCAACATCAAGAGGATTTCCAGTTGAAGCCGAAGCCGAGCAAATTGCCAGCATTGCAGCGCTTCAAATTGTTTGGCAGCTCATCGCGCGAGGGTAGCACAACGCGACGCACGCCGCCAACGGTTGCTGCTGTTGCGACGGCAACCAGTACAACGACAACGACAACAACAACACGATTGCCGCTGTACAAAAAGCGACAGCAATTGCGTTCGACTTTAAAGCCGCCAGCATTGTTTAAGTCCACGGCAGCCACAACAACGACAACGACAACAACGACAACAACAACAGCAGCAGCGGCAGCTACGACCACAGCAGCCATTGCTGCTGAGCTGGAGACAACAACAATGGCGGCAACAGCAGCAGCAGCAGCAGCAGCAGATGATGAAGTCGATGAGGCTGAGGAAGAGCAAGAACAGGATCAAGATTACAGCGAGCCAGTGACTAAATATCGCACACCCAACATCAGCAACACTGGCAACTCTGGCAGCAGCAACTCTGTGTACAGCAGCAGCAACAGCAATGCTGACAGCAACTCTGGCAACCCAAGCAGTAACTCTGGCAACTCTGGCAACCCTAGCAGAGAAACAACCAAACGTCTGCGAGACAATTTCATTGGCCACAACTACGAACGCAACTCTGTGGAGAGCATCGAGGATGTGGAACTCGAGCTGGCCGAGAATGTGGTCAGCTCCGAGTCGGCAGCAGTGCCCAGCACAGCAGCAACACACGCCATCAGCAGCAGCAGCAGCAACAGCAACAGCAACAGCAACACTGGCAACAGCAGCGAGGAGCAACAGTTGCTCGATGGCAACGATGAGCTGGAGAACTTCTTCGACGAGGTCGAGAGCAACACACATCAGTCACGCCTACCACCGCCACCGCCCACGCCTGCAACGCGCCAGCGACCGGAGCAATCGCTGCCTCCGTTGGTGTTGCTGGACGATGTGGATGATCGTACCGATCTGCTGGAACTGATCGAGGATCGACGATCGGGCAATCGGCTGTTCAAGGTGCTCGAGCAACGGAACATGACGCTGGAGGAATTGATTGAGCATCGCAAACGTGGCTCGAGTCAGTTGCATCTATCGACGATACTCAGCGGCGATGAGCATTCGCGTTTCTATCCGGGACAGAAGGTTGTGCTGCAGGATAACATGGATATTGTGACGGCATTTGAGAATTTTCCGCATTTCAATTTGATAGACTTGAAGAGCGTGAAACCGGATGAGATCAAAACGGATTCGCAGGGTTCCAGCTATTTCACCTCCATCATTGACATCGAGCCGAACGATGGCGGTGTCAGTGTCGATGTTGCCGATATCACCGATAACAGTGCAACTGGCAATCGAGGTACAATAACGGCATTGCGTCTGCGACGTCAGCGACAGCGTCAGCGCGAGCAGCGCCGGCGACAGTTGCAGTAAGCGGCGGCGGTTGCAGCATTTTGCAGATGGGCGTGTCGAGCTGTTGCCACTTCCTTCTTTAGTTATCGCTATCGATATCGCTTCTAGTTATCGATTGTATCCGTTTCTGTGTCGTGTTGTTGTTGTTGATGTTGTGGTTTTTCGTTGTCGTTCGTAGCGACAGCAGCTCGGCACGCCAAAATGCACACGTAAGTAAACGCTGGCAATGGTGCGCATATTTCAATAGGTTTTGGTCAGTTATCGATAACGGGTAATCGGTTGTAGTACTACAAGCGTTCGCTTACACACAAAACAAACAAATTAACGGCCAATTCGCTGACCAAATTGACAATTTATCGACAAATACTATACTATACAGCTATTTATCGAAAAATTTATAATTGTGCTATAATTGGCAGAGTAAACTGCATTAAATGAAATATTAAATGGAGAAATTTACTTGGACAGTTATCGATATTTTATCGATAAATCTGAAACAATTATTTATCGATAAGTCAACAATTTTACTATAATTGACAGAGCTAACTGCAAACTGCATTAAATTAAATATTCCATATTAAATGGAGAAATTTACTTGGACAATTATCGATATTTTATCGATAAATCTGGAACAATTATTTATCGATAAGTCAACAATTTTTCTATAATTGACAGAGCCAACTGCGAACTGCATTAAATGTAATATGTCAATTATCGATTATAATTATCGATAATTAATCGATAATTGCATAAAATTGCTTTGAATCTTGAGTTAAGATTAAATTGTTACTATCGATAACATACCAATTAAAATACTAATATATTAGGGCTTTGGGAAAGCGATAACACATTATCGATAACATAGTTAGCAAATATGCCATTACTGCCAACGGTACCAACGCACACACAACGCCACAGCTCGCTGCAACCGCCGCACAAAACACAAACAAACAAACACACACACACCGATAAATTATCGATAAATGCTACAATACTATATTTTCTCGTTGTTTGTTTTTTGTCATATACAGGCCCCGCCTATGCCCAAACATCATCAGCCCACTTGGCCGCCACCCAAACATCCCAACAGCAACAGCGTGGTGAAAAGTCACTTGGCTTCTTTCCATCGTGGAAAAGTCTAGCGTTGGCTTCGCTGGCAACATCAACAGTTGCTCGCAACACCAACGGAGGAGGAGGAGGAGGAGGGGGAGGTGGAGAAAGAGAGGATAAACGCAGTGCTTACTATTTGCCACCGCCGCGTTTGTTGCTCGACAACAGCAATGCGGGCAGCAGCTCGCAGGAGCAACAGGACAGCAACACAGCAATCATCAACACCATCGACATCGATCTGAGCAGCAATGGCAATCTAACGAAATTGTTGCCCAGCATCGATAACAGCGATGTCATCGATACCATTGAGAACGAGGTGGCACGTGCACACGATCTCCTTGACTTGGAGTTGTCCGGACACGGATTCCATCGCAGTCCAGCTGCAGCGGCAGCCACATTGATGTCGCAGCAACAGCAACAGCAGCAGCAACATCATTTGGGCAGTTTGTATGCGAGCATGCCGCAAGGCATCAAGTCAGCGATTGTGGCAAGTGCGGCCATTGTGCTGACCTCGCTGGGCACTCTGATGGTAATCTTTGTGGTGTGCCGTTGGAAGCAGCATCGACGTCGCAAGTCCAGCTACCTGAAGACCTACAATGCGATGAAGAGCAAGTTGCCACAGTTGGCGCCATCGAGCGGCATTTCACGTCGCTCGTCGCTGCGTCAGCACATGGAGGAGTTGGTTGTCAGCAGTGGCAACAGTGGCAACAACCACAACAACAACAACAATGGCAGTGGTAGCGGCAGCAATAGCAGCAGCAACAGTTGCCACACCTTGGGCATTGCCACCGTGTCGTGCAACACGCCCATTCACGCCCATCATCAGCACCAGTTGTTGCAACGACAAAGCAGCTCGCTCCTCAACGCGCTCAGCTCTTGCAACAACTCGCTGACAGCATTAACACCAACAGCAGCAACAGCAGCAACAACAACAACAGCGGCTGCGACGGCGACAGCAACAGCAACAGCGACTGCGACAGCGGGGGCGTTGGCTAGTGGGCGTGGCGTCGGCTCACTGGCATTAACACTGCGCAGCGCCCATCAGAAGCTCAACACCATGGATCCCAATTCGCCCGAGGTGCAGGAATATCTATTCGATACGCTGCGTAAATCATTCGATAATTAAGGCTCTAGGTTTTGTCCATCCAACACCTCCCCAAACATTGCCCCTCCTTCCACACTCACACACACACACACACACGCACACACACACTCACTATGTAGCGCTATCGATCCAAGTTTAGGCCAAGATTTATATATATACAAATAACGTAACTATTATAAATAAAAACATATATATACATATATATACGCGAGAAGTTAAAGAAGTGTAGAAAGCAAAGTGTAGAGAAGTGAGTAGAGAAGAGCAGATAAAAGTGTAGAGAAGAACAGAAGAAAGCATAGAGAAGAATATACAGAAGTGTAGAGAAAAGAGCTGGCATAAGAGTAGAGTGAAATGTGCAAAAGAAGTAAAGAGAGAAGTGAAAAGAAAAGTATAAAGAAGTACAGAGGATACAGGTAAGATAAGTGGAGAGAAATTAGCAAAGCAAATTGTAAAGGGAAGTGCAATGGAAAGTAAAGAGAGAAGAGTAGAGAGAAGTGTAGAGAGAAGTGTAGAGAGAAGTGGGGAGAGAAATGCTGAGAGAAGTATAGAGAGAAGTGCAAAGGAAAGTAAAGAGAGAAGTGTAGAGAAAAGTGTAGAGAGAAGTGGAGAGAGAAGTGTAGAGAAAATGGAGGAGAGAAGTGTAGAGGGAAGTTGAGAGAGAAGTGTAGACAGAAGTGCAGAGGGAAGTGGGGAGAGAAATGCAGAGAGAAGTGTAGAGAGAAGTGGAGAGAGAAGTGGAGAGAGAAGTTTAGACAGAAGTGCAGAGAGAAGTGGAGAGAAAAGTGCAGAGAAAAGTGCAGAGTGAAGAGCTAAGAGAAGTACAGAGAGAAGTGTAGAGAAAAGTGTAGAGACAAATGGAGAGAGAAGTGTAGACAGTAGTGGGGAGAGAAATGCAGAGCGAAGTGTAGAGAGAACTGTAGAGAAAATGGAAGAGAGAAGTGTAGAGAAAAGTGCAGAGTGAAGAGCTAAGAGAAGTACAGAGAGAAGTGTAGAGAAAAGTGTAGAGAGAAATGCAGTGAAATTGCCAAGAGAAATTTGTAAAGTGAAGTCCGAAGGGAAGTGCAGAGAGAAGTACAGGAACTTTAGAATGAAGTGGAAAGAGAAAAGCAGAGACAGGTTGAACGAAAAGTGCGTAAGAGATAATAAAACAGAGAAGTGATAAAAAAAAAGAACAGAAAGAAGCAGAACACAACAAAAGAAAACAGGTAAGCACAGAAGATAAAAGTAGTGATCAGAAAGAAGATAGCAAAGAGAAAAAAAGCAGCACAAAAGTAGAGAAACGAGAGCAAGCAACGAAGAAACGCAAAGAGCAGCTACGGACGAAGCAGAAACAGAAATCTATGTATTAACATTAAAAATCGCAGTGTTAGTTTATTAATTAGGGTAAGACAACAATTTTTTTGTGAATGTGTATTTTTTTTTTGTGCAAGAAATGTGGTAAAGAATAAATTACTACAGCTACAATTGAATGTTGAAAACTGGTCTACAAATTGAACTTACGAATGGGAGAAAATCTAGCTAAGAGAAATACGAAAAGAAAAGTTAAGAAAAGTAAAGAACAAATCGATAAACGCGGAGTGAAAAAGAAGAACCCTTGGAAAAGTTATCGAAAAAAACAAACTCGAAGTCAATCGGAAACAAGGAAAAATATGGAGAAAATCTAACAGGGAAATAAACAATGAAGAAGAAAAGATAACAGAAAACTGATAAGTTAAAACGATAAAAAAAAGTTTGTGAGGTTAAGTCCAAACCGAATATGACAAAAGAATCGATCAGAGAACAAAATCCAGGATGATCAAAGAGAAACGACTTCTAGAGTCAAAGGAACAACAATTCCTAAGATTACTTCTTCGACTCATTTGAATTGAATTTGCTTGGTAAATTCAGTTTGTAGAACAGTTTGCCAACAAACTTATAGCTCGTACATAAATACCTAGACTTTAAGCTCAACTCACAATGTGTGGCACGTAATATTAGAATTAGAAAAGTGAAATGGAAATGGAAATGGAAAATGTAACACGATAAACAAAAATATACCCGTAAAGCCAAGTTGAGGGAGAAACAAAAACAAAAAAACGAAAAAACACTGCGTTTCAGGGGCACAAAAAAAAAAGTATTGGAAATGGGTTTCGTAGAGCACTAAAAAAGCACACATAAAACAGTTGAAAGTACAGTTGTGCGTATTTCAATTTCGAGGTTATGTTTGCACTATTTTCGTGTCTGGAATTTGAAACACTTTTCGAGGACAATAAACGTTACGAAAAAAGGAAATCTAAAGTCAAAAGCGATAAACAACAAAATGTATTTATATTTTTTTGTATTTTTTTTTTGTGCACTGCAAAATGGAAATTGCTCAACACTAGAATATTACACGGACACACAGAATACTACATACAAAGCTAAAAATACTCGTACTATAATTATTTATTGAATAACTGTTTCTCTTCTCCCCTTAGCAGCCAGATGATTGTAATTTTTTTTTGTGCCCAAACAACAAAAAAAAATACTACAAAAAAAAACTGGAAAAAACGATATGTGTGTATAATATATTATATGAATAATATATTACGAATAATATAACATAAAAAAATACTATAGTTAAGCATGTAAATAAGTTAAAAATTGTTTTCGTATTCGTTTTTGTTTTCTTTTTTGATGAGAATAAAGTGTAGTAAAACAAACAAAACTTCAAATCTTGGAATCTTGGAATGGGAAATGAAATGAAAACACTATCCAAGAAATCACAGACCGCCATTCAAAAGTGAATTTGAACACACGGCGAGCGTGTGTTTAAAAATAAAAACCGAGCACAACAAACACAACAGACAGAAGAATGCAGAATGAAGAAACCGCACGCAAATCTTGCAAAATGTTCAATCTTTTCAAGGTTTCCATATGCCAACTGCCAGCTGTAATTTTAGACGGGGAAAAGCATTAAGCTGAAAAATTATTATCATTCAATAGTTGCGTATTTTTTATAAAAAGAAACAAAGATTGAAGTGAGTATTGGGAATAGTTCTGTTAATATTATGAGAGACCTCTTAAAAGTCTTTGAAACTAATCAAATCAACCTTTCATTTCTCTCATAAAGTATAATAAAACTACACTATATATAGCTAATATATAAATCGTCAGTCTATTTTATTTTCACCAATCCGCATCATGAAATGCGTCTTCCAACCTTGTCACTATTAAAAAATCTATATAATTTTGGCATTTTATTATTAAAATTAACTAAATAACCATCAGCTGTCAACTTGTATGAATATTTCATTTAATTACAACATTTTCAACACCTAAGTTTCTATAATGAATTACGATTTAACTACAATCTGTCATAATTATCATTTATTTCTTTATCTCTCATTTATCATCGCATCAATCAAAATTTGCTTCATCATTCAACTAATCTTCTAATTGAAAAGACTATAATATTCAAAAAGATCATTAAAAATATCAAAAACTATATAGAAAAGTGCTCATAAATCGACAGAGATTACAACTAAATAATTGCAAAAGTTTTCGAGGTAATTGGAACAAAAACAAAAGAGGAAATTCAAATCGGTATCGAAAACATTATGTGAATTTAAACAGATCAGACAAACAGCTGCATTTAAGATGTCAAAATTTTAAAACAATAATCATATTGCAATTTACGTACATCATTCGAAATATAAATAAATAAAAACAAAAATAGCTCAAGAAAGGTTTGCAATAAATTCGAGCTTTGGCTATTGAAAAATCATATTGGTTAAGCTTAGACACAAACCAAGGCATGTAATTCAATTTGTGGTTATCAAAGACACAAACCAACTGCAGTAGTAAAATAATGAATGCATGCACTCACCTGTAGAGATCGTAGCAGAGACCAAACTGGGTAAACAAACTGGCCATGGAGGCGACCGAGGCATCCACGCTGCCCTTGGGCTGAATGTAGGCGCACTTGTACATCGTGATGTATTGCCGGGCAACGACGCGGCATTGACGCAGTGCCGCCGAGCAGACGGAAGTGCCGCGCAGCTGTTGCATCTGCTCCACGCTAAAGTACAGCACAGTGTTGTACAGGGCAGGCAGCGTATTGATGTATGGATACCATGAGCTGGCGGCACCGCGCATCTTCTCAATGACCAACGCATACGATAAATTCAAATTGGTCAATTGCGGCAGACTGCTGTAGATGTTGCGTTCCGCTTCCGATAAGTGCTCCTCGGAGAACATCAGTTGCCTGGGCACGCTCAACACCTGCTCGCCAGCCTCAATGTCACGTGTGGCCCGCAGTCCCAGCCCATAGCCGGGGAATATGGCAATTTCCACAGCATCACTGAGCACACCGCCCGCTTTGGCCCATTCGTTGAACGCCTGCATTTTGGCCAGACGCGCCTTGTCATTCACATTGCTGTGGTTGGGTGGGAAGGCGCAACGTTGCAGCGGCCTCTCGAGCTGCATCATCGATTCGAGTACCCGTTGCACTTCTACATAGTTCTTCCACTCTTCGTTGGGGTTCGTTGGCATCTTTTGCAGTATGTCGAGTGCACTTTGTGCCAGCTGATTCAATTGCCGGCGATCCTTATCGGGCAATTTTGGTATGCGTATACCGTTATTGTTGTTATGCTCACTTGATGGCTGCGGCGTTGCTTTGTGCTTTGCATTGCGCTTGTTTTTGCCCATTTCGTGTGTGTGTGTATAGTTTAGAGTATATATGCGAATTACCGGTTAACGACGCCGCGCAACAACACCACCAACAAAACAAACAGCCAAATAAGGTGTAAATATATGTACTGTGTGTGTTGCCAGCTCTGCCAACACGTGCTAGTACCGCTCATGCAGCAACAGCTGATCACACAAAATACCAATAAAATTGAAAGTATTTTGCGCGCTATCGATAAATCAAAATAAGTTTGCGGTATATTTTCATGACAACATTGAATGAAAAGCATTGAATGAAGAGAGGGTAATTATACAATTTTAAATAATATTTTGTATGCCACTATTTAGGCAAGAGCAAATGCTGTAAAGTATGTACTTATGCTGTTATCGATAAATCAAACTAGCATTGCGCTATGTTTGCATGCTTAAAATTAACTATGTTTGCATGCTTAAAATTAACTACGAGACAGTCTTTGAAGTGTATTTAAATATATTATTATAACTATGCTCAAAAACACTATTGTTGAATTCATTTATTTATTTGGTATATTTTCAAATCGGCCACACTGCGCGCTGCACAGAGCTTATCGATTAAAGGTAACACACTTCTGCACGCGGTCACGTTGTGTCGATAGTCAGGCAACAAAAATAATCAAAAACCGATTACTCTTCTGTAAAACGTGCTCCACGGGTTTGAAGTGTCAATAACAATATTTCAGTTAATTTGTTTTTTTGTTTTGCATTGAGTGATGGCTAACAGTAAAACTAAGCTTGCCAATGGCGGCAAGAAACGCAAACCACAAGCCGAAAAGGAGAATCAAAAGCCGCAACACAATGAAACCGAGTTGCCCGCCAAGAAGGCGAAACGTGAAGTCAAAAACGAAACCGAGGATGCGGCACCCAACAATGCTGTAAAGAAGATCGATGCCAGCCACATTAATAAGGGCATCTTTAAGATCTTTGCCAAGCTGCAGGAGACATCAAAGTTGGCAAATGTGGATAAACATGTGGGCGAAATGATTGCACTGCTCACCAACGAAACCGACGACGACGCGGTAAGAATTCATTCTCTCGCTCTATATTGCTATCTTTATCTAATGCGCTCACGTGTCGCTTGCAGCGTTTGGCTACCTGTGCCTATGCCTTAAAGCGCTTGGTGCGCTGCACCGGCGCGGATGACATGCAATCCGTTGCATTAAGTGCCTGCCAAATACATCGCATTCTGCGCCAAGTGCCGCACATCGATCCTTTGGAGCTGCTTGCCACACTGAAGCGCGAGTTGCACGTTAGCAGCCAGTCAAAGGCCAAGGAGGAATCGCTCGCTGGTGTCGGACAATTAATCACTGTGATGGCCATCTTGCAGAGTCAACATTTCGAGAAACCCTCGAAGGAATTGATTGAACAAATCTATCCGCTGTTGATCTCCAATCTCAAGGGACGCGAATATCTGGTCAACATGTGTGTGGACATTATGACCGAGTCCTTTCAGCAGGTGAGTGATGCGAAGAAACAAAAAAAGAAGACTTCATAACATTTGTTTAACTTGACAGCTGAGCCCAAAGCTCTTTGAGGCACACGTTTGGCCGCTGCTGCAGCTGGAGCTGAACAAACCGTTGAGCGCCTTGAAGTTGCCACAATGCGATTTGCTCCTCGCCATTCACTTACTGTATCCTAAGCTGCTCTCACGCAAACAACTCGAGTCGAGTCTGTGGCGCAATCAGCCACAATATGCGCAACTTTTCGACTTGTATTTGAACAACTCGGCGATACCCAGCGATGATGTCTGCACGCGTTTGGCCAAATTTGTGTCCCACAAAGCGAACGGAGAGCTCTACAAAACATTTGTGCAGCATGTGGAATCGCAGTTGCCACTGCGCCACAACACAGCGAAAGGTTTTGTGATCCGCACCTTGGCCTATGTCCTCATCCACTCGGCGGATGGCAACAGCGAACTGTTCTCGCCATCGTTGATACAAATGCTGATCCAAGAACTGGCCACAGCCAGGCAATTGAAGCCGAGCGAGAAAGTGAAACCTTCGCAGCTGCAACTACGTGAGATTTGCCTGGAATTCGAGCACACACTGCTGCTCAGCTTTGAGCATCATCTGCAACAGGATGCCAGCAAAGTGAAATTGTTGCGCTCGCTGCTCGACGTCGAGCTACAGCTGGACAGCGTCACCCAGACGCCGCGCATCACGAGCCAACTGCTTGGCCAACTGAACGCCGAGGGCGTTAAGGAAATGCTGCAATTCTATAGCCAGAAATTGATCAATGCCAACGAGGAGCTGTACAAAATGCATGGCGAACATTGCCTCAAGCAGCTGCAACAGTTGCTGTTCAATCCCAAGCTAACGGAGCCCAAGGAACACTTGAACTTGATACTGCTCACGGCGAGTTTCCATGTCAACGAAAGCGGCGTCGCTTGCGAGCCAAAGGAGGCATCTGCCTTCAGTCGCCAGAGTGCGGCACGTTGCGAGGAAATCCTCTACAGTTATTTGCTGCGCAAGCCAAGCAAGAGTGTCGATCTATTGACCACGCTGGTGGACAGACTACGCAGCACTCTGCAGGCGCTGAACGCGTTGCTGGAGCAGCAAGACGAGTCAAAGGTGCGCGCTAAGCTGACGCCAGAGTTGAAACAGGCTTGGCTCAAGATCAAGCAGCTGCTGCTCAACGAGAAGGCGAACAGCAAATCGACAACATCAAGCATATCTTCGGCCTTTGATGCATTAATACTCTGCTTGGGATTAAGCATTTATACGCCCAACTGCAGTGCGCCCATCGAGCTACTGAACGATTTGTTTATCTGCAAGGAGAATGCACTGAAAGCCACCAAAAAGAAGGTGAGAATAGTTTGCCATATTTAAGGAAATTTGGGGAGATTATTTATGATTATTTATATAGAACCGATTATGAATTATACTGCTTACTTTTAAGAGATTCTGAGTGATTATTTATATAGAACATTTTATGGATGTTTTCTGTAAATAAGCACTATAATCCATAATCGGTTCTATATAAATAAATCATTAATTCTTAAACGAAATGAATTATATCTAAATCATTTCATCAATTGGAATACAATATTTTGATTATTTAGGCATATTTCATTAATTTATTTGTTGTTGAAGTTCAAGTTGTTTTTAACTTAATTAACTTGGCATCAATTTTTAAATAGCTTCAACCGAAATTGAAAGTATATACAAATTCCATCTTTTATATTATTTAGACTACGTTTTTATATACGCTACCCATAGGTTAGTAGGATACTCACTACACTGTAGCTTTCTTACTTGTTCTATTATAGAAATTGATTAAATAGATGAAGAGACAATAATTAATAAATAGGATAAACTGAAAATTGATGAATCTCTATTGTTAAGACACAAAAATATGAATAATCGTAACTGAAGTTTTAACAAACAAACATTTAGAATACAATTTGCGATCCCTGGTAACTCTTCCGTTTATTTTGCAGGGCAAAGAGGAGATGAAGTGGCAGGATGTGTTGACGGATCTGCTGCTGCAGTTGCTCGTGCAAAAAGGACACTTTTGGCGTGAGCTTGTCAATGCTGCTGGCGGCGCTTTGATGCCGCAGCTGAACCGCGACAATCTGGAGCAGCTGCTGGTTGTGCTGGACATGAGCAAGAATCCGCTGGGCGACAAGCAGGATGACGAAGACGACGCCGAAGGTGATGAGGAAGCGGACGACGATGAAGATGAAGACGAACAGTCCAGCGATGATGAGGATGACGACAATGATGATGATGAGGAAGATGATGACGCAGAGGAGGAGGAGGATGAAGAAGAGGACGATGATGAAGAAGGCGCCACCAATCTGGAGCTGATCCGTGAGAATGTTCGCAAAGCATTGCTCGCCGAGAACAACAACGATGGCGACGACGACATGAACGATGCCAGCAGCGTGGACTGGAATGATGTGGACGAAGCCGAAGGCGAACGTCTTAATTTAGCACTCGAGCAAGCTTTTCAATCCTTCAAGCCAAAGGGTGGCAGTGGAGGACAGGGCAAAAAGGCAAAGAACAAGCAACAAACGAAATCGGAACGCATCAATGCCACAACGTTGCTGCATTTCCGTGTGCGTGTGCTCGATCTGGTCGAATTGTACATCCAAAAACAACCGGAGATGGAGTCGCTACTCGATGCCTTGATAAGCGTCTTTTATGTGTACGAATTCTGCAGCAACAGCGCCGACAAAAGTCAACAATCTTTGGCCGAGGCCAGTAAGAAATTATTGCGCAAATTCCTCAACCAAAAGATGAGCTTCGATTCATCGCAATCGATCGATAAACAAGCCATTGTCGATGCCATCGAACTGTTCATCAAGCCGGAGCAAGTGGAGGATCCAAAGAAGTCACAGAAACCACAACAGAAACAGCAACCAATCAATGCCAAGAAGAAGGGCGACGTCGCCGAGTGGCGCAACAAATGTGTCGCTTATTTGGTCAGTCAATTCGATGAGTCCGATGCCACAAAGACTCCCGTCTGGTCGCTGCTTCAATGCTACTTAGCGGATTGGGCCGAACGTCGCAACAGTCCGCATTCGTTGGCCAGCTTCGATGCTATTCTCCAATCCCAGTGGAAGGGAATTCCTCAGTTGGCCGCCAGTTTAGCTGCGTTGCTTAAAGGGAAATTGCGGAATTTCCGTCGCCAGCAGATTCTCGAGTTGCTGGTGAAGCACAGTCGTCGCATTGCCAATGCGTTGACCAAGGAACAACGCGATGAACTGATCGAGACGCTGACGAATTACAAGGCTGTGGGCCAAAAGGATGGAAATCTGCGCACCAAGCTTCTGAAACAGCTGCAGCCCAACAAATAGATTAGAACTTGAGGGGGAATAATTAATGCACACTCTTTTTTTGTTTTGGGCGGGAAAACATTTAGTTATAAGTGACGAAAGTGAGAGAAGAGTAAACGCAATTGAAGTACACAAATAATGTATAATTCCGACAGAGATATGAATTGATAGATTAATGTGGCTCAATCTCAATTCCGACAGAGACAGAGCTACAGACATTTGTATTCCGCAACTCTTCTAAACGCTCATTTACCATCAGATTTCCAAGTTGTAGATGTGTATTAATTGTAATTAATCTATTCTAATATTGTACACATTTGCTGCTCATTTATTTGCAACATGTAAAAGAATTGTATTTTATTTACAACTGCCAATAAATGAGCAACAATTTAACACACAAAATTATTCCTACGCATAATTCTAAAATGAGTTTTAAAAAGGAATTTCTTTTTATATTTAATTACACTTGAGCAAAAACGAAATATACAATTAATGTATAAATACAAAAAGAGTTTTCTCTGTATTCCAATTTTTTTAAAGCTCTAAAATATTATACTAAATTTCTTCTGCAGCTGATGAATGAGAGCATCGAATTTTACTACAGTGGATCATAGATTATTTCAACCATTATACTTTCAATCATACTGGTCAATTATTATATCACTAAGCGAGGTACTCAATTTATTTCAATGCAGGATTTTAAACTTAATACTTCATTTATATTCTCACTTGTTGTTTACTATATAAAATAATTGAAAAAAAAAAACGAACAAGCTTCCACAACTTATTTGAAGAAACATCTTTACAGCTGTGCAATGATCAGCTTCTTACAAAAATAACGGTTCTTTATTGATCTATTGCTTTGCATATAGTATTCGCAATGTTTAGAAGTTGCATTTTCGACATATCAAGCATTAGATGGGAGTAATAAAGTAATATATCTTAAGAAAATTCAATATCTCTTAGTTTGGCCACTATAATTATTTAAAGTTGTCGCTCGATAGTGATTTAAATATGCCCTGATCCACAGTATTTTGCATATTAATTGTTCGATCTTCAATTTGAATTTTACAATATTCTGCAATTTGATTTGAATCTTAATAGCTCATGGCTGTAAATTGTAAATTGACACTTTAAATTATATCGATGAATGAACAAAACTCACATTCACTTGCAACAACTGATGGTAAATGAGCAACAGCTTCTTACAACAGTCATCAAATAGTAAAATACTTAATACAATACATTAAAATACAGAGTACAAAATAACAATTTTATAACACATATAGAGTTTATTTATTTAGCACAGTGTTGCGGGCTGGTAGAAAAACCTTTTGTCGCAGCGTGCTGCTTAAAAGTGGAACCATTTGCTGATCCTTGTCGCCTCGCTTCTCGCTCACCTTTCCAATGGTCGTCGTCAAGATTTCAAGCACATGATCGCTGCAAGCATAAAAGAAGCACAATTTTAAACAAAGCTAATGAAATCTTAAAACTGGCTTCAAGAAATGGTTTCTTGAATTGTTTTTAAAAACTTTTGGGTGTGTGAATTGAGTAACAAATTAGATTCTAGTTTAAATATAGTTTAGGTACCATTAGCGCTTGAAAGAAAGTATTTCTCGTATTTCTTTTCATACACATATTAGTTTCTAGTTTAAACTTAGTTTATCTACGCTTAACTCTTATAAGTATATCCCGTGTAATCTTTGTTATCTAGGGCATATAGACAGATGCAAAAACAATGAGTGTAACAACAATTGTAAATGATTAGATGGCTTCTTCTGTCAAACTTATTATATCCTTCTACCCTCCAGCTAATGAGTGCTGTGCTTACTTGTCGGCATGCTCACGGACCGTCTCGCATAGTGTCTGAATGAACCAGCTGCCGTTGAGGCTGTGTCGCAGCGCCACATAGCCGGGCACCGTTGACATGGCCACCACCATGTTGCCCAGCTGATTGACCGGCATTCGACCAGCATTCACATCGCGCTACAAAAGAAACAACAAAAATGTAGTATAATTCTAGAATAGTTCTGATAAGAAGAACGGCAGTTACAGTTTGTTTGTTCTTCTCGTTCTGCTGACACGCCTGGATGATGAGCAACTTGGGCGTCTCGTTAAGATTCTTATCCGCACAGAGCACCCACTGCAAATCAATGATGCTCAATGGAATGCTATCGCAGCCGTAGACGGCGCCCTCGAAGCCATGCGACAAGATGCATACAATCAATGAATCTCGCATCATCGACCGATCGCAGACACTGCGTATTAATTCCAACATCGTCAGATGATCGACATTATCGTGTGATTCGACGCTGTAGCCGAGAGCCGAGAATACTTCGGTCAACCGCCTTTTATCCACATCGGTGCCTTCGCGTTTGCGCAGACTTTCAGTTGGCAACAAATGCTGCAAGTGTATACAAATTATAATTAGAGCAATCATATTTTGAATATTGGCGCGCGGCTTTCTAAGCCAAGCAGTGTGACCGCAACTTGAGCGTGAACATATACCACAGTCACCATCAATAAATATACCAGGTGCTTTCGCTAATTGAATTGTATTAACTGACATTGCAAGCTGCCATAGATTAACGAGAAATGCATACATATGTAATTCATTAGTATTCAATTATTCAGCTGCATTTGTGAGCCAGCTGTCGATAAGCGATGAACGCATATCAATTGGTATTAAAAATACGACAACGCAATCTGCATTCTTAAGCTGGCTATCGATAAACGATTGCTACTTACGCGAAATTCCTCATCGACATTCCGATGAAAAGTTTGCTGATTGATGATCAACAAAATGCCAGCGTTCTCTTGCCGCACCCGCTTAGCAGACTGCAATGCTATCGGATTGCTGGCATTGGCATTGCTCCTAGCAGCGGGCTGCACCACACTAGTTGGTTGCTCTGGCTCTGCATCCGATTCACACTTAATGTACTCTTGGGCGCTGGCATTTGAGTTGTAGGTTTGAATGAGCAGCGTGGCAAACTGATGCATGTCGTGGAACTTGAAATACTCGATCAGCAGTTGCACATCGCTGCCAATGGTTTCGATGTCGCCCAGACGTATATGTCGCCGTGTCAGCCAATCCAACATAAAGATCTCCAAATATTCCAAATCATAGAAACGCAACGGTTCCCCAATATCACCTTCGTTGCGTTGTCGCGCCAACTTCTCATTGATGTCCAAGACGAGGCGGCCACTTTGTGCCACTGTCAGGCGTTCACAGATCACATACAGAGCCTTGAGCATTGGATGCACATGCAGAGAAATTTCCGAAATATGTGGCAAATACCGCAGACGCAGCTGCTCCCAATTCAATCCCAATTTGCGTAGCACACGGCGTGCATTGATGATGCACAGCGCCTCGACGAGATGAGAACGCCAGCTGCCGGGATTCGCATGCGCATAGAGACGCAAGAGATCGCTATTGAGCTGCTCCTCGGGCGGCGATCGCACCAGCGTCAATAGCTTTTGCAGTATGAACGAGGCATGCGAATGTTGTACTCCAAAAAGCAGAAACGATAGCGAAACCTGATAAGCGAAAAACTAGATTACAAAGGAATCGTATTTTACGATCATTGTTTTACTTTCTGGGCAAAGTTGAGATCCAGTTCTACAGACGGTAAATCATCCAATTCTATGTTGTCCAGTTCTTCTTGCATTTTTGTTCTTGTCTTAATTTAGGGGAAGTCCAGAAATATTACAACTTTACAATTGCTTCTGATGTCGATCCACTAACACTTCACTTAACACTTTAGCAATTACGCTGTCTATGTGCACTAATTTAACAATTGACTAAAAATTAAAATTACAAAAAATTAAGAAAAACAAAACTAAATATTAAAAATTGTAAACAAACTCGCGATCGGAATGTGACCGTTTGGTAAACTTGTGCAACTGCTGTGCTCGCCTCTCAGGTCACATTGTTTATCGATTGCTCATGTTGTCGTTGGCTTTGACATTTACTTCAAAACCAAATTTGTTCAACTTTTCCAAGTTGGCTTTCATTTTAATGCTCATCAGAATTGTATTTTCATGGAAAGCAGTCAGAACGAAGCATTAAATATAATTGGCTTATCACAATAAAAAAATACGTATAACAATTACATTTTCAAACAGTGGTCAACAAAATATGCGTAAGGTAAGATAATGAATGGCCAAATGCTGACCACCACCCCCTTCTAATATCAATCAATATATATGTAGGCATTTAAAAAATTTCATAAAAAATTATTTTATTTAATTTGCTTGCAAATAATTATCGACATCGGTACCGTTCATGTGGTTACCACACAGCTGCACTGACCCAGGGTTGCTTTCAGTGGCGTTCAGAAATATCTGAGCGCTGCACAACAGCTCCGACAATTAAAATGAATTTGGCATGAAAATGCGCAAAATTAAAAATTACACTAATTTGAATAATATATATGTATTTAAAAAAAAGGGTACATTTTGGAAATGAACATGCAGCGGTCTTAACAGATGTATGATGGGCAAAGAAAATATGGCGCGTATTCAAAATGCGCTGCATGCATCGAGAAACTCACCACATCGAAAGCATCCCTGATATTTGTTTGTGTGCAGTCAGTAAACGATGTCTATCATGGTTGCCATTTTCTCAACTCATTCAAGTAGATATTGTTGAATTGTTAACAACGCTCATGTTGACGAGTTTTTAATTATTTAATGTATATTTGTTATATATTCTGTCTATGAGCGAAACAGAGAGAAAGGGACAGACATATACAGAGGCCAGGGCCACAGTCAGAAGAGAGAAAGAGAGCGACAGCTTGCATATATATTGTATAAACAACAAAAAAGAACAACTAAACCAAAAATTTCAACCGAAAACAACAAAAATACCAAGAAATATTATATATTTCTTATACATACGTATATATGCACCACACATGCATATATGCATGTTCAATGCATATGTGTATGTTGTGTGTGTCGCCATATGTGTATGTGTTGTTGTTTTCGTTGTATGTATGTATATGTGTAGTATGCCTGTATGCATAATATACCTTCACACATACTCGAGCATATGTACACACGCGCACACACACACGCATACATACATACATAGTATATGCATATCTATTCACCTACTGTACCACTTCACATTATGTAAGCAGCGGAAAAACAGCGACGCCAAAAAAGAAAAAACCAAGCAAAAGCGAAAAAAATGCAAAAAAAAAAAAACTATAACCAAAATATAACCAAGAAACAACGAGAATTGAACAGCAATGTTATAAATCATTAATAATTGTAATTTGTAAATGTTCCGTAACCACAAAAATGCCACGCCCACGCTCAAACCGTAAGAGAAATTGTTCCAACAAAATGAAAAACCAAAAAAAAAAAATGCACACAACGTTTTCCAACAATTTTCTACGTAAACTTCCAGACGAGTCTTCTGTTGTTGTTGTCGTTTTCCCAGTTGTTTTGTTTGTTAGCTACCACGCCCACTTCCCATTCAAAATTCTAAAACGGCGAAGGCAAAGCTCACACACCTACACGTACAAACACAGTACATTGCACACGCATACAAATGGTTTTTGCAAGGCAACAACAAAGAGACAATGCGACTATATACATGCGCACATACATACATACGTATGTATTTACATACGTACTATGTACATGCAAAAGAAAGCAAGCATGGTTTCAGCATGTGCAAAAGCTGCGCAGCTGTTGGCTTTTTTTTTTGCAATTCGTCGTGTGTCATGCTGGGCGTCGCATTACACACACACGCGCGCAATTAAATACCAAACTCACACACTTATACAAGTGAGCACTTAAATACCTAAATAACATACACACACACACAAACACAATGTATCATGTATTTCATACGAAACTTTCGCCCAGCGTGGCCCTGACAATTGTGGCAAAAGTTTGAAACGACTTGGAAATAACAAAGACAACAACAACAAACAGAAACAAATTCTACTACAGGCTACAAAGTGTAATAATATAATGTAAACATAACATGACAAATTCATAATGTATGTATCAACAAACAAAATATGCATTTCTTACAATTCAACATTTATTTTAGCAACATTACACGCTCATTTACACACACACACACATACGCACTCATACAGATCTGAAGACACGTATGTATGTATGTCACGCATATATGCTTTGCCCATGCGCGCAAGCGAGACAACATGACAGCTTGGTGGTCACACACAATGAGAGCACGCGAGAGCGTCCCATTCGATTGTGTATGCGTATGTGTGTGTGCTGTTTCTGTAGCTGTGTGTTTGCAAATGCCAAAAGAATTTCGTAAATTTCAATTATTTGTAATTTGTTCTCATATTTTCTTTCCCAAAACAAACAATATTGTGCTAAATACACAGACACTCACACATACATATGTATATATATGCAACGCTCCAAAAACACAGCAATAGTAGCGTGCGAGCGAGAAAACAATCGTGTGAGAGAGGGACGTTAACAGTGCACTGTTAAGCTGCGCTTCGCATTTTTTTTATGACAAAGCAAATTACTCTGAACAATTATTGCCAGCCTGCATTAAGTATTTGTTATTGTTATTTTTCGACGATTTTTTTTTGCTGTATTGTTGACACAGGTCATCATATCGAGCAACAAGTTGTTTTTGGTTTTAACAGCGCTATGTTAAGTGCAAGTGAATGAATAATAATGGAACAATTTCGCAACTTACATATATATCAAACAACAATATATAGAAAGGCCCTAATAATATAGTAGACGTATATACATATACATATTTGTATTTAAGGTGCGAGCGAGACAAAAGACAAGGTGTTTTGCTTGTTGGTTTATTGGGGCGGTTGTTGCTAAGGCAGCGCGCGTTAGCAACATGCTGCTTACCATGCGCCCCTTAACAACATTGTTGCTAACACAAATGCTGCACTGTGGTCCACAAGCATGTGAATCTTTATGCATATAATAGGAGAATAATATTGAAGTAGAGCTTTGAGTAAATCATATTAATTTAAACTCTGTAATTCCCTGTATTTACACCAGAATCGTCGAAAAAATCGTATTAGAAGAAGTCGCAACAGACGCGGTAAAATGTCTTCGATTGTGGCGCCGATCATAAATCTAGCCGATGATCTTGAGGATGGTGAGATCGATGATGATGACGAAGAGGAGGAGCCACAGAAATTGCCAAGAGAGCAATCACAGCAACAACAACTACAGCAACAACACCAACAGCAACAACAAAATAAACTAAACTCATCGAATGATGATGTTCAATTTGTGGGAACTGAGAAATTGCTACCAAACAGCCATCATGATGATGATGTTGTATTCCTTGGTCTGGCCAATGAATCATCCTCCGCTCTCGCCCCCAAATCCAAGAAACCACGCCCACTAGAAGGTACAACAACAAGAACAGCAACAATAACTCAGAAAGTTGAATCTTAATCATTATCTTTTTTTTTTTATGTATTTTAGATGATCATGCAGTAAGCATTGAGAATGCCATTGCCAAGGTGCTCAAACGAAGCGGCATTGAGCCGCCCATGCCACGAATCCACAATAACAACAACAGCAACAATAGCAGTAACAACAACAACAACAATGTGGGCAACACCAACATCAATATGAACAACAACAACAGCGATGCCGATGGCTCCATTTTGGCTGGCGATGTTGCAGCTTCATCTTCGTCTTCGGCAGCTGCAGCTGCAGCAGTGGGCAGCGATGCAACTCAACAGCAGGCGACACTGAGTCGGAGCAGCCGGCGACGCAAGCGCAAAAAGGAACGCGAACGCGAGCAGAAGAAGGACAAAGAGTATCAGGTAATTACTTAGGTCTGTCTTAAGTCCGAAATTCATGTTCCTTAGCCGTAGCCATGACCCTGAACTATGTATGACAGCTGAAAATGCGCTTAACCGGCCTATCGATTGTTATCGATAAGTCACGTAAAGCTTAGTACATGCTCTTGACTTGATCCTATGATTTATAAGTATTCCTAGTTGATCTCTTTTCAATTTGTCTTTTTCCTTATAGCTTTAACTGTTACCGATAATTATCGATAGTAAACACATATTGAATGGTCTTTCTCTATTTTGTAAAGTTAGTTTATGACTGCTTAGTGTATGCTCCTGACTTGATCTTAATTTATAATTATTCCTAGTTGACAAGTTCTCAATTTGCTTTTTTCCTCATAATTTTAACTGTTATTCATAATTATCGATAGTAAGCATATATTCAATGGAACCTCTGGACTTGGTTATTATTTGATTGCTATAGCTATAAATTTTTTTTAGACTGTTCTTACGATTTGTCTTGGCTTGGATGTAAATTGTCTACAAAATATTGATTATTATCGATAGTCATCAGTCACACTTTTTACTGCAATCTCTCTATATATCTTGAAACATTTTCTGGAGCCGCTTTTTGCAGTGAAACTTAATTTTTAATCGATAGTCTTTCAATATACATAAAATATCGTGTTTGTGATGCAGTTATCAATAATTATTGATAGTCTTTAATTATCTTTTATGAATGTGATCCATTCATGTGCTAGATACATCTCCTCTATGTGATTTAATACTCGGCATAAGTTTATTAACTGCCGATAGTTTCTAAATATCTCAATACTAAGTAACGATAATTATCGATAGTCGTTAAATTCAGTCTGTTAATAGTTCATATGTGTTCATCTCTTTGATACGATCTCAAGTCCATCCACTCTCCTATTGTGCTTTAATACTCAACAGAAGTTTAGTAACTATCGATAGCAATCGATGGAATTCACTCGTTTAATGGTTACCCCATAAGAATTACTTTTATTGGATCCGATCTCGATCCAGACCAACTTCCACACTCAACAGAAGTTTATTAACTATCTATAGCTATCGATAGTCGTTAAATTCACTCGTTTAATGGTTACCCCATAGGAATTACTTTTCTTGGATCCGATCTCGATTCAGATCCACTCTCCTATTGTGCCTTAATACTCAAAAGAAGTTTACTAACTATCGATAGCTATCGATGGTCGTTAAATTCACTTGTTTAATGGTTCCCCCATAAGAATTACTTTTTTTGGATCCGATCTCGATCCAGACCCACTTTCACACTTTGTGCCTTAATACTCAACAGAAGTTTACTAACTATCGATAGTTTTCGATAGTTGTTAAATTCACTCGTTTAATGGTTACCCCATAAGAATTACTTTTCTTGGATCCGATCTCGATCCAGATCCACTCTCACACTTTGTGCCTTAATACTCAACAGAAGTTTACTAACTATCGATAACTATCGATTGTTAAATGTCCCTTATTTATGTGATTCTCATCCGTTTCGTTTGATTTGCTTCAGAAACGCGCCCGTCGCGACTCAATGGACGAAGCCGGCGGCGCTGCCGCCAGTGACGAAATGGACATGGACGAGTACGAGATGATGAACGTGCGTGGCGGCAGTCCGCCGCCAGGTGGCGCACCCAGCGCCACACTAAATGCACCCGGTGGCAGTCGCTACAACAACAACGATTGGCCCGAAATGGGCGAAGCGGGCGCTGGTTACGATTCACCGCCGGACAACTACAGCAGCTACGATTCCTATTCGGACGATGAGCCGGGCAATGCGGGTGGAGCACCCGGAAGCGGTGGAGGTGGCGGCGTGGGCGGGGGACGACGTCGCCAGCGCAGGGAACGGGACAAGGAGCAACGCGGTGGGAGGAAGCGACGTGAACGCGATCGAGAACGCGATCGTGAACGCGAACTGTTGATGATGGATCGTCGTGGACACGATGGCGGCGGCGGGGGAGGCGGAGGCGGGATTAAGCGTAATCGTCGGGATTCGGGTGGGGATGAGAAGCCGCGGGAACCGCGCAAACTGGAGCTATGCAAATTCTATCTGAAGGATTGCTGTGCGAAGCGGGACAAGTGCAGTTACATGCACAAGGAGTTCCCATGTAAATATTACTACCTGGGCATGGATTGTTATGCCGGCGACGATTGTCTCTTCCATCACGGCGAACCGTTGTCCGAGCAGCTGCGCAACATACTCCTGAAGCACATGGAGACAGCGCCCAAGGAGATACTCGGTGACTTTAAGCGCATCTCACGCGATGTTGCGCTCTCCCAAATGACGCGACGTCACGAACAATTGTGCGAACAATATCACATGGAGAACAGTTGGATCACCTTGGCCAGCGCGGGACTCAGTCGACTCCAGGAGCAACAGCAGGCGGCGGCAGCGGCGGCGGCGGCCAAAGTGACCGCCAATCAAGCGGCAGCCATTGCAGCGGTCAGCGCCAATTTGCAACAAGTTGTGGCCGCTGCCAATGCGGCTGCAGCGGCAGCAGCAGGAGCCAACTCAGCAGCATCGGTTGCTGCCGCAGCTGGCGGTGGCAATGCGATACCATCGCTGCTCGATATGGTCATCAATCCGCCAACGAATCTGCATCATGGTGGAGGAGGCGGCGTCGGTGGCGATTCGAAGCCGGAGAAGAAACGCAAATCGCGTTGGGCTGAAAAGTCAGCGGCCAAAGCGGCAGCATCCACAACACCAACAGCAACAGTTGGAGTTGGAGCTGGAGCTTCTTCCTCGACAGGATCTGGCACTGTCATCACTTCCACTGCCAGCACAACAACACCGAAAGCCTTGCCTGCCCATCTCGATCTCGTCAATCTGACGCAGGTGCTGAGCGCTGAGCACATGGCCAAGCTGAATAAGCTGGGCATCAGCAATCTGGAGCAGATGCTCCAGGTGCCCTTCGGCCAGCTAACTGAGGCGGGACTCACGCTGCCCGAAATTGGCGAGATTCAGCGCAAGGCCGAGGAGGCGAAGCCCCAGGAAGCGGGAAGCACCACAGCGGCCGATAAGTGAGTAACCATCATTATTTAAGATAATTGCCAACAATTTTAGCTCAATTTAATGCATATGACTCACATTTTTTAATTTTAAGATAATTGCCAAAAAAGTTAACTTAATTTAATGCATCTAACTCACATTTTATAACTTAAGTGCAGCATTTTTAAGATAATTACCAAAAATGTGATGCATCTAAATCAAATTTTTAATTTAAGTGCAGCATTTTTAAGATAATTTCCAAAAATGCGAGCTTGATTTTTAAACTTTAAGATAATTGCTAAAAAAGTTAACTTAATTTAATGCATCTAATTCACATTTTTATCTTAGTCGAGCATTTTTAAAATAATTTATAAAAATGCGAGCTTAATTTAATGCATCTAAATCACATTTTTTGACTTGAAGATAATTGCCAAAAAAGTTAATTAAGTTAATTCTTATTCGCTTAGATATTTAGGACAAATCAATTGCAGTTAGTGACATCATTTCATTTCCGACATTATCGATAATAATTTACATTACTGCTTAATTATAAGACTTAGAAATTATGAGACTTTTGTTTAATTCTCAAATTTCAATTAGAAGAGTCTATCGAAATCTTGAAGCTTTAATGCATTGCACTTATCGCAAATTATTTTAATTTGCATCATTTTAACCTCAAATTTGTGTGTTTGCAATGAACAATTTGCAGTTAATCAGCACATAAGTTGACTCCTATATTTTTTTAAATACTTAAAGCAAATTCAAATTCAATTACAGTTAATAGCAAAGGTTTTGTGTCATGAACTCATTATTTAATTTGTTTTTTGCAGAAGCACTTCCAAAGCGGATCAGGATGTGAACACGTTGGCCAGCTCGTCGAATAGCAACAGCAACAGCAACAACGGCTTCATCATGGTCGACTACACACAGTATCTGAAGGATGCCCATGTCAGCTTCCCCGGCAACGATCCGCGTAAGTTTCTTTCTATTATATTTAGTACAAAAATGCGTTTAGCGGCTTATTTAACTCGCTTAACGGCCACATTAATTATAAGTATAAAGAGGCAGATAAAATATTATTGTTACTTAGCTACTTTGCTTTTGCTTTTTATTATTATACTACATTTATTTAGCTTGGCTTAGCAGCATTTTTTTTTTATCTCATTTAATGGTCACACTCCACTAACTGAAAGATAAAATGCATTAAAAAATACGGGAGAATTAGGTTCCTTCACTTTAATTATTATTTCGGTGCTGTTAATGTTTTGCTTTATTGTTATTGATATTTTACTTTTAAAGTTGCTAAAATACTTTTTACTTTACCACTTGCATATTTTACTAATTTTATTTTTATTATTTTGTTGAAATAACGAATACAATTCCTTATTACAATGAGATGAGCAAGGCTTCCAGGCTATTTTTTACTCATTTTATTTGATAAAATTCGAAATACTTTAAAAGTAATCGATCCCAGAATATTTAATAATTTATTAGAACTTCAATATTTTATTTTCGAATAAGATAATATCGTCTATTAACTTTGAAATTTGCCAATAAAGTTGCTAAATGAGTTTGTATTCAGATTATCTTTGCTATTAAATTGTTTAAACGTGTTAAGCATATTATTATTGATTATTTATTGGCAGAGCAAAATATTTATTTAATAATTAGTGCCTTTTAATTATATTATCAATTTCACTTTTTGTGATTTGACCCCATTTTATAATTTATTCAGTATGCAGTTGCAAATTGAAGTTTATGGATAGTTGTTAAATTTTCTATTATAAAGTTTTATACTTACGTTTACTTCATACTTAATCTTATATTATACTTATACCTACTCCTATATTTATAATCTGCATTATAGTATACTTATACTCACCGTAACTCTTATAATTATACTCCCTCATATACTTATGCAAACCATTATATTATGGGTATACTTTCTATTCTATCTTATACTTATCTTATACTTATACTCACTCTTGCGCTTACACTAACTCTTATAATTATACTCCCTCATATACTTATGCAAACCCTTATATTATGCGTATACTTATATTCTATCTTATACTTATACCTACTCTTCCACTTACACTAACTCTTATAATTACTCTCGTATACTTATGTACATCCTTATACGATACCTATATTTATACTCGATCTTATACGTATACCTAATCTTATAAGTATAGTCTGCATTTTGGTCTTATACTAACTCTTATAATTATACTCCCTCATATACTTATGCAAACCCTTATATTATGCGTATACTTATATTCTATCTTATACTTATACCTACTCTTCCACTTACACTAACTCTTATAATTACACTCGTATATTTATGTACATCCTTATACTATACCTATATTTATACTCGATCTTATACGTATACCTAATCTTATAAGTATAGTCTGCATTTTGGTCTTATACTAACTCTTATAATTATACTCACTCATATACTTATGCTAACCCTTATACTTATATTCAATCTTATACGTATGCCTTCTCTTACACTGACTCTTATAATTACACTCGTATACTTATGTACATGCTTATACTATACCTATACTTATACTCGATCTTATACGTATACCTAAACTTATACGTATAGTCTGCATTCTAGTCTTATACTAACTCTTATGCTTATACTCGCTCTTATATAATACTTACGCACACCCTAACACTTATACACACTCTTATGCTTTTACTTATATTCCCTTATTTCTCTTTTATTCCCTTTAGTGGACGATGATCGGGAGGAAGATGAAGAGCAGTTGGTCATCGACGATGGCACCGAGGAGACGGACGAATCCGAATCGGAACCCAAGTCGAAGAAAAGCAAAAGCGCTGGCGACGAGGATGAAGAGAAGAAGGATGTGGAGAAAGAGGAGGAGATGCCGCCAATGCCATCGGTGTTCGATCTGCCCACATTCATGAGCAACATGCTCGGCCAGCAATCGACCAACCAATCGATCAACTCGCCCACAGAGCCAAGCCAAACCGAGACAGCAACATCGATAACAGAGGACAACAAGAAGGAGGAACGCGCTGCTTTCTATCGCGACATCATACGCAATCCCTTCAAGACGCACAGCGGCGATGCGGCCGACGATGGCTCCGCCGATGGCGATGGCGACAACTACAATTTCAAATACACCGATGCGAGCACCGCTTCCAATTCGAATTCGCGTTCGTTGACCCCGACGCCAACTCCTGAGCCGGGTTCGCAATCCCCCAAAGAGGATAAATTGCAACTGATTAGCTTGGAGGCTGGACCAAGTGCTGGCCTAGGCTTGGGCTCGACATCGATATACTCGCGTCTTTCCATGTACGACTACGATCCCGCAAAGGCGGCGCTCGAGGATGCGGCCCGTGTCTCGGACGCGCAACGTGAACGCGATCGGGACATCGATATGCGTTTGCCATTCGAACCGATGAAGCATTATTTGCCAGCGACCGAAATCGATGCGGCGATCTTCTCCCACATCCCCATACGCTGGCACATGCAAGAGGTGCTCGTGGAGCCGCCCAACTACAGCCAATTGCGTCAGCATGCCAGCCACAAGGAGCAGCGAGAGCTGCGTGATCCCCGACTGCGTCGCATCCTCGGCATGCCGGAGCTAACCGATGAGAGCACCGGCTCGGGTCTGGGCAGCAGTCACAGTGGCACCGCAACGCTCTCTGGGTCGGCTGGTGGCGATGCCCGGCGACGGGAGCGCAAGACGAGCAACTGCATCTCGTCACCGGATGCACACGAATCGACGCCCAGTTCACCGCCTCCGTCCATGCAACTGCCGGCTATGAATGTGCCGCCGCCGTCGTCGTCGTTGACGTTGTCGTCGAGTGGCGATGGAGGAGGAGGAGGAGGAGGAGGAGGAGGTGCTTCGGCATCAGGAGCTGCAACCACACGCAGCGATCCGCGTCGGGATCCACGACGTGCGCATTTAAATGCCGCCAGCTCCACGACAAGTGCGGGCTTCGGAGCGGCCTCCACCGCTTCGGGTGCGGCTGCAGTCGACAGCAGTCGGCAAATACTCGAGATACGCAATCTGCTGCAGAGCTCCAATTGGTACAAGCAGCTGGGCAGCAACAACAAGATCATGGTGAATCAACAGCTGGCGCTCGTGTTCACCGAACTGAAGAAGTTCCATCAGCAGGAGTCGAGCACGAAGATCTTCGACGTCAACTTCATCGTGAACAATCAGACGCTGCAGCAAATCTTCGCCAAGCTCCACATCTACATCGATGACAATGGGCTGGTGGTGCAACTGCCCGAGGAGCCGCCACAAAATGTGGCAACTGCCGCGGTGCCAGTGGTTCCCATCTTGCCGAACATGTCGCAGCCGCCACCGAATTTGGCGCAACTGTTGCGTCAACCGCCGCCGCAAGTGGCACGCGGCATGGTTGCTGGTGGCATGCCACCGTTCAATCAACCGCCACCTGGGCCACGCAACAACAACAACAATAATAACAACATCAACAGCAATGGTGGCAACCAGAACAACAGCAATAACAACAGCATACTCGGAATGCCGCCGAATGTGAATGTGAATGTGCCGAATGTGAATGTTATGGGCGGTGTGATGAGCAACAATCCATTCAATCCTTTCGCCGGCGGTGGCAACAACATGAATAACATGAACAACATGAACATGAACAATATGAACAACATGAACAGCATGGGCATGAATAGCATGAACAGCATGAATAACAGGAATATGGGCATGAATAATATGCCACCCAATATGGGCGGCATGAATAGCATGAATATGAACAACATGGCCATGAATAACATGGGAATGCCGCCGTTTAACAATGGCGCCAATGTGCCATTCAAAAACTTTGGCGGCCCTGGTAACAATAATAACAATGGCGGCGGTGGCAACAATCAGGGCCGTCAGCACTTTGCCGGCAACAATCGAAATCGCGGCAATGGTAATCGAAATCGAAACAACTAAAATAATGCTCACTCCCCCCTCCCAACACTCACACACACACACACACCCACACACATTACACAAACTTAATGAACTACACTAAGAGATGAAACGAACCCGTGTTAAACTTAGTTTTTTTTTAAGAATAGCTTTAACGGTTTTTTGCTATTTCGATCTACTTAAAAAAAAATCGGATTTGGACTGCTATGTAATTTGTATATTATCCTAATCTATAAATTTAATTGTTTTTTTTTTATATGTGTATATACACATACATGTATGATTATCTATAGATTATATATATAATATATATACAGACATAATTTTATTATTTTTTTTATTATAATGGATAAGTGAACTATAAACTCGGATATCGTCGCGCCTACGTACTGATTAACGAAAAACAAAAAGAAGAAATATGTAGTCGTAGTCGAAACTCAATTTGTATTTCACACTATGTGTAAGCTCTTAGCTAAGCAAACATTTGTAGACCTACGAAATAAAAGGATTGTGTTAAGTATTATTAACAACTTCGCATTTTACACGAAAATCGCAACAACCATTTTTACTAAACGACATGCGCTAACGGCTATTTGAGCTGTTATCAAAGCTGCCAGCTGCTCTGATAACAACCATCTGGCAGCATTACCATTAACTTAACAGCAATATGCTAAGGGACTGTTAACAGCAGTCACGCACTACGCTAACAGAAGGCTGTATCGATTCAGACTTATCGATGTTTCTAAATTATTTGAAATTAGCTTTTTTAATACACAACGGAAGCTTTTTGTAATATTCATCTGAAAAACATTTAATTTTAGCAAAACTAGATAAATTCAAATGCAGTATTAAAATTCAAACTTCAGCTATTCAGGGATGCTACCGATTACTATCAACGAGGTATCTGCCGCTTGAGAATGTGCCTGCCCGTTTATGTGACTGAAAAATACTGTATCCAACTTGGGGTCGCGACAAACGCTCTGATTTTGATTGAATTTTTTAAATTATTTTTTTATTAATGCGAGGTTTCATCAAAAATTACAAAACCTATTTGAAAAGCTGCATTATTATCATTAATAAAATATGACTAGTATTTACAGTATATTTTGAAATTGCTGCTAACGAGAAAAACATCGATGCATCGATATTTCCATCATCGATGTTGTTGCTCCACCACTTCTGCTTTCCTACAGTTCAGTATCATTTTGTCGGCTGTGAAGGAAATTTGTAGCGCCGCGCGCAGTGCATTTTTTTCTGGTAACCTTTTTTTTCCTCAACTTTGTACTGTTTTCTGTTTTTTTTCTTTTTTTTCTCTTCTGCAACTAAAACTAAAAAACAATACAATGCAATATTTCGTATGCGTTTTAAATAATCGTTCGAAAACGAAATAATACAAATAATAAAGACACCATATTGACGTGTAAAATCGGAGGATGAAAGCCAACTTAAAAACAATATAATATATATACACGCATACACACAGAAGCACAGGCACAAGCATACACACGTATGCAGACACATGCGTGTGTGTGTGCATGTACATTCATTTTGTTCGTGTGTATGTGTGCGTATGTATGTACTAGGCCCACAATGGGTTTTAGCGTGACGTGAAGTGTATATAAAAAAACGCAAAAGCAAAAACGAAAAATGAATCGACGAAAAAGAGAAAATGGGAAATACGAAAACACGCAGACAATTTGTGAAATAAACGCAAACCAAAATATTGCACATCCAAATTTACATATCGCAAGAAATCTCGTATATTATTAAAAATGCTCTTCAAATAAAATATGATTTTGATTTATTTAACATTTTTTTTATTGGTCACATTCATATATTTACTACACAACAACACGACGTGCATATTGTGAATGTATGATGTATGCATGTGTGTGCGGCGAGCGAGGCAACGAGTAGTAAGAAGAAGAGCAGGGTAACAGAAGAAGCAGCAGCATTTTCACAGTAACTGTAGCAGTTGAAGTTACTCGTTGTTTTTGTTTTATTTTTTTCCGCTCCATCATTTGTTAGTGTCCAAAAGCAACAACAACAAAAAAATTCACGGGCAACAAACACAAAAATTATAAAATATAAATTGAAAGTGCATTAAGTTTTGTGGTGTTTACAAATCAAGCTGATGATGTCTGTATGTGTTACATACATACATAAAATGGAACCAACACTGTTACAGTGCCTGCGATAAGTTTTGTGGCCACCCCATCATATATTTCTCTGCATCTCATTTTCGCTACCGTATGTATATGTTAATCAAAGAAAATAAAACAAAATTAAATATAGTATATTATGTGTGCAGAAGAGAAGTGTTTGCATACTTTTCGCATGCACTATAAGTATAGCTAGATGATGAGGAGAACAAAAACAACGAAAATGGCAACGGCAACGAGCCGCTGAAAACGTACGCGCGCACTCACACATACACATGTACACAGACGCACACAGTGACAACGTCCTCGTTCAGTGAGGCCGCCACCACTCGCTGTGTTTAGCAGCGGCAGCGTCGATGACGAATGCGTGTGAGTGAACGCAGCGGTGTGTGTATACACGTTGTACATATTGCATGTATCTATGTGTGTGTGCGCTGCTGACTCTGTTTACCGCACCTCGCAACGCCGTTATAGACTAGAGTTTGCAGTATATACTATATACTACATATATTTTTGCTCTTTTTCTAATTCTTAAAGTTGGTCTCTTTGTTTTTTCTTTTTTTTTTTTGCTTAACGTAGCAACAACAATAACAGAAATAATAACAAAACACATGCATACAGTAATGTATGTACTTATTTGTATGTATGTGTGTGTTTGCGTACGCTCGCTCGCAAAAGAATTCATTCTCCATGTTCGCAACGTGGGTAAAAAAAAAAATTCGGTTCAGTCGCCTGTTCTTGTTCTTTTTTGGGCTGCGCTCATGTTATACATATAAAACTACCATTTTGCTTGGTTAGGGGATAGAAAGGCGAAAAAGGGAACAACACACTTGCAAGCTGCAGCAGCCGCAAACGCAGCAGCAGCAGCAGCGAGCGACGCCGACAGCGAGAGCAGAACACAACAACGACAATAATAATGCGCGTGCATACAGTCGCGTCCAGAAAAAGGTTGCCATGTGCATGCCAGCTCGCTTACTGCGTACCTGAAAACTTCCTTTCCCAGTGGTTGAAATTTAATGCACACTTATTTTTGTCCCCTTTTCGTCTACCTACTGAGAGTATTTCCTTTTGCGTTTTGTATGTCCTGTTTGTTCATTTCCGGTTTTCAGACGATCAGCTGTCTGTAAATTTCCATTGCCAATGACATTGTCGATTTCAAATTGGCAAATTATCTAGATATGTTTTTCAGATAAACGATGAAAATATTCCACATAATGTAATAACTTGACATTATATAAAATCGTAGATAATATTAATCGGTAATGGCAATATAATTTACAAATGTTTGTTTTCGTACAAAACATAAATAAATACAAATTCGCCACATCTGGCAACTCGCAGCTGTCAACACTATTGCTGCAAGCGACTGTTACACCAGCTGTTATCGTCTATTATTTTCGTGTTTTGCATTTGTTTTTATCCCGAGCGTGCAAGAAAAGATAAGATAACAAATCGAAAGTCTGTCTGCAATTGCACGTATCTATAATTGTTTGTTGTTTGACATGCATATAAACAATAATAATTACAATAATTGCAACGGCAATTTGCCGTTCTAATTCTATTCTAACAGTCACGTCTTTGCTTCTGAGCGATCATAAATATTCGTTTTTTTTTTTGGCACGCTGTTGCTGGCAATATAAACAGATTAACTGTGCGTCCGTTTTAATTACTTGGATTTAAATCGATTTGATGAGCTGATTTTTCCATTGAAGAAAATGTGTAAAAATATGCAAGCTCCCCATATCTCTCTTCCTCTTTCTCTCGCTTTACATGCAGCAGCTGTCGTGAGAAAGAGCGAAAGGGAGAGCGAGACATCATTTTGGACAGCAGCTGCATAGTTGGTGTTTTTTGATGTATCTCCATTTCATTACTCTTTCTCTCCACTTCCTTTGGCGGCCATTCGCCTTTCAAGCGCAGCGATCCAATGCTCGTTAATTATACCTGTATTTGTTGTCTTCTCGTTACTTGTTTGTTGTCCAGTGTGCGGGAGCAGCAATCGCCGCATTGCAATAAAAAAAGAAGAAAAAAACATGACCAGTTTCACAAAAGTGCAATAACATTTAGCTGTTAACGTAACAGCAACAACAAGAGCACAAACAATGACTAACAGTGAATCAGCTGGAATGCCGGCTCTCACTCAATCGCTCGCTCTCTTTCGCTCTTATGCATTGCTGCGATGATCTTGTGTTTAATTGTTGTCTGGCAACGCCGTACGCTTCATTCACAGCTGAGCAGCTCCCTTAATTGTTACGTCTGCTCTTGCAAGTGTGTGTGTGTGTCATTGCCTTGACTGAATTAATGTATGAGCGTATTTTTTGCTGCTGTTATCAGCAGTTGCATTCACACACACACACATGGACACAATCATACCAACCACGTCGTATATGTTTACCGAATTTGTGGTCAAAGCTCAACTGTTGTTTTTTTGCCTTGTCTTTTGTTTTTGCTGTGTGTTTAGATCGTGCAGATGTTGTCGTCGCCCTTGCTCCACCTGTCTCTTCAGTAGTCTCTGCTGTCAGCTACGTGCTGTTGCCGTGTGACTTTCTTTTTCTTCATTCACTCGTGCTGTGTTTCTTCATTTTTTTGACATTTGCTTTCACCGTATACAACAGCTTGTGTTTTACATACATATCTACTTCATACACTGTATTCTCTGTTGTTCGTTCCTTCTAGCTGTTGTTGTTGTTTTTGTGAGTTAGGGAACTCTTAAGTGTTCTGGCCGTTTTTCGCAGCAACCCGCAGCTATTACCACCACTTGACACCCCGTCCCCCACCACCACCTGCTTGCTGTCCAATAACAGTGCTCCCAAATTGTTCTCTCTCTCTCTCTGTCTTGCTCGCACTGGCATTTGCTTTGCATTTCCGTCTGTTTCGTTCGTTATTTACTCGCGCTGCCTCAACTCTCTTTTGTATGTATTAGTGTGCGTTTGCTTTTTTTTTTTTTTTTTGACAAATTGTGCCGTTACATAGAGAGTTGCTGTGTGTGTGTGTGTGTATAATGCTCTTATAAACATACACATACAGACTCACTGGCAGTTGCTTTTATACTCGGCTTGCTTTCAACCCCCCACTTCGTTGCTCCCTTTGGCCGGTCACGCAGTCAGCTACGCATTTATTGTCCAGCTGATGTAGAAGGAAGGGTGAGGAGGTCGGAAGTAGGATTGGTGGGGGGGTTGGCCTGTCCTCATTTTAGCCTCGCAACTTTTTCGTCTACTTTTCTTCCTTACTTTTTTTTTTTGGAGTGGGACATGCGCCGCAGAGACTGTTTCGCCCACCCCACTTTTCCCCCCTCGCTACAATTGCATTTCGCTTTGTCGTTGTCAAATGAAAAAAAAAGGGGAGGAAGAAGAAGAAGAAGCTTGAACAACTTTCGAGGCTCTTGAAGGGATTTGCAACGCAGTTGGAACTTCGCCAAAAAGGACTCGAAACGCGTTGATGATTTGTTTCTTGGCAACTTGTTCGTTATGCGATTTATAAGCCAGCGAATTATCTTTAAATATTCTCAGCTTGAATCTGTGGAGAATTTAATTGCCCTAGCCATATATTTTATTATATTTGTGATATTTATTTCTGGTTCAGCCTTAATATCTTCTTCGCCATTGGGGATCCTTTATGTTGTGATTGTATTCCTTTTTTTTTTGTTTCGTCATAATGTGAGTTTCCTTGATTTCTTTTTAGGTTTCAATATGATATATTTAAGGGATCTAGACTACATGTATTTTTTTGTGGTTTTATTTGTGATGTTTAAATTTGTTTTCCCTTTATTTATTTACTTTTTTGTTTCTTAAAACTATATTTTATCAAATTCGGTTTATATGGCTTCTTTCTAGAAGATCGTGTATGATTTTGTTTTACAGCTTTTCCAACATTTTTGCAGCTGCAACAGTTTCTTCGTAATATTCCGTTCCTTAAGTTGCCGAAATTTCCTTTTTGGGCTCATATCGCGTTTTCTAGGTATTCACATTTTTGGCTAGCTGCTGCTTTGCTTTTCCAGCTGCCGATTTCGCCTGCTCAATTAGCATATATATATTATATATCACCTGCTTTTTCGCGACCTTTTGCCAGGCAGCTGCTTTCTTTGTTGACCCTCCTTCTATGGATTTAATGGATGCATTTGTAATCCTTCCGAATCCAGCTGGACAAATTGTTTAATATGGCCACCATAAACAAGGATTTTTAATTTGATCAATTTTGATTAATGCCATATAATAATAATATGGATTAGGGATTTTAGGATATGACCATCAAAAACTAAGATTTTTAATTCTTCATAATTATCATTTGATGTTTTTTAATATACGTACATTTAAGGGATTTTTATAGTTCTCTTTATTTTCTATTAATATTTGATCGATTCTCTAATATAGATTCAATTTAGGCTAACTTAGTATTTTGTAGTAGGTAAGAATATAAATAAATATTCTACATTCATTTTGAATTGAAGATTGATAAAATGAATAGTAATTAGTTCAATATTTATTACCCAGTTCATTTAATTGTATGGATAGATCCATATAAAATATTTCTATTCTGTTTTTATCAGTAAGTGAAATTCTCTTCGATCTTTCGGTATAATTTGTTCGTAATTAGCTATGCTAATTGATTCCTTTGATTGATTCCTTTGAAAAAATAATGCATAGGGCGGCTGCTTTCGCTGGGTTTCCATGATTTGGGCCAAAAACATTGCAGCTTGCTTCCACATAAATCAGTTTTTGCAGCTTGCAATTTTCCACCTTGTCAGCCAAGCAAAAGCAAGCTTCTAAGAAGCCAAGACATCTGCCTGAATTTGACGTCTGCTTCTTTTGCAGCCGGCAAAAAGAAAAGTCGAGCTAAATCGATGGCACGCGTTCTTTCTTGGTAGATCATAAAATCCCGGGCGGATGATAATAAAACTGATCGGGTGGGTGATCGCCGATTAACAGGTAGCGCACGCTTCTGGCACGCGTGCATCTTGTGCCAAAGGATCGCAGGTAGTCTTCACCTTTACCTTCTTCACCCACTCCTCTCCGCCCACATCTCGGCGGCAGGACGATCGTGGCAGGACATTTGCATAAATAGCTTGAGCTGACGAGATGAGAGTTCAGTTGAGTTTCACTCGTGTCAAGTCTAACTTGTGTTCAACATTGTGATCTATTCTTGAGTGTCCTTAATTTTCTTTTGTGTGATATAATAATTCTATAATGGATTTCAATTTCGATTCTGTGACCCCCTCATCGACCATGTCGTCATTCTACGACTTCAAGCTGGCAAGGTATGTGCCGATCGTGATATTCTCATTATCTTTTCCACATTTGTTTTAAACGCAATTTGCAATGCTTTTTGGTTCGAAATGTTTGCTGGGTCAATTTTATGTATTTTTTTTTGTATTCTAAACAAATGATGTACATATTTAGTTTAAGTTCAACTGAGGTCGCTTAAATTTAAATTTAAGAATTTTTTTTACCATATCCAAAGAAGGTGACAACTCTGCTACTTTCTTTTAGCAATGGTAACCAACTGAGAAAAAGATTCAGTTGATAACATTTTTTTTTAGAAAAGTTGACAACTCTGCTCGCACACACACATACGTATAATTAGTTAGTATCTCTTTAGTATTTAATTTGGTATCAAAGTCAGATTCGCTCGTCGCACAAACACACACATCTACACACCACATACGCATGCACATACACACACACATACACATACACATTCACGTCACGCACGAAAAAAAATCAAAGAAAGAAAAAAGAAAATTGCACGTCTCTTTTTATCATATGTTAATTTCCTTACCGATTTCTCACCTTTCACCCCCAACCAACAACAACAACTACAACAACCATAGTAACAACAACAACAACACAGCTGAGCGCGCCAACAACAACAACAGCAGCAACAGCAACAACGACAGCCACAACAAAGAAGAAGATCCAACTACAGCAACAACTACAAAGAACAACAACTTCCCCCACCCAAAAACAGAATATATACGAACTATTTGATACTAACGCGTAAGAGAGGGATATATATATATATATATATATGACATAACTGTTTCTGCTGTGGCTGCAAAACGAGAAAATAAAGGAGCAAGTTGAAGAAGAAGCAGCAGATACTAGAGCAACAATTACAAAGAAAGTTGCGAGAGCGCCAAATTGTCTACGAGAGCGTCGTTGCTCTCGCCAGACACACACACCAACAAACAACAACAAGAAGAAGACACAAACGGAAAGAGAGAGAGAGCGTAGTAACATACATAAACTGACTCCATACACACACACACACACTCACACACAGCAATACTCTCTCGTCGAGCAGAACAGCAGCTGGCAGCTGAGAGCGCTGAGCGCCAATTGAAAAAAAAAAACGATACGAGAGAAGCACATCGATCTTCGATCACTTGCAACAACTTGCATGCGAACTGAAAGCAAGTGACCGAGATAGAAAGAGAGAGAGAGAGCAGTTTAGACTACGCCTTCGATAACAGACATTGCTGATATTATCGATAAATAATCTTCCGTTACCTTCAAAACACGTAAGGTGCACACGTTGAGAGTATTTTTTTTTGGGTGTCCAACAACAACAAAAAAATTACTCGTGCACATACACACTCTCAGGATATGTACGGCAACAATAATCCGGGTAGTAACAATAATAACGGTGGTTATCCTCCATACGGTTACAACAAGTCGAGGTAAATTTTAACTTCAGTTTCTTCATTCAACCTCCCTCCATATCAAGCAAAAAACCAAAAAAAAAAAAACATACAAACTTACTTTCCTACCCCACCTCCCCCAAAACTTCCCACAATTCCTTTCCAACATCCTTTCAGACAAAAAAACACAAACATAACGTACTTCAAAACAACAACTACACATGCAATTTTTTTCGACTCCCAGTTAACAAAACTATATAAAAAAAAAATGAAATCTAAATCTAGGAAAAGTATTTTTTTTTTCATTAGTATTTAAAATTCGATGCTCAAATGGGCAGTATTTTTTTTTATATGTTAGACGTCACTTTTTTTTTGCTAGGTTGATCTTGCAACCTTCGCAGTGTATGCATTGATACAATATATACGACACATGAGGAAAAGGTTGGTCTGTATGTGTGCTGGTAAAGGAAGGGGCGGGGGCGAGGGCGACGTTTGTCACAAGGCATTTCCTGCTATCGATTTGCTGCCACCCCGCCCCTCTCAATATCGAAAGGCCTCCACACAACAATATCCGTTCATCTGCTTAAAAGAAAAACAAAAAAACAATCCACACAAGACAACACCACCCCCCAACCCCCTCGTTTTCTTCCCCCATTGATACACACACACATTGTTATATCTTTTTTTTATGTGTTCGTTTTGAAATATTGCGAAAACAGCAGAAAAATGTAACAACAATGGCCACTTGAGCAACGACAAAAACCAACAACAACAACAATAACAACTACAACTACAACAAAAGCTGCAAAAACTTTGAGAAAAACTAGAGAAAAAAACAAAAACCAAGAACTACATGAATAAGTAATATTAATCTAATAGATGTACTAGATTGTACAGCAACTAATTAACTAAATTAAGCACAAGGCTCCAGACTAACCGAAAACGTGCTCAACACACACACACACACACACAAACAAACACACACACTCTCATACAGCAAAAAGCAGTCAGGCAACTTTGTAATGATCCCTGTAATTTTAATTTAAGCTCATTCATTAAAAAAAAAAAACAGAAACACAACAAAACAAACACACACACACACACACATGCATCCATATTCATGGCTCATTGATTTGACGTTGCCACACTTTTGAAAGTTGCGTTTTTGTTTTTCGGTTTACGTTTTTACGCCGTAGTTACGTTACGTTTAGAGTCATTGCATACGTCACCAGAGAGAGCACTTCAACTTCAACTTATCAATATCAATCCAATCTCTTATTATTATCTTCATAGTTGAACAGAGGACGCCATGTAAGATGTAAAAAGTAACGTAATAAGTTTAACGTAACGTAACGGAAAGCCGTCGCGCAACGTTCTTCGTTTGTTTCGTTGTTTCGCCAAACTGTGTCTTGTGATAAACGAATGTTAAAATTCGCGCATAACGTAACAGTAACATTAACATTAACGTAACGTAAGCTTAACTCAACGTAACGCAAGTTCTTCCACTTCTCTCACGTGTTAACACTGCATTTAAATCCACAAAAACCAAAACCAAAAAAATATCAAAAACAAACAACAAGAGAGAGAAATTCGTAACGATGAAAAAGCGCGCTGCTGTAGCCACGATAACGATAACGATCATCTGATCCTGATTTCGATAACTCCAACCCAAGACCCCAGGGCTCCTCTCTCAGGGCTCTACCAACGGCCTTACAACGTTTTCGTGCGGCCTCTGCAACCTAAACTGTCTCACAATGTACCGGTAAATGTTGAAATACTACAAAAAAAAAAAAAAAAAACCAATAAGCAAAATCCAAATTAGACAAATGCAAATCATTACATATAACTTATATTATGTCTTACTTTTCCATATATGTGTACATACATATAAATTGTTTATTTTTTTTTTTTTTGTTTATTGCTTTTGCGTTTTGCTTTACTATGTTTTCTTTTTTTTTTTTTTGTGTTACTCAACAACAAGAACCACTCGATAAATCACTCATATGCTCGTTATCACGCTCAAAAACATCGAATCGTTCAGTAAGCCTAAGCTCTCTACTATTTTATAAGACTGTTTTTTGCTGTACCACCCAACAAGACTAACAACAACAACAACAACAACAACAACACAACGAGAGTTGACCCTCATAAATGAATTACAAACCACAACAACAACAACAATAAGAACTTGTCGTCGTCGTCGCATCCTTGAGCGCTGCCAACTGGGGCAAATCTTTGTGGCGCCATTGTTGATGCTGCCTGCCTGCTTAATGATATGGCAACTCTCTGCTTCTCACAACTTCTTTCTTTGTCTCTCTTTTTGTTTTTGCTTGGCAAGATGGCGTCATTGCTCCTTTTTTTTATGGCTAATTGCAATGCAAAAAAGCATTTCAAATTTATTGCACATGCAAACTGAAAAGAATGTCAGAAAGAGAGAGAGAGAAGGTTAGAGCGAGAGCGAGCACATATCACGTGCGCTGCACTCATAAATTGTGTCAGGACCTTGACACGTGCTGCTAAGTAACAGAAGAGCAGCGCAGCAGGCAACACTGTTAGTCTTAAGTTTATGTATTTGTCGCTGTTATGTATGTATGTAATGTTAACTTAGTGGTTTAAGCAGCAGCGCAGCAACAGTTGTTGTTGTAGTCATACGAACACACACACACACAGTCCCTCACTCACTCACACTCACACTCACACACACACACAGACACAGACCTGTCCTATATATGTCAATGCATACCTGTCGAAATTTGCCTATTAGCTATGCACATGTTGTGTGCGCATATGCTTGTCTCACTCACTCTCACGCACGCACTGCAGCAGCAGAGCAGCAGCAGTTGCGACGCAACATCATTAAAAAGTCATGCAAATATTATTGCAAAAGCAATAATAACAGCAACAACAGCAACAACAGCAGCAAACAACAACACATCAATCAGCAGCAACGATAACAACAACAGCAAAGAATTTCAACAATTTTCAACAATCAACAATGTCAACAGAATCAACAATCAACATAACAGAAGCAGCAGCAACAGCAACAACAACAACAGCCGATAACAGTGCAGCAACAACAACAACAGCAGCAAGACTGCAATCATCATTTATAGACCATCAACTGGTCTTTCTTTTTGTTGTTTTTTTTCAAGTGCTCTCCCAATATTTGATTTTTTTTGTAATGAAAGAAAAAAGAGAAGGAAACCTTTTTCAATATTCTTCCTCAATACACAGCTGGACAATTAAACGTACACACATACTCACCTAAACAAAAACCCACACACACACACACACAATCCCGAAATGATTTTTCCCCACTGTACCGATAATGTCAGTTATTTTAATTGTGTAGACATCATTTCTTCCCACAGCGAAGCAGCATTATCAAGCGATCTCAACAGCGAAATCGAGAGACAGAAACGTTTAGTTAGTATGTAGTGAGGTTATATTTTATGGTTATTTTTTTTTTGAGTTAAGTTTTGCGTTTTGGTTTCGAAACAAGACCTTAAATCTGGTGTGATATATCAACTCACTCTGTGACGCAACAACAAAATGTTCCTTAAACGAAGACGCCGGCAACGCCTGTAAGTAAAAGACTTCTTGACATTTTACCAAATACTTTTAAACATAAAAATAATGAAAAACAAAAAACAAAAACCAAAAATGATTAATAATGTTGTCATGCATCCCCCTAAGTTAAAAACTAGACACTAAAACCACACACACACACACACCTTCAATCAACAATCAACATCGCGGGATATATAAATCAATTTCAACAATATATGTATTTTTTTTTGTATTTTTTCGAGTGCTATAAAAACTATTTTTTTAAGTGATCAAAGTTTTCATACGAAAACTTCAATTTTTTTTGTATTTTTTCTTTTATATTTTTTTTAAGTGAAACTTGTCTCAAAATTTCTAACAAATTTTTTTTAAGTGAATGAAATCCACCTATTTTTTTTAAATTTTTGTTAAAGTGAAAAAAAAAATCAAAGATAAAAATCAAAAGTGTTCCAATTTTTTTCAAGTGAGAAATGTGAAATTTTTTTCAAGTGTGATTTTAAAATAAAGTGTAATTTTTTTTTCTTTTTGTATGGTGCTGAAAACAAAATTTGCAATTTTTTTTTAAATTTAAAAATACAGCAAAAGAATGTTTGACGAATCGTTTACTTTTTATACTCAAAAGTATATTGGGAAACGATTCTTAAAGTTGTCTATTGCAATTTTTTTTTCTGCCTTCTACACTCTGCGCCTAAAAGGCAGCTATAAATTTGATTCGATATCCGATATAATCGGAGATTATGCACTTCTCGAAATTAGTTTGTAAGCTCTATAGAATAATGTCTAGGTATGATGTGGATCGTCAAATGATTGACGTTTGATTGAAGACGACACTGTTAGTATTTTGAAAAGAGTATTAACAGTGTCTCGTGATTAACGTCAATCATTGAATCTGCTTTAAGTCTTTGGTATCATTTTCGTAAACTAATTAAGTTAGTACAATAAGATTATGCCATTTCTACATCAAACTCATTTCAAAGAACCAAAAGTAAATTGCGCTTTATAAAAACAATCAATTATTATTATTATTCTTTATATTTAAATCATTTTGATTTCATCATTAAACGAAATCACATCATTTCCAAGATATGCTAACATTGTATTTTCTTCTCTTCAATCAATCAATCAATCGATCAATCAACAGCGGTGGGCGTGTATTTGGCATGTCGCATTCACTGCCTTCAGGAATGGTACGTATTGCATTATATAATTTAATAATCAAAATAAATTTTTGTATTTTATTTGAACATAAAGTTCGAAATCAATCAAAATCAAATTTCATTGCATGTGCAAAATGACAAAAAAAAAAAATCTTAAAAACAAAAAAAATAAATAAATACTCAAAAAAAAAAAAAAAACAAAACAAATATTTTTAAAACGAATGTACAAAAAGCAATTTGCAATTGATAATTGAATTTTTGGTTTTCGGTTTTGTATGTTTATTCAATATACTTAAATTTATTCTAGTTGAATGTTATTGAGTTTGTCTCATTGAACGCTCTGGGGCACACGCTTAATCTTTAATCTCAAAATCGTTTTTTGTGGATGCTCAACATTTGATTTAAGCCAAAAATAAAAAGACAATACAAAAATACAACCAAAACAAATACTAATAATGAAATAAACTTGAACGTTAAAGTTTTGCATTTTGGTAAAGAAAAACTAAACAAAAGAAAACTAAACAAAAAGTCACCATAAAATACAAATACAGGCAACAACAACAACAGCAACAACATCAACACAACAACAAGAACAAGAACAAGAATAACAGCCAAAGAAAAAGAAAAAGCAAAAACAAAAATTCTAGTCATTGCATACTTCTTAGCAGTGACCAAGCTCTTCCGTTATTTTCTCTGTTATTCAACCCACCCCCTCACTCAATCAATGGCAATACACACCTACACACACCTTACACACATATAAACGTACTTACACACACACACACACACAACTGTGGCCTTAAGCGGCTTACAGCAAACAACATTTCGTTTGGTTTCGTTTCGTTTCGTTTTCTGTTCGCTTCTTTATTCTCACATTTGCAATTCCCTTTTTGCCTTTTTAAATGCAACGCTGAATGCCGTTAACTGTTTGCAGTTATTCATACTCTACCACACACACCCACACACACATACAATAAATTCACATACACAAAGCTAAAGCTTAACTTCCAATGCTCTTAACATTTTTTTTGCACTGGACGCCATTCAAATGGCTTAACATGCGACTGTTAAAATTCTGAGTAGCTGTCAAACTGTTAAACTGAACGCAAAAGCACGCAACATGGCCACGCCACAAAATGTTATTGCACTAGGTGCCGTTAACAGGCCGCTGTTAAGTTCGAGTAGCAAACTGTTAAAACAAAAAGAGTAACGCACGTTTTAAATTCACAACAAACATTTTCTCTTTGCCATTTTCTTCAAATATAATTGTAATGCATTTAAACAATTTGTAGCGAATTTTAGCAGCTTAATTAATAATAATAACGAGTGCTTGTTGTTGTTGATGCTGCTGCAAAATGTTAATCGATAACACACGATAATTGCAAACTAATTATATCGAGTCATCCAGTCGAGTCAACGCCGTATCGTCCTGTTCTCTCTCTATCGACTATCGACAACAACAACAACTGCAATATTCCCCCCAACCACAAAACTCTGTGCAGCGTTTTATGAGGCCTTCTCTCAACATTAGAATATCTTTGTATGGTTAATTTGATTACAGTCACGTTATGCGTTCTCACCACAGGACACAGAATTTACATTTCCAAGTTCCTCGTCCCGTCGCGGTTACGCCGATTTTCCGGGCGGCAATGGCGGCAGCGCCAATTCGCTGGGCGGCAACATTTGCAATATGCCAATGGCCAGCAACAATTCGCTGAACAATCTGTGCGGTCTATCGATAGGCAGCGGTGGCAGCGATGATCTGATGAACGATCAACGCTCCAGCAATACCAATTTGATAGTCAACTATTTGCCGCAAGATATGACTGATCGCGAGCTGTATGCGCTATTCAGAGCCATTGGACCCATCAACACGTGCAGAATCATGAGAGATTATAAGGTAAGTGATCGATTAATCGATAATCGATTATACTGAATACATTTTAATACTTGTGTTTACCTTTCGTATTAGACTGGCTACAGTTTTGGTTATGCTTTCGTGGATTTCACATCGGAAATGGACTCGCAGCGTGCTATCAAAGTGCTCAATGGCATCACAGTGCGTAACAAGCGCCTCAAGGTAAGACAACATTTATTTCTTCCCATCTGTTGGACAACAACTAATTTGTATTTCACACTTTGTAGGTTTCTTATGCGCGTCCTGGCGGTGAATCGATCAAGGATACCAATCTGTATGTGACCAATCTGCCGCGCACGATAACCGACGATCAGCTGGACACAATTTTTGGCAAATACGGTTCCATTGTGCAGAAGAACATATTGCGCGACAAGCTAACCGGTCGTCCACGGGGCGTGGCATTTGTACGGTAAGTTGCAACGGTTCGCCAAAAAGTCCTCTTCTACTATCTCATTATCATCGAAGCGCAAAAGATCGATAACACGCACATCTAATTTGTTAATCGATAATAATGCTAAACACACACACACATGAACACGTCCATTAATCATTCTCTCTCTTTCATTCTTTTGCTCCATTTCTTTTCATTTGTTTGCGCTTTGGTTTTATTTCTCAACATTTTCTCGCATCCATCCAATTTCAACAACAACAACAACTACAACAAATAATGATCGTGTGCAATCGAACAAACAAACCAATCACCCAAACACAGCTACAACAAACGCGAGGAGGCACAGGAGGCGATCTCGGCACTGAACAACGTTATACCCGAGGGAGGATCACAGCCGTTGTCGGTGCGTTTGGCCGAGGAGCATGGCAAGGCAAAGGCGGCGCATTTCATGTCCCAAATGGGCATGGGACCACCGCAGGCGCCTCCCCCACCACCCCCGCCACCAGCGCACATGGCGGCTGGCTTCAATAATATGGTTCACAGAGGTAGATCATTAAAATCACAACAGCGCTTCCAAAAAACGCATCCCTACTTTGATGCACAAAAGTTTATCTAAACGCAAAAAAACAGAAAACAAAAAGTAACCCCAAAAACAAAAATCAACGTAACAACAACAAAAACAAAACAAAAAAAAAACCAATCCCATCCCCCAACAACAACAACAGACCAGTCTATACATAACCATATTATGTATATACCTACCTATAAATAGATAACTATTTTTTTGACAAAACAAAACCCAAAACAAAAATGCGAAATCACGAAAATCCCTCTAACAACAACAACAACAACATAAACTACAACAACAAACAAATCACGAACCATAACAAAAAAAACAACTTAAGAATTAATCTATTACAATAATAATAATGTAAACAACTTTTTAGTTCTTTTTAGTTATTTCTCACTTAGGAAACTATCTCTATTAAAAAAAAAAACAACAAAACAAAAACAAAAAATGAGTACATGAATACGATTTTGTTGCAATTTCTATTTGTTTTTGTTTCAAATGCAGAGAGAAAATGTGTTTGTGCATATATTATAATAATATATGGATGAGCAAATAATTATGACTACAAATTGAATTGTATATTTCACCTTTTAGTGTAAACTGATTTTTTAACAAAACTATATAAAAGAAAAACCCCTAAAAAAAAAGAAATACAAACTAATTGCGTATTTTTAAATTACAATTAACTTTAGAAATTACTAACAAAGAAAAAACACAAAAATATTAAAAAAAAAAATAATGTAGAAAGAAACAAAATGAAAAACTTGCAAGGTTTTTTTTTGTTTTCTTTTTTGATATAGCTTTTCTTAAGACCCCCAAATTATAGTTTAGAAAGATCCCCTCTTAATTAACATCCCCCTGACCCAAAAAAAAAAAAAAACAATCACAACAACAATTATACACACATACATACAAATATACATATACAACAAAAATAACAAGAGAATCGTAGAATGAAAGTTCAAATAATTCAAATATGCGAAGAAGAGAATAAACCGAATCCAAGTGCCGCAGAACCTTAAACAACGAGAGTGTAACATCTACAACAACAACAACAACTACAACTACAGCAACTACCAACAACAAAAACAACAACAACAGCAGCAGTCGCAGCAGCAGTTATCGATAACTATCGAAGCAGCTAATATCAGCAAAGATTTTTTTTTTGTTTTTTCTTTTTTTTTTTTTTTTTGATGAGCTTAACGAGAAAGACAAAATATATCATACATATATATTTTTTTACATATACATGCATATACGACAAATGTGAAGTGTGTTTGTGTGTGTGTGCAACAACGTACTGAAAGCAGCTCAAAAATACCCCACGTAATATAAAAGAAAAAAATCAAATCAATAAATAATAATGAACCTAAAAAAGAAACTAAAAAATCTAAGAACGTGCATCAGTTTTTTTTTTGACAATTTTTTTTATAGTGTGCAAAAGAAAACGAAATCAAACGAACATAACCTAACAAAAGCTGAACAGTATAATAATGAAGAAGAAGCGTTGCCTTTTTGTTACACCACAACTGTATATCCATCCCTCTCTGGCCCATAAGCAACAATACACAATCGTTCACATTTATGATTTCCAATATATTCTCCCAACGCCGCAACAAAAAAATACCAACAACAATAACAACTCAATTCTTATCCTCATAAAGCTAAAAGAAAAAAAAAACAACAAAAAATGAAAATGAAAACTTCTAGATAGTAATATATAGCTTATACCGTATATTGACTATATATAACGTAACTTTATAGCGTTAAATTTTAAATTATTTAGTTTGTAGTGCGTTATCAAAAGCAAAAGCAACAGCAACAACAACCACGCCGAGCAGCGACAAGCAGCGACATCAACAGCAAACTGCAACAACAACAAAAAAAAACAATGATCTAAACACACATATATACATATATATTTATATATACATATAAATATATATATATAGTATATACTCTAATGTATATATTGAAAGAAAAAAAAAATAAAAAAAGCTAAACGCAAAAAAAAAACTAAACAAATTTTTTTTATTTTTTTTTTTTGTTTGTAATAACAAAAAAAATTGCAAAACAAAGAATTGAAATGTGGGCCGTCGAAGAACTTAAGCGTCTTCTTCTTCCGATGCGTGTGTGCCTGTGTTCGTGTGTGTATGTGCGTGTGTGTATGCGTTTGTTCCTGCGTGTGCGTGCTGCGTGTGTGTGAGGAGTGCTGATGTCGCCGCCATATATCGACGACAGGTGGCGCTTCGCGCATCAGCAGCAGGTTTCTGTTCACAGCTCGCAAAGAATATTGAAAACAAAAACAAAACAAAAAAAAAAGCATGAGAGAAAGAGAGAGAGAGAGAGAGTTACACAGAGAGAAAGACTGACAGGGACAGGGACTATTGACTGTAATGAAAAGCTGACGTGGCGCATGGTAAGTATGCGCGCACTTTACAAAAGCCGATAACGGGGTGAATTTCAAAGTGTTATCGATCTAAACTCAAAACCATATCGATCACATTTGAAACCGTAGCCCGCAAACATATTTTGTTTATTTTTTTTATATGTGCTGAAAATTTTTTGATGTGCTCGCCTCTACAACAATTTTTTTTTCCAATTTTTTTTATTGTTGCCAAGAAAAAATTCTTTTAAAGTGTTACAAACTATTTTTTTTTTCGATCCATCCGAACAAATAATTGCCGAAATGCAATCAAAACTTAAAGTAAAACTCTGAAATGCGAATATAGGCAGACGCACACCCCTTTATCGGTTGCAGTGCCATAACGAGTATAAAAAAAAAAAAACAAAAATTTACAAAAAAAAAAAAAAAAAATCTATCTACTTGTTAAAATAATTACATATATACATAAATGTTTTTTTCATATTTTTTGCAAGTGTATCACGCATAAATAATCATACAAAACATTGTACGACTGGTTTTGTTCTCTTCCTATATTTTTTTTTCCAACAAGTGATAAGTGTTGAGCGTTGGCTCCTTTCCTATAAATATTTATGATACTATACATACTATATAATTTTTTTTTTTTTTTTTGGTGCTAGCGTATAAGTTTACGCTTCTCAAAATATTACACACCTTATAGCAACCATTTAATCTGTTCTAAATGTCTCCATAATTTTTTTAACACTTGAATTCCATATTTTTTTTTATATGTGTGCCTGCAGTTTCAGTGTTAAGATAAAAGTTCTATGACAGAAGGAAAAATCAATGAAATTAAAGACTCATAACTCATACTAATTCTGAAGCTTGTACTTTCCCCCTTTGATCATCATCCTCGCAACAGGCGACAATTTTTTTTTTATTTTTTTGTGATTTTGCTTAAATATTTTTGTTGGTTTTTTTTTTGTTTAAATTTTTGTTGTTGTTTGTTTGATTAGTTAAGTCTCTGAATCTTATGTCTTACAACTTTTTAGTTATATTATTCATACATTTTATTAGTTGAGGTTAGTTTATTTTATATAGCATAATCAATCGAACGATAAATTTATCTAGTTTTCTAGTTTATTATCTTTAGTATTCGAGTAGTTTGTGTTTTATATATCTTCTATTTGTTGCCGTAGTAGAAGCACTAACCGGGTAACGGCATTATCTCTATTTTGCCACGCCCACTTAGTCAACTAACCTCCTCCGCCCCCCAGTACTCATTTCATCATATATCTTATCGATTCTTCTACCTTTGATTTTTCTTGACTACAAACAAAAAAAAATATGAAAAGAAAAACCAAATGATATATATATAAATGTATAAAAAAAAAAAATACCGAAAACTCAGTTGGCGCCGACAACTAACAAGTCGTACAATTTGTTTATTTTTTTTTTCATTTTTTTTTTTATAGACGGAGCAATGGAAAAAATACGCTCATTATTCGATGCTATTTGCGATGCTATCTTTGGTCTCGATAGTAATTATTCCTTTTATATTCTCTACTATGCCTAATGATAATCATAATCATAATTCTTGTTTGTTTTTTTTTTTTTTTTTTTTTTTTTTTTTTTTTTGAGAGCACAATAAGCAAATCAGAGTCTAAATATATATATGTATATATAATTTAAGTAGTTTAGAGACAGACAGACTACATTGCAGACACTTTCAAATGGGCTGACAACAAATTGTCGATGTCGAAACAAGTAAGAAGTTGGCAAAAGAAGTGTTCTCTTCTCTTCCAAAGTTATTCAGAGAAGAAGTTTTCTATGCACTATTTTGCAGAGCTATTGCTTTCGTCCGATCTTCGTTGTCAGCCCAACTTGGCATTGGAATATAACATGACGTACATACATACATACAACACACACACAAACATGCTTCTATCCACACACACTAAATACTACATAACATTCGACACTCAATCTATAAACAATATTTTTCTTCTTTTATAATCAATGCGAGCTTCAAATTCCGCCTCATGCTACAAAATTAAAAAAAAAAAAAAAAAAAAAAAAAACAGAAAAAAAATTGAATTTTCAGAAAGAACGTGCCATGTTTTTTACTCAACTTTTTTTTTAGTTGCTCATCCTTCATACAGAATCGAAATCAAAATTTTGAAAACGAAACTGACAAAAAATATAATTCGTATTTATTTGACTCTCTCTCTCAAAAAAAAAAAAAAAAAAAAAAAAAAAAAATAAGCGAACCAAAATTCTAAATTAATTCGAGCGTTATTTGAAAAAGTTCCAATTGCAAAAATACTAAGAAAATTGTATAAAAATCGTAAGATGGTAAAATTCTGCGCAAAAACCCTAACCGAACTCTGCTTTCCAAAGATCATCTTCTCAAAACCTTTTGCTATTGCTATTAGTTTTGCTTGCGCTCAGATAAAAAACAAAAAAACAAATTTTATAATAATAACATCTAATAATAATGATAAAAACGACTTCAGCTCGAAGTTGATTTTTGGTTTTTGTGTGTGTTTTTTGACGTTTTGTATAACTTGCTCTATACATACATGCATATATCTAGCGAATTTTGACCATAATAATACAAATCTTCTCCCCCTTGCAACCTTCATTGCTGTCCGCTCCAAAGTGTCCGATCACTCACCAAATAATCACATCAACATTCAACAATAGCAACAACAACAATACTAATACTATTGATAATCTCATAAACATAACTTAGCTCTTCGTGTCCCCCGCTCCCCCAAAACGTATGTGTTCAAATTTGTACTCTTTTAGATCGATCGTTTATCACTTGATTTGTTTTTGCTTGCCACGTTAATGTTGCACACACACATACATATGAGTGTGTGTGTGTGTGTCTCCATCATGAACATCTTCATAGAGAAAAGTTCCCTCCTTTCATAGCAGCGCTTTTATGTTGTTTGTAACTCTTCCTTTCCCAACCCCTGACTTTTCCTTTTGTTCCCAGAAAACAAACCAAAAATCTGTATAAAACAAAACATGGCACGTTTAATAAACGAAAAATATAAAGTTTCCCCCCAAGAGATTACAGATTAACGCCAAATCTTCCGAGATCTTTATTCTTTTTTTTTTTTTTTTTTTTTTTTGTATACGGTCGTGTCACGAAACCGACGACGAAACACGGGAAACTCAAAAGGAAAATTGCAAACACGTTTAAACAAAGCTGCAAACAACCAAAAAAAAAAAAAAAACTCGCATAAAAGTAAAACGCAAACGTTAAAAAACAAAAAAGAAACAAAACAAAAGAAGCTAAAGATAAACTACAGAAACAACAGCAATAACAACAGCACACACTAACCACACCCTAAAACTTTAAACTCAAAACTCAAACTCAAACTCAAAACTTAAAACTAAACTCAACTCTTTTATATACTCGAAACTATAATTTTTTTTTTGTAATAAGTCTGTTTGATCACCTTAAGTTAGCGTATTTTAAGTGAGATTAGGGTTTTTGTCGAAAAGAAGAAAAACAATTACAAAATCTAAAAATCGTAGCTTAAAGTTAAAAGTATATTAAAAGTATATTTTTTGTTAAGAACTTTTTCAAATAGACGTCAACAATATAAACAAATAACATTCTGTAACAATTTACTAATATATTTTTTTCTTTTCATTTTCATTTTTGTTTTTTTGTTTTACTTAATTCTCATTGCGAATCAAATAGGTGACAACTTTGCCGATTTGCTTGATGGACTGTACCGCAGGAAGTACCATTATCCTTACTTATAATTGACGCCGCAGCAGCAGCAGCAACTGCAACTCTATCAGCAGGCGTGCGGCTTCAATTCCAACATCAACAGCATCATCAACAACAGCAACAACAACAGCAGCAGCAGCAACCACAATCTGAATCACAGCAACAATCACAATTTGAACAATAATCTAAGCAGCAGCAGTGGCAACATCAATCTAAACACCAGCAACAGCAACAATATGTTGCAATATCATTCACATTACCAGCAACAGCAACAGCAACATGAATCGCCACATCATAATTTTAACTTTAGCAACAATAATAATCATCATAATAATAACAATAATAATCACAACAGCAACAATGGTCAGCTGCCACGCCTGAGCAATGCTGCCGCTGCGCACAGTAGCAACAATCACTATCATCACAACAGCAACAGCAACATTGCTGCGCATAACAACAGCAACATCAGCAACAGCAATGGGCAACAACGTCAGCAGCAACACAATCAGCCGCTTGGCAACAACTACAATCAACAGCAGCAGCAACAACAACAACAACAGTTGCTGTCACGCCAGCAGCAGCAACAGCAACATAATCAGCTAATCAACAGTTTGCAAAGTTTGAGCCTGTCACCGCACAGCAATGGCAACAACAGCAACCACATCAGCAACAATCTGAGCAATTGTCTCAGCATGTCAACGCAGCAGCAACCATTGCATGACTTCAACAACTACAACATGGATCAGCAGCAACAACAACAGAAGCTGCATAAGCTGCTCGGCAACGGCAACAGTTTTCATCAAGCAACCGCAACTGTCACATCAGCAACATCAGCAGCAGCAACAGCAACAACAACAGCAGCAGCAGATGCGCCATCAACATCAGCAGCAGCTGCAAAAGCGAATGCGAATGCAAATGGCGCCTTTTTGTGGCCGACATAACCTTAAAAACTGTCAATAGACTACAACTATAACGATAACGATAACCGATAACTGATAACTACAACTACATACATATAGAGAGATGTGTACACAAAACTCATCCATATACATTTATCAACTTTTTTTTTTATTAGCTACATTTATGTTCTCAACGAATACCAATCAAACATAAGTTTTTTTTTTCGGATCACTTTTTTTTTCGTTTAATTCTAAATGTTCCTCATTTATTTTATGTTTGTATTTTTTTTGTGCTTTTTTTTGGGAGGAATCTTTATGTAATAGTAAATTAGCATTAGTTCCAAACACACACACACACACACAGACATGTATTGGCTATATCAAAGTGAATTGAACAGAGAGATATATATACATATATAGAAAGAAAGAAAGAGAGAGAATACTATATCGATATGGAAATGTGAGGTATATCCACTAATTAATTTTTTTTTTGCTTAACTTTAGGCAATCGACTTTTTTTTCACATACAATTATTTATATATAATCTACATATATATATATTACATCTAAAACTAAAAAATATATATGTATAAGGCATAAGATTTGTTTTTTTTTTTATTATATTATAATATATCGATTGATTCTGTATCTGTGTATCTAAAAACCGACTTACTGAGGAACTATGCATATATCCAATTATCTATCTATATATATATATATGTGTATTTATAGCTGAAGATCTGTTTATTTTTTTTTTTTTCATAATTTATAAATGAATTTTTTTTCGTATATATAAACATTATAATACAAATAACGTTAGCATGCTCAAGTTCAGGCTGTTCTTACCAACTACATATATAAAGAGAGAGACATGAGATGAAAGCGAAGGATGGAAGAAGTGAATGTGTAAGAGAAGAAGAGTAGGAAGTACGAGAGAGAGGGAGGAGGAGAAGGGTTTGGGCAGCACTGCCCGTTGCAGCCCGCCCCACAGAAAAAGGGGGCGGGCAGCTCAAATGTGCAGCTTATTTGGGGGGTGGCAACCCTTCCCCCCCGTAACCTGTTGTTCAACCAGACAAAATTACAAGAAAATATCTAATTTTTTTTTTTGCATAGTTTGTAAAAGAATTTTTTTCATAATTATAAACAAAAAAAACACAAAGAAAAAAACAACTTGAGCATGTTAAACACACACATTACATTAAAAGAAAAGAAAAGAAAAGAAAAGAAAAAACAAGAGGAAAATGGAAAAGTAAATAAAAAGTAAAAAAAAAGCACGTGATAAAATGTAAAGAGGAAAAAAGCAAAACACACAGAACGAAATGCAGAATTATATTTTGAAATTTTTATTTTTCTATGGGCGTGGCTAAAAATAATTGTATTTTATTTTCATTTCATTTGTCACATTTTAATTTGGTTTTTGTTTTGATTTTCGATTTTAAACAAAGTGCCACGTCCAAAAAATCACATAAAAGATAACTGAGAACAGTTTTTAGCTGAGAAATGCGATAATGACGATATTGATGATCTTCTTTCAAATTTCTATAATACAATTTTGATTTTTATAATTTATGATTTTTGATTTTTGGTATGCATTACGAATAAACGAGCAACAAAATGTGTAGATCTTTTATTTTGTAAACACACACACACACACACTCCCCAAAAGAACTCTCACATACAAAATTTTACTTTATTTTTAAATAATGATTTAACAATTCGAGTGAGGAACAAACACACACACACACAAATTTTGAATCGAAACATACATTATATAAATAAACATTTCCCAAAACAACTTTATTTCGATTGGTTTTTTTTATTTTTTTTTAATCTACATAATATATATTCAATACTCTAATTAAGTCTCTCTTAAGTGGAAAAACAGAAAAATACAAGTTGGATTGGCTTCGGACCCATCGAAGATTTAATGCCCTTGCAGTTGATCGTAATGTAATTCTTCCACTTGGATACTAACGAAAGTTCAGGAATATATATATACATATATAGAGAAATATATAATCTAGTTAAGGCCTGCAAGGGAATAAAAACAGGAAGGGAAGAGCCAATTGAGTTTTGCGAATGCAACAACGAAGCAGAATCCAAACCCCATTTAGGGGTAAAACTAGCATTTAAGAGTTAAGATGGACAAAATAAAAAAGAAAAAATTACAAAAAAAATTAAGATTGAGGCAAATATTGTTAAATAGCATATAAAGAAATATTTTTTTTTTTGCATACATACAGCTTGGTTGTGCTGAGTACGAAACATTCTAAAGACAAAAAAAGAAACAGAGAAAATCGACAAGAAAACAGAATATACCAAAGTAAATAGAGATTTTTTTTGCTAATAATAAATAATAATATTGCATACACAACTAAAATTTAACAGTTGAGCTGAGCTGGGCTGATATTAAGAGAGGAATGTGAGAGGCAATGTGAGAAGTTGTAGGAGACTAGAACCGATAAGGAACAATCTTTCTTGTAAGGAATGGAAAAAGGAAATGAGAAAGAAGCCAGTATTAAAAAAAGTTAAGTTAAATTAGAAACTAAGTGTGGCAAACTGAAAAAGTTATTCCGAAGAGTGAAGAATGGAAGAGAAATCGCAGAAGCACAATTAGCAAGCGCCTCTCTCAGCGCTTCTCACTTCTCAGAGTGGTGTCAGTCTCATATAAGTATACAGCACATGGTACGTTAACGACATTGACACGACATTTGTTAGTTGTCGCAATCAATCGTAGTTACACAACAGTCACAGTTCACAGTTACAGCAAAAATAAAAAATACTATAAATAAAAAAAAAAAATGAATACTCAACCAATCGTAGCCTTAGCTTGTAATGAAATATCGGATTAATCCACTTAGTACTTAGAGTCTCGTCTCTCGTGAATAGTTCTAGTTAAGCAAATGCGAACAATTTTTTTTTGTCTTGTCCAATAATCAATAAACATAGCTTAAAGGGTCTCATCAATTGTTCAAGTTAAGAAAATCAAAAAAAAAAAAACAAAAAAATAAAAAAAGAAATATAAAAATTAAAAAAATCCAAAAAAAAAGAACTACATAAAGTAAAAACTAAAAAAACATTTTTTTTTTCATAAAGATAAGATGATTTTTTTCGGTGTATTTTTTTTTAAATCAACATTTTTTGAGCATGTGTAAAACCCAATATTTTTTTGTAGTGCGGATACATACATAAACATAAACATGTTTTTTTTTTAATACAATATTTTAAACTAGATACGAGGAAGAAGATATTTTTGTTCTTAATCATAAGCAGCCAAGCTAATTTTGTTGTATAATTTTTTTGATCGACAACAATTTTTTTTTTAACAGAAAAAGCGCAATTAGCAAGAATGAAACCAATAATTAAAGAATAATAAATAAAAAGAACATAATATACATTTATATATTTAAAGGAAACCTCACGAAAAACTACTTACATACATTTGAAATGTTGTTCAAGGAATATATACTTAAAAATATATATATACATATATATACATACATTTTTTTATGAATATATCGATAAATGTTTAGCGGTAACAGAATCTTTTTATAATGCATTACAAATCGACGACGCATACAATTTTTTTTTTGTGTTTAGCATAAGAACAAATCGAAAAAGAAAAAACAACCAACAAATTTTTTTATAATAAATGAGAGAAAAAATCAACACAATAAGAAAATGAAGATAAAAAAAATGAAGCAAACCAAATATATTAACGAATCGAACCTCAAAACTGATTAGTGAAAATAGTTTCTTACGTATGTATAATCGAAACCAGGTAAACAATATATTAACCATACGTTTTTTTTTTTGTCAAAATGCATAGCAAATTGAATGAATATAAATGTAGAGGAAACAATAATTAACTAGTTGACAAAAAATGTAGTGTTGTCTATAGCTGATAACGGTCGATAAATCAAGTCAAGAGGTCAAGGCGCTAATTCTATCCAAATCGGTTTATATACACATACATATTATATTATATATATATATTCGTAATTTCGATAACATTCATTTCTTCTTCTTCTGCTCCAGAACTTGTATAAGCATATTCCATGCGTTCATCTTATATACTATATATATATACACAACATATATACTATATATATATATATACGACTCAAGTATAGACCGAAATTTTATATATAACTATATATATACACACACACATGGAGTACATACGTATAATGAAACTATATATACATCAACTAAATGAAGATCTTTTTTTTTTGGCTTAGAAATTGTAACGGTACTACATACAATATATGAGAAAGAGAAACACATAAAAAAATGAAATGAAGATAAAGATGAAATAAACAAAACAAAACAAAACAAAAACCCCTCAAACTGCTTTCAGATAATTTGAGTGCGGAACGTGAACTGCCCTTTGAGAGATTTTTAAAAAATAAAATAAAAAATAATGAAAACACCAAACAACAACAACAACAAGATAAAGTAGATAAAACCAAATGATAAAAGATTAATTAATGGCAGCAACAAGTAAATGCAAAGAAGGTCTATAAATCGAAAGATAAGCAATATACTACGTAAATACATAAATGATTACATTAAATAAAGGAACAACAAAAAACAAACAAGTAACGTATAAAAAGGCAACAACTTAAGGAAATATATTCAACAGAACCCAAATAGAAAAACCCCAAAAAAACGAAAACAAAAAATAAATTATATATGTAACTATATAACATACGTATACAAGAATACAAAAAAAAAAACGAAAAAAACAATGTTAAGTAAAAAATAATCGCGCGCCGCATTTTTTTTTATGAACGAAATTGAAATTACAAACGCATAAATAGAAAAAGCGATAAACTACACTACACACACACACACACACACATAAAAGAAACACCATGACATCTTGTAATGTTGGTAGTTTACATTACGCGTATTATACATGCATGCATATAAATATAAAACAAATATATATATACATACATATATGAAAATGAAAGAACAACTTGAATTTTAATTCGTTTATACAAATCAATATAAATACATATGCGTACATGTGTATCTATATATATATAAATTGACAAAAACGTATATATACATAAATTAATAGCAGCTAATTGTTGTACTAAGACGTCACATTAAACCAAGATAAGAACAAATAAACGAAAATATTTAAAATTCAAAATGCAGTTGGCAACGCCAAAAGATGTTATTACTTCCCCAAAAATAGCTGGTTGCTATGTCACTCGAATGGCACGCCATTTGCATGCAAAGCTAGAGGTGGAGAATCATCGATCGCAACATCGATTTCGATATTTTTGACCATCATCAAATGCTACGTCGATGGTTTGCAAAATAGTTTAAATTCATTTACTACTATTATTTATACAAAAATTTTATAATGAAATGCAAAGTAAAACTGCAATGTTTGTTGTTACAATAATATTCAAATTCATCGAAGCATCGATAGTGCATCATCGATGTTTTTCCACCTCTAAAGCTAGCGAATACGAAAATAGTTTTTGGCGGGCGTGTTTTTTGCAGCAATTCAACAAAAATAAGTTAATGTGAGAAATTGTGTGACTTTATCGTGAATTTATTAAGTGGAAGCGGCATTTTAGCATTACATCACGATTCGTCAAGTATTTATTATGCATTGCTTGGTCATTGGTAAGTGCAATACACTCCCCAGTGCGCTGTGAGAGTCGCTCCTCCAATCTAATCCCTTTTGTGGGGTAACTGACAGTATGTATGTATGCATGTATGCGTGTGCTTTTGAGTATGTGTGATTATCAGTGTTCGTAGTAGTACTAGTTTAGTCGAGTGGTAAACAAAGCGCTCGAGTGCCGACGACGCTGCCTCGCCTCTTCATGCTGTGTTCATGTCATCGCATTTGTCGCATTCACATTCGCATTTCGCCTGATAGCCAATTTGATTAACTGATAGCTGATAAATGGCGCACGTTTTTCAATCAAATTCAATTAGCGCTGTTTTGTTTGTTGTTGGCAGTGCTCTGTTCGTTATTAACGGTTTATTACATGTTCCCAGTTGCGTCAAATCGTCAGCTGTGAAAATCATTGCGACTTTGGTGGGCTCGTTTTGCCCTTCGGGCCATTAAATAAATGCCACTTATCTTATTACAAAAACAAAAAAAAAACTATATATATGTATATTTGGAAGCACATTCAGTGCCTCAAGCTTGTTATAACTAATTTATAGTGTTTGCTTAATGACTATATTTATCATTGTAATTGCAAAGCTGTTTTAATTGGTCAAACAATCAGCAGCCTCTCTCACTCCACTGCGAATGCAATGTTAGATAACAGCGGTAGCGCAAGGGGAGCGACTGTTAAGTGATGCGTTAACAGCGGCCATACACCATTTAAGCTCAACTGTTAACAGACGACGTCATAACATAACAAGCGACTGTTAAGTGATGGGTTAACAGTAGCTCCACTCTTAACAGACAACGTCATAACATAAATGTGACGTGATTTAAAGCTTGGCTTAGGCAAAGTAATTCCCCTTTTCAAGGTGGCGCACAGGGTATTCACACTTCGTGATAGTCGTAAAAAAAAGGCGACACCTTGGGAATTTCTATTTTTTTGTCTATAATTATTGGCTAATCATGAAGCTGCCTCTCTGATATGGGCAGCATGTGAAAGCAGCAAAATGATTGAATGTTTTCTTTGTGTGTACGGAGCGGTTAAATCCGGTCTTTTCGCAACACACAATGTGGTTGATACTCGTATGTGGCACAGATCGGCGACAATTGCTATCAGTGGAATCCAACTTAAAAGCTTTCAAGTCTCTGATCTCAGTTGATGAATAATTCCAATCACTCATTCGCTCTTCGCTCTTCGCTTTTCATTCTGACGTTCTCCTATGCTATCTCTCCGCCTTATTACATTAATTGTCCCTCCTCTTATCGATGACATTCACTGATGCGCAGTTGCATTTGAGCCGTAAGTGGGTCGAATGCTGACTCAACCTTCTACTATATAGTAATAGAGTAGATCAGCTGACTCAGGGCTTCAGTTTCGAATGGCTAATTGCTTATGGTCAACGCTGAACTTCAAATGACTTTACTCACGATTCGGTTTCCATATAATTCTTGTAACAGAAGTGTCAAGTGAAAGACAATTTTATGAAATTACCAGCGATTATTAATCACTTCTTTACTCAACTGTTCATGCTATTTTTAGTTATTTGCATAATGATTTAATTTCCCAAAAATTTCGAGAACCGTTTTTTGGTTTTCTTAATCACATCTTTATCTTATCTTTAAATTGATTTCGTCAGAAGTTCGCTCTTCCCTTTCATGCAGAATATTTTAAACAAACTTTCAAGTTTTTGGCATTTTTATATTTCTAAATATATAAGAATTTTATTATATATGTTGTGAAATGATTTTGCATAAATGTAATTTTTATTTAATGCTAATTTTCAGAGAATCTAAAGCAGTTGTCGTCATAAAGATGCTGCCTTATGTTATATTTATGTACATTTTTTAATTTCTGCTTGAGAAGTTCAAAAATTCTTTGAGAAAAAACTCGTTCGTTTGTTGGTTGATTCTTCTTATCATCTAATTCGTCATCAAATTCTCTCTTAAGTCTTATGAAAGAGAAATTCTGTCTCTAGTCTCTCAGTTCACTTGGAAATTAACACTTTTTCCTCCTCCAGCTTGATTCAATAGCTTCCCTATCCCAAGCATGTTCCAGTTAAACACATTTGCTCTTAAGTTTGTTTATAGGTATTGTTTTTTTTTTTTTCTTTATTTGTATTTATTTAGCTTGTTAATTTGATTATAGTATTTTTATATAGTTTTTTTTTTTGCCATAGAAAATGCCGCATTCCATTTGGCTAAGGCTAAGTACTTAACACATCACAGATAGCATTCGTGCGCTACGCTCACTTATTTCTTGAGGAAGATCTCTTTCAGCTCGACCTCCTTTAGATTTAGACTGCTCATAGCAGCCGCCGCCGAGGCACGCGCCTCCCTTCGTCCCCGCCTGCCCATGCGCCAGTGTTCCTCAATCTCGACCAAGGTGCGTCCCTTGGTCTCCGGAACAAAGCTATAGATGAAAGCGGCGGCCAAGAACGAGACGAAGGCATAGAAGGCAAAGAGATTGGCGACACCCAACCAAGCCATCATGTTCGGATAGATTTTGAGCATCACGAACGCCAAGATCATGCCAAAGAACACCGAAATGCCCGAGGCACTTCCTCGAACGCTCTGTGGAAACACCTCGGATATCATGATGAACGGCAGCGTCAGCATACCCATCGTGGAGAACACAATGTGTGCGACAATGCAAAACACTGGCAGCCACTTCCAAGTGCCCATGGTGTCGGGGAACCAACCGCCACAGGCCAGCAGCAACATGCAAACAGCCATGCCACTGGCGGAGAAGATACCCGAGGGACGACGACCCCATTTCTCGAAAATGGAGGTCATAAAGAAGGTGGTAATGATGCGTGCCACGCCCAGCATGACGGCCACGAGCACCGGATCGATGGAGACGCCAGCGTGTTGGGCTATCTGCACCGCATACACAATGATCACAACAACGCCGCAAGCCTGCTGGAAGCCAAAGAAACCGGTCATCATGAACAGTGGCTTGTAGACTTCGGGGCGACGAATAGCTTGGCCTATGGACTCGCTGGCTGCTGTCGCCCGACTGTTGTCCGCTGTCATCTTCATCTGGGTGAGCTCAGCCTCGAATTCCGGCACGCAGTCTTCGCCTGCAAAGGAAGGGAGTTAGGGTTTTGTTATAGAGATAGCGCAAGGAATGAAAGAATGTATTAACAGCGAATGCGAGAATGAGAAAAAGGTCGGAAGAAAGTTAGGGGTTCGATTCCGTTTCGCTGGAAGAGTTGTCAATACTTTGGAAACTAAGGTAATGAAAGGAAGAGAAGTCGATCGAAGGGAACAGAATAGTCTCTGAGTATGTTAGGAAACAAAGTCTGCAACAAACTGAGGAACTGTTCTGGAAGTTCACTTCTATTCTATTATATTTTATTCTTTGGACAGGAAAATTAGTCCATCGAAGGCAACAAGAAACAAACCCTGACAGAAACTGTGGAACTGTTCTGGAAGTTCACTTTCAGTGTTCTATTCTTCCTAACCCAAAGTTAAAAGTAAGGGAAGGAATTCTAATAACATAATTGAATCGGAAACGAATGGGAAAGGATGATTGAAAAGTCAGCTATAAACATAAAGAAAGCTACAAAATAAAACTCACCTTTGCGTCGCAGTCCACGGAAGTAGCGCAGGGAGCGGCGTGCCTTTTCGTTCTTGCCCTTCTGGAGCAACCAACTGGGCGACTCCGGCATGGGCATCACCAGCAGAATAGCGACCAACTGATAAGCGCAACTAATGCAACTAATCAGCACGAAATTGTGACGTATGAAAAAGCCAAGCAAATACATCAGCAGAATGCCCGAGGCCAAGCCTATCGAGGTGCCCAATATGAGACGTCCTCGAATGCGCGGTAAACTAATCTCGGCGGAATAGACGCCAACGGGGGAGACAAACATGCCAATCATAATGCCTCCAAAGGCGCGTCCCACCAACATCTGAGCGTAGATATAATTGTGACTGTCGTGCAGAAAACTTGTCGCTAGCAGTATCCAGCCAATGAGACCCATCAGATTCGTCAATAGAATTGTGCGTTTGCGTCCAATGCGATCCAGAAAGAAGCTCACCAAAAGTCCGCCCAGCGGACAGGCAATATTCTGAAAGGAAGCTGTGGAATGTGGAGAATGCAAGCAAAATGGATTAATTAGCGAGGGAAAAATTGTCAGTTCCTTTGCTACGTTTATCAGTAGGAAGTTTTTACTGCTCGTAATTTTTGCTGATTGACTTTTTTATTTTATTTTTGTTGGTGAAGAGCTCTTTAGCCTTGTTCTACAGCGCACACAACAAATTGCCAGATTGTAATCGAATGGCACAAAGTCTTTGTGCCTAATCTTTGTGCGTCAACTGCGTCAACAGACATTTCGCTTGAGGCGGCAGCTCCACTTCTGCTTCTACTTCTACTTGTGCCACTGCCGCTGGCGCCTTATCAATTCGCTTCGAGTGTGTCAGCTGTTGGATCAGCATTTATCATCTCACAAGAAGGCAGCTCACTCGCAAGGAATTCCGCACTTTTCAAGCAGCACCCGCTATCGACGCCAAAAGGTCGCACTGACAAGGTCAGCACTAGCCGAATCGAGTAATCCATGCGGGGGGTTCTCTTTTAGTTTTGAGTTGAGAATAAAGTAAATGCTATAGAAGTAGCAAAAACTAGGCTACCTTTGCTTAAAGATAACTCTAAGAATTTGGTTAAGAAGGAAGTGGAAGGTGGACCTTTGGATTACCTTCCTATTACCAAGGCACTGCTAAGGTAAGGCAGAGGAATTCCTGAGGTACTACCAAGACACTCACTGACTACTAGCTTGGCAACAGAAAATGTGCGGCTAAATTATGAATTATTGTTGTTGTCCTAGAGTGGGATTGATGATCATCTGAGTTACTCCTTAGGGAGTGCTAAGGTACGGTTGAGGATATTCTGAGGTACTTCAGAGGGTGCTAAACCTTTGAGATTGAGCATTTCTTAGGGATAGAACAAGGCTTTGACGAAATAGGCTTGCATCTCGACTACAAACTCAGAAACAGCAGTAAGTAAGTAACTGGTGAATTATTTCACTTAGGCACTGGTAAAGTACGGTTGAGGACCTTCTAAGGTACTACCAAATCACTGTTAAGGTACGGTTAAGAACCTTTTAAGGATAGAGCAAGGCATTGATGAGATACGTTTGCATCTCGACCACAAACTCAGAAGCAGTAAATGTGTAGCTGAGTTACTGATGAAGTATTTCACTTAAAAGTACGGTTGAGGACCTTCTAAGGTACTACCAAATCACTGCTATGGTACGATTAAGAACCTTTTAAGGATAGAGCAAGGCATTGATGAGATACGTTTGTATATCAGCCATAATATCGGAAACAGCAAACAAACGGCTGACTTGCTGATGAAGTATTTTAACTAGGCACTGCCGGAGTACGTTTGAGGACCTCCTAAGGCACGGCTGAGGACGTGTTAAGATACGACCAAGGTATCGATGAGATACGTTTACATCTCGACCACAAACTCAGAAGCAGTAAATGTGTAGTTGAGTTACTGATGAAGTAGGAGCTAGCCAATGCTAAGGTACGGTTGAGGACCTTCTAAGGTACTACCAAATCACTGCTAAGGTACGGTTAAGAACCTTTTAAGTATAGAGCAAGGCATTGATGAGATACGATTGCATCTCGACCACAAACACAGAAGCAGTAAATGTGCAACTGAGTTACTAATGAAGTAAGAGCTAGCCAATGCTAAGGTACGGTTGAGGACCTCCTAAGATACTTCCAAATCAGTGCTAATGTACGGCTGAGGACACCTTGAAGTGCGATCAAAGCTCTGCTACTCACCAAACCAACTGGCCTCATCCTTGTCTAAGAAGAAGGGCTGCGTGGGGTCTGTCAGCTGGTTGAGGGTCACCGAGGGCATGCTGACAACCATGCCGGATCCGAGAACTCCGGTATTTCCGAGCAGCACCATCAGCTCCTGGCGCAACACGGCCAAATGGCGTTCACCCAACGGCAGCAGGCTTTCTTTGCGACCACTCTTTTTGTTGTTCTTCTTTGTATTGCTGTTGTTATTATTCTCCTTGTTCTCCTTCTCCTGTTGTTGCAGCTGCTGCTTTTCAATGTCCTTCGATATGATGGACATGCCTGGCTGATAAGCCGGCGGTGGCGGCATCAATTGCTCCTGCTCCTGCGTCATATTGTCTCGATGTGTGTGTGTGTTGAGATCCTTAATCAATTTGCAATTATTAAGGAGTGAATTTAGTTGTACATATATCGATTTAACGTTGCTGTTGTCTGTCTGGGGCACGACTGTGGCAATGTTGCGTGTTAGCAGGCAGCTTTGTAGTGTTCGTCCGAGCACGTTGTGCACACTTGTCTAATTGACAAAGACAAGTGGAAACTTCCGCGCATTTCAATCATATATTGGAGCGCGGTATCAATTTCATAACCCGTCGCAGCAGCAGAAGCAGCAGCATTTGGGCCGCCTCTCAATGCGTAGCCTTGGCTAAACTTTTTGCAACTAGAAGCGTCGTAACTCCCTTGAGAAGCCCAACACTCGCAGAGAGTGAGAGAGAGAGAGAGTGAAGAGAGTATCGTGCGATGACTCTAGGGTTTTCGATGCCAGTTATCAGTTTGGCAAAGGTCTTGAAATGTTTATTTGTTCTTCGCTTGTTCTTTTTTGTACATTTGCTCGAGGCGTGCTATTGATTTGGCTATCGATTAGACGACGGCACTCCGCGTCCAACGCCTGACGAGCCTCTTCAACCACAAATACACACACACGAACACTAAACAAAAAATTAACTATTAACGTTGTAGAATTATTGTTATGAACGTTTTTTGTTTTTTGTTTGATTTTTTACTACTATATTTATATTTCGTTATTTATAACTGTTTTGGGCGAGTTCTAAAAAACGCGACCGTTTGCCGCAACGTTTGCACGGCAACTGAAACAGTTGTTGTCTCTCCCAGCCACAGCCACAGCCACAGCAGCAACAGTTGCTACCACTAGAAGCAGCAACAACAGCAGCAGCAGCAGATTCTTGTTGAACTTTCGATTGCGTATTTGTGCTTTTATTATTGTGTTATTATTTGCAATTCATTTCATATATAAAATGTGTTTCACGTCTAGCATTACGTATACGCACCGTTGTTGCTGTTGTTGTTATGCATTATTGTGCTCGGAAGTTGCACCCATTGCTGATATTTGTTGATACGTTTGTTGATTGTGTTGCCACGCGACCATCAACTGCATTCCCATTCTCTACCTCATCTGTTCACTCTCTCTCTCTCTTTTGCTCTCTTGCTCTCTCTTTCGCACTCTCCCATTCACTCTTCTCTCTCTGTTTTTACCTCAAAAACCGCAACTCGTCGCAACCTGCTGCTGGCGTCAACGAACGAACGACATTGACAACGAACTTGTCTCTTTTTCTGAGTGTTTTTGTGTGTGTGCTCTTGCTCTTTCTTTGCCATTAGGCTATTACCAATTTGTTAGTTTGTTTACTGCATATCGCAAAACAGTCTAGAAATTAGATATACAATATATACATATGTATGTTATGTATGTAAACAGTTCGACTTGCCTATGGGGAATTCGAAGTTGGCGACAATTTCATGAATTGAATTTCATTGATTCTTGTCTTCAAAGTAATTATTAATGAACAATATATCTTGTATTAAAACAAATATTGTTTTTTACTGAATATTCTTTTGAGGGAATGTTCAATTCAACTAACAAGTTCTTTCGTTAAGCAGTTTGTTGTTAAAAGCTGAGTGTTTAAATTTTATTTTTATTGAATTATGTTCATATATTTTATATTCTTTTTATACCCCATAAAAAGTGTATTACAACTTTGCGACTGCGGAAAATGTATGTAACAGGCAAAAGGCATCTCCGACCTTATAAAGTATATAGCCATGTCTGTCTGTCTGTCTGTCCGCCCGTTTGAATACCTAGATCTCAGAGACTATAAGAGATAGTGCTATAATTTTGTTCGACAGTACTTGTAATGTTTGCACGCAAGTTAAGTTAGTTTCAACTTTTTGCCACGCCTACTTCCGCCACTCCAAATCGATAAAAATCGAATAACGAGCGGAATTTTTAAGTTAGAATTTCGGTACAAACAATAACAACTATAGTATTTATGATTCCAGATAATTAAAGTGCAATTGCATAAATTGTAGAAGTTGTCTTAACTGCTTTGGCATATTTTGACCCACATATATGGCTAAATTTTGAACGCTTATATATTTTCTCTAACAAATCAATCCTCTTCATAGCCAGCTCAATAAAAGCGAATTTAAAGTTTAAATTGCAAAACAATATGCATTAAATCTACACTTGAACATTACTGCAAAAAGCAATAAACGTAATAAGAGAGAAATCAATTTGTTGATGCACACAAAGTGCTTGCAATTTAGTATCAAAATTAGCTGATAAAACTAGTGCAATTTAATTTTAGATGTATACAAACGAATACAGTATATAATTAGGTTTTTTATATGCCACAATAATCGCTTTATTGATGCTCTATCACAACATTTGAGTGTGTGAAGAAACTACGCCAGAGAATTGAGGAATTTATTGAGGAGATAACTGTGACTCAAAAAGGTTAATGCCATTCATCTGGATCTGCTTAAACATTAATAATTAACTAACTAGTCAGTTGAACTTTAAGACTCTATTATTAATTCACGGAGTAGAGTATTTTTATATGTATCTCGCTTTGATTTTTGCAACTGGCCAAAAGCCAAGAAGGCCAAGAATGTTCATTGTGTGTTTTATCAGGTGAAGAGCGCTCGCTTGCTGCCTCTCTCTCTCCCTCTGTCTCTCTCTCTTGCTCTTAGTGGAGATACTAAGTATATTGCTCTCTCACTCTGGGATTAATTTTCAACCTGCGGAAGAGTGGCATAAATTATGTTGTACGCTCGAGCGATATCGGTTTGGAATTTCAATAGAATAAACGACACCTCCAGGGCAGCTGAAACAAGCGGACAGACAGACGGACGGACAGACGGACGGACGGACGGACAGACGGAGTGGTTATCAGGTGTTGTGAGCCATGCAGCGATATAAACAAATTCACGACGCTTTCATGAGGAATGCTCATTTATTTCGTTCGTGTGCTGTTAATTCGCAACTTAATTTAAGTAATTAACCGGAGCAAGAACTCAATTGGTACAGCTAAATTAGCGACATATAAATACATAAACATCTCTGTGTATAAAAATAGATTTAATTAAGTTTTTTCCCCCCGCCCTTGGGGTGTATGCTTTTGTGTGTTTTGCAGCAAATTATTAAATTATAGCGCGACAAATAGAGAATTAATTGAACAACAAACAACGGCACGATAAGCGCTCATGGGCGAGTGTTGTCTGGGGCAAAGTTCCCGATAATAATAACGTCACCAGTGAATTTGATTTATTCGTGACAAGCACACACTTCTCCTAACTGATTTATAGCAATTGAACTTACAGACAAAATCACACGCCAGGCGGCAAAACCTGATTTGCCATTTACATTTCATCTTTGTTTTGGACTTATTTTGAAATTTGAGAAAACAGAAGGGGAATAAAATATGAGAACAGTTCATTGCCTTCTCATTTATTATTTGCAATCGCATTGGTTCACCTTTCCATTTGTTTCTAGGCTATTTCATCAATTATGAAATACAAAACAAATCGCTAGCTGTAAAGTGATCAATTTTAATTCAATTCGCTTTTTGCAAATTATCAACAGGCGACGCAACCTTAAGACCTTTGTTTTTTCTTTTTTTTCGTTTTTTTTTTTGAGCAGACAAACTAATTGACAAAAATACAAATTCATTGAGCAACAAATAAATGCATTGATAGTACATATGTACATTATAATTTTTGACGCCTGAAAGATCGAGAATATGGTAATTAGTCTGACGTCTACAATCTGAGATTAGGCATGACGAAACAAAATTTGCTGACGCGACTATTGGAAATTCTTGGCCTTATCAATCATTTTTGCTATGACAGAGATTATATTCGAATCAAAAAGTCGTTAAGCATTTCTTACATTTCGTCACATTAACAGCGCTCTATAATGTTATCTAACTTTCTTGCCAACGCAGCGCTCTGTAATGTTATCTAACTTTTTTGCCAACGCAGCCAACTTCGAGTAAGAAACTGCATGACAAGCAGGTGCATGATTTAAAATTATGAAATACAAAAATAAATAATTTGAAGTACTGAAATACAGCTTAGTAAACCGATAAGTTGTATACATTGAGGATTAAAAAACCAATGCTGAAATGAAAAGCTTTTTGAAATGCCGCGCTTTTTTACACACGTAAATATACCACATGAAGTGTAACCAGTTGGCAGCCCTAGTGCTTTCTGTGTGTTTAGTATATACCAGGTGCGTTAATGCGTATATTTTGGCAATGTTGCTTGTGGTCACACCCCGGGCAAATAAAATAGCTTTAACATAAGCTCCACTGCATGCCGCTGTTAGCAGCATATGTCAAGTTGTAGTAAAAAATTATATTTGAGCGGCAAGCGAGCACATAAAATTCAATTGGGAATACAATTGGAAATAAGTTTGTCAAACACACGTTTCGTCCGTAAGCGATCACAAGCCAAACAAATCACAAAATGGTTTTCTACTTCAAGAGCAATCTAGTGCAGCCGGCGGCCATGTTGTACATGGGTCGCGACAAGCACGAGAACGAGGAACTGATCCGCTGGGGCTGGCCGGAAGATGTGTGGTTCCATGTGCACAATTTGTCGTCGGCTCACGTCTATTTGCGTCTCCGCAAGGGACAGACCATCGACGATATACCCAGCGATGTGCTGGTGGATGCTGCACAACTGTGCAAGGCGAACAGCATTCAGGGCAACAAGGTAAACAATTTGGAAATTGTTTATACCATGTGGGAGAACCTGAAGAAGACTCCCGACATGGAGCCCGGCCAGGTGGCCTATCACGATGAGAAAGCGGTGCGCAAGATACGGCTGGAGAAGCGGGTTAATGAGATTGTGAATCGCTTAAATAAAACCAAGACCGAGGAGGAGCATCCCGATTTTCGCGGACAGCGCGAGACACGCGACGCTGCCGAGCGACAGGATCAGAAGCGGGTGCAGCGCGAGAAGCGCGAACAGGAGAAGGAAGCGGCCAAGCAGCGCGAACTGGAGGCGGAGCTGCGCAGTTATGCATCATTGCAGAAAACAGAAAACATGCGCACCAACTACGATGCCGGCAACGAATCTGATGACTTTATGTAGTAGTGTGTGTGTGTGCATTTGTGTGTGCAAGCACTACACCTACTTATAAACAAACTTAATTATAACTATTTTTTTTTTATTAAAATTGTGCATATAAAAATGAATTTCAGTAAGCGTCGTCATTTTGTGGTGCCATCATCATCAAAAAGTTTGCTCATTTAACAGCGGTGGAGTGCAGCTGTTGTCAATGTCTTCTGCAAGTGTGGAGCACTTCTGTTAACAAGTTTGTGAACGCACAAAGTCTGGCAACGCTATGCGTGAGCTCAACATGGCGCGTGAAATTTGAACATGGCCGAGGAAACAACTGGCTGAATTGACGGGTGAGTTTTACAATACTTTTATTAATATTTATGTGATATATATTTTGCGATAAAAATTCAATTGTATAAAGGACGAAAATGAAATAAGACTTTCACATATGGAGAGTATTTACAATAGGTTCTTTGAATTGAAACACTATTTACATTTTTGTAATACGCATATATGTAACTCTCATTAATTTGTAATGAAATATGACATGTGTTCTTCATATGAATCGTTACGTTGATGTCATTAATCTTTAATCTTTCATATAATCAAGTGTCTAGCTTTCTTTCACTACATTTAATAAGCTGTCGAACTGAACGCATTTAATGCTTGACCTTTCGCTAACTCAATAATGTTAAATTTCTTTATAGCATCTTGCCAATTAAGTGTATGTTCCTAACTCTCCCACTCTCCCATGAGTAGCGCGTGCGTTTTAATTTTGTATTGTTTATTTCTGTTTTCTATTGTTAGCAGAGGGGAAGATAAAAGCAAAAGTGGGTGGGGCAGGCAAAGAAAAGAAAAACGTTTTTCACATTTCGAAAAACGCAATTTGAAGTGGTCGAGCTTATGGTCCAAATGCAACTTGAATCCCCTGGACTTTGGGGGGAGGCTGCTTTATGTTCTTCGTGGTTTTCATGGTCGCGGCTGTCGATGCTGTCCTTGACAGCTCAATTTTCGGTTCGTTCGCTTTATGGATGGGACCAAAGCGATGGCGACTGCGGCTTGTTGCCTTTTTGCAACTCCACATGGCCATTGTTGCTGTTGTTGTTGTTGTTGTTGTTATGGATGGGCCAGCTGGCGGCGGGTCAGCGTTCAGCACGCACTCATTATCGCCCGTTTTATTTTCACGCATTGTTCGACTGACTCTGTTGCCTGCCTTTAAGGAATCCCTCCTCCCTCTATCCTCGTCAAATCTTCTCATTTTTTTGGGGTCTTTCGTATCTACCATTTCCACTCCTTTGTTATGCCGGATTGAACAAAAAAAAAAAAAACTTGATGAGGCTGCGTGTCTTTTGATTATGCCATAGCTCACTTGCAGCGTCAAGCGAGCAATGTTGTCATTATGAGCCCTCGTAAACATTGATGACAGTTCGGGGGCGCCGCTGCAGCCACGCCCATCGCTTCGACGCCTTTGCCTTTTCATCGGTCGCTCTTCTTCTGTCTTCTGCCCACTCCGACACATTGATTGATTTCAAGTTCTGTTTCTTTTCGTACTCTTTTTGATACCCTGTACATAAATGCAGTTTGCTCATAAACTGTTATACTTCTGTTCTGAAAGTAATCACTTAAACTCTTCATGGCCATTTGAATAGTTTTAGAGTTTCGCAAATCCTAAATGGCGTCAGAAAGCAGAAAACATCTGGCATTAAGTATGTTGTTTGAAGTAATTGATATTTCACTGCAATCAAATTTAAATTGTTTCATCTAACTAGCAGGGCAGTTTGTCCATTATTTAGCCCATACATTGTTTTATGCGAGTATTACAATCTGTTATACACCATTAAGCAAGTCAAATACAGTTTAAGGATGAGCTTGCATTAGCTAAGATGTTTTAAGGTTCATCTAAACAATGTTTCAAAAGTGTTATATGCAATTCAATGCGAATTATTTAAAGTTTTTTATGAATACTAGGTCTGTTTGTTAGCTCGTTTATTAAAGTGACATACAAGTGTTATACAACAGTTATACATATGAGTTGATATACATACGGTTAACTTAAGTTGATGCTTAGTTATATGATGTGTCATATAAGCTGCTCTATTAAACTGTTATACAGTTGTAATACGTATGTAGTACAGTTATCTGCAGTATTCTCGTATTTGTACAAATATTTACTTCGGTTATGGGTTGTCATTTGTGTCTTTCAACTTTCTGATGAAACTGTTATACCATAAAGGAAAGGTTTTCTAAATGTCCGCTTTTGCCATCTGCACTATATTAAACTCATCAGCTAATTAGCTGATTTATTAAACTGTTATACAACTGTTATACGTATGTATCACAGTTAAATGCAGTATACTTGTTTTAGTACTATTATTTATTTCGTTTATTAGCTGTAATTTGTGCTTTACAACTGTTATACACGAGACGAAACTTTTCTATAAGTCCGTTTGTCCATTCCCATTACTTTGTACAGGGTGTGCTATAGTCGTGCTTGCTCTTGCCACACGACGTGGTTTAAAATGGCTTCATTTGATGGCCGTAAAAGCGGCAACTTAGTTTTGCCATCTGCACTATAATAAAGTGGCATCCATGAGCATGAAAGTGGCCCTGGACTTGTTCTCGGGTCTCCGCTGATGTATGTTTGTATGCTGGTCTGTCTCCCCTCATACTCGTAGTACTATGTCCGTTGTTGGTCCTTCGTCCTTCGTCCTTCATCGCTTGTGGTCCCTTGTGCCGTGCTCCGCACTGTCAAAGCCGCTCATCACTCAGTGCCGCAATGGCTGTCATTAATCAAACTGCGCCAAAAACACCCGCCCACTTGGCAGCAGACCAAACAAGCCAAGCACAAGCCCAACATCACGACAGTGTCCGACTATATACACCTCTTCCTCCTCTCTCCCTCTCACACTTCTTGGCTGACAATGGGAATGATACGCGTCGCTTTTGGGTTTTTATTGCATTTGTCACCAAAAAAACACAGAAGATCCGCATTCAATCTGTTTCCGTTGCTTGGGAAACGCGACACTTGCAGCACATCGCCTCGCCTGCCTGCGTTCTGTCCGTCTGTCTGTCCGTCTGTCTGTCTGTCTGCTATCTGCTGAGCATAATTATTGCTCCGACTCTGAGCAATGTTCTTCTCCCTCCCCTCGAGGAACTTCGCTTTGCCATTTAGCAGGTGTACCAACTGATTTATGCTCTCCCATGCGACAATTGACTTGTTCTACACAGCTCTTTGCTTTGTTTTTATCGACAATTTATTAGTCTAAGCAGGGGAGCCAACTCCAGCATATTAAGCAAGCCAATTGTGTTATCGATAAGTGTATCGATAGCTGCGAAATTAATTAGGTCCACAACTTTCGAGTCTTATATGAATAAATCCACTACGAAGCTTTAATAGTTTATAAAGGTGGGAAAAATATTTTGTTTAATATAATGCTTTCTTGATATTCTCTTAGTTGAATTTAATAACCCAATTTTATTAGCTTCGCTTTGGATTGAAGTCAAGATTAAAGAAAATCTTTGTAAATTGATTATTTTAAATGCAATCTAAGATTTATTTCAAGCAGAGAAGAGAATTTATTAATATTATATAAGAATGTTAGAAGATTGAACTTAATTATGATATATTATATTATATCGCAAGAATGCTACACAACTTTATAAATCGCTAAAAAACAAACTCCTCTTTTATTTTTATACTAAGTTTATAAATTGTCTTTATTTCAATTTTATATAAACGAGCGAGAGATCTTAAAAAACTTCGTGTTATTTCGTTGCCTTTTTCTTTCATAAAGACGCTTTATATTCAATTGATATTTGGTTAAAGTTGACATAAAATAAAGAAGTAATGTAAATTTACAGATGCTAACGATGTTATTCTACATTAAACATTTTAATCTTGGCGGCAACAAATGTTTATAACCAATTATCAATTAATATTGTTAGGATTATCCCAAATAACAAACATGATTTTCATCTTTAAAAGTTCAGAAATTAATTTAGATTTTTATTAGTGATGAATTTCGTACTCCCAAATAAGAAACGCATTTTACTTTGAATATTTACGTTTTAATATTTAATTGTTTACAATATTTAATTACCATCACATTAGAGATCAAGATTAAAAAGGAAATACTAGGAATTCTTCGTGTGATTGGTTTAGAAGTCATTTGAAAGTTAGTGATATAATGATCGAAATTTCTTTTTTGCTTTAAATTCTTAAAATTCGATATCTACTTTGATGTTACATATAAAGAAACATTACAAAATGTGAAATTTAAAAATTGGTCGCTGGTGGACTGTTTCTGGGATTTGCCCATATGTGAAATGGTATTTTTGATTGTTTAAATAGGGTTATTCCAACAAGCAGTTATAAATTAAAGCTTTAACTTGGGTTATAATCTTAAGATAGATTGAATTGGATTCGTTTTTCTTGAGGATCGATTGAGCAGAGATTCTCCAAAAAGGATTTCACTTTAACACCGAAACAACTCGAGTGTTTTCAAATAGCTGCCAGAAAAAATCGAAGCAAAGTTCAAGCTCTCTAAACTTGGAAGGTGGAGGGGGAGTGGCTAAAAGGGCGCGTGTCAGAGGGTAAAACATTTTGCTGCGGCACCTCCAAGTTTAGCGTTGTGCGAGCGACTTGAGTGATTAATCAGTGGGCAAACAATGCGAAGCTGCTGACTGCTAATCAAATTCAGCAGCGAGCTTCAAGCTTGTTTGCACTTGAAATCCACACGCGTTGCATGCCACACATGCCACACACATACACAGAGACACACACACACACACATAGAGTCTGCCATCATTCATGCAGATGCAAAACAGGAAGAAGAGTAACTGCAGTGGCTGAGAATAAAGCCAGCTAAAGGGAGGCAATCCATCAGCTGGACAAACTATTAAAACAAAAGTCAAATCCCATTCTCCTCTCTCTTTTGTAATGGAACTCTGCATTAATTTGATAGATGTGCAATTGTGCGAGCGTGTGTGTGTGTGTAATTTATTTAACATACACACACACATGCGTGCTTATATAATAAATCGAAGCTCGTATAACATTTCGAATTTACGTTTATTGTCAAAACAAAATGCAGCAATTAAAGTGATCGCTGCAACATTGAAACTTTCCATGTTTTTTTCCTTTTGTCTGTGGCAGCCAAGATACCACACCACATTCCCCACACACACACACTCGCATATAAATAGACATAACATGCCATCCAACCAAATACACTCTTCCATCTCGATTCTCCTCCTTCAGCTTTCTGGCCACCTTCGACAAATGCGCAGTTATGAGTGTGTCCTTGCACGGGGACAACGCGATGACAAGCGAATGCTTCCGTCGATTGCCCTCAGCACTGTTGTCATCAGCGTGTATGACACACTGTGTATACCCTGTAATTTGTAGAACTTTGAAGTCCCTCAAAGCGATCTTCATTCTCTATTCTCATTTGTTTGCACTTAAGTGCACATTTACTTGGAAGTTCTTAAATTCACATTGAACATCTTTTTAAAAGTTTTTAACTTTGTATTTCATTTTTTGTTGCCTTATTTAATAGTAATTGCCATCTATTAAAGTTGTTGCGTTTATTTGTTATTTACTTTAAATATATTCATATCTCGCTTAACGGCCACTTCACTGATGATGTTATGTTGTTTTCTCTTAAGGATTACTTTATATTGAGCATACGTAATAAAAAAAAGTACCAAGTTATAAAATCAAGATTCGTATTATTCGTATTAACAACAGTGTTCTTCTAGCAAGGCCACTTTAAGAATAAATTCTGAAAAAATAATAATAATAAAAACTTGGATCTTATATTAAATGCTGTTGAAATCAACAAGTATTTTCTAAAATTAAGATTATTATGTTCTTGACAAACATTTTAGACCAAAATTTTAAGTATTATGATTTTATAACTGTTTTTTCTGTGTGCTTGCTTAGTTCTTATTTTCTCTCTCAAGATATATAGTATCTATTTTGTATTTATTTAAATGTTCTATGATTTTCCTAAGTATCGGTTAGTCTAGCAAGACTTTGTCTTCAAATAATCATCGCATATCTTTCTCTATATAGTACATATCCTTCCTCGTTTTGTTTGATAGGATAATCCCAGGAAACGAGTTTAACAAATTTGTAGTTGAAAATGCAGCTAAACGACACTTTGTTGCATCCACTTACAAGGTATAACAAATGCTTGCCTTATGCTCGAGGATTGTATTTGTATTTGTGTTTGTGTTTGTGTGTGTGTGTGTGAGCATGTGGGGGAAGCTGTGAAATTTCATTTGAATGTCTCTCAGTGGACAAATCAAAGTTAACGAAGCTACAGCAAGCGTCACTGGGAAAGCAAACGAAGCGTAGAAAAGCGCGCCAAGGAAAATTGAAAAATCAGCAGCAAACACGAGCACGAACTGTAGCAACAACAACAACAACATGGACAGGGGAATGGGGCTGGAGGGGAGCAACAACCAACAATGCTTGTTAAAAATATGATGGAAGCCCAAAAGCCAAAAGCAATTAAGTTTTTCCAGCTGCAGCACATAAATTCTCCAAATGCCCAAAAAAGTAGGCTAAGCATTTGCAGACGTTGTTCTCTCAATCTCCATTCCCCACTTCCCCTCCTCTTCTCTCCACTTCTCTAAACTGCCCAGAGCAGAATAATGATTAGGGAGGAGGATTGTCTACTACTACAGCTACAATTGCTCTGTGCAATTTTATGCAAATTCACATATTTGTCTCCCTTCTCTGACCACGTCAATCAAACTGCGCACAAATTTGCATAGATACGAAATGGCGAATAGCGAAATATCACTGGGTATCTAAATAGTTATCATTTGCATAGCAATGCAGATTAGCATACTCATATTTTAGCTGTCATTTTTCGGCTCTTCACTTCACTTGACTGCGTGACTCAGCCAATATTCAGGACACGCTCTGTTCGCAGTGAAAAAAAGCTGATGACATCAGATAACTTATTTCAATTTAATGCCGTTACAAGTGTCATTAATTGATCTAAACGATATTGGTTGAAAGATGAAGTGATGAATTAACTAAATTGCTTGACTGATTGAATGTTTTTACTGACTGTACAATTTGGCCCTTTGATTGACCATCTGCTTAAGTTATAGAAATAAACTTCGATTGATGGAAAAATAGCTCATAATTAGCTCATTGGTTGATTACTTATTTGAAGACAACTTATGCTTGATTGACTGACTGATCACTAAATAGTAATACAATTAACCTTCATTGATTGACTCAATGATTGATCATGGGTTAAAAGAATAAAAAATGTTTAATTGATTGCTTTTATGATTAACTAGCTGCTTGCTTTTAAGTGAGTGATTGACTGCTAGACATATCAACTGGTTGATTGTGTTTGTGATTGAAAGACTTTTATGAGTGATTTGTTGATTGACTAATAGATACATTAACTGATTGATTGCTATTGCGACTGACTGAGAGGCAAATTTATTTGTTGATTGCTTTAGTAATTAATTGACTGACTGACTGATTGACACTTATAGTTTATTTGACACTGATTGATTGTTTTTGAGATTGATTGACTGATAAACGATCGTCTAATACAGTTTTGCTTAAATAAATTTACTGCTTGGTTAATTGCTTTAGTGGTTTTGATTGACTACCTGACTGATTGACCCTTATTGTTTGTTTGACACTAATTAGCTTTCATCTTAATGATTGACAGCTTATATGACTGACTGATTGATTACTTTTCTGTGTGATTGACCAATCTACTAATACACATATAAGTTGATTGACTGTTTTTGTGGTAGACTCACATATTAATAAATTTGCTGAATGATTGAATGTTTGATGATACACGATTGAACTTTTACTGACTGTACAATTTGTTGATTGGCTCGTTGATTGACCATCTGCTTAAGTTATAGACTGTTAAACTCACTTCTAGTTTATTTGATGAAAACTAGAACAATAATTATCTTGCGCTGCCCTGATTTCTTGCAGTGTATAACGCGCTCGTTAAAGTGCCAACACACATGCAAAAGTCCCAAGTCCTTGTCAAGGACTTGCTAGAAAGCTTTGTGCAAAGCTGAACTCGTTGACGGCGGAAAAACTAAGCACAGCTGCCAAACAGAGGCGTCCAATTATAATGCATTTGTGTTGAGAGCCGTAATCCCTTTGGCATATGGAGTTAATTTGGGGCAACAATACGGCACTTTGCCACTGCAACTAACTGCAGCACGTTGCAGTTGCAACCTTCGCTTGATTTGTATTGCAGGCATCTTCAAGGTCGGTCAGGCGTCACACAGTCTCTGGAGGGAGGGGAATGTTAGCAGAAGAAACTGGAGCAGGACTGAAGTGGGGGGGGGGGGGGGGGAAGGAAAAGGAACTCCTGCCTAGATGTCGTTGCAATGTGGCCATAAATTCAATGCACTTGAACCCGGTGGCATCGCTCGGCTGGTTTATGGCTCCCGTTTCGCCTTTGCCTTGTCAGCAGTTTACGCGCCCATTCCGTTCGCTCCTTCTCAGATTGTTTATGACCCCAAAAAGAAAACAAAAAAAAACAAGTAAGAAAGTTACAGTCGAGTGTGCTCGACTGTGAGATACCCGCTACCCAAATTTAATAAAGCCAAAATATTGCGGTATCATTTTCAAAATATATCGAAAATACTAAAAAATACTAAAAATATACCGACTGATATGTTATCGATATAGTACACTATTCAAAATATACCATAGACGGCACAATGTACCAGATTGTCGGCCAAAACAACTCAGACCCCTAGTAAGTAGGCGTTTTTGCCCATATAAAAGTATTTATTTAATAACTTCCACAATTTTTATCTGATCGCAACCAAACCAGGAATCATAACTACTATAGTAATTATTGTATAAACCAAAATTCGCAACTCTATCTTTAAAATTACGCTTGTTATTCGATTTTTTTGATTTGCGGGGGCGGAAGTGGGCGTGGCAAAAATTTGAAACAAACTTGATCTGCGTGCAAACATAACACATGCTGTCGAAAAAAAATTATAGCTCTATCTCTTATAGTCTCTGAGATCCAGTGTTTCATACGGACGGACGGACAGACACACAGACACACAGACGGACAGACGGACATGGCTATATCGTCTCGGCTGTTGACGCTGATCAAGAATATATATACTTTATAGGGTCGGAGATGCCTCCTTCTACCTGTTACATACATTTCCTGCCGGCACAAAGTTATAATACCCTTCTACCCTATGGGTAGCGGGTATAAAAAGAAAATAGACCAACAGGGGGCAACAGCCAGAAGCCAGAAGCCAGAAGGCAGGACTCAAGAGCCAGAAGTTATGGCCAATGGCTTGAGACACGACTCTGTTGCAAAAGCAAAAGAAAAAGCAAAAGCACTTGGGAGTTGCAGTCATTGAATCGAACTGTGCCACATTTATGGCACAAGTATTATTGTTATACTCGTAACATTCTCAATGCTCAAGCATTGATTTATATCCTCGATACCATTCATCCTTTATTGTCTGTCTTGAAGCGACAAAGCTTTTATGGCCAATGCCAATTTCAATTCAATCCGTGTTTGTTTGTAAGTCGCTTTTTTCTGATATTTTATTAATCCTTTTCCACTTGCCCCAATCCACCTGATGCTTATCTTGCGCCTATTATGCGATTTCATTTCAAATTTGATGTTCGATATGTAAAGAGTAAATAAAGTTAAGCTATTTAGAGTTGTTTTTGGGTTCACGTATGGAACAACAAACAGAAGAATGTTTATGAAAAGTAGCAAAGTAGCTTTCGATAACTAGATTTCCTTTTCAAATCTGCTGTTGGGACATTTTTAATGCATTTTGGAACCAGAATATTAGTTACGAATACACAAAATGCAAGAAGAGAGTACTCCAATTCATTTCACAACTTTGTATTTGGCTTTTTTATTTTAGTCGACGATGCATTCTTATCGTCAATGTCCAGAGCCTCATGTGCTTCGTCCTCTAAGAATTCCTCCTTCTGGCCATTCATTGACAGCAGACGCATGGGAATCGCCTCACTTAGGGGGCGTGATTCTCGCTTCTGTTGTCCGATTGTCCAGCCCAGTTTGAAGAGCTGCCTTTGCAGTTCCTGTTGCGAGATTTGCGACATCTTTTGGTTCAAAACTACAGAATTGTCACGCCTTTAACGAAATAATTCTTTATATTTTTTTTTCAATTCAGAGTTATGTTTTCATTTAGGCTTTTGGACAGACTTACTTGATTGAAAAATGTGAACTGAATTCTGTGTTTGTTTTTTTCAAGTCATACTTGATTGACAAGTTTTCTATACGTTGACAATCGATTTCGATTAGTTTATGACTACTTTTTTTCCATTTGATTAACTGAAAGTATCTTTTTCTATTTAATTTAAGGATTTCCTCTACTAAAGAAGCTGGATATCGGCGGCACTATATGATGAATGATGAATAGTAAGTCAACAAAAAGGACCTTCACCAGCTTTTGCACATCTGAACACATTTATCATTGCCATTTCCAAGTTTTCATCCTCCTTAAATCGCTCATATACTAAAGAATAACATTTTTTAAATGAAATGCAGCATAAATTAAAGACTACTGTTGCTTTGTATGCTTCATTTAAATAGCTTTTATGAATTATAATCATCTCAATATGTATAATAATGTGTTTTGTTTTGCAGTTTAAATTTATTAAAAATTAATCATAATATTAATATTTTAATAATAATAGTAAGCTAAATTATGATTTTTTTCAATTTTAATTAATTATTATTGCATTATTATATATAATATTCTATTTGTGTGCATTTTTTAAACAAAAATAAACACCCAGATATTACAAAATAAATAATAATAAAAAACTATAAAATCATTTATTTTTATTTGGCCTCTTAATGACAAAAAAGGTAAATATGTAATTTGATTGTTCAATATGCAATGTAGATCGATAGAGTTTGTCCTTGCGATTCCAACGAGACATGTCTTGACATCCTGCGGCAGGATACGGCCGAGTTATGATTATTTTTATATAATTGTCATATGAAATGTCATACCTAAAAGTATGCAACAGAAATTTTCTCATAATAGGATCATTTATTTATTTAGTTTAGCTATATCTTGGCCATATGCTGACCGATTTGAAAAGGATATGCCTTTTTGTACTCACCGACCTCAGGACTATTGAATGGCATTCAAGGATTTTCGGTATAAAATTAAAAATTGTGTTTTCAATTTTTCTAAGGGGGGAACATGCAAAAATCACTGAAAATTCGCAAAATCGTCCTTATCTCGGTCATTTGAAGGACGACAGGGATGTCCTTTGGCACACAGATAGTGCTCGTCGAGAAATGTCGAAAGGTGAAACAAAAAGGACGAATGTCCTTACAGGAGCCGAAATAATATGAATTTTTTCTGTAGAGAAAATTGACTATAACTCGGCCGTATCCTTGCGTATCCTGTCGGGTCCTATGTCAAACGAGGCCTATTAGTTAGATCTATCAGCTGACCAAAGGACATCTAAATCGTCCTTGCGGTTTGTGAGTTATCCTGGATTTCATGATTTTTCGGCATTTCCTTCGGCGCTTTGAACGAAATTTTACAAGTATTGTATTCTTAGATGACCCCATATGTTTTTGATGCAGATCGATAGAGTTCGTTCTTGTGATTCCAATGAGGTATGTCTTGACATCCTGCGGCAGGATATGGCCGAGTTATAAGCATTTTTCTATAATTATGATCATATGAAATGACAAACCTAAAAGTATGCAACGGAAATTGTTTAAAAAATGTAAAAGTAATAAAAAAGAAAATCAACTGTATCTCGGTCATTTGATGGAAGATCGCGATGTCCTTTGCCACACGGATTACGCCCTCAAATACAAACTGGTTTGTGTATTTAAAAGGACGAAACTTCTTACAGGACTCGAGATAAATTGAAGTTTTCGTATACAGAAAAGTGCGAATATCTCAGTCCTATTCTACTTGATCCTTGCGGGTTCTGTTTGAAATGAAGACCTTTCGTGAGACTTATCCACAGGCCAAAGGACTTTCAAATCATCCTTGCGGCTCACAAGTTATCCTTGGCCATAAAACTGAAAAATTACAAGTTTTGAATCCTTAGATAACTCCATGTTTTTTTAATGCCATCCGATAGAGTTAGTCCTTGTGACTCTAACAATACGTGTCCTTTGAAAATCCGTCAGGATATGGCCGAGATATAGCTTGTTTTCGAAAAAATACCATTTTTACACCCTCAAAGTATGCAATAAAAATTTATTTTAGCGCCAATATCAAATTTGAAAGTCAATGTGAACGTCAAAAATTTGCTCAGTCAACAGACGAAATACCAGGCGAACATAAATCAGTAGCAGGCAACAATTGCACCTGTGGAGTGGTGTCATCTGTCGGTACATCATGTAACTACAAATGACGTTGTCGCCATCTATCGTTCCACCGTGCAATGTCAATCGGAGTTTCCATATATCGTTTGATCGAGCAACGACAATTTAAGCCGACGCCATCTATCGTTCGATCGTGCAATGATAATCGCTAGGCGGCATCTTTCGCTTGATCGCGAATGACAATTTAAATTAACGCCACCTGTCATTCGAGCGCGCAATGACAATTAAAAGGCTCCATCTGTCGTTTGATCACGCAATGATAATGTATGCCGACGCCTATCTTTCGATCGCGCAATGTCAATCGGAAGTCGCCATCTATCGTTTGGTCGCGCAATGACAATTTAAACTGGCGTCATCTATCATTCGATCATGCAATGACAATCGGAAAAGAGGCATCTATCGTTTGATCGCCCAATAACAATTAAAATAAAAGCCATCTGTCGTTCGATCGCGCAATGACAATCTGAGTGTTCCATCTATTGATTGAATGTGTAATGACAATTGAAGCGCCATCTAACTTTCGATCGCGAAATGACGATCTCAATTGGCGCACCCTAAAAGTATACAACAAAAAATCTATATTTGAAAGTGGCGCCTGCCCGCTAATTTCAAATTTAAAAGAATTTCAGTGCGCTAAATTTTTATAAGGGAGAGGTTGCAAAAATCGAACGGACCTTTTTGAAGATATTACAATACTTACGATCATATAGGAGCTCGTAATCATTTAATAAGCACACACTTTTATATATCGCTTTCAATATAATTGTTTCAATTGAATTTGTCGAATTTTATTGTATATAATTGTTTGCCTTGTCGGTTATTCATAATAGTTGTTGGTATCTGATATCTGTAGTATACGAGTATATATGTATGTATATATATATAAGTACTATATAATTGGTATTTGTATATAATATTTTCTCTTTTGCTCAAGCAAACAATACAAAAGAAATATTATTATACATACTATGTAATTAAAAGTTGTTGCTTTCGCTTTTCGTCCTCAGCTCAAATATTCGTAGCATTCAATATGTAAAATACAATTTGCCAAATAGTAAATTTTATGTATACACATCTGTACATATCTGTATGTATATTTTTTGTATGTGTGTGTTGTTGAGTAGTACCCTTTGCATTTTGGAACACGTTTTAAACAAATTTTTTGCATCAAGGGTATTCCATGGCTTAAAGAATGATGATAATTTATGGTAATTATGAGAAATTGTCAAGTGTCTTGCACAATTTTTGATTTGTTTGATAAAATTAGCTAAATGTGTCTTACAACACTAGATCTAAGAGGATTAAAAACACTGAACATAGTGTTGATAAATAAAGTAAAGTTGCACAATTGACAAAGAAATACGATTTGGAATACCCTTAAACTACATACTTATAAATAGAGAAGTACACCAAATAAGTTTGTGTATGTGTGTATGTATATATGTTTGTGTGTGTGTGTATATACAGCTGCAATTGTTTGTTTATAAATATTTCATAGATGAGTTTAACAATTGGTTTCTTTCTTTTGCTAGTTAGTTTAATTAGTTGTTCCGCAAGGTTTTAGTATAAGACTTTAGTTAAGAATCTTAAAATATATATATTTTTAAGTAATATATATTAATTTACTCAGTTTGGATGGGTTGTTCTTTGTTTTTAATCTTTTTTGTTTTCTTTTTTTTTGAAAATTTAAAGCTTTCGTTAGTTATACTTTGGTTGTAGTTGTTCATTTAGTTGTTTGTTCATTCTTTGGTCGAAATTCCATACAGTTACTTAACAATTTAAAGAGAGTTTTATTGTATTGTAGTATTGGAGAGAAAGAACAGCGGTTAAGCGACAGTTTGTGTAAGTATGTGCAGCATAATATCTATGAACTATGCAAATGAAGTTAAAGGAGGGAGAACCCATTGAATTGACTCGTTCGAAATGCAAACACTTTGCGTTGCAGCATTTGCAATTGAGATGACAGATGATAGATAAGGTTAAAGTTAAAGATACAAGATATAGATAGGGATAAAGATACTAGGTTAAACTTCTAGTTAAACATAAGTACATATAGTTTATATAGGTTTCATATATTTAGATATACATAGAATAGAAACGGGATATATATACTTGTATGTATGTATGCACTCGTTTATGGTTTATTTGAGCTTTTAGCAACTAAATTTCTTTTTCTTTTTGTTTTTTTTTTGTGTTTGCTTTTTTCTTTGCACTATATAAACATTGAGAAACATTGAGATGCAATTGTTACATAACTTATGAATTAAAAATTGTTCACTATATAACGCAATTAACTTGTGTGTCGTTAGCTGGGAGACGGTTACGAGTATAACATATACATTACATATTTGCAGTTGTTGCATTTGCCAAGTACTCTACTAGTCAGAGTAATAACATAATTTGTGGTGACGCAGCGTGACAGAAGCTAAATGATGTGTCATAGCTGACAGCTACGTGTCAAGCTAGCTGCAAATGGCGTGTCGTAGCTGTCAGCTGCTTGTTGAGAAATTTGCTTTGATCAAGATTTATGGAGGGAAAGTGAAAGAGTCGGAAAATATATTCTTTATACTACTTATTAAAATCTCACGCTGCGTTCACGTATACTTAATATGCATAATTACAGAGCCACTAAGAAGAGACTTGAAGTCAGACAGATTGGACAGCGAAAAAGAGAAAGAGAGGGAGAAGGGGAAGGGGGATGTTAAAGCTTATTTTCTGTCTCGATGTTAAGCATTGCGTGGCTTTAGAGTTTTAGAGTGTAATCACGTTGTAAATAGTTTGCAAATTTGTTGGACAGTATTGTTCGCTTCATCTTTTTCTTTTTTTTGTTGTTGTTGGTATTCTTCTACTTCTTTTCAACTCTCTACTTTTATAGTAACTCTTCTTCCACTCTTGCTTTGCTACTCTCTACTTACTTACTCACTGACTTACTTAATGTCTCTCACGCACACTCGCACACACCCCCTCACACACACTCTCGCACACTCGCTCGCACACACACCCCTCTCTTATGCTCTACACCTGCTCGGCGCTCTCGTCCAACACCATCGAGTGCAGATCCATCGCTGAGCGCGTCTTCCGCGGCGGCTTCGGCATCAGATAATGACTCGTGCTCGCTCCCACAAACACCGAATTCTGTCGAGGCCTCGACACGTTCGAGACGTGCGAGGCGTAACCTGAAATAAACATATAGAAGGAAGAAGACTTGAATGACCCAATTGTGTTTTGGTAGGAGACAACATACAAGATGTCTTCCATCCACGTCATCATGACGTGAAAAGAATTTATCCTTTCAGTTTGCCGTATACGCGCAACTGATTTTCTACAAGAAACGTCATGTATAAATTCAGCCAAAGGCAAATTTCAATTTCCCTCGACTGCTGGCAGAATTTGTACTTGACGTTTCTAGCAGAAAATCTGTGCTTAGATTCTAGTGCGTAGTTCGGAATATGCAAAATAAAAATACGCTAAAAAATATATGCAGTACTCGAGTTTCTTTCTAGACAAAATCTCAAGCAGCGTTCTGCGTTGTCAAGCAGTCAAATGAGCGGAAATTTGAACAAGCGTTTATGCGCAGCACTTAACATGATAATTGTCCAGATGTGTAAAAATGATTCCTTTTAACTAATATGCTTATATTAACCCTTTCATGCTCAAATTAAAATGGGGACATATAGAAAATATTATTTCCATAAATGATTAAAAGGAACCCCAAGTATCTTTCATTCCGATTTTCGATACTCTAAGACCCTTGGTATGTCATTACTGCAATATTGCCTTTTAGGCAACATTTCTCCATCCATAAACATAAATAAATACGAAAATGTAAATGTTAAATGTAAAGTCAATGTACATATATGCAACAATGGGCATGAAAGGGTTAAACGTTCTACATATTTGGCATATTCAGTCTAATAATCTATGTTATACTTTTGTTAATAATTGAGTGGCATTATCATAATATAATAATAGGATTCGTGGATCATAGTTTTCAGAGTCTGTGCTTGATTTATTTATTTATATTTTACTCAATTATTTACTCGTATATCGATTACTAGACTGAATATGTCAAATAGAACTTTTAATATAAGCATATTGGTTTAATAATGTTCGATGATTATGATTGGGATAAGCGTGCACGCATAAACATTGCACTTCATCAGCATAAATGTTGAACGAGTGTTGACACACACACACACACACACACACACACACACACACACACACACACACACACACACACACACACACACACACAGACGCTTACGCACACACATGCGTGTTGGGTCATAAACACAGGAACATGCCTCTTAATTCTTTTTGTAGGCAAGCTGAGCTTCCATTTTCATTACAATTTGCCACTCCTCCGCCTTCTTCTCTCCTCTCTCTCTCTCACTCCCCTCTTTCACATGAATGAGTGTACATATGTGTGTGCGTGTGTTTGTGTGAGTTGTGTGCGCGTTTCCACAAGATTTAATTGCAGAGCCAAAGTCAGAATGAAAGTCGCTGCGTGGCAGCAGCATCAGCATCCATCCATTCACTTCTCTCTCTCTCTCTCTCTCTCTCTCTCCTCTTCTACTCGAACATTCCCAAAGTGAACCAACAAATGGCATTAAAATTGTATTGTTATTTGCCTTTCCCTCCACTCCCCTCTTTCACTCTACACAATCCAACACATGCGACGCCTGCAGCCATCGCTTCTCATCTCTCATCTCTCATCTCTCATCTCACGTAGTGTCGTGCGGTTTAATTGTCTGGCAACTCATTAAAAGTCCGACTAAATGCTGCACTTAAAGCGAGGCACGAGGCACGCCCCAACTAGTTGCCATTAAACATATTTATAAGCATTTTACATGTCTTTCCCTACGTGATGTCGCTCATCGACTCTTTCCCCCTTTCTCACACACTCTCTCCTTTTCTCTTTCTTTCTTTGGCTGTCTTTCTTTCATTTGCAAAGTGCAACTTGGACTGAAACTGAAAAGCATTAAGATTGTAGTGATAATGCAAAAAGAGTGTTTATACCCGTTACCTATAGAGTAGAAGGGTATTATAACAGCCAGGAAAGAGGAGGCTTCTCTTCTTCATTGGAATAAAGTATATAAATTCTTGATCAGTTTGTCCGCATTAGCACCTAGATCTTAGAACTAGAATTTGAATGCGATCGGATAAAAATTTTCAGAATTTGTTTAAGAAATAATTTTGTATAAAACTCCTACTTCAATTGAAGTTTCTGCGTTATATTATTTGGTATATTTTAAGTATAATACCGCACTGTTTTTGAACTCTGATCTTTCTATTAGTAGTAGTATTTATAGTATTTCATGTCTCGAAAAGTAAAATATATGTTTAAATACTCCAAGTTTAATAAATTTCAAGTTAATTAGCAAACCCAAAAAGATCATCTCTAACTAACTCGCAATTACAAGTTTAAATTACTTAAAGTAACTCTACGAAAATGAGTGAAAATTGATGCCAAAGATACACACATTTCGCTTAATTGTTTCATAGTTGAAATTAGTTGCTTAACTTTTCTAGAATTTCGTTGAGAACTACGTGCAGTCAATGTGTTGCGAATAGCGCGTATTTCCAGCTCAAACTTTAGTTTGCAGCGCAGCGCAACGCAACAAAAAGTTGACAACTCTTTGGATGGCGCTCAAAAGTATGCAACACAAATTGCCGAACAAGCTGCGCATTAACACCCACCCACACACACCCACACACATACACATAGACACACAGACAGCAACTGACATGTGAAGATGTTGTTCGACATTTTCGTTCTCTTTTTTTTCTGTTTGGTATTCGTCCGCATTTTAATTGCATTTGCATTTTACACGAATTGCTGGTGAAGCGCGTAAGCAAAGTAAAAGAGAAGGAGACAGAGACGGAGACGGAGGGGAAAAAAGAAATTGGAAGGAAAGAAGCTTACCCTTCGCATAGAGGCTGGGATTATAGGCCGCAAATTGACACGTTGGCATATTCAAATTGTGGTTGTGGACCATGCCCATCGACATGCGGGAGACGGAGGCGCGCTAAACGAGAACGAAACGGAAAAAGAGAGCAGAGAAAAGGGGAAAGAGGAAAGAAATAGCAATTAATTGAAATATTCAATTCAACGAGAAAGAGATGAATATCTCTCAGTATATCAACATCTATATTATAGATGCCATTATAGCCTATATTTTAATAGTTTTAAAATACATAGAGAGAAAAAATGGTATAATGAAAAATAGATTGGAAATCTTGATTGAGGATTTTTTCGATCTTCAAAACAAATCTTGAAAATCTTAAATCAAGATTTGTATGCCAAATTTGCATGTTAAGATTAAAAACATCCTATTTTTTTCTTTCTGTGTATAATAAAATATTTTCAAATATGTAATTTAATAACATCAAAATAAAATTAAATTTTTCCTAAAAATTCTACATTTTTAAATTTTCACAAAGTTTTAAAATTATAAAAATTCAAATTTCTCTTTTAATTCATAATTACAAAAAATTTGTTATTCAATAAATCTAAAATTATATAATATTTCAAATCTGTGAAACTATTTTTGGTATACAATTCTTGTATTCAAAATTGCAATAATTCAATAAATGTAGAATCTTCAAATACTTTAATGTAAATGCATATTTCATTCTTTCTACGATTATTTGAAAATTGGAATATAAATCTTTTACAATTTAATACACCAAAAATGTAAGTTTAACTTTGTAACATAACTTTAAATTATATAAGATTCTATTACTATAAGTATTCAGTTCTAACGCTCTCTAATTTCCTCAACATTTGCTGAATACTCTAATTCCAGAATTCTGTAATTTCACAATTCGTTAATTCAAAATGTGAATAAATGAATTCTACAACATTCTAGAATTGTCTAAAATGTAATAATTCGTATGTAACACATGGGCTGAAAAGTCCCGGGCCTAACAAAGAAAACACGCTTTTTTTGGATCAAAATTGGCGTTACTCATTAATTTAATCTTTATCAAGAGCATCGCAATCATTCCAGAGCCGCTGTAACATTTCAATATAAATTTTTTAGAACGATTTTTTTTTTGCCTCAAAATAGGCTTCAATTTCAGTGATAACCTCTTCATTCCTACGAAATTTTTTACCGGCGAATATTTTTTCAGGACTGCGAACCTCCAGAAGTCGCTGGGAGCCTAATCCGGCGAATACGGTGGATGTGGGAGCAATTCGAAGTTAAATTCATGTAGTTTTGTCACTGTCATTGAATCATGAACACATTCTTGTTGATGGTCAAAAGTGAGCAAACGCGGCAGCCACTTTGAAGAGAGCTTTCTCATAGTCAAATGTTCATGCAATATTAGGCCAACATGTTCTTTTAATATCTTTACGATGTTAGTTAACTCATGCAAATTTAAATTTCGATCATTCAAAACGATTTTTTGGATTTTTTTGATGTTTTCTGGTGTGACCTCCCCATTTGGACGTCCACTGGGGTCTGCATCATCGGTGTCTCTACGACCACGTTTGATTTCAGCAAACCAACGTTTAATTGTTGTTTCTGATGGAGAGGAGTCCCCATAACACTATTCAAGCCAAAACTGTGCTTGAACGGTATTTTTTTCCATCAAGAAGCAGTGTAAGATTAGAACACGAAATTGCTTTTGATCCATTGTTTTGAATATAGCAAAAGTAGTGTCACTCTTAGCTCAATAACTTACAAACTAATGAATAGAATATCATGAAATTTTAGCAGCTGTCTTCTGAAGGATTGTATTAACTGAAAAAAAGGTGATTGCAATAAAAATAGCGCCACCTATGTGTAAGGCCCGGGACTTTTCAGCCCACGTGTTAATTCTATTCATATTCTTTGAAGCTGCTTTTAGCTTCCCAATTGTGTTTTGGTAGCAGACAACATACAAGATATCTTGTATCTATATCTTAAGAATTCTCACCTGATGTGCGGAGACGGCTTCCATGTCGACGAGGGGGCAGGAGCTGCGATGCTGCTGCTGAAACTTTGGCTGATAAGGCTCGAGCATTCGTATTTTGCCCCAGCGATTGAAGAAGAGCATAATGGCACCGACCCAGAGGATGAGGACGAGACCCACAATCAGGACTTCTTCGGTGCGTACTATGATCTTGGGACCTGCAAGCAGTAAGAAAGTAAAAACAAAATAATGATGACAAACCGCACAACAACAAACAATATTTATTTGTGGATATTTATTTTACATTTTCGTTGGTTTTTAAATCGTCGCGCACGTACGACGCATAAATAAATCAAGAGATTCGGATTGGAATTCAATTATCGCAGGGCTTCAGACACGTTCATTCAGCTGCTGCTGTTGCTGTGGCTGATGCTGTGGCTGCTTTCTAGTCAGCTCGACACGAGCGAGTAAAAGCGGCAATTGGATTACGGTTAAGGCCATAAACATTCAATTATCTGCATTAGTTGCATGTGTACCAATAAATCCTCGCGGCTTTACGTACATTTAAGCCTTCGAATTTATTACGCTCACTGAAATTCACTTTCTCGTTTTTTGCGTTCACTTTGTCGTGGGAGTTGCCACATTAACTGTAATTGCACACATAGTTGTGACGATCTGGCAACACTGCGTGTCCAGTTGGCGGCTCCTCAGCTGTTGATATCGATAACACTCCGAATCTTATTAATCGATTATGAGCAGTTATTATTTTGTTAAATATACGGACTTAAAAGAACTTCGAATTTCTTCATTTTTAACCCTTTCGATACAAGTTCTGTTCACTTTTCTTTTTATATTTACTTTATATAAATTGTTAAAGTTCTTAAGTTTAATTCGAATATAACAAGATCTCATTTAAATTTTGTTAAATTTGTAATTTATCACGATACTAATCAAAAATATTGGCATTTACACCAAAATGCTTTTAGTGATGTGTTAAAAGTTATGCTAAATGTTTCTCAAATTCAAATCTGTTTGTTTTAACATAGAAAACACATTTTTGATAATTAACAATTGACGGACATAAATAATATAAACTCATTGAGAAGCGGAGCGTTAATAATTCTCAATTATTTTGTGCAGCAGACTCAGATCCAACTGCCTTTAATATTATTTTCAAGAGATCAAATACGAACACACTGCGACAGTCAATTTAACGAACCGCAGTAATCAGCTTATGGTCACACAAAAAAAAGAGAAGGAAACTCACAAACGAATGCGATAATTTGAGTGCAGCAGCAGTTAAACGGTTTGCCCAAAAGCTGGCCACACCTCAGCCCCATTAAGTTGGCTGCGGCTAATAATAGTTTGAGGTTAAGTGGCAGCAGAATGTGCCTGTTTGATTTTACACAAAAGTGGCACTCGATGAGCATTCGAAGGGGAAATCTCAGGGTCAGGTTGACTGAGGTTGACTCTCACCTGTTTCGATAGCTGTGCCATTGACGGTAATTGTGGCACCTGTGGTGTCCTGGCTGAGTTGAGAGTCCTCTTGGCTGGTCAGTTCACCGATGTAATCATCGGATGTCTTGTTGCCACCACGTGCAACATTTGGCGGCGACATGGCAGCTGTCTCTTCGACCTCAACCAGAAAGTTCGTACCGCTGCCGCCCTTCCATCCCGAGCCCCATTCTGCAAGTGAATTTTGATGAGACGAGTCCATCAATCGTGTGGTTATGCGTGTGGTTATGCCACAAGTTTATACTCACCTTCCGAGATGCCCGTCGAAGTGCTGACCTCCTCAGCGAATGCTGCCAGCTTAGCAACTGCAAAGACAGAAAGTAATAGAGAGAGAGAGAGACAGAGAATTAGAGCGAGAGGCAGCAAGACAAAACGATCAACTTCAACGTGTGGCAAGTGGCAAATGTTGACTTGGCCACTTTTGATTTGCTTTGCTTTGCTTTCATCTTGGCCAACAGCCAAATGGCGAGAAAATATAAAAGTTTGTCTGCCTAGCTTTTCTTTTCTCTTTTTGGGCTTTGCCAACTCTGTCATCTTGACTGCAAGTTGCAACAACAGTTGAGAGCGATACATCAGCTAAGATAGTTGCATCTTGACAGACACACACACACACACATCGAGTGTCATCTCTTGAATAGTCAAGAGTGTGCTTCAAAAAGTGGGCACACTTGGCCAATATATCGTTGACCAAGTTTATGCCCATATTTGATTTTATTCTCACAGCACATTTGCCTTGCTTTTCATATAAAGTTGCAGCTATATGTTTTGATAGACTTTTTCTTGCAAATTAAACAAAAACTCTGACCACTTATGAATGAAATTTTCAATGGAAGAGCATAATAATAGAGTAGAAAATATGATTAAGAAGGGAAGAGCACACTCGACCGTGACATACTCGCTACTCATTTTCAATAAAAGCAATAAATATACCAAATTAATATACGGAGAAAATATTTAAGAAAAAACCGACGCCAATATTTGGTTTATGACATTAAGATCGGCAAAATATTTGACATAAGCAAATCAATGCGGTAATATTCTTAAAATATACCAAAAAATACCTTTCAGTATATTTTTGTATTTTTTGTATATTTTAATACCCTTCAGTATATTTTTGTATTTTTTGTATATTGTAAGAATATTAACACATTGGTAAATATACCAAAAAATACCATTCAGTATATTTTTGTATTTTTGGTATATTTGAAGAATATTACTGCATATTTCGAATGTTTAATATACTATATGCCAAAAATACCCTTCAGTATATTTTTGTATTTTTTGTATATTTTAAGAATATCACCACATTGGTAAATATACCAAAATATACCATTCAGTATATTTTTGTATTTTGGTATATTTTAAGAATATTACTGCATATTTCGAATGTTTAATATACTATATACCAAAAATACCCTTCAGTATATTTTTGTATTTTTGGTATATTTTAAGAATATTACCGCATATATACTGACGGTATTTTGACGGTATATAAAAACATTCGAAATACATTCAACTAAAATTAAATTCATATACAAAAATATAGTTAAGGGTACTTTTTGGTATTTATAAATACTACTCTTTGGAATATAACTCTACATTAAAAATACATTGAACTAAATAGATTATTATATATTATTTGATGACCCAACAATAAAATGTTAAAATTACACTTGCTATACACTTGGTCGAAGTTGGTCTTTCTGTATGATTATACAATTATATTCTTTGAAAGTATATTATTAGAAATGACTTGAAGTAAATACTGCAAATGTTTCTCTCTATTCAAATTGCATTTGTATAATAGAGAGAAACATTTGCAGTATTTACTTTAGCATTTCTTGCAAATTTCTTGTTGTAATTTATAATGCCATCAAATTTCAAAGCTACCAAAATAAATTAAACTCTAACAACTGCAATTTATTTGCCAATTCAATTACTTTTTCAACTGCAGTCGAGTGTGTGTGCTTGACTAATTGATACCCGATACTCAACAAGTTGCAGCACTCGAATTTTGTTGGAGTCTGATTCTGTTTCCGTTTCCTTGCCCCTTCACATTCCCATTCCCATTTGCAACAGCAATTTTATTTTAGCCATTTCCAATTGCACTTTCAATTACAATCAAACGCAATTTGGCTTGTAATCTGAGGTAAGCATTTGAGCTCTGCAGCATGTGGCATGCAACCTGTGTGTGTGTTTGTGTGTGTGTTTGTGTGTGGCATAGAGAGTGCTTCATCAAAATTGTAGCGAGTGAGTGCCACGTGCCACACATGCTACACATGCCACACACACTAACTGGCATTTCACATGTGCAACATTAAGTTGCATGTGGCGTGGCTGCAAAATAAGCAAAATAACAACTCAAGTGACTCTCATGACTATATCAGAGAGTTCTCGTGCTCAAACTTGCAAAGTGCTTGTGTCAAGACACCAGCAGCAAATGTACAAGGAGTTTAAGACAAGGCAAATACCCTGTAAATGGTGGCGAGTAAAAAATGTTAAGGATTGTATAACTATATTTATTTATAACGAATATAACACTTTGGAAAACGTTTCATTTAAACATGCTTTGAAAAGCTATCAACAGATATAACAATCAACAAATTGATTTATTTAGAAACATACCTCAATCATATCATATTTTATAATATAATATATAACTCAAATTTGTAGTTTTATGACCATATAAATGAATAAACAAGAAAAGAAGAGAATCAAGTAATCTACAAGCGAATAGATAACTAAAGAGATTGTTGCAGATATATAAATAAAACGAATAGTTTATTTATAGTTACTTTAGTAATTAAGAGATGCAGTGTCAAAAGTTTTATAATTGGATATACAATATGATGATGATATGAAGATGATACAAGCGAGTAGAAAGTATAACAATGGAAAACAAATAATTAAATAGTGGATATAGAGTTAGAGTGCACGGCAGTGAAAATAACATAAACTGAAACAATTTTAAAAATAAGTGAATGTTATTCTAAAAGCTCTAGATAAGCACTATATTTAGAGCTAAGATTGATTTTAGGAACTTGATCTGTTTTCCGATAAAATATATAATTTCGTTCATTTTTTGGTTATGCGTTGGTTAATTTTTGCAATTATCACAATAGAAAACAAAACAAAGAAAATTCCAAAACCATTCTTAGCTCTAATTAAAGTACTTATCTAGAGCTATAAAAATAAACTTTTCTTATTTTCAAAATTGTTTCACTTTATGTTGTTTTCAATGCAAATTCCGTCATGGAATTACCCATATACAATATGATATGATCTGATAATGAAACAACAATACAAATTTTAATAGACATACAAAGCTCTAATTAAATAGTGAATAGAGAGTTAAATATATTGGAAGAAAAATAGTTAGATCGATATAAGAACAAGTAAGAAAACTAAAGTATTCTAAAAATATACCACAACAAATACTGAAATATACCGAAGGATATATTTGGTATATTGATAGAGTTCTACATTAAAAATATACCAAAGAGTACGAACAGACGGACATTGCTAAATCGTCTCGGCTTCTAAAGCTGATCAAGAATATATAGTATATAGGATATGGGGTCGAAGATGCTTGGATTACATTCAATAGCTGATTTTGCTTGCAATCCAACTTATAGTCGAGCATACCCTTGATGTTATTGAGGCCCTTTGTGGATACATGTTAAACTTGAGGCGCAACTTTTGGCACTTTGTTTAGTGCATTAAAAGTTACAGCGCAGTTTGGCAAAATGAGCAAGAAAAACGAGAGAGCGAGAGAGAGAGAGAGAGAGAGAGAGAGAGAGAGAGGGGAGAGGGGAGGCGTGGCAGTGCTAAGTGGCGCAGTGTTGTGATGATGATTTATGAGGCAACCACAAGAACAGCAACAGCAACAGCAGCGAAATGCCATCAATTTCAGTGGCGGGGCTGAAACTGCAAAATGAAGTCAAAGGCAGACTTGGCCTTTGAATTTGACTCGCTCTCGCTCTTGCTCTCAGCGTTTCATTGACCTTGTCCAGTTATACAATATATATATATAAATACACTGAAGAAAATAAAGATCTAAAATTAAGATTTCAAGGAAGAATTTTGATGTCCTATATTAATCACTCCTCTACTTAAGGAAATTCTTTAATAGATTTCTTTATTTTTGGTTTTCTTTTGAGAAATTGACATTTTTAAATATAATGTTTTTTGTTATACCCGCTACCCATAGGGTAGAAGGGTATTATAACTTTGTGCCGACAGGAAATGTATGTAACAGGTAGAAGGAGGCATCTCCGACCCTATAAAGTATATATATTCTTGATCAGCGTCAACAGCCGAGACGATATAGCCATGTCCGTCTGTCCGTCTGTGTGTCCGTCCGTCTGTCCGTATTAACGCCTAGATCTCAGAGACTATAAGAGATAGAGCTATAATTTTTTTCGACAGCATTTGTTATGTTTGCACGCAGATCAAGTTTGTTTCAAATTTTTGCCACGCCCACTTCTGCCCTCGCAAATCAAAAAAATCGAATAACAAGCGTAATTTTAAAGCTAGAGTTGCGAATTTTGGTAAATACAATAATATCTATAGTAGTTATGATTCCTGAAAATGGTTGCGATCAGATAAAAATTGTCGAAGTTATTAAAGAAATACTTTTGTATTACTGGGGGTCTTAGTTGATTTGGCTGACAATCAATATACCAAGCCGTCTATGGTATATTTTGAATGGTGTACTATATCGATATACCAAACATATCATTTGGTATATTTTTAGTATTTTTTTAGTATTTTCGGTATATTTTGAAAATGATACCGCAATATTTTGCCTTTATTAAAAATGGGTAGCGGGTATCTCACAGTCGAGCACACTCGACTGTAACTTTCTTACTTGTTTATTTTTGGTTTTCTTTTGAGAAATTGACTTTATTAAATATAATGTTCTTTGTTTTTATTTTGTTTTTAAAGTGGTCTTATTTTAAGAGCGCAATTCTTAAGAGGAATGTTTTTGATTTCAGAAATTGTTTTTATCAGTGTATAGATATATTAGTTTGCCTTTAAGTAGTCCCCATATACATATGTGCGGTAGTGAGTATTTAATTTATTTATTTACTTGCTGCTCATTTGGTTAATTTGCTTAATTTGCTTAATCTACGCACAAAATGAGCTAATTAACATGCACAAATTATGCGCAATTCCCTCACGGCACTCGGCACTCGGAACTGGGCTAAGAAGGATTTGGCCAAGCGGCAGACAAGATAGCACACACACACACACATACATTCACATGCACACATGGTCATAGCATTAGCATTAGTTTCGTGGAAAAACCTCTTCAGGCACAATGAAAAATTCCTCGTAATTTATGAATGAAAATGCGCATAAAAATGCAAAGTGTAAACGAAAAAAAGCCAGAGCACAAAAGGCCAACTAAAAAAAAAAAACACAAGACAGACAGCGAGAACAAGTGCAAGATAAGATAGAGAAAGAAAGAGAGAGAGAGAGAGAGAGAGAGAGAGAGAGAGAGAGAGAGAGAGAGAGAGAGAGAGAGAGAGGTCAGAGAAAGTGCAGCTAAGAAGAACAGAACAGAAGCAGCAGGAGCTCGGAAAGTGCAGTAAAAGTGAAAATCATTTGATAAGTTGAGGCCAAAATAAAGGGTGAACCGGAACGGAAGTGCAGGTATGAGTGTGTGTGTGTGTTGTTGTTGTTTGAGTTGTTGTTGTGGTGTGTGTCACCAAGGGTAAACCTGGCAATTAAATGCTCGTTAAGTCAAAAACCAGCAGCAAAACAGCAGCAGCATGTTGAGCTCCTTTCTAATTACTTAACGCAATTGCAGAGCAGCCAAAAGTAATGACAAAAACAAAAACAAGTACAGCAAATGGTTAAACGAAACAAAAAGCCACCAGAGAACGATGTTGCGACTTGGGCTGTAAAATGCCGCACAGAAGCAATCAGAAATGCAGCAGCAAACAAAAAATAACAAAAATGAATAAACTAGAAAGTTCCACAACTAACAAGAAGGAAAACACTTTAAAAATTTACGAAATTGATGCTGCATAAAAGTTGGCTTCAATTGAGAAATATATACATAAAAATCAAAATAATTGATTAAATTAAAAGTGCCTTCTAATGAGTGTAAAATTCATTCGATTTTTTTTCAGAATGTTTAGCTCATAACTTAACAAGTAAGAAAGTTACGGTCGAGTGTGCTCGACTGTGAGATACCCGCACCCATTTTTAATAAAGGCAAAATATTGCGGTATTATTTTCAAAATATACTGAAAATACTAAAAATATACCAAATGGTATGTATTCATAGTACCAGATTATCGGCCAAAGCAACTAAGAGCCGTAGTAAGTAGGCGTTTTTGCCCATACAAAAGTATTTATTTAATAACTTCCACATCTATTACACATTATCTGAGCGCAACCAAATTTTCAGGAATGTAGTTATGATTCCTGAAAATTTGGTATAGTAATTATTGTATATACAAAAATTCGCAACTATAGCTTTAAAATTACGCTTGTTATTCGATTTTTTTGGATTTGCGGGGGCGGAAGTGGGCGTGGCAAAAATTTGAAACAAACTTGATCTGCGTGCTAACATAACAAATGCTGTGAAAAAAAATTATATCTCTATCTCTTATAGTCTCTGAGATCCAGTGTTTCATACGGACGGACGGACAGACGGACATGGCAAGTTATAATACCCTTCTACCCTATGGGTAGCGGGTATAAGAATTTCAGAAGTTATTTAAGAAATACTTCCCAGTGGCAATTTCGACTACTGCAGTCAGGTCTTATATCTACATTGATAATCTGGTATATTTTGACATCTAAAGTATATTTCCATCGGAGTACTTCTTCGATATACCAAACATAAAATTTGGCATTTTCTAGTATTTATGTGGTATATTAATTAGTATATTTTTAAAATAATACCGCAATGTTTTGCTTTCTCACAATAAACTGTAGATTTCTTACTTGTTACTTGCTTTTGAATAATGTTGAAAACAAAAAGTATATTGTAATGTGTTTAGTTTTGATAAAGCTTGATTTGTACAAACTAAATAATAATAAGTCTAAATAAATGTCACAACTTATGAGGCAAATCTTCAATAATATGTTCGAATTTATCTAAAATTTAAAAACACAAAATAATGTAGATAGTAAACAAAAATGCTGGCAATAAAGTTTTAATCTATAAAGTGATAAGGGTTTAATTCTAAGGGATCTTGGATTAAACTATAAATAAATATCACAACTTGGCACTGGGGCAACAATTTTGTTTATCGAATTATTTATGTGAAATTTGCAGAGTATTATTTTTGTTTATGAAGATAAGTTGAGTTATGAAGTTAAGAGATTATCCCCAACTACAAAATTTGTTTAGAAATGTACAAAATGAAGAGTGGAGAGCTTAGTGTTGGTGAAGCTTGAGCTTTATATAGTTTTAAAGTAGAAATAAATGTCAAAATGTTGGTTTATCAGAGAATCATAGTTAAATGTTCAGAATAGTTAGCTAAGTTCAACAAGCTGTATTTAGTTCACATCAATACAAAGTTTCAATACATTTTGAATGCAGACTTAAAGAATAAGCCATAAGTAAGTAACAAATTACAGGGTATTTCAACGTATAAGTATATCTATATAGAGAGGAAAAGCAATTACATTTTTGCGCAATTCAGAAATGACAAATGAATTGTGACTCGGGCGAATCATTCACATTCATATTCACAAGTGGCTGTCACACGTGCATAAAAACTTATTATTTCCCTCTCCTTCGCAATGGACACACACACACACACATACCTACACATATACGCATACACTAACCCCAACTGCCGCGGTGTCTTAATCGAAATGTATCGATACAAAAGGTATCGACTACAGATTGTCGTTTCAATTATGAGTAAATGTACTCGAGAGGCAGACAAAAGCGAGGGAATCCATTGCCGTTTAATAATTCATAAAGAACGCAGACACAAACATGGATACACACACACACACATGCACACATATACACGCATGACAGACACACATAGGAAGGGAAAGTAAGAAATAATATTGATTTTCTATGTATTGCTGCAATACTCGGGACTTTACTTTACTTGCGAGCACTCTCGCCTCGGCTCAGCTCTGAAACTTTCAACATCAAGCAAACAAATACAATACAACAAACACACATACACACAGTCGCACACAACTTATGTGTTGTTAATTCCACATGACACATGCAAAAGTTACCAAACTGGGAAAAGAACAACCAGAAACATGAAAGGAAATTGTCAATCAACGATCAAACCGAACTCCAAATGCACTTCAAAGTGTGATCAAAGTTAATAATCGAATTGGTATACAAATAAATTGATGGAGAATGAATAATAAAAGATTAGAATAATAATAAATAATAATGAAAATACAGTAGAGTATTTATGTAAGTAAAGACAACAATAACTTGCATTAATTTCAGCTGCACTTGCAATAATAATTATAACAAAATAAATGTATTCAAGTCAAATGCGAACTTGCAAAAATAATTCATGAAATCACAAAGTTGTCTCTTTAGTTGCTGCACAAACTATAATATTTTGAATTGATTGAAGTTGTAAGTGAAATCAAGAATATTATTCTTAAAATATACCTATTTGATATACCGCAAATATACAGAAACATACCGAATGCTAAATTTGGTTTATAAGTATTATTATTATTACAAAATATTTTTCTACTCTATAGATTGCAGGTATAAATTCAACAAATATTAAGCTTTTCTTAAATTGCTGCACAATTTTTAAGGTATTTTTATAGAAAAATTGATCGAATTTAGCAAGGCAACTTCCAGTAAGTTTATTTAAGAATAAAATATATAAGAATTGCCTACTATATAACTTCAACCCTTTTCATAGGCTGCCTCAATAATTGAGTTACTTTAAGTGAGGTTGTGAGGTTTTAAATAATTCTTATCTGTAAAGTTAAAAATGGATGTGTGGATTATTCATTTAATAAATAAATAAATAAAGTAAAGGTATTTCGTCAAGTGTTACTTGTTACTTCCAAAGTCGCACATGCTCCGTTGTTCCCTCTCTCATATGCCGTATTACCTTTCACATTGATTTAAGATGATTTCGTGTATGCCGAAAATGTGAGTGAATAAGCAGATATTAGTCGAACAGTTGTAACAGAGTATTGAGTGCTAAGTCAGTTGGCCATCAAAGAGTCTTTCACCTGTCTCTCCCACTCCCCACTACCCACTCCCCTCCACCCCACACACCATTTGATTGAAGTCCTCTGCGAGTCACAGCTGGGTAGAAGCAAAAGAAAAAAAAGTGTTGCATACCCAAAAGGCGCGCGCCGCTTTTACTTTAATGGGACAGCCAAAAAAAAGTAAAATAAAAAGCAGCAGCTGCGTTGAAGCATCGTAAAACGAATCGACTCGACTAAGTGGTCACCCAGTGGGAATGGGCGTGGCATGCGCCCACGTTGGCTTAATTAAAGTTGCTGTTTGCTGTTCGCTGCTGCTCATAAATTGAATTTCGCTAAACACAACTGTACTTGGAAAAGAGCATTGAACAGCATTGAAGAGCGTTTAAGCACCTGGATTAATGCAGCGTCTCTCTGGCAAATCCCGAAGGCTATGGCACATGCCACAAGCCACATGCCACATGTACTGACAGCACTTGCCACGCAGCCACTTGTCGCATTTAACTGCGTTTTGATGAGCCGCAGCGATGTCAAGGCAAATTAACAGCTAAATAGTTGCGCCCCGTTTATCCAGCTTAGCTCGCTGCCACATCATATGTGGCACATATGTGCGCATTTCGCTCTTGATTTTAGCCACACAGTCAAGGCATTTCCCAATGCGGAAATACCATCGCATCGGGGCATTTCCGATTCTCGATTCCCGATTTCCCCGTCGCAGTCGCAGTCGCCAAAAACTTGCCAGCAAATCGCTGGAATCGCCCGTCCGGATCAACAAGTGGACAGCGAATAAAGATGGCAATGATGACAGCAGAAAGAGAGAGTGAGAGAGAGAGCGCGAAAGAGAGATAGCTAGAGAGTGTGCTCAACAGTTACCTGATGAGGTTTTATGGCCGCAAGGAGTTGCCCTAACTATGGACTAAGGACATTCCGCAAATGCATTTCGTAAACAAAGCTGCAGGCAAATCACAAAAGATTTTCGCGGCAACGCGACAAGCAAATGTTTTATGGATTTGTTTTTGCATTTCGCGCGTCCCTTTTTTTCAGGAAGTGAGCCACAAAAAAATAAAATTGAAAGGAAAAAAATGTAAATAAACAAACAATCAATCGAGCTGCCCAGATGTGCACCAAGCAAATTCTCTCTCTCTCTCTCCCTCTCTCACTTTCGCTCACTCTCCCTCTTTGTTGCAACCGCAACGTTTCCCTTTCGCTTAGAAACACGTCCTGGCAGGATCGCTCTGCACTTGTCCCTTGTCCCAAAAAAAAAAGTTACATATAAAGTCTCAATAAAAACGAAATTTCTTCCCATTTACTTTTTGCATTTGTTTTTCTAGCGCTCTGGGCACGTTCCTTGAGTGTCCTGCGTCCTGCGACCTGTATCCTGTGTGTGTATCAAGTGGCCTTCTTTTGCATCTGTGATTCCTGCTTCAAGTGTGCGTCCGTCCGTCTGTCCATCCGTCTGTCCGTCTGTCCGCCTGGCTACCCAGCACAAATTACCACGAAAAGGGTGTGACACATTTGCTTACAGTGGGCGTTCTGCAGCAAGTTGTTGTTGATGTTATTCATTCGAGCAGCTTCGAGCAGCTTCTTTTTGCCCATCATATTATATTTAGGTGTCTCATTTAATGCTATTTATTGCGTTTTTTCTTTTCTTTTTTTCAATGATATGCAACTATTCCAACACAAAGTTTACTAGGTACCTTACTTTCTAATTCTCTTGACTTCTTGTAAAAAAAAAACCATATCCATAACATGATAATAATTATGTGGTTTATAATTTGAAATATTTGTTGAATTTGTTATCATTTTTAAAGTGTTTAATGAAGCTAAATGCATTATGAAATTGTTGACACGAACTCCACGAATACTTTAAAGTACTTTATGTTTCATTTTAAGGCTTCTATTACGTTTCTTTTGCATGCTTTGAGAAATGTTCATAAATGAAATGTGTATAATATTATATAAGATATAATAATATAATATAAATCAAATGTGCAAAATATTATATAACAGCCGAGACGATATAGCCATGTCCGTCTGTCCGTCTGTGTGTCTGTGTGTCTGTCCGTCCGTCCGTATGAAATACTGGATCTCAGAGACTATAAGAGATAGAGCTATAATTTTTTTCGACAGCATTTGTTATGTTTGCACGCAGATCAAGTTAGTTTCAAATTGTTGCCACGCCCACTTCCGCCCCCGCAAATCAAAAAAATCGAATAACAAGCGTAATTTTAAAGCTAGAGTTGCGAATATACAATAATTACTATAGTAGTTATGATTCCTGAAAATTTGGTTGCGATCAGATAAAAATTGTGGAAGTTATTAAAGAAATACTTTTGTATGGGCAAAAACGCCTACTTACTAGGGGTCTTAGTTGCTTTGGTTGTTAATCTGGTATATTGTGCCGTGGTATATTTTGAATGCGGTACTATATCGATATATCAAATATACCATTTGGTATATTTTTAGCATTTATATTCATTTTATTCAAAATGGGTCGAGTACACTCGAATGTAGCTTTCTTACTTGTTTAACCTTTGATTCGTTGTCAATCACAATAATTGATTACTTTATGGTAATCTGATTAATTACTCTCAAATTTGATTCTTTAGATTTTTCAAAATTTAAAGAGTATCTCACAGCTGGTTGCTCGCAGCTTTGTTTCAATTGCTACCCCTGAGTTGAGCTTGTGTCAATGGCATTTCAATTTGTTGGTTCGTGCTTTTGGCTTCAAGGCTGTCAGTGCAACAGTCGCAACATGAACTTGCGGCTGACGTTGCACTGCAGCTCGCTGCACCAAATTGGTTTTCGCCTGCTGGCTGCCAAAGGGGGGAGTAAGAACAGGTCAGTTGAGGGGGCAGTTGAGCAGCGAGACATTGGATTCAGCTGGCGTTACTAATTGACAGGCAATGGCAAAGGGGCAGTAGATAGAGAGAGAGAGAGAGAGAGAGCGAGAGAGAGAGAGGGGATGATAAGAAGAGAGATAGCAAAAGCAGTTGTTGCTGCATTAGTTGAAGCCCTGTCGTTTAAGCAAAACCATTGGCAAGTCTTTGTAACTAAATGCGACTACCAAATACCCATTGAATGAAAGAGCAAAAGAAAAAAACAAATTCAATCAATAAAGAAAATTAAAAAGCATACTAAATCCAAACAAAAGCTTACTTTCGAGTGTGCTTTTCTGCGACTAAAATATATCGATTATATATAATATATAATTGTAAAAATGAATGCCATAGCAGCTAATCAATTAGTTTGAAAAATAACTAAAAAGCGTGAAATACTTTTTTACTATGATATACCACAATTACCTTCGTTCCATATACCAAATATTATACTATAGTAAATAAATATGAATTTGCGCTAGATACAAAAAAAAGGGTAAACTTTAAAAGACTTTGTTGATGAAAAAAGGTGAACAAAAATAATTGTTGAGATAGGTATAAATTTCCTCACCAAACTGATAGAAATTTGATTCAGTATTTTAAGGTACTTGTGGTATTAAGTTGATCTTTAAATATGCAAATTCAGTATTTTAAGGGTACTTCTGGTATTAAGTTGAACCAAGTAATAACACACACAAATAAATGCAGTGCGTAGTCGAGAACTAAGCTAGAAATTTGATTTAGTATTTTAAGGTACTTGTGGTATTAAGTTCATCTTTAAATATGTGCATATAGTATGTGAATACGTAGTAACAAATTCAGTATTTTAAGGGTACTTGTGGTATTAAGTTGAACCAAAAAAAAAACAAATTTTCTTCATATTACTTCCCACAAATAAATGCAGTGCGTAGTCTAGAACTAAGCTAGAAATTTGATTCAGTATTTTAAGGTACTTGTGGTATTAAGTTGAACCAAGTAATAACAAATTTTCATCAGATTACTTCCCACAAATAAATGCATAGCATAGTCGAGACCTAAGCTAGAAATTTGATTCAGTATTTTAAGGGTACTTGTGGTATTAAGTTGAGCCTTAAATATGTGCATATGTGAATATGTAGTAACAAATTTTCTTCATATAGTATTACTTGCAACAAATAAATGCATTGCATTGAGAAGAACTAAGCTGCTTACATTGTTTACAAGTTATTTGGCTTTGGCTCATTTTGAGTTGGCTTTAACTGAATGGGAATTGAAGTTTTGCGATAGTCTCAAAGCGTTCACATTGAGCTGCTTCCGTTTCAGCTCGTCCCTTGCTATTGGAGGAGGGGGGGACACAAAGTCAAATCACGTTTCTGGGCAGCACACAAAGCAAACAATTGTGAAATATCGGAAAATGTGCAATTGCAACTGCAGATGTTTGGATAACGTGAGAAGAGAACTCGGACACAGTTGAGCAGCGGAGTGGAGAGTGGAGAAGCGATGAAGGGGGATTCCCTCGACGATTATGCGACTATGCTGTGCACTCCACACAAACACAAACACACACATAGAGAAATGGAGAGAAACGCGATAGTAAAAACCCGGAATGAAGCTGAAAATTCGGAATAACATTTTGTGGGATTTCGAAATATGTGTGCATAAAAATTTAAAAATTGTCAACCACACGATGAGTTTGCCTCATAAATTGAAAATGCGTTAAAGAGCGAGAAAGAGAGACGGGAGGAGGAAGAGGAAGAGGAAAAGCGTGTAAGTCGGGAGGGGGAAATACCATTTGGCCTGGGAAAAATGTTGCGATTGCGTGTGAAAATGCAACAAGAGCGACAACTGCGGCGCGTTGCACGTTGCACATTCCGCATTCCACATCAAATGTGCCACTGTCGGGGAATCGAAGTTGCAGTTGCATTTGCAGCCAAGGAGTCACTCGAGAGAGAGAGAGAGAGAAAGAGACCTTTTGACACCATACAAGGACAACACAAAGGGGCAGTAACAAGCCATCATCAGCGACGTCGAGTGTGGGAAAGTAACGCCTTAACCCTTCACTCTTCACTCTTCTTTCTCTGCCAATTGCCATATACTCTTAGTACTAGACTAACTGTTGTGTTCTTCTCTCTGGGTGTGTTTGTGTTTACCCACACTTCTGACAGGACAGCCAACGTTAGTTTGTCCAGTTTGCTAGTTTGCTAGTTGCGAGCGAAGGGTTTTTGCCACAGACAAGGATTTATTGCCTTCCTAGAAGCAAAGTGGCTAAAAGCAGCCTATGCCAACAATGCCAACTGCTCAAAGATTCTCTTCCTCTTCTTCTCAGTCTTAGTCTCCACTCCATTATTGCAAGTTTGCTTTTCATTTACAGTTAAGACTTCAAGACGCCAAGCTCTGGCAACTTTAAAGCAGTTTAAGCTGAGCTTTAGAGGAGAAACTTTAACACATAAAGCTCATTTAATTAAGTTGTGTAAGCTTTATAAAGCAAATTTCATTGAGCTTTATGTGATAATGCTGCAATTTGGATTACAAAGCTTGCAGAGTTTTCAAAGTTTGGCTCTTGTCAAAGTTTAGTTAACATAAATATTTCAGCAAGCAGCTTTGAAAGCTCTATTCGAAATTTAAGACGTAAAACAAGACTAAAGCGAAAGTTCTCTCATTGAAGTGCTTTGTTATTAACGTAGAAATAAAAATTCTTTAAATTGTTTGAAGTACATTCTAATAAATTTGTCAATTCAATATTTAGAAATTGTATATCGATAAAGCACCTTTAAGAACTGTATTGGAAGGTTTAAATTGAGTTTCTAAATGTAAATATTGTTCTGCCTTTTCTGACTTTGTAAAGCGACAGTTCTCTTTGAGCTAAAAGCTAATTGAAGTGCATTATTATTAAGAATTTAAATATATCTAACCAAAGAGCTAATATTAAATACTTTGAAATTTTAAAAAGGTCTTCAACAACTTATTTCTTAAATCCATTGAATGTTTCCTACAAATCTTTAATCTTAATCCAAGCTTATTATGGTGTCAATTGCAAACGAATTTTTGGATTGCAAAACAAGAAATTCCGTGATTAGCATAGCTTAAGTTAATGGCATTAAATTTGTGTGTTAATAAACTTTGAAGCTGATTGCTGAGCTGAGATCATGTTAATGAAAGGATTTCGAAATGAATAAAATGTAATCATGTGATTTAAAATCTGTGTGTGATTCGGAGTTTTCCAAAATGTAAAGCTGTGAAGGATTTAATGGGACGTATGATCATGTGATTAGTTTCATTTGAGCTGGAGTTATGCAAGGTTTAGTAGTTGAGTGCTCACGATTTCGATTTCGTTTTCGTTTTCATTCTCATTCTGAATTTCATTGTCTTTGGTATTTCGTGTAAATTGTTGTTCAGCCTTGAGGCTGAGTCGCAGTGATAAGTACGTGTAGTTTATTTTGGGCTAAATGCAAAGGGAGAATGAGATGTTCTTCTCCATTCAGAGATTCAAGTGAAAATAGCTGTCAATAAAATCAAAAGTTGTTTGCTTTCGAAAACTCTGATCGCAGCTGTTACTTCGTCCTCATCCTCGTCCTCGTCCATTGTCCTGTTCCTGGTCGTGCACCTTGTGCGCCGTCTGCGGCGTCAACGGCGTTTGCACAACAATGGCCCAACAATATCGTTTGGCCCAATGGGCCAAGGTTAGGCGCAGTGTTTGAGCGCCGATCACTCTCGCTCTCTGTTCTCTACGCTCTCTACTCTCTCTCTTAGCTCAATTTATGAGCAATATCAAAAAAGAGTATTCGGAAATATTGACAATAAAAGTAATGAAAGCAATTTCCATGTGGGAGCTGAAGGGTTACTTTTTGCATTTTGGGTTTTTAAACTCAACTCAACTTTTCAAAATATTCAAAATGTAAAAATGTGAAAATGCAAAAATCCATAATGCATAATCCCAAAAAAATAAAAGTAAAATTGCAGTTTCTACAAATGTAATCAAGGTCAAATAGAGGACACACAACGATAGCGATAGCAGGTAGCAAAAGCGTGTGTTGTTGCTTTAAGCCAAAAACAGCCGCGAAAATGTCCCGAACCCGAGTAAGCCATAAAATGCGACGCGGATTAGCATGCGCAGGTAACGGTTGAACACGGTTGAAAACAGTTTTCCGTATTTCTAGGAATTCGCGAAAATTCAGCGACTATCTCTCTCTCAACTACCTGCTATCTAGCTAAGTCTGAGACTATATAAGAGGCAGACTACAGAAGTGGCAGGCAACAGTCGCAAGGACAACAGCAAACCGAGCAGATCGACGCGTGAAAGTGAAGAAGAAGTTGAAAGAAGAAGTTTTGAAAGAAACGTGTTCTAAATTGTAATAACGAAACATAATATTCTAAGATGGGTTGTTGTGCGAGCAACTTAAAGATGGATATGCAGCGCAGCCTGGACGGCAGCATTTATGCCTCGAAGCGCAGTCGCAGTGGCAGCAACAGCAGCAACGGAAGTGGCAGCGCCAGCGTAGCAAGTGGCAGCCCCAATGGCAGCAACAGCAGCGGATTGGGCAGCGCCTGCAGCACACCACAACGCAGCAGCAATCGCAGTATTTGGAGTCGCAGTGCTAATCAAACGCGTCCCATTCCCATTTGCGATGATTTCGCCGAGCAACCAACTCAAGTTCTTGATCGCTCTTATGGCTATCACACTTGCAGCACAAGCACAAGCAGCAGTGCGTGTTCTACACCCAGCAAGCGGCAGCTGCGTTGCACCCAAGAGATGGACAACTACAACAGTCAGAACAACAGTTGTGAGGACGAGGAGGAGCAGGAGGAGGGGGAAGTGCCTGCTGTGGGCAATCTGGAGTGGGAGATGCATATGATGCAGCAGGCACAGCCCATCATGTGCAAGACATCGTCACCGCTTTGTCAGCGTCGTCTACAGTCTCCGCCAGTCGGTGGCAATCGACAACAGCAGCTGCAACATGATCCCAACTCGCGTTCGTACCACAAGTGGCGCAACTATTTGCAGTGCACACCGGTTCACATGCTCCACAATGTGAGTCACATTCCCGAGGCAATTGCGGGTCAGTTTTGTCCCATCGATTTTCCCGCCTTCAGCGATTTGGAGGAGATGGAAAGTGCCGCCAAGCGTTACAAGGTCGACAGGGGACATCATCAGGATCAGCATGAAAGCAGAGACTATCAACAGCTTCGCATGCAACAGCAGTTGACACACACGATTAGCACAGATCTGTGAAGAACTGAAGCAAAGCACTCAAAACTCGACGACTTCGCTTGGCCTGAAGACGTTTTGTGAAGTTTTGTGGTGTCAAACTGCGCTGGCAACAGGTGTGTCAGGCAGTCAATCAATCAATTAGCCAGTCAATCGGTCGCTCAATCATTGTACATAGTCAACAGAGAACAACTTCTGCTGTTCAGCAAAATTGCCAAGCAACAATCAAAAACAACAACAATTCATTCCTTTCGTATTCTAAGCATACCAATTTTTTTCTTTTTTTTTTCTAAATATATTTTTAAAATTTAAAATCAAATTTTAAAAGTTTATAATATCAAATAAAATGCGCAACATGTTGCCAATCAAAAATGCAATCTAAAATCGTTTTCTTTCCTTGGTCAAGTTAACAATCATTGGCAGCTACTGCAGTTGGGTTAAAGGTCACTTCTTTGCAAATTTTCCTTCTTTGGATTTTGCATTTTCATATTTTATGCATTCGCGGAATTTCCACGGCTGCATTTGTCCCTAATCCTTTTTCTACATTGCATTATGCTGTGATCATTTCGTTGCCTTTCTTTCACTTCATCTACCTGCTTTCGTTGGTTACTCTATTGGTCTCTGTCTTTCACGTAGGCTTAGAGTATCTAACTGTCTTTGTCTAATCTTTAATCTCTAGAAATTTACTCGCAAGCTGTGATCATAAGTCTTACTTTATCACTTTTCTTGCATTCCTTTCTTTTCTTTTATTTTGCTACAATTTGTGTCTCTTTTCTTTCTTTGCAATTCTCTATTTCACATAAAGCACTTGTTGTGGTCTCCCTCTAACACTTGCTAATTGCAAATGTGACACACTATAGATGTCTCCTTCGCCAAAGTCAATAAAATTCAATTGATTTGTTTGCTCTAATCAAACTAAGGCAATGATTACTTCATTATTTTGGGGGGGGAATCGTAAAAGATTTTTAATGTGATTAGCTGGCAAAGGAAATCTAAAATAGTTTTCCACAACCGCAAACAAAATCAGCAATCACAATCAGCCAAAGAAATTGTCAAGCGTCGTCGCAACAGCGAAAGTTCAAGGTAATTGTAAAGCTAACAACTTGCTGCAACTTGCAACTAACAATAATTTCATATTTGATGATTTGATTGCTCTGCACAAAGCCAGACAAAGTGCTGTGAAAAGTGTTGTGCGGTACAAAAGGGGAAGGGGAAGCGGGTGTCAGGGGAATTGCACCGCAAACTGACCAATGAGAAAAATCAATGCGCATTATGAATAATGCCAGCACATAACCAGAAAAAGAGCTCGACCACAGTGTGATCGACTCACAGATACTACGTAATTATTTAAATGGGAATTTAAATGTGGAAAATCGATTCATAATAAGAAGTTCAATGTTCGAAATTGTGAGAGACAACTTTTTGCAAAAAATATTAAACAGCAAAATCTAGAGAAAAGAGAAAATCAATTTGCAAAGCAAGAAATTCATTTTAATTAGCTAAAAAAAATGAATAACAATAAAAGAAGTACTACAAAAATTATAAGAGACTTCGAAGAAATACCAAATTTAAAAAAAAAAACCAAGTTTAGTACTAAACAAGTAAGAAAGTTACAGTCGAGTGTGCTCGACTATGAGATACCCGCTACCCATTTTTAATAAGGGCAAAATATTGGTATTATTTTCAAAATATACCGAAAATACTAAAAATTATAGCTCTATCTCTTATAGTCTCTGAGATCTAGGTGTTCATACGGACAGACGGACAGACGGACAGACACACAAACGGACAGACGGACATGGCTATATCGTCTCGGCTGTTGACGCTGATCAAGAATATATATACTTTATAGGGTCGGAGATGCCTCCTTCTGCCTGTTACATACATTTCCTGCCGGCACAAAGTTATAATACCCTTCTACCCTATGGGTAGCGGGTATAATCAATGCGCATTATGAATAATGCCAGCACATAACCAGAGAAAGAGATTGAATACAGTGTGATCGACTCACAGATACTACGTAATTATTTAAATGGGAATTTAAATGTGGAAAACCCGATTCATAATAAGAAGTTCAAAGTTCGAAATAGTGAGGGGCAACTTTTTGAAAAAACAAATTTAACCGCATAATCTAGAAAAAAAGAAAATGAATTTGCAAAGCAAGAAATTCATTTTAATTAGCTAAAAAAAATTAATAACAATAAAAGAAGTACTACAAAAATTATAAGAGAGTTCGAAGAAATACTAAATTTCAGAAAAAATACCAAGTTTAGTATTATAAAATACTGTATAGACTAAGGCAAGTTTAAGAAATTTAAGTTTCAGCAAAGTACGAAGTGAATATGAACGTTGGAGAAGTAAAAATCGTATAGAAATTTGCTGTTCCGAGAAACAAATACTAAATTCAGTATAATAAAATACTATATACTACTGCTTATATGAAAATATTTAACGCAATGTTATGACAATGAATGAACAACTTTTATACAGCAAACTCAGTACTTTAGGGTATTGGGAAAAAGGGCTGCACACAAATGGATGGCACGCTGACCACAGAGCGTATGCGTAATATTAAATCAAAACTATATATAAAATGTACATAAATGCGCAATAATTAATTATGACAGTAATGCCCAAAAATAAGCCGTAGATTTATGTGTGCAATTTGCAATTTGCAATTTACACAAAATATACGACGACGCAAATACATTTTGTGTGGAAAATGTGACACAACACAAAGCAAACTTGCAACAAGAATGACGCTGACAATTCGCCTTTGATTGTCCATAATTTAAAGCCTGGAATATTGATTTTAGCAAATGCCTTTCGGCTCAACTCGCAACTCGCTCCCAACAATTGCCTTTTGCGCTACCTGTTAACCGAATCGAAACCTTAAGGGCATGTCAAGTGTCTGTGGGCGATTTCGACTTTCCGACTTTCCGACTTCTTGGCCTCGTCAAGCGTTATCGATGGCCCAATGCTGACAGGCTGCCCTGCCCCTCCCCTGCTCCTGTTGCTGTCGCTGCCCTCAACTCAATTGGCATACGGCAAAGCTCTTCACTCGTCGCTCTCCTCTCTCCTCCGTCTGTTTTAGCCATGACTTTGTGGTAAGCAAAAAGCAGTTGGCATTTTTCGATGCCAATGTGTTGGCCATAATTGTGAGTTCGTCATTCAGTCAATCCGTCAGTCAAACCAACACCCGTCTCTAAGCCTGCCTAACCAACCAGCTGTCTCTCCTCATTCCTCCTCTTTCCCTTCCCCCTCCCCACTAGACACCTCTTCAATTGTGCGACCTGTGCAGAGGTGGAAAGTCGCGTTCTAGGTTACAACATGGGGTCAGGTCATAATGCAATTTCAGTCGCGTGGCAGCTGGATACACTGAGAGAAAAGCTATGCAACATTTATGTATATACTAATTATACTAGAAATTGAATTTCACATGAATTCAATTTATATTTCGTTTTCAATACATTAAAGAAGAAGCAAAAATAATTACGACAATTAAAAAAAAAGATTGGACATACTTTTACAAGATTCTCGATAAAAAAAAAACAAGTCTGAAGCAACTACGAATCTTTGTTTTTTATTCTTTTTAAATGCATTTATTTAGATAATTGTATATAGGATTTTTAGACAGACCTCAAGCTTGCAGTTTTAGAGTTTCAAGTGAAGTTTTTTGATGACATACAGAATTTAATAAATATTAAACTCACTGTTTGAGGCTATAAATTATTTAAAAGCAATACGATATTACTTACATTAACATTTGTACAAATTGGCAAATTACCTGCAATTAAATCGAAAGAAATCAATTTAATATTATATACAATTTAATATGAGCAGTCTTAATAATAAACTATGAGCATTAAATAATGAACTCTTTGAAGCAGCTCGTAAGTTTAATATAAAGTAAAGAGTGAAGATCTGACGAATTTTGTAAAAATTTGGTTATTAGTTTAATAAATGTTGTAATTTAAATATAATTCTAATTTTGATTCTTCTTTAGATTTAAATTCCAATAAAATTGTAGTTCATCTTTGCAATAGTAAACAAGTAAGACAGCTACAGTCGAGTGTACTCGACTGTGAGATACCCGCTACCCATTTTTAATAAAGGCAAAATATTGCTGTAGTATTTTCAAAATATACCGAATATATTGCAAAAATACTAAAAATATACCAAATGGTATGTTTGGTATATCGATATAATACCACATTCAAAATATACCATAGACGGCACAATATACCAGATTCTCAGCCAAAGCAACTAAGACCCCTAGTAAATAGGCGTTTTTGCCCATACAAAAGTATTTCTTTAATAACTTCGACAATTTTCTGATCGCATCCAAATTTTCAGGAATCATAACTACTATAGTAATTATTCTACATACAAAAATTCGTTACTCTAGCTTTAAAATTACACATGTTGTTCGATTTTTTTGATTTGCGGGGGCGGAAGTGGGCGTGGCAAAAATTGGAAACAAACTTGATCTGCGTGCAAACATAACAAATGCTCTCGAAAAAAATTATAGCTCTATCTCTTATAGTCTCTGAGATCTAGGTGTTCATATGGACAGACGGACAGACGGACATGGCTAGTTCGTCTCGGCTGTTGACGCTGATCAAGAATATATATACTTTATAGGGTCGAAGATGCCTTCTTCTACCTGTTACATACATTTCCTGCCGGCACAAAGTTATAATACCCTTCTACCCTATGAGTGGAGGGTATAAAAAGCAAGACATTGTATTTAAAGTATAGCAGATTATTAAGAAAAGCCTAAAATACTAAAATATAACTAAACTTTTTGAAACTTTAACTGTTTGTATCTTCTCGGGATCTACTCGTGAGCGTGGCTCACCTTTAAATCTACAGCTAATTATTCTTAATTATGAATTTAAAAGTTAGTAATACATCTGTAAAGTATCAAGTGAATTTCTTCGAGTGTCGCTCAACTTAATCGTGTCTATACACATTGCACTTTGGGAGCCATCAACGAGCGCAGTCCTCAACTGAAGGTAACTTGCAGTGCCACTTGACCACACCTCCTCCCGCCCCTCGGCGTTGGTTGGGCATCGAAACAATTACGAGCATTTTCAGTGGGCAAATTGCAGCACATTTGCACCTGTGACGTGGCACAGAGCGAGAGAGAATGAGAGAGAGAGAACGGGAGAGAAAGCAGAGGACACTGCCTCGATTATTGTAAAACTTTTGCGTTGCGACAGAGCGAAAATAAAGTTTGTTTTTTTTTTTTTTTGTTTTTTTTTTCTGTATTATTAAAGTGCAGAGTGCAGAAAGATGGCGGGCGGTGGCTAATAATATGAAATAATAATTTTCAGTTGGCGAAAACGCACAATTTAACAATTTTATGTGAGGCAACTTTTTGTGCGCCGGACAGCAAATTGTTTATGCGAGTGTGACACAAAAGTTTCGTCCTTTCTCTGTGTGTGTGAGTGTGTGTATGTGTGTGTGTCTGTCCATTTCCAGCAGTCACACACTCATAAAAATGATATAGAATTATTAACTTTCTGGGGTCTCGAATTGGGCGATAAAAACAACAACAACAAAAAACTGCCCTGAGGCCTTTCATTGTTGGCCCAACAGATGTGTGGACGTAAGTGAAAGGGGGCGAGTGTGTGTGAGGAGGGGGCGTGGCACAGCACTTGGTGCTGGGCAAAAGGTCTGTGAACAGTAATAAATAGTAAATCGAGCTATTTTCTATGGAATTTATGCGAAAAATGCGACACATGAAATGGAAATAAAAGGTTCAGTCTAAAAAGGACATAGAGAGAGAGAGAGAGAGAGAGAGAGAGAGAGAGAGAGAGAGATAGAGACAGGAAGAGGGAGAGGGATGCCCCTCAAATTTAAGGGGCGGTAGGTGTTTCGTCCTTTGATATTCACGGCTGTTTTGCATTATGCAAATGCCATAAATACAAAATATGATTATGAATTAAATACAAGTTGCGCCTTTAAAGCAGTTGTAATTGTAGAAGATAGCAGCAAAGAAAAACGATTAAAAATGCATTAAAAATGTAATTGAGCATTAAAGTGGAAAATGCAAAACCAAAAGCAAAATGCCGAGAGATAAATCACAATAGAAATGGGCAAGAAAAAAAGCTAAATTAATTCCCATTTGGGAGACGGATTTGTGAAGATAACATTTAATATTATAATACGACAGTTGATTTATGGCCAGCAAACTCAGAGAGCACTTTATTCTCTAGCTTAGTTAAATCATTTATGGGAGAGATAAGTTTAGCACAACATTTTCAAGTTCAAATGGAATACCGCAAGCGAATCAATAATTAATAAGTAAAAAAATTGAATAATATTAGAACAAGCAAAAAAGTTTGGTATTATTCTTAAAATATACTGAATTAATATACCAACAACATTAAAGTATACTCAAGACTATATTTGGTATATCAATATACTACTACATTTATAGCGAGTATAATAAAAATATAACCGAAAACTACAAAAATATACTGAAATATAAAATATACTGAAGAGTAGAATGTTATAAAGTCACACCGTATTTTAATTACGCTGACTAAATTAAATTCAGTTAAATCAAATCTAATTTCTGATATCGTTGAAAAAAATCAATAATGAAAAATATCTAATGATACTCTAAAAGTATTTTTTAAAATGTAGTAGTATATTAATATACCAAAAGCGTTAATATTGTGAACCGAGTGTAGAGAACACACGTGGCAAAACAATAATCAAATAAATACAAGTACAGCGAGCACATTTAAACTATGTGGCATAAATATTTATGCTTTGAAATAGTTTAAGTTGATTGAACAACGAATAAATAATGATATCTCTCTATCCGACTGCGATATGGCGATATGGGGAAAATTGTGGAGTGCGCTCGCTTGACTCTTTTCCCTACATAATACATGACTATTTCGACTGGTTTGCCATGAACTTTAAACTGGCTGTTGACTTGCGAGGCGAGAGGCGAGAGAGAGCGAATGAAAAGGGGAGGGGGCTCAGAGTGTGGTTGGTCTATCTATTAGTTGGGGCTCTATGCATAATTCAGGCACTCTAATGGTAGCCGCGGGCACCTGAAAACATTGAGCTAGCTACACATAAAAAGCAAGAAGGCTACAGTCGCGTATGCTCGACTGTGAGATACCTGCTACACATTTTCAATAATTTGAAAACAATGCAGTAATATTCTAGTATACAATAAAAACTGAATAATTCGGAAATATACCGAATGCTATAATTGGTATATTGATATACTATTAAAACAATTCCAAAACAAAACTGAAAAATACTGAAAGATACCGAATGCTAATTGGTATATTGATATACTATTAAAACAATTGAACACAAAGCAGTATTATTCTTCAAATATATAAAAAAAAAATAGGATAACTTTAAAATACTCAAGTGTACTAACATTCGGTACATACTTGGTATATCGATGTATGTACTATTTAAACAATTGCAAAACAATGTAGTATTATTCTTAAAATATACTAAAATAAGAAACTGAAAAATACTGAAAGATACCGAATGCTATGCTTGGTATATCGATATACTATTACATTTAAAACATACCAGATTATTAAGGACAGCCACTACAACGCGACTTTTTGCGGACGGACAGACAGACAAACGTCATAGATGTTGACGCTGATCAAAAATATATATACTTTATGGGGGAGATGCTTTCTTTTGCCTGTTATCAGATAAAATACCCTTCTACCCAATGGCAAGAGGTTATAAAAAGGCAGCTAAAAAAAGAGTAAATGGTGCGACATTTTAAAAGGGCAGCTAGAGAAAGAGAGAGGGAGAGAGCAAGAGAGAGAGAGAGAGAGAGATGTGTAGGTAGTCAACAGCTAAGCTGGGCAGGACAATCAATTTGAGGCAGGCAGGAAAAAATGTGAAATAATTGTTGCAACTGCTGCCGAGCTGAGCTGAACTGAGCTGAGATGAGCTTAGCAAGTTGCGAGTAACAGCTACTTAGTAGTTGCAAGATATATGTGGATGTAGATGAATTTAATCTGCTCTAATTACTAAATGCAACACTTGAAACTTCAAGTGTATCGCGTATCGCGTAGGGTACGAAACGGATTTAAATGCTTAAATCCCACATGAATGTCGCGTGCGCTCGCACATTTTGTGGCCAAGATTAAGGCTGTGCCCAATGATAACCGCAAGCGAAGAGATAGAGCAAAGGACAAAGCCACAGAGATTAACCAGTCAGACCCACATATGATGATTATATGCATCTGTATCTGTGTGTATTTAGATCTCTAGGTTTATAGCACTTGCCACTTGGCGGCACAAGCGACACTTGAGTTTTATGGAAAAACGTTGCCTGGGATTGAGTTTTAATTCGCTCATCGCGTGAGGCGTTGTGAGGGGATTGTGTCGTTTCACGGGATTATGTCTCATGTTGCGGTTTTATATATACATTCTCTATCTCGCTACCTTTTAGCGCCCTGATGAATTTATGGCCCAGCCTTAAAGCCGTATATTTCGCATTCGTAGTCGTCTCGTTTCCTTTTAATTCCATCGCTCAGACTCCATTTTGCTGTGAGTGAGTGAGTGAGAAAAATGGCTAAACAAAAGCCCCAAAAGGGAAGCTGCTGGAATTCGATGCGTGTAAACACGCAGAGGGAGAGAGAACTAAAAACGTTGGGCAGCCGGAGAGTGAAAGGGAATTCTCCTTTCCCAAAAAAGCAAAAACCAAACAAACCGAAACCGAAACGTTTTGTGTTTAATCAAATTCAATTATGAAAAATACACAAAAAAAATGTTTGGAAGAAAGTCAGAGCACAAAATGTACACAGAGAAAACAAAAGCCGTGTTCCCAAATGGGAAAGGGCTGCAGAAAATTAAATGTAAAACTAATTTTAGGTAACAGTGCACCTTTCTTGTTATCATTTCGTTATTATTTTAATAAAAAAAAAAAAAAAAAAAAACTAATTTTGCACAGCACTTAAACAACACGAAGAACTCCCTAAAAAGTTAGACGAGCACTTTCACTTGCACATTCGTTTTGTAATATTATGACTCGAGAATAGTTTGAGGCTAATTTGCAAATTAACCAGTTATTTCATTGATAATGTACAGATCAAGATCAAAAAATACTTTAACTTTCTAGCAAAATAATTAATTGATTATTAGGTTTTGACTGTGGTACAGATAGTGCGAGAGTGTGCTCGACTGTGAGATACCCGCTACCCATTTTGAATAAAAGCAAAACAGGACGGTATTTTTCATAAAATATACTAATTTAATATACCTCAAAAATACTGAAATGTCAAATCGGGTATAATTTGCACATTTCGGTATATTTTAATATACTATATCAATATACCAAATATCACCTTCGGTATATTTTTAGTATTTTTTGGTATATTAATTTGGTATATTTTAAAATTAATACCGCACTGTTTTGCTATTTTAGTATTTTTGTGGTATATTAATTTGGTATATTATAAAATTAATACCGCACTGTTTTGTCATTTTAGTATTTTTGTGGTATATTAATTTGGTATATTATAAAATTAATACCGCACTGTTTGACATTTTAGTTTTTTTGTGGTATATTAATTTGGTATATTTTAAAATTAATACCGCACTGTTTTGCTATTATTTGAAATAGATGGCGGGTATCTAACAGTCGAGCACACTCAACAGTAGCTTTCTTTCTTGTTTTTCGACTTTTCTTAATTAAATTAACTAAATTTAATAAATGTACTTACACTTAAAGAAGTGTTAAGTTATGTAATGTTGTAATGAATTAAAAATGGCAACTATTTTAAAGGGTATCTGTGGATCGTGTTGAATAACTAGAAGCACTTTGTTTAAGCTTGTTGTTCTGTTCAACTCAAGTGACAACATTGCCGCAGAGTATTCTCGAATCAAATTTGCGTTAAGCTGCTGTTGTTTTTCGCCCAGTGTATTGGTAGGCGAGCCTATGTATGTGTGTGTGTGTGTGTGTGTGTGTTGTTATCTGTTAGCAAGTGTGTCAAAATCACATTAGATGCTGTTAACTTTAGCCACTGGCTTTTTTTGCCATCACTTTTGTCGTTTTGTTTGTTTGCCGCTGCTGCGTGCAAATTGATTGATTGCTATTGATGCGTGATTTGTCCTTAACCCTGACACACAAACACACACACATACATTGTAGTTGATGCTGTGTGTGTGTGTGTGTGTTTATTATGAAGCTGACTTTGGCTTTATCTCTGCTTTTCTTTGCCTTTATCTTGGCTGCGATTTCAGGGTCGCTCCACCAACAAAAACAGTTTCGGGTGAACAAATAACTTAGGGTGTACATTATTAACTTTTGCTTACAGTTGACTTTGCTTTGTGTAAACTTTGTTATCACGGCCACTTATCATTTATCCAAGGCCAAGCTAATCGACCGACCGACCGACCCACAGAGGCGACTTTCAACTTTGAGTTTGTACAATATTAGTAATTGATTAAACCAAATGCTGGCGACTTCTAATTGCGCTTTACAGCTGAGAGGCTTCTCAAGTGTGTTCCTCTATTCTACTTCTCTTTCTCTTTCTCTATTTTTCTATAGTCATCTCTCTTCATTTGCTTTCTTCTTTAGTTGTCGCGCAATCCCCATTTGAATTTCAACTCGGGTTTCTTTCATGTTGCCCAAACAACTTGGACAGCAAATTTCAAGGCTACGCTCCTAAGGGAACTCACACCTAGCCAACACACATAACTATATGTGTGTGTCTATATCTACATATATATTTATACATATATACATATACATATCTGTATGTCTATACCTGTAGCGCAAGCTTGCAAGAAACTTTGATTTTGCATACTTTATCTCTATTCGCTCGAGGGCCCAAAGACAAGCGAGAACTGCGCATTTGATCGACGAGCACATACTCTGCATTTAGTTTACAGAGGCGATAATACAATTTTTTCCCAATTTAACTTGGCATTAATTGTAAGCTAATTCTAATTAGTTTCAATACTAATGTTTTGAAATTTTATTTAATTGTCGAATCTGAACAAAAATTTAAAACACACTCTAAGAATCCATGGATGAAAATTGTGAAAACCTCGTTAATAATTTTTTGAAATCTTGTAACAATACATTTACTTCATATAAGCCATAAAATTCAAACTAAAGAGTTGAATTGAATTCAAATGCAGCGTACTGATCCATGCAAAAACGTTCAAATATACTGAATACTATATTTGGTATAAAAAACGAATTGAATTCAAATTATGCTCACTAATCTATGCAAAACTAGTAAACAAGTCTTAACCAATCGATTCAAGCTAAGCCTATTATTTTAAAGCTACCCTCTTGCGACACTTTGAGGTTTACAGGGTATACAGCCAACTGAAACTTGTCCAAAAATTCGCTTTGTCAGCTTTGCGCCAGTAGCCACAAAGCGCAGAGCGTCGAGCTGAACCTTTTGTGGCCTAACTAACTAGGGAGCTGACACATTGACACTTACACACACACACACAGACACAAGCTAAAACACACACACAGAGAGCGATACTTCTCTGGCAATTTGACAATCGCTTTGGTATCTGCTTTTTTTGGCCAATTGTTGCGCATGAGAAACTGCATCGCATCAATAAACAACCATTTTTGCTTGGCATTTGCAAAAAAAGAAAAAAGAACCAAATAAATAAATAAATAAAAAACGGAGGGAGGGAGTGCTTAAAATATATAATATAGTATTCCCGGAATGCCAGACGGACGATTGTCGCTGCCATTTGCAATTGCAATTGCTATTGATGCGTTTTTTATGCGCCTACTCTAGCGGTTGCAACACAAATGCTGAAAGGGTTATAGTAGCGGGTTATAGTAGCGGCAGTAAAAGGGTTAAAAAACAAGAAAAGCCAAAAACACACACAAAAAAACAAAAAAATGAATTCGTACATAATAAACAATTTTTCATGGCCCTTTTTATGGCATTTTATGTCTACACACATGTTGGCCTGGCCCATGGGTCATAAACACGAGCTGTAAACGCTTTAGATGCTGTCGCGGCACTTTCGTTCAATTCCATTCCATTCCATTCCATTTCGTTCCGCAGGCCAAATGCCTTTGACATTCCGACATGCCAACTAGAGATGGCAAAGGTTCAAAAGTGCAGTTAAGTAAATAGAGATGGTAAAATAGGAATATCGAATAGTGAAAGGAAAGGATAAATAAAGAGAGAGAGAGAGAGAGTGCATTTATGTAGAAGACAGAAACAGCGCAAAGGATGCTTAGAAGATAATCATAATATAAACAGATTTGAACACTTGCTCGAGATCAACTCGAAAAACTGTCTTGTAATATAGTGCATCAAAAGATATAAGATCCATCTTTTGGTATATGTTTTTTCCTCACTTTAAATAGTGTCACACGCGACATTTTTGTCAATGCATTGACTTTACTTATAATATATTTAACGAGAGAAGAGCTTCACAACTAATGTTGGAAAATGCCAAACAAATATATAAAACTAATTCAAAATTAAGTTTATATTATTTAAGTTGGAATAACTATATTATTGATAAGTTCCAGAAAATGAATAGAAATATTTCTGTTATTTAAATTTTTGTTAATTTTACTTAATTCGAATTTAAATTCAAATTAAAATTTGAAATACTTGTTTCATATTACTATTTTTTTGGATCAATACATAAAGAGGTATGAATGCATTCAAGCACTCACGACTCACGCTCATCACTATTAGGATAACAACTACTGGGGGTTAATAATTGCTTATTAATTGAAAAGATTCTATAGAAGTGGTTATTAATAAGAACACTTAAACTAACACTTTATAAATTTCAAATATTTGGATTATATTACAATTCCTTTAAAATAATATACAAAGAGAAATGCATGTTTTTAAGTACTCACGACTCACGATACACGCTCATCACTATTAGGATAACAACTACTGGGGGTTAATGATTGTTTATTCATTTAAAAGATTCTATAGAAGTGGTCATTAATAAGATTTGTGTACACTTTATAAATTTCAAATATTTGGTTTATATTACAATTATTTTAAAATAATATATAAAGATAAGTACTCACGACTAACGCTCATCACTATTAAGATAGCGTGTGAGGGTGGGAAGTGTGAGAAAGAGAAAGAGCATGCAAATGGCAGCAAGTGGCTTTAAAATTGAGTCACAGGCGGCGCTGCTGCTGTTGAATTCAGCTGGGACACAAACCAAATGAAAAGGCATTGGCTGACAATTGCACCTGTGTGTTGATGTTTTTGTTGCAACTTTAGGCATGCCATAACACACACCTCAACAAAGCCCACACACATACACAAAGATTCCTCTCTACCTCCCTCGCATTTCAGCGGTCGAGTTTAATTGAAAAACTTTTGCAGCCATGTAATGCCATTCGCAAAGGGAACACAAAATAAAAAAAAAGATGTCAAAAGAGAAAGAGAAGCAGACAGGCAGGGAGCAAATCGAATGCGAGTTGGCTGAATTATTTGCGCTGTCATCGCGGTCAGCGGTCAGTCGAAATCAATTAGAAATTATTTGCTCGACATATTGCGAAATAATGCAATAATTATTATAAGGGCAGGCGGCAAAATGCAACTTCAATGCATGAAAGCATTTGAAATGCCGCAACAACCAACACAACCCAACAACATGCAACAGTCATGCAAGCCACGCATCATGCCGCATGCCGCATGCACTCGCTGCATGTAACATGCAACTTAATTAAAAAGTTCAAAGTTCAAAGAGAGAGAGAGAGAGAGATACAGGCGGGCAGAGCAGAAGAGAACACACACAACGCCAGAGGGGATTGAATTGATAAGTGCTCCATGATGGACGAGAAAAATGGAATTAAGTGCGAATTATGAGCCCGACCATCGCAGCAATTAGAGATGGGCACAGCGCGTGTCACGAGCTGAAAACGATAGGTAGATGGTAGTCAAAAGGCTGAGCATTCGAAAGTGTAGCAAAGAATGTTGACTGTACACTATAAAAATTCCAAAAACACACTTTTAAAATTACAGCCATGAATCAAATTAGAGATGTGCGTGAGTCACGAACCGCCAACAATAGCTTAAAGTAGTTGAAAGTTGGAAGTTGATTAATAAACTTTAAGACGTATATATTAAATCTATAGAATCATACTGTAAGAATACAATACAAATTTTAATGTTAATTACTAAAACTAGAGGTGAGCGTGAGTCACGAGCAGCTAAAAACAGCTGATAGTAGTTGAAATTAAATGAACGCTAGAGGGCTCCACAAAGAGACGGCCACCAATCGGTGATTTTCTACAAAGTTATCGGTTGTATCGATAATAAAAAGTCGTCGATACTTCTGATCAACAAACAACACACTTTTCATGTAACTCTAGCATTCTTTAATAAAGAATATTAAGATTAGTTAACTGCTAATCGTGCCTGCTAAATTTACAGACTTCTTGTATACTTTGAACTTATAAACTTGTTTGTAATAAACTATAACCTATTTGTAATAAAACTGTTAAATACTGTAAGCGAATGTATTAAGAAGTCAAAGGATATTTTCAGTGTTGGCAAACACACAATATTTGAAAATAAGAATAAAAACCATACGATATCTGTTGGCCTCGCTGTGAACTTTGATGACATGCCACGTATGTTATGTAGTGTGAATTTTGAGTAACTTCTTCGCTTTTGTGTATATTACATTCCTTTTGCCACATCCTCTGCATGTCAGCTAACTGCAGCTGCTGTTCAACACTGGCTTTACCACTCAACAGAAGTGCCCATCACTGGCAGAAAGCAGCAAGCAACAACAAAATAAAATAGCCTTGTGCTGCACTCACAGTCCATTTGATAGCAACATGAGAGTGCAGACTGGATAAAACGGCACTAGAGATGCCCTACACACACATCAACACACACACACACACACACATAGTCCGAAGGTCGGAGAAAATATGCAAAATACTTTACTTTGTGGTGGGACTGAAGTTCTTTAATTAGAAGCATCAAATTGATTAGATAATATTTAACAAAATTTCAACACGAAAGTTAAACAAAATCCAGAAAGAGCTAGAGAGAGAGGAAAGGGTGTTCGTTGGGGCTTGCGGCTGCTGCAGTTTTTCCGCATGTGTGTTTTCCTTTATCTAGCATGTATGTATGTGTTGGGATTTGCAAATGAATTTTCAGCTGGGACCGTTCCCAAGTTGGCACCAACAACTCGTCGTGTGGCAAGTTGAATGATGTTGACGGCTGCCTCTGCCTCTGTTACAGTTGCTACTTTTCACTTCACACATGCCACAGACATTGCAGCAAACCGCAACAATTCCCCCCCCCCCCCCACCCACGTCGAGTTGAGTTACGAGTTAACGATTTGCAACCTAATTATAGCGCATCCATAAAAATGACAAAATTGAAACATCGAATGCGAGTGCGAGTGCGAATGCGAAATGCAATTAAACTGCGCTCATCACAGCATTCGATTTCGATTCCCATGTGAAATTCGATATTTTTGACAGCTGACCATCTATTAAAGAACTGTCTGTCTGTCGATTTAAATCACGCTAAAAAGCAATTAAAAAAAGAGAAATCATTGATATTAAATTTGTAGTCAGAGTAACATTTGCACTTTAACGTTTTAGTAAGATTCCATAAATATTAAGCAAAGTTTTTTTTAGTTGACAAAGAGCTAAGTGAGTTTTTTTTATAGTGCTTCGCTTAGCTCAATGATAAATGGTTAAAAGTCGCTTAACACATTTTCGTTTTAATGCATTGAATGAGAAATGACTTTGCTGCTTCTTGTTGCGGCACATTCGACACAATTTGAGGCAAGCATAGAGATGAGTTTTTTTAGTGGCAGGATACAATTTCAAAATGTCATTTTCAATTGTCAAGCGAAATTGAGTCAACGTTAAAAGCAACTAAGTATAAAGATTGTAGCTTTCAACTAAAAATATATGCACTTGCTTTTAACACTATATGAATAAAGTTTGTTATTCAAAATTAATGATTTAGATTTCGCTATATTTGTATGTTATTTTAAAAGTATGGAAACTAATAAGCGATATAAATAAAGTTATTTATGTTTTATGTTTCTGCTCTTCATTTTGTATTAAAAATTCGTAAACTTATTCAAATAAAAGAAAACATTTCTTTGTCTTTAAAAAAAAGTGTTTGCGTTCGTTCCTCTTTAAATAAACTTAATGTCTTCTAGCTTGTATTAATTTATTTGAACTTGAAACAACGTTTTTGAAAGTAAATATTCACAATTCTTGCATAAATAATATACTAAATTCTTAAATAAATGAAAGCCAAATAAACTATAATAAAAACCAACTTTTATTTATATGATAAAGTGATAAAAGTTAAATTAGAGAAATTCGCAATTTTTGTAATTCGCTGCTGAAAGTTCGTGACCTTTGTGAGTTCTTATTTCTGAATTAAATGGATACCATTAAGCAGCATCTATCTGCAGTTATCTGTATTGCATATTAATTTTAATGATTCTAGGAAATATCATGCAATAAGCCGTCAACTTCTTTCACTCACACGAGCGCATCATCAACGTAAATGTAACTAGCAGAAAAAAAACGTTGCCTACTTTTGCGCGCACAATAAATATTCCTGTTGAAAATGGCTGAGAGCTGCTTTTGAGCAATTACTGCTTCGCTGCTTGCTGCTGAGTGGCATTTCGACTTTAATTGGGCATATCGAGTTGAGCATATCGAAACATGCACTTTGTGCACACACAAGCTGCTCATATATACAACACAACGGGCCATAATAATAATAATAATAATAATCTTGATGTTGATGTTGATGATGACGCTGATGACGATGTTGTTGATGGCAGGGCGGGGCATTTGCTGACACGCAAAAGCCACGTTCATGTCGCCTGATTGACATACAAAGCTGCTTGTTAAAGTGTAGGCGGATGCAGCAGAAGAGAAAAGAGACGAGAAGAGAAGAGAAGAGAAGAGAAGAGCGTGAATATGGCTTAAACTCTGCTGTCCTTTTCCCCTCTTGATGTGCTCTTGGCATCCGCTTTGCTGTCATTGCAACGTCACGAAAAGCTTCATCATCATTGCCATCATCGTGCTGTGTGGGGCGTTAATAGCTCGACTGCAATTCATTAACAATTTCCAGTCATGTCTTAAGTGGCGCCCCAAATGTCCTTGGCCAAACACGCTTGTGTCGGTGTCGGTGTCGGTGTCTGTGTCTGTGCCTTGTGCCTAGCCGCAATTACAACTTGAGCATGTTTTCTTGCGGCTGCCAAAATGACAGGCCATTAGGCCAAGTCAGCGAGGCAACGAAAATCACAATGCAACAACCAACAACCCAACAACATGTGTGTCATATAAAATTGTGAGAGCAATCACGCAAAATGCCAAACAACACACAAATCCCACTTAGCCAACAATATAGATTTAAATGCAAAGCCGCGACAGATTTGCTGAGAAACCCAAAAACTAAATGACACCCGCCATAAAAACATGTCGCTGCAAAAACGCAAAACCAGCATAAGGTGTCATAAAAGCTACCGCAAGGGACGCAATAACTTTCGACCAATTCTACCTGACCGAGGGTTACCTGCTTCATCTGGCGTTACCCAAAAAAAAAGGCTTACCTACGCATAATATTCGTATTACCTAAGTTTCAGAATATAAATAGGCCGCGTTTGACGTAGCATAATCACAGTAAGCAATCAGCATTCAAGTGAAGCAGACACACGTCGAGAAAAGTGCAACAAGTTGATAAGTGACAGAAAGTTCTCAAAGTGAAGCATCGAAATTGACTTCAGTTAACAGCAAAAATAGTGCAACGAATTCAAGTTAACAGCAACTGCAGTTAAGTGCAGAGGCAAATAAATCTGTGACTATATTTAACAGTCGAAGAGTGCAAGATATTAAATTGCAACTAACAGCAATAAAGTGCTCCATTCAAGTTAACAGCAACTGCAGTTAAGTGCAACAATTGCTGCTAAAAGTGATTTCAGTTAATAGCAAGACTGCAACTAACAACAATTAAGTGTTGCCAACAGCAAATAAGCAACTGCAGCTAACTACGATAAGTGCAAGGCAACTGCAAAGAGTGCTAGTAATTGAACTGTAACTAACTGCAATCAAGTTAAGAGCAAGGCAACTAACTGCAAAGAGTGCTAGTAATTGAACTGCAACTAACTGCAATCAAGTTAAGAGCAAGGCATCTAACTGCAAACTAAAGTGACTACACAGAAGGCAAGTTAACAACGCTTAAGAGTCACAAAAGCAGCTTCAACTTAAGAGCCACAAAACCAGCTTCAACTTAAGAGCCACAAAAGCAGCTTCAACTTAACGGCAACAAATTCATCGTAAGCCAACAATCAAAATGGGCAGCTCAACCTCAAGTTCCAATGGCAGCTCCGACTGCAGCTCATCGGCAACATCATCAACCACGGGCAGCAGCAGCAGCTCGATGCCAAGCAACTGCAACTGCTGCGTGGCGCCACGCTTCGGCTTCAAGCGTCTGCTGCAGAAGTTGCAGAAGTTGCGACGCTCAATCAAGCGTCATTTGCGGCCACGCAAGAATCGCTGCGGCTTTCAGCGTCGCTATGGGGCACGCACAGCGCTGTTGCGTCCGATGCCCCGTTGCAGCTCCTTTGGCAGCTGCGGCACTCTGCTGACGCCCACAAAGCGTGCCAAGGCCACGCCCACCGACACTCATTATGCACAATGGAAGTGCACATTCGAGCATGCAAGGGGCAGCAAGAAGTATGGCGCAACAGCAGCTGCAACTGCGCCACACGACATCAGCGAAGCGCTCTCCGGCCAAACGACACCACGAGGCTTCCCCTCGCACACCGATGCCCGACGCTGTTCGCAACAGTTGCAACAGTTGCAGCAACAGCAGCAACAACAACTCCAGCCTGTGGTCGAGCAGCCACTCTATGAGCAGGCCCAGGTGCGTCGTCGTCTCAGCTTCCGTCTGCCACTGAGCCGCAACAGCAGCAGCAGCGGCAGCAGTGGCATCGGTGGCAGCAGCAGCGGCGGCGGCGGCGGCACCGTGCGTCGGTTGACCGCACGCCAGAGGGCGGCACAGGCCAAACTGGAGGCGCAGCTGCAGCGAGAGCTGCGCGATTTGGAGGATTACTACGGCGGATTTCACTATGCACGCCGCAACGAGCGACGCATTTGAACTGGACACAGAAAGCAAAACGGAAGCACAGCGGAGCAGCAACAGCGAAGAAGAAGAAGATGGAAGCAACATCCACATTGTGATAGCTTTTCAGCTAACATACTCTTTAAACAACAACGACAACTGTTTTAGTTAGAATTCAATTCAGTCTTTAAGTCCATCTACATACTACGTCAATCTACTACGTCAATCAATTAATGTTTATTCCCTATTCGAACACACACATTGTGATAGCTCATAAAATTAACCTTAAGTATTGTTTAAGTTAGAATTATTTAAGTTTAAGTTAGAATTCTTTCAATAAATATATTTACATCAATCAATTAATCAATCTATTTTGTCGATTACACCCAAATTCAAACTCAGCATAACATACTCTTGTTTTAGTTAGAATTCAATTCCGTCTTTAAGTCAATCTACTTCGACAATCAATCAATCAATCAGTGATAGCTCATAAAATTAACCTTAATTTATAGTATTTTAAGTTTAAGTTAGAAGTTAATCTATTCTTATAATAAACATACATCAATCAATCAATCAATTTATGTTTTTTTTTCCCCAATTCGAACACATATATTGTGATAGCTCCTTAGCTATATACCTTAAGTTAGAATATTTAAAGTTTAAATTAGAAGTTAGTATATTCATATAATAAACATATTTACATCAATCAATCAATCAATTTTATTTCTTTGACTCACATTTGAAACTAGCATACTCTTTAAACAAAAACGACAACTGTTTTAGTTAGAATTCAATTCAGTCTTTAAGTCAATCGACTACGACAATCAATCAATCAATAACCTTAAGTTAAAATATTTAAAGTTTAAGTTAGAAGTATATATATATTCTTATAATAAACATATTTACATCAATCAATCAATCAATTTTATTTCTTAGACTCACATTTGAATCTAGCATACTTTTTAAGCAACAATTCAATTCAGTCTTTAAGTCAATCTACTACGTCAATCAATTAATGTTTTTTCCCTATTCGTACACACACATTGTGATAGCTCATAAAATTATCTTTAAATATTTTGTAAGGTAGAATTTTTTAAGTTTAAGTTAGAATATTTTCAATAAACATATTTACATCAATCAATCAATCAATCTATTTTGTCTTTTACACCCACGTCAATCAATCAATCAATTTATGTTTATCTACCAACTCGAACACACACATTGTGATAGCTCATAAAAATATCATTAAGTATTGTTTAAGTTAGAATTATATTAATAAATATATTTACATCAAGCAATCAATCAATCAATCGCTTTGTCATTTCAGCTTTTAAATTTATGCATGAATCAATCAATTAATAGAAAAGCCAAACAGCCAAGAAGTAGCTATAGAGATTGAGAATTTTTTTTTCAGTAAAATTAAACAAACGAAGATAAAATGAAATCAATCAGTCAACAATAATAATCATCTGTGAATAATGATGTTGATGTACGTCAATCAAAATAAGATAAACTAACAAAATTCACACAGCGCGAAGCGTCGCCAAAAAACCGAGAGCGCATCAATAAATAAATTAATGACAATCGTATGAGAATTAATAGTAATAATAGGTAGTAAAAAAGAAGAATGCAAATTACGAAATTTAGCCACATAATAGCTGTCATTGAATACGCTATGCGATTGTTTCTTGTGCTAGAGATGTGCCCCAAAAATGGGGCAGGGTCATTGGCGCTAATTAATCAGCATCAACTTGGCCATGGCAGGCAGCCATAAAAGAGAAAACAACAGACAACCAAAGCGAAATTGCAGCCAAAAACTGAAACTAGAACGCATTTAATATGAACTGTGTATGTGTGTGTGTGTGTGTGTATGTGTGTGTGTGTGTGTCGCGCTTGTGGCACTTTCGTTTGTTCCTAATCTGCAGCTAAAGCGAAGTGTGTCTCTTTGCGATTGTCTTGCGGCAAAGATGTTTTTCCATTCAGCTGACAATTGCGCAGCGCTTGTTCTACACTAAATTTTCAAGTTATAATATAATATAATATAATCAAATTAACTCTTAAGATTAAACTTTTTCAAGAAACTAGTTGGTATACATGATACGTATACGTAATAATTTAATCATAATATGCTCAGCAAGCGAAATTAAAAAGAGGAACACAATGAAAATCGTGTTTTTGTAAGAATATGTAATGTAAAGTTAATGCATGAAGCAGGGAAGTAAAGTATAACAAGTAAGAAAAGTACAGTCGAGTGTACTCGACTGTAAAATACTCACTATCCATTTTCAATGAAAGCTAAACAATGTGGTAATAAAGTAATATACCGAAAAAACAGATGCGGTATTGTTTTTAAAATATACCAAATAATTATACCACAAAAATGCTAAAATATACCACATGCTATGTTTTGGTATATCTATAAAGTACGTACTATACTTAAAATATACCACAAAGTACAAAATATACTAAAGCTGTTCCCACACAAAAGAATTCCTTAAATAACTTTAACAATTTGTATCTGATTGCACCCAAATTTTCAGGAATCATAAAAACTATAGTTATTATTGAAATTGTTGTAAATTCGATTTTTATTCGATTTTTGGGAAACAATTACTAATGCTGTCGAATAACATCTGTAGCTCTATATTTTATAGTCTTTAAACGAACTGTTTACGCCGATCAAGAATATAAAGTATATATTATATAGTCGAAGATGTCTCTCTCTGCCTGTTACATACATTTCATGATGGCACAAATTTATAATACCCTTCTACCCTATGTGTAGCGGGTATAAATTTGAACTGTCTAAATATCAGAGATAATGATTGTAAATGAATGATGGGAATTTATTGATTTAACATTTATAAATTCATTGAAGAGAATTTTGATGTTTTTGCTGCCTCTAAAGTAACGTAAAAGTTGAATATATACTTTTGGGTTGATTCAAATATAATAATAATTATAAAAGCAAAAATTGTGAAGAGGAAGAGTATTAAGAACACGACCTAACACGCACAGTTTTATGCATTTTATTTTTCTTTTGATTTTTCGCGGACTTTTCAATCAGCTAATTTAGCTGCAACAACATTTTTTTTTTCTTTGACTGTAGAATTAATGATGTGTTGTTGTTGTTATTGTTTTTTTTTTGGCAGCTGTCGTTGCTGATTTAAGTTTGATTGAGCAGAAAAAGTGGGAAAAATGCGAATGAAATTCATTCATTAGACAAAAGAGGCAAAAATGCAGAAGGAGAAGGAGAAGAGGCACGAGGCAAATATGTGTTGACGTCTGTCTGGCTACAAAGCAAAAAAAGCAAAAAAGAAGAAAAGAAGAAAAGGGGACACAAGATTTATGAGACTGCCAAGTGGCAAATGGCGAAAAATGCCACAGACATGGCGCACATAATGCAAATGTCTCAATGAAATATATTTTGTGGCACTTGTGGCGCCGCGACACTACAAACTAAATGATCATGATCACCATGACGATGATGATAATGATGATGAGGACAACAAGTTGAATGAACCGCTAAACTGACCAAATTTCTAACCCAAATTGGGTTCAAGTGCAGAACGTGGAGGAGAAAGAGGAAATCAATTAGCTCAAGCTATTTTCGTGGAAATAACTGGTGCAAGGTCAGCGACGACAAAGAGAGAGAGAGAGAGAGAGGAAAAGAGACGGCTGCTTAGACAATTAACTGAATCAATTTGGGGGGAAAGCAAAACATTAAAGGGTCCTACTTAAATCACAGCGACAATGACAATCAAGCGACATGTTTCTCGACGCGCGTCATATCAGCGACATTTATCGACAAATGCCACGCCCCCCGCCACGCCCCCACCCCTGAACATGGCTCAATTGCAAATCGATAGGCAAAAAGCAAAAGCCACACAAAAACGAAGCGCGTCACGTGCGTTTGGCCAAGCAAACAAAATCAACAAATGAAAACTAATAGGCAATTATATAGCAAATGTGTACGAGAAGAAACACAGAAAACATACACAGAGAAAAACACACATACACACACACACACACTCAATGAGTGACGTGAGGTTGCAGACACAGACAGTGTGGCAGTCAAATTTAGCATGCAACATGCGGCGGCTAACCACACGCATACACACAGTGCGGCACACGGGGCGTATGAGTAACGAGTCGCAGTCATTCTACCAAATATTGTACAGCTAATAAGAGCAGCTGAACAAACAGCAAGAAACCGTTTAAGTTGCCGCAATACGAACTGCAGATGCTCTAAATGTGTGCCAAGGATGCTCAATAAAAATAACTATTGGCAAAACAACATATAAAACCCATAAAAATCAGCTCAATTGCTGTTGATAAAAATAAATATTCGAGCGACAGCAGATTCACAAATAGAAAGTAGAGAATAAATATTGCAAATCAGAGATAAAATGTGTGTTGATTAAAAGATTTAAATGACAGAAATGTAAATTCAAATAATATATAAAAAAGAACAAACAAATTTAGTTGATAAACAGATATAGAAATAGATATCAAATAAGGGAATAAATAATGACAAAAATAAAATAAAATGAAGAATGATAAAATTAGAGAAAAAGATTAATTGAAATAAAATATAAAAATTAAAAAGAATGAATATTGAGAAAAGTATATTAAACAAAGAAAAAATGTAGTTGACAAACACATACGTCACTTTGTATAATTGTATATAAAAATGGGCAAAATATAGTAACATAAAAAAAGATACAATTTTCAGAAGTAATAGAGCCGCAATCCATTTTGGAATTATGTTTAAAATGCACCGAAATAATATATCGCAAAAATACAAAATACCAAAGGCTATATTTGGTATATTTGTATGGTATAGTACCCCATTTAAAATAGATCATATTGTCAGCCAAAACAACTAAGACAGACGGACATACCTATATAATACCTTCCGCCTGGAGGATCAGTAAGGAAATAAAAAGAACAAGAGAATGCTTTATAACAAAGTAAAAAAGAGAGAGATATATAGATAAATACTGAATACAAAGAATATTTGATTTATTAATGATTGATCTCGAAAAAATATAGACAACAAAAAGGATCTATTGTATAGATGAGAAGAACTGGATAAATGGCGAAAGTTAAAGCGAGCTACCTCTATAAACTTTTGTAACTTTTAAGAATGCGATGCAAAGCAGAAGACAAAACGTGAATGCTCTCGCTAAAGTACAAGTTAATAAGCTGAGTTTGTGGCGATGTGATTGCGATAACGCATTGATTTACTACGAACGAGCGAGACAAGGAGTGTAATTAACCAAGGCAGACAGAAGGAGCGAAAGGAGCGACTTTCATATGTATGTTAATTGAATATTTATGGAACAATTACAGAGTGCGAGTGACACGTTAATGCTGAGATGCTCAGCTGCAGCAAAGTTAGAGTATTAAGAAGATGTAACAAGACGTGTAAACAGACCAGAAAAACTGCCCAGTGAAAGTGAAGCACAAGAGTAAAAGAGAGAAAGAGCGAGGACAGAGGTAAGGTTGCTGAGATTTTAGCAAGAGAGAACAGCAAACAACAAGGACAACGACATAAGAGAGAGAGAGAGAGAGAGGGAGAGTAGGGAACTGGCAAGATAAACAACGGGGCATACTTTTCAATTTTGTTCATGAATCACACTCCCAGACATCGTGTGTTGTGCTTTCGCCTTCGCCTTCGCCTTCACTCTCCACTCTCCAGCACTCCACTCGCTCGCTTTGCGCCTCTCTCTGCGCTTCTCACAGCGGGTAATGGCAATTACGCAGCACTTAAGCCGCGGCAAAATGATTGCATACGTGTTGTGCAGAGGCGCTTCAGCGAGGCCAGCCCCGAAATTAGCTAATCAAATAAATTTGTCAGTTTATGCGAGTTGGCGCATTTCACGCATTTTAAGTGGATCATCGCATCGCATCGCATCGCATCGCCCTTTGCTCAGCTTTACGATTCTCTTTGAGCCAATATGCACCTCTCGCTCTCTCTCTATATCTCTCTCCCTCTCTCTCTCTCTTCGTCTCTCCTTGGCAATGCTGCTTCATCAACTTGCCACATTCATTCATTAATTCATTTAGAACCCAGCTGCGCTCTTGCGGCTCTATTTTTAGACCGCAACACTTAATCATTAGATAATTTGGAGTTTTCCCAAACCCCACAACACTTGAATCATTTAAAATAGGGTAGCTTAAATTGCAAGACAAACATGGTATAATAGACAGAAAGAAAAATAATAAAGAAAACGAAAAAAAATTATAATAATATAGATACGCAAATAGTAAAAGAAATAGAAAATAAACAAGTAAGAAAGCTACAGTCGAGTGTACTCGACTGTCAGATACCCGCTACCCATTTTAAATAAAAGCAATATATTTTGCGGTATTATTCTCAAAATATACCAAATATACTACAAAAATACTAAAAATATACCAAATAGTATATTTGGTATATCGATACCGCATTCAAAATATACCATAGACGTCACAATATACCAGATTGTCAGCCAAAGCAACTAAGACCCCTAGAAAGTAGGCGTTTTTGCCCATACAAAAGTATTTCTTTAATAACTTCGACAATTTTTATGTGATCGTAACCAAATTTTCAGGAATCATAAATACTATAGTAATTATTGTATATACCAAAATTCGCAACTCTGAATTTTAAAATTACTCTTGTTATTCGATTTTTTTGATTTGCGGGGGCGGAAGTGGGCGTGGCAACAATTTGAAACTAACTTGATCTGCGTGCAAACATAACAAATGCTGTCGAAAAAAGTTATAGCTTTATCTCTTATAGTCTCTGAGATCCAGTGTTTCATACGGACAGACGGACAGACACACAGCGACACAAAAAATATATAAATAACAATAAAAATAGAAGTGCAATTAATAGTAGCAGCAGTGTTAATAAAAGTCAAAGTAAAACAAGTACGTGAAGTAGAAAAAAATAGTAGTAGATCAATATATAGATTAGATGCTTCAAAAACACAAATATTGGTGCCATTTAAGCGAATAGAAGTGAACAAAACACTATTATTCGATAGTATTCCGATAGTGTAGAAAAACTTCATTACTGTAAATTATTTTAAAGCTGCAAAAAATACGCTGTAAAATATTATCATAAGCTGCTAGCTTTACTTTCAAGCTTTTACGCTACTTTACCACGTAATATGAAATAACATTAATAAGACAGCTGCTAAAGAAGTAATACGATAGTTATGCAATATAAATCGAAAATGAAGTCGGTACAACATTCTATATGTTAAAAGGAAGCCATGATCCCGGATTAATTATAATCTGCTCTTCAATTAAACTCATTAAACTAATAGAAAAAGGTTTCAAAGAGTCGACCCAACAGATTTGTCCAAAGGAGGAATTTTGTTGATAATATAAATTTTCTTAAGAATAAGCTTAAGATTGAGTAAGATTTCTAGATATAATATAATTTTGTTTTCTTGTTTGTTCTTCGTGTTTCTTTCTTTTAACATTCAGCTTAAGATTAATTATATAAATATGTATTTACTAATTTGAAATTGCTTATTAAATAACTTTTAATTAAAGTAAATTTAGAAAAACTTTTACATTTACCAAAACTAATAAAAATTAAAAAAAAAACCTTATAGAGGGTATTCAGCTAGCAAAGCATTTGCAATTAGCATCACAAGCGTGCTGAGTTCGTTTTTTAGAACAGCTCATTGAAGCGTGAGGTGTGAGGCGGGGGTCGAAGTCGCAGACTCAATATGTGTGTGTGTGTGTGTGACCACAAAATGAATAGAGGGTGTGTGTATTGTTGTATTGTTTTGTACTTGCTTGAAGGCTTGAAGGCATAAGCTGAAAGTGAGCATTTTGTGGCAAGCGGCGAGCACTTCGATTTATAACCAGCTGAGGTTGCGACCCAGCAGAAACAAACACACACACACACACATGCACACACTCTCACACACAGATAGAGCGACCCTCCCACACACTGTGACGTATTCAATTTGTTGCGGGAAATTTGATTTTGTGCTATTTATTAAAATTTTATTTTCACTTTATCTGCAATTTTCGCACTCAAACTCTCGACATCGATGGCATTGACAACAGCTTCCCTGTCTCTCTTCCTCTCTCTCTCTCTCTCCCTCTCTTTGTCTGTCTGTTTTCTTGCTCATCTCCTCTACTCAATCTCATCCTTGTTTGTGGTTGGCAACAACGTCAGTCGCAGCCGCCGCTATCAACGTTGGCAACGCTATCAACTGCTTTTATTTCCTTTTTGACGCTTCCGGCAATGGCAGAAGCAACGACGATGGCAGCGGCCACTTGCCACATGCCACATGCCTCATGCATATATTACGCCCTGGTTCCCCTTCCCCTTCCCAGTCCTCGTTTGTAGTCTGCTGACGCTGATTGTGTGCAAATGATAGCAATATGGTAACAATCTTTATGCCGCTTTCCACCTTTGTCATTCCCCTCCACTGCCCTCTCTCTCTTTCTGTTTCTGTTTTGCTACTCATTCTCATCATCATCACCTCAGTGAGTTGTTCGAGTTTCTCCCCGAGTTCATTTACAAGTACAACTCAAATTGCCAATCGGAATTTATCAAAGAACTAACCGAAAAAACTTGCAGTAATAAAGAAAAAGGTTTTTTCTACCACATTTCCATGCTAATTTTAAAGCTCTTGCAGCTGGCTGAAGTTGCCAAACTCAAACAGTTGATTTAAAATGCAGCTTACCACAAAACTTTACAAATTAATCTCAAGTTTTGAAATGCCACAACTATGAAAAAGAAAATTGCTATTTTTTGCTACTTAAAAATGCAAAACTTAAATGAGAAAACCAAACTCTTTCTAAACTTTTTATTATAACACATTTTGATTGTATTAATTAACGTATAAAAAATCACATTTAAAAATGTCATCAAAATTTGGCATAAAAATTTCAAGTTTTTTGTGATTTAATCAAATTGAATATTAAATTCTTATTTTTAGATAATAAATTGTTTAAAATCACCAGCTGAATTTTAGTGCATAATAAAAATGGAATATTATATGTTGTGCCAAGTTTATGAAATGAAGAAAGCTTTAAAATGAAAACTTATTTTTAGTGATCGTATAAAAAATAGTTTTGAGAGCTTTTTAAAGCTTTAAATCACTCGCATTTGGAGCTTAAGATCATTTTCATAATAGAATATTACAAAACACGTGTTGTACTTGAACAGTTTAAGTATTAAAGAAAAAAATGAAAAACTTATAAGATATTCCTAAAAACTGTTTAAAAAGATTTTAAAATTTAATGTATTATCAACAAACGGACAGACGGACATCTGCATTTGACTCTGATCAAGAATATAACATATGTATATACTTTATGAGGTGCCTCCTTCTGCTTGTTACATACATGCACACAATGTTATAATACCTTTCTACCTCATGGGTAGCGGGTATAAAGAGACAAATAATTCAATGAATATATGATGCTCTTTAGATTAGCTTACAATATTTAAGGCGTAATTTCATAGGTACAAAACTAAATTTAAAAATATAAACAAGTTGCATTCTTTAGAACAAGTCATAAAATGGATTTTTATACCCGCTACCCATCGGGTAGAAGGGTATTATAACTTTGTGCTGGCAGGAAATGTATGTAACAGGTAGAAGGAGGCATCTCCGACCCTATAAAGTATATATATTCTTGATCAGCGTTAATAGACGATCTAGCCATGTCCATCTGTCCGTCCGTCCGTATGAAACACTGGATCTCAGAGACTATAAGAGATAAAGCCATATTTTTTTTTCGACAGCATTTTTTATGTTTGCACGCAGATCAAGTTTGTTTCAAATTTTTGCCACACCCACTTTCGCCCCCGCAAATCAACAAAATAATAACGAATAACAAGCGTAATTTTAAAGCTACAGTTGCGAATTTTGGTATATACAATAATTACTGTAGTAGTTATGATTCCTGAAAATTTGCGATCAGATAAAAATTGAGGAAGTTATTAAAGAAATACTTTTGTATGGGCAAAAACGCCAAACCATTTGGTATATTTTTAGAATTTTTTGATATTTTCGGTATATTTTGAAAAAAAATACCGCAATATTTTGCTTTTATTCAAAATGGGTAGCGGATATCTCACAGTCGAGCACACTCAACTGTAACTTTCTTACTTGTTTTCTATTACAGTTCAGATTTTATCAACCTTAATATATCTAAATTTGGCACGGAAATGTCAAAAATGAAACATTCATGTATGAATATAAATTGGAATTATCCTATTACAGGGTGTTTGCTAGTCGATCTCATACACAATTCGATTGCGTCAGCTTTATTTGTTGTTGTTACTGTTTTTGTTGTTATCATGATTGTTATTATGAAGATTTTTGCGCTTTTGCGCTGCCCTCGTCGTCTTGGCATATACTTTTATATGCAAAATTTTCTGCAAACAAATCATTTGCATGCATGTGAGGTGTGTGTGTGTGTGTGTGTGTGTGTGTGTGTGTGTGTGTGTGTGTGTGTGTGTGTAGTGACAGAAACAAGTTCATCATGTCATAAATTATTACATGCTGTGTTTTGTATGCGCACTCACAAAAGCAAATTAGATTCTTGCTTCGTTCTTACGTCGCTGTGAAGTTGTCCAAGCTTCAAGTGAAGTCAAGGCAAGGTCTGTTCTTCTTCTTCTTCTTCGTTTTTCATCTTGCAAGCATCTCGAACTGACTTGGAGGAGTCTCATATATGAAGTTGGCGCTTAATTAAATTTTAATGACACTGCACACAACACTAAATCATGCCACAAATCCCGCTGGATTTTAGCTGGCAGCGGCAAATTGAGATAATAAAAGCGCCACATGGACACGCACATAAATTGAGCGAAGTCGCCGCCAAAAAGGCAGTTCCATCACCAGCGGGAGGAGGGGGAGGACTCGCTATTGTCTAAGACCCTTGTCTGCAGCAGCAGTCATGCAGTCAAAGCCCACTTAAGGCATACGCGGCGTATGCGTTACGCAATTAGCTGTAGCCAGGGCCAGAGGGAAGAGGCAAGAGGGAAGAGGCAAGCGTAGCGAAGCGAAGGAAAGTCGTATGACAAAAGGATAAAAAGCATTTGCCGAAAAAATAAATTAGGCAAGCACAACACAACCAGAGGGGGAGGGGGAAGGACGAACAAGGACACGACTTGTACCTAAGCCCTAAGCGCAGCAAGTGCCAATTAAAAAGCTAACAAAAAAGCAAGCGAAAGAAAGAAAGAAAGGACATAAGTAAATGATAATGAAAGGGCATGCTAAATAAGCGTAGACAAGCAGCAATAAAAGTAGGCTGCCCCTCCCCCTCCCCCTCTCTCTATCCATCTCTCTCTCTCATTTCCCCTCCCTGTGAGTAAAGTGTACGCAAGTTTTCTGGATTGAGCATATTAAAAGGCAGGATTTATGCTTGGATTACCGTTGAGGAACTGGCAATAAAGTGCTTAAAGCACAACTTAAGCACACCACAGTGCAGCAAAGCGAATTTTCTTTTTTGCTTTTGCCTTGCAAATACATTTCATAATGTTTCCCCAAACTCACGATTTAGTGCTCCAAATTATCTAATTATAGGGATCAACGAAAATTTCAGAAATGTTAAAGCATTAAAAAGAATAAAAAAGAAAATTGTAAGAAATTTAAATTTGTCAAAAATATTCCAGGATTAAACATTTAATTATACTTAACGTAAGAAACTAAATTCATTACTCTAAATTGACATACGACAAAAATGATTTATGTTTCGACAATCAATTAATTTTCGTTTTGATTTAGGAATCTATGCAAATCAGCTGATAGTCTGTCTGTCTAATTACCACTTGACTAACAGCACACAGAAAGGTTTAAAGTCAACAGATCCGGCAAATGATTAAATTTGAAAGTCATCTTGGCTTACCTGTAAGTGAAAAGAATGAAATATTTTATTAGTTCTAATATTTAAATGATTAAATTTCAGAAAATGGTCGTACATATAAAACAAGTAAGAGGGCTAAAGTCGAGTGTGCTCGACTGCAGTGTACTACAAAAGAGGCTATACTTGGTATATTACTATGATACTACATTTCAAATATACCATAGAGCGCAAAATATACCATATTGTCAGCCAAAATATACCATAGATATCCGTTACTTATTTAGAATAAAAGCAAAGCAGTGTAGTACACAAGAGGCTATATTTTATATATTACTATGATACCACATTTTAAATATACCATAGAGCGCAAAATATACCATATTGTCAGCCAAAATATACCATAGATATCCGTTACTTATTTAGAATAAAAGCAACGCAGTGTACTACAAAAGAGGCTATACTTGGTATATTACTATGATACTACATTTCAAATATACCATAGAGCGCAAAATATACCATATTGTCTGCCAAAATATACCAGATTTTATTGTATTCGATATTTCATCGATTTGCGGAGGCGGAAAACAATTTGAAACAAAATTGAGTCACGTTTTGTTGTTGTAAACTTTACAACAAACTATTTGCAAAAGCTACATAAATGAGCTATGTAAATGCTCTGCATCCGCATTGATGACATCATTGTGGGCGTTGAGACATTAATCGCATCGAGCAGCCATTAACTGCAAAAGGCCATTAAAACTGTTAACATTTAACGATTCGGATTGCAGTCGAAAAAGAAGAAAAGACAACGAGAAAAAAACGAAATCGAAGCGAATGAAAGTGCCTTCGGCTCATCAATTTCGAAGAGCATTTATCATTGCAGAGCTGCAACAACAGCTGCAAGTGCGATTGCTTAAGCATATACGCACACACCCACACACAGTCATATTGTTGGGTTTGCTTTAGGAAACGCGCTGTTAAGAACAAAGAAATTGAAAGAAAATGTGTAGCATACTTAGCAGCGCGCTTGAGCAAGCAAAGTGGCATTGAAATAACAATAACAATAACAATATAACAGCAAAAAAAAGCAACAAAACAAACACAAGCAGCTGCAAATACTTTGTACGCTGGGCCAAAACGTTTGCCAACTTGTAGAAGGAGGCGTGCCATGACAAAGGGGGCGTCAAGGCGCAAGCATTTTTCTTCAAGGCAAAATGTAAATGACGCCATAATTGCAGCCATCAAATGAAGCAGCAGCAGCAACAACAGCGTGTTGAAAAGAACAGCAGGTCAGAATCCCAGCGACTTTCTAATCCCATCGTTAGGCTCCGTTTTCTCCTCCCTCCCTTACACTCCCTCACTATCTCTGCTGCCAATGAATGCGTGCAACTGAGCGTTGCAAATCGCGCCGCATCCCAAAAACACACAGAAAACTTGCCTCATTGCCCCATTACATTACCAATCCTTCCACATTTCCTTCTCCCCCTCCCACCCACCTTCTTCCTTTAGCTCTCCACTTCGTAAAGTTTTCTTTCCCTTTTTTTTTTGGGGGAGCTCAGTTTTCTGGGTTTGCGTTTTAGATTTGCCGTCGGACCGCGCAACTTTTGCGGTTTTTCGGGTTTCGTTTTTCACTTGCCACCTGCCCACTATACTTCGCCTCCTTCTCCCCTCCCCCAAACCTTCTTTCGTGGTTAGTTGGCTGTTGTTTGATTGTTTACCCAAAGGATATTAAGTCAATTGCAGCCAGCCATCAAACCCGCTCCCGCCCCCCAAAAAGTATGCTACGCATATTTAATTTTATGATTTCTTTTGCGCCCCTGAAAATAAAGGCAATCTGAACAGCACATTTAAAAGACAATCTCGTGAACACTTTGCGCGGATGGCAAAGTCGCCTAGCAGTTACCCTCAGAACAGGGTTGAAGTGAGGGGAAGAAAGTGTATCAGCTCTCCTATAAGTCCATATTTCATAAATATACTGAAAATGTACCACAAAAGTACTAAAATATACCGAATGCGTTTTTGTACTACATTCAAAAAATACCACATTTGGTATATTGATAAAGTACTTCATTCAACATATACCATATACTAAAAATATACCACAAAAGTACTAAAATATACCGAATGCGCTTTTGGTATATTTATATAGTACTACATTCAAATAATACCATATACCGCAAAAGTACTAAAATATACCAACGGCTTTATTTGGTATATTGATAAAGTACTTCATTCAGCATATACCATATACTAAAAATATACCACAAAAGTATTAAAATATACCGAATGCGTTTTTGGTATATTTATATAGTCCTACATTCAAAAAATACCATATACCGCAAAAGTACTAAAATATTCAAAAGATTTTATTTGGTATATTGATAAAGTCATTCAACATATACCATATACTAAAAATATACCGAAAAAATACTAAAATATTCCAAAGATTCTATTTGGTATATTGATAAAGTACTTCATTCAATATACTATGGTGTATATTATAAATGTATACTAAAAATGTACCGCAAAAGTAATAAAATAAACCAAAGGCTTTATTTGGTATATTGATATAGTACTACATTCGACCATAAGTTAGCTATGCTGTGAGGTATAATTAATAGATTCAACATAAATTAGAAACTCAATAGATTCTGCTTACAATCCAAATTCAAATTAATTATATATTTAATCATTCGTAGATTAAACTTACATTTCATTTTAAATCAAAAGTCAAATTTTAACGAATTACCTGGCTATGCGGAATTAGTAATATATAACAAATAAATAAGTTACTCGCAATGAAAATTTATTATATAACTTAACATATATTGAAGAGTAGATATCAAATCTTAAGTTGAGATCTTTTGGTAACTTTTGACATCATATTCAAGATTTTATTTTTTAAAATTTTGAATGAAACTAGAATTTGCTAGCAACTAAAGATTTGTGATTGTGATTTGCCCAAATCAAGTATTCATTGCTTTCCAGGAGTTATATTAAAACTAAATAGTTTGTATCACAGAACTGACTTCAGAATTATTCTAAAAGTGTCGCTAAATTTTGCATTCAACTACTCAATTTTGTATTGCATTTTTCAATTACAATTTTTCAATCTCAACAATGTCTCAACGCACCGAACAAGAATTGCGGCAACAACTGGCTCAGTTGGGCTGGACAATTGGAAAGGAGAAACAATACGATGAGATCATTCCAGTGCGACAATTGGCAAGAGTCGTTATTCTCCGAGAGCAATCTTCAATGGAGCAACAACCTCAACCAGTCACAGCTGCCAAGTGCGGAAAACGGAAAAGCAAGAAGCACAGACAACGCCGATAACTTGGCTTGACCCAGAAAACCAACTAAAGAATTTTTCTTAACTAAATTGGATATAAAATTTGTAACAAATTTATATAAGCTGTGAACTGTTTTTCGACTGTGCGATTTATACAATGAAAATACACTTTTGATAATATTAAATATGATATTCGAAAATGGGTTTTTTAAACCCGCTACCCATAGGGAAGAAGGCTATTACGAGACGATCAAGCCATGTCCGTCTGTCTGTCCGTCCGTCCATATGAAACACTGGATCTCAGAGACTACGAGAGATAGAGTTATAATTTTTTTTCGACAGTATTTGTTATGTTTGCACGCAGATCAAGTTTGTTTCAAATTTTTGCCACGCCCACTTCCGCCCCCGCAAATCTTTCTTACTTGTTTTTTATAAAAACGATCAAATTAGTTTCAAGAGAAAGTAAATGAATATTCATTTTACAACAACCACAAAAATTACTAAACTGTGAACATAAAATTTATATGTTATGTTTGTTTTATATATTAAAATGTAATAAAACTACTACTAAATGAACAAATATTAATAAATTTATTCATTCTTCATATTTTCATTTAAAGACTCTTAAATTTGGTATTAAAATTTGTGTACCAGTTGAAAAGTCTTTGCATATTTAAAATAGTATGTTAATTCACAACAACAAAAAAAAAGCGGGCCCCCAGTTAATGTCAAACTTTTCACCTTTGCGTGTAGTTTTTGACTCAAGTGGAATTTTTAGCAGATCCAAAACGAAAAAAAAAGAAACGAGAAACAAACTCAAAGTGCTGTTGATAAGTCCCGCAACTTAATGTAGAGTTTGCAGTTTTCTGACGGGGAATAAAGGTAAGAGTTGTTGTATTGCTTTTCGAGACGCTTGACCCGAATGTGCCTGATTATCCTTTATCCTTTATCCTTGGCATCCTTTTTTTTTTTTTTTGTTTTGCCTTTGTCTGTGCGCTCTTTTTAGGCTATTGTTCGAAAAGGTTTCGCTTGTTTGTTTGCTTCGCTTTTATCGCCACATCGCTTATCGCCCGCCGAAAAATTGATTTCTAAGCATGTCGTTACCACCATCACAGCAACAACAACAGCAATCACAGCATGTGTGTTCATGTGTGTGTGTGTGTGTGTGTGTGTAGAGTAATTATAAGGCCACTTTTGACTTTATGCCTTGTGGTAGACCTTGTAATTTGTTTAGTTGAAACTCAATGCAAATTAGAGGCCAAGTTCTAGCTGTTGTGGCAAGCGGCATGTGGCATGTGGCATGCGGCATGCGGCATGTGGCAAGTGGCATGTTTACCTTTTCACTTGATATGCATAACTCATATATAAACAACAAAACACAAAACAACAAAACAAAACACACAACTGAAATTCTGCCCACACGCTTTTCGGCCTTTTGCTTCGCTTCACATTTTGTCTAAATTTAATTGATGAATGGCCCCCGCACAGTGCACAGTGCACAGTGGCTGCCGCCTGTTAGCGCACACACTCAGTTGATCAAATTGCTATATAATTCGAGGCAAACCTGTTGTCGTAAATAATTACATTTAACGTCGACTCATTCCATGAACTGCTAAATAATTACTCGATGCTGTTTCATTTTGTCATCGCTGCTCAAGTTGCAGACAACAAAGATTTGAATTAAATGCGAATGCAAATTTTATTCATCAAATTATAAATCAGAAATTCGTAGTCTTCATCTTTAAAATGTATTATTTATTAATCAACAAAACACCTAAAAGATTTTTTAATTTTTTTCAAATCCGTTTCTGTAAATTTAAATTTTGAATTTCAATTCAATGCAACAAAAAGTAATGTTTATGCTAAATCTTTTAAGTCTTCAGTCTTTTTCTAATTTATTGATTGTGCTAAATCTTGTAAATCTTAATTGAAATATTCAGTATTTTTTTTTTAAATTGTTCGAAATCTTCAGCGTTGTTTTTATTATTGTGCTCATTTTTTTAAATCTTCGGTATTTATTTTTTGTATGATTATGCTAAATGATTGAAATCTTAAATATATTTGAAATCTTCAGTATTTTTTACCTGAATCTGCTAAATATTTGAAATTATTAGTATTTTCGTTATTTAATGATTATGCTAAATCTTCCAAATCTTCAGTATTTTTTTATTCAAATAAATCTTCAAGTAAGTTAATAAATCTTTCAGCTAATCAAACTTCAATCGCTTTCAGCAATAACTAGCAAGTGTTAATACTTTTAGCGCTCAGTGTGCTAAAGGAATATTTACAAATGAAATATGAAAAGGAATTTAGTTTGTTTGCCGAGTAGTAAATAAACAATTCCTCAAATGTGAATGTGAATTAAAATGTTGCCAGCACTGATTTTAATTGGAAATCAAGAAATTGTATTAACAGCAGCAGCAACAACAACAACAACAACATCAGGACAAATATTTTCTCGTTCTTTTCCATGCAGCTGCAAGTTGGATTCGTTAAAAATGAAAAATGAGAAATGGGAAATTGGTTCAGCAAAATAAACAGACAGATTCTTGTGCTCATGTGTAGTTTTCCATGCAAGTCACAAAACAAAAAAAAAAACAAAAAACGTTCTATGAAAGTTCGTTGCTTTGCCGCAGCGACCTCAAAATGTATCTGTATCTGTATCTGCAGAGTTGTGTATCTGTATCTACAGTTGTAGCCAGTGACTTAGCTCTATATGTATTTCTGGTATTTGAATTTTCGTTCTCCGCATCTGCAGTTGAAGTTGCACACACAAATGTGTTTTTCATTCCGCAAATGTACGACAAACTTTCCAAGTGTTGCATTCTCTTTTGCCTCTTGTGTGCATTTTGCTTGGTTATGGAGAAACTGACTATTTTATCCCGCAAATGATGGCTGAAAATCATAAACGACATAAATTCCATTTTACCATCCACTTTTATCGAGACTCATTTATGAACATGCAGATTTATGTGAGACCAAAAGGCCATATTTTTAAATCATCGAGAAGTTTAATTAGCATACACAAATCATATTTCACAATAGTGAATAACAGTTGAAATAAGCTAAGAGAATAATACAGCAACTTTTATCAATTTAAAATGAATATGGAAATTTTGTGTTCGTTGATAAACAAACTGAAAATACATTAATTGAATCACATTATGATATCAAAATGCAGAATAATTTTTGTACAAGATACAACAAAATAACAAAAAGTTGCTTTAATTAGTATACTTAATACATGTGATATTGCTGAAAATATATAATACTATAAATAACAATAAAACAAGTATGAAAACTGCAGTAAGTGCGCTTCGCAAAATATAAAAGCAAAACAGTGCGATATTATCAGTAAAATATACCACATTAATATACTAAACAAATACTGAAATATACCGAAATGTATATTTGGTAGTTTGATATTGTTTGATCATATATTGATTGATTGATACATATATGTATAAACTTTGCGAGGTCGGCAATGATTTGTTCAGTACTGAAATATACCAAAATGTATATTTGGTATATTGATATATATATTTATATACTTTACGGATCGAAGATGCCTTCCTTAGCCTGTTGGCAAAAAGTTATAATACCCTTCAACCTTATTTTGTAGCGAATGTAGAAAAGCTGTGAGGAGAACTAAAATAAAATGCACCCAATTCAAAATAAATTAAATGAATGAAGGACAATGAAAACTTTAATCGGATCAAAATATACAACAAGATTTATGTGAATCGATAAACAATTTGAATGTGATGTTGGTTACAATATAACAAACAAACAAAAATAACAAGTTTATTTCAAATACTTTGATAAAAATTGAAAATAATTGAAAAATAATTGAAAAGTACTTAATACAAATTTGAAAAACATACTAAAATATCAATACTAAATTAAAAATACTAAAAACCAAAGTCGAAAATCATAGTATCGAAATATGCAAAGCATAAAGGAAAACTAATCGCAATAAGAGTAACAACAATTTTAATATTATTGCATTCGCAACTTGAAGTAGACTTAGGCTTCACAAAATACTGAAAGTAATTGAAAGTAAAAATACTAAAATACTTAAAAATACTAAATAATTGAAATTGAAACTGGGAAGAAGTACAAGGAGTCAAAGTGGAATATCGAAAATCATATTATTGAAATATGCAAAACATAAGGAACATACGAGGGCTGCTATTTAAGTTTCTGGCCTAGGTCACTTCTAGCCATATTATGACCAATTGGCTATTTCCCAAAGAAAGTTTGGACTTTTATCGATAAAAGCTCCATACAACTTTTTCATGTGCGACCACGTTTGATATCGATAAACGATTAATCAAAAACTTACCTCGGCAGAAAAATCGAATTTACTCGTGAACACTTTCGAGCAATAATTTTTCACAACTTTCGACTTGGATTATTACGTCAAGAGTGGACCGATGAACTTAAATCTTTGAAAGGCGATGAAGTGCCACATCCTATAGCCCTGTGAAAAACTGGTTTAATGGATTAATGGAAGACGAAGGTTGTGAAGGTCGTCCATAATCAGACGTTGTGCCAGAAAACATTGATGCCGTGCGTGAACTGATAATGCTAGATCGTCGTGTGACATATCTTGAGATAGAGGCATCCTTTGACATTTCTTCCACCAGAATACATTCCATATTGCATAAACACGTGGTCGTAAAAAAGGATTGTTCTCGTTGGATCCCGCACAATTTGACAATTGCTCAAAAAAAGGCTTGTGTGGATTGGTTCAAAGAAATTTGGAAAAAAAATACATTCCCTGTGCTTCAAAAGACATTTATAAGATCGTCACAGGTGACGAATCATGGATATATAGAGCCCAAAACAAAACAGCACATCGATTTTCGATGTCAGATGATGCTGTTAAAGCGTTCAAAAACCATGTTTTGGAGGTGCCTCAATCATAGTGGAAAAGTGCTTCGAAAATTGGTTTGAGCGCATTCAAAAGTATATAAATCTTGCTGGAGAATACTGTGACAAACAATAAATTCATTTTTTTTTAAATAGCAGCCCTCGTATTATATGATATTTTTCAATTTGCAAAGTAAAGTGCTCTTTGTCTTCAAGCTAAAGCCCCAGTAAAACAAATAAGCGTCCTGCACACATAAGTAGTATCATTTGAAAGCTGTTGACAGACAAGAATTTTTGCATATTGCACCCAGTGATAAACAAAATTGTGAAGGATGTGTTCTTGTTGCACGTTCCGCATGACAATTTTCAACTGAAGAGTGTGCTCAGCAGTTGTTGGCAACACACAAAACAGACAGAGACAGAGACAGAAACAGAGACAGAGAGATAAGAGGTGCATTGCATTGTGTGCAGATAAATCTGGGCTTACATTTGTGGCATCCATTAGAAGTCGCTGCAGGGTTCTCTCTTGACCAAATTCGCACTGACCAACAATGCAATTGTGGGCCAGGTCCACAGGCAATTGGTAGTAATTACAAAGATACAAAGCTAAGGGACAACAGCAGTCGAGAAAGGGAAATGGAAATGGAAATGAGTTCAGTTCAGTTCAGTTTATAATTGTGAGTGTGTGAATGCAGAGTCATGAGTGTGCCAGTGAATGAATGTGAATGTGAGTGTGAGTCCGGTTTCATTTGGTTAATTATGCATTGAGCCGCTTACAAAATTAATCCCCAAGCAACGCTACCAGAGAGCTCCCCAGAGACAGTTCGTAATAAAGGCGAAAATGAATACTCGAAAAAAATACTATCATAAAACTACAAATGGAATGTGCTCGACTCGCTTTACATCCGATTCTATATAAAATAGAATAACATAATAATGTTTCCAATATTATTTTTTCTTAAACTAATTAATTTGCCTACGTGGAAAAGTTCAATGTTATTTCAGGTTTCATTTCATAAATATTTATATGTATTTTGAAAATAAATAAATTACTCTTTACATTATTTACCATTCAATTTGAGCTTGTTATTGATTGTAATACAAATTCACATTTAATTTTTTGTCTATACATTTGTTAAATAAATGGAAGAGACTACCTCCTAATACTTTTACATTATTTAACTTTATTAATATTATAAACATTGCTGAAGTAATTTACGTACATAAGAGTCTACGACTATATTTACTCTATTATTGCTAGAAATGCTCAGTTGATAAAATTTTGAATTTTTTATTTCGTTAAAGCTGTTATAATATTATTATAAATTCCCTACACCATTAATGCATTAAGATAAGCAAATATAACTACGCCTACGTATTCTGAATACCAACTTTAATAGATGCAACTAGCAAAGTCGCTGCTGTAGAGGCTTGTAAACTCATTGACGGACAGGCAGACGGATAGCAGTATATATAGAATAATTTTCAGTGTGCTGCTAACTTATGCTACCTTTTATGACTTTTATATGCCGGGTACAAACAAAACATAACTTCATTTCGTTTGTTTTTGGCCCAATTTCAATTTGAAGTGCTGTTTGCCGGCCGCAGCTCAATATAAACTGGGCGCAGCAACAGCGAAGCTCACTTGTTACCTGTTAGTTGTTAACTGTTTAGCTGTTAACCTCTTGTTACCTGAACTGACCTCAGAAGAACACAGCTGGTCATTAAAGGCTGTCGCCAGCTCGTTGCTCTTAATGTGTCTCAGTCTCAGTCCACTTTCACTCTCTTCCTCTCTCGCTCTCTCTCTTTCTGTAGTGTGTGTTTATGGGGCGTGGTCAGCATTTAAGTTCGTCAAACTTGTTGTTGTGGCCGCATGCTGTGCAAGTGTTCATTCAGTCCACAGAAATTAAAGTGGGTGGCAAACGAACTGGAACTGTACTAAGCCGCTTATCGTCACACACACACACACACACGCACACACACACACTCACATATTTTGCTTTCAATGCGTTTTTAATTATCACAATTCTTGTTGCCGTTAGTTTCTGCCACTCATCAACATAATTTCGGTAGCTTGAAGGGCATTAAATGATTTGGCAAACGGGGTTTTAATTAAAATTGAGCTGGGAATACGTGACAACACATTTGGGATGAAAAGTGTGAGTCTCTTACTTAAATACCCGGCAGCTACTTTTTTACTATTACACTATTACATCGTAGTCTATAACAAAAAGTAGCGAAAGTTAGAATGTTCAGAATAGTTATAGAAATTCAGTACAACAAAGTTTCAGCTATTTGAAAATTTTGCACTAATACAAACTGACTTGTTGATGACTAAAACATATTGTAAGAAAATGCAATTGAGTTGAAATTAATCAATTAATAAGAATGAAAGTGAAAACTGAATTCACTAATATAAAAAGAGTAAAGTTTGCAGTACAGAAAAAGCAACATTTAGTTAATAGTAATTAAAAAGAAACGAAGGAAGAAATATTATAGTTAATAAAACCAAAATGGCAAATTAATTAAAATCCAGAAAATACAAATAATACAAATAATATCAAACAAAATATCGGAGATATCTTAAACAAGTTGACAGCGACACACAAAGAAACCCTTTTCACACTTCGAAATTAATATAAGTACAATAATAATAATAATAGAATTAGAATTTCTATGACTAAATTAAGGCATTGGCAGACACTTGACAAAGTCCGTAGTACAAAGCAGTAACTAACTAACTAACTAACTAACTATAGTTAGTGTGTTCAATTAGCGAAAGCAATTCGTGCCTCACTCTCTCAGTTGCCATTCATATTCAGTCAAGGTTATTTTTCTCTCTCTCTCTCTCTCTCTCTCTCTGCAGCAGCTTTAAGTCTTTTGAGTTGCCTCAACTTTGATTATTGAATTAATTTTTACATGTCAGACACATGAGAATGTGTGTGTGTGTGAGTCGTGTGTGTATTGAGTTGTCTGGCACTTGGCAATTTAATTTGCACGACAAACGTTAAAGGCAACACGGCAGCAACATTATCGTTGTCGGATTTGTCAACAGCAGAACAGCAGCAAAAAAGAAAGGGTTAAAATGTCTTTAGCGCTAATGAAATTAAAACGCGTGAACAGATTTTGCACAGCGACAACAAGCCAACAGGCAAAAGGACGATAAAGGTAACGAGAGAGGAGAGATGAGAATTCGAGTCGAGTCGAGGCAACGCGCAAAATGTGCACTTTAAGTAATTATGCGAGAATATTGCAAACTCTGCATAAATAACAGCAAAAAAAAAAGAATGTGCTGGGGGAAAAATGCGGATAAAAATAGCCAAATGAAAAGTAAATGAAAAGCTGAAATTAAATGAAAAGCCGCAACTAAAGTAAACTAAAGCAGTTAATGATTTAACGATAATTATGTTGGCATTCAAAGGAAAATGCGTAATTGAAGCACACACCAACACATAAACACATAAAGCACAAAATCAAATGAAACTCATCGAGAAAGTGAAGCAATTTCATTAGAAAACATTTCACAACAAGTTGGCCAAGTGCACTCGAGTGTCGCTTAACTTTTTGCCATCAGCTTTTTCACATGAAATACTTTTTGTGCAAAGTTGCAAGACAAAACGAGAGTAAACGAGGAGAGGGTTGCTCAATAAATATATCAATAATCAGCTTGCTACGATTATCTATAGCTTGTCAAAGATGGTTCACAAAAATATATTATATTTTATTTAGCTTCAATGGTTTTTAGATACTAAATTCTCTTTACCCATGTTTATTTTCAACAGTATTTACTAGACTATCAAAATGTATAAATTCTGTATACATTTAATACCATATAATAATACAATTTTTAAATGCTAGACTTGCTAAATTGTTAAATTCGGTAATAAAATGTAATACCATTTATAGAAAAAGTTAAAATCTAACAAGAACAAAAATACTAGACTCTCAGAATTCTTAAATTCAGTATTTAATTTTAATACCATATACAGTATTCAGTATTTATTTTTAATACCATATATAGTATTTTTTGTAGAAAATTGTATTTGATTTGATTGTTGATAATTTTAATAAATATGCCAGGTTTTGATAAATAATACATGATTATCTGAACGAACAGCAAAAAACTCTGTTGACTAGTATAAAATTGTTTAAAAAAAAAGTTTCAAACGATTCGGGAATGTTTTTATACCCGCTACCCATAGGGTAGAAGGGTATTATAACTTTGTGCCGACAGAAAATGTATGTAACAGGTAGAAGGAGGCATCTCCAACCCTATAAAGTATATATATTCTTGATCAGCGTCAACAGCCGAGACGTAGCCATATCCGTCTGTCCGTCCGTCCGTATGAAACACTGGATTTCAGAGACTATAAGAGATAGAGGTATAATTTTTTTCGACAGCATTTGTTATGTTTGCACGCAGATCAAGTTTGTTTCAAATTTTTGCCATGCCCACTTCCGCCCCCGCAAATCAAACAAAAATCGAATAACAAGCGTAACTTTAGAGCTACAGCTGTGAATTTTGGTATATACAATAATAACTATAGTAGTTATGATTCCTGAAAATTTGATTGCGATCAGAATTGTGGAAGTTATTAAATAAATACTTTTGTATGGGCAAAAACGCCTACTTACTAGAGGTCTGAGTTGCTTTGGCTGACAATCTGGTATATTGTGCCGTCTATGGTATATTTTGAATGCAGTACTATATCGATATACCATTTCGTATATTTTTAGTATTTTTTGTAGTATATTCGGTATATTTTGTATATTAAAGTATATTTCTTTTATTCAAAATGGGTAGAGGGTATCTCACAGTCGAGTACACTCGACTGTAGCTTGCTTACTTGTTAGCTCTAACTCAAGTAAGCATTCAAATGCTCAAACAGTATTACTTTGACAACTTAATCTTTGAAGCGCACTTAAATAAAAAATGGACGCCGAAAACGAGTTTTACATACTTTTATTACATTTAAATAACTTTTTTTTATCTCCTAATACAATTTGATTAGTTGGCCATCCGTCCTTCAGTCCTAAAGGAACCGTCTGAAGGAACTACAGAATTGGCAATTGGTATTTTACTATTCAAACAAACTTTAAATTGCATTGGCTAATATATGTTTTAGCATTACGATTTTCAAACCTAGAGCCCTATTTTTTCGAATCTACATCAATTAAATGTTCGTGCTTGACCCAAGCACTTAATGGTCATAACAATTGCATGCACTACAAAGTGTAGCATATTATTTGGGGTACATTAGTTAATTAGCTGCAGTCGCAATGCGTTAAATTCGATTCGATTTACATCTATTCGAAGTGTGAGTTGTCTTGCTAAGAAATTGCTGCTGATGATAATGGTGAACAATAATTAGAAATCATTAATTGAAGTATTTAGTTGTTGCTCCTTTCACTCACGCATTTTTTTTTTGTTTTTTTGCGAGATTGCTGCCTTTGCGTGTTTTGATTGAGGTAGACAGCTGATTGGGGAGGTGTTGCCATGCATGTGTGTGTGTGTGTGTGTGTGTGTGCGTGTGTGTGTGTGTGAACTTAACTCATAAATAAGTGAATGCATTGAGAGGCCAAAAGCGAAATCGAATACAAGAGAAACTTCAAACGCTTGCACGCAAAGGATTCAAGTCGAAGCTCTTCAACGTTGCATGAATGCCGAGGGGAAGGGCAACAAGCAAGCAAGCAAGAAAGGAAGGAAGGAAGGAAGCAACAAAAACCAAAAAAAAATAAAATAAAAATAATATTCGTTGCGGTGCTCCAACATTTCATTTTTATTTTTAATGTGTTTTATTATTTTCTGATGTCGTTTCTTTTATTTTATTTATTTTTTTTTGTGTTTGGTACAAATGAAATGCACGAAGCGTTCAAATTTCACAATGCAAAAATTTTACAACAAACAAAAACAAACAAAGCCCGCGGCATACCACACTACACACACACACACACGCACACACACAGAGAGAGCAGCAGGTGTCCCTGTGTATATATATATGTATTTGTGTGGGTGTGACAGCACGCAAAAATTCGTATTGTTTTAGCCGATGGCATTTACGAGCACAATACGCAGAAGAAAGCAAGCAAGCGACAGAGAGAGAGAGAGAGAGAGAGAGTGAGAGCGGGACGGACGACTAGAGCAGGGCAAGGGCAAAGTTAGATAGAAAACCAGAGAGAGAGAGAGAGAGGGAAAGAACGTAGGTATTCAGGTCGCATTCGATTGACAAAAACGACAGCTAAACTTTAAAATGGAACGAACCAACTTTAATCAGTTTTCGCCTCACACAATGAAAAGCCGTCGGAAAATGCAAAGAAAAATCTTCGAAATAAGCAAAAGAGTGATAAAGTGCAATATGGAATAATATAATATAATTTTACACATCAACAATATATTAAACAACATATAAATGAACTCCCTTCTTTTAGTTATCTTATTATTTTGTATAATAATTAAAATGTAAATAAATAAATAATTTTACAAATTTTGTTTGGATAAGCCTTACAAGTTAATGAGAAATTTTAGACTCTAATTTTAGCGCAACAATTGAAAAATTCGCACATAATAAACGACGATAAAATATATGAATATTATACATAAATATAATACAATAAAATACAGTGTATAAATATATATTTCTTCGTTATTTAAATGATAAGAAAATATATAAATAAATAATATATATATGTATATATATATTTCTTCGTTATTTTCTTATCATTTAAAACAAAACATTTGAACTCTTTAAATGGAAAGAAAACATTTCATCGCACTCTTAAATCAAATTCTCAAGAAATCATATTTAGCTTAAAATCATTAATTTTCGCATTTGATTACGATTCAACTCGCTTCGAATATATGTGAAACAATTAATCTAATGTGATGAAACAAAGTTAAAAAATTACAACAAAGAACTGGCGAACTTAAAGTCTCTGCACTTGCGATGTAGGAGGATGAAAGTAACGTCGAAATAAGTATAAGAAAACAGTCATAAAACACATTTTGCATGTGTGCGAAATGATTCAAAAAATGAGATATGTAAGTGCTACTGGGGCAGGCAGCAGCATTATGTGGCATGCCTCGCAGTGGCATGAGCTGCGTTTATATAGTACAACAAAAATAAAAGAAATGTATTTTCTGCGGCTTTTGTTACTGTAATTGTTGTTGTTGTTGTAGAAAGTCGACATATTTCATATGCAGGACGAAGAAGGAAAAAACAGTTGACAAATTTGGAAAAATTGCAACTGCGACAGCAACACACACACGCAGTCACAATTTAATGCCTGCTACAAATGCTGACGATGATTAAGCACAACAATCACGATGATGACGATAATCATCTCGATTAAGAAAGATGTTGAGGGAAAAAACGCTCGCAATTTTCGCAAACAGCAGCGCAAAATGTTGTTTATCGTTTATTTGTACACAAAATATAAAAAAAGTCCAAGTAAGAAAGCTACAGTCGAGTATGCTCGACTGCGAGATACCCGATGCCGATTTTTTAAAAAAGCAAAATAGTATTATATAGTATTATTCTTAAAATATACTAAATAATATGCATATATTATATTATATTATACCAAATATTATAGCGAAAAAAATACAAAAAAAAATATCACAGGTCACATTTTATATGTCGTTGAAGTAAGACGAAACAATATTTTCGTCGTCGAAAATTTTAATTTCCGGGGTAAAAGTGGGCGTGGCAAAAATTCGAAACAAAAATGATCCGCGTGCAAGCGTTACAAGTGCTGTCGAAAAAAAAATTAAAGCTCTATCTCTTATAGTTTCTGAAATCTAGGTGTTCATGCGGATGGACGGACAGACAGACGGACATGGCTGAATATACTTTATGGGATCGAAGATTTCTCCTTTTGGCTGTTACATACATTTTCTGCAGGCACAAAATTATAATACCCTTCTACCCTATTCCGTAGCGGGTATAAAAAAAAACAAAATGGAAAGAGGCAAAAGCAATGTTCGTACGATTCGTATGTTTACAAAATATACAAATCCCTCCCCTCTCTCTTTCTCTTTCTCTTTCTCTCGGTATCTCTGCACCATGTTTCATGCTCAGCCTTTTCGAGTTTGATTGATTTTTTTCTCTGTGGTTCTAATGTACAATTTTAATATTTGCACAAAATATTTGAACATTCATCCGCACGTTATTTATTTGTTATTGCCACCTTGTTTCATGCTCGCCACTGCCGCCGCCGCACGTGGCGTATACTTAATGTTGCTCAATAAATTTCTCAGTTTTAAATGCGGACAAAACAGTGCTCAATAAGTTTGTTTGGCATTGCATTGCATCTATTTTTTGACACTCTTCTCTACAATTGTCTTCCTTCCATTCACCATGAATGACACTAGCTGAAAAGCTCATCAAATATTCTATGATTGTGGACTTTACGACTTGGCTTTTAGAAATCTTCTGCAGACGTCAAAGTGCTGTCAGCATTTGGCAGTTAGTACAATAATTTTGCCAGCTAAAGGTGCAGGGATTAATGAAAACATTATTGACTCAATTGCGAATTGATTAATTACCTGAAAACATTTTTTAGGAATATTATTATACATTATTATAAGCATACAAAATTTCTCTTCCTACAAGAGTTCTATTTCTAAGCATTAGAATTCGAAAATAGAATCTTAACTCAAGCTAGTTTTTCCTCGCCAAAATAACTCAACAAAGACAATCACTTGTAATGTTGTAAACTCTTGCAATTTAATTGAATATAAGCAGCTAAACATTCAAATGTTTTTTAAAAACTTCTAAATACAGATGGGAATTATAAAAAAACACTCAATGAATTCAAAATTCGTTTTTTCGCAATTAATTTAAAGAAAGTATAAAGTGAACAGATTTTAGAATACTTGCATTTAATCACTACGATAATAGATTAATCACAGCGCATTTCAGCCAATGTCATTGCGGAACAAATTGAATAGCTATTTAATAGTCGAAGCATATGAATTTAATTGTGCACATTTAAATAAAAATACTTTTGGTGATTTAAACAAATGCTACAGCCAGTGTCATTTGGGAGGCTGTGTGTGGAATGAAATGGAGCAAAAGCCCGATAGATTTTTGTAGAATGCTTTGTCCATGCTGGCTGCCCTTGCGGGAGTTGGTTTGCAGCAAAACGAAAAGTAAAGTAAAAGGTAACCCAAGCTGCTATCACAGCTATCACAGGCCATCAAGCTGTCCAGATAAAAAGCCCGACTGTATTTTGTGTTTCTGGTTAAAAACAAAGTCCTGTGAATCACAGCTAGACAGACAGACAGACAGACAGAGAGTGAGAGGAAGAGGAAGACAGAGAGATGGGGTCAGGGGCAACAGCAGGTGATGGCAATGTTACGACAATGTATACTTGCAACGCGTTGTGCTCTGTTCTGTGGCAGCTGGCAGCGCGTCGTGGGAGTCAGTATTAACTGGCTTACGGCGGCAGTGACAGGCCGGAGGGACATAAGAGAAATAGCTGGATAACAGGATAACACGAATAAGGGAGAAGAACAATGCTTTCGCTTCTACTACTACTATATTTATTTCACTTGCGACATTCAAAATTACATTGCTCGAACTCGAAAAACACAAAACTGAGATTTGACCCGACTGCGTGTTTTTTTTTTATACCCGATACCCATACGGTAGAAAGGTATTATAACTTTGTGCCTCCATGAAATGTATGTTACAATCAGAAGGAGGCATCTCTGACCCTATAAAGTATATATAGTCTTGATCAGCATCAATAGCCGAGACGATCTAGCCATGTCCGTCTGTCCGTCTGTGTGTCTGTGTGTCTGTGTGTCTGTATGTCTGTGTGTCTGTCCGTCTGTCCGTCTGTCCGTATGAAACACTGGATCTCAGAGACTATAAGAGATAGAGCTATAATTTTTTTTCGACAGCATTTGTTATGTTTGCACGCAGATCAAGTTTGTTTCAAATTTTTGCCACGCCCACTTCCGCCCCCGCAAATCAAAAAAATCGAATAACAAGTGTAATTTTAAAGCTAGAGCTACGAATTTTGGTATATACAATAATTACTGTAGTAGTTATGATTCCTGAAAATTTGGTTGCGATCAGATAAAAATTGTCGAAGTTATTTAGGAAATACTTTTGTATGGGAAAAACGCCTACTTACTAGGGGTCTTAGTTACTTTGGCTGACAATCTGGTATATTGAGCCGTCTATGGTATATTTTGAATGCGGTACTATATTGATATACCAAACATATCATTTGGTATATTTTTAGTATTTTTTAAAAAGTATTTTCGGTATATTTTCAAAATGATACCGCAATATTTTGCCTTTATTAAAAATGGGTAGCGGGTATCTCACAGTCGAGCACACTCGACTGTAACTTTCTTACTTGTTTTTTTTTATACCCGATACCCATACGGTAGAAAGGTATTATAACTTTGTGCCTCCATGAAATGTATGTAACAAGCAGAAGGAGGCATCTCCAACCTTATAAAGCCATGTCCGTCTGTTCTCATTTTGCACTCAATGGTATTTTTAATGTGGTACTATATCAATATACCATATATAGAATTTGGTATAATTTTACGGTATATTATTTTGGTATAGTACTAAATGAATACCACACTGCTTTGCTTTCTTTTTGAGTGTAGAACTTTATTAATATACCAAATATGGCATTTGGTATATTTTTAGTGTATTTGTAGTACATTAATTTAGCACGGTTTTAAAGTGCTATATCAATATACCAAATATAGACTATGGTATGTTTTTAGTAGTTTCTTGCACTCTATGGTATTTTTTTAAGTGGTACAACTTTTGGTATATTTTTATGGTATATTAGTTTGGTATAGTACTAAATGAATACCACACTGCTTTGCTTTCTTTTTGAATGTATCACTTTATTAATATACTATATCAATATACCAAATATGACAAGACTATGGTATGTTTTTAGTAGTTTGTAGCACTCTATGGTATTTTTTTTAAAGTGGTACTATATCCATATACCATATATAGCATTTGGTATATTTTTATGGTATATTATTTTGGTATAGTTCTAAAGGAATACCACACTGTTTTGCTTTCTCTTTGAATGTAGCACTTTATTAATATACCAAATATGACATTTGGTATATTTTTAGTATATTTGTAGTATATTAACACGGTTTTACTTTCTATGGTAAATAGTACTACATCAATATAACAAATATAGACTATGGTATGTTTTTAGTAGTTTGGCGCTATATTAATTTGGTATATTTTTTTAATTTACAAGCGCACTTTTATGCTTTTACTAAAAATGGGTAGCGGGTATCTAACAGTCGAGCACACTCGAGTGTAGCTTTCCTACTTATTTGTTATCTGTGTTGTCTGCGTTTGGTTTCTTTGTTCCGACCGTTGGTTTCTTATGCAGCCGATTAGTCGGCACTCCATTTAACTGTCATTTGCAGGCACAACTCGAGACAGTTAAGCCAACTGCAGTAACGACGATTACGACGACGTCGTCGTCGTCTTCGTCTGCGTCACCAGAGACGTCAGTTGTTGCTTGCACAACTCCCGTTCTCCCTTTACCCGCCCAGGGGGTTAATCGCCTTGGGTTATTTATATATACAGAAATCCGTCAGAAAACCTGAGGAAAACCTGCAGAGAACCTTCAACTGCAGCCCAAAAGAAAACTTTAACTCAAAACTCGACAACAACAAAAATTCATATTTCTTCAATTTAATTCAATGGGCAGAAAAGGGAGTGGGGAGTGTAGCGGGGGGAGGCAAGGTAGAGAAGTGTGTCGCAACAAATACATAAATCACATACATAATTCAACATCTCAAATAACTTTCTTTATTTTGTTTTTACTCTGATTTGCACACAACAAGAGCAGAGCGAAAACAAATTATTGAATTATAATCCGATCCGAGAACAAAAAGAAACCTCACAAGGTATCCCCAACCTTCCCCCTTTCCCCTTCTCCCTCCCTTTCCCCCTCCCCTCTTATCCCACACTCTCTCTGGTTGCCCTCATCAAACACACATAAAAACATGGACTTTATACAGGTGCTGAGCAATTTTTTTATAGGATTTTCCAATCTATTTGCTTTGGCGTTTCACCTGCTCGCCATAAAGTCCAAATACATTAATAGTAGAGAGATCCTTGGTTATTGTCTCTATATAAACAAGCAACGCATTAAAAGATAGTATATTAAAAAACGCTTTTAAATCGTGCTCAACAAGCGCACCGACTAACTTATACTCTTATACTTATCTGTCTCTACGGGTTTAAGTTGATTTGACATATTTTGCACTCTATGGTATATTTTGAATATACCAAATATAGACTTTGGTATATTTTTTAGTATTTTTCTGTATACTGATTTGGTATATTTTTAAATTAAAACATGATTTTAATTTACAATGGATCGCGGGTATCCCAGAGTCGAGCACACTCGACTTTAAGTTTCTTTCTTGCTTCTATTTGATTTGATTTTATTTTGCCTAGCATTTGTGATTTCTTTGTGCAGAATTTAGGAAAAATATTTATTGGCTATTTGTAATAAAGAAAGAAACCAAAAAATCATCATTTTAAATACTGTCATAAAAAGAACTCTGGAAAATAAAGTAAATTGTGTAAATTTATGTGTTTTGAAAAATAAGATTTGCTTTGAACTACAGAAATACATAAAAAATATAAAGACATCTACAATTTCCAATTCAAAATGTTGAAAATAATTTTAAAATACACTAAGCATTATACAATTATAATTTAATATGTTTTAGTATAATAAAATACTAAGTATAACTATAATATTTATAAATAACAAAAAAATACGTTGACATCTCTTAGATTAATGGCAAAAATTTCTGAGTGGAAAATATTTCAAAAATATTACGAAAATTATGAAGAAACTTTGTTAGAGACGCCTCGAACGAATCGAACATTTTCTGTCTTCAAGTCAACCTCACTAACAAGCTTTATAATTGCAGGGTATGCCAATAAAATAGCCCAAAAAGCTGTCAAAATTTCTATATTTTTCGTTTTTGCCATCTGTTAAATAATTGAGTTCATTTTGACACCTGCTGTGCATTTGGTAAAAGTTTTCGATGCTTTGCCTCAATTAATGTTTAAATAAATACTCGTAAATTCACAATATTTACGATTATCGCTAGCCGAATAAAAAAGAGTCTTAATAAGTCTATTAAATGTGCATTTATTGTATTGAACAGATTTATGACGAGTCAAAAAATATAGTAAACCAGCTACACTAGTTGCCTTTAGTACATTTTGATTTCCCTTGCTTTTTGCCAACTATTTGCTACTACTAAACTACCGTTAAATCACTTAGCTTAGCTGACAGTTAAAACCCTTATGCGATGCTAAATCTCAATCTCTGAGACTTTGCTTCGAGTTGCATAACAACTGGCAAGTGAACGACGAGATCAGCGTGGAAAAAGTTAAGGATACAAGTATTTCGAAAAGTTTGCTGTAATTGAATGAAGGCAAAATGACCCTTCACACATCGTTAACGTCATCAGCAGCATCTTACACATCATCATCATCATCATCATGGTGGAAAAACTTGGCCAGCAAACCCGTTTGGTCAATCAAAAGTCAGCTTATGGTTCAAGCGAACTCTTTTTATTTTTTGACTATGAGACGTCGAAGCGAGTCCGGACAAAGTTTTTCGGTATTCACACTTTGCCACAGATTATCTTTAGACAATTCGCTTGTCTCTCATTGTTTGTAGTCCAAAGATTGAGAATTGAAAGTTGCAACAGCTTGCGATACTCGAAATATGCAATATTTTGTGGGCATATTAATAGCATTTGCCTTTTACACATAAACGGAAAGCAGCAGTGATGCCAGCATAACGAAATAGCTATAAAAGCTAGAATATTTAGGAAACCAAAATTCTATATCGTTATTATTATTTGTTCCCAAGTTTATATTTTTAAGATTGAATTGAAATTGCTTCTTTAGAGATGCAATATGATACACAAAGTGATGAAAAGTAATTCTTTAGAGATGCAAAATTGATCAATAATGAAACATAACGACATTCTATATTCTCAACAAAACCCTTTCTTTTTATTTGAATGAAAAGTTATAAAATTACAATTATCCCAGTATACAATATTATTAAAGTGAATACTTTCAACGCTAGGTGGAAAATTCCAATCCAGTTAAAAAATTGAATCACACATCCGTTATAATATTTTTTAAATATATAATTTAAATATATTTAAAAACATATTTCTGCCAAATTTAATTCCATCAATTAAATTTCCTTATCAAAAAACCGCTGAACTACTTTCAATATAGCTAAATTAAAATTTAGCCCGAAAATAGCTAAATTGTAATGCACTATGCTGCAGCTGTTGGTTCAATTGAACGGTGAGAAAGTGAATATTGGTAAAGTGAATACTTTCAAGACTAGCTGACAAATTCCAATCCAGTTAAAAAATTGAATCAAACGTATTAAATAATATATTTAAAAAGTATTTTTTATATGATTTAAATATATTTAAAAACATATTTCTCCATCTAATTTAATTCCTTCAATTAAATTTCCTTATCAAAAAAAAGGCTGAACTACTTTCAATATAGCTAAATTAAAATTTAGCCCGAAATTAGCTAAATTGCAATGCACTATGCTGCAGCTGTTGGTTCAATTGAACGGTGAGAAAGTGAATATTGGTAAAGTGAATACTTTCAAGACTAACCAATTGCTGGCAAATTCCAATCCAGTTAAAAAATTGAATCACACATCCGTAATATTCGGCACAAAAAAATATTTTTCAAATATATTATTTAAAAACATATTTCTCAGTCTAATTTAATTTCTTCAATTAAATTTCCTTATCAAAAAAAGGCTGAACTACTTTCAATATAGCTGAATTAAAATTTAGCCCGAAAATAGCTAAATTGTAATGCACTATGCTGCAGCTGTTGGTTCAATTGAACGGTGAGAAATTGAATATTGGTAAAGTGAATACTTTCAATGCTAGTTGGCAAATTCCAATCCAGTTAAAAAATTAAATCACACGTAATATTCGGCACAAAAATATATTTTTTAAATATATTATTTAAATATATTTATAAAACTTATTTCTGCCTAATTTAATTCCATCAATTAAATTTCCTTATCAAAAAAGGCTGAACTACTTTCAATATAGCTAAATTTTAAATATAGCCTAAAAATAGCTAAATTGTAATGCACTATGCTGCAGCTGTTGGTTCAATTGAACGGCGAGAAAGTGAATATTGGTAAAGTGAATGCTTTCAAGGCTAGTTGGCAAATTCCAATCCAGTTAAAAAATTGAATCACACGTATTAAATAATATATTTAAAAAGTATTTTTTATATTATTTAAATATATTTAAAAACATATTTCGCCATCTGTCTAATTTAGTTCCTTCAATTAAATTTCCTTATCAAAAAAAGGCTGAACTACTTTCAATATAGCTAAATTAAAATTTAGCCCGAAAATAGCTAAATTGTAATGCACTATGCTGCAGCTGTTGGTTCAATTGAACGGTGAGAAAGTGATGTTAAAGCGGAAACCCCACAAAAGGCAACACAGATTTGTGTTGTAAGTACAGCAAGATCTGCTTCTTCTTGCTGTCGCACATAAATTAAGTATACGCACTGTATGTAATGCGGTGCGCCGCATTCGACTTACCTCGTGTAAACAAGCAGAGCCGTATGAAGCAATCCAGCCAACGGAGTTGCGTGCTGGCGACGCCCAGGGATTTGTAGTTGTAGTTGTTGTAATGTGAATATCTACTGCGGCTGCTCAACGCCATTGCAACGCGATTTACATTGTTTTCTATTTGTATACTTATTTTGAGCACCAACACAATTACACACTTGAACAAAAATATGAAAACAAAATAAAGTGGCAAGAGTCACAGCACATACACAATTAATTAACAAACAAATGTTCGCGTTCCTGTTGTGTCACTTGTCACATTAATTTTGCAAATGCGCTCTGCAATTAGCAAACAACAATAACAACAACAACGACTGCGACTGCGACTTTTGCGCGCCAAAAAAAGGAATAGAACTCACAAACACTTGCGTTTTATCTGCTTGCGTGCGTCTGCTTGCGCTGCTGTTGAATGGCAGCATGCAACTGAGCACTGTGCCACCAATTGGACGCGCAAATGGCTTTGGCGCGCGCCACACAAAAAAAAAACCCGAAAGGAAAAAAAACACACACACACGGAAAGCACAACATGTCGACCACGAACAAACCCGAGTAACCGTAAAACGGCACAAACTCGATATGGTAACACCGCGGCTGTTAAGACGTACACACGCGCACTGTGGGGGCGAACACAACACTTGTGTGGCCAATTAGAATGTTTCACCATAATTTACACGTTATTTACAAAGCACCGCAATTAAAATTAAAGAATTATATGAACCGCAAATTACACGCACTTCACTTCACTTCACTTCGCGTTTCACGTAAGGAGCAAAAACATGGCAGGGAGCGATGTTAAGTTGGCGACGGCAACTGTTACGCCGCCGTTGAGCCACTGTTCTTTGCATGGCTAGGGTGGCAACGTTATGTGCATTAACAGTGCACAACTGTTGCGTCACCGTTGTGCCGCTGCTGAGTATTTTGTTTACTTTGCCCGCGGTGGCAACATTCGGCCGCTGTTGCGCCACCGTTGCGCCGCTGTTGACAATCAGAGATCCATACGTTTTTTTTTTTTTTTACTATATTGTGTACTTTTTGCATTTGGATGTGATTGCAACAATGCGTACGCTACTTAGTGGCAACAATTGCCTGACGTGTCTACATCCCATGGAGACTGGAAGTGAAGGCACAAACATGAACGCGGAGCTGCAAGAGTTGCTGCAGCGTCATCTCGATTGGCAGCCGGATGAATTGAGTTGCGAATTGTTGCCGCAACGACTGTGCAACGCGTGCCACCAGCTGCTGCTGAGCTACGAGCAGTTCCAGCAGCAGGCACGCAACAGTCGCCAGCAGCTGTTGGCCATGCTGCAATCGCAAAGGGAGAACAAACAACAAACTGCCAGCTTTGAAATCGTTTACGAGGAGCACAAAACGGATGACCTGATGCTGGACAAGACAGCGCTGGAAACAGAGGATGATAACGCTGCTGCGGCTGCCGACAATGCTCCTCAACCAGATCCATTTGATGAACCACCTGCTGCCCCAGAGCAGGTGCAGCAGCGACGCTACAAAGGCCTCAAGAACAGCTTCAAGTGTCAGCAGTGTGGTCACTGCTTTGCCCACAATCTGACGCTGCAGGCGCACATACGTAAGGTGCACGAGGGCAGCAAACGGCCGTTTCAATGTGATCGCTGTGACAAATGCTATAGCTTCATGGGCGGCCTCTACACACACATCAAGGAGATTCATGGCAGCCAGAAGCGATCGTATCCCTGCGATTATCCCGGCTGTGAACGCATCTACATCAGTTGCATTGCCATGCAGAAGCACAAACGGCTGAAGCACAGTGCCAGCTTGCCACCGGGTGCGGCACGCAAATATGTGTGCGAACAATGCGGCGCCACGTTCAATCAGACGGCGAATCTTAAGTACCACCGACGCACCAAGCATCCAACGGCAGCGGAGGCGGCAGCAAACGCTCGCGATAGTGAGCGACACTTTTGTGAGCTGTGTCAAAAGCATTTCCATTCCCGCTACACCCTCAAGTATCACAATATGCAACAGCATGCGGCGGCAAGCTCCGATCCCGATGAGCTGCAGCAGCTGCACGAGTGTCAGGTGTGTGGCCGTCGCATGGCCAAGCGCTTTATGCTCGTCCAGCACATGCTGATGCACAGCAACGACAAGATGCCCTGCGAACATTGTGGCCGGCTGTTTGCCCGCAAATTCGAACTGGAGGCGCACATTCGTGCGGTTCATCTGAAGCTGAAACCCTTCGATTGCAAGTATTGCGCCGAATCGTTTGCATCGCGTAAAACGTTGCGACACCATGAGTATATACACACCGGGGAGAAGCCGTACGTTTGCCAGGTGTGTGGCCAGGCATTCCGACAGCAGACGTGCCTCAAGAATCACGGCAAGGTGCACGACAAGCTGCTCAACAAATGAGCTCGAAGCTCAAAACCAATTTGTGTATAATAAATCAAATGTTTTAATTTGCAAGTCAACTGTTTGTAGATTTCTCTGGCTGCTGCAGCTGTTGCTGCTCCTTGGCTATGTACGCGGGCAGATCGTCCAGCGGCTTAAAGTACAAGTGAACCGCTTGGGAGCCAGCCATCATGGCCAGCATTGCGCTGCCCAAGAATTTCATGTATTGTCCCCACGAGACGCCAGCGGGCATCGTTAAGCTGTGTCTCTAATTGTCTATTCCTGCTGCTGTTTTGCTTGTTGCTGCAGTTGCTCTATATGCGCCTGATCCTCCACGTAGTTCTTTGCCTGGCGACGTTTGAATGTGCGATCTAAAAACAAGCATATTTTAGAATAGTTGCCCAAAGCAGTTTTCGCTTCTTGTCACTTACAGAAATTCGTTTCGCCCACCGTCCAGTTGATCATGGAGAACTCGAGTGCGGCGCCCAGCACAAAGAAGATGGGCAGGAAGCGATAGATGCCAAAGCGTCGCTTGCCGGGCCAATTGTCGAGGAAGCGTCGCACCAAATTGCTGTGCAAACTCATTGGGCGATTATGTAAGCGTGGGGCGGCTTTTCAGTTTCGCTGCCCAGGGCGCTGTGTAAACGCTGTGTCTGCTGCCACAGGTTTGAGGCAGTGAATTGCCGCAAACTTCGGTGTTAATAAAGCAACTTGTGCTTAACAATTTAATACACGAATTTAACAATAAGAGCAAAGCCACATTCCCATGCTCAGCTCAGCTGTTTTGCTTAACAGTCGTCCGTTAAACACCTCCACAACTTTTCTCGCTCCACCTGTTAACAGATGTTAACTTTACATTTGGCGTGCGCTCCGTTTTGCGTCAGTTGCGTATAAAGAGTGCTCGCTTACGCCAACAGCTGTTAACTTCACCTTACATGCCTACATTGATTGATACAATTTATTTAACTTTGTCAAAGACGTTAATGAGCTGAAGGCGTCACTCCCGTTAATAGTCATATTTTGAAAATGTATCGCTAGATAGTTTAAACTTCTGCCTTGAATATTTTTCGCTAGATACTTAGAACAGTTATTTTAATCGTTTTCCTTGCTTAACGGGTGCTCCGTTTTGCGTTAGCTGCGCAAATTTGCTTCTCCTTTACGTTATTTTGTGTCTAACAACAGCTGTCAGCCTTACGTTAGCGTAGTGTATCAACTTTTGTGTTAAACACGTAAACACATCTATTTATTTATTTTTATTGGCGAAAAATTGGATGCCATCGATCTGCAGATTTATGCATACTTAGCCAACATACAAAGAACGAACAACAATTATGATACACAGTCTGTTCATTGTAAACAGCAGCGGGTAAGCAATCCAATCGGACATACAATATGCCGTCTTATCACTGCACTGTGAAAAAGCATTGAAAACAAAATCTCCCCCACTCTTTCTCTATCGCGCTGTCTCACTCTCGCACCCACAGCGAGGTCTTTCTGGAGAAGCATTGGCGTTCCGTTGTGTCGCGCTCCGTTTGCGAATACTTTCTCGACGCCCAGCGAGCCGCTCCATACGTAAGCCACGTTTGCAACAAACAAAACATGTCGAAACATGTCAGCAAAAACCGAGCAGCTTCAAATTTGACTAATTCTTTCATGCAGGATGTGCCGCCCGTGATTGCCACGCCTCATTATTACCTGATCACCGTGCAGAGGGACAGCGTCTCCTTGGTGGCCGCCTGCAAACAGGAAGTTCCGCCATTGTTCGTGATTGAGTTTTTGCATCGCGTCGTTGACACATTCCAGGATTATTTCGGCGACTGTTCCGAGTCGGTGATTAAAGATAACTATGTGGTTGTCTATGAGCTGCTTGACGAGATGCTCGACAATGGTTTCCCCCTCGCCACCGAGAGCAACATACTCAAGGAGCTAATCAAACCGCCAAACATATTGCGCACCATCGCCAACACTGTGACCGGCAAAAGCAAGTCTGTCTTAAGGTTCAACTGGAGCAATCTTCTCGAGCTTAATTCTGGTTTTTCATTTGCAGTGTGAGCACCACATTGCCCTCGGGTCAATTGTCGGCGATTCCTTGGCGACGCAGCGGAGTGCGGTACAACAACAATGAGGCCTACTTCGATGTGATCGAGGAGGTGGACGCCATCATCGATAAATCGGGATCAACGGTGTTTGCCGAGATTCAGGGACATGTAAGTAAAAGCAGAAATACTTTAATAATGTATTAAGACTTATAAATTAAGAAATGGAAATTCATTTTGTGATATTTACTCCAAAATAACTCAAATATCTTTGGGAGTAGTAAAAATATAGAATATATTTAAAAAATTAGATTCATTCTAAAAAATATTTCTTTATTCTACTCATTATTTTATAATTTCATTCTTCTTGTTAGTTATGTTGAAATTTCGAACATAATATAATACTTAATGATTATTTCTCTACACTTTTAGATCGATTGCTGCATTAAGCTGTCGGGTATGCCCGACTTGACGCTGTCGTTTATGAATCCGCGTCTCTTCGACGACGTCTCCTTCCATCCGTGCGTGCGCTTCAAGCGCTGGGAAGCTGAACGTCTGCTCTCGTTTATACCGCCCGACGGCAACTTCCGATTGATGTCGTATCAATCGTATCAGCCATCGGTGGTGACCATTCCCATCTACATACGGCACAACTTCTCGATTAAGACGGGCGAACAGGGACGCCTCGATCTAACGATTGGACCGAGGAACACGCTGGGACGCACTGTGGACAAGGTGAAGCTGGAGCTGACGATGCCCAAGTGTGTGCTCAACTGTCTGCTGACACCGAATCAGGGCAAATACACGTTCGATTCGGTGAGCAAAACGCTCTCCTGGGATGTGGGACGCATCGATGTCTCCAAGTTGCCCAACATACGTGGATCGGTAAAGCATTGATATATACTCTATATGTTATTTGATTAACTAATTATTTTCACATTGTTCAAGGTGTCGATAATGCCGGGCAGCACAAACATCGATGCGAATCCATCGATCAATGTGCAATTCCAAATCTCACAGCTTGCCGTCTCGGGGCTCAAAGTGAATCGCCTCGATATGTATGGCGAGAAGTACAAGCCCTTTAAGGGCGTCAAGTATTTAACCAAAGCTGGCAAATTCCAGGTGCGCATGTAGCCACGCCCAGCCTGCCAGTTTACTAAGCTTTAATTAAGTGTACAACAAGAAAAAGAACAAAGGCAACTTTTTAAGTTTTCATTTTTCCAACATACGAATTGTACTGTGTGTGTGTCTCACTAATCTCTGTAAACTAATGTTATATTATTATAATCCATCTTTTTTTTTTTGACATCAAAAATGCTTGTTTAATTCTATTTCAAGCTAAACTTGGGGGGACTTATTTTCATAAATGTTTGTTTAACTCTTTTTCAAGCTACATTTTGGGGGAAAGCTTTAAATATTTATATTCGAATTTTTCGCAAGCCGAATAGATTTGTTCAAAATACTTAAAAGTTCTCTTTAATTGAACATGCTCGCCTTACAGATACAGATATAAGATATATATAAGAAATTGTGGATATAAGACAACGACCGCTAGATGGCGCTAACACTACGTGCATTGCTTTCTTAGTAGCTTTTTTGTTTAATAACTTTGCCATTTTCATGAAATGTGCACATAAACTTAATATATTTGAAGAATACATTTTTCATATTTTATTAATTGATAATAGTGTATATAATCTCTATATAAATAAAAGTAAACGCTTTCATTAATTATTTTGAGAACAATTTGTGGCCCTTAAACAACGACCGATAGATGGCGTTAGTATAATTTACACTGTTCAACAGTTTTTGTTTAACTTTGTGATTTGCCTTTCTAATTTTACACTATCAAATATCTTTTATAGTAGATACATATATTCCACATATAAATAATAAAATTTAATGCGGTATTTTGTGTTTCTAATTTATCAACAATTTATAAAATTGTTGTTTTGAATTCCTGATGTTTAACAACAAATTCTTAGACCTTCAACAGAAAAGAACTAAAGATATTAAGTTTACTCAAACCTAGTAACTTTTGCACAGTTACGGGGTATGCAAGCTGCCGCTCTCTTACACACTCTATGTGTGTGTGTGTGTGTGTGTGTGTGTGTGTGTTGCAGCGTCGCCATATTTAAAACTGGCTGCAGAATCTTGTTCGCCACTTGACTGGAAATCAAGTTGCAACTTCGCCAGTCGCCAGTCGCTTAGCAACAAACCTACAAATGAAACAAACAAAAAAAAATGCTTGTAAGAAAACTTCAGTCGAGTGTACTCGACTATGAGATACCCGCTACCGATTAACAGTTAAAATTATATACTACAAAAAAACTTAAATATATAATATATCAAAGAGTATATATAGTATATGTTATATGGATGAAGTACTATGTACATTTGAAAATACTAAAATATACCATGGGGTATATTTGGTATATTGACATAGTACTGCATTTAAAATTAACCATAACGTACCAAAATATACTAGATTATCAGCCAACGCAACTAAGACCGGATTACAGTGGGAATTTTTATCCAATCGCAACTCTAGCTTCAAAATTACACTTGCTGTTCGATTTTTATCAATTTCCGGGGCGAAAGTGGGCGTGGCAAAAATTTGAAACAAATTTAATCTGCGTGTAAGCTTTGTAAATGTTGTTGAACAAAAATTATAGCTCTATCTCTTATAGTCTGTAAGATCTTGGTGTATATACGGACGGACGGACAGACGGACAGACGGACATGGCTATATCTTGGTTTTATAATGCCGGAGATATCTCCTTCTGCTTATAATACCCTTCTAACCTAAGGTTAGCCGGTATCAAAAAAAAGCAAGCAATAAATTGAAATGAAAATGCAAAACTTGATTTTGATTTTCTGCTGCCTCTGCTGACTCTCTTGCACACATATCGAATACATACTGTATGTGTTACGTGTGTGTATGTTTTTGTGTTTATCTGCACTTTGTGCAGTTTTTGTTTTTTTCTTTTGCTGCTTGCCAACCGGTTTCTTTCCGATTTTTGGATTCTAGCGAATGCGGCGTGGAACGGTAGCCAACAAGCGCCACCAAAAAAGCGAGGATACGCCTTGTTGCCAGCTAGACAAGACCTGCCACACACACACACACACACACGCTCGATGGTTAACTTTTCGTCTGAGCTGTGCTTTTAACTTGGCCAAAATCGCGAGCGTGGGAAAGCAAAGTCGCAGCAAATAGCCGAGTTTAGGCTTTTGTTGTGGCATGTGGCATGTGGCATGCCACATGCTGAGCCCTAGACTCATTAGCCCCGACCCCAAGTTCGTTGCCTAAGTCTTTTGTTTCTCTCACATTTCAACGGCGTTTTTCGTTCAATTAACGTTCACAGTTTTGCTTTGTTAATCGTTTTAAGAAAATTCGTTAAATATTTATAACAATTGTGCGCGCGAGAAATGCTTGTCATTGCTGCAATTGTTAACATTTAGCAATAAATACTTACATCTTATATACCATATAATATATTTATATATACACTCCCGTCTCTGGCAACTTCAACTTATTTACATATGACAATCACAGCGCTTAATGGCAATTTAACTTAAAGTCGAAACTGGTTTAAGCTCCCCACTCTCCTTCTCTCTCTCTCTCTCTCTCTCTCTCTGTCGCCTCCTCTCTTTCTGCTGCCTTCTTCCTCTCTCCTTTAGAACACCTTTAAGCACCTCATTCTCTTCACTTTGAGTACAGTCAAAGGATTGTTCTGGCAACTCGCAGCAAACAAGGCGCCGCTTCTCTCTCACTCTCTCTCTGTCTTGCTCTCTCTTTCTCTACTCCTCTCACTGTTGCCCTAACTGCACCTAACCCAATTCTGAACCAGTTCAACACCTTTGCCTTCCACTTTTTTGTCATCATTTGTTTTTTCTGCACCTTATTTTTAGCAAGCAACAAGCAGCAAGTTGAAATTGAGTTAAGAGCTGCGTCTTAAATCATTTGCAAATCATTTCAACTCTGGCAATTTGTTAAAATATATAAGGTTGTTAAGATTGAGATATATCTTCTATATATCTTCTTCACGCTCATTGCTGTTTCTTTTATTACATAGTAATTTTAGTTTACAGATGCAAATGCATGGAATAATGATAAACTACTTCAGAGCATAACTAAATATGATATCGTATATATGATATATACCAAAAAGTTTAAGTTCTTACAAAAATCCAAGTTTACACAAAAATCTGTTCATTTATTTTTCAAATATTTATAGGGTATTATAACTTTGTGCCGGCAGGAAATGTATGTAACAGGTAGAAGGAGGCATCTCCGACCCTATAAAGTATATATTCTTGATCAGCGTCAACAGCCGAGACGATATAGCCATGTCCTTCTGTGTGTCTGTCCGTCCGTCCGTATTAAACACTGGATCTCAGAGACTATAAGAGATAGAGCTATAATTTTTTTCGACAGCATTTGTTATATTTGCACGCAGATCAAGTTTGTTTAAAATTTTTGCCACGCCCCCTTCCGCCCCTGCAAATTAAAAAGTTCGAATAACAAGCGTAATTTTAAAGCTATTGTTACGAATTTTGGTATATACAGTAATAACTATAGTAGATATGATTCCTGAAAATTTGGTTGCGATCAGATAAAAATTGTGGAAGTCATTAAAGAAATACTTTTGTATGGGCAAAAACTCCTACTTACTAGGGGTCTGAGTTGCTTTGGCTGACAATCTGGTATATTGTGCCGCCTTTGGTATACTTTGAATGCGGTACTACCACATATACCATTTGGTATATTTTTAGTATATTGTAGTATATTCGGTATAATTTGAGAAAAATACCGCAAAATATATTTCTTTTATTCAAAATGGGTAGCGGGTATCTCACAGTCGAGTACACTCGACTGTAGCTTTCTTACTTGTTTTTCAAATATTTTATATTTACATTATATTATTATACAAAATTTTCATTCTTAAATGTTAATTCCGAAGATAGCTAAACTTATACATTTGAATTATTAACCATAGTTTGTAAAATTTCAAATGATTGTCTGAAAGAATGTCAAACAAAATTGTATTTTGAAATTGTTCTATTATAACCCTGAATCGCGTTTCACGTTCAGCTGATAAGTCGTAAGAAATCTCATAGATTTCAATGATCAACAAATGCAAATGAATTATTTACCAGAGCAGCGCAACACTTTGCGCAAATCAAGAGCATCGTGCCTGATTAAAAACTGAGTAAATAAGTGTATAACATAGTAAACTAATGAAATGTTTGCTGAACGACTTGTACACAGACTGTTTGCAGGCACTGTGCTCTGTGTGTTTGATGAGCCACACTTGCAACACAACAGAAACGCTGTGCAACAAGTGCAGCAGGTGCAACTTGATTAGTTTGCCAATTAACGTGTCTCCACCTCAGAGTTAAGCTCCCAATGGAATTCCGCTTGGCTACGCTCCAGTTTCATAATGTGCTCAGCAAACTTCAGACTCTTTGTGGAGTGCTAAGTGATTTCCAACCAAAGGCACACTTTGCCACGCCCTTTTTACACAACACCACACAAGTTGCACATTTGTTTGAAATCAAATAGTCAAAAGCATTTTAAGCATTTCAGATACTTGCAATACTCTTGAGCGAGCTTCATCTAAATAAATTCTACTTTTAGTAAAATTAATGTATAATGCTTTGAATATAATAATACTAGAAAAATAAAAAAAAAACAATGTATTATTGAACGTATAATTAAGAATTTAAATTTTTGAATTCTTTCTATAAAAACTGCGAAAAAAAAACAAATCAAGTAAAAAAGTTACAGCTACAAAAAAACATAAACTAAAATAATTAGAAAAAATAAATTAAATGTTATTCTTATAGCTCTGAAGTTGCACTATATTTAGAGATAAGATTTAGAGTTTAAATAATAAATAATATTATATTAAATCCTTCAGTTTTTCGTTTTTGTTTTTCATACGAATTTGTTCATTTTTGCATTTATTTTTAAGCCGAAAAATAATTCCCAAAATCATTCCTAACTTCAATTAAAGATGCATATTTATTCAATCTGTTATATTATGTACTCCATGGTATATTTTGAATGTAGTACAATATCAATATACCAACTATATACCATGACATATTTTTAGTATTTTTGTGGTATATCAATTCGGTATATTTCGAACGTAGCATTTTAAAAAATATACTAAATATACCAGTCGGTATATTTTAGTATTTTTTGTGGTATATTAATTTGGTATAGTTTTAATTGTAATAATGGCATATTATAGTATTTTGTGGTATATTAATTTGGTATATTTCGAACGTAGCATTTTTGAAATATATACTAAATATACCAACCGGTATATTTTAGTATTTTTTGCGGTATATTAATTTGGTATATTTTTAATTGTAATACTGTTTGACACTTAAACAACATGGGAAACATTAGTATACCAAATATATTTATATATTTCAGTATTTTTCTGGTATAATCATTTTTAATGTAGTACTTTAGCAGTATACCAAATATAGGCTTATGTATATGTACTCTATAGTATATTTCGAATGTAGTACAATATCAATATACCAACAATAGATAATGACATATTTTCAGTATTTTTGTGGTATATTAATTTGGTATATTTCGAACGTAGCATTTTTAAAAATATACTAAATACACCAGTCGGTATCTTTTAGTATTTTTTGCGGTATATTAATTTGGTATATTTTTAATTGTAATACTGTTTGACACTTAAACAACATAGGAAACATTAGTACACCAAATATGAAATACATAAGGTTTATTACAATACAAAAGTATGCGTCACATAAATAAAAACGTAATGAAATACACATAATAGAAATGCACATTCTTAAATTAACAAATATAAGATAAATCAAAATGCATCAAACATCAATTGGTGTCTTAAAATTCCTAGTACATTAATTTTTAGCTAGTTAAATATTAGATGATGAGATTAAAGTAGTCCTAACGCAGACTCTGATGGAAAACGCTCTTCTTGACATTGCTGTTCACACTGGCCACCTTCTTGGCCGCCATTGGATCGGGTGCAAAGCAATTCCATAGACGCAGCGTTTCATCCGCGCCAGCACTAATCACTGTGCTGCCATCCGGGGACATGGCCATTTGGAGCACACGCGACGTGTGTCCGGTTAGATCCGCCTGCTTCACCATCGTTGGATACTTCCAGATAGTCAGTTGATTGTTGGCAAACCCGTGTGCCGAGATCAGCTCCTTGTAGTGGGGCGAGAAGAGCAGCGAGCACACTTGCGATTTGGAGTCGACAGACTTAATAAGCGAACCATTGTGCACATTCCAAAACTTAATGCAACGATCCGCAGTGCCACCTCCCGAAGCCAGAGTATTCGTTTGCCAAGGACACCAGGCTAAAGCGCGCACAGCCGCCTGATGCTCCGTGAATTTATGGAGTGGCTCCTGTGCAGTGCCCACTCCACTGCTGCCCAGCGGCCAGACATTAACCAGATTATCGTTGCCACCACTGGCCAAATACTTGAAGTCGGTGGACCACTTGAGCCCGCACACTTCCCGGGCATGGCCATTCAATGAAGATAGTTTGTGCTCTCGTGAGCGCACATCATGATGGATAATGGTGCCGTCACGGCTGCCCGACGACACTAGATACGAGTTCCATGCTAAGGAGCCAACTCGACCACCATGACCGTCCATCACACGCAGACGCTTTACTTTGGAGCAGTCCCACAACTCGACGGCACCAGTGCTGTGGCCAATAGCCAGTATTTGACCTTCCTGGACCCAGGAGAGCGCGCATGCGTAGTCGCCCTCCTCGTACTCGTTGAGCTGCTCAATATTTCCAGTGGCAGCATTCCACAGATATACACAATTACCCAAAGCGACGGCCACAATATTATCGCCGCTCCAGTCCATCAGATTGAGATAGTAGTCGTTGATAAAATCTGGAGCATCAAGTATGCGCTCCGAGGTGGTTGGAATGTAACGTGATCCGCTCTTGGTCGATATGGGCGTCTTCAGAGAATAGACAACCTTTAGAGGATTTGTGTGCGATTCAGGCGCAGCAGGTGCTTTCTTCTGATAGCACAAAATGCGTCCACTCTTGGCGTTGTCTCCACTCACTTGCGCTGCTTCTGTAATAAGCTTCTGGTGATCACTCTTGGCCGCCGATGCCTGTACATTGTTATCGTTGTTGTTCTCCTCGTCTGACTTTTCATCCATTTTCACCAGATAGTGCGCGAGCTCAAAGTTGGTTGCCGCTCGATTTGGAATGAAACGATCGCCGCCTCCAGGTGTCTTGAATGGCGTTGTCATGGATCTTTTTGCTTTGGCTTCAGAGTTCTTGCCGGGCGTCTTTGTCGACGCCTGGACGCCGGAGAAACTAGTGTTATAGGAGACGGAGAGCACAGAACGTGTGGTGTTTGCACTTCCATTCATGGACGCCTCCAGCTTCTTCTTCCAGCGGGGCGCAGGACCACGCGTGTCCCCGTCCATCAATAGGGCATTTTGCAGGTCACTCACAAAGTTAAATTGCGACATTTTTGAAGTTTTTGTATGTTTTACTTTACTAAATTACTTTACTATATTTTTACTACAATATATTAAAATCACAATTTTTACGTTATTTGCTGTTTATTATTTGACTCGTTTGTAGGATGTGTTGCTTGTTTGAAGCGTCGAGAGAAAAGTGATTTCGATATATTTCAGTATTTTTGTGGTATATCAATTCGGTATATTTCGAACGTAGCATTTTTAAAAATATACTAAATACACCAGTTGGTATATTTTAGTATTTTTGCGGTATATTAATTTGGTATATTTAATACTATAATAATTTAATACTATAATATATAATACTGTTTGACACTTAAACAACATGGGAAACATTAGTATACCAACTATATTGATATATTTCAGTATTTTTGTGGTATATTCATTTGGTATATTTTTAATGTAGTACTTTATCAATATACCAACTATAGATAAGGGTATATTTTTAGTATTTTGTGGTATATTAATTTGGTATATTTCGAACGTAGCATTTTAAAAATATACTAAATATACCAGTTAGTATATTTGAGTATTTTTTGCGGTATACTAATTTTTAAATGTAATACTGTTTGACACTTAAACAACATGGGAAACATTAGTATACCAACTATATTGATATATTTCAGTATTTTTGTGGTATATTCATTTGGTATATTTCGAATGTAGTACAATATCAATATACCAACTATAGATAAGGGTATATTTTTAGTATTTTGTGGTATATTCATTTGGTATATTTCGAACGTAATATTTTAAAAATATACTAAATACACCAGTTGGCATATTTTAGTATTTTTTGTGGTATATTAATTTGGTATATTTTTAATTGTAATACTGTTTGACAATTGAACAACATGGGACACATTAGTATACCAAATATATTGATATATTTCAGTATTTTTGTGGTATATTCATTTGGTATATTTTTAATGTAGTACTTTATCAATATACCAACTATGGATTATGGCATATTTTTAGTATTTTGTGGTATATTAATTTGGTATATTTCGAACGTACCATTTTAAAAATATACTAAATACACCACTTGGTATATTTTAGTATTTTGTGGTATATTAATTCGGTATATTTCGAGCATAGCATTTTAAAAATATATTAAATGCACCCGTTGGTACATTTTAGTATTTTTTGTGGTACATTAATTTGGTATATTTTTAATGTAGTACTTTAAATATACCAAATATAGCCTTACATATATGTACTCTATAGTATATTTCGAATGTAGTACAATATCAATATACCAACTATAGACCCAGACATATTTTTAGTATTTTGTGGTATATTAATTTGGTATATTTTTAATTGTAATACTGTTTGACACTTGAATAACATGGGACACATTAGTATACCACATATATTGATATATTTCAGTATTTTTGTGGTATAATCATTTTTAATGTAGTACTTTATCAGTATACCAAATATAGCCTTATGTATATGTTTAGTATTTTAATAATAATAACGCACTTCTTGCTTTTAATCAAAATAGGTAGCAGGTATCTCACAGTCGAGCACACTTGTTCTTAAATATCAACTTCTTCATAGAACATAAATTTACTTTCAAATCAAGTTGCGTATTTTCCGAACTCTAAGCAAAGTTTCATTGAAGTCTTGTGTGGCAACTATTGAATGGATTGTCAGGGTCAGACGCCCCTGGAGTGCACTCCAACAAGTTCCACCACCTTGCCTCCCCTTCCACTCCCCTTGCTTCCCTTCTCCAGCCTTCTCTTGCGACACCTTCATGCCATCTGCAATCGTGCTCTTATCTTTGATATGTTCGCTGAGAGTCTCGGCTTGTTAGGGCATATTTGAAAAATCAACAGCGAAATCAACAGGCAACATGCATTTGTCATTAGCAGGCAACGTTTGTATTTGCTTTGCTTTTCCCTCACTCTCTGCTCTCTGTGGTTTTCCCACATCATTTGCTGTAGTTTCTGTTGTTTGTCCAATGAATCGTGCAATTGCAATTGCAATTGCAATTTTCTGTTCAATATTATTAATAATTTATGCAACTTGTTCGCTGACACTGTGCAAATGTTTGAACTGCAAAATTGTTGTTTGCGTTGTTGAAACAAGATGCAAGCAACAAAAGAAACGAAAAAAAATGTGCACTAAGCTGCAAGTTTGAACGCTGAAACTGAAACCTGAAGCTGCTGGCCAAAATCCAAAGTCTAATAAGCGTCTGGCCGGCTAATTAGAAACGCTGATTGGCCTCAAATAACATATAGTAGAGGAGGGCAAATGGACGGACAAAGAGACACACGACAGATGGACAGATGGCAGACGGGGCATTTGAGATCCACACGCTAAATTGCAACGGCAGACGTTGACGCCTCTGTTTAGCTGACTGCCCACTTATACCCTGGAAATGTGCGAGCTGGCTATGACAGACAGAGAATTGAATTCAATCACAGTAATCACAATTTTAGTAATGTTAAATTATAGACTGAGAATTGAATTCAATCACAATAATAATTTTAGTAATGTATATGCATAAATCATGTATCATAATTTGAAATAAATAATGATATATATTATATACAATATAAATATAAATATTAAAAAAAAAAATATATATATATACCCTGGAAATGTGTGAGCTGGTTATGACAGCTGAGTTTGAATTCAATCACAATTTTTTTCTTTTATGTTCTTTATTTATTCACAATCTATCTATCTAAAGATAATGAGTAAATTCTATGACGAAGAGAATGGCAGAAAAGAATTCAATCACAATAATCACAATTTTAGTATTGTTTTTAGTATTAAATAAGATATATAAACTCCTAAACTTCGTATATCCATAATTTGAAATGAATATAGAATATATATAAATATAAATAATAATATAGATATGCCCTGTAGTGATATATAAACATAGAACATAGAACAATAAATTTTTCCGCTTAATTATTGATATAAAAAACTAAAAACTAAACTATTTAAATTTAATTTTAAAATAATGTATGCTTATAGATAAGTATAAACTACTACTATACATAATAAATAAGTACTCGCATCTTATAGTCTTCATTCAATCAATCTTAAAAGTTTCCCACAGAGCTGTGAATTTTAAAATAGCATCACTATTTAAATGTCGATATACCAAATATAGCCTTTGGCATATTTGTGTATTTTGTATATTTGAGTATTTTTAGTATATTAATTCGATATATTTTAAGAAAAATATTTCACTGTACTACGTTTATTGACAGCGGACAATAGCGGGAATAGCTTTCGGTATAATTGAGTATTTTTGACATATATTTGGTATATTTGAGTGTGTTTAGTATATTAATTTGATATATTTTTAGAATAATGCCGCATTTTTATTAAATTTGGTATGTTTAAGAATTTTTGGCATATTAATTCGGTATATTTTAAGAAAAATGGCTCACTATATCTTTTTTACTTGTTTCTTTTCTTTCTTCTAATGTTTATATGTAGACAACATTTTTAAAGCGTATGACTTAATATGCAATTTAATTTTTTTTTAATAAATTTCAGCGCAAAGGATTACAATAAAAAAAATTTCCAAATTTTATTGAAATTGCCCAATGAAAATAAAATGAATTAAAAAACTCGTAAAGGGTCTAATAAATTCTTAAATTCTTATTGTATTTTTTCATTTACCTACCCAGGGTATGTTGCTGGCATATTTTAGTATTTGTCGCTGCTGCACTTATTAAAAACGATTGAAACTTCCGCAAAATAAAGACAACAAACGTAGCAAAATTCTCAATTTTACAAGAGATCAAAACAATAGCAAATGCCCAAAGTAGAACAGCTATGAATAGGTGAAAAGTGGAAGTTATATAAAGCTATGCAGATCGTATATAGCACAGCTTGAAACAGTTGGGAAATGAGCGCAAATCGAAACATTGTTTGGAAGGGTAAAAGTTATTGTTTAACAAAAGGGAAGAGGCGGGACTTAAAGGGGGAAGAGGGAGAGGTAGGACTGTATGTGAGAGAAAGAGAGAGAGAGAGAGAGGAACGTGAATCAGAGGAAGCTGGAGCAAGGGTTCGCTTTATTGTGAGCTCATTAAACGCAATCGGAACAACAAACATGTCAAATGTGGCATAAACAAAAAAGGCTCAAAGATTCACACGCTCCCACACACACACACAAACACGCACACTCACACACGCTGTGATTCACACTCACGCACTTGTGAATAAACGAAAAACAAAAAAAAACGAAAAGAAGTAATTGAAAAATGTGGATTTTGCATACAAAGTCAACGATGATAAACAATTAACAAATTGAACAAAACAAAACCAAAAATCGAGGCGAAAAAAAGAGAGAGAGAGGAAAAGAGAGTGAAAGAGGAAGAGAGCTATGCTAATCAATATGTTTAAAATAGATTGATATATAAGTGTTAGGCTTAGATGTGCGACACGATAATGATAATGATAATTTGTCGTCGCCAAATCGCCAAATATGATAAGTAAATGCAAATATCAAGATGTCAACATGGAACGGGGAAAAGACAGCTAGAACTATGCTAAAAACTTGGCACATTTAATTACCATTTGGTTAATTGATTTATTGCCACAACAAACACACAAAAAAAGGGAGAAAAACAACTCGAACGTGAATTACAACAAAATTCAACAAATGGAAAAATTCACACGATTCACATTTAACACAGCTGGACGCATCGCAGTTACAACTCTATAATTTACAGATCGTAAACTTTGACAATCACTATAATCAAATAAACTCAGATTGTCATCATTACGATCTGAGAAGATTTTAATATTATACGGAGAGAGAAAGGCTGAGGAAAAAATATAAATAATTTAAAAATATCAAATTCAAATATATAAGGAAATATAAATATTGAATTGGAAATGAAATATTAATTTTAGATAATTCAAAAATTAATTCCAAAGTATAATAAGTAAGTAATAAATAAAATATGCCCATTAATATGCTGTATTTGGTATATTAATGCAATGCAACACACAAAATATGACATAACAGTGCGGTATTATACCACAAATATACTGGAAAATATACCAACATTTATATTTGGTATATTTATAAAGTACAACACAAAAAATATAGCATAACAGTGCGGTATTGTACTACAAATATACTGGAAAATATACCAACAGCTATATTTGGTATATTGAAACAGTACTACATTCAAAATATACCACATGAATATACTGAATTTGGTCTATTAATACAATGCAACACACAAAATATAGCATAACAGTGCGGTATTATACCACAAATATACTACTAAATGTACCAACAGCTGTATTTGGTATATTTATATAGTACTACATTCAAAAAAATACCATAGAATGCAAAATATACCAGATTGCCAGCCAAAGCAACAAATTAATTAAGCGTTTTATTATTATTATTGCCTGACCTTTAATTAGAATAAAAATTATAAAATATTAAGAAATTGTACAAATACAATTAAATACATAAAAATAAAACCAGTAAAGAAAAAAAATTGTAAGTACCTCATTGACATTTGTATGGAATAATTTAAGTAGGAAATGCTGCCGAAAAATGTATTTACAAAAATATTCGAATATATTGGAAATTTTTGTTCGCCTTGAGAAAGTGATCGGGAGAACTTCCGGGACTTACAGACAAAGGGCGTTACGTCAAAGGAAGCGTTGACTGTTCTTGTTTTAGGGAAGTTCAGAATACAATAGCAACAACAACAACAAAGATCACCGATTGAAATCAAGTCAAAAAAAAACACTTCAAGCAGCCCCCAAAAATAAACGAATGAATAATAATTTCAAAAGCTAAAGAGAACTCCCTTTCTCTCCCCCCTCTTCCCCTGTTGACCTTGAGTGGTTAAAAGGTTAATTCGTCACGAAATGAAATGTGCCGCCAAATGGCGTAAATAAATTGTAATTTTAATTCAATCTAAACAAATTGGCAAAGCGCAAAACACAGAGAAGAAAGAAAGAAAACGCTAAACGCGTGTTGCATAAACGCGAATCAACGCAACGTGGCGACCTCTGGCGGCGGCGGTCACAAGTTGCATAACCTCTGATAGCCCCAAACACTCAGATACTATATACTGATATAACATATATATAGTAGGCACATACTATATAGTATGAACGTGGCTAGCTCTCCCTTAATTTTCGACACAATTTAGTTATTTAAAAGCTTTGCGAAAAAATTCTGTAGGCTGAACGCCAATGGTTGGGTATAATGGACTTGAAGTAGCTTTTGTTCTATAATGAAGAATCGCAAAGAAAAGAAAACTCAATTCACAAGTTTGAGTTAATTTTAATATTACAACTTAGGTTGAAAAAATTTTGGCTTAAGATTGTTTTGATCTTAAAAAGAATAATCTTGAAATAAGTTTTTTAGGTTAAAATAATTTTTAATCAAGATTTGTATGCTAAATTTGCACTTTTTAAATAATATTTTAAATGTAGTTGATATTAAACACTTTTTATTACATTTATATATTTACTAATATTGTAATTAATTTTAGTTTAATTTGTATTATATCTATTCCTAACTGCAATTAAATATCTCTTTTCCTATAGCATTTTTTCTACAGGGTATTCTTCTGCTTTCACGCTTACTCGCTTGCTTCCCTCGTTTTTTGGGCTGGTCTTTTGTGTTTTTTTTATCGTTTGACTTGTCAGATTTATTGTTATGGTTTTTTAGTCGTCAGCTTTTGTTTATTGTCTTTGTTCGTTTGTTGTTTTTTTTTTTATGTTTACGCTCTTTATAAAACTCAAGCTCAATTTGATCAGCTATCAAGCTATCCAGTTTCCCAGTTCGCAATAATGCCACCCCATTCAATTTTCATTTGCAATTCAATTCGAATCAAAAACTATTCTCTAAATTTAACAGTGGGGTTCAGTTAGTTGTGTGCATAATCAATCAAAAAAGTATACCCTGTAAATTCTGGCAAATTATGAAAGAAAATATACGATAGCGAATCGTAGAAATGCACTTAAATGCCAAAGGAGTGTGCACTATAAATTTGACATCTCTAGCTTTAAAACTTACCGAGTTTTATCGCATCAAAGTGACGGACTGACAGCCAGACGGATTGCATGATTGAAGCAGTCACCCCACACTTTTCCCCTTTTAGTTTTGGGGGGAGCTGTCGCATAACGCATGACGCAACAGTGTATAAGATAGTGTATATGCACACACACATGACGCAAGCAAAGCGCGCTGCCAATTGAAAGTGTGGCAATTGGCATGTCAACCTGATATCGTTCATTTTGTTGCAAGGTAGCACAAACAGAAGCTTGAGGCAACAACAAGCTGAGGCGATGTTTGCGACGTCTGGTCAAGCAAATTAGCATATCAAATTGAATTAAACGCACTCGCACACACACACACAATTGTCCAGGCGTGCCCTCAATAAATAAATAACATAAATAAATAAATAAAGAAAAGCGAAATTCAAGTGGATTACAGAACTGGGAACGCGCCTATGACATAAAATCGCACTTGCCTTCGCCTTCGCCTCCGCCGCAAACAATTTTATTACAGGTCAACAGCAAGTTACAATTTGCAATTGGAATGTGAGAAATGTGTGGCCACAAATTGAGCAATTGTTGCATTTGATAGCCCACTGCCATAAATATTGAAATATTGCCCATCATTTATGCTCATCATCGATCGATATGACCAGCAAATTATCGATTATTGATATTTATAGCAACGTTTTGCATTCATTATTTACTTTGCAGATGTCAACAGATCAACGTTTAGAAATCTGTTTTAGGACAATTGAAACTGTAATCGATCGATCTGCACTAAGTAATGGGATATAAGACAGACTATTTTTCGATTATATGATTTTTGTTTTTAAAATAAAATTATAAAATTACATAAAGCAACATTTTCTCATCTGTTTTTGTTATGTAAATATAAACATTTTCAAAATAAGGAATTGGAAATTTCTAAGCAGAATTAGCTTTTCTAGTAAAAAGTTTTGTTTGAAAAAAGAAGTTTTGTTTATCATCAAATTATCAAAAAATATAATGTTATAGTGTCTAGATATAATCTAACATTTTTTGCACATACATCTGCTCTGTTCGCGTGACACAATGGTAACTTTTCTACTATTTTAACAAGTCCGTTATAGATAACTCACTCTTAATATCAGCTTAAGCGATCAAGATTAAAACAAATCAATTCATAGAAATGTTCTTTAAATCTTTAATAATCTTAACATCGTCTTGATTTAAGGTCATATAAATATTTAATTACTTAACATTACTGATGAACACACACTGTTAATGTTATGTTAGCTTTCTTAAGTCGCTGTTAATGTTAATCTCAGCTCGCTCTGTTAATGCCAGCTAAAACTTAAACATAAACATTCTTCAAATTTTTCACAATCTTAGCATCATCTTGGTTTAAAATTGTATTTATATTTTTCATTGCCGTTAAGCACTCACTGTTAATGTTATGTTTGCTGTTAATATTAATGTCAACTCGCTCAGTAAATGTTATGTTAGCTTGAATAACCCGCTGTTAAAGTTAATGTATATATCAACTGTTAAGCTTAAGTTATTGAGATGAAAAGAAATAAATTTTTAATAACGATCTTGAAATCTTTATTATTCTTAACATATTTCATTTATTTCATTATTAATCTTCCAGTGTAAATGCTTTGTTAAACCACTTTTAATATCTCAAATTGAAAAGCTTCATTAATATTTCCAAGTGTAGTTCGGAGAGATCACTCATAGTTCGCATATTGGATCGTGTTTACATGGACTTTCAGATGGCATTACGTAAGTGCACTTGAGCTTGTTCGTGCTGTAAGCAAGGCATACTTGCAGTCTAACTCAGCGACGAATGACAAACGAGAAGCGAAAACTCTCAACTGAGAATTGGCAACCAAAAACCTTACGACTCCAGAAAAGTCCAGAGTAAACAAATAATGGGCGAGTCACAATAATGGCACGAGTGTCGCAGTTGTAATCCGATATGCTAGACCATGATGTGGATTTCAGATTGAAGATTGAACCAGATAAAGCTCTTGCTTGGCTTCTTCTTCCCTCCCTTCCCTTCCCTTCCCTTCCCCTCCCTCTCTCACTCTCTGTTATTGACTCACTGTGTTTTTGGCGCTTTCAATTGAGTCAGCCAAAAGACACGTGACACGTGTTGCCAACGACGGACGATTGCATCTGTTCGCTCCACTTGCAACTGGCAACTGGCAACTGCTGAAGCTGCAGTGCACAGTAAACTCACGCTACGATGCACTTTTCATTTACTTCATTTAAGTTCAAATGCAAACTTCAATATCAAGAAAGAACGAAATTAAATGTTAATAAGTTGACTTCAATTTTTGATCGTAAATTATAAATTTTGATTCCATTAATCTTCAAATTTGAATTCCTCTATCCTTATTTTATAATATTAATTCACGTTCAACTCAGATTTTTCATCTTTAGTATTTAAAAATAATAAATTAGAAACCTCAAGTTATTAACTAAAGCTCTAGTTTCAATTCAGTTTCAATTAAGTTTAGAATTTAATCAGTTAACAAGTAAAGTTCACGTGTTTCCTATTACAGTCGAAACTCGCTAGCATTGTACACTTAATTTATGTTTTCCCTATTTCAAGCTCATCTCAAATTGTACAGCCATAATTCATCTCTTTCTCAGTGTTTACTGTAGCTGGTAAACTTTACTACACACAATTTTGTTGATTTGTTTAGAGTGGCAAGTCGCAAGCAACCTTTGTAGTTTATTCCGTGAATGTGTTGTTTGCTTTGAAATTTATGGCTATTTGGATAGTTTGAATACTCTAACAAATCGAGAATATCGATATCATTATGGATTTGGAGAAAAAATATGAACTCGACTGTGAGATAAAAGCCAAACATTAGAATATGCTACTGTTAGAATATGTCAATTTAATATAATCAAAATATACTAAAGAATATGCCGAAATGTATATTTGGTATATCAATATACTACAATATTGCAATTATATACCATGTCAAGCAATTGAATAAGGAAAATTTTGAATGCCAGAATATGTGAACTAAATTTAATAAACATATATATACCAAAATGTATATTTAGTATATCAATATAATACTAAATTGAAAAATATCATGACAAGCTATTGAGTAATATGAACTCAACTATAAGAATATGCCAATTTCTATATTCAATTACTAATATACTAAGAAAATATACTGAAATGTATAATTGGTATATAAATATACTATAATATTGCAATTATACCATGACAAACAATTGAATAACGAAAATCGCGAATGTCAGAATATGTGAATTAAATTTAATAAACATATACTTAAAAATAATATACCAAAATGTATATTTGGTATATCAATATACTACTAAATTGAAAAATACCATGACAAACTATTGAGCTATGTGAACTCAACTATATGAATATGCTAATTTATATATTCAATTACTAATATACTAAAAAAATATACCAAAATGTATATTTGGTATATCAATATACTACTAAATTGAAAAATACCATGACAAACTATTGAGCAATGTGAACTCAACTATATGAATATGCTAATTTATATATTCAATTACTAATATACTAAAAAAATATACTGAAATGTGTATTTGGTATATCAATATACTAGTAGATTGAAAAATAGCATGACAAGCTATTGAGTAATGTGAACTCAACTATAAGAATATGCCAATTTCTATATTCAATTACTAATATACTAAGAAAATATACTGAAATGTGTATTTGGTATATCAATATACTAGTAGATTGAAAAATACCATGACAAGCTATTGAGTAATGTGAACTCAACTATAAGAATATGTCAATTAATATATTCAATTACCAATATACTAAAAAAAATATACTGAAATGTGTATTTGGTATATCAATATACTACTATATTAAAAATATACTGCTCCAATCAATTGGGAAAATGCTTTTCCACACCTACATTAAAGTTTTCCCCACTAACATTCCATTCGTTAGAAGAATTTCTTAAGACTTTTCCCCTCCAGCTATAATTTTGTTTGTAGAGTATTCAAAGTGCGACCATTGCGTGTAAGTTTTAAACCTTTCATTCCTTTATGGTTTGTTGATGCTAGAGTTCAACTGAATTTCGTTGTTGGGTTCACTTGTTGTGTATTTGCTTTTGCGCATGCGCGACTCCGATGGGAAAAGCTAAAAAAAGATATATAAAGAACATAGGGTGGAAAGTACTATGGAAAGGGGAACGAAGAGAGATTGAAAGATTAGATAAGAAATGATTTTCGTGTTTGGTTTTGTGGTTTTTATCGTACTTGTTGTTGTTCTGCTTTATTCAAAAATCGTTTTTAAAAAATAATATGCATTTAAAAATCTTACAAATGTTAGCAATCATCGATAAATCGATTAAAAATATATATAGATTTATATATATATATATATATATACTTAGATCAAGCTGGCTTGTAAATATGCGCACACTTACATATCTTCTTTCTGTATCTGTATAAATATTTATTCATGTCTCAGTATTTTTTTATTATGTTATTTATTATTTTTCTTCTTTTTATAGATATTGCTTTTGAGTCTTTCATTTTGCTTTCTTTTTTTTTTTTGTATAGCTAAACATTTATTATGTATACAAAAATATATACGCATATTTCTGCATTGTTACAATTTACAAATATATATTTGCATTATTATTATCATTAGCATTATAAAAATATTTCAAGTAGTTTTCTTTTTTCGTCTTTATTTCAAAAAAAAAAAAAATTGCGCTAAACTAAAATGCCTAAGAACTAAACAAATAAATGCTAGAAGAAATATGACAAAATTGAAAAGTATAATTAAAATGAACTATAAATTGCTGGCGAAAATAGTTTTGCATTTTTTTTTGTATATATATATAACGTAATTAAATTGCAATTAAATAATTATTGCTTATATAAATTGGAAATCAAATACAAAAAAAAAAAAATATAGTATTGTATATGGAAATTTGTATTGTTATCATTATTGTTGCTGTTGTTGTTGTTTGTTTTTTCTTGTTTTGTTTTTTCTTGTTACAAATCGTTTTGTAATTATTTCATTTGTTTACAAACTGCTTAATCAATGATCACAACTCTTAGCATAAATATTAATCGCATGTGGCATTTTTGCATTATAAATATATGTATGTATATAGTATATAAATGTATCTAGATACAATTGTATCTGCATCTACAGTTGCATCTTTTCATCAGGATGTGTATAAAAAATATGTATTAGCAAAAAATTCTTATTCTTCTTCTGTCTTTTAATTGCTTGCTGTCTTTTATTGCATACGAAAAAAAAATAATAAAATAATCATAAAGTATTTATCAAATTCTTATTGTTGTCTTTTATTGTTGTTTTTTGCCTTAGTTCCTGTTTTTGAATTCCAGCAGCGTCTGTTTAATTGATTGTCTTATTTCTTATATAGACAGCTGCCAGTCCAGGGCCTGGTGGGGATTTGTTTTTTATGTTTCTTATGTGTGAATTGTGCGTGTTTATATATGTGCTCATGTGTGTGTGTGTGTGGCTAGTATTGTTGTAGTTGCATTTCGAAAATGTTTTCAAGTGTTTTGCAATCTGGCGGCAAAACACTCAAAACAGAAGCGTTTACCATGGAATTCGTTGATATGTGTGTTCAATTAGCTCGTCATTAGCTCAAAAGGCCACGCCCCCTTCTCCCATCTCCCACCTCCTCGTTCTTCTTCCATCTCCTTCTCTTTCTCATTCCATTTCATTTCGACTACGTGCAACTGCAAAGAAAAGAACAAGAAAAACATAATTGATTGAGATTAATTAATGCGAAAACAATTTTCAATGAAGCATATTTAATTAATTATTCATGAATTGTTCATCGGAAACTTTTGTGACACACTCCACACACACATCCATTAAGCATTAAAAAATTGTAGTCGGAAATTTAAACAAAATAAAACCTTTGCTGTAAAGTATTTTCACCTAAGTTTTTAACTGCTTCTTTTACCAGATACAAATACTTAAATTTGCCGTAATTAACATAAAGAATTATATACATATATATTATCTCCTTTCAAGCTGGTTTGCTTAAATTTACTATATCTATCATAAAGCATGAGCTGCAGCAAGTTTCAATGAGTTAGGGACACTGAAAGCTGAGTTCGCTGAGCTCAGTTGGAGGAAATAAAAAACATGTTAGAAAGCTACAGACGAGTGTGCTCGACTGTGAGATACCCAGAATACTCATTCTATATAAAAGCAAGACATTGTGGTATTATTATTATTAAAATATACCATAAATACTAAAAATATACGGAATATTTGTTATATTGAGCACTGCATTTGAAATAAAAGAAAAACAGTGCGATATTATTCTTAAAATATACCGAAATAATATACTTCAATGTATTTGGTATATCGTTAAAGTATTACACTTGAAATATGTTATACAGATCGAAAAACACCTGATGCACAGAATACTAAAAAAATACTTAAATATACCAATGGCTATATTTGGTACAAAATATACCATATATGCAGAGTACTAAAAAATACTAAAATAGTCAGAAGGTTGTATTAGTACAAAATATACCACATTATCAAAAAAAAAAACCATAATACTAAAAAATACTAAAATATACTGAAGGTTGTATTTGGTCTAATATATTAAAAAGGTACATAAGAGTACAAAATATACCAGATATACAGAATACTAAAAAAATACTGAAATATTCAGGAGGTTGTATTGGTACAAAATATACCACATTATCAAAAATACCATAATACTAAAAAAATACTAAAAATATACGGAAGGCTGTATTTGGTATAATATATTAAAAAGGTACATAAGAGTACAAAATATACCAGATATACAGAATACTAAAAACATACTGAAATATTCAGGAGGTTGTATTGGTACAAAATATGCCACATTATGAAAAATACCATAACACAAAAAAATATAAAAATACCATAATACTAAAAAATACTAAAAATATACTGAAGGCTGTATTTGGTATAATATATTAAAAAGAAACATAAGAGTACAAAATATACCAAATATACAGAATACTAAAAAAATACTGAAATATTCCAGCTATATTTGGTACAAAATATACCAGATATACAGAATACTAAAAAAATACTGAAATATTCAGGAGGTTGTATTGGTACAAAATATACCACCCTATCAAAAATACCTCCACCACAAAGTTATAATACCCTTCTACACTATGGGTAGCGGGTATCACAAAGTGTTACACGCCCATAAACGCTGCATTTATGAGCTGTAACAGCAGCTGTATATCATTTGAAGATGTTTATTTATCACCTTGGCAATAATTTCAGGCATGCAAAATGTCTAAAAAATCCATAAAAAATAATAATTTTGTTGTACTTATACTTCCACTTTGGGGAAGCAAGTGAAAGCATGTAAGTGCAACTTAAAATTATATAAAGAGCGAGTATTTTGGCGACGTATGCGTAATATTACGTATACGTCAGCTGCTTTCTTTCTTGTGACTTTTCGCGCTAAACTTTGACACAATTATTAATGCCAATTAACTTGGCTATATTTTGCGCTGTTGTTGTCTTTGGCTAATTGAAAGTAATTAATGCAATTAAAAATGCTATAGAAATGAGCAAATAAACTGACTTTTTTGCTCTTTCCTCGCTGTTCTCTGTTCACACACACACACACACACACATAATGTGCGTGTCTACAACAATAACAATAACAAAATAATACAGCGAATACATTTGCAGCAACTTGAAAACACAATCGAATGCTTTTCATTAACGTTTTCAATTTCATTTTCGTTTTTCGCGTGTCGCTTAGTTTTTGTTTTTGTTTTTGTTTTCTTTGGAGGCTGTTTTTGTCATTTCCCATTCATAGAACAAACTGCTCGCGACAGTTTTGTAGCTGAGTTTTCATTCCCATTCATTGATACCTACATACTATACAATAAATTGGCGGTCACAGTTCTCGCGTGAATGTTTAAAAAAAACAACAAAATATGTGGGTGTATGTTGTGTGTATTGTGGCGAGGCTGTAACTGCCACAGAGGTTGCCCCTTCTCTGCGGCGTAACATAAATTGTCGCTGTTGTTTAAGCTATACCCTAACAAAGCGCACAGAGAAGGGTTGCTTGGTGGCTTGCTGAGACAAATATAGGAAAATTATAAAGCTAAAAATAAACTAAACAACTATTTACTATTTACTAAGCTAATAAATTTCTCACTAATCCTCTGCTAACTTTTCTGCCTTTTTCGATTATTTCTTGAAATTTTTCTGCTTTATATAAAACCCAATATTTTGGCTGCAGTAAATGCTAAACAGCTAAACTTTGGCTTATATTTAGATTAAGCCTTAGACTTCATATTCTGAAAGTTTCAGCAGAATTGCATTGAAAGTGTTTAAGAAATTGTTGTTTATAACTTTATACAAAAACCCAATATCTTGGCTGCAGTAAATGCTTAATAGCTAAACTTTGGCTTATATTTAGATTAAGCTTTAGACTTTATATTCTAAAAATTTCAGCATAGTTGCATTGAAAGTGTTTAAGAAATTGTTGTTTATAACATTATACTAAAACCCAATATCTTGGCTGCAGTAAATGCTAAACAGCTAAACGTTGGCTTTTATTTAGATTAAGCTTTAGACTTTATATTCTGAAAATTTCAGCAGAGTTGCATTGAAAGTGTTTAAGAAATTGTTGCTTATATAGAGAAGGAAATTATACCCGAGCAGAAATGTAAAAGAGAGTGTAAAATTATATGTAATAAGCAGTGTTTACTTATTATCGATATATATTTGCACTTATAGATACAAATATATTTTAATAATTTCCACAATTGTTTTTACAGGGTATGCTGCAGTTCGAACAGGCCGAACAAGTGCAATGCCTCTCACTTTAATTGCGAATTAAGTACATCAAGCTGCAATTGGGGTGTAAAAGTATGTGTGTGTGTGTGTGTGTGTGTGTGCAAAGTGATCTGAAATGAATGTGTGTTAATTACAACACTTTATCACTTGTTGCCACATGTGGCAGGCAGACACTCATCAGCATCTTATCAACGTTCAGCACTTGCTTTTTAGGCTGTTGTTACGTCGCCTTCACTCACTCAAATAAAAAGAGAGAAGCGCAGAGAGAGAGAGAGAGAGAAGACTCGATAAGATAAGGAACTGGCACGTCGAAGTAACTTACGACAAACGGAAGAGGGCGAAGTACTATATGTTGCCTAACTTCTAATTGGCATTGTATGTACGCACTACAACAACAACTACAACAACAACAACTACAAACAAACCTTAGGCGAAGACATAGAGCAAAGGGAACGAAGCAGAGGCAAAGACGTTGACATGGTAAACATGCAGACACTTGAGCAAGTGGAAATTGCTGATTAGAAATAAAAATGAAAAAAAAAAACGAAAAAAACGAAAAAAGAACATCAAATGGGAATTTTGAACTAAATGCTAGTTTATGATAGTCGACTTTGGCTACTCTGCAATCAGAGTAGTGTTATAAAAGATTATGGAAGTTGTCAAGGAATGCATAGCATATCTTTTAATATACAATCTACATAATAATATGCGTTAAAAGAAGCTATTAAACATATATTTACACATATAATAAGAAAGGGTATTAATTAATCGTTAAGAACTCCTAAAACTATAGGTTATACTTAAACAAAAATGTAAATCTCCATCTTACAGGGTATTGACAAGTCGCATTGATATATTTGCGTTATTATTTTGCATTTTACATATGGTCAACTAAGTCAATACCCTGTAATAACCAAAATGTCTATGCAATAATTCGTGCAGAGCCTTCAAAAAATATCGTGTTCTGTATTTTCTCTTAATTATCTGACGTCCGCTTCTTCTTCTTCTTCTGTCTTGTTGGCAAAGAGTCGCCCTCGCAAAATGCCCTGAACTTGTGCCGTCGCTCTCGTTGTTGTTGTTGTTGTTGTTATTTGTGTTGTTGCTGGTCAAACCAGTTTGCATGCAGATCCAATCCACTTACAAAAACAAAAACAACAATAAAAGAGCAGAAAAGAAGTAGAAGAAACTCTGGAATGTTGCTTGAAGACGTACAAGCGAGACGGACACATGCATGCATACATACACACACACATAGTCAAGCTGAACTCAAGACGCTACGCATGCGTCGCCGTCGACGGCGCAGTCGCTGCTAGTGTGTGTGTGTCTCGCTTACGCGCATGCACAAAACACAATAAAAAGATGTAACAAAGCGAGCTGCTTGCGTTACGCTTAAATGAGCGCGTAAGACCAGCAGTTTGGCTCTCTCTCTCTCTCTCTCTCGCTCTCGCTCTCTTCTTGCTCTCTAAGCTGCTGCTGCGGACGGTGGAAGAAAAGCGCGTGGTTCTAGTACGAAAGCTTTTTTTTTACATGTGTATTCCATTTATTGTTTGTCGATGTGTGGGTGTGTGGTTTTTTTGATTTTTATTAATTACTGTTTGTTTTGTTTGTTGTTCGTTGCAGTTGTTAAAGTAAACAAAAAAAATATAATTAAACATAATACAAACTAAGCGTTATAAATGTATTTATAAATTGATGACAAAAAAAAGCAGATCGTTATTTTGTATAAAATAAAGTTAATTGCATATTAGATTTATAGTTGGCTTTCAATTATGAACTAAAACTTTAAGCTAATTATGTCTTTTGCATGCGCACTCTCTCTCTCTCTCTCTCTCTCGATCTCTCTACAAGTAGTTAGTGTATGTATATGGATGTGTGTGTGTGTGTGGGTGAGAGTTGTGTTGGGGGAGGGGGGAAATAGTTTAACTTACGGTCGCCTAGCACTGAGCCTAGGTCCGACTCTCGTCGACGTTCTCATTCCCATTCCATTTCCATTTCGTTTCGTCTTCTTCTTTAACTCCTGCCATCGTCGCCGTCGTCATTGCTCTCTTCAGTTCTCTGTCATCGTCGTCGTTTCATCTCGCTTCCACTCGCACTCCACAACATTATGTTCGCTTAGGCATCAAAGGGTTGCTTGTGTGCACTCTGCCCATCGCCGCCCATTTCACGCGATAGATCCGATATCACCTCCTTGTAGATCAACGGATCGATATTCTTGCCCAGCTGATAGAGCAGGAACCAATCGCCAATATTGCATTTGTTCGCCACCGTTTCCACTTCATCGCTTTCCGCCAAACGCGAACGGGCGCGCAACAGGAGATGACGGAGCTTGGGTCCAACGACAACAGCGATGCGATAGACGAGCGAGATGCCCGACAATATGCTCAGGATGATGAACCAGAACCACAAGAACACATAGATCTTCTCGTTAACGATGTTCAACGGCAACACGCAGAGACCATCGAATTTCTGCACACTTCCAGATGGACCATATTTGTGGAACGTACATTTGGTGACCTTGGGAAATACCTTAGCCATGGGATCGATACGATCGTCGGGCTCCATTTCCGTAAACTTGAGCACATCGCTGCCGTATGTGCTGAATTCGCCATCCAAAAAGAAATCGACGAAATAGATCTGAGCGATCACGTTGACGAAATTGAGGGCTTCGCAGACAAAGAAACGGAATGCATAGAAATTGTGACGATTCAGATTGCCAATGAAATAATCGACCAATATCTTTTTGCGATCATTCTTGCACTCATCGTTCACAATCGGACTGTTGAGATCCATCACAAGCATCTTCAAGCGGCCGCCTTCCCACGATTTCCACAGATAGCGCGGCACATAGAACAAGATGGCTTGGAAGAAGAGCACAAAGCACACCCATTGATAGTATTTGTGATATTTGACCTTATCCTGTCCATCCACATGTGATCCCACGCCGGGTTGCACAACATCGCGACCGGTGATGCCAGTGAGACGCTCCGGTACGGTGAATGTCGAATAGATCCAGCAATATGTGTCCATAACTCCGAGGGGAATTTCGTCGACAATGCAATCGATCGGATCACCGATGTATTGGCGCGAAGTGACGAGCAGCGAGAAGGCGATCAGGATGATCACCGTTGCCTTGTAGTGCATGCGAAAGACATTGTTATCGATGCAGACCTGATCGATTTTCAGCAGCCCCTTAACGGAGCCGAATACATCAAACATTTTCGTTGGCTTTTTACAAAAAGATTTGTCGTCGAGTTTTTAAAGTTGAATTAAGTTGTTGGAGTTTTCTTCTTTTTTTTTGTTGCTTAGTTTTTTTTGTTAATAGTCTTGTATTTTGTTGCTTTACGATGGGTTTTTAATCACACGTCACTTGTCCAACATAACGCTTGAGTGTGCGCCTTGTTAATGCAGCTCTATAGCAACAGCAACAGCATCAGAGCAGCTGTGGCCAAATGCAGCACACAATCCAATAATTGTTCGCTCTTCGGTTGTTCGTTGGTCGCTGGCTGGTGGCTCTCTCGACGCACAACTCTGCTACCGCAGCTCTTCGTTTTGTACTGATCTAAACGAATAAGCGTGGAACAGCAATTGCTCAATCCTCAACTTGGCGCGAGACAATGAGAAACGAAACACATACACTCTCACTCACTCACTTGCTCGCTTGCTCGCTCTCTCGGTCCCTCGCTCAACCACTCACAGCAAACGACAATAACAACAACAAGACGTTGGTTCACAAGTAGTTTTGAGTGCAATGCGTGTGTAATGATGCTGTTGCGCTGCCGCTGCTGCTGCTGCTGCTGCGGCTTTGCTGGTTGTTCGACAAAATGTAACAGAACGCAAAAAAAAAAACGCAAAAAAAATTGTAACCCAACAAACAACAACAATGCGTTTGTTGTTTGTGTGTTGCGTGGTTCTTTTTAATGGTCGTGGGTGCTGTATAGATTTGAAACGCCGTCACAGCAGCGGGCACTAAGCGCACTCTTCGAATAGAAAATTCAAACTGAGCCCAAGTAAACGCGCAGCTAGCTGGTCGCGAGTGTTACTCCTGAGTGTGTGTATGGGTGAGAGAGAGCGAGAGAGCGGCACTTAAGACCCAACTGAGTCGTTTCTATTCCATATTATCGCGCGCGCACAAGTTGCGAGAGAGCGCAACAGAGAGTACCTGAGTACGTGTGCGTATGCGTGTGCATGTGTGTGGCTCCAGGTAAACTTGCTTTTTTGGGGTGGATCTTGTTGAGTGAGACACACACACACACACATACAGGCAGGCACAAATGGACACGCACATACACAAGCATAGTCTTTGTGTCTGCAGTCAGACCTGTTTGTCTGTATTGTTGTTGCTCTTGCTGCTGCTGCGCTGCTTATGCTGGCAGAGCGCGCAAACTGTTGCCCATAAACATGATTTAGTGGACGCAGCGCAGCAGCCCGCTATCGAGTTCAATCCTCAAACGCGTCTCTTGAGTGAGCACTGTGAGAGAGAGATAGAGAGAGAGAGAGAGAGAGAGAGCGGGGGTCAAGTGGCAGTTGGCTGCTTGTGTTGCTGGGGCAGTTGTGGAGTCAAGAAGAAGCAAGGGGCAAAGGGGATTCAGTAGCAACAGCAATTCATGACTCAGTGATGCCATGCTTAAAGTGTCGCCATTTTTTCTTTGGGCCAACTCGCCGTATTTGGACTTGGCCAACACAAACGAGACACACACACACAACACACTTAAGAAGTGCTGCATTTTTTTCGAGCTCTGCATCTGGCAACGCCTGCAAGATCAGTCCGGCAACATTGTTTGCGGCTTATGCGCGTAATTTGGACATGTAGAGCATAAAATATGACAAGCTGGCAACGCTGTTTGGTTAGAACATTGGTGATTTATGACTGCAATTGATTGCAGCGTAATAATGTGTTTTTATAACGCAGTTGGAGCAGTCTGGCAACACCGGTTTGTTTGGTAAAATGACTTAGTGGCAACGCTGTATGCTACTTTTACTGCAACAACTCGGCTTAAACCGCTTCTTTGATTATTTCGTAGTTCGTTGTAGCAACAGTCTGGCAACGCTTGCCTCTTAAGTGGCAAATAGTTTAGCATTTCGCCGATATTAAGATAAAGATGCTCTATTCAGGTGTGTGTGGGTGTAGACTCAATATGCAGCCAGTCTGGCAACGCTGCGGCAGCTGCAGCAGCACCCAATGCACAGCCAAAGCATCAATGTATGTGTTTGCTGTGTTTATGTAACTCTCAGGCAGCGAAGAAACTAGCAAAGCCAAGACCGAAAACGAAGTTGAAGACCAAGACGAAGAGACATGGATGAAGACAAGAGTAAAGGCAAAAACCAAGACGAAGACGAAGACCAAGACGAAATACGAAATACGAAGAGTTCTCGGAATTCGTCAATTGAGTGTTTGCAATGAAATGGAATGAAGTCGACTCGAAGTCGACTCGAGTGGAATCCCAGTCCACAATGCACAAAAGAAACAAGTTACTGCGAGATACAAAACCTACACACACATACATATATGTACATATATATTTGTATCTGTATCTGTTGGCTACGTGCTGCAGTGTCTTCAGATACAAAAGCGACTTGAACATTTTTCATTTGCTTTGCTTTCACTGCATTTTACATTTCTGTGTGTGTTGTACTTTAATGTTTGTCTACCAAATGCTCATTTACCTGTTGATCACTTCCAAAGCCATTACAAAAACGACCTCAACTATCCCAGCTACCTGCCTGACTGTGTGTATCTTTCAGATACATTTTCGAAACGAAACGCTTAATCAATGGAGTTTCCCTTTTCGCCCTCATACATTACAACACAGCTATTGATCCTGTTTTTTTTTGTTTTCTTACCTGTTCTTGTTCTCATTCTCATTTTCTTTTCTCACATTTCAAATTCTCTCAATTCCTTTTGTGGGATTGCTCTGTCCATAAATAACGCTTATAGCATTATCTTAATTATAAATTTAATACCAAATACTATTCTAAAAAAAAAACACAGTGGCAACGTTATCGCTATCCGTAACATTGCGACAATCTTACAAAGTGCCTCAAGAGACTCAAGTGCTGCTTGTTTCGTAATGCGACGATTTCACATGCTCCTCTTGATTGTACTATATTAATTATATTCCGTATTCCCCAGAGAATGACCAATATAAATACTAAATATGTTTGTAGTGACAAGTTCAAGCTTATCGCCACAAAACTCAGTTGCACAACCCAGCTGTGACATTGTACAAGCATTTGCTTGATCGAAAGACAATAGTTTGAAATCAGTTGACTACAAAATCAAATAATTAGTTAAAAATATGCATACATATATGCAATACATTTTTGAAATACTTTAATCTTTAAAGAATCAATATTACATGTAACTAAAATTTTGTAAATAATTCGACAAAGATAGATAGATATGATATATAAGATTTGAATTGTGATATCCATAAACAATAAAATATTTTGTAAAAATAATATGCAACCTAAATTATAAAAAAAAACTTCCAGCAAGAACTTTACGCTTAAATCTTCAAGCAATTTAATTTTTTTTCAAAATGATATAGAAATAATTTTCGAAATACTTTTGGCAAAATCTTCACAATACATTTTTGAAATACTTTAATCTTTATAGAATCAAATATTTTGTTATATTACATGCAACTAATATGTAAATAATTCGACAATGATAGATAGATATATAAGATTTGAATTGTGATATCCTTACAATAAAATATTTTGTAAAAATAATATGCAACCACAATTATCAAAAAGCTTTCAGCAAGATCCTAACGCTTAAATTTTCAAGCAATTTAATTTGTTTTCGAAATAATATAGAAATAATTTTCGAAATACTTTTGGCAAAATTTTCACAGTTAAGTCGTTAAGCAATCTTAAGGAATATAAAACTATAATATGCTAAATCATTTACTCTACAATCATTTTTAAACTATTATATTTAATTATATATAGAACTATAGAAAACATAGAACTATAAAATGCTATAACTTCATGATTATAATCACTATTAATAAAATTGTAAGCGAAACTAAATAAATTATCGAACTGATATCGATATCAGCGCGCAAATCGTATCGAATTGCATAAGCTCGGACACAAAATATACTATATACATTTGATTTAATAGGCCTACTTCAATTCGCACGCTCATAAATCCATTAGATACGCGAACATTGCCAAATTTATGGGGCCTATAAATAGCCAGACAGACTTATAGCACTTCACATGTATAGAAGATATATGTACACATCTATCTACACACATAATTGATCATATCGTTTATCAGATCGCAGCTTGTTGTTGTGATCGTGGGTAGGCGTCTTTCATTTTGTGTATTTTTGGCATAAATCAAATCACATCAAATCAAATTAAATCAAATCAACGCCTTGGCGCGACGACTCAATCGCTTCAGAAGCCGCATCAAAAGCAAAGCAAACAACCAAAATAGAAAACAAAAAAAAGAATCCACAAATCTCAGATCTCAGATCTCCCCTCGAAGTATGAAGATAAGAAGCTCGAGCCGCTGCATAAATATTTAAACAAATTGGCTAAAAACGATCTCAGAGCGAGCTGTCACTCAAAGAGATATTATAACAGCAGCCTTAAAATATGTTTCACGTTACGCATATACCCTGTAACCTCAGTGAACTTGGATATCAATAAAGGTAGCGTTATGAAATTTTGTCTACAGTTCGTATAATGTTATTTCAATAGTATTTTCTAATACTTAATTCCTAAAGTCATACTCGGCTATTTATTGAACTAGCGTTATGAAATTTTGTCTGCAGTTCGAATAAAGATTTTTAAAAAGTTTGTCTGTTCATAAAGTTGATTAACTACCCTGCAATGTCACTAAAATTGCTTATAACCTCATTGAACTCGGTTATTAATCAAGTTAGAGTTATGAAATTTTGTCTACAGTTCTTATAATGATTTTTCAATAGTATTTTCTAATACTTAATTCATAAAGTCATACCAAACCTCAGCGAACTCGGCTATCTATTGAACTAGCGTTATGAAATTTTGTCTGCAGTTCGAATAATGATTTGATGATGAAAAGATTTGTCTGTTCATAAAGTAGATTAACTACCCTGCAATGTCACTAAAATTGCTTATAACCTCAGTGAACTCGGTTATAAATCAAGTTAGAGTTATGAAATTTTGTCTGCAGTTCATATAATGATTTTTCAATAGTATTTTCTAATACTTAATTCTTAAAGTCATACCAAACCTCAGCGAACTCGGCTATCTATTGAACTAGCGTTATGAAATTTTGTCTGCAGTTCGAATAATGATTTTTAAAAGGTTTGTCTGTTCATAAAGTTGATTAACTACCCTACAATGTCACTAAAATTGCTTATAACCTCATTGAACTCGGTTATTAATCAAGTTAGAGTTATGAAATTTGATATGCAACTTGCGTAAAGACTTTTAGAGTGATATTTAACAAAGCTGTTTGATTCCCCACTTAATTGCCTCAATCAGCAAGTTGAACATTATTAGATAATCATTTATTTTATAAGAAATTTTGTGTAAGAGATTTTATTTTTTTTCCTCTTAATAAGTTGATTCATAACAATATATATTCAGTAAAGAACTGTTTCTGCAAGTTGTAAATACCCGATAAGTGGTCTTGCGTTTTACAGGGTATGTAGTTGATCAGACACGCTTCACTTAGGCTTACCTACTTTATGTTTACTTGTCGAAGAGATTGTGAGACTCTGATTGCGTTTTCAGCACATGTTAATTTAAGCATGAATCAATCGTTTGGCAACAGAGCGAAAGAGTCAGACACACAGAAAGAGAGAGAGAGAGAGAGAGAGAGAAAGAGAGATAGACAATCAAATAGGGGGAATCTCTGCAATAATACGATGCTTGGCGAATTTCGATTGCTTCGTCATTGCAAATTCACCGAATTTTCATCTTCGTCATCGAATCTGGTTTCTCTTTTAAAGCTTCGCTCTGTGGAATTCAATCACTTCCTCCAACTGAACGCGGATAGCAACAACATGCAAGATACATTACTTATAGTGTTATTTATTTTCATAAATTATCTCTTTTTGTCACTTTTGTTTTTCAGTTGGCGCCACGACATAAAAAATATGTGGCGAATATTATTTTTATCACTTCGTATCGGGTTTGTTTGAATTGATAAATTTTGATGACGGCACAATTCAATAAAGAAGTTGGCGAGCTAAGAAAGTCAATGAAGATCAGTGAGATTCTAAAGAGTATTGTATTAAGATGTAGTTAAAAACAAAAAAAAAACTTAAATAAAGTATGTATAGTTATTAAAATATAAGAAAAATCTATTTGGAAATGTTCTTACTAACAATACATTTAAGCAGTTGAATCATTCAAATTTTCTTCAACTTCTTCTTCAACTTATCATTAATTCTTATATATATTATATTATAAAAGTGCAATACGTGATAAAGAACATGCTTAAGGAATATGTTATATAGATAATGGTTTATTCTTTGATTATTTAATCCATTTTATGGCTTAAGTCTGTTGAGTGTTGCTTCGTATTCCTTTGTTCTTTTATATATATAAAAATTTTACATTTATTCCCTGACTAACCTCATTGAACTCAGTCACTATTGAAGCTATAGGCTCAAAATTGATTATACAGTAAACTGTTTAGAACTCCTACTCCTTTTCATATTCATTCTTTTATATATACTACACTGACTAACCTCATTGAACTCAGCAGCTATGAAAGCTGTAGGCTCCAAATTTTGTACATAGCTAGCTGTTTAATAATACAATATAATTCAAAAGTCATTTAAGTGAAATATGTATTATTTTTCTTGAAATTTTTTTTTACTAAACTCATTTACAGCCATAATATTAAAGCTCGTCACTTGGAATTTGACATACACATATTTTATGACTCTAACTACAAATTCTGAAAACTTCAACAAAAAATAAATGAAAAAAACTGCTCTTGTAGTCTATGCAAGTCGAGCACACTCGACTGCGAATGAATCATATTTGATTTGCTGTTTGGTTCATTGCGCAAATGTTTCAGCAAATATCGAAAAGACTTTCACTTTTTGTTTTTGCAGTTCTGACTTGTTGCAACTGCAGCAATTTGTGATTACACGTTCTCTGCGCCATTGTTTAGCTAATTGTAATTGTATCTCAAGCTGAGGTGCGACGTTTTTATTTTTTTTTAAATCGCATTTGTTGCTGGGTTTTTGAATCGTTTCTTTTTGTTAAGCTAAGTTGTTTCGTCATTTTTTTGTGCGAGCCTTGCATGATTGGTTCGCATTTCGATTTCTTTTGTGGTCGACAGTATTCAAATTTCGCCTGCAAGTAATTCAATGCGTTGCGTCGACGACAAAGACAGCGCTAGGAAGTGGAAAGGGAGCATGGAACTTTTAACTTGCGCATGTTGCAAGTCGTCGTCGTCGTTGAGTATCAATCAATGAACTTTGTCACCCAAATGTAATTGACTTTCCCCCCTGCCAGCAATTGCAACACACATTGAAATCAAAGAGAGAGACCAAAAGAATGGAGAGGGAAATTAACTAACTAGACCTTATCTATAGCGCATTTCAGGGCAACAAGTCAGCCAACTAAAATTGTACAAATTACTAACAGCAAAGCAAAACCAAACCAAACAAAAACAAAAGCAAAAGGAAAAAAAAAAACAAAAATACCATATTTAATGCGTAACAGGCTTTCCTATCTATAGCCACGGACATGGACAATCTTATCCGGCCGCAGACTTCGAAACACACAAAAATTGGTAAGCTTAATAATACGCTCGACCGCTTACCTATTTAGTAAAAGAATGCCCGGAGTTATATAAGCGAGAAACCTAGCTATAGATACAGTCAGTCACAGATAAAGATACAGATTAAATTATGCATAGCAAGGTGAGAGGGAAAACACTCAAACACACACACAACAAACACGCAGTTCCATTGTGATAAGTTAAAATGACTTTGTGACAAAAAAAAAAAAGATACTAGGCACCTGTGTGTTGTGGATAGACAGACAGACAGATAGTTGGAAGATAGCTATCTATCTAGAAGACAAGACACTGATTCAGTTGCATATTTATAGAAAACAGCACAAATTATGACTCGAAACAGTTTCAAGATACAGTTGACAATAAAAATATTAAGAAAACAGACAGCAACGGCAAATTAAAGCATGGCATGCACTGTCAAAGATAAACACCGATGAAGAGTTGCAGATACAGTTCTATCTTTGGCATACAGATACAGATTGAAGTGAAGATATAAATTCAAGAAGCTCCCGTTATAAATTCACATATAACGAAATAAGAGCAGCTACACAGAAAGAACAAAATGTGCTAAGATCAAGAATAAAATCATCAAAATTTTAATTGAAGATTTTTTCAAACCTAAAATTTTATTTCAAGGTTTTTCCTTTAAATTGAAAAAATCTTAAGTGTACAATATAGATTTTTTCTCTCTACACAGATAAAAAAGAAGAAACTATGCTAAACAATATTAATTTAACTTTCAAAATTTAAAGACACAACTTTCGACAGCTCAAAAATATAGAATAAATAATATAAAAAAAAAATAGAAAATAAGATATACAATAGATAAAAATACTATTCCAAATATCATAATACAAAATAGGAAATTATGGTCTAAAAATGTGAACGTTTAGTTTAAACTTAAATTGAAATAAATATGCAATGAACTTTAGTAATAACTTCTCGATAGGTAAATAAATATAAAGAACAGACTCTCAAATATTTACAGTTGTGATCATTCAAATAGCAGTGCTTACAAATTTGTATATTATTACATAAAATGCTTTAAACAAATTTACAAAGGAAGTACTCAATTTAATTCCAAAGCTGATGCAGATCTTAAAAATTGTGTAATTATTAAAAAGAAACATTAAGGTCTCAATACAAGTTACAAAACTTACACCTCAGCTCAGCTCGGTAAATTAATGAATTTCAGTCTGAAGATACGACAAAAGATACTCAAAGAGATACAGATAACAAGTCACTGGAGATAAGTCTAGGAAGGTCTGTAATGGATTGTATTGTATGCTAGAGTGTCGTCTCTCATTGTGAGTTGTGTTGTTGCGTTGTTTATCGTGGTGTCAATCATCTGGGAACACACAGTGTCAAATATTGACTTATCACGATTAGTTGAGGACACGCACTTGGATTGACGTAGTTGAGTTGTAAATGTCGCATAATACTCATACTTGGGATTCACGATAAGATTCTCCCGAATGCTACTCACACATTTTGACTGAGAATTCTATTTTCCACCTTATTCTGATATTGCTAATGAGTTCCGCTAAATTAAAACGGGGCAGATACAAGAAGCATTTTTTTAGACCCGGTGCCTAGTACGGTTTTTACCGACTAAAAATGAATCAGTCATGACGCAAAAACTGATTTAAAACTGAAAAGATACTAACTACACATACTAGTCACGTTCCCCCTTTCATTTTCTTGCTGACCGAGTCATGTTCTAAGCCCAACACTGATCTCTGTCAATATTGTTGTCCGATTCGATTTCAACTGATAAAGTACAAATTGTCAGAACGAGGTCAGAGAGCGCTTCAAGCGAAATGTTTGCGCTCTTTAAGTCGAGTGTTTTGTCCCCAAAACTTGAACCATTTTCTGTTAGCTTGTGTGTTAAATCCGTTGCCTAAAGCTATAAATCTTTCACTGCTTAGTGGCGATCTTATTTTATTTGTTTGTGTGCATAACTGAACCAGTTTTTGTTTGCCAAAGCTAAAAAGCAAAATCTAACAGCAATTCTTTGTTGCTTAAATAAAAGTGTTTTGTTTTTTTCGCTTTCCTTTGTTCAAATCTCTTTTTTTCTTGAAGTTAACTTTGCAATTTTAGCTTTATACAATTATTTTTGAGAATAATTCTTCATTAAAGACTGATATAATTTGGTTTATTCAGTGTTTTATTGATGTACAAAAATATTACTATCGATAACTATTGTTGCCAGATGCATATCTAACAAAGACATTTTCTTAACCATGCTTAGAGAATTAACTCTTAAATTTGTTTTTTGGCTCTCGTATTTCAATTGTCACTAAGATAAGCTCCAACAACCGTGCGACCTTCCCAACCTTACCATCAACCATCTATTCGCAAGTTTGCAATTTTAACTTCTTAAATTTATTTTTTCAATTAAAAACAGTTTTAAACTTAAATTTGTTATCTAGCTCTCTTATTGCAGCTGTCAGCTAAGAAAATCCCCAAACAGCCTTCCTACCCTCCCAACCCTACCGTCAACCAGCTGCGAACTTTAAAATAGCAGTGCCTAAGACCTAAGCGGTAAAAATTGAAAAATTCTTTAATAATCTCAACTTGGAGTCAAAATTTTGTTATATTATGAGACCAATGTATTTTTATTTTATTTCAACATTTCTTACATTTTGGGTGATTCAATATAATATAATATATTTCAATATCTAACTGCTAACCTCAAAAAAACACTGATCTGTGCCAAGAAGTGTTACATTTATCCCCGGTGCAGTCTCATTAGTTGAGAAAACTAACATTAAACACAATTTATAACCCCAGCCTCCTAGACCTTACCGACCACCTTTACTTTGCACTCAATTGAAAAAAAAGCTCATTTGGTGGAAGCAGGACAAGCGACACTCTATTGAGAGAGAGTAGAATGCGAGCAGATTTAAGTAGAATTTTCTAGCTTCTACTCTCTGCCAATTGTAGAACTTCCTAGTTTCTTCTCTCTGGCACTACCAATCGAATCTCAACTGCAGAGCAGCCAAATATAATAAACTCAATTAATGTGCTTAACTCTTTTTTTTTATTGTCTCTTGTAGTATTATCTTATCGTTGTCGCATTTTGGCGCTCACGTTAGCTTTTTTTCTATATTTCTTTTGGGGCAGATCGGCACTTAGCGGAGATAGGGTTGAGTTTGATGATAAGGCTTTTCATTACTCGCACTCACACGATCGTTTCGACTGACTGGCCAACTGACGTAACTGTGCATAGCCTTGCAGTGTGCGGACAACAGCAACGATACGAGGAGCTTCACGCACGTAAATCCCAAAAAAAAGCCAAAAAGCGAACAATCGAAATACAAATACAGAAGCCCACGGACACGGAGGTCTGATATCAGACCGAAAGAAACGTTCTAAACATGCTTAGCACATTCGCTTCGGTTAAGCAATATCTGAAGTTCGATTTATCGCGTGTGATTATCGATAATATTGTGTTTAAGCTCCACTACCGTTGGACCTTTGTGTTGCTGCTGGTGGCAACCCTGTTGATTACCTCGCGTCAATACATTGGCGAGCACATACAGTGCATATCCGATAATGTGGTCGCGCCGGTGATAAACACCTTCTGCTTCTTCACGCCCACGTTTACAGTGGTAAGTATTCATTTCGTTAGATAAGGTTTTTCCTACTTCAACTTTGTGGCGACTACTTTACAACTTATTTCTTGTGTTCAAGTGTTGTGGAATTTTACTACAAAATGTTAACCAATTTTTCGATCTTTAATAAATACAAGTATTGATGGGTTTTGATCAAAACATTTGGTATTTACCTTGATATCACTTAACATTAATATCATTTTGCTTCCTGCCACATTCTACAATTATTTCTATTATATAGAGATCTTCTATTTAATATTGATATTGATTTGTAGCAGCGGTACCACCTAGGAGGTCTGGTAGTGCTTTCTGCTTCTTTCTTCCCATTCTCCGTATTAATTTTTCATTCTATTCTCTCTCTTCTCTTATAACTACATAGCTTTCTACTTCATTCTTCCCTCCCTCTGCGCTTTTCATTCATTCTCTTCTCTTATCTGTTCAACAAATTTAAAACGTTGTTTGATTTTGAGTTGGCCAACCCTTCAGAACTTCCAATAAAGCCTTGTTCTATTCAATTAATAATCACAGCGCTTTCAATGTGCTCCACTTTTCAATGTCATTCATAATTCACTCCATCATAAAGATCGTATATATTTCGCTATTACTATTGATTTCATAACAAATGGTACCACTAAGGAGGTCGCATGAGTTTTTCCCCAAAGGTTTCTCCCAAATGAATAACCCTTTTCTTATCTGCTCAACAGGTGCGTCATGTGAACAACACAGCCCTCGAATCGGGCAGCATCTTTCAACCTGGCATCGGACCCTACAATCGCAATGAGGATAAAATCAAGCGACACGCCTACTACCAGTGGGTGCCATTCGTGCTCTTCGCCCAAGCTTTGTGCTTCTACATGCCACACATGCTGTGGAAGAAATGGGAGGGTGGTCGCATCAAGGCACTTGTCTATGGATTGCGTATGGTTGGATTAACGAAATATCTGAAGCATGACAGCATGCGAATTGGCAAACTGAATATACCATCGATGGCGGAGGCTGAGGAGCGTGTGATCAACATACGTCGCACGATGATTGATCGCATGCGATTGAATCAATCGTGGGGCGCACATTTGGTCTTTGCCGAGCTGCTCAACTTGTTCAATTTGTTATTGCAAATCTATTGGACGCATCGATTTTTGGGCCGTGAATTTCTCACTTTGGGCATCAAAGTGCTGCGAGAACGTTGGGTCGACAAAATGGATGCACTCGATGTTGTGTTCCCCAAAGTGACCAAGTGCACCTTCTACAAGTATGGTGCCTCAGGTTCGTTGCAGGAACACGACACTCTCTGTGTGATGGCTTTGAACATTATGAACGAGAAGATCTATACCATTCTGTGGTTCTGGTATGCTTTTCTGCTGACCGTCACCGTGCTCGGACTTTTGTGGCGTCTCTTCACTGTCTTCTTCTACAAGAAGTAAGTTTAATTTGAGATTTTTCTATCTATCCGTCTGTCTGTCTGTCTGTCTGTCTGTCTGCTCATATAAACTCTTACAACTCTAAAACTATTAAAATTTGGAAAAATATTTTGATGTAAATTTGACAAGCTTTGGAATGTCTGAAAGTTACTTTCGAGTGTGCTCGACTGTGACATACCCGTCACTCATTTTGAATACCAACAAAACAAAACAACACTTACTTAAGTAAACCAACAAGTAACCTTAGTACAACGACATACCAAAACATTTAAAATATTATATACCAAACAAACATACCCAATATATACTTTGGTATCCCAACAAGTAAATTTAGTATTACGACATACCAAAACATTTAAAATATACCGAACAAATATATCCTAAATATACTTTAATATCCCAACAAGTAAATTTAGTATTACGACATACCAAAACATTTAAAATATACCAAACAAATATACCCAAAATATACTTTAGTATCCCAACAAGTAAATTTAGTATAACGACATACCATAACGTTTAAAATATACCATATGTTATAACATATAATATTATTTTAAACAGCTTCCTAGTAGTTAAAGCACTCAAACTCAAATTAAGAAGTCTTAAGTGTAGGACCCTAAAAGCAAAAATTTGCTAACATATTTAGTAACTAACCATTTCAATCTTTCTTTGCTTTCTTTCACTTTTAGCGTCACCTTTTCAAAATGGTCGTTATACTGGGCAAAGCCGGGCAAAATAGATGAATCCGATCTGAAGTCGGTTATACAGAAATGCAATTTCTCCAATTGGATGTTCCTGTTCTTTTTGCGCACAAATCTGTCGGAATTCCTCTTCCAAAAGGTCATCTACCATCTGGCCAGCGAGTTCCCCAACGATCCGATACACGATAACGATATCAACGATTACAAGGCACGCGAAAGGGAAGCAGCTGGAAGTTCCGGAAGTACGGCAAAATATCCTCTACTCGAATCACTGGACACCGTGGATGCCCCGTTGTTGCATCATCGCGGCGGAGCGTCTGTTGCACCAAAATCACCCACAGATGGCGCCACGTTGCCTGCCTAATCGACATTTAATTTTATGTACATTAAATTAAGCTTTAAGCAATTAATTATGGATTTCTTTACACATTTTTTCTACAATACAATTTTTTTTTTTTTGTAAATGGTTTTTTCCCCCAAATAAATTTATTTTTAAGTTCTTTGGCTTTGTTTTCAAAACGGGTTTACACCAAAAAAAAAAAAAAAAGCAAACAAACAAAGATTGAAATACTTAAAAGTATTCAAATCAAGAGAGAAATAAAATGGCTGCGGGCCAGTTTAGAAATTGAAAAGAAACGTTAAAAGCAAACCGGCTGAGGCGATTCACCTTATCATGTGGGTGTGGCTCCATGTGGGCCAAATGAGCACCCCCATTTTATTTCATTTTTTTTCTTCTTTTTTTTTTGTCGACATTTACTTATCGGTATCGCTGCTTGACTTTGCATTCAACGCTCTTGACTGTGCTTTAACTGTGGCTTGACTGTGGTTTGACCCACTTTCCGTTGACACCGACAGCGACAACGACAATGAGGCGTGGCTCACTGTGGTTTTTGAATCCGAGATCAAAGATTTGGTCAGATTTGGTGTCGAGCATCTGATGCTTGAAGCAAATGGAGGTAATGATTGAAATTACAATTACTGATAACACAAATGCAATACAGTCCTTACTATACCCAAATCGTGTTCAAAAAGTAATAATCAACTAAATAATTATTAGTTCATCCAACCTTTGAATAATACTTGAAGTGCGCTCTTCAACTTCTTCATCAAACTTCAGATTATAAGCTTAACGATGCAAAATCTTAAATTCAAAACTTAAGCTGAGATACCCGCTGTCCATTTCTCAAAAAAGCAAATAAGTGCGGTATTAATTTAAAATATACCAAATTAATATACTGTAAAATACTAAAAATATACCAAAGACCATATTTAGTATCTTAGTGAAGTACTACATTCGAAGTTAAAGAAAAATAGTACTGTATTATTCTTAAAATCTACCAAATTAATTTAACTAAATTTAAAATATACCAAATTAATATACTGCATAAATACTAAAATATACCGAAGATCATATTTGGTATATCAATGAAGTACTACACTCGAAGTTAAAGAAAAATAGTACGGTATTATTCTTAAAATCTACCAAATTAATTTAATTAAATTTAAAATATACCAAATTAATATACTGCATAAATACTAAAATATACCGAAGATCATATTTGGTATATCAATGAAGTACTACATTCAAAGTTAAAGAAAAATAGTACGGAATTATTCTTAAAATCTACCAAATTAATTAAATTAAATTTAAAATATACCAAATTAATATACTGTATAAATACTAAAATATACCGAAGATCATATTTGGTATCTTGATGAAGTACTACATTCGAAGTTAAAGAAAAATAGTACGGTATTATTCTTAAAATCTGCCAAATTAATGTATCGCCAAACAACTAAAATATACCAAAGGCCTTATTTTGTATATCGAATAAGTATTATATTCGAAATATACCGTAGAGCTCAAAATATACCAGATTGTAAGTCAAACCAGTTAAAACCCCATTTAAAGCTGGTCACATTTCGACACTTTAACTTAAAGTTGGCAAGCAACAAGCAACAAAAAAATTGAGCAAAAACTTGAAAATCATCCATTAAATTCATTCGGTAGCCATATTTGTATACATGTAATTGCCAGTTAGTTATGACACCTGATCAGCGTGCCTTATTCGAGCACGTCTCTACTTATAATCGTTAGATACCCTATGATGAAGCACAATGTGAAAGTCTAGCTTAGAACTTTAATAAGTTTTTAATGAAATAAAAAAAAAATGAGTTCAAAATTGAAGAAAGACTTCTGATTCTTCACTTTAGAAAACATGTTAGTATTTTCTTTACATTTATACTTATATACTTTAAAAGAATAAATTTCGTGAAAATAATAAAAATGTTTTCTAAAATATCATATTTTTGTATTTTCTTGAAATTTAGTCTTATATACTATAAAAAAAATAAATGTCATGAAAATAATAAAAAAAAAGTTTTGCATTCATTGTAATTTTAAAGAAAAATCTACCCAACTTTAAATTTAGTATATATTTTATTGACTGACAGCATCTAGACATATCAAAAGTAAAAAAAAAATTTAAGAAAAATAAATACAGAAAAACTTAAAAACTAAAAAATCGATTTCGTTTCTGATTCTTTTTTAGGTATTTGCCAATTATTATGATGTTTGCCAACTCGCGCGTCTATTTTGCGGTCAATGCCGACGAGTTGTATTCACTTTTGACTCGCTTGCTGTCCAAATACACAACGCACTCGCGTCGCGTTCCGCCTCCTCTGCCACGCCCCCTGCACCACTCTACTACCAGTGTTGTCCACGCCTCTTGTCTCCTTCTTGAGGCCTGACACTCGACATGTGTTTGCTGTCGTTTTAAGTAGTTGAGTTAATAGCAAAAAAAAAAAAAGGAAAATAAAGTGTACGAGAGTGGAGGAGGTGAATTAGAAGATTCGACTGGCAAATACTCTATAAATCAATTCGAAAACCATATTTAAAAGTTTGCTTTAAAGAGTATGCGAGTCTTTCCATTATTTACATTTTGTTTTAGACTTTCGAAATGAAATCAATGCAAAAAGTGGAAGGGGCAACAAAAAAAAAAAAAACAAATGAAAACTGTGATCAGGTTTATTGTGGGATTGTTGGTTTTGTGGCCTGTTGTTGGCTTGTTCGATTGTGGAATTGTTGGATTGTTGGATTGAAATCAGGCAAGTAAAGTAAATTTGTCACATAGGCGAAATACATACAAAAACTTCTGAATATCGTGCACGTTTCTTTTATCGTTTTGCATATCAAGTGCCACATTTTCTTCTTTATTTTATTCCTGGAGCTCTGACAAAGCAGAAACAACAAAATGCCAAACGAAATGAAAAGACAGCAAAGAACAACAACAGCAACGTTAACCAAAAAAAAAGAAACACACAATAAATAATTGTATGGCGCGAGCATTGTTTTCTTTTCTTATTGTTTCGATTCGTTTTTAGAGTTCGTTCTCTCTCTCTCTCTCTCACTCGCGCAATGGTGAATGACCGTTAACATTTTCGACTTGGTCTCTAGACGAAGAAGAAGAAGCAGCAGAACAAGCTTACCTGGTATGACAGGTTCTTCTGGCCCCTATTGAGTTGTCTTTAACGATTCACGGCTAGCCCCCCAAATAAAGAGTCGCGCGGGTATTCAAAGATGATCAAGAACAGTGGGGAGCGAAGAATTGTAACAAGCCTGACAGCTGTTATAAAGTGAGCGACTTGCAGATGCCCTGTAAATAGAGAAAAATAATGTTAATGAGAGTAGGAATGATAATGATTCGTTTTTTGTGATAATGATAATGATAACGATAACGATAATGATAATGATAATGATAATGATAATGATAATGATAATGATAATGATAATGATAATGATAATGATAATGATAATGATAATGATAATGATAATGATAATGATAATGATAATGATAATGATAATGATAATGATAATGATAATGATAATGATAATGATAATGATAATGATAATGATAATGATAATGATAATGATAATGATAATGATAATGATAATGATAATGATAATGATAATGATAATGATAATGATAATGATAATGATAATGATAATGATAATGATAATGATAATGATAATGATAATGATAATGATAATGATAATGATAATGATAATGATAATGATAATGATAATGATAATGATAGTGCTAATGCTAATGCTAATGCTAATGCTAATGCTAATGCTAATGCTAATGCTAATGCTAATGCTAACACTACCGGTAATGCTAACAATAATGATAGTGCTAATGCAAATGCTAATGCTAGCGGTAATGCTAATGCTAATGCTAATAATAGTAATGATCATAATAATATTAATAATAATAACAAAAGTAATAATAATAAAAACGGTAATAGTAATAATAATAAAAATAAAAATAGTAATCGTAATAACGAAAATGATCATTATAATCACAAAAATAATATTAATTATAATAAGGAACACATTCTTTACCCCATCACAACATCCTTGGGACATTCCAACAAACTGCAAATTGCTTCAATTATCAAAATTTATGCGACAATTAACACTTTGAACTGCGCCAAGCAAGCGGAACGAGCTTCGAGATGGGGTTGCGACTGGGAATCGTTGGGGGCTGAGAATACGTCTGGGAATAGGGGGAGCTTGGAGTGGACCTGGTGGAAACCTGTGTCTATGTTTGACTCGGTTTGGTCTGGTCATTCGTTGCCAATAAATTTATGCAATTGGAACACTTGTTGCATGCGCCTCGTGAGAGTCTGCCAATTTTCTTAGCATGCAAATTTATTTCAATTGCATTTAATTTGTGCGGATTAGCAAATGTTTACTCGCTTCTCGTCCCTTCCCCCTAAAAAATAAGAAGAGCGAATTGGGGGTGCGGCTGTGGCAATCGGAAAGAAGCAGGAACTACATTTTCGGATCAATTTGCATGTCGAGCGCATTTTATTGCGATTTATATGCAATTTCAATGAATGAACGACCCCAATTTGGAGCCACGTGATGGCTTGTTGCATGCACCACGTAAAGAGGTGGCAGCCTAGCCACGTATTTGAATTGTGGTGAAATTTTAGGAAATAAAACTTTCAAAGTTATTTAAATTATTTTGTATACTTCACATAATGTAATTTTGGGAATTTAAGAACACTGAATTCAATATATTTTTGATTTTTTAATTTTTTTATTGTGGGGGTTTAAAATACTTGTAATATGAAATCTTTATAGAAAGTTTTGTCAATATTGCAAATATCCGATTTCATAACGGATACTTTTTGATAAATCTAAATGTTGTGGGGATGAACAAGGCGATTCTACAAACAATTCAAGATTAACAGAGTTATAATTAGAAGTTTCTAGCTCGAAAAATCGAAACAGTCTTATTCTGAATGATTCTAATTTCTTCCATTTTTTGGATTTATCTTATCTTAAACCTTAAATCCTTAAAAAAACACCCGAAAGCTGATTTTCTTTATCATTAAATTGCACATTATTTTCTTGGATTGTACGTAGAATTTTCTAGTTCGTCCCCAAATCTTATTCCTTTACTTTTAACTCACTCCAATAATTAAAATGTTATTCCGAATGATTTAGATTTTTAGATTTTTCTTATCTTAAACCTTAAGTCCTTAAAAAACACCCGAATGGGAAATCTTATTCCTTTACTTTTGACTCACTCCAATAACTAAAATGTTATTCCGAATGATTTAGATTTTTAGATTTATCTCATCTTAAACCTTAAGTCCTTAAAAAACACCCGATTGCACCCGATTTTCTATACCATTTATTTGCACATTATTTTCTTGAGTTCAAGGAAGAATTTTCTAGTTGGTCCCCAATTCTTTTCTTTTACTTTTGTCTAATAATCGAAATATTTTTCTGAATGATTCTCCTTATAGATTTAGCTTTTTATATTTATTACATCTTAAACCTTAAATCCCTATTCTTCCTCTTTTATTTTGACAAACCATAAGAAGGTTTATTTGGTTTGTGCTTTAAATATCGTTCCTAAAAATGTGAAAATCCAATTTATTTCATATGGAATATATTAGCTGTCAGCGTCATGCGTTTTGCTCTTTGTCTAAGCAGAGAGTCTGGGAATTTGTTGTTGTGGCTTTGTTTCCGCGATTGCGTCTTTGTCTTTGTTGTGTCTTTGTTCCGGGTTGGAACAAGGAAGCACTTCCGTGAGGACCAGGACGAATGATGAAATCGCAACGCTGCGTAGGTCAGTTTTGGCTTGCTTCGTCACAAAACTCACTCAACCAAAATCGCGAGTACAGTACGCAGACAAAGGAAATTCCGCTCAGAGACAGAGAGAGAGCGAACAAAAGTGCGACTCTCTTTTAGGATCGAGCGGTGTGAGGGTTGCAACCCCTGTTGAATGATGATGACGTCGCAGCAGCCCTGTGCAAAAACGATGTACGGCGCAAATCCGGAATCGAAACACGCAAAAACCAGGAATTGAAATTGAAATTCGAACAACGAACTTCGAACTGAGAACTCCGAATTCGAGAGACGTCACAGAAAATAAATTGCGAGCGATTTCCGGGAAACGTAGAAATGCATTTCGAGTATTTTTGTTTTTGTTTTTGGGTGAAATCAAAGCGAGGCCAAGGGTTGCGTTTAACATCGGGGGTTGTTTACGTCGATGCGTTTCGTCTGGCCATGTGCGTGTGTGTGTGTGTTTGTGTGTTTGTGCAGCATGTGGCACGTTCTAATGGCGTTTTTATTGCCCGGAAATTTTACGATATCTGTTTTTGTTTTTCCCTTCTGTATGTTGTGCTATGCGACTTCTCCAGAGTTTTCCATTGCTTTCCGTCTGTTCTCTGTTCTTCGTCTGCTATTTCTGTTTACTCTGTCTGCATTTCTATTTTTACACCTTTTACATCTCACTCTCTCTCTTTCTCTCTCTCTTCCTCTTCTCTGCTCATTCTGCCTCTGTCTGCTTTGTTTTGCTTTTCAGTTCGCATTGCATTTGCCGCTGTTGCTGCCCACTTGGCAATGACCTTGAGCACATGCTGCTGCTGCTGTTGTTTGCTGTTGCTTCCTCTTCTACATCTTCCCTCCTCCCTCTGGCCCCTTCTCTCCCAACTCTTTCACCCCCTCAGCACTCCTCCTTGTCATCTATTTCGGCTCAGCTCATCGCTCATCGCATTTTGTCTGGCGTATCAGCTAAATGTTATTGACCTCTCGCCTTAGACAAATCTAGAAGAATTTTAGCTAGACCAAGAGCATGATAGACTTACAGATACCCTGTCAACAAAAAATATAACTTAGAGGGGATCTAAAATTAAAGTAAAGTACCCTATTAAAACACATATCACAACGACCTCTCGCCCTTGACAAATCTAGAAGAATTTAAGCTAGTCTAGCAGCATGATAGACTTACGGATACCCTATCAACAAAACATATATAACTTACAAAGGATCTAAAATTAAAGTAAAGTACCCTATAAAAACACATATCACAACGACCTCTCGCCCTTGACAAATCAAGAAGGATTTTAGCTACTCTAGCAGCATGATAGACTTGCAGATACCCTGTCCACAAAAAAACCTTAACTAGGAATTTTATTAAAAGTAAACTACCCTTTAAAAACATATACAACCAAGAAACACGTTTCCAAAATAAAAGTTCCTTTTGCTATGGCAAACTTTTAAATATGATAAACTACATGACACCCTACAAAATACATAATCATGTTAAGAAGCTGTCGGCAACCTTGTAAACAAAATTCATAATCTTTGCTTTCAAAAGTAATGTTTAAATGTAATGTCAAAGTACTTTTACTAACATTTAAATGATCAACTTAAAAATACCCTGTAGACAAACATGATAAAGAAGTTCCATAAATATTATCTTCTTTTATAAACATTTAAATGATCAACTTCAAAATAAGAGCAACAAATATTTTCCTTTATTACAAACCAATCCTAAATATAGAATGGAATACTAATAATAATAATTAGAAACCAATTCTATTACTTTGAAACTTTTGCTGTAGTATCTATATAGATTATCATTGCCAGTTTTATAGAGTAAGCTCTGATTAGCATGCACTCGTAATGGGAACAGTTGTAAATCTGGGACTATCAGCTTGTTAGTCGCAGTTACTACAAATTATAGCTCGGCATTTGAAACGGAATCGTCAACACGCTCTGCCAATGACGTAAATTCTAATGATTATAGACTATAAACCCAATCAAAAAACGCAAACTAAGCACGACTCTACAGAGTCAAGAGTTATGTTCAAGGTGTAATGTATTAAAAAAAAAATATATAAAAAAACAAATAAATAAAATGTCATTTTTTAAAATGGAACACAGACTTTTTAGAAATACATTTTAACTAAAATTTGCATTACTGAAAATAAAAATAAATTTTCCATGTACATAAATAAATCAAGACAATCTATATTAACGTCTTCGATATATTTCAACGGATTTTTCACTCTACGCAGAGTTTTGTCTATATTTATTATTGAAATAAAACTATTTGAATTTTGATCCTAAGTACTCACAGACTTTTTAGAAATATATATAACCTAAAATTCGTATTACTGAAACTTTTCATTTAACAAAATAAAAAATACTAAAACCACTTTAATTTATACTAAAGTCTTCAGTATTTTAGAACACATTTTTCACTTTACACAGAGTTTGAACTTGTATCCTAAGTCAGTCTTTGAAGAAATGCAAATTACTTAAAATTAGTATTACTAAAAATAAAAAATAATAATTTCCCAAAATAGATAAATACTAAAATCACTACAATCTAAACTTCCGATTTTTCAGTGTATTTAATGGTTTTGTCAACTTTGCTCTCGATCAATAAAAGTTGCAGTCTGTGGCATATTAAGAGGGCATTGCTCAGTGGCAAAGAACACGATGTTTTTATGCTGATGAGACAATGTCATAAAAGTCAATTGAGACCAAGAAGAGGAGGATCCATCATATAAGTGCCACAGTGTGCGTGTGTGTGTGTGAATACACTCAGATTAGTCAAGAGCTGGGTGATAAGAGACTGTGTCGATTAGAACCACAAATTTCCACTATATATAGTACATCAATGATCACCACAGAGGCGTCTCAGTGTTTGCTATGTTTTCTTATATGTTTTTTCATCTCTTCGTTTTTTTTTTGGGTGGCAATGTCCGCCCAGGCGGTAAAGTCTCAAATTAGCGCCGCATGACAATGATATAGCGACTCAAGGCGTTTTCAATTTAGACAATTACGCAACGCAAGCTTGACAAAAAAAAAAAAAAAACAACTGTAAATGGAATTGGTACGGCGCATTAGACGTGGAATTGGGACAACGTGGGCGGCGATTCTAACCTCAAAAGCCGCAACTCAGACTAAAGATCCAATTCCCCCGACTTGTGTTCAATTCGATACACTTTGATTGTAGACACTCGGCAAAAGTATCGATTACGAGTTTTGTCAAAAGATGCATCGCTACCAGTATTTATATAATAGCTGTAAGTTAAGGTGATGCAATGTGGCTTAACTTAACGATACTTTCAGTTCCAAAGTTTCGTTAAGATATATTTATTTCAATTTTTGTTTAAAATATGCAGATATCAGATGTGCTTAAAACTTAACGAAGCTTTTTTAAGAAATGTTTTGTTGAGTTGCTTATACAATGTGGCTTAACTTAACGATACTTTCAGTTCCAAAGTTTCGTTAAGATATATTTATTTCAATTTTTGTTTAAAATATGCAGATATCAGATGTGCTTAAAACTTAACGAAACTTTTTTAAGAAATGTTTCGTTGAGTTGCTTATACAATGTGGCTTAACTTAACGAGACTTTCAATTCCAAAGTTTCGTTAAGATATATTTATTTCAATTATTGTTTAAAATATGCATGGGATAGTTGTCAGATGTGCTTAAAACTTAACGAAACTTTTTAAAGAAATGTTTCGTTGAGTTGCTTATACAAAAACGGATTTCTCTTTATTCATTTCTATGGTAACTATTTCACATAACTACTCAAGGTGCTTTAAACTTAACGAAGCACTCACAAGGGAATTTTCGTCAAGTGAGATTAAGAGTAAAGTATATTCTCATAATGATCAAGCGATCTAATCGATAGCAATTGATATGCTAACTTTTAATTTTAATCGAAGCAACTGTACTAAACTTCATCTGTAAGCTTAGTTCGGGTAGCTGGGTTAGTGATGAGACCCAAGATACGTAGAGTATAGAACGAAATAAAAAACAGGTTGCCACAAGTGGCGACACATCGCGACCTTAATCGTTGTCGGCAAAGCCGCAGCCGCAGCCGCAAAACGATCAGCGCGAATTGAGCTGGATTAAATGGTTTTTCGCTTAATGAAATGTCAATATCAATTTTTCGTTTTTTTTACTATTTGTATTTATATCATTTGCAAAACCATTTGATCGAGGGTCATTTGCCGATTGCAAAGTGAATTCAAGGCGATAGAGACGATCGATAAAACTGCATACAATGACAACTTTCAAAACACACACACACACAGAGACGCTGAATGTGTGTCAGAAGAGGCAAGTTATCAATCTGTCGATTAACAAATAATCTTTTTGCCGCAAACCTATCGAATATCCACCACACCTATCCCCCCTCCCCCTCCCCCTCCCCAACCACGACATGGCTGAGTACGTAACACGCGCTCTGTCAAGCCAAGCGCTGTTTCATTCCCAAGCCATTCCAGTTCACTCGATTCCAATTCCATTAAGTTTACTTTTCGTTTTCTTGTGTGTGTGAGAAACTTTACTTTTGTTCAACTTAAACATCTAACAGCTTAGCTTAGGAGCTCTCAAAAAAAAAAAAAAAAAGAATACAATTAGTTGTTGTATAAAATAAAACGTGTGTGCGTGTGTGTGTGTATTTTGTTTACAAAAAGCTATGTTTGTTAGCTGGCCGCTCTCTCAATCTGTTGCTCTCTCGCTCAGCAGTAGCGTTGCCAGATCGCTGCGATTAGTGTAAACGCCACACCCCATAGTCCAGCAGCTGTTGTTGTTGTTGTTGTGGTGGTTGCCGCATTGCAGCCATCGGTGTCACAAGTGTAGATGCAGCTGCGATAATCCATGCGATCGCCCTTGTTGCGCACATAATCACAATAGTTGCCCAAATCTTTGGAGCTGCAGAAACGTTTCGCCCCAATGCCGCCCTCAAAGCGTCCCACATGCTTCACACAAAACGTTGCGCCATGCACATTGGAACAATTCTGCGGCTGGATGTCGGGCTGATCGAAGCGATCAAAATATTCGCCGCACTGGAAAGGATTCTTCGTATCGCTGGCATCGCACACATAGCAATCAATTGCCGTTGCGAAGCTTATGCAGCAGCACAGCAGCAGCGCAGCCAGCAGCAGTGACGTCGACAGAGACGTTGACATTTCGTTCTTGTTGTTGTTGTGTTGTTACGTTGACTTTCTTTTGTGGATTTGACGTTGTAACGTTGATTGCACAATGGTTGCGTTGCTTTTGCCTGGTGGTGGATTTGGCAATGGTTCGCTTAGGTGGGTTGGCGGGGTGATGACGCACTGCTCACACTCGCACTCTCGCACACACACACACACACTCTCAAAGAGACGTCGAGAGATTCGTTTTGTCGTTTGTCGTTTGTCAGCGTCGTCAGCAAATGCCAAGCTGTTACTGAAGCGTTGTTTCAACTTCGTTTCCAATCGTTTCCAAACCCAAAGCGAGAGAGCGCGCTTGACTACCTGTACTCTGTGTGTGTGTGTGTGTGTGTGAAACTCTAGCACGCTCTCTGACGCTAGCTTGCTTGCTCTCTCGCTCTCTTCGGTGGTCGCTCTCTTGCTAGCCCTAGAACTAGTCTGTCTGACAGTCAGCTGTGTGTTTAGCCCAGGTACGCATCCTGTTATTGTCTGTGTCCCAGAGTTATCGTTAATCGTTCATCGTTTATCGCTTGTACTAAAAACAATCAAAACTTGTTGTTGCGTAGCAACAGGTCTACAGCGTTTTTAGCTCAAACATGTCTGCTGTTGCCCTCCCCACTTCCCGCTAGGCTCCTACTTGCAGACTGTGTCCGCCATGCTGGTTCGAATTCTTATTGGAATTTCATCATTGGGCGCCCAAGAGCAAACGAGGGCATTCAACTTGGAGTTGATTTTTTAGTGTGTGTGTGTGTGTGTGTGTGTGTGTGTGTGTGTGTGTATTTCTGTGGACAGAACAATACAAACAAAGCGAAAGCAGCTTTTTATACCCGCAGCAAGAACAAGTAAAGGGGTAGCCACTAAAAATCTATCTATCCATCTGTCTTTCTGTCTGTCCGCCAGTTTAAACACCTCGATCTCGGCAACTAGTTGAGCTACAGACACCAAAATTGGTGACTAGACTCCTGCAGTTCCTATGTCATTTTAGTTAATTTTAGCATCCACACAAATCATGCATTAAATAATAAATTTGTTTATTAGACGAGATTTACAAAATAAAAAAAAACTTAACTATTTTTTCATATACATATATTTTATAATATATATGTAGTTGGCAAAAAATTAGATCAAAAAATCTTAATTTAAATTTTTTTTCGATTTTAAAAAGAGCAATCTTGAAATAAAATGTTTAGGTTGGAACAATATTAAATCCAGATTTTAAGTCTAAATTTGCATTTTAAAATAAAAAAAATCTTATTTTAAGATTTAAGTCTTGATTTCTATACAAATAATCTATTTGACAAATTTTTGCTAAACTTTTTAATAGAAAAACGCATAAAAAACTTTTTTCGAAAATCAAGGGCAATGTTTTAAACGTAGTCTGGTCTCACTTAATATGGTATTTTCGCATTTCTTTAGTAAAGCAACTGCAGATTTCTATCTTGTTTATTACTCTATAAACAATAAGACGAGAAAATCTTCTAGATTCCGTAGTTTCATAGTTCTTATTTCTTTCCTATTTCTACAAACAATTTGATATGACAAATTCAAAGTAATCTGGTCACACTTAATACACCTAACAGGTATTTCCCGGTCAGGCAATCGCACAACCGCAACTTTCTTACATGTTTTATGCTTCTGCTTTTGGCTTTTGTGGTCGCTTCTTGGCAACGAGTTGTGTCGCTTCGCTTCGTGTCGAGTCGAGTCGATTGTCAACGATCTTCCCTCTGCAGCTCTCTCACTGTTTGTTTGTTGGCCAGGCCAAGCCTCAAAAAGCCCACACGTACATCGTAGCGTAATTGAAACGATCCGAACATCAGACATCAAGCATCAAGTTGTCTTTCGGTTTTGCTTTATATGGTTTATGCCCCATTTCGGCATCGTTTGCGTCCTCGTTTTGTGGCATGATCACAGCACAATGCCACAAAACTGTCACCACAATGTTGAGAGTCTTTCCAGTCGTTGTAAAGCGGTTTCTGTTTCTCCCCCCACTCAAGTGTTCCTTGTCCCTTGTTCTCAACTCATTTCGTGTGGAAACTCAATAGGCGCATCGATATCACCAAATCATCTAATACTACACTTAAGTAACTCGACTCTCAGTGGGTCTGGACTGTTGAAATTTGGTATGGCGACTACATAACAATTATATTAACTGATAACACAATAACAAAATATATCCCTAGACAGCATCAATGTGCAACAAATTACATTTTATGTTTTATGGGTTCAAAGCATAATTCTCTAGAAACATTCAATTATTTCCAGCAACACTTGAGAGCTCTAAAAATAGCTGCATTAGAGTCAAGTTCATGGAAAGTGCACGGCTTCGGCGATAAAAAAAAAAAAACATAAGCAGGAAGTTATATCATGCCCCCTTCGAACAAAATATTACCATGAAATACATAAAAATTGCAATAAAACTGAAATTTGCTGATTAGAATAAATATTTCTCATATTTGCGTTGAAAGTCATTAAGAAGTAATCAAGAAAAATGAAATGTGTTATAAAGTGAGAATGATTTTGAAATGTTATTTATTTAAATATATTTGAAATATAAGCGAGATATATGTATATGAAGTTGTTTTCCATAATCAGTATTTGCAACTTGCTGATTATGTAAAATATTAAAAAAAAAAAAAAAAATGCATGGAAATATAAATCGAGTAAACAAAATTTGCTGATGATAATGAAAAGTAATTGTAGTTTTAATTATAAAGCAACATTATATGGAAATCTGATCCCTGATCAATAAATTTATACATACAAGTTCAGCTTTGTTAAAACATTTAATGGAAATAATTTAAATCAAATGTGGATTAATAAAATGTGAATAGGTAAAATGAGCAAGTAGGAAGGCTACAAGCGAGTGTACTCGACTGTGAGATACCCGGAAAAAGACTGTAGTATATTGAAAGTCATATTTGGTATATCGATAAAATGCTACTTTCGAAACATGATATATAACTCAAAATGTAGCAGATTTACTAAATAATATACCGCAAAATCACTACAATATACCGAAGACCATATTTGGTATATCGCAATACATATATATATCATAAAGATCAAAATATATCATATTACCAGCCTTAAATTACTTCTACAATTATCTTTTTACTCTATGAATTAAAATGTTGGATCAAATATCATTTCAAATATCGCTTTAAGTGTTTTTTCAATACTATAGCTTATCCTTTAATATATCTATATAGTATATACTAATTTAATACTGCCTTATACCATACATGGCTGCTGGTTGGTTTTTTTTTAGTACCATTCGTTCCCTATGAATAAAAATGTTAGATCAAATGTCATTTCGAAGTGGAATTTCAGTATTTGATCTTATGCTTTCATAGATCTATTTAGTATATACTGATTCAATACTATTTAATACTGCACATAGATCTTAGCATTTTTTTAGTATATACCAAATACCATTCGTTCCCTATGAATAAAAATGTTAGATCAAATGTCATTTCTAACATGGTTTTAAGTTGAATTTCAATATTTTATCTTATGCTTTCATAGATCTATTTAGTATATACTGATTCAATACTATTTAATAGTGCACATGGCTCTTAGCATTTTGTTTTTAGTATTTACCAAATACGAAGCGAAAGAAACAATAAATCTGCAAAATGTCCTCTGCCTACGTGACTAATGCAACGATCTGCAGTTGCCACACATGACTTGCAGTGTGTGTGTGTGTGTGTGTGTGTACGTGCCACATCCATCTGTGGCATGCAGCCCTTTTATGTGTGTCTGGCACACATGGTGGCAGCGCCTCGCTTGCAGCGTTGCAGTTGCACTTTGATCTTCACATTTGGCGACGGCATTAATTGAAAAACGAGCCCATTTCAACTTGCCACGTCGCCACACACAAACACAAACACACACACACACACACACACAGCGAGAATACATAAAAAAGGAAGCTGCGGAAGCAAAGCAGCAAAAGGAAGTTGTAATAAAGGAGCAGCTGCTCTCTCTCTCTCTCTCTCTCGAGTGCAATTTATCAGAGAGAGAGAGAGAGAGAGAGCGAACGCACAAAGAGAGAGCCTTGAGTGAAATGCAGTTTGAGTGCATTGCAGGATGAGCGCACAAAGGAATGCCAGATAGGGATGGCGTGTGAGTGAGTGAGCAAGCGATACGCACTCATAAATCAATGTCACGTATGCATTGCGTTTCGTTTCCACCCGCGCGCACGTAGCACCCACAAAGTTATCGAAATGTTTATCGGCTTGACGTGAGACGCGAGTGAAAGGCCAAAAGAAACAACTCGACAACAATCAAAAAGTCGAGCTCAAGATCGTATGGAGCATGTAATGACAGGGCACTCGAATATTATTTTAAGCTTACGAAAGTGCGCGTCGTTTATTATAGGACCATTAAAAAAAGGCCAAGACCGAAAGCAACAAACCCCGAAAAAAAACACCTTAAATTAAATGAAATAAAATGAATTGTATACAAAAAAAAATACAGAGCAACACACGAGCTCGCTGCATGACTTTGCTGGAAGCCAGTTAAAAAAAAAAAAAGGGAAGCTCGACTTGTTTTGGGAACCAAAACCTTATAAATAACACGACAACGACAACGACTGCGACTGTGTGTAACTGTAACTTGAGCGTCACCATATTGCATGACTGATGAACCGGGTTTTTTATTATTTTTTTTATTTTGGTAATTCAAAACAGCGATAGCGTCGTTTAAACTTTTAAATAATGTCCCATATCAACTTTTCAGGCATTGATCTACTAGCTAAACCAATTTTATTGACAGTACCAAGAGACTAAAAACCAAAACAAAACTATGCATCGTTATATCATTTGTCATTTGGTTGGTCTGGCGTTACTTCCGTTCTTTTTAAATAGATAAGCATAGAACACATCGCAAGTAGACTTCGCTAAAATTGAAAGAGAATTCAGTTCTTAAGTTTCTAAATAATTTATAGAGTATTTTAAAGCCGCATATGGCAAAGTATAAAATTTTTGAGAAGTATTTTCGGTTATTTTCCACAAGAGAAATCCTAAAGTAATTTATTTAAATAAAGACTACAATCGGTGTGCCAATTAAATTGAGTTAAAACAATCTTTATTGAGTTGTCTTAAACCGAAAACTAAAAACAAAAGTTAGGATTTGTGGTTAAGAGTTTGCATACAAATTTAAATTGAATAATTGAAGACTTTTTTTTGTAAATTAAAGAAAATTAAAAAAATATTGTTAAAAATAGAAAATATAAAAAAAAATTGTTTAGATTAGAGTTCTAATATTCTTTATGTTAGTTTATCGATAGTAAACTGATGTACGAAAACACTAAAAACAAAAATTAAGATTTGTGGTTTAAAGTAATTTAACACTTTTTTTTGTAAATTAAACAAAATTAAAATAAAAATAGTTAAAAATAGAAAATATAAAAATAAATTGTTTAGATTAGAGTTCTAATATTCTTTATGTTAGTTTATCGATAGTAAACTGATGTAAGAAAACAAGCAAAGCACACACTATGCTAACATCCTTCAATAATAATCAATAATCTTAAAACAAGGATTCCTTTAGTTGTTAAAATTTGCGAAAGAAAGATTGCAGAGGATGATCCAAGAATCGAAAACTATTAATCGATAGTTAATCGATTATTGAAGTCTCTTGATGATGAAGTTTTAAGATGATGAAGATGATCAGTTGAGAGATGATGAAGGAAATAAGGTTAGAATGAGTGTAAGAAAGATCTTTTGCAGGGCAATCGATAGTCAACTCAGCCCAGTTGAAGTTGAAGACCAAAGAATATGGTTAAAGCAATAAACAAAAAGGAGGTGGGGGAATTAAACTCGCAAGCATTTGAATTTCCAGTTTTTCTTCTTGGCCGAATAATACAAAAAGCGAAGAAAAAAAAAGAGCTTACCTTTCGAAATGTTACCAATGTGGTTGGCGTGACTTAAAAAAAAAATTGGACACAGAAAGCAGAGGGCATAAAGCGAACGCAAACGCAATAAGAGAGAACATCATGAAATTCGAGGCATTCACGAAAAGAATAAAAAAACAACAACAACTTACCTGTCCCTACCAAACCCAGTCCCTCCCCCTCCCCACTGCTGCCCAAGCAACTCCCACCACAATTACCAAAAAAAAAAAAATCAAATAAAATAAAAGAAGTCAAGTAATCACAAAAAAAAATAAATCAAGCAAAATCAACAGCGGCTCAAGAGAGAGGCGAGAGGCAGCTAACACATGTATGTGTGTGTATGTGTGTGGTGCAATTGCTGCTCCAAATTTGTTCAGTGCGATCAAAAAGAGCTTAATGCGAAGCTTTAAGTACGACATATGCACAGCACACAACTTAAACTCGCACGCAATTGGAACGCAGTGGAAACCACTCGAAAGAGAGAGAGAGAGCAACTGGAGTTGATTTGAGTTGAGTCTGAGCATCAACAGCAACGGCAGCGCCTCAGACTCTGTGCAGAGACGAGCGCGCACGCACACCCAGAGAGTGAGAGTGTGAGAGAGTGAGAGAGTGAGAGCAAGCAAAGAAGAATGAGAGAATGGCTTTGCATTACAAACTGAAGCTGAGTTGAGTTCGAAAACCGTTTTTGAGCGCAACACGGGAAACAAGACGAAACGAAACGGCAACGGAACAACGAAAAGCAAGCAGCGACAGTCGACAACGGCGACAGCAGCGTGTGCTGGGCTATGCTCACTACAAAAGCCATTCCGCAGCGCACAGTCAAAGCGAGCTCAAATCTTTGTATATTTCTTCTTACCTACTGTTTTACGTATATATAACATCTACTATTTGATATATATATACGCATCTATATAAATATATCCATATATATATCTTTGTGTGCTTCTTTGGTGACGGTTTGAGTTTGAGATACACAACAACAACAACAACAACGATAACAAGAGCGGTGCTTTTTTTTTTGGTTTTCAATTTTTTTTTTTTGATTTGCATTTTTTTTGTTTTGTTGGTTTTTTAGTTGCGCGGTTTTTGGATTTTCATTTTGGGTTTTAGTTGCGCGTCTTTGGCTGCAGCGATTGCAACGCGACGCGCGCGTTTTACGCAGCAATAACAACAACAACAACTGCGTTTATATTTTACGTGTAAACAATAATCGACAAAAATTCCAACAAAACACAATTCAAATACAAATACAAAAAAAAAAAAAGAAATACAAATACAAACACAAAATTCAAATACAAATAATTCAAAAGACAAAAATAAATAAAGCGAATAAAGAAAAGAAAAATAAAAATAAAACGGCGCGCAGCAGCCCTGCAACTGAAGAAGAAACAACAACAACAACAACAAGAGAAGAAGAAAAAAAAACCCTCAGCGAGAGAACCTGTTCTGTTCCTGTATGCGTGAGTGTGTGTGTGTATGAGTGTGTGCGCGTCGCTGCTTATGCAAATTCGTGAACAACAACAACAGCAACAACAATACTCACACACCTGGCAGCTGATTTGCAGCAGCCAAAGCACACAATGAAAGTTCAGCTTCAGCTGCTGTGACACGAACAACAACAACAACAAGAGCGAGCGAGACCAACGCAGAGGATTTCGTTATTGTCGTAAGTCATATGTACATTCCTTTTACACTGTTTCTTCTAATGTCGCAAGTGGGTGCTTAAATGGGAAAGAGGAGTGCAGTTGTATGATGATAAGCCTCTCTAAACACAGATTAGCACGGTTGTTGTGCAATGCCGAATTCCAATTGGAATCGCACGATCAACTAGAAAGCTTTACTTTTTACTCAGATCTCTTTTTTGTGTTGTATTTGTAATACTCATTTCAACATCTGCAGCCAAAGATGGTTCTCATATGTTCGCTCTCCCCTCCCCACTCCCCACTCCGCACTTTATTCTCTACCCAACGGAAATGGTCAATTGAAGCTGCACAGAGACAACGCAACGCATTGTTCTCTGTCTGTCTACCGGGAAACGCAAACGTTTTGTGTTTGTCTGTTGTCCCGTTTCTCTCCCGAATGAGCTTCGGCTTCGGCTTTGGCTTCGGACAGCAGCTTCAGCTGTGACTTCGGCTTTGAGTTCGGCTTCCCGTACTGTCTGATTATGTGCACGCAACTTGCGGTTTTTTTTGTGTTATTTTCACCGGGTAAGAGAGGGTGACAGGGAGAGAGATGGAGAGCGAGGGAAGGGGCGGAGGGCGGTTTGATGAGTAGACGCTAACACAGCAATTAGTCAGTGCATTAGCATCCGCCGCTTTGAGACGTCAGCAGAAAGACAGAGACTCCCACTCAAGGGTGACCAAATATACATATTTTTGCCTTTTGCTGTTGCTAATTGAAAACATATTTGCGGACCCAGTACAACAATAAATACAAACTTGTTGATGACTTATGTTCGGATTTATAAAAGTCAGGTTTGTTTGTATAAAGAAAACGTTGATTTAAGTTGAGTTTAAGTTTACTGCTTCATAAAAGCTCTATCGAAAACGGGAATTCAAGTTTAGATTTGATATTACAGACAATAAAAATAAAGCAAATAAAATTATTAAATTATTGGTTTTAAGTTATATTTTGTTTTTAATCACTAATTTATATTGGTGATTAAGTTTGCACTAAAAAATAAGAGGTGGAATAACTTTAAGAGTTTAATGCACTGATTAATAGTCTGATATTCACTTTATTATATTGTTTTGTTTGTCAAGTTTATCTTTAAATTAAATTTGTTTGATGGCAGTTTGTATGATTTTTATGCTAATTATGTATTGCGGAATATACTTTTGATTTAGATGTACAACATTTAAATTAATAATTCTTTCAAAGTTTGATACTCACTTTATTATATTGTTTTATTTGCCAAATTTCTAATTAAATTACATTTGTTTAATGGAAAATAAATACGTTTTTATGTCAATTATTCAATGCAAACATGAAAAATGTTTATTTAAGCATCAAATTTTCTAATAACTTCAAATGTATTATTAATTAAAATTTTTTAAATGCAAATCAAAAATATATTCCTTAATAAATATGTAATTTACATAAAAAATTGAAATTCAAAAATTGTACATTAATAATTCTTTGTGAAAGAATTAGAATAAGAAATTTCAATGCATAAAAATCATTTTTCATATTCACATTTTAATTTAATTTAAAAACATAATTTATTATTATAAACAATCGAAATAAATTGACCAATCGGTATTCTAAGGTACTCTTGTGACTACCCTCGTTGGCTATAATTGAAGTTGGTGCCAGCTGCCAGCGCAGCAGAGTCATAGAAGGTAGCTGAACAAAGCGAGAATGGTAGAGACCGACTGATGAGTGTGAGATAGAGTAAAAGAGTGAGCAATGGAGTGGCAGAGGGAGAGGAAGAGGGAGAAGGAGGGGAGAAAAGGTAGCTCAGGTATGTAGGTAGGTAGGTAGGTAGGTAGAGGGAGGAGGAACTTCCGGTTTGGCTGGCGACTTTTGGACAGCTGCTTACCAACAACAGCAAACAATGCAATTGCCAAATGCAATTAAGCAAATTCATTTGTTTCAACGTTTTGTGACGTCACAAGCAAAATGAATAACTGACTGACTGACTGAGTGAATGAGTGACTGAATGCATAACTCACTGAATGAATGACTCGAGTCTATTCGTATTCATGTTAAGGTTAAACGTGTAAAGTTGTACACATTCTAATTGCATTACGAGAAAACCCAACAACAACTGCTGATGAAAATCAAGTTTAAGAGACTGCAGACATCATAAAAAATAGCATGACTAACCGCTACCCTGTAAATGCGAAAGCACTTAAAATGGACATGTTCTTAATTAGTTAGAGATTGCTCATCACATGCAGAGCAAATTAAATGTAAAGCTGGCGAAGAATGTCGTGTATTAGACTTTAAAATACCCTGTAAATTGATGTTATCTATCTTCTGATTACGATAATTCAAATTTTGTTGTCACTGTGAAGCTTCTCTTCAAATGTGTCAAATATATTTAACGAAATCGTAGATACCTCTGATTCTGTAATATGCCCTGGGAATATGAAGTTATTCCCAAGTTTCACATTAGCATATTTTGTATTAAGGCTTAGGAACTGGAAATTAGATAAATGCAGCAATTAAAATGCAATTACAAAAGTGAGAGGAACTAGTAGATAATCTATAAAATTGCCAATCTATACATTTATCATGATTTAAGAAGCAGTAATGCGTCAATAACGACATCTAAAATTTATTATTTTGCTTACAATTTTTACATATTTTATATTGTTTAAATAGGAAATATGAAATACATTTTTGCACTTTTTAAAGCCCATTTAATTGTAATGTATCTTTCAATTATCATTTATAATTAGCGGACCATACTTTGTAGTAGACAACTATTTTCTAGAGAAACCCCATTAACAGTGTATCATTTGCATACCCTGTAAATGGCCGATAGAGAGTAGTTATACTGTACTTGCATACCTCGTTTAATGGTCACTTAGCTTAAACTTATTTTCCACCTAACTTCCACATTGTTTGAAGAAACGAATGTGCTCGACTGTGAGATACCTACTACCCATTTTGAATAAAAGCAAAGCAGAAATACTAAAAATATACCAACGTTTTTTTTTTTTTTTGGGTATAGTACTACATTCAAATTATACGATAGAAAGCAAAACAGTGCGGCATCAAGTTTAAAATATGCTTAATTAATATATCACACTAAGAATATACTAAAGGCTATATTTGGTATATTGATAATGTACCAAAATATACCATAGAGTGCAAAATATACCAGATTTTTAGATAGGGAAACCACGGATCGTAGTACGTAAGAAGAATATATAATATATACTTTATAGAGTCTGACAAACTTCTTCCTTCTACCCTATGTGTAGCGGGTATAACGATTTGTGTATTTTGAATTGTTGCTACCCATTTGACTGTCAGTTAATTGTCATTTGCAAAATAAACAAGTAAGAAAGCTACAGTCGAGTGTACTCGACTGTGTGATACCCGCTACCCATTTTGAGTAAAAGCAATATATTTTATGGTATTATTCTCAAAATATACAAAATTTAATGCAAAAATACTAAAAATATACCAAATGGCATATGTGGTATTTATTTAATAACTTCGACAATTTGTATCTGATCGCAATCAAATTTTCAGGAATCATAAATACTATAGTTATTACTGTATATACCAAAATTCGTAACTCTAGCTTGAAAATTACGCTTGTTATTCGATTTTTTTATTTGCGGGGGCGGAAGGGGGCGTGGCAAAACAAATTTGAAACAAACTTTATCTGCGTGCAAACATAACAAATGCCGTCGAAAAAAAATTATAGCTCTATCTCTTATAGTCTCTGAGATCTAGGTGTTCATACGGACAGACGGACAGACAGACAGACGGACAGACGGACATAGCTATATCGTCTCGGCTGTTGACGCTGATCAAGAATATATATACTTTATAGGGTCGGAGATGCCTCCTTCTACCTGTTACGTACATTTCCTGCCGACACAAAGTCATAATACCCTTCTACCCTATGGGTAGCGGGTATAAAAACGAAACAGACACGTAAAAGGCATTTAATACGTTTGCTCGGTGCACTTTTGGCGACCTTTGCAACGCGACACCTGCACATCGCACATCTGCCCCACAACACTTCTCTGCCCCTCCTCATCCAACACCTCCACAATTTGTGCATATAAATTGCAATTTTCGCACATAACATTTGCTGAAACGAAAACGACGACGACGACGACGACGACGGCTGCTGTCCATGGCCTTGGCAATGAAAAGCTTAGCAATGAGTGCAACTATGGGGAGGACAGCAGCAGAAGTGGGGAGCGGGGGAGGGGGCGGTGGTTGCTGTCGTGGTCATTGTTTGCCTGTTGTGGCAGCTGCAGTTGTTGTTAATGTTGTTGTGGTTGTTGGTGTTGTTGTTGCGGTTAATTGTTGTGGCTGCAGTTTTATTGCCTTGTTGTGGCCAGCGAAGCGTGTGGCGAAAATCTAAGCGAAAACAAAAAAGTAAAACAACAACTAAAACAGGAAAACGCTGGATAAACAACAACAACAAAATGGAACAGGAGAGGGTCTTTTTTTTTGGGTGGGTTATCAACTAGGGGTCAACTATGAGTATTCATGTCGGGTATTCATGTCACTCACACGTCAAATTGTGCAAGGAAAGAACTTTGGGGAGGTGAGAAACGTTGCCAGGAAATCATTATCTTTAAGTTTATTCCCAATTAAGTTCTAAACTCTAGAACAAATATCTTAATTAGTTCAGTTTGAAATCCAATTCTAAGAATTAATTTTAGTCAACGTTAAAACGTTTAACTTTCTCTCTGACTTTAAAATGTAGTTCCAAGAATTTTTTTAAGAAACGTAAAGTTTTTTTATAATGTAATTATTCTTATGGTGACTTTGCTAGTTATTCTTAATACTAGTTAAAACTGAGTTAAATTAAATTTAAGTTGAGTAAAACAAGGGTTCATCAGAGAAATCTAAAAGTTGAAGAGCAGTTTTCGACTATCTCCAAAAGTTATTCAGCTTAGTTAACATTTTAAAATGGAGTTAAAAATCTTGAATTTGAGTTAACATTGTAAAGCTTACAATACATCTTCATGAAGTATAAAGACTATAGTAAAATGTACTCAGAAAGGTAAAAATGTTGAATCACGATTATATCTTATATCAACATTTTTGTAATGATCGAAAAAATCTCAATTCAAGATCTAATTAGGTTACAACTCCTAAAATTTTATTATATAAAGTTTTCTTCGAGAATCTCGATCTTTAATCTTAATAACTGTCTAAAAATAATATAGGAGTGTTTAAAACTTATTTGACATTCCAAACGACACTCGAAAAGCTGAGCTTAAAATAGCAAATAGTAAAATCAACATAAAGTCGACGAGTAGTTGGCAAATAGAAATAATTGATTGAAAGCAAATATAAATATTTGATTGATTATAATGAAATGTCAGGAGACTAATTGCATTCTAATGTAGCTAGTGAAGCTGAAGCTGACTCTGACTCTGCCTCTGAATGCAACACAATTGTGATGTGTACAAATGTGGCGCTTGGGTCAAACGTGCAACAGGCAGCTAGAGATCGGTGTGGCATCGAGAGTGCATTCAACTTGCCTCGCTTGAGTTGCGCTTTACTCGATGCTTGGATTCGGTTCGGTTCGGTTCAGTGTGTGTGTTTTAGGTTCGAGCCAGCGAGTGGCATTTGGCAAGTGGAGCAAATGGCAATTGGATATTTAAATGGGTGGCGCATCAATTTCTCAGTGCAGCTCGCATTGACTTTAATTGAAATTGAAGCTGTCTGCAGATTCTATTAGTTGATTTATGTTTGCCTTGTACTGTTCTTCTTCTGCTGCTGCTCATTCTTAAGAGAAAAGAAAAGAAGAGAGAGAGAGAGAATAATAATGCCCCCAACCGAGCCGCGTCGTAGTCATGTCTCCAGTCTCCAGTCTCCAGTCGCGTGTTTGACTTGTGATAGCGTCGGAGAGCACAAACAACGCACTCGAAACGAAATTTACATTTTTCGGCCGACTTCAATCAGTTGCCCGACACGTTTTCCAATCAAGCAAATGTAGTGTGCTGCCCCCGAAAGATACGCAAACGATACGCAGATACATAGACTTAGATAACTACACTCGACGAACAACTCAAGGCAATTCTCCAGTTCGCAAATTGATGACATTAAAACAAAGTGTTGTGAGTGTTGTGAAAACGTGTACAAAATCAAAAATTACTTACTACATCTATTTTTCAACTACTCTCCAAAGTCTCCACATTGAATTCTGTTTGTTTAATGTATTTTTATATGCTGAAATCATTAAATAACAGTTTTACAAAAGTCTACACTACTCTCCAAAGTCTCCAAACGGAATCTTATTTGTTTAATGTAAATTTATACGCTAAAATCATAAAATAACAGCGTCACAGAAGGCTAATCAGCAACTCTCCAAAGTCTCCACAAACTAAATTTTTTGTTTACTATATTTATTATCATTGCTGAAAGTGATAAACTAGTTGGGAGTTCTTTTTAAAGCAACATAAGGAAGTCTCCACAAGTCTCCACACTGCAAAACTAAGTTTTTCCCTCAGTACATACACACAATAAGTTCATGTTTACTTCTTGATTAATTGTAACATCATATTTTGATCTTATCATTGCAGTTGTCATTTGGATATGCATCGCTTGAACAACAACAAACGAAAGACAAAGAAACGCGCAATAATTTAACGCCAATCAATACAATACAACGTTTTACAACACTGCCATTGCCGCAGTTTAATACTCGCCTCAACTATTGAATCCTAAACTCCTGAAGCCTTTAACCGCTGTTACTTCAACTGTGCCAAGATGTATAAGTTATTGGGTAGCCTGAAGAGCTACCTAAAGTGGCAGGACATACAAACGGATAATGCCGTCTTTCGTCTCCACAATTCCTTTACCACCGTACTGCTCCTAACCTGCAGTCTGATCATTACGGCCACCCAATATGTTGGTCAGCCGATCAGCTGCATTGTGAATGGCATTCCGCCACATGTGGTCAACACATTCTGTTGGATTCACAGCACTTTCACCATGCCCGATGCGTTCAATCGACAGGTAAGTCTCCACAACTCTACAATGCTTGAAAACGAAGTATATAAATACGCATTGCAAATCTCAAAATCTACATTTAACTTTACAAAATGTAGAATATATGAATTTTCAAATTCTATAAAAAAAAGGTCTCCACTGGCAATTGAGAGTGAACTAGGTACTAGAATTTGTAAACTTATGCAAATCCTAATTTAAATTAGGCTTTAAAGGCAACTCTCCACAAGTCTCAACCAGTCTACACTTTGTTTTAGTACTCATTGTATGCAGTTTAGTGGAAAATGTATTTGTAATATGCAAAAAAAGGTATTTTTAATACATTTAAATATACACACATAAGTCTACACATGTCTCCACTTTGATTTAGTGCGTATTATATGCAGTTTAGTGGAAAATATGTTCGTAATATGCTTAAAAAATATATTTTTAATATAATTAAATAGACCATACATAAGTCTACACAAGTCTCCGCATACATTGTGTTGCTTAACATACTTGGTAAAATTTGAAATCGTGTTCCATTTCATTTGCGGCAGACTTGACATGCTGTAATGGCAATCTACACAAGTCTCCACTTACAAGTACACGAGGGAAGAAAGCGCCCCGAAGTGTAATTACAATCATACAAAGTCTACACATGTTTACAGTGCTGCGAAAGACATGCTAAAGAGACCTCCAGCAGCCGTAGGCATTTTATGCCTCGCTTCGATAACTCTTTTCCCCCAGTGGAGAATAAAGAGTGAAGAATGGAGAATGGAGAATGCTGTCTGTCATGTCAGGCACTCACGTAGTCTGATCACGTACATTGTCGTCGTCGTCATTTGTATGATATGTAATACATGGCTTTATAAATCGTATACGCAACAGACAATACATAAATATGTGCATATTTATGCTGCGGCTATAAAGCAATTATAAACTGGGCGTTGTTGGACGCTGTCGGTTGCTCGGATCCCGATTTAAATTGCGCTCCTCATGTGACCCAAAACGCAAACGCAAAAATTAAAAACAAAAAGCCTAAAAAAAATAAAAAAAAAAACAAAGACAGCCAAGAAAAGGAATCAAAGGAGAATTGCAGAGAAGCTGAAAAACGATTAACAACGACACACGAACAAAAATTGAATACCCCGCGGGAGCGCAGACGCGACAGCGACAACAACGACAACGAGAACGATCCCAATCCCAATCCCCTCAAGTCCTCGATTCCCGGTCCCGATCCCGGACTTGTCTCATATTTCAACAGGGGCAGGAAGTGGATGTGGACATCGAGACGATGAAACCTTGCCAAATTTCGTGGAACCATCACAAGACACTTGGCATATCCTTATATAGAGTACGCCAGCTACAACAATGCATTTGTCATAAGAGGACGCAATATAATGAAATGAAAGCCATTAAGAGAAAAAAGCGTTCCATTTTGTATTAAATAATTCGAACAGAGCTAAATATTAAACGTAACAGCAGCATTAGTTCTTAGTTCATTAGTTCTAATTCTAGTTTCTGCCTGGTATACAATAGATGTAATATGCACTAAATTCTTTACTGACACTTTCAATAAATTTGCATAACATAAGAAGAGACTAGTTTCAAGCGATACATTCTCATTAGACTTTTCATTATTTGTCAGAAGAGAACTCAAAATAATGAAATGAAAGCCATCAAGAGAAAAAAGCGATCATTTTTATTTAATAATTCAAACAGCGCTTGATATTATACTTACATACAGTAACAGCAGCAATAAAGACTCAAGCGATACATTCTCATTAGACTTTTCTTTATTTGTCAGAAGAGAACTCAAAATAATCAAATGAAAGCCATCAAGAGAAAAAATTACTTAATCAATTAATTTTTTGATTTTAATAATTCGAACAAAGCTTGATATTATGCGTAAAACTACAAGAAATTGTTTACAAGTTTATCATCAGAATTTTCATTAGTTTTTAATAGCAAGTAGACTGCCTGGTATAAAATAGATGTAATATGCAACAAATTCTTTACTGACAATTTCAATAAATTTGCACAGCATAACAAGTGATTATTTTCAAGCGATAGGAAAAATTCTCATTAGACTTTTCATCAGTTTTTTTCAATCTCATTTAGTAGCAATTATTGCCTGCTGAAAACTTAATTTAATATGTATTGATTTATTAAACATACCTTTTATTAAACATACCAAATATTAAGAGATTATTTTCAATCGATACAAAATTCCATCTCATTTAATGGCAGTTACTCTCTCCTATAAGCTTGTAAAAGAAAAATATCTTAAAAAAAAAAACTTTTCAAAAGAAAATGAAACTCAATTGTTGTGTTCTAGATTTCATATCAAAATAATGAAATGAAACCGCTTATAAATTATTGTTATCAGTTGTATTTCTGTTCTCATTACTGCTTTCATTGCTGCTTCAAAACATTGAATAGCTTAACAAGCTCTATTGATGCGGTTTCTTTATGCGAAATACAAAAAAAAAAGCACACTATCTCAATTGCAAAAAAAAAAAAAAGTCTATAAATAAATGTGGACTCCACTTAATTGAATTATACTCATTTAATTTGATTGCAGGTTGGTCGCGAAGTGGCGCATCCCGGCGTTGCCAACGATTTCAATGACAAGGATGCCAGAAAATATTACACCTACTATCAATGGGTGTGCTTTGTGCTCTTCTTTCAGGTGAGTCTCCATCTCCATATCTCTCTCTCTCTCTCTTTCTCTCTTTCAATTTTCTCATTGATCTTTTGCACTAATTGGAATGTCCAAATCAATTGAATGCCAATCAGCTGAAGCATTGATCATAAATGAGGCCTAGAATCTTGGCAAAGCGAAGGGATCACGATTGTTTTTTTTTTTTCGTTTTTTTGTTGAGCTCGTGGTCTCAATTGACACGCAGCTGCTCAGTCACATATATATACTATATACATATATATATTTATAGTCTCTCACACACTCTTGAGCTTTACTTCAATGAGGCTTAATTGAATGCGATGCGTGTTATGTCCACAGCATAGTGAAGCGGGGGCAGCTTTGCTCGCGGTGGGGCTTTGGGGGGGAGGGCAAGAGTGAGGGGTCATTGTATTGGCAAGCATGCTCAATCAAGCATGATTGCGCGCCTGTTGCGCAACGCTCAAGTCAAAGCCAAAACAGCAACAGCTGCTAAACACTAAAACAACAACTAACTAGAGTGACAACAATTTGTTCACAACTTGCGAAATACCAAAAAAAAAATGTAGATTCATATGTTTAATGACTTGCTAAAAAGCAGCAACAACAACAAGAACAGGTGAAGACGCATGTCAGCTTTAAACATTAAGCGACAGTCGTGAGTGGCGCTTCAAACAGCTTTAAAGCTGACTAAAAGCTCTCGATTAATGACAGCTGCTGCTGGCCACTTGAAAATGTCACAACAAAGTTCACTTAGAAGGCAGTAGTTGCTGTTTCAGCAGAGTAAAGTGACTTTGAAGAGCAATAATAGCTTAAAAGCTTTCCATAAATCGTGAATGTCGCTTCGAGCAGCTTTAAAGCTGAATAAAAGCTCTCGATTAATGACAGCTGCTGCTGGCCACTTGAAAATGTCGCAACAAAGTTCACTTAGAAGGCAGTAGTTGCTGACTTTGAAGAGCAATAATAGCTTAAAAGCTTTCGATAAATCGTGAATGGCGCTTCAAGCATCTTTAAAAGCTCTCAATTAATGACAACTGCTGGCAAACAAGTTCAAGTAGAAGCTGCTTACTAGACAGTAGTTGCCGTTACAAAGGACTAAAGTGACTTTAATGAGCTTCAAAGCTTTCAATAGAGCGCATTCAACATTTAATATAGAATAAGTTTGTTGGCAAATTCAAGTTTAAAATTTAACAAGAAAAGAGTAAATATATTTAAAATTGAAATGACCAAGCAACAATTGCAGAAAAGCTTTAGATTAATGTGAAAACTATAATTGAAACCGACTAAAAGAAAAACTTAAAGCTTTAGATTAATGAAAAAACTACATTATATGGCTCAATTAGTAATGATTAATAACTTAATTCAAATTAATTTTCATAATATATTAAGAAATTGTTTTTTCCGTTTTAATAATTATGCAATAAAATTAATCTGCATTACGGAAGTTTATACAAAGCCTAGACATCCTCGGAAAAGCTTATTTAAGCAGTAACTTTATAAGCAAGCTAGCTCTGAGCCGTAAAGCTCCTTGACATGAAGTAGTATTAAAATCAAAAGCTTCACGCGACAAGCTCTTAAATCGAACACTTTAAAGGCTAAGCTGCCTAAAATTAAAGATCATCCAATACAAATTTGAATTAAGCAACAACTTGAACGTAAAACCCCTTAAAATGAAAAAAAGCTTTCAACGCAAAAGCTCTTAGCTGTAAGCACCTTAAAATTTGATTTTTTTAATTCGTAATTCTCTGCTTTCGTCTCGTAGGCCATGGCCTGTTACACGCCCAAGTTTCTGTGGAACAAATTCGAGGGCGGTTTGATGCGTATGATCGTCATGGGATTGAACATAACGATCTGTACGCGTGAGGAGAAGGAGGCCAAACGCGATGCGCTGCTCGACTATCTGATCAAGCACGTCAAGGTAAGTGCCTTAAATCTAGAGTAAACTAAACTGAAATTTTAATCCCTAATCGATTTTCTTTCTCTTTCGCAGCGTCATAAACTGTACGCCATTCGCTATTGGGCATGTGAGGTGCTCTGCTGTGTGAATATTGTGGTGCAAATGTATCTGATGAATCGCTTCTTCGACGGCGAATTCATCTCGTATGGCACCAACATTATGGGCCTTTCAGATGTGCCGCAGGAGCAGCGTGTGGATCCCATGGTCTATGTCTTTCCACGTGTCACCAAGTGCATATTCCACAAGTATGGTGCTGGTGGCTCCCTTCAGACGCACGACTCTCTCTGCATTCTGCCGCTGAACATTGTGAACGAGAAGACGTATGTGTTCATTTGGTTCTGGTATTGGATCCTGCTCGTCCTGCTCATTGGACTGATGGCTTTCCGGTTAGTAATCGAATTGGGTGAATGGGGGTTAAATTAGTAAATCACAAATTACTTCCTACATCTGTTTTAAAAAAAGTCTTCACTACTCTCCAAAGTCTCCACATGAAATTCCATTTGTTTAATGAATATTTATATGATAAAATCATAAAACAACAGTTTGACAAAAAGTCTACACTACTCTCCAAAGTCTCCACATCAAATTCCATTTGTTTAATGAATATTTATATGATAAAATCATAAAACAACAGTTTTACAAAAAGTCTACACTACGCTCCAAAGTCTCCACATGGAATTATATTTGTTTAATGAATATTTATATGATAAAATCATAAAACAACAGTTTTACATAAAGTCTACACTACTCTCCAAAGTCTCCACATGAAATTATATTTGTTTAATGAATATTTATATGATAAAATCATAAAATAACACTGAGACCAAAGGCTAATCAGCAACTCTTCAAAGTCTCCACAAACTAAATTTATGTTAACTATACTTATTATCTTTGTTGAAAGCATTCGAATGCTAATTGAAAGCTCCTTTGAAAACAACATAACGAAGTCTACACAAGTCTCCACACTGTGTCATAGAAAACCAAGTAGTAACTAAAACTTTCTCTAAGTGTATACACACAAGTTCCTTTTTACTGATCAGTTAAAGCTGGGATAACTTTAAGTACTTCAAACAGAAATTGAAGAAGAAAATTCTTGCGACTTTATAATTATAAATTCCTCTTTCTACATTTCTACACTCGACAGTGCCTGCATCATCTTTATGCCCAAGTTCCGGCCACGTCTGTTGAACGCCCGCAATCGCATGATCCCGATGGAGATCTGTCGCTCGCTGTCCCGCAAACTGGACATTGGAGACTGGTGGCTCATCTATATGCTTGGTCGCAATCTGGATCCCGTGATCTATAAGGATGTGATGAGCGAGTTTGCCAAACAGGTGGAACCCTCGAAGCACGATCGCACCAAGTAATCGAAGCGAATCAGCAACGAAAAAAGAAAATAATACAAAAAAAGAAAGAAAGAATGGGAGAGAGAGAGAGAGAGAGAGAGAGAGGAGTGGGAAATATGCCTTTTTCCCCGCGTCGGATTATATTCATAATTATTATTATTATTATTTAGCACAAATCATGACAATTAGTTGAAAACCAAGCAAACTATAATTTCCCTAAATTCTTAATCAATGATCACAACTCGAATCAACCGCAAATTCGGCATCATTTTCAACAACAACAACAATTGATTTCCCTTGAATGAAAAACGAATTCAAATTATATATTTTTTTTTTCTTATTTTTAAAAAATTAATTTAATAATTAGCATGTATTTTGATTAGGCATTAACAAACATGAATGAATGAAAAGACAATCGATAATAACTATCAGAAGAACGGCCCAAGAAATTCTAAACACTATATATATATCTGATTCATATGAAATTAAGCGCAACTTGCAAACTGCCAGCTATAAAATCCAGCAATGACAACAAAATACGCTTTGAATAATAACAAAACTTGACATAATATTTGAAACACATAAATATATTGCTTTTGAGTCTTTCATAATAGTTGGCTAACAGCCAGCAACAACGATAATGCTACTATAATTAACAATTAACATAAAGAAGCGTATTTGCTGGCAAACATTTTTCATTTTTGGAGCTGAGAGAATTAAATGTTAAGTTTATTGTGTAGTTTTAGGTGACAATTGCAAGTTTTTTTTTATAAAAGTGAAATACGTATGAAATAAACTATAAAAAAACTCATATACATATATATATTAATAAATATATATATAAAACTGGCGAAAATATAATGTCTTTTATTTGTAATGCTTAACCGTCAAAGTTGGAAATTTAAATTTAAATGCTTTCGTTTGCTCGTTAAGTTCGGCTTACTTAACGAAGCGGCGACAGGCGAACAACGTAACGACATAACGCAAGGTGCGCAACGTAACGACGTAAACGCAAAATGCGCAACGTACCGCAAGCGTAAAACACGTTAGCGCAAAATGCGTAACGGGAGCGCAGAATGCGTTACGAGAGCGCAGAATGCGCTACGTCAAAAGCAAACTGTGCAACATCACCTTCAACTAAATGCAGTTGAAAAAATAGAAAGTAAAATTGCAATTTTAAATACAACAAATCATATTGCGATGGTCTAACATTACTTTTATAATGCAAAAATATAACATTGTCACTTACCAAGCTTCGCTCCGCCAGCATTTACATGTAATGAAATCTGTCGTTACTTTTTTCTCCCCAAGCACTTTTTCTATTTTTTCACTCGAATAGAGAAAACAATATTGCTCTTGAAGGCACTATTTATCACAAAACGAAAAAACAAAAAAAAATCACACACACACAAACAGCGCGAATAAAAAAAGAAAACTTTAATTATTTACGTTCACGAAGTTCGACGGTGTTCTTCGGTATTATTTAGCTTCAAACTTTGAACACCAAGCTTCATTTCACCGCCAAGAAAAATGCCGTTACTTGATTTTTTCACTTCACTTTTTCTCGATATTTTCACATTGGAGCGGGAGGAAAACACTTGAATTTTGTAAACAAATTGTTCTAAACGCGACTGGATTTCTTTTTAAATATGGAATACGGCTAAATATTACGCAATTAATTATATTTATTTAGACACGGCAGCGTTCGCGTTTGAGATGTTCGACGCGTTCGTAGACTGGAAATATACCAAAATACTGTAAAAGTGTTACCAGGTTGCAACTTTTCCTAATAGTTGAAGCGTATTTGTGTTTGCATTCTATTATTATTATTTTTGAAAAACAGCTTTTTATGACCCCACAAATTTTTTTAAGCGCCTTATTTTACTGTATACTAACCTAGCTGTGTTTAATTTAAGCAAGTTTATTTATAAACTGGCAGCAATAAAGTAGGGAAACTCGATATTTGCCATTCTCAATCGATATTTTGAAAAGTATTGCAAGAAATCATCGATACATCGATAGCTGGAGTCCCAACGATGTTTCTCCACCTTCACTAATGCAGCGATTTGTTGCAAAACTCAATTTTTCAAATAAAATAAAAAACACCCGTAACGAAATAGTTTAAGTGATAAAAAATGTGATGTTAAGTGTAAGTGTGTGTGGCAACAACCAAAAACAAAATAAAAATAACAGCAAACCAATAAGAAAAGCACAGTGCGACAGAATAAAACGACACTGTTAATCACAAAAAAAAAAAAAAAAACAAAAAGAGGAAAAAGCCTGCACTGTGTTTTGTTGTAGTCGCGTATGTGTGTGTGTGTGTGTGGGCTCGTATGTGTGTACTTGCATGTGTGTGTGTGTGTGTGTGTGTGTGAGCGAAGCAATTGAAAAGGCAGCCCAAATCCGCAGCAGAGCCAAAATAAACGCGCAAAAGATAAAAACGAAAAGAAAAAAATAGGCAAAAGAAAATATAAACATAACACACAAAATGAGGCGAGAGATTGCGCTATGAGCAATTGCAGAACCCCAATATTACATTAGTGTGAGTGAGTGTGGGAGGTGTGTAGAAATGGAAGCAAATAGTGGGAAGGAGAGGGAAGACGTCATATATGTAAACACAGAGAGCAGCGCAATTTTGAGCAGCGCACACAAAATTCAGAATTTCTTTTTTGTTTTTATATTGTGTTAATTTGCGCCCTTGCTAAGCAAGTGTGTGTGTGTGTGTGTGTTTGTGGAATTTAGCAACGCCTGCTAGCATCAAATTCAACCCCCAATGCCCCCGGACAACAACAATGCCACCACCACAACCTACCCACCCACCCCCAATTTTCCCCTTCCATTTCCCAACAAAGGCAAGCAACAGCAGCAACAACAACAACAACAACATCACATTTGCCACCCTTCTCTTACTCTCTCTCTTGCTCTGTCTCTCTAATGACACTCTGAGGCTGAAAATTGACTCTCGGTCGAACGAAGGTGATGGTGTTGTTGTTGCTCTGCTTCTGCTGTCGCTGGAGTGTTAAGCTAAAATAACAAGCAGCGACGCGCAGTTGGCAGCGACAGCGACTGCAGCGCCCGTAATTCAAAAACTGTCGAAATGAAACGGCTCTGCGCTCCACTTGCTGAACACTCTTCCCACTCACTCACTCTCTCTCTGGCTGCCTTCCTGCTTTGCTTTGCCTTGCCGCTCTCTCACAAGTCCACTTTGCTTTGCTCTCGTTTCGTTTTGTTTCGTTCTCTGTCGCTCGCTTTTGCCGCAGCCAAAAACTTGCGCTCCAAGCGCGCTGTCCTTTTTAATGTGTGCGAGTGTATGTGTGTGTGTATGAAAAAAAAAGTAGAAGACAAGGCGAAGCAAGTGTAAAGCATAAGATGCAATAGCAAGCAGACAATTGCCATAAAAAAAGCTTCGTTAAAATATAAATTTATTAATCTTTGTTTTTTTTCTGGAATAGTATTTATATCCGTTTTTGTTGATATGCGTTTAACGCTTGATTTCAAATTTTGCGCAAATTGAGCACTGCACAACACCGGCCGGCAGCCGACAGTTAACGTTTGGCAACACTGGGACGATAGTGTTGACTTTTTTCTTTTTTTTTTTGGTATGTTGGTCGTAAGCAACCCTGCAACGAATGTGAGTGTGAAAGCGTGTGGTCGAATCATTAAGGAACAACAGCAGGCAACAACAACAATACACAGAATGTAAAATTGAAAAACAGCTCTTTGTACGTGATTTTTGTTGTTGTGTTGTGTTGTGTTGTAGTGCAACTCAGCAGGGGAAGAGTAAAAGACGCAGGCTAGTGATGTGCTGGCATAACATCGAGTCTCTTGAAATTCTTATTTTCACTTATCGATAGTATCGATACTATGATGCTTTGAAAACTTAAAACACCAATTCAGTTGACTGCTACATTTAAATTATACCAATAAAAATAAAACTTACATTAATAAAATCAATAAATTTAGAGATAAATTCATTAAAAAAACAGTCAACATTAAAGTTTGAAACATTTCCAAAATATAACATAAATATAGCATAAAGTAAACCCTCGATAGTATCGATAGCGACACGATGATTTTGCATCACTAGCTGAGAGCAGCGTCAACGACAACAGCGGCGACGGCAGCAAAGGCAGCCGCAGTAGCAGTAGGAGGAAAGCAGCGCAGCCGCTAATCTTTTGCTTTGCCGTCGGTCGCGTCGCAAAAGCAACAAAACTCTAAAAATTAAAAGCAAAGTAACCGATAGAACAATACAGAATAGAAAGCAACAAAAAAAATGAAAATAAATAAATAAATTGGAAAAACGGGAAAATTTCCATGCCCAAAAATAACCGAAAATCATTTTCAAGTTTGACGTTTTTATTGCTATGCGTGTGTTTGTGTGAGCGACTCTGTGTGTGTGAGTGAAAAAGGAGAAGGGGAAACATGGAACAACAGAGGGCGCTAAAGGAATAGGCCACAAGCTGAAAGAACAAGGCGCAAGTAGGGAGAAGAAGAAGCAGTAGCAGAGAAGTCGAAACGAATGTGAAAAGCGTGCAAAGGAAAAGGAAAAAGGTCAAAATGTGTGTGCGTGCGAGATAGAAGAAAAAGTAGAGGAAGAGAAAGAACAAGCAGCAGCAGCAGCAAACATGGAAAATGGAGCAAAATTGAAAAACTGTTGTGGAAAAGCCTAAAATTAATTTTTTTCTCCTTTTTGTTGTTTTTGTTGCTGTTCACGCGCGCGTTTATTTCGCTAAATATATGCGAGTGTGAGTGAGAGAGAGAGAGAGAGTATTGTTGGCAGCGGAGAAGAGCGAGGGCAAGTGATTGAGTGAGAGAGAGAAAGAGCGTGAACGAACGAACGAACGAAGCGAAGCAAGCAAGAGCAAAAAAAGGGAGCACAACATGAAAATGATTTTTGTAAAACGCATTTACTAAAATATTCCAAAAACAAAAATGTGAAATTAAATTTCAATTAAATTTTTGATACACGCGCAATTATCCAACCGAAATAATAAAATTAATTGCGCAAATTAGAAGACGACGACGACGCAGTAGAAGAAGAAGAAGCAGCAGCAGTAGAAGAAGAAGCAGTAGTTGAAGAAGAAGAAGAAGCAGCAGCCGCAGCAATTGAAGAAGAAGCAGCAGCACCAAGCACTTGATGAGCAAATTAAATAAAGCAAATCAATAAACATAACAATAACAATAAAACAAAAACCGAAAAACAACAAAGGAGAAATCAAGAACAAACGCTGCATCTATTTTTTTTTTGTGTTTTTGCAAAACAAATAAAACTAAAGTGGCGTCAAAAACAAAAAAAAAAACAAAAAGAACGAAATCAACGTGAAAAATAAAAGCATTTTTGACGTGTTTGTTTGTGTGCGTGTGTGTGTGTTTGTGAGTGGTGGCCAAAGCGGCGAAGCGGGCAGCAGCGCAGCGGCAAAGGCAGCGGTGCGGCGCTAGAAAATATGTGGATAGCCAGCAAAGGCGCCGCCGCAGCAGCAGCGCTAAACAACAACAACATAAGCAAGAACAACAACAACAACATAAGCAGCGACGTCGCAGCAGCCGCCGCCAGAGCCACCGCGTGGAAAGCAAACAAAAGCAGCGCATGACCGACGCAGGCAGCGCAGCAGCAGCGAGCGAATTAATTTGCTTCGAAATCGAAATAAATGCAAATAAAGTGCAACACAAAACAAACGAAACAAACAAATATATATAACAACAATAACAAAAGTAAACGCAGTAGAAGTAGACGCAGCTAAAGAAGAAAAGGAAGAAGAAGACGAACAAAAAGAAGCAGCAGCAACAGCAAAACAAGAAGAAGAAGCAGCAGCAAACGCAAACGGAAGAGGAAGAAGCAGCAAACGTGCAATAACAACAACAACAAGAACAACGAGCAAGTGAAGTGAGTGAGAGCGAGCGAGAAAGAGTGTGGAGGAGTGCAAAAAGCGAGAGTGAGAGCGAGAGAGACTCGCATTAAAACCGAAACGTAAATAATAATAAATAAATTACAAAAATTTAATAATAGAAGCAAAGCAGTCGAGCTTGCAACAACAATTTTCGAACGTCGCCGTCGTCGTTGTTGTTGTTGTTCTTGGCTGTTGTTGTTGTTGCCATGGCCAGCATCAACATCAACATCAGCAACAACAACAGCAGCAGCAGCATAACAAATGCAACACAAGCAACAACAACAACAACAACGCTGCCATCGCTGTTTAACGGCAACAACAACAACAACAACTGCAACACTGGCAGCAGCAACAACAACAACAATAACAACAACAACGTAAACGTTGCCGCCAAAGATATGGACGGACTGATTGCCATCAATGATAGCGCATTATCGCAACAAATCGAATTTATACTACAAGATGCTCCCATGGAGCAGGATGACGAGCAACAACAGTTGCAGCTGCAACAGCAGCTTCACATGGCGGCGTCCAAGCTCGACAACCACCCACCGACAACAAATGCAATAATAACGACAGCAACAACCGCAGCAGCAGCGGCAGCAGCAGCAACCACAACAAACAACAGCGCTTCCCCATACATCAACAACAACAGCATCATCAGCAACAACAACAACAATAACAGCAACAGCAATCACAGCAACAACAGTCTAAGTGTTGAAGATCAACAGCAACTGTTGCTGCAACAACATCGCGCACAACAGCAGCAACAACAGCAACATCATCTGCTCAATGGACGTCGCATCATTATACAATCAACAACATGCGGCAGTGGTGGCAACTCTGTTCTCTCGGCCAGCGACATTAAAGAGGAGCAACTGGAGCAGGACGATGACGATGATGATGAGCAGTTAACGCAACATCAGAATCATCATCATCATCAGCGCCTTCATCATGCAGACGAGGACGATGAGGGCGAGGAGGAGGAGGAGGAGGAAGATCCCGAATTGAACGATGAGAATCTGCAGGACATTGAGGAGGAGGCGCAGGCAGCCGAAGCCGATGAGGAGCCCGAAACGGCGGCAACAACACACTTGCAGCACACGCAAACACATCTGCATCACCATCCGCATCATCAGCAGCAACATCAACATCATCCACACCAACAACAGCAGCAGCAATTGCAACAGCAGCAGCAGCAACAACAACAACTGCAGCAACATTTGCAGACTCAGGTGAAGCTGGAGCTGAACGAGCTGCCCGACGATGAAGAGGAAGATGAGGAGGACGAGGACGAGGATGAGCACATGGCGCAGTCGACAACAGCGCAACAACAGCAACTCGAGGTAGCTATCGATAACAGCAACAGCAACAGCAACTACTCGCAACTATTTGATAGGTTTAACTAAAAGGTTCAAAAATCATAGATATATCTTAAGAATTCGATAGTTTAGTGTTAAATATGATAATGTGGAGTACTTTAGCTTTTCCTTAATATAGATTAGTATTAAATATCATAGTGTGAAATGCCTGAAATTGTTCTTAATCTACTTTTAAGTGAAGTCTAGATATTTCTTAATATGATCAAAAAGGAATAGGAAAAAGGAACGATCAAAAGGAATACTTCTACTATTTCTAGTTTTATAGTCTTGAATTCCACACAATGATATTTAACATTAAACTAAATTATCCTAAATTTTTAGTTTTATTTATATCATAATATTGTTGTCATAAGTACAAAATGGATAAGGAAGATAGCTTATAAATAAGACAAAACATTTGTAGGAATTTCATTTTATTTTGAAATGACTTTTCTATTCTATATTCCTATCATTGATACTTTTTTATTTAATTTGAATATTAAATGAAATGATTATAGTTGACAATGAACAAAAAGTTTTGAAATTAAAGATGTATTTTTCAAAATCCAAATAGTTTAACATAGTTTTATAGTTATATGTCTTCAAGATCTGTCTAAAACAGTTTAAGAACTTTCTTTATAAAGATTAATTAATATATTATATGTCGCTTCGAGTTATCTCTAAAAACAGTTTCAAAACTTTATAACGATTACAAAATATGCATTAGGAATAAAGAAGTAAATAAGATTTGAATAAGAATTCTATAAATAAGTAGAGTAAAAGAAAAATTACTTACGACATTTTAAGAATAGTTATTCATACATATTTAATTTGAATATTATCGAATTTCATCAAAATATAAACAACTTAATATAATTTTATAGTTGTCTCTAAAACTTTATAAAGATTAACAGTATACATCAGTAGTGAATACTCTTTAAAAAACAGTTCAAGAACTTAACGAACGATTAATATATAGGGGAATGAAAAAGTAAGGAAGCAAACAAGATAATATCTAAGAATATATAGATATATTTGAAACATTGAATTAGTGAATACGATATTATAGTTACATATATGTTTCTTTAAGTTCTCTTTAAAAAAACAGTTGAAGAACTTTACGAACGATTAATATATATGGGAATGAAAAAGTAAGAAAGCAAATAAGATAAGATATATTTGAAATGAAAAAGTATAGAAATAACATTTCAATAAGAATTTCCGCAACTAAGTAGAATGAGGTTAAGTCAATCAAGTAATTGCGAGCATTGTCTGTTAAAAAGTATGTAAAAGTATTTTTTTGAAAAACAGAGATTAATCAATTTCCTTAATCCTCCGCAGACGCTGCAGCAGCAACTGGAGTACACGACGGGGACACAGCAACTGGTGTTGCCAGCCGGAAGCATTGTGAGCACCACAACGCGCGCCTTGGCGGTGCCGGTGTCGGAGGCGGCATTGGTGCAGCTGCAACGTCGACCCGTGTACATCAGCAATGCGACGATGAGCAGTTTGGCTGGTGCCACGTATGTGCGAATGCCGGCGGCGGCGGTGATCAGTCGCAGTCCGATGACGGTGCTCAATGTGGTGCAACAGACGGGCGGACCGACGGCTCAGCTCATATTGCAGGCGGCGGCAGCAGCAGCGGCGCCACAGCAGCAGCAGCAACAGCAGCAATCAACTGCTGGCGCAGCAGCAACAACTGCTGCAGCAACGACAGCAACAACAGTTGCTACGCCATCGCCCAGCAATGAGCAACAATTGGCTGCCATAGCGCTTGCCCAGCAACAACAGCAGCAACAACAACAACAGCAGCAGCAACAACAACAACAGCAGCAGCAGCAGCAACAACATCATCAGTCCATTAAACCAGCGCCAGCCACGAGCAATGTGGCAACATCGACGACCAGCTATCAGTGCATGGAGTGCGTGGAAAAGTTCGACTCCAAAGAGCTTTTCGACATCCATCGCAGCGGGCACGCGAACAACATGAAGTGCGCCATCTGCAACATGGTCTTGAAATCGCTAAAGAACTATGAGAAGCATTGTTTGCGCTGCAAACCCTATGAATGCCAGATCTGTGGACGTGTTGTCCGCTTTCGTCCCAATTTCATCAAGCATATGCGCGTCCACACTGGCCAACAGTCGGAGCGGCACAAATACAAGTGCGAGGTGTGCCACAAGGAGTTTATGAGCTTTGAGTACTTTAAGGTCCACAAGAAGATCCACAACGAGAATGTCAATCTGACGTGCGAAATATGTGGCAAGGTGTTCAGTGCGCTCGCCTCGTTGCGCGGACACTCCAAGCTCCATTCGGGCGTCAAGCTGCACAAGTGAGTATCCTCCAGCCAAGGAAGTGAGGGAATCGAAATAATGAATGCTTTTTTCTTTAGTAGAAAGTATCAGAATATTAGATTCAACATTTCTTCAATCATTTGTGATAAATTTTTAGGCAAATATTGTTATATACTGTTTACCATAATCATTAATTAATCAGATTGATTGATTATTATTTATTATTGATGCCTAGCATTATATTTGTCTCCTCAAAAGAGTCAAGTACATATTCATTTCACACCAAATTTGACGTGATTTACAGATTTGTATAGGAATTATAAGATTCCAAACATTTCTTCAATCATTTGTGATCAATTTTTAATGAAATTACGATATATTGCTTAGCATAATCATTCATTCAGAAATAATGATTGCCTAGCATTATATTTTACTCCTCAAAGGAGACAAGTGCATATTTCTTTCACACATAAAATAAAACGATTTACAGAATTATGGAATTATATATATTCCATATATATGTATATATTCGTTTTATTTTATATGAATTATTAGATTCTTCAATCTTCTCTTAAAGATGATTTCTTCAATCATTTGTGATCAATTTTTAATGAAATTACGATATATTGTTTACCATAATCATTCATTCAGAAATAATGATTGCCTAGATTTATATTTTCTCAAAAGGAGCCAAGTATATATATTGATTTCATAGCGAATTTGACGTGATTAACAGAATTGTATAAGAATCATTAGATTCAACACATTTCTTACTTACATTTATGATAAATTTTAAGTCAAATTTCGTTATACTGTTTACTATTATATCATTATATATTTCTCCTCATAATTCTTATGTTAAGACAATATTTAAAAGATTTCGACCTTTCACATAGTAGTTGAACAATAATGGAACTAATTATGATTCAACATACTTTCATAACAGATTTTTTCACTTTAAAAGTTGCAATATCAAATCAAGCTGCTTTTAAAACACATTTTTTTCCGTCAGTTAAAGCTTATTTAAGAAGTACTATTATAATTTTTATATCAAATTGATTCAATTCAAGTTTTTACAGATTTCGATTTTGCATTTTTGTAGTATCAAAATAATTTTTATTTTGTGAAGTCAGTTTGCTTAAACATGAAAATATATCTTTGCTCCTATAATTTGTATACTCTTGACTGCAGGAAATGTATGTAACAGCAGTCATCTCTGACCCCATTAAGTATATATATTCTTGATCAACGTCCGTCTGTCCGTCCGTCTGCATGAACACGTAGATCTCAGAAACTATAAATGATTAAGCTATAATTCTTTTTTGGCAACGCACATCAAGTTTATTTCAAATAGAATAATAACTATATTCATGAATTTGGTTGCGATCAGATAAAAATTGTAGAAGTTATTAAGGAAATACTTCTGTATGAGCAAAAACTCCTACTTATGAAGGTTCTTAGTTGCTTTGGCTGACAAACTGGTATATTTTAGTAATCTATGGTATATTTGGAATATAGTAGTATAACAAAATACCAAATATAGCTTATTTGTGGTATATTTTAGTAATCTATGATATATTTGAAATATAGTAGTACAACAATATACCAAATATAGGTTTTGGTATATATTTGTGGTATATTTTAGTAATCTATGGTATTTTTGAAATATAGTAGTACAACAATATACCAAATATAGCTTTTGGTATATATTTGCGGTATATTTTTAGTAATCTATGGTATATTTGAAATATAGTAGTACAACAATATACCAAATATAGGTTTTGGTATATATTTGTGGTATATTTTAGTAATCTATGGTATTTTTGAAATATAGTAGTACAACAATATATCAAATATTGCTTTTGGTATATATTTGTGGTATATTTTTAGTAATCTATGGTATATTTGAAATATAGTAGTACAACAATATACCAAATATAGCTTTTGGTATATATTTGTGGTATATTTTTAGTAATCTATGGTATATTTGGAATATAGTAGTACAACAATATACCAAATATAGCTTTTGGTATATATTTGTGGTATATTTTAGTAATCTATGGTACATTTGGAATATAGTAGTACAACAATATACCAAATATAGCTTTTGGTATATATTTGTGGTATATTTTTAGTAATCTATTTGGAATATAGTAGTACAACAATATACCAAATATAGCTTTTGGTATATTTTAATAATCTATGGTATATTTGAAATATAGTAGTACAACAATATACCAAATATAGCTTTTGGTATATATTTGTGGTATATTTTAGTAATCTTTGGCATATTTGAAATATAGTAGTATGACAGTATACCAAATATAGCTTTTGGTATATATTTGCGGTATATTTTAGTAATCTATGATATATTTGAAATATAGTAGTACAACAAAATACCAAATATAGCTTTTGGTATATGGTATATTTGGAATATAGTAGTATGGCAATATACCAATATAGCTTTTGGTATATATTTGCGGTATATTTTAGTAATCTATGGTATATTTGGAATATAGCAGGAATATATAACAATATACCAAATATAGCTTTTGGTATATATTTGTGGTATATTTTAGTAATCTATGGTATATTTTAAATATAGTAGTACAACAATATACCAAATATAGCTTTTGGTATATATTTGTGGTATATTTTAGTAATCTATGGTATATTTGAAATATATTAGTACAACAATATACCAAAAATAGCTTTTGGTATATATTTGTGGTATATTTTAGTAATCTACGGTATATTTGAAATATAGTAGTATGACAATATACCAAATATAGCTTTTGGTATACATTTGTGGTATATTTTTGTAATGTATAGTATATTTGAATTATAGAAGTATAAGAATATACCAAAAATATAGCCTTTGTCATATGTTTTGTTGTGCTTTGCTTGTTTTCCAATTTGCATACCATATTAATCTCACTCTCTCTCTCTCTCTCTCTCTGTCTCTCTACCTCTCTTTCAGATGCGATGTGTGTGGCAAGGGCTTTGGACAGCGCTACAATCTGAAGATTCATGCGCGCACGCACACTGGCGACTTTCCGTTTGAGTGCAAGGTGTGCAAGAAGAAGCTGCACACGCAATCGTCGCTGCAGACACACATGCAGGTCCATTTACGCGATCAGCCCAAAAACGGCAGCAGCAGCGGCAGCAACAACAACAATAGCAGCAGTAGCAGCAGCAACAACAGCGCCGCCAGCAGCAACAACAGCAGCAGCAGTGGCAACGGCAACGGCAGCAACATCAACAGCAATGCGGCCACTGTTAAAATCGAACCCGATTTGCAGCAACACCAACAGCAGCAGCAGCAACAACAGTTGCAGTCACATGAAATGGAACTGGACGAACAGTCGGGCTTGAGTGAGGATGAACACGATGGTGTTGTGTCCGGTGTTGCTGCTGCTGCTTCGCTGCACAATTCGTCGACCAATAACAATCGCTTAACCACCGGCGAGGATTCGTCAAATGAATCCTCCTCGAATGCCTCGCTACAACAGCCGCACTCGAATTCGGCCAGTTCATCGCAACACTCGCAACAACATCAGCAACAACAGCAGCAGCAGCAACAACAACAACAATTTATTGTTGCGCCGCCGCGTTCGATTGTCATCAAGAACTATATGCAACAGCAACAGGCGCCGGTGATAGATGCCGCTAACGGTGGCAATTGCTCGAGTGTGCTGCACACACAGGTCATACAGAGCGGTGCAGGCACCAGCAACAGCAATGGCAACAGTCACAGCAGCAGCAACACCAGCCACAACAGCAGCAGCAGCGGCAACTCGAACAGTAGTCAGCATAGCAACAACATGCACAGCATCAACAATGGTCACACGAACAACAACAGCAGCAGCAGCATTGTTGCTGCCGCAACAACAGCAACAGTTGCAGGCAGTGCAGCGAGCAGCAATCTGGCTCAGCAGTTGCTGCGCAAAACTCCCATCATACACTCGACGGGCACGCTTAGCTCAGCGTTGGCCAGCGTCGTTCAACAGACGGGCGGTAAGTAACGAGTGACGAGTAGCGAGTAACGATTTAGATCAGAGACGACTAGTTTAGATGCGATGGCTAGCTTAATTTAGATTGTCGAAGAAAAGACCATGCAAAAAGAGTCTAATGTGATAACTATGGTAGCGAGTAACGAGTAAAATTATTCTAAATCAGCTCAATATGTACAGATTAACAATTCAATACGAGAAGAATAGGTTAGGGATAGGGAATCGCTAGCTATGTTTAAGAGGAAGTAGAATATAAAGAATGAAATGTGAAGTGGCGAGTAACGAGTAAAAATGTAAAGGAGACCAAATTTTTCGGAAGTGGCGAGTAACGAGTAAAAATGTAAAGGAGACCAAATTTTTCGGACTTTGTTAGTTTTCGTTATTTATAAAATCGCAAAAAAGATGACCGCAACGAGTAACATCAGGTCGATATAGTATGGAGCGCAGCGAGTGAGGAATCCATTAGAACCAACCAGAGTTGATGGGGAACTTAACTAATCGGAGCTTAGAGAAGAGAGTAAAAAGTGGTAGAAACTGATTGCAATTGTGTACAGCGCGTTAATAAGTTGCAAGTAACGAGTAAATTTTAGTAGCGAGTGATGAGTTAAGAGAGGACAATATAGTTTAATTGAAAACGTTAGTACCGACTGACAAGTAAAACTCAAAATACAAACAAATACAACAAGAGAAATAGCCGAAAGAAAAAGTTGCAAGTAACGAGTAAATTTTAGTAGCGATTGCTGAGTTAAGAGCGGATTTGGAAAACAATTTAGTATATTTGAAAACGTTAGTACCGAGTGACAAGTAAAACTCAAAATATAAACAAATTTATTAGTATATGTATTAGTGTATCAAAATTATAGAGACATAGTCGAAAGAAAAATTTGCGAGTAACGAGTAAAGAGAAAACGACTTAAAAAGTTAATTAAACTTCATGTTTTAAAGGTTGAAAGTAACTACAAAGTAAATAAAATGATATACGAAAAGAAGTGCAAATTTAAAGCAACAATGTAAAGACAGATTGTTAATGAAAACTCAATAGTTGTTAAACAGGGAAGGATAGAGAAAAAAGTGTGGATTGTGGATATTACTTGAGCAAAGAATCGTTTATAAATTATGGAGAAGATACACAACATTAATAAAGTCATATACAAAAGGTGAATGGGAAGCACTAGTTGGAGTTAGAAAGTTGAACTATTTGTATTAAAAACTAACGAGTAGGGGACAACAGCCGCTTGTTAAAGAAGAATGCTCGCTAATTAAGCGAAAAGCGGACAAACAATAAGGAAAGCAAACTGATTATTACGCAAGCGAGTTATTAGTTATTAGAGAAGACACGCAAAGAATGCGGCTGACTGAGAATAAAGTGTTTAAAAACAAACTAAACTGCACAAGTTGAGAGGCATTCTTTTTGTTGTACTATAACATGCAATTAAATTGGAAAAGACAAACTGGTTAATTGATGACGTTTCGATTTAATGCTTTGCTTTGCTTGCTTGCAGTTGGTTCGCCGGCGCAATCGCCATCATCTTCATCCACATCGTGTTCCTCCTCCACCGTGCTGGTGTCCAAGGCGACGGGTGTGCCGCTATCGATTGCCTCATCGGCGGCACTGGGCGGCTCCACAATAATACGCAGCACGCGCAACCATCATCAGCAGCAGCAACAGCAACAACAACAGCAGCAGCAGCAGCAGGCGGCGCAGAGCAATCAGCAACGTATTGTCGCGGGACAACAGCAACAACAGCAGCAGCAGCAGCGTAATAACCACCGAAACCACCACCGACGTCGTCATTTGGCGGACATGGACGACGATGATGATGATGACGATGACAATGATAATGAGGATGAGGCGAGCGTGCAACAAATGCGTGCTGCTGCTGCAACCACAAACGGACATCATCAGCAGCAGCAGCAACAGTTGCAGCAACAGCACTCGAATCATAATCATAGTCACAGTCATCAACATCAACAACAACAACAACAGGCGAACAATCATCAGCAGCAACAGCAGCACATCAGCAACAATCATCAGCAGCAACATCCTCAACAGCAACAAGCGCTTCATCATCATCATCATCACCATCACAATCATCATAATCATTTCGATGATGATGATGACGATGAGAAATCATCACCGTCCCTGGCAACAGCCGCAATCATCAAAGTCGAACCGAATCTCTATTCATCCGGATCGGGTGACAATTCCAACGATATGTTCATCAAGGAGGAGGTGATGTTTGAAGATTCCGCCGCACCGCATTCACCACAATCGCCGCCAAGTTCGAAATTTCGCATCTCGAATTTCGATAGCGATCTTGTCGACGATCATGTCGATCTAAATCATTCGCTGCCACCGTACGGTAATCTCTTTGAGCCGCATTCAATACGCGACAGCATCCCGGTGCAATTGTATCCCGATGACGATGATGATTTTCGCTTGGATCACAGTTCGTTGGGTGGCCTCCATAATACATCATCGTCGACCACCGATGGCGATTTCATCAAAAAGGAATGGGTCTATGGCAGTGCGTCGAGCAGTTATGCCATGAATGGTAAATTCGATGACGATAGCGATGCGCTCTGCGATGCCGCCAATTTCATCTACAATTGATCAAATTGAAAACATACGAAAACATAGAAAAGAAAACAAACAAACAAACACTTAAATGCATGAGAAGAAAAACACAAAACAAAATCGAACCATACAAATTCAAACTTTTATATACATACACGTATATATACATCTATATATATATATAGTAATTTGCTATCTCTGTCGCGCTCGTGATCTTAACGTGATCTTAAACTAAATCAATGTGTAAAATGTATTTGTAACTGTATTTTGTAGTTGTTTCTATAATGGAAAATCGCGGTAAAGTAAGATGCAACTGTCTCTTATCACACACACACACACTCGAACACACACACTCACACAGTGTCTGTCTGTCTCCCTCTTTTTAACTGTTTTTCACACACAACAACAAACAACTCGAACAAAAATCTCTTTCTCTCTCTCTCTCTCTCTCTGTCTCTCTTTGTGTCTAGCTGTCTTTGTCTTTGTGTGCTAGCTTATATTGTTTACTCGCTCACACAGTGTCTCTCTCTCTCTCACTCCCACTCACTATCTCTACCCGTCTCGCTCTTTTGCACGCACTTGAAAATTGTGTTGATTTTCGTTTTGATCTCGTTACAATTTCTTTTTTTTTTATTTAATTTTTTATAACTATTCTCTATTTTGTTTTCCTTTGCGATTCTTTAACAACTTTTTCAATATACTCAATTTGTGAATATATGTGCGAGTACAGTGAAAACTCGCCTTAAAGAACACAAACTTCTTTAAAAAAAGTGTTTTTCGCTGTATTTGCTTATATGCAAAATTTTATTTTATTTTATATAACATAATTACATATATACATAATTCTTTTAAATGGACGCGTGCAGAATTCCGCTCCAAGATTTATTTGCAGTATTTTATCGCCTTTATAAAAACAAAACAAAAAAGAAAAGATTCTCAATGCATCCAAAAGAAAAAAAAACCTTAAAAAAATGTAATTTTTATTTTTTTTTTTTTAAATATTGTCAGTATTTTGTTCTTCCATCCCTCTCCCAGTTCCCCCAAACAAAAACAAAAAAAAAAAAAAACCAACCCGCTACTATGCTCCTTCTATATAGAGATATATACTTATATATAGCGTATAATGATATGATTAATGTAATTCTTAATTCTTTTTTATGTGCAATTCTCAAATACACACTCTGTCCTCCCTCCCCGCTCCACGCCCCCCTCACCAATCTTTGCTAACACAGCTGCTTTATAAAATTAAAATACGAAAAAAAAGAACATGAGTAAAATTATGATGAAACGAAGAATTCGAATTATGTAGTCTAACATTTAAGCAAAAAAACAAAAAAATGAAAGAAAAAACTTGCAAGTTTTTTTTTTGTGCTTTAAACTTAAATTGAAATTAATGTGGTTTCCTTAATTAGCTGCTAAGTTTTTGATTAAATTAATGGATTAATTTTTTTTTACAAATAATTTGCATACACACACACACACACACTTACACATACATACATGTTTAATATATAGAGCATATAAATAAGGCACAATTTCATTAATATATATTTTTTTTTTAGTCATAAGCGCAAAAAGCATGCTTTACACCCACACACACACACAATCGCATACAAGGCAACTCTAAATAGCATACAGAATATATATATATATATAGTCTATAATATATTTAATGCTACGTTCATGATCTAAGCATATATACATATATATAAAACAAAAAACAAACAAAAATAATATAGAGGTATATTTTTTGCATTTAATGAAACTTTTCGTTCTTATTTTTTTCGTTTTGCCTTTTTATTTTATTTTTTGTGTTGTTCGCATGTAAATTACAAGAAAAACACAATTTGCATAAAAAGTGTTAAAGAAATATATATAGTAAGAAGAAAACTAAACGAAATTCATATATAAATGGAATACTAATTAATATGGCTAGCAAAAAAGAAGAAAAACAAAACGTTTACGAAGCTCCGTGGATGGCAACAAAACGTTAATGTTGACAAAAGTTTTAGCGCAAATTACAAATTAACAAAAAAAAAGAAAAGGAAAAGAAAAACTTTAAATCATATACAAGCATTTAATGTTAAATAAAGTAAAAAAAAGGAAAAGTCGTAAGGAAATGAGAAACGTTTACGAACGCAGATGTGAAGTAAACGAAAAGTATTTTGTTTTTCGTTCGTTGTTTGGTTTTCATTCTTAGAACACAACACATATATAAGCATTATTATTATTATCATTATTGTAGTTGCAAATGTTAGCTAAAAAATAATAGTTGCTAGAGTAGAACAACGTAGAAAACACAAAATAAGAGAAAGAAAAAAAAGAAATGTTTGATTTTTGCGTTTCTGCTTTGTTTGCGTCGTTCTTAAACGTTTTTTTTTTTTGTTGTTTGTTTGTTTTGTGTCGCTGTGGATGAAAACATAATCGATGTTTGTTGTTGCTTAACTTATGTTTGTTATGCTTAACGTTAGTTGTTTAAAATTGTTGTTGCAACAACAAGAATGCAACACACACACACAACTATACAACACTTCACACACACCAACAACAATAATAACAACAACAACTGATAACAACTATTTTCAATTATGCATTTTATGGCTTGCTCCACCAAGGCGCTACAAACCCCACGCCCCTTCCCCTCGAGACCCACCCTCACCCCATCATAGACCACTTCGAAATGTCTTCCGCACTGTCTTGAGTTACTTTAGATGAATAATCATATATAATATTATAAAGAGATTAGATGAAATGAAATGAAGAATAAACACATACGTCTGCCAGTTTTTGGGATACATGAAAAGAACGTACAAAACGAAATGAATTAAGTTTAAATAGCATAGCAATTTATTTCAAGTGTAGTTCAGAAAATCCTTCCCGTTTTCCCCCCAGCAGAGATTCTTCGTCTAGCGTTGTGCGATTGCATTGATTTTCACACAGCTGCATACTAATGACATAGGAAGCGAGTGCAAAAAATTTCAGCAACAGAAACGCACTGCGAGCTGAGTTCGCATAGGTTAGTTTTTTTTCCATTTTATTTGCTGGGGAATTGATTCGGTAAACAGCACTGCCCACACCCCTTTTTGCAGCAAGTGAGTGAGAGAGAAGGAGCAAAAGCGAGTGAAGGAAAAAGAGAACCTGAGAAAATCACAAAGTTGGGAAACTTTATCGGACAGCTTGTCTTTACTCATGCATAATTCAGAAAAAAAAATTCAAGAGCCGGCAAAAATCTGAAAAACAGCAACAAAAAAAAAAAAAAAAAAACAAACAGAAACACAAAAAAAAAAGAAATAATTTTTGTATATGGAATCTATTTTATATACTGTAACTAGAAGAAGTGAAGGAAAGTGAACAAAAAAAGCTGTATCTCGCCCCACTGTACACACCCACAACACACAGACACGATTTTTCTCCCGCCCTCCCCTCAAAAAAAAACAAAAAGTAATAAAAATGGAAAGCCAACGAAAAACTTCTCAAACACAACAGAAAATTAAAAAAAAAAAAAAAAAAAAACTTTTGCACTCCCTAACAAAAAAAAAAACACACACACACAAACAACAACAACAAGAAAAATCTCAACGACTGCGCACACAAAAAAGTGAACAAATTTTTTGTATTATATTAAAAAAAAGCAAACAAAAAAAATCTATATATATATATATTGAAATTCTCTTAAGCGAAAGTAAAACGAAACACTTGAACTTTAATATTATTCAAAGTGTATGAAAAACAAAAAAAAAAAAGTAGCAAGAAGAAGATGAAGAAGCCAGACGATCTAGATAAAAATGAAAATACTATTTTTTAAGTGTAAACCAAGCCTCGAAAATTTCAAAACAAAAGGCTTGGACGCCAAATTTTTCTGCAATACAAAAAAAAAAAAAAAAAAACTTAAGTATGATATATATAAAAAAAAGAAAACTTTATAGGCATATACATACATCTATATATATGTACAAATACACGCACACATACACACACACACAGTCAAAAACACTGAGATTGAAAAAAATTGCAAATTTTTTTTTTTACTACAAGAATTACTTAATGAATTTAAGCAAACAAAACATAAAAAAAACTTGGGTGAAGTTTTTTTTTAGATAATTGATAGAAAGAGGAAAATGAAGAAGAAGAAGAAAGAAACCCGCCACGCCCACAACACAAACACACACACACACGAACCCACTCAGCATTAGAAAAAGTCCAACAAAAAAAAAAAAGAAAGAAGAAAACTATAATTAAAAATGAGAAAAATGTTGTGTGGAAAAATATCAAAAGAGCGTAGAAAAATGTCGTAAATTCTTTAATTTATTTAAACAAATTTGTGTTTCTTTTTAATTTGTTTCGTCTCTCTATCTCTCTCTCTGTGTAAATGTACCTAACAAGAATGAAAAGAAAAAAATGTTAGTCGTGGAAAATATTAAACAATCAGATCTTAAGACGTCTTCAATTTGTGGGTTGGTAAAAAGATTAAAGAGCAAAAAAGGAATGAAAGAAAATTAACGAAAACGAAAGCCGAAAGCCGAATGAGAAAGGAAAATGGAAATGCAAATTATAAAAAAAAAAAATAATAATCATATACACGCATACATATAGTATATATACATAAAATACATTTAATTAAATGTGTAGTTCGAACTAAACGTAAAACAAAACCAATCGCATAATCTTCTATTATTAATAATATTAATAATAATAATAATAATACGAAATGAAAGAAAATCAATTGTTTTTAATGGCCTAAGATTTATATAAATTATTACAAAATACAAAAAACAAAAAAAAAAATGAAAGAAAATTTGTTGTTAAAAAAAATATGAATGAAAGGGGGAAAAACAAAAACTAAACGAATGAAAAATAGCACAAAAGTCGAATATACCCTGTAAAACTTGAATTTTGTTGGAATTGATTTTTTGTCGTTTCTCTTTTTTCTCTACAATTTTGTTGTAATTATTTTTCTACATAAAACAAAACTGAAAAAGAAAAAAAAAATAAAAAAACAAAAACCAAAACTAGTAACTGATCCAGTACGAGTTGAACACGAAGTTTTTTTAAAGCATTTTCGATAAATATTAAAAAAAAAAACACAAACAAAAAACAAAAGTGAGAACGAAATAAACAAGAACAAAACAAAATAACCAAACAAAGCCGAACAATTTCAATCTGAACAAAACCTAAAGCCCACGAAATATATATTTAAATAAATTATATAAATCTATATCTATATATATAGAGACAGAGAAAAGATGGAAGCGCAGAAGCCGAAGCAAAACACAAAAGCAACAAACATATTTATATATATTATGAATGTCTAGTCGTATTTTCAGTATTATACAAAAAAAAAAAAAAACTAAAAACAAAAAAAAAAAAAACAGAAAATGTACGTGAAGAAAACAAATTTTTGAAAAACATGCGAAATGGTTAAAAAAAAATAACAAAAGAAAAATATATATAAAAACGATTAAGTGTGTAGCGTGTACAATAAAAACAATTAATAAAAAAAAAACGGAAAACAAAAAAAAATATATATGTATATGGTAAACAATTTTTAGAAGCATTTTTAACATATTACAAACAAAAAAAAGAAGAAGAAATAAAACGTAAATGTTTATCGTAAAACAAAAACATAAACCATAAAAGCGTACATATATTAAATTAGTTATATATAAAGCAAATATATATATATATAAAAGAAAAATATGATATTAAAACAAAAAATAATAAAAAAAAAGAAACGGAAAAAGAAAAGAAATTAAACGAAAATGTGTCTGTTTTTAGTGTTAGTTTTTATGTAAGCTACCAATTAAAACAATAACAAAATTCGATGTGTGTAAAAATATATATAAAAAATATATATATGCATATATAACGATCTATATATGTGCATATATATATATATATATATTATAGTATGGTATATCATATAGAGTAAAGAGAAAGGCCAGAAAACCATGTCAAAAACTCGCGCTGCTGTTATACGTATTTATGTTTAAAAATAAATAATAAAAACATACAAAAAATCAATGAAAATAAAAACAAAAAAAGAAGAACTATTGCAATAAATTCTTAATTATTATTATTTTTTTTTTAAATAAATCCTTTATTTTTATGAATCTATATATTAATTTTAACATTTCAACAGCAGAACAACATTTAATTATTCTTTTTTTATATAAATATATATTATATATTAATAATTTTAATTTGTAAACTCGTTTGATTTTTCACTTAACAAACAAATTATAAAAAAATATACATATATATATATTTTTAAAACCTTTATTTGTGTTTGATTTTGATGTTCTCAACGGGCTCGTGTGGTTCATATCAATGTGTAATGGTAATAAAACAATAAATGCATAAAAAAAAAAATACCGAATAATGAAAAACTAAAGAAATATAATTATAGTTCATCTATGTAAATGACATTGTATGTAATTTTAAACAAGAAACGAAAAAAACCTAAAAAAAAAACTAAAAAAAAAAACAATTGGCCTAATTTGCTCAAACAAAAAAATCATAAAAAGAAAATCATAATCTAATAATATTAAATAAATAATAAATGTTTTTTTTTTCTTACATTTCTTGTGTTGAACGTTTTTAATAGTTGAATTTTAAAGCATTTAGTTGAACTAATGAAAGGCAGCCCAAAAAAAAAATAAATAAATAAATGACAAGCAAATAAACATCAAGAAAAAAAGAGAAAAAAACATACATATATTACAACAAATTCTCGATAATAAAACAGTTTATTAATTCATGTGAAACAACAACAAAACATAAAAAAAAATGAAAAAAAAAACATTTAGTTTTTATTGTAATTCCGTGTCTGTGTGTGTATTTCAGTAATTAATGTAAAAATACAAAAACAAAAACAGAAAAACAAACAACAAAAAACTCACAAAAAAAAACGAACAAAAAAATGGGGAAAAAAACAAAACACTGAACATAAAACATAATGAAACTAGCGAAATAAATAAAGTGAAAAACATTTGAAAAAAAAAACGATTTTATTTTGCTTTTATTAATCTGAAAAAAATAATTTAAGATATGGGTAACATATTTTATTCTGGTATATTTCGAATGGTCATATATCAATATACCAAATGCAGCCATTGGTATATTTTAGGAATAATACCGCAATGTTTAGTATTATTCGTAAAACTTTTTCTGAAATTTAAATTCGTCAGCTGAAAGAAATAAGAAAAAAACATTTGAAAAAAAACGATTTCATTTGGCTTTTATTAATTTGAAAAAAATAATTTAAGATATGGGTAACATATTTTATTCTGGTATATTTCGAATGGTCATATATCAATATACCAAATGCAGGCATTGGTATATTTTAGGTATAATACCGCAATGTTTATCGTAACACTTTTTCTGAAATTTAAATTCGTCAGCTGAAAGAAGTAAAAAAAAAACATTTGAAAAAAAAACGATTTCATTTGGCTTTTATTAATTTGAAAAAAATAATTTAAGATATGGGTAACATATTTTATTCTGGTATATTTCGAATGGTCATATATACATAAATATACCAAATGCAGCCATTGGTATATTTTAGGTATAATACCGCAATGTTCTGAAATTTAAATTCGTCAGCTGAAAGAAGTAAGTAAAAAAAAACATCAGTTCTTTTCAGTTTGTAATATTCAATATTTATTATATAATTTGCTTCTCATAAACGTTATATAGTATACATAGGTAAATTTATAATAGTTATTATGTTAAGAAAAAAAAAATTAGTTAATTTAACACTAATTCAATTTGATTTTTTATTCTAATTTTCATTTGTGTTTTTTTCTGGTTTTCATTCCTTTTCTTTTTTTGTTATTGTTGTTGTTGATTGAAATTGAAACTTAAATAGGAAATATGAAATAAAATTTGAAATTTTGTTCGCATGGAAGTACATAATGAGCGTGTAAATAATTAAATTAAAGTTTTGCAAATGAGTTCTTGAGATTTTTAAAGCTAAACGAAAAGTTGAACCAAATTAGCTGAAGGATTCAAAAATGATGATAAACTAAACTAAAAAGCTCCTAACTATGTGAGGGATGTGTGTGTGTGTGTGGTGAGAGGGGCTAAACGATGTATGTGTGTGTGTGTGTGTGCTGCAGTGAGGCGTGGCAGTCCACGCCCCTGAGCAGCAGTACACAAGACTTAATTTGGGGAGAGCTCTCTACAATATTCATATATTTTTATTTTTAATGCTTTCATTACTTTTTTTTATCGTATCATTAATATTTTTCTGTTTTTTTTTTACCAACACCAAGCGATTGCACAATTAACCCGTTGTTGCTTAAAGTACTATGCAAAAAAAAAAAATGTTGTGTGTGTTTTAATGGATTCTACTCTAACTGAAACTTAAAAGCAAAAATGTCAACGCATTTCCATTCAATTGGTGCGAATTATGGGGGAAAAAAACTGAATGCAATTCGATTCGAAAGAAAAATGCTGCTCACAAATAAAGTAAACGCCTAAAACTAGACTTAAATTACTAAATACATATTTGAAATATAAGTATTTTCATTTTGTTGTGCTTCTTCGCAAATGAAATAACTTAATTCATTGTTGTTGGGTTGACTTTTTTTTGTTGTTTCTCAGTACAATTGTTTTGCTTGCGCATTTCACAGTGCAATAAAAGAAGGGTGTGCGATGGGTGTGTGTGTGTGTGTGTGTGTCGCTTAAATGATAGCAAGTATGATACATATTGATTGTTTGACTTCATTTATGAACAGCATTACGTTTTAATTTAACTAACATCTAAGCATTACATTTACAATTTGAATTCTTAACGTTACATTAAGCAAAATTTTTACTTAAATTTCATTTCATTTTTTTGTTTTCTTCTTAGTTTTGTGTTTTGTTTTTTCTTTTGTTTTTCTGTTATGCCTCTTTACAATTGATTCTCGCGTTTCGTTTCGTGATTTGTGATGTCTTCAAAAAAGTTTCTAATAATAAATACATTTACATTGTGGATTTTTTTTTCGTGATTTTTGTCTTAATTGCTACATAATGTGTGATATTTCTATATAATATATATATATAATGTGAAACGTGTAAATAAATGCAAATGTTTGCAGCTGGTTCAATTCGCTAATTGAAAATTGTTTATCGAACAAAAAAATATAATTGAATTAAACATAATTTTCTCTCATTTCATTTTGTTTTCATCATGTTGCTTAAAGCAGATTGTTTTTGTTTTTTTCTTTTTTTTTTACTAACTAAACTACAACAAAATGTTTGTAGTCGCAAAAAAAATGTGATCATAATACAAAATAATAATAATAATAATAAAAAAAAAAACTTTGACTAATCGTTTAAAATTAAATATTTTTGGAACATGCCAAAATTTGTTCTCATCTTTCTTCTTCTTTTTTTTTTGTATATAAATTTGTTTTTTTGCACAGCAAAGTGTTGAAAATTTGTTTGAAATGAAAACGTGTTTGAAAATCTTCTAATCTACAAACTAAGTTAAATCATCATTACAACTAAGATTGGTATATATATATATCTGATTATATATATATATATATAAAGGGGGTATAAAGTATTATACATGTACAAAACATAATCTCTCCATTTTCGTGGGCAGTTTTCATAAAACTTCAGTGTCGCACGTTGAACAGCTTAAAGTTGAAACATATTTTCTAAGTCTAAGTCTTAAGTTTTAGGTTAGTTTCTGCACTTAGAATAATTATTGGAATTAATATTAATTAATTATTAGTTACGAGTTTCGGTTTCAGTTGCTTCAGTTGTTTTTTTTTTCTTGTTTTGTTTTTTTTCAGTATTCAGTTTTCTGTTTTCAGATTTGTTTTTGTTGTTGTTGTTCAATTATGCACCGGCATCGGCAGCTGGCCGAGCAAATTGTTCGCAAACTGCGAATTGGTGAACTTGAAGTGACGCTTGTCGTAGAACTTCAGCAGCGCCGGTGAGAATGGATGATTGTCCTTCAGGTGGAGATAGTGAACCTCGGGTTCGCAGGTCGTATGACCGCACTCCTCGCACACGTACATCTGCAAAATAAAAGAAAATTCAATTTTAATATGTTTTTCTTGGGTAGAGTTTGAATTAGAAGTTCTACATAAGCTTTCCACTTTCAAATTTTCTTTATTTTATAGTACACTAATACAGTTTGCGAGTAATTCTAGTTTATACAGTATATTTAAATACCATATACTAAAACAGTATGGGAGCGAATCCAGTTTATACAGTATATTTATATACTATAAACTAATGCGAGCAATTCCAGTTTATACACTTTATTTATATACTTCAAAATTCTTTGAACTTTAGTTCTCCAACTTATTGTTTATACAGTATATTTATATACTATATAATGCCATCAAAATACTTAAGTTCTCTAGTCTCAAACTGGCTGTTTATACAGTATATTTATATACTAAAACAGTAAGCGGGCAATTCTAGCTTATACAGTATATTTATATACTTCAAAATATTTTGAACTTTAGTTCTCTAACTTGTTGTTTATACGGTATATTTATATACTAAAACAGTATGCGGGCAATTCTAGCTTATACAGTATATTTATATACTTCAAAATATTTTGAACTTTAGTTCTCTAACTTGTTGTTTATACAGTATATTTATATACTATATAAAGTCTTCAAAATACTGTTTACTGTAGGTTCTCTAGTCTCGAACTTGTTGCCAATATTTCCGATATTTTAAAATAACGTTTACCACTTTGATCTGCAGTTGGAGCTGAAGAAGGGCCACTAAATGGTGTTTATTTAGTTTAAATATATTTAATAAGTTTTTAAGCTAGTTCCGAAAAGGGAAGAATAACTTATTTTAAATATTTTTGTAAAGCTCAGTTAGTTTTCCATGTCTCACGAATCGCTTCAATTGACATCAAAACATCTTTATTATATTTTTAGTATATAATAATTTATTTTCTATTGAGTTGCTTTTCACTCATTTCCACTCTTCACTGATTGTTCAACATATTTTTCATTATTTTCGAATTGGATTAAGAATCTTTTATTGAATTTTTAGTATATAAATATACAAAAGAAAATAAGTTGTTTTCTATATTCTCTTCAATGACTGTTCAACATATGTATATTTTCTTATTTCTGAATTTTCTAGCGAGTTAATATTATAATTTAATGGTTTTGTGAGCAGCCTCCCGAAATCTACTAAGCTTTCTTGGAAGGTAGTTTCTTAATAATTCTTCACTAACTATTGCATTTTGAAATCTTAAGTCAGTTCTCTGTCTTTAGATTGTTTCTAGGAAGTAATTGTGATGTTTTGCTAACAACCTCCCGATATCTTGTGGTATTTCTTAGAAGGCTATTCGTTGGAAACGACTTTGTTCAATAACTATTCAAGTTTTTACTATCTACAATGTTTTCTCAGTCCCTTTCTGAAGTCTTGAAAGCATTTCATCGATTTGTTGACTCACCTTGGCGCGTCGCTCCTTGTAGGCGTATTGATGCTGCACACTGTGCACCTTCTGGCAATGCGATTCGAGGGAGCAGCGCTGCGTGAAGCTCTTCTCGCACAGGTTGCACTTGTAGGGTCGCACTCCGGTGTGTGTGCGCGTGTGACGTTTCAGATCGAAGGTGTCGTTGAAGCCCTTGCCACAGAACGTGCACAAATATCGCTTGATGTCCGAATGACATTTCATGTGACGATTGAGCAGACGCTGCAACGAAAATGTCTTCATGCAGACGCGACACACGAACTTGTTGTTCGCATCCTCGGCCCCGCTATTGTTCGGGCACAGAGTGTCGCCCTGGCTGCTGCTGTTGCTGCTGACACTGCTGCTGCTGTTGTTGCGATTGTTGCCACCACCGCCGCTGCTGCTGTTGTTGCTGCTGCTGCTGAGCGCATGATGTTGCGACACAGCCGCTGCTGCAGCTGCAGCGGCTGCAGCAGCCGCCGCTTGTTGCAACGTCTGTTGTTGTTGCTGCTGCTGTTGCGAATGTTGCTGCTGCGGCGAATGTTGCTGCGAGTGTGGCGAGTGTTGTTGCTGCAGCTGCTGCTGTTGTGACTGATGTTGCTGCTGCTGTTGTTGTTGCTGCTGCTGCTGCTGCTGCGATGGGTGGCCATGCTTGAGATCATCGATGCAATCCATGTTGCGTATGCGGTGGTGATGATGGCCTCCATGCGCATTCTCAACCGCCAGCGGATTCTTAATGCCATGTCCTCCATTCACAAACTCCAGCTGTAGATCTGGCGGAAGTCCCAACTGTTTGAAGAAGAAGAAATCTCATTAAAAATGTGTCCAAATAATTGCAATTAAGCCAGTGCAAGACGATCACAACACAAAGACAAGATCTATTATGATAAAACAGCACAACAATTGAGACAAACACTGGGGGAAATAACACAGAGGAAATAACAGAGCTATTACTGTTAATGCTAACAGAGGGCGAATAACAGAACTTGTTGTACATAGGAATTAACAGAGCTAATGTTACGTTATTTGCTGTTAGTGTTAACAGAACTCGAAAGCGAATTGTGTTTAAGTTTTTCTTGAATATTCAACAGAGCCAAATAAATTACAAATACGAATTTTGAAAAATATGAAATATATAAGATTAACATTTTCGATGTTAACAACATAAGTCATAAACAACTCGTTTTAACAGAGCTAACAAATTAGAGTTTACATAAGTTTTAGGCAATAATAATCAAATTGAAGAAATTTACATTTCAGTGTTGACAAATTTGTTTTAAAAATTATAATTTACGAAGAAAACAAAGTTTACTATAATGTTAACTAGCATTTTTGGCACAAATTAAACTGAATTCAAAATAAAATCTCATACTAATGAAATGATCTTTAAAATCATAAACAACTTTTTTAGCATTGTGAGTTTAACATAGTTAAACCTAACATTTGAGTGTTAACAAGCTGTTAAATAGCTAACTACAATTCGCTGTTAAACAGTTACTGTTAAGATTCGCTGTTGAAAAGTTAACATAGTAAGCAGATAAGAGAACAAATTAAACATTTCAATATGTGGCAAACTCTAAAATATAAAACTTCTCTAACATTTTGAATTTAACAGAGCTGTTAAGTAATATTTGAGTGCTATGAAGCTGTTAAATTGCAACTACAATTCACTGTTAAAAAGTTAACATATTAAGTAGACAAGAGAACAAATTGTACATTTGAAAACATTTTTCATTTAACAGTGCTGATGCTAAATAAGAAAAAAGCTAACATTTGGGTGTTAACAAGCTGTTAAACTACAATTCGCTGTTAGAAGAGTTAACATAGTAAGTAAAGCAATAAGCAATAAAGGAACTCCAACTTACTGTTAACAAAATGTTAACATAGTAAGCAAATAAGAGAACAAATTAAACATTTGAATATATGGCAAAACTCTAAAATATAAAAGTCTGCTAACATATTGAATTTAACAGAGCTGTTAAGTAACATTTGAGTATTAAGAAGCTGTTAAATTGCAACTACAAATTCACTGTTAAAAAGTTAACATAGTAAGTACACAAGAGAACAAATTGTACATTTGAATATATGGCAAACTTTAAAATATCAAACATTTTTCATTTAACAGAGTTGATGTTAAATAAGAAAAAAAGCTAACATTTGGGTGTTAACAAGCTGTTAAACTACAATTCGCTGTTAAGTAAGCAAACAAGAGGATATCAAAGGTGGACATAAGGTGGAAGGAAAATGGGGAAAGAGAGACGACACAGTTGATGGTTGCTGTCGTCTTACCCGCCGCTGCAACATTTTGCTCTCGTTGAGCACCGAAATGGTCGGCGAGGGGGGCAAAAGACCAGCCGCTGTGGCAGCCGCTGCGCTCGCCAGCGAACGCAACGTGGTGCGATGCACTTGACGCTGCGGCGGCACCTCGGTGGACGATGATTTGTAAGTGGAGATGAAGGTGACCAGAGTGGAGCCATAGGCAGCGGCCTTGGCTCGACCACCCAGCTTAACAGTGCTGCTAACAGAGCTGTTAACAGTGCTGTTGCGATTAGTCTTAATGCCTCTCGGTTTACAGCTGCTGTTAATGTTGTTGTTGTTGGTGCTGTTAAGGGAATTGCTGTTGCTGCTGCTGTTAATGTTAATGTTATTACTGTTGCTGCTGCTACTGTTGTTGCTGCTGTTGCTCAGCAACATGTAATTCAAGGGCGCTAAATTGAGTTCTTCGGTTGCTGCCGCTGCGCTGCTATTGTTGATTTTCAATGGTTTCAATATTTGCACAGAACTTACGCTTTGTATCAGCGGCTTGGTGTCGAGCAATGCGGCCGCAGCAACCGCTGCCGTGTTCGCATCGAGCAACTGCGAGCTGCTGCTGCTGCTGCTCGACATCGGACGCAGAGCGGCAACTGCGGCTGCTGCTGCCGCCGCTGCAGCGGCTGCTGCTGTTGTTGTCGGCGATGGCAGCGACAGATTGCTGTTGTCGTTGTGCAGCTGTTGCTGATGTTGTTGCTGCGCATGATGATGTTGCTGCTGATGATGATGTTGCTGCTGCTGCTGCGCATGATGATGTTGCTGTTGCTGCTGCTGATGGAAATGATGTTGTTGCTGTTGCTGTTGATGATGTTGCTGCTGCTGCTGCTGGGCATACAGATTGTGTTGCTGATAGGCATTGTGTTGCTGCTGTGCATGATGATGTTGCTGCTGCAGCAACTGTTGTTGCTGTTGTTGCAGCTGATAGCCATTGTTGTTGTTGCCAGCATTGTTGTTGCTGTTGTTGCCACCGTTCTGCAACTGCATCAAATTGCGTGTGGCATGCTGATAACTTGGCGGCGGTTGCTGCTGCTGTTGTTGCAAGTGCTGTTGCTGCCCATTGACAAGATGTTGCTGCAAGTGCTGTTGCTGCTGCTGCTGTTGTTGCTGCTGCTGCTGTTGCTGCGAGCTGTAGACGCTGTTGTTGCCATTGCGCGCCATATTGTTGCTGAGATGCGTCAAGAGATTCTCATGCAATGCATCCAATTGCGCCGAATGCGACGGCGTCACGCTGACAACATCCGAATCGGGTGTCAACGATGGCGTCGAGACCAATTCGAAATCCTGCCGATGATGATGATGATGATGATGATGCGATGGTGGCGAATTCGTTGAATTCTCCTCATCATCATCGTCCACACAGCTGCGCTGCAGAAACGAACTGAGATCCACGGCATCCGAGAGTTGCTCCAACAGATGATCCGTCTGTTGGCTCAACATCAACGTTGCCGTAAATTGCATCGGATCAACGACAGCAGCCGCTGCGGCTGCTGCTGCTGCTGCCGCGGCAGCCGCTGCTGCTGCTGCTGTACCATTTGGACACTGTGGAGCACCTCCGCTGCCAGCCAGATCCGACATGATGGCATCTTCGTAGGCGCTGCCAAAGTTACCAGCTCCACCTGCACTTCCTCCTCCTCCTCCACCCGCCGCTCCGTTGCCGTTCATGGTTGCCTGCATGATGGTGTGAGCAAAGCTGCTGATATCGATTTTGGCCTCGTCGTATTCAATGTCGGGCTCATCTTTCAATATGATGCCATAGGCTGATGGATTGCCGCCATAAAATGGATGAGACATTTGATTGTTGTTGTTGTTGTTGAGATTTGTATGGAATTTGGAATTGGAATGAAGTTCATTATAGTTATTGTTGCCCAAACCGTTGGCGGCGGCAAAGTGCAAAATGTTATTACCATCGAGTCCTCCGCTGTTGCTGCCAACACCACCAACAACATTTCCTCCCCCTCCGCCTCCTCCTCCGCCCGCTGTGCCGCTGTTATACGCCGACTGCGCTGCAACTGCGCTGCCCGACATTATGTACGCTGAGAGAAAATTCGATGAATTGCTGTTGTTGCCGTTTAGCAACAACTGTTGTTGCTGCTGCTGCTGCTGTTGTTGTTGCTGCTGGTGCTGCTGCTGTTGCTGGGGCGTGGCCGCCTCGCCAGCACTCTGGCCGCCGCTCTTGAGGCTCTCGTAGAAGGGCGGCAAAGCGCCGCTGGGCGGTGAATTGGGTCCGTAATTGCCGCGTCCGTCGCGACCGCCGCCCATGCCACCGCCGCTGCCTGCGCCACCGCCGACGCCGCTGCCTGCGCCGCTGCCAGCGCCAAAGCCGGAGTTGGCCTGAAAGCTTTGCTGCTGCTGCTGTTGCTGATGCTGCTGTTGTTGCTGCTGCTGCTGCTGTTGCTGCTGCTGTCCGCTGCTGTTGCGTCCGTGTCCCGCTGCAGCGGCCAAAATGCCGGGCAGACTGCGAACGAGGCGTGGATTCAATTGCAGCACACGCGCTGCCAAATAGCTGCTGCGACGTCGCGCTTCACGTATGCGTCGCGCACGCTGCAAACGCAATGCGTTCTGCTGCTGCTCGTCGTCGCTGTCGCCGCTGCCGTTGGCGTTGGCGCTGCGTCGCTTGGGCACGTGATAATCGATGGGTTCCTGTTGCTCTGGCGCCAATTGTTGTTCGAGATCGAGTGTGCGTTGATATTGCAGCTCAGTTGGCGTCGCTGCTGGCGTTGCTGCTGGCGTCGCTGTCGGCGCACGTTGGATGACGCTGCAGCGCACGGCGGGTAGACGCGGCGGCGGCGGACTTGGTCGCTGCTCGGCGCTAGGTGGCGTGCTGCGCATGCGCAGCGACAGCGGCTCTTCGATGGGCAGCAGCGGCTTTTCGTCGACAATCAATTTGCAATTATCGCTATCGCTATCGTCCGATTCGCTGTTGTTATCGTTATCGCTGCTCTCATCAGCAGCTGCTGCTGCTGCTGCTGCGACGGCAACGGCGACGCTGACGTCACGCGGATATTCTTTGCGCTGTGCCTGCGTTAGCACAACGCCGGCGTTGTTGTAATAACGCGGCTTCGGCGCCTCAATGCCGACATCAACGTCGACGTCGACGTCGTCAGTCGCTGCAGCGGCTGCTGGTTCAGTCTCCTCTGCTTCTGCTGCGACTTCTTTTACAGCGTCGGCGACTGCGACGTCGTCGGCTGCTGGCGAATGCGCTGGCGACGGCGACGGCGACTGTGGCTTTGGGCTTTCTTTTGGTATGCTGCTTGTTGTTGTTGTTGCGGGTGTTGTTGTTGTTGCTTTATGAAGATTACTCTTGATGCTGTTGTTGGTGGTGTTGTTGTCGCTGTTGCTGCTTGCTGCGCTGCAGCTCAGACGCTGCAACAGTTCTGCCGGCGTTAGGTAATTCTCTGCAAATACAAGTAAATAGAAAATAATTAAAATATATTCAATAAATCAAATCGAAAGCAAATTTTGCAACTTTACAACAACAAAAAAAAAAAATGAGCAAGTGAAAGAGCGTGAGTGCTCCACATTTACAATGCACTCAGTGCGAGCGAGAGCGAACTATATTCTTCTTCGTTTTGAAATAACTGCGCAACCGAAAACGAACAAAATCAAGAAACCGACAAAAAGTTTTGGCAAATTCTAACCGTGCAAACGCGACGACGACCGAATTCTAACTGTAAGCGCAGTTTGTGCATTCTTCTCTGTCTCCTGTATTCTCCTGCACCTTCCAAAAAAAATGTATGCTGTGTGTGTGAGTGTGTATACATAGTATGTGTGTAAAAGTATGCGTGCACCCTTTGCTTAAATACAGTGAATGCTGTTTAGCATCGATCACTGAAATTTATGAGTAGAGTAAGCAGCAAAGAAGACTATGCAAAATGATAAAGTTGTTTCTTTAATTTGCTTCATATATTTTAATATTTTTTGAAATACCATTAATAACAAGTGAGTGTCCACTGTGATTAATAGTCAACTACATATTTAAAGGGTTGCCACCTAGTTTTGCCATTCGCCCCCGCTCTTCACAAATCAGTTTTTTCTCTTCTTTCGCGTGTGAAACAAGTGCAACTAGTGAGAAAGCAGCAGCATAATAATTAGTGTAAAAATAAAACAAAATAAACGAAAAAACCAAACGAACTACAATCAAATAATAATATTAATAAATAAAGTGCAATCAATTAAGTGCAATTGGCAATTACAATTGGCAAATGGCGCATTGCAAGTGCAAGTGGCCAACCTCCGCCCCCCTCTCTCATCGTCACCACCATCATCATAATGATTGCCAGCAAAGTCTCAGCAAAGACAAAACGGGCAAAGACAAGGTTGGTACAACAAAAAAAAAACTTGTCTTGGCTGTAAATCAAATCAAATCAAGTGCTGTAAATAATAGCAATAGCAACAAAGCAACAACTGGCTGTAGTTAGAAAGAAACAGCTATAGAGCTAGCGTGCCATTCCCATTGCAATGGCAATCAAGTTGACGTCGCCGTTGACGGTCGTCGATGTGTATGTGTTTGTGTGTGTGTGCGATCAAGATCAAGGCTTTTTGCAATGTGTGTTAGTGTGTGTGTTGCATTTGTCAATGAACAAGTTGGTGTGCGTAGGCGCTATTATTATTATTATTATCAGCCCTTTGGTAAATACTGTATTATTTTTAATTGCATGCAAGGCGCGCAGCAACTACAACTACATATGTATATATGTAATTACACACACATGTGTGCGAGCGCTGTTATTTCAAATGCTCAACACGCACACACATACATACATACATACGTAGTTGTGCTGCCGCCACCTGTTGGTCATGGTCGCCTTGACAAAAAGTGGACAGTGCACAAAATTCTAACAGCGCCTTAACAGCACAGCTACCCCTTCTCCTTCTCCTCCCACCGCCCACTGGCAGCTTAGCATAATTGACACACACACTCACACACACACACAATGCAATTCAACATGTGTGAGCGCTGTTAAAATGGCTTTGCTTTCAGTTGTTGTAATTGCTGCAATTTATTTTATTGTGTTAAGGTCAAGGCAGTGCTGTAAAGCGTTTTTTAATTACATATGTATGTAAGCTATATAGACATAAGTGTGTATATTTGTTTTTGTGCTTATTCAGTTGCGCTATGAGGAAATGAATTCCAATTGGAAGTTTAGCGCTGTTATTTGAATTTTGTTAAGGTACATATGTATATGTGTGCTTATCTCTCTGTCTTTTTTTCTCTCTATGCGGCAAGTTCAATGCACGTTTTATCCTTTTACAATACTTTGATTTACATGTTTTTCTCTTCTTTTTCGCATTTTGTTTTTTTTTTTTGTTTTTCTGCTTTATTGCGTGTGCATGAACTTTTAAGATATTCGCTCACACTACAATTTGTTTCTAGCGCAAAATGCGTCTTAACGAACAAGCGACGAACCACAAATAAGAGATAAACAAAAACTACGTGAGTGTGTCTCTGTGTGTGTATGTGTGCGTATGTTAATGCGCATAACAACAAAGCGTTGAAGCGTTTTCTTGCCTAGAATTTGTAATATGTATTTTGCGCCTGCTTTTGTCTTCATTCTTCTTTCCCTCCTTCCGCGCTTCTTTTTGAGCGAAAATATTGCCAACTATTATGCGAGACAATGTTGCCAACTGCTAGGCATATGATGGGTTGCAATGTTGCCAATTGCATTGCACATGTGTTCTTATTGGAACTTCGTAACATTTTAATTTTTTATCGCCTTCAAATAAAATTTGATTTTTTAATTTACCTGATTACTTTTTTTCTAACTATTTATGATATTTATTTTGAATTTCTTTCAATAAAATTGTTGTTGGTTCCTCGTCCATGGAAAACTACTTAAAGCACGAGTGTGAGTGAGTGTGTTTGTGTTTGTGTTGTGGGTGTAAATGATGAGATTTGTTGTTACTGTTATTGTTATTGCTTTTGCTTAGTTGTGTTGTAGGCAAATTCCAAACGCATTCTTACAGCTAGCTCACATGTTGAATTCTTGGCATGCACGACGACACGATGACGACACTCTTTCCCTCTCTCTCTCTCTCTCTCTCTGTCTCTCACTCTGTGGAAGCACCCAACACCCAACAAAAAACAGTCAAAGCATCGTTTGGATCTTAAATATTGTTGTTGTTGTTGATATTTTCTGTTGTGCGCTGTTCTCTTGAGTCGCATTGCAAATGCTAAGCACGTCGTCAAGCGGCTCTGCCCATATATAAACTACACACACACACACACACTCACACACACACACATGCACACTCATATGGCAGCCACTTTGCTTAGTGGACAACATTAGCTTCAAGGGTCGCACAAGGGTTAAGGCGTCTTTACAGAAGGTTAATGCGCACAGAGTTGCCACCTAGTTGCAAATTTAAGATGAATAGTGATTTTTCTTTGATTTTATTTCATTTGTTAATACATTAAGCTTTAAAAATCTTCATTTTTTATTATTATATTTTAATTTCATTATATTTGGTGTATTATAATGTATATTAATTCGCACAGCGTTGCCAGCTAGTTGCAAATTTAAGCTTGACCTTAAAATAGGGATTTTTATTTTATTTTATTTGTTAATAAATTAAGTTTTCAAAAGTTCATTTATCATTATTATTTTTTTTTATTTCATTATAATGCATATTAATACGCACAGCGTTGCCAGATGGCTACATATTTTAGCTTGACTTTGAAATAGGGATTTTTATTTTAATTGATTTGAAATGTAAATAAATTAACTTTTCAAAAGTTCGTTTATCATTATTTTTTTTTTTAATTTTATTATACATCATTATCGTTATTTGTTTTATAATTATAATTGAATGTTTTTTATGTAAGTTTTGTTGCCAGGGTGTGGATATGTGTGGCAAGGATTGTGCCACACATAACTCTAATAACACATTGATTTATCTTTTAATTGTTATAACGCAAGCTATAATCGCTCAATTGTCGCTTGGCCCTGACCTCAAAGCAGCGAATTGTAACCAGCTTAAAGCCAACACACACAAGACGCACAGTTGACATCTTGACTAATCCACATGACGTGGGGCCGAACCCCAAAAAAAAAAAAAATGAAAAAAATGCAAAAGAAAAACAAAACTTTCGTATAGTGAAAAAGCCTAAAAAAATAAAAAATGCCACCCACTTGTAGTTGTTGTTGTTGTAACATTTGCCGGCTGTCCAGTTATTTAATAGAGCATGAAAAGCACGCAGCGTTGACAAAAGTTAGTGGAGAGAAGAGAGACGAGAGACGAGAAGAGAGAGAGGGTAGAGGGGATTGTGTTTGGTAGGTGGGGCAAATTGTGTAGTGTCAGCGATTAGTCGACAGCTAATCAATTTTCTTGTCTTGTCTTTGGAGACTTGGTTCCTTTTATTGTTCTGTCTTTTTTTGCAAGAATGACAAGTGCGTTTTTTCAAATGTATGTGTGTGTGTGTGTGTTGGGCACCTTTTGCCTTCTGCCTTGTGGCAGATGCTCGACCCTTGTCAAAGCCCAAGCGAATGATTTGCCAAACACACAAAAAAAAAACAGAAGGCATAGCTTCCTGTTGGCCGCCAAATTGATGAATGCATCCGTTTGAGAGAGAAAAAAGGAAGTTGAAAAAGGAAGGAGGATGAAAGGAAGAGATCTCCTAACAGGTGCTTTGACCAAATGACCTAATGCGAAAGCGCAGCGCATAAAACTTGATCCCTGCTGCACAAAATTATGTAGTATGCTGGCAAAAGCTTAAACAGCGCCCCTATTTTTTTCCATTTTTGCAATTCTAATGATCCCCGTCTTTAAGTTCTTCTCTTTTTGGGTTTCTAACTGCTTGAGGGCAGTCTATAAATTTATTGCCTAAGCGATCTGCGTTTAAATGAATTTGTCTCTAACGCCCCAGCAACAACAAATAGAACAACAACAACTCTTAAAAGGATAAAAACTGTCTGGGATTTTGTATTTTTTTTGTTGGCTTCGGGTTTCGAACGGGGCAGCTGTTGATAGTTCGATTTCTAAGGGCGTCCAGGGGCCGTTCCAAGGTCTTTATTAGTCCACACACACACACACACACGCACACACACACAAACATACTCCGCACATCGATCGCAGGGTCTCAGGTTTCGGGCGCAAACTTTAAAATGCATTAAGTGGCATGCAATTAAGTTTATCGATGCGCTAAAATCAACCGAAGTCAACTTTAATCTCGTTTTTCTTTCGCTGCTTCTTTTCTTCTTCTTCTCGCTTTTTGCTTCATTCAGTGTTTCGTTTTTTTTTGTTTTTTTGGGTGGTTTATAAATTATACATTATAAATGCCGACGCGTTACTTTTTGGCAACTTTATAATTTGTGCTGCAATTTGTTGCTTTTAGGTGTTTGCCGACAGCAAAAATGTGCGGGCAACATGCTTGCATGCTGTTGCTGTTAACATGCTGTTATTAACAGGAATGTTAAGTTTTTTGCTAACATGCTTTGAAATTTATTGAGAGAAGGAAGAACTCTTTAATTGTGGACATACTTTGATTTCATTTAATAGTATTTTTTGGGAAGTTGAAGGAGCGCACTGTTAAGTTAACAGCAATGTTAACTTTTTAACATTTTTAACTGATTTTAACATTGACTTTAACAGTTCTATTTTTGTTGCTAAGAATTCCTTTAGTTGCTTTCACTTTCATGTCGAACGTCATAGTATATACCAAATATAGACTTTATTATTTTTACAGTATATTAATTTGGTATATTTTAAACATAATATTATATTGTAATTGTATACCATTGTACCAAATATTAATTTGTTATATTTTAAGAATAAAAGTACACCATAATGGTATATAATTATACCAAATATAGCATTTAGTATTTTTTCAGTACATTAATTTGTTATATTTTAAGAATAAAAGAATACCATAATGGTATATAATTATACCAAATATAGCATTTAGTATTTTTTCAGTACATTAATTTGGTATATTTTTAACATAATATAATTGTATATTATATTGTAATTGTATATCGTTTTATTAAATATTAATTTGGTATATTTTAAGAATAATAATTATACCAAATATAGCATTTAGTATATTTGTTTTGTTTTAAACCCTTCGCTTATATTCCTTAACTTCTCTTTTCAGCATCTAGAATCTTCGTTCTTTGCTTTCTGTAAAATTCTTGAGATTTTCTTCCTTTAGCCAAAATCTTTCTCTTTCTCTTGTTGTCTTTCTTCTGCTAAAATTGTTCTCAAAATTCTCTGTTCGATTCTTTTTGGCTTGGCATTCAGTGTGGCTGTCTCTTTCTCTCTTTCTGTCGCCACCATCCACCTGCTGCTGCTGCTTTGCTATTTGACTGGCATCTTTCAAGTTCGTCGCCTAAGTCTTTTGATTTCTATTAAGAATTGCTTAGCACAGAAACGTAAACCACGTAAAAACATTTAACTTAACATTAACCCAGTAAATCCAAATTGAATGACACAGCAGCCTTGTTGACAGCCAGCTGCTTCCCCTGCCCCGCCCCCTAACACCGCCGCCGCCCTCTTTGAATGCAGCCATTTAGCCTACACAAATTGTTAACTGCTGCCGCATTTCAAGGTCAAAATTGCAACGTATACGAGTTGAAATACTTGTATGTGAACACACACACAAAGATTGGGATGTGTGTGTCGGTGTGTGTGTGTGTGTGTGTGTGTGTGTAGCATTTGAGATATCGACAGCATCCAAATGCCACAGCAACGAGATAGATTGAGAGCTGCAGATGGTGACTTGACACTGAGACAAAGAGACGCAGGCTGAAGACTGAAGACTGAAGACAGTGTCGAAGACTTGAAGACTGTCGACTTGAGATTCAGCAATGTTTTTTTTTTTATTCCAAGTTGAAGCGCTGGCCTCAGCTGCTGCCGCTGTTTGCTGACAGCTCTCAAGCTCAAAGCGCGTCTTAAATTGCAAACCACATGCTTGACAACAACAACAACAACTAAACACACACACACACACACACAAACACACACACAATTACAATAACATGTGTGCTACGTTTTGTGCAGCTGCTAATTACAGTTGCTTTTTGCTCTTGTTGTTGTTGTTGTTGTTGCTGCTTTATTCTATCTATGTGCTTCAATTTGTTTGTTTGTTGGTTTCGTTTATATAGTTTTTTTTTGTTTTTGTTTTTGTTCTTTGCGGTATTAATGTCAATGTTAACCTTGCTCTGTTTCATTCTGGCTCGTTAACTCGTTTACATTGTTTATTATTAAGTGGCCAGGCTTTTCATTTTTCATTTTTCCATCTACTATTGAGCCATTTAAGTCTAAGCCTAATACCCTGTAATTTGCGTCAGAGTTCAGTATTTGCTTAGAAAGTGGTTGGAACTTGTCGATATATCAAAAAGAGCCTTTAGAATTATTTTAATATATTAATTTAGTATATTTTAAGCATTATACCGCTATATAGTATTCAATATTTTTTCGATATATAAATACGGTATATTTTAAGAATAATATTGTAGTATATCGATATAAGAAATTTAGCATTTAGTATTTTTGGTATATGAATTTGGTATATTTTCAAAATAATACCGCAATGTAATATTAAATTGTATTTGTATCTAGCTCTATCGAATACAGAATTTTGTATTTTTTCGGTATATTATTTTGGTATATTTATCGGTATACCAAATATAACATTTGGTATTTTTCGGTATATTATGTAATATCTTGCTCTATCGAATATAGAATTTTGTATTTTTTCGGTATATTATTTTGGTATATTTGTCGGTATACCAAATACAACATTTAGTATTTAGCGGTATATTGGGTAATAACTTGCTCTATCGAATACAGAATTTTGTATTTTTTCGGTATATTATTTTGGTATATTTATCGGTATACCAAATATAACATTTAGTATTTTTTGGTATATTATGCAATATATTGCTCTACTGAATACAGAATTTTGTATTTTTTCGGTATATTATTTTAGTATATTTATCGGTATACCAAATACAACATTTAGTATTTTTTCGGTATATTGGGTAATAGCGCGTATTTCACATTTATTTATTTTCCAATCTTGATGTGATTATTAAATAATATTTCCCATTGCTGAATTTTAATGATAAAATCAATGCCAAAAGTGTTTATTGATTTTAGTATTTTATAATTTTGATGCTAAAGTTAAAGTTTCGAGCGACTGAAGTGCTTTGCGCTCATCTTGTGCAATTGTTAATGCATTTCCGTTAAGCACGTTGCACAAACAATGAGGCAGCAAACCAAAGGTAAGAAAAAAAAACACAACTGGAAACTGGCAACAAAACGCAAATGAGTTTGTCAACATATTTCTAATATTCGACACGCTTCAAAGTGACCAAACGCAACGCTTTTAGAATGAATATATTATTTTGCGTTGACCTAAATTTTATGACTGCTTTGCAGCTTTGCCATTTATGTGTGTGTGAGTGTGTGTGTGTGAGTTGCACAAAGAAGCATGCTAAACAGCTACTAAAACACAATGCAACTGCAACTGCAAAAGCAAAAGCAAACAATACTGACTGACTGAGTGAGTGAATGAGTGAATGACTGACGAACTCGCAACTTTTGTGACAATGTCTCTCTCGTGTGCATTTGTATGTGTGCTAATTGTTACGACCAATATTACCGATTGACTGTTCGCTACTTACTCACCAAAAAAAAAGATACTATTTGTGCTATATTCTACAACAACTACAGTTGTGAGTTAGCTGAACTAAATACTAGATGATATCGAAATAATTGTTCGTTGAAATTGAAATTATTTTGAAAAGTTTATATTAATTTGTATTTTATGTCATTTGCTCAAGAGATTAATATTTATTATTTTAATTTGTTAATTTTATGTAGAACAAGTGCTATATTAATTCTTTGTTCTGTATTTAATAACATAAATGTAATATTAATACCCTTTAATACCTATAAGGGTAGAAGGGTATTATTATTTTGTGCCTGACATATTTTGGTATATTTTGTGCTCTGCGGTATATTTTAAAGTTAGTGTTGTATCAATATACCAAATACGGTGGAAATCTGATATTTTTGGTATATTTATTTGGTATATTTTGTGTTTTATGGTATATTTTTAATGTAGTGCTATATCAATATACTAAATACGGTAAAAATTTGATATTTTTAGTATATTGATTTGGTATATTTTGTGCTCTGCGGTATATTTTTAACGTAGTGCTATATCAATATACTAAACACGGTAAAAATTTGATATTTTTGGTATATTTATTTGGTATATTTTGTGCTCTGTGGTATATTTTTAATTTAGTGCCATATCAATATACCAAATACGGTAAATTTTTTTTTTGATATTTTTGGTATATTTTTTTTTGGTATATTTTGGTATTTCACAGTCAAGCACACTCGTCTTTCTTTTTTGTTTTCATATCTTATATTATTGCTTTATAATTTTTTTTATTTAGTAAGTTGTCATATTTATTTAATGTTCTTTTTTTTAGTATTGGATTTATCTTATAATTTTTTAATTTTCTTTTAATTACTTAATTTAGTATTTTTATATTTACTATTCATTTATTTATTTTTGTTATTTTTTGTTTCTTAAGTTGCTGCATAAATTACACTTATTTATTTCATTGCCTATATATAGTATATGTTTTTCTATGCACTATAATTTGTAAATTTGCCTCGACAATATTTACTTTCGTATATTTCAAGTTGATACATAAATTGCAATTGTTTCATTTGGCCGCAGCAAGTCCGTTGGCTTATTCCCCCAAAGCCATAGAACTGAGCTTCGTTGTCGCTTCGTGCATGTCTCATTAACATTTACAACGGGGCACAGTCTTCTCCTCCTCACACTTTTTGTCTCCCCCTGTGAAAATACCAACAACAAAATCATTTAACGCAATTGCGTTAAAACTTTGCCCATTTCAAACAAAAGTTTCGTTTCGACTTTAGTTGCGGCCCGTTTGTTTGATTTTGTTTTTCTTTTTTTTTTTACACATTTTTATTTTTTTTTTGTTTTCGCGTCTTTGTTAAACAGTTTGTTGCACTTTTTGTATTACAACGGCCTCGATCTCTTTCGAATATATATGTATATTTGTTGTTGTTGATGCGCCGTTGAAAAATAGTTGTTGTCAAGCTCTATGCTGACTCAATTTTCGTCTAGAATTTAAACTGAAATTGAAAGCTGCTGTTGTTGTTGTTATTGAATAGCAAACACTTGAGCAATGCATTAGAAATTGTGTTTGTATGCGTTTAGCTTAGCATTGAGCTATCGACAACAAAAACAACAACAACGACTTTCGGTATTAGTGGCAAAAGTGAATTTGAAGTACGCTCGTCGACACTCTCATTAGTGTAGTATAAAGTAATTTGTGATCAATTGTGTTTAGCTAGCAAATAGTTTTTCACTACCTAGAAGGTTTTCAGTATATTAAGAAAATGTATGCATTTTTGCAGTAAAATGTAGAAAAATGTACCAATATACGAATGAAATATACAAATATACCCAAATCAATATTTGGTATATTAATATACTGCTACATTCAAAATATACCATACAATTTCTGCAAAGAGCGATATTCTTGTTTAAATATACCAAAATTTAATATACCAATATAGTACAAAAATATACCAAAAGCTGTATGTGGTATAACAATATACTGCAACATTCAAAATATACCATAGAGCACTAAATATACTATATATTTTTTGCAGCTTTCGTTTTAATTCGATTTCTATGTTGTTGAGCATAAATTTCGAAAAAATAACGGTATTATTGTTCAAATATATACCGAAAGCTTAATTTGGTATATCAATATACTGCTACATTCAAAATATACCAAGCAATTTCTGTAAAGGACGATATTCTTTTTAAAATATAGCAAAATTTAATATAGTACAAAAATATACCAAAAGCTGTATGTGGTATAACGATATACTGCTACATTCAAAATATACCATAGAGCACTAAATATACTATATATTTCTTGCAGCTTTCGTTTTAATTCGATTTCGAAAAAATAACGATATTTTTGTTCAAAAATATACCGAAAGCTTTATTTGGTATATCAATATACTATATAGAGCACTAAATATACCAGATTGCCAACTTTTTAATTAGATTTGTGTGTGTTGTGCACGACATTTTTGTGGCTTGCGTGGGGGAAAAGTTGCGTGCAACAAGAGATTTGGGGCAACATATGATATTATGTTATTGTGTGTGCCATTAAATTTATAAATGCACTTGCCTAATTGATAATCAGGTTTTGCAGTTAGTCAGACAGTTTAGCTGTGGATGCTGCGTTGTCTTTTTTTTTGGTTGTGGAAATGAAAAACCGCATCTGGTTGACCTTCTCAACCGTTACAGGCGAGAGATGATTACAGCATCGACCATGTATGTAAAAATATATGTGTCAATACACACAAGAGCCAAGCTTTTACATAGATGGATGCAAAATATACAGAATTTAATAATGATCAAGTTAATGATGATGATGATGGGCAACGCTTGGTTTCATTTTAAAATGTTGTCGCTGTGGCATTCGCATTCGATTGTTGCTTCAATATTTATTGCCACACGGACGACAATTTGCACTGTCGTTGCTGTTGTTGTTGTTGCTGTTTTAAAACTGTAAACTGTAAACTGTATGAAATGATGCAGTGTCTCGACCCTTTTGTTGCTTTCGTTGCCATCTACCTACCAGTTTTGACCCACATTGTCAGCAACAACAACCAGATCAATGGAAAACAAGTTAAGCATCCCAGCAACAACAACGAGATTTTTTTTTTGTATTAAGTATTAAGTAAACTCCCACTTACAACATTATGCATATCAATGAGTCGGTCTCTAGCTCTCCCCTCTTGTGTGTATTTTGTTACAAATATGAAATTATGCGTAAAATTGTTTGTTTGTTGTTGCAGTTTGAATTTCAGTTTTCAGTCTCGGGTTTTTTGTTTTTGTATATACATAAATATATTTCTTTTTTTTTTTTCGTCGATCAAATGAAATGAGCCAAAACCGCAGCAGGCGCAACAAAAGTTGTCGCCGTCTCTTGTTGTTGTTGTTGTTGCTGCTGCTGTTGCTGTGGCGCGCTCTGTGTGCGTTGTTCATTTATGACGTAACTTTTGCTGCGGCTGCTGTGATTACGGGCCCGGTGTTAATACAGTTAAAGCGGAGCCTAACCTTGAAAACCGGTAGATTTTTTTTTCTCTTTTTTTTTTTTATTTTTTACTCAATTTTATGTGTGTGCGCCATGAGTGTGACGTCTGAGTGTGTGTGTGTTTGCTTTGTGCTTGCCTCTTAAAGCTTACAAAAAAAGCCAGAAAATAATAATAATACTAATAATAATAATGAAGATATATATATGTTGATATATATTTTGATTTGTTTATTAAATGCATTTATTTGATAATTTATTGTTTTTCATTTATTGTTTGTTTCTTGCTTGCGACGCATTTTTCATGCTGTTTTTCATAGGTTTATTTTTGTTTTGTTTTCGATTGTCGTCAAATTTCACTTGCGGCCAAACAAAAGACTTAGGCAACGAACTTGATATTGATATTGAAATTGCTGACATTGCCAACTTGGATAGCGGTTACTTTGCCTGCCTGCTGTGCTTCGTATGCTCTGTGTGGTTTCAATTGGGGTGTGGCCAAACACACACACACACACACACACTCAAATTGGGCAACTGTACAAATTAGCGGCAATTTGACAATTTTATATATAGATAGATTTCAAAGTGTTTTTGGTATTGAAACCTAAAAGTGATGCTTCACGCAGCGTTCCCCTCCTCTCATGTAAACAGCATTATCAACGCACTCCGATTCAAACATTGTTTAAGCAACTCGAACTCTGATTAAAATTGCACCATAAACAAAAACTTAACTGTTATTTTGAGATTTATTCAATCAGATTTAGCGAGAAAGAATTTATAGAGTCGATAGATGGTAAGAAAATGTATCAATTTAATATATAATGCAGAATTTGGTATATTGATATACTAATGCATACAAAATATACCAAACGTTAGAAAACATAAAATTACATACCAATGTAATACTTAAATATACCAAATGATATATTTGGTATATTAATATACTACTACTTTCAACATATACCATAGAGCAAGCACTAAATATACCAGATTGTCAGATTATTTGTTGCAACTTACATGCTAAATGTTATATTTGGTATATTGATATACTACAACATCTAAAATATACCGTAGAGCAAGCACTAAATATACCAGATTGTCAGATTATTTATATAAGAAAACATATCAAATTATATAACAATGCAGCAGTTAAATATACCAAATGTTATATTTGGTATATTGATATACTACAACATCTAAAATATACCATAGAGCAAGCATTAAATATACCAGATTGTCAGATTATTTGTTGCAACTTACATACCAAATGTTATATTTGGTATATTGACATACTACAACATCTAAAATATACCATAGAGCAAGCACTAAATATACCAGATTGTCAGATTATTTGTTGCAATTTACTTACAACATAGATTTTTATGGTATTATTGTAAAAATATACCAATTTCATTTACAAATGCAATACTGCAATATACCAAAAGCAGCCTAAACAAAAACTTAACTGTTTTTGAGACTTATTCAATCAGATTTAGCGAGAATTCCAAAAGAGAGACAAACTACAGTTGATCACGCATGTTGGCCAAAAAACTAGAAGAATTTCAACTGAATCGCTGCGTGCTAAAAGTTGTGAAATTTGTTATGTTGTTGTCATTTGGCCAAAATTTGATTTCCTGCTCTACAAAAAAAACGAAATTTGTCACAAATACCTAAACGGAACTCGACTCGAACTATGCGAGCTGAAGCTATGAAATTTCATAGACGATTTGCTTTTGTTGTTAATCTTCCACAAAGTTGAAGGGTATACAGCTAGTCTAGCATACCCGCATTTGCACGCATTTCACATCGAATGACACATCGCATGCCATCGATATGGAAATTGCCGTTTTATGCAAATCGGTTAAGCGATCAACCGAAAAGTAAGAAAAAAAAAAAAAACACACAAAATGTATTTCAAAGAAATTTCACAAATTCATAGGTCAAATATTGACCAATTCGGGGCTGTTATGTTGCGGCTACAGATGTGCAAAATTGCACAACCAATGAAATCAAAAAAAAAAAAAAAAAACGAAACTGAAAATGAAACGAAACAAAAGGAAACCGAAAACAAAGCGATGCGTTTGTTCCCTGTCGTAATATCGGGAAATATTTGTAAAAAAACGAGATTGTTTTTGGCAATGAAATTTTGGAGGAGGATGAAGAAAAATTGTTCACAATGCGGCCCTAATGAAGCATCATCATCAGCTTAGGCATCGGCATCAACGGTTGTCAAGTGCATAACAGGTTCACTCAGAGCGAGAGAGAGAGAGAGAGAGAGCAAGAGAGAGAGAGACAGTTGTAGATTTTTTTTTTGTTTTTAGCTGAACCGCTACAGCAACGTTTTATATAAAACGCATACATTGTTGTCGCTACAAATTGTCAATGTTTTAGTTAGTCGTGCACACACACACACTCGCACACACACACACATACACACACACACATATGGGGACAGTTGGCGGGGCGCATTCATGCATTCAATTCATTCATTCATTCATTTAGTCAGTCACAAGTCAACCCTGACCTGAAAAATACATGACACTAGTGTGTGCATTACATGTGCATATCCACACACACTCACACACTCACACACACACACATGCAGTAGGTGTGCATGCAACTGTTTAATGCTGTTTTGTTGTTGTTGTTGTATCTTCTGAATTGCTTTATCTGCTTTCAGCTTTAGACTTTTGCCCAGCAGCAGCAGCAGCAGCTTATTGATATTGTCATTAATTTGTTGTAATAGCTGCTTGCTATTGTTGTCGTTGTCGCTGTCGCATCGTTGCATGCAATTTAGTGTGTTCCATTCCAATTTGTTTCTATGCAATTTTAACGTTTATCGATACGCCCTCATAACCTCATTTGTGAAAAGTGCGACCTCAACTTGGAGTTGAGCTGCGTGTTTCATTCCACTTTGCTCCGTTTCATTGTGTTTCATTCCACTTTATTCCATTCCACTTTGTTTCAATGCAATTTCAGTTTATTGGAATTGCCTGCTTACCTTATTATACCCGAAGTGACCTCACCTCCAAATTACACATTTAACTAGTTGCGTGTTCTATTCCACTTTGTTCCGCAATGACTTTAGCTTAAAAGTACGGCTCTAATGCATCTGGCCTTTGCTATTTTAATGTCAACTGATAATATGCTTTGAGAAATTGTTGAAGTTATTGAACTTTGTTCCATTCCATTTCGTTTCTAAGATCCAATCTGCTAGTATGCTTTAGTTATAATGAAATGAAAGAAAAGCTTACATTAAATAGCGAGAGAATTGAGGCGACTTTTTTTTGTGTTCCATTCCATTTCGTTCCACCTCCATACACATATGGTAAAATGACTGTGAAACAGTACAACATGCTACCAAACATTTTTCCATTGAATTTCTTTACCGTGTTCCATTCCCAATCGTTCCACTACATTTTAAACCCCTTTGATTCACACAAATCCAATTAATCTTGACTTTACATCTACGTAATCTTATCTAAATCTGAATTGCTTACAATGCTGTAATCTTGAGACGATCTTCCCTTGAATGAAACTGTAGTTTCCAGTGATGAAGGCAAGAGACACGGTGAGGAGGGGGAGGAAGCACCGACTGTGGCAATTGGCATTGACATTTTGGCGAGCGGAAACTGTTTAACATACAAGTACAATAAATCATTTGAGAAAACGAGCCCATAATTTGTTTAATCAATAACTAAATGCATTTAAATGCTATTTAAACAATGCAATTTGCATTGCAATCAAACAACAACAACAATTGAACGAACAAAAATTTCGCACACTTGAATTAAATGCAAGCTGAATCTTCTGTCTCTCTCTGTTGCTCTTGCTCTGTCTCTCGATCGATTTCAACAACTGTCTGTCTATTTATAGTCCGAACACCTTCGACGAAGGCAAACATAAAACAAGTTGAGTTTCCTTTTCCTTTAAACGGATGTTAGAGGGACACATTTCCTCTCGCCGTTTGCCTTGCTATGTAAAAAATATATATTATATTTATACTTGAAGATTGGTATGAAAACATGACATAATAAAGTAGATTCGAAAATATATTGAAAATGCCATTATATCATATATTATAAGATGATCTTATTTCAGCTCAATTCTTTCAGTCATTCAGATGAGCGCGCGCAAAAAAAAGCAAAAAAAAGCAACAGAAGAATCAACAATCGAAATTGAAATTCTGAAGCATGCGGAATGCGAAACTCGTTCGTCTCTTTAGCGTTAAACAAAACAACAGTTAACTTTTTTTTATCAACAAAAAACAACAACAACAAAAGGGAAACAAGTTCTATTGTTGAGTGTTAAACGTGTTTCAATCGCAAATTAAAATTGTATATAAATATATACATATGTGCATGCGTATTCATAAGAAGCAAAAACAAACTGCAATAATTTGATGGTTTATTGTCGTCCGCCCCAAAAAACGAGTTTCCATATGTATTAAAAATACAAATAATTATACTAAATACTAATAAATATACAGTCAGCAAGCAAACAATTTACAAGTTATTGACACTGCATAAAACCAGTAAAAATTGATCAGAACTCAGAATTTCAATGATGATGTGTCTCTCGAATTATAAAAAGGGAAATTCTTGTTTGAATTAAACGACAACTCTATAAATGCATTTTCATGCTTATGCTGAAAAAAAAGCAAAATCAAATATATAGTACAAAGAAGATGAAGGCGAACGCTCTTTGGTCAGGTATTTTTTCTTTTTTTTGTGCTCCAACTGCTGCGTCAGCGTCAGAAAAATAAAAATGTACAGAAGAGAGCCCAAAGCAGAAGAAAAAACCTCGCTTCCTTTATTATTATTCTTTATTTATATTTATTTTTTTTTCCCAACTGCGCCTCCTCCTCGCCTTTTTGTATATTTCAAATACAAGCGCGGGACGCAGTCGAGCGCAGCACTTGAGACCAGTTTGGCGTCGCTCCCTCTGCATGGGAGTGTGTGTGTGTGTGTATAGGTGTGTATAGGTGTGTGTGTGTGTGTTGATTCACTGCACAAATAAATCTCGGCTTTGAATTTGTGCAGGATTCTTGCCCTTTTTGCTTTAGCTGCTTGCTTCGTATATTCTTTTCTTTTCTTTACTTTTTTCTCTCTTTTCTGATTGTCAAATCTCTGATTTTCTACCTTCTACGGTGTGTGTGTGTGCTAGAGAGAGATGGAAGTTGAGCGTGAGGTAGCTAGTAGAGTCAGCCCTTAACAAAAAAAAAACAGGTAGACAACTGCATTGTTTATCAGTCAGTCAGCAGGTAAGAACATTTCTTGCCTCACAGACTCACAGTGCAGAAAAACCTGAATACAAATGACTTAGGCAACGAACTTGAGACCAAGGATTCCCAAACACGGTGATCTTCAAATTGTGCACAACAGAACAACACAACACAACATGTGCCTTCAATTGCTGATGAAACTGGGAAAGAGTTGCCAATTGTTTTTTTCTAAACTAAACTATTTGAATTGTGCAAATGTTTGAGAATTTTGTTTGTTGGCAACCAATTCAAATGGGAGTTACGAACTTTTTTTTAAATTCTTGATTTAGCTTCACGTTGAATATAATTGTATTCACGTTGAATTCAATTATAGATTTCGTTTAGTTTCAGTTTCTTTTACGTTGAATTCAATTACAAATTTTGTTACTTAACATTTGAATTTAAATTTTCATTTGTAATTAGAGAGACAAGTTTATCAACTTGCGCTATTTGAAATATGTTTGAATTAGTATTATTTTAATATATTATTAATAAGTATTTTTTATATTTTAAGTATTATTTACTTTGTGATATTATTCTATTTTCTAATTACATTTATAATTAGAAATTTAATAGATTTTATTATTTTGTAGTATTCTATTACTTAAAAATTTATTTGAAAATTGGGTTTGTAGTTAGAAATTTCATAGATTGCAGTATTTTTTAGTGTTCTTAGTATTTTTTTAATATTTAATTTTGAATTGCATTTATAATTAGAAATTTTATGAATTTTATTATTTCGAAGTGTTCGAAATTTTATAGATTTTATTCTACAACTCTTTTGATTTTATATTCATGATTTTTTTGACATTTTGTTGGAAGTGCTTTAAACAGCTTTTTGCTCGGAATCTTCATAGAACAAATCTAAAATTTTATAACCAACATTTGAGTGCTTTTTCTTGAATTCAATGCATTTTAATGTGGCTGCATTTTATTAGAATTGATTTTTGATTTAATTTATAATGAGTTTGCTTTCAAAGCTTTGTTAAATTTGAAGAATTTGTTGACTGACAAATGTTCTAAAAGTTTGCAACATTTTATTACAATTTTTATTTGCTGTCGAAGAGTTTTTTGTTCTTTATTCGTTGAGCAAAAGAAATGGCTAGAAGCAAACAGCGGCGTCTGTTGCATTTACTTTTGCTTTTGGCAGTCAGTTGTTGCACAGCTGGGGCAAGAAGTGGCAAGTGGCAAGTGCCCCAGAGGGAAGCGGCAGAACTTTTGCAACCTTTCGCTAACTTCCGGCCGCGTGTTGTAACATCTGCGTGCGTCAACTCTTTGTGTCTTTCTTTTTTGGCTTTTTGGCTGTCTTCTAACAGCTGCCTGTCTTATTGTTGTTGTTGTTATCAAGTGCTAAGTGGTCAATGTTGAGTTATCGCAGCGACTTTATCAATGAATTTCCTTCGTATTTTTATTGACTTTTACTTTGGCACAAGAAGAAAGAAGAGAAATGAGCAATGAAATGAAGTGCAAAGATCGCTCAAACTCGATTGCTACGCCACAGGAAGTTAGTTCAGTTACTGTGGCAGCTGTTTATTTCTCAAATTATATACTATATATAGTATATATAGAGTAGAGTTGTTCTAGGCACAGGCGCGTAGTCATCAGACCTTGTCTTAAGGTCGCGCTTCCATAATGCTTATGAATATTTATGGCTGCAGCACACACGCAACTAAAGCATATATTTATAGTTGGGAGAACAACAGAACAACATAAAAAAAATAAGGAGAAAAAAATCACAGACTCTGGCCAAACAGCAATTATGGCTGTGGCAAACACACACACACACACACATACAGTCAACATTATGTGTTGCACTTGAGACAGGCTTTGGGCTTCTTTTGGTTCTCTCTCCCGCTCGCTCGCTCACTTTGTGGCATGCCCTTGTTGCCCGTTGACTGGTTCTACCACTTTTCGTGCTGCCTTGACTTTGGCTTTGGCTTTAACTTTGGCGTTGGCTTTGGACAAATGGCCCAGGCCCAGGCCGAAGCAGCAACGCCCAAAGTCAACTTACACGTTTTGCGAAGCTAGCCCTATGTCTGCTACTCCTCCCTCCTCCCTGCTCCCTCCTACTTCCTTCGCCTGCCTTGCTCCCTTCTCAGGCAGGCAGCTTCATCATCATGTTGCAAGTTTTCTGCTAGTTCTTTTCCTCTTTTAACTGCTTCTATGTATCGCTGTGCTTTTGCTTTAGTTTCGTTTGCCACATCTTGTTGCGGCTTCTTCTCTCAACTCTTTGTTTTAGCTGCTAGACTTGTACTTTTTGCAGCAACAGCAACAGCAGCAGCAAGTTTCGAGATTTGTGGCTTTGTTGTTATATAATTTTTGCGCCACAACTTGAACTAACTTTATATATTCTACACACACATGATTCTTTCGCTCTCTCTCTCTCTTCTCTCTCTCTTCGGTATTTGTGTGCGCTCAAGTGTGTGAAGTTCTTGGCCAACAACGTTAACCGCTAAGCTAAGCTGACTCACAGCCATGTCCAGAATAATGCAAAGGCAAAGGCAAGGCCTCTCTGCAAGCTTGAAAGCAATAACTAAGGCAACGTTGCGGTTGCCACAGATGATGCCACAGGGTGGCTCAGGTTCAACCACAAAAGCTAACTAACTAAACAGACCGACTAACCAACCCAAGTAACCAACTAACTAACGAACGACAAAGGCAAGCTATGAAATTCAAATTCTGGTGAATTTCGCTTGCTTCAATTGTATTTATTATTATTACAATCCAGTAAAGTATAATAAACACGCTAAAAGCAAAACAGTGCGGTATTATTATTAAAATATACTAAATAATATACTGAAAAATACTAAAAATATACTAAAAAGATGTATTTGGTATATTGATATATTATTGCATTCGAAATGTGGCTCAAAATATACTAGACAAACGTAATCACATACCAGAATTATACTAAAATATACCGAATATACAATATTCGGTATAACAATGAAGTACTGCATTCCAAATATACCATAGATCTCAAAATATACCAAATTGTCAGCCACTCTAAATAATATACTGCAAAATACTAAAAATATACTAAAAAGCTATATTTGGTATATTGATATATTATTGCATTCGAAATATGGATCAAAATATATCAGATGTACCTGTTTATATACCGGAAATATACTAAAAATATACCAAATATACAATATTTGGTATAACAATGAAGTACTGCAATCCAAATATACCATAGATCTCAAAATATACCAAATTATCAGCCACAATTAATAATATACTGCAAAATACTAAAAATATAGTAAAAAGCTGTATTTGGTATATTGATATATTATTGCATTCGAAATATGGATCAAAATATATCAGATTTACCTGTTTATATACCGGAAATATACTAAAAATATACCAAATATACAATATTTGGTATAACAATGAAGTACTGCATTCCAAATATACCAAAGATGTTGAAATATACTAAATTGTCTGCTAAAACTGATTGCTGATGGAGTAATTTGCTACACCGAAGTATTTCTGTAATTACTTCTACAATTTGATAAAGAATATATAATATAATATATACTTTATAAGGTCGGCACAAAGGAAAAGCCTTTCATTGAATCGTGGTTTGAAGTTTCACAATCTTCAGCCTTAAGTCAAAATTCCATTCCTTAATTTTTTTCATAATTGAAATTCAATTCTATAATTTTTAACCTTTAATAGCTTCTTTGCAAGTTCACAATTTCAAAATTCAATTTTTTGCTACCACATTTAAGTTAGCTCAATTTCAGCGCCAAAGACTGTAATTAAAGCTAACTGTAGTTGCAAATGAAAATGTTGCACTTTAAATGCAAATTTTGTGGTGAGAACAAAAAGCAAAAGCAAATTGAAGTTTGTTTGAGAGATTTAATGAAAATGTGAATATTGAAGAAGCAAAGCTAAAGCCAAAGAAAAAAAATGTATTCATTTGAAAGATTTTTGTTGCTGTTGCTGTTCAACTGAAAATTCAAGTTATCCCCTCGAGTTTGCGTTTCTGTTGCGTGTGATTTAAGATTCAAGATTGGGGTTCAACCGCAACTACAGCAAGAGCAAGAGCAAAAGCAAAGGCAACAAGTAATTTCCACTTCCACATCCACTTCAACTTCCACAGCAGCAACAACAACAACACTTGCCACGCCATTCCACATTTTGCTAGCCATTCCTATTTCATGCTCTCCCTTCTTCCATTCTATGCTGTTATGATTATTATTATGCTCTATTCCTAGACGTAATTATGATATAGTATATATATATTAAGTGTTGGTTTTTTTTTTGCAAAGACAAAGGGCAGTTAAGCATGTGAAACAAAAGACTTAGGCAACGAACTTGGCACTTGGCAAACCGCAAAATCATTGAAGCACACACCAAAAAAAAACAAAATTCAGAAGTAAAAATCGAAAAAACAAAATCAAGAAAAACAAAAACACAACCAAATTCACTTTCGAGACAAAGTTCACATAAATTCTTGATTAGAAAAGAAAGTTCTACGATTTGAATTTATTGATATGAATATTCTTCAACTCATTTCATGATTGTTTTTTTTTTGTATTTTTGTTTTAGTCATGGTCAAGGGTGAATCTGAATAGTATGACTTAATAGGCACAGACAGACAGACAGCGAGAGCGATTATGTAAGACATCAACAACAAAATAGATGGAGCAGAAACCGAAAAAAAAAAGTGGAGAACCGTGGCGAATCGAATTCAGAATTCAGAATCTCTTCTCGTTCGCCCAGCTCATTCAATGAAAGTGATTGATGTTGCCAAAGATTTTTTCGGCGTAGAAAAATACAATAACGAGAGAGAGAGAAAAAAACAAACGCGATCAAGGGTCGCGTCGTGTGGGCGTCGTCAACAACCAAAAGCTAGACTTGGACGCTGATTATGCTTGAAAATTTGTTTTTGTTGTCAGTTGTTTTCGCAGAGCTTGCCCCAGACACAGCGATAGCCATCAGCATTTTGACTGACAGATTTGTAGCTATTATATGGTCATAAGCATTTATTTGCCTGTCAGCTTTTTGCTTGTTAGTTTGTTAGTCGCCCGTAATGAGCTACGAAATGTAACAAATCGCTTGCTTCTTTTTTTCAGGAAATTCAAATTAGTCCTTCAGGCGATATTTGCTATTGCTTCTCAGAAATTCAGCAAAGCATTTGGTTTTTTTTTTTTTTTTTTTTTTTTTGTGACCAACTTCGATTACAATCTCTCAACAAAAGATTTTCAGAGTTTGCCATTCAATTTTGTTTTTTTTTAATTTTTGTTTTCATTTCAAATGTATTTCAACTTTTTATTATAAATTTCTTAAATTTGTGTGATATTTTCTTTAAGTTTGCATTTAATTTCTCAACTATTTTCATTTCAATTTCATATGCGTTCGAAATTTATATTTAATATGCATTTAAGTTTGCATTTAATTTTCTAATTGTTTTCAACGTTTTATTATTTCATGAGTTTGCATTGTATTTCTAAACTATTTTTGTTTGGAATGTATTTAAACTATTTTCAACTGTATATGAAATTTTGTATTTATTGTATGTATCTTTGAATTTTTTTATGTTTGCACTTTATGTGTGAAATTTTAATTTAGTCTTCTTCAAGTTTGCATTTAATTTGTGTTTAAAATTTATTCTTATGTCAAATTTTTGTTTTATCTTTTTATTACAGTTGCGTTGTGAACTGATTTGATGATTATTTTTTGGAAATTTGTTGTCGTAAGTTAAGAGTTATTTTTTTAAAGAAATTAATGCTTAGCATTGATGTAAGCAAGCAGCAAGAACTTTATTCTCAAAATTGAATTGAAATTCCAGTTTCTGGAACTTTTTCAATTGTTTGAGCTTTATTTGAAACTATTGAATGTTTGATTTTAAAATCACAGATTGAAAAATGTTCAATTTAAAAGCAAAGCAAGTAGAACTTCTTATTTTTGTTTAAGTCAAATGTAAAAAGTATTTTAATGAAAAATTTTCAAATTCAGTATTTGAAATTTAACAATTAATGAATTATCAATAATTGCAATCGATTAATAGCACACATATTTATCTATTATTTTCATTTAATTATTTTTTTAATTTTTTCATTTCTATTTATTATTATATTTATTTCTGTTCATAATTTTTTTATGTCTAGTTATTAATTATTTATTATTTTTGATGAATCTATTTATGATTTATTTATTTGTTATTTTATTTGTATATATTGCGATTTATTTTTAATTATTATTAATTAAGTTTATGGCGAAAAATGAATTTGTGGCGAGCTTGGCAACTGTTTTACAATCGAAAAATAAGTTGCACAAAAGAAGCTATAAAATTTGATATCGATTTGAATGTGAACAAGACACAATGGAAATGAGGCAAGAAAAAACGAAAAAAAAAAACATTTGGAAGAACTTTAAACAAAATCAATTAATGCTGAACGAACCACAAAAGCGAATTTGAGCCGATCGGGATCATAAAATTCTTCTATTAAAAAAAAAAAACTGAGTAAGAAAGTTTTCAGAGTTTCCAATGAAAATGTTTTATGTGCATTCTTCATTGGTTGTTTCTTTGGTAAAGTTGCAGTTGCAATTTGCATAGGGTCACAAAAAAAAAGAACAGAAAAACAAATGACTTAGGCAACAAACTTGCTGCCGAACTGTCGAATATCAACTTACCATTTTGCGGTTTGCTTTCGGCATTTGAAGTCGAAATCGAAGTTGTTGTTGTTGTTGCTGTTGTTGCTGCTGCTGTTGCTGATGATGATGATGATGATGACGATTCCTGCGACAGCTCGAGACTGTGACGCGTCTGTCCGAAATAATGACGTCGATGATGGAAACGTTTGCGTGATGAGGATGCTGATGACGATGACGATGTTGTTGTTGTTGTTAGGCTGAGTGGCTGCTCCTGCTGCTGCTGTTGACCCTGCGGCTCAGGGGCAGGGGCAGGTGCGGGTTCGGGTGCTGTTGGCGTCGCTGGCGACGTTGGACGCGTTGGTCGCGGTGAATTCGGTGCTAGCGGTGTGGGCGTAGGCGTGGGCGTGTGCGATGGTGACGCCTCCCGAGCGGTGGCTGCTGATGTTGCTCCGGTTGCATTGGAGCTGTGGCTGCTGCTGTTGCTGCTGCTTGGACTTAAAGGCGGCACAAGGCAACGTTCATCGTCCTGCGCCTTGTGCTGCAGCAGATTCTGTGATTCAAGCAGACGCTGTTGCTGCTGATGCAGGCGATTTTTGATCAAGAAGATTTTCGGCATGATTGCTCAATTGTTGTTGTCGTTGTTGTTGTTGATCGCACACACACACTAAAGCACTAAACACTCATAGAATAAATCACACACACAGAATCACGCGCGCGTACACAACAGTAAACAAAACACTAATCCAAATGTGTGTCTGTTTTAATGTGTGTGTGTGTGTGTGTGGGTCCGATTATCCAAAAAAAAAAAAGAATTATTTGCTTGGTTGTTTTTTTTTTTCTTTTTTTATTTTGTTGTTATGCTTGAGCTCGGCTCAGTTTAACTTTTTGTGTTTCTTCATCATTTACAAGTTGTTTTACGTCAAAAACAAAACATATATGTATATGTATATGTATATTATAATAATATATTGAACACGATTAATGTGCTTTTTTGGTGCAGCGCACTTTGAAAAACAAAACAAAAAAAATACGATTCTCTTTTTTTAGTTTTATCAGTTTATGAGTTTATTTTTGTTTGTTGTAACGCGAAACCGTTTTTGAAAATTTTCAGAGTATTTTCGGTATGCTTTTTTTGAATTTGTGTTTTATTTGTTTGAATTTCTTATTTTGTGTTTTTTTGTTTTTGGCAGTTTTGCAGCGAAAACACGTGCATTCACAACGCCGGCTCGCCTCTTACTGTATTCAAGTGTTGCCAGCCGCTGAGCAGTTAGGCCAAAGTCAACCGCAAAACGCAGCAGCAGCAACGGCGGCAGAAGCAGAAGCAGCAGAGCTCTGTTGCTCTACAACAAACTCAGTTAGATGCGGCGAATTCGAAACGCAAAACACCGTAAGCCGCGCACTTTTTTTTTTCTGAGAGAGGGTGAGAGCGTGAGAGAGAGCGAACCAACAGCGAGAGTGAAGAACATGCAAAGAACATATTTACAGGTAACCGAGCTCTTCGGCTGCGGCTTTGACAGCGACTTCGACAGCGGCTTCGGCTGCGTTGGCTCTTCGGCTTTCGGTTCGGTTCGGCTCTTTCGGCTCTGCGTCGGCACCTGAGCTCGTTGCGTCGACAGCGAAGAGAGAGTGAGAGTGTTTTGCGCCTGCGTTGTTGTTGCTGCTGTTGTTGTTGTTTTCGCTCACATAACGTTTCTCATGCAGTTTTTTTTCTTCTTTCTGTCTTCTGCTTCTTCTCGCTCTCTCGTTTCGTCGTTCTGCTACGTGTGCGTGCATGAGTGTGTGTGTGTATTACTTGGTTCAGAGTCAAGGTAGAGGTAATGTTTTATCGCTGCTGCTGCGTCTTCTACTTGTTGTTGCCTTTAAGCCTGTTGCTGTTGCTTGGCTTGGCTTGTTTGCTTGTTGCTTTGCCCATTTGCCGGTTGGGATGTTTTGCTCGTTTCAATTGTGTGTATAGATATTTCTACTATGCTGGTATGTGTGTGTGTGTTCATGTTTGTTTGGCTTGTACTTGTTGTACTTAGAGAGCTGCTTAATACTGCTTGCGGCCCTCGCCCTCTTCCCCTCCCCACCACACACACCATTCTACTCTCGACTATTCGCTGTAGTTGTTTGGTCTTGACTCTGGAATTGGCGTTTTTTTTCGTTGTGTTATGAAAAACTATTTACATTTCTATTAGTTTTAATCGTATTTAAGGGTACAAAATGTAAAATAACATGTATTGAAAACAGCAAATATTTTTATACACGCTATCCATAGGGTAGAAGGGTATTATAACTTTTAGAAGGAGGCATCTCCGACCCTATAAAGTATATATATTCTTGATCAGCATCAACAGCCGAGACGATCCTGCCATGTCCGTCTGTCCATTTGTGTGTCTGTCCGTCTGTCCGTCCGTCCGTATGAACACCTAGATCTCAGAGACTATAAGAGATAGAGCTCTAATTTTTTTTCGACAGCATTTGTTATGTTTGCACGCAGATCAAGTTTGTTTCAAATTTTTGCCACGCCCTCTTCCGCCCCTGCAAATCAAAAAAATCGAATAATTTTAAAGCTAGAGTTACGAATTTTGGTATATACAATAATAGCTATAGTAGTTATGATTCCTGAGAATTTGGTTGCGATCAGATAAAAATTGTGGAAGTTATTAAAGAAATAAATTTGTATGGGCAAAAACGCCTACTTACTAGGGGTCTTAGTTGCTTTGGCCGACAATCTGGCACATTTTGCCGTCTATGGTATATTTTGAATGCGGTACTATATCGATATAACAAAAATACCATTCGGTATATTTTTAGTATTTTTTTTTGGGTATCTCATAGTCGAGACCACTCGACTGTAGCTTTCTTACTTGTTTAAACACATTCAAGTATTCGCAATCTCAAATGTTTTAAGAATAGTCATAAATTATAAGAACATCTATTATAATATTTACATTTCTGTATATTATTCTATTCTTTATCTATTTCTTTCATTAAAGCATTCAAGAAAATCATATTCTAAGTAACAGAACACTATTTCTAATATTGTATTGAACAGAATTTATTGAGAAAATAATATAAAATTAGATAGATGATCAGCATTTGTTTGTCAAACCTGATCTATCAACACTTTAGTTAAAAGTAAAACTTATTTACTTATTTATTGAGGTCTTTTGTAGCATATCGAGAAATGAAAATTCTTTTAATGCAAAATAAATGAAAAGCACAAAAAATTGCTGAAGAAAGTGCTTTGAACATTTGTTTCTAATTTCAGTTACAAATCAGAAGATAAGAAATTAAGGAATACGAGCTGTTCATAATATTTGTAATTTTTACAGTTTATAATAACGATAGACTAACAAAATCGACGTATATTATAACCTATAGTATTATTTTTTTTAAAAAGTAATTTTCAAAATGTGAAAACCAATTTTCTTGTACTAAAAATGCGGTATTAATATTGTATAGCTTGGAATCTGAAATGTGGTTGGTCGTAAAATTCCAATTGCAATGCAATATGCTAGACGGCTTTGGCAAGTTTGTTGCCTAAGTCGTTCGTTTGCAGCGTTTGCCAAAGAGAACCTTTAAGAATTTCATTTCATTTCATCATTATCGACAGCGCACTCGATGTGTGTGTGTGTGTGTGTGTGTGAGTGTGTGTGCAGCTACGAAGAAGCGTAGATACAAGAATAAAGTACAAGAACAAGAAGAAGAAGAAGCAACAGCAGCGACAGCGACAATAAGTACCATATAAGCGAAATTAAACGGCAAAATAGTTGGCAACGCGCATGCGTATGTGTGCGTGTGTGTGTGTGTGTGTGCGTGAGGCGGCTATAAAAATGAAGAAGCAGCAAAGGCAGCGTCCGCTTGTAATGAGCGCTTAGAACGCGCTTAGAATGGCAATAAGATTACGGCGAGTGAGTTCGCTCTCTCTCTCGCTCTCTCACTCTCTCGCTCTCTTCATCTCTCTCACTCTCACTGTGCTCTGTCTCGCTTTGGCAAATGCGCGTGCGAGGGCAACGACAACTAACGTTATTTCACACACTTTGCCGGTGTATGCGTGTCGATTTTGTGTGATGTAAGCGCTGCGGCGACAAACGAAGCGACGAAGCGAATTCGCCGCACTGCGCACACCTGTAGCACACACACATACACATACGCACACAAAGAGAGCTGAGCGGCGACGTAACAAATTTACAGCTAACTCTGTAGCTGTATGCGGCGAAAGAGTCGCTGAGAGAGAGAGAGAGAGAGAGAGCGATCAGCCAGAGCGAGAGAGTAAGGCGAAGAGCGTGAGAGAGTAACTTATAGAGAGAGCGAGTGCAAAGCAGCGAGAGAGTGAGTGTGTGAGAGAGAGAGAGAGAGAGCATGGCAGCAAGTGCGTCAGATACCTGTTGGCTCTTGGCTTTGACTGTGACTCTGACTGTGACTCTGACTTTGGCAGCAGCAGCAGCAAAAGCAGAGGCAGAAGCAGAAGCAGCGCTTCTTCAACTAATTGTTGTTGTTGTTGCAGTTGCGCTGTTCCTGCGCCACAACTTCACTCTCACTCAAATGCCGCTGCCTAACCAAATGCAAGTGCTCTGCCCTTTCGCAAGGCAGCAACAACTACAACAACAACGACAACATCGATAACGACAACCAAGAACAACAACAACAACAACTGCAACAATCCTGTTGTCTGTTGTCAGCGATTTCTTCAAGGCAATTTGTATGTGTATTTGGTTTTTGTTTTTTCGTTTTTCGTTAGACTCTTCAGCACGCCATCCACTTAATTTATTCAATTAAATAATCCTTTGGAATGTGGCCATTTTTTGTTTTTGTTTGCAGGATTCTCTTAGCCACAGATTTATTATAAAGAAAACACAATTTATTTTCAATATTCTGTGTCGTCATCTTATATGTTAGTTCAAATTTATTCGAAATGTTTTGAGAAGATATATAATCTCTTTTTTAATAGTATGAAGAATTTGGAATGAGATAGGTATTGGAACTTATTACGGGCCTTATTGACTCTGAGTCACAATATGGGTATGTTTTGATCTCTATGGTATATTTGGAATGTACTATACTATACCAATATATCAAAAATTACCTTTGGTATATTTTGTTGGCATTTTTAAGTATATCAATTTTGTATATTTTACATGTAATACTACAACATTATACCAAATATCACACCTTGTAAACTTTTAGTATATTTGTGGTATATTCATTTGGTATATTTTAAAATTAATACCACGCAGTTGTGTTTTAAATTATTTTCTTTCTTGTTCGTTATTAAGTCATTTAACTTAAATTATGTTGCATTTATTAATATGTTATTTATAAGTTATTATTTTGATTTTAATTGTTTGCTTCTTTGTTAGTTTGTTATGTACATACGTCTTTATTATACCCGCTACCCATAGGGTAGAAGGGTATTATAACTTTGTGCCGGCAGGAAATGTATGTAACATGTAGAATGAGGCATCTCCGATCCTATAAAGTATATATATTCTTGTTCAGCATCAACAGCCAAGACGATCTAGCCATGTCCGTCTGTCCGTCCGTCCGTATGAAACACTGGATCTCAGAGACTATAAGAGATAGAGCTATAATTTTTTTTCGACAGTATTTATTATGTTTGCACGCAGATCAAATTTGTTTTAAATTTTTGCCACGCCCACTTCCGCCCCCGCTAAATCAAAAAAATCGAATAATTTTAAAGGTAGAATTGCGAAATTTGGTATATACAAAAATTACTATAGTAGTTATGATTCCTGAAAATTTGGTTGCGATCAGATAAAAATTGTCGAAGTTATTAAAGAAATACTTTTGTATGGACAAAAACGCCTACTTACAAGGGCTCTTAGTTGCTTTGGCCGACTATCTGGTATATTGTGCC